>NC_090922.1:1343183291-1344426258 GCF_040938575.1 Ambystoma mexicanum
GAATGGTGACGAGGAGACGAATGTCTCGACTTCGTCGACGAAGAAGAAGCTTTAAAAGTCTTACCTTTCTCCAGCTTCCCCCTACGCTCCTTCAGGGCCTTAGCTGTCATGGACATACAGTCCTCGCATTCCGAACAATGGTGTTCAGCTCCCAAACACGACAGACAAATTCTGTGAGGATCGGTCAACGACACCTTTTTCCCAAAATCTCGACATTTCTTGAAGCCGGATCGAGGAGTTGTCGGTTCCGACGAGGAAGCCATCGAGTACGGATCGAATAACTCGAGGTAAATAGGATTAATCTGACTAAGAACTGAGCAACGGTATTCCGAGGCACTGAGTAAGCGCGGAAAAACGGAACTGAGCAACGGACGCTGCGCGCGGCCTTTATAGGCAGGATGACGTCGACGTCGATACGGCGGCTGTCGAGGGACATCGACTCGGAGGACGTCGACGTGCAGCGCCCTCTAGAGAAAATTTTTTCCGAGGCCAGCAGAGCTGGAAGGAGATATCTAAGATGAGGAATACGTCGGAGGACACAATCCCTTCGAAATATAAAACTGGGACAATTACTATCACACCACTATCAAACAGCCCAAATATCTTGAAAACCACAGGGAGGAGTGGGTGGACCTAGATGGGGACAGGGATTGTATATACAAGACATGCACTCTGGAAGAGTATGCCGCTGCGGGGAAACTTTAAGAAATGTGTGCAGGGCTTGGATGTCTATAAAAGGTAACCCCGCCTGGGATGAGACAGTAAAAAGGGCAAGAGGAAAGTAGACGCACTAAAGGATGGTATTCGTTACTTTAGGAGTAATGAAAGATGGGAATGTTGAGGGAGAGGTGGTCTTTTCCACCCCTTACCATTCCTGCACTAACGGGTCTCGTGTTTGCTAAAGTGGGGAGACGTCCCCCCTTGCTCATCCGCGTAATCTGTACTAATTACCCTCTAATTACAAATACAAGGCAATCACGTAACCAAGCTTTATTGAAACTTACATTTTCTGAAACACCAGACGCCATCTTTACTAGGCCCGAAAATGATCTCTAAAAGCCTGTCTCTCACTCTGCCCAGCGACTGACACCGCCAGCTCAGGCCCCCTCCACTTCCTGCCAGCTCCACACAAGCCCTGTTCCCACAGAAGTCCAGTCATTCATTGTTGCAACAATTAGTATCATCCACTGACAAGTGATCTCACTGCGCTGCGTGAGATCAGAGCAGGGCCCCGCTCTTGAGCACATCCATTTCCACTAACCTGCCTGTGCTTCCTTGACCTCGGGCAGGCCATAACCCACTGGGCCCAGTCCCCTCTGCCCTTTGATACAGATACACATCTGACCCCTCGTAGTGACCAGATGACGACACCCACCATAGTCCTAATCCCGTGCACCATTATATCCTCTATAGAAACAACAAAAGTCTAATCGTATCCTGAGGCATCAGGTAGATCAAATCCCCCCTGATGGACACCTGGGTCTGAGGCACTGTGTTTTTTGGGTGGCTGGGTGCAAAGGGTTGAAAGCCCATATACCAGTCAATGAACCCTGAAAGTACCCCCATTCATGCCAAACTTTTATGCATGTCATTTGTCTCATACCCTCAGATCCTGTTATTACAGCTTAGACAGTCAGGGACTGTATCACTTTGCCAACCCGACCTTCACCCCATGCAGATGAGCCGAGCTGAGTCACATGCTGCGGGAGCGACAGCCAATCCAACTTGGTCATCACCTAAAGATGTATAATGTACTAGTGTGTCTCACCAATTGTATTACAGAATTGTGTACTTATAACGTGGCGTCACTAGTGACGCAATCTTGTTGGCAGAGCGCTCTCGGGGCAGCAGAGTTCTCTGTGTGCACAACTTATCTAGGGATAATAAATATAAGGGATAAGCTTAATCTGTACTGTCTAGTTTCTGGACCTAGTTTGTGGAATAGCCTTCCCCTGAACCTAAGGAGGGCCAATTACTTCCTGGCATTACGAGCAGGCCTAAAGACTCATCTTTTTAAATAATTGCCTCCCTTCCGCGTGATTCCAATGATCCCACCATCAGGTGATTGATGCCTATGCGCAGCAATTTTTTTCATCTGTGCCAGTATTCGATTTAGTTCATTGTGTGCGCGTTTATAAATGATTCAAATCAAATCAGTATTGTAAGGAAGGCATGGTATCAAAGTAAAACAGATGCAAGTGACCACAGTTCAAGGGTGTTTATTGAACCTCATCAAGGGTGTGATAAACGCATATCTAAACCTAAATCTAAGATGGGAGCAAGCTACGACCATCAAGTAATAATAATGCAGTCCTAGTGGAGTCTCATCAAAATAAAAGGGCCTATACCTCTAAATTACAAATAGTGTGGGAAAATGTTCATGTAAAAGAAAGAAGTGTTCACAAAATGATAAGTCAGGATGTTCAGGCTGTTGGCCTCCCGTCCCCATGTTTTTAGCACAGGACAAGGCGGTTCACTCGAGCACAGCACACTCTTGGGCTTCTTCTGCAGAAGGACCTTCTGTGCCCAAGTCTCTTACGTTCAAAGTCTCTTGATTCAGTGGGCCCGATGTTCCAAAACCAATGAAAAAAGATCCTTTCCAAATATTCAAGTTAGGCGATTCTCTCTCCACCCCGGATCCACCTCAGCCAAGCTCATGTCTTCTTTTATACGATAAGCCTCTCTTAGCAGGCATTCCTCAGTCGGGTTCACATTTGCCACGTCACTATCTTCTCTGGTTACTCACGGTTCAACCTGGATCCCCCTCTTCAGGGTTCAGATCCCACTTTATACAATTAGTCTCTCTCAGCAGGGCTCAGACCAATTTCAGTTCATAAGTTATCAAAGGCTTTCGAATGTGCACAGGATTTAGCTTTACCAGCTGCAGGACCTCTTCGATTTCACAGTTCAATGATTCTCACACATTCAGTTGGATGCCAAACAGAGACCTTTGAGTGAGCACTCACGTGGCGTTGGACCACTCTGTATCTGGTACCTATTTCGGTTTTATAAAGTAAATTCACATACAAGTTATCTTTCCTCATGAAAAGTTGTTGTGGTGTACAGCTGCATTCTACTGTTTGTTGGTGTAGAGGAGAGAGTGAGCATATTGGTATGGGCGAGTGTCTGTGCAGAATGGAGGGAGACCCTGTTCCTGATAATCTTCCAGTGCCTGCTGCAGTGAGTATCTATTTTAGAGGTTCAGAGCCTTAGTTCTGTGAGACAATCTCAGTCTAGTGTGAAGTTTGTTCTGATTACATGAGCGTTTCTTTCCCAGTTTGGCTGAGTCATCGAAGTTGAATTATCAGATTTCAAAACTATGCTGGGCTAAGATTTGCAGGTCTACAGTCGGCCCTGTGTCTCTCTGGGTCTGCAGGTTTATTGGATGGCATCTTCTCACTCCGCCATTACATATGAATGACATCAATCAATTCTCTCATGTTGTCAGAAGTGTGTCTGTTCCTGACACAGCTGGTTTGAATCTTGTATGTCATGTGGGGCAATAAATTACTCATTCGAGTTTCAAAGACTTTTGCCAGCATCTTAATATCCACATTCAGCAGGAATAGTGGTCTGTAGTTAGCACCATTTGTAAGATCTCTTCCCAAAATCAGTGTCATTAGAGCCAATTGTCAGTAAGGTTCTTCATTCTACTACAGTTTTGCTGGTGACTTATCATACTAAGAATATAGCATATCAGTCAACAACACTGTCCAGTAGTTTCAGGAAGTTTGTCCGTCTAACGATCGCACCATAGACTTCCAGTATTTCATAAAATGTGCAATAAAATTCTATGCGGACCAGGCCTTTTTTATGCAGTCCACCAGATGGGAGGCCACCATGACACTCCGATAAGAAAGGAGTGGTGAAAGGGAAATGTTGTCAACTGTTTCTGAAATAGTAAATGGTTCTCAGGGAACCTATTGAGTTGTGAGAGCTTTCCTTTCCAGCAAAGTTGGTCAAAGGGTCTGGAAAATATCCATGTTACAGAAGATAATGTGACACACAAGGAAATCTCAGGTACTAAACTGCGCAGCTAGACTGGAGCGATACAATAAAGTGGGATACCTAGATAAGTAATGAAATCTGTCTGTTCATTTATCAAACAGTCCCACAGAAAACGAAATTCAAATATATAGCATACATCAATAGCATATATCTGCATACAACATACTTGACAATGGCAGCAATTGTGGAAAGTTGATCCAAGAAATGTGTGTGTATGCGATACTGATATTTGCCAGAAGCATAGTTGTCACACGGTATGGGACTCTGGGGTAATCAAAGACACTTGGGTTAAGGTCAAGGTAACAGTGAAAGCACTGCAGTGCGAACAATTCTTGAACCTCGCCTCTAAAGAGCCTATTAGCAATTAAAATAGGAAAGCAGATGGAAAATATCCAAGATTTTCTAACAGTGAATATTGCTGGCAAAAAAACCTATAATGAGATGGAAGGCTAGGCAGTGCCCAATACTAAATCTGTGGATAAAGCAAGTGTAGGTTGAGTTGCAAGTGTAAATGAATGTTAATTTTGCTATGTTCATTTGTTTTGTAGAGTGCACTTTCACATGAGGGCATCATGGCACTGGTAAGGAGAGAGAAAATACAGTAAGGAGAGGGGAAAAAAGAGGGCCTAGAACAAAAAGGTTTTGACTTGGTGATGAAACGAAAGCCAATTGTCAATATCGCGGAGGGAGAACAGGAGCTTATTCCACAGAACTGCTGCCGACACCAAGGAGGCACGCCCAATGATCCTGGTTCGACAAAATCTGGGGACCGGGATCAGAAGGTCAGAAGCAGAGCTCAAGGCTCGAGAAGGAGTAGATCAACACCACCTCTGCTGCAGGAACTCAGCACCTAAATGTTTGAAAGCCCTGTGAACAATACAAAGTAATTTGAATTGAATTTGACAATCAACAGGGAGCCAGTGAAGGCAGCGCAAGGTGGGGGAAATATGGTCCCGCATAGAGGCTCCAGTGACCACTCTGGCTACAGTATTTTGGAGTATCTGAAGCCGATGAAGTATAAAAGCGGGCTGGGAGAGAAAGAGTTGCAATAATCGAGGGATCCAAAGACAGAGGCCTCCACCACCTGAGGCTTAAAATAGCCTCCCAGACAGAGCTGACCTGGGCATCCATAGAAAGAGCAGCCATGATCTTAACTCCCAAGTCCCTGTCAATGGTCACTGGTTTAGAAACTGGCCAAGCGAAGGAGGCCACAACTTAGGAGTCCAAGCCGAGATCAATGAAGGGGTGCCCACAACAAGGACCTCGGACTTATCACCATTCAGAAGCCAGTTTCGACTCATCCAACACCAATGGCAGCCAAGCAGTTCCAGATGTTAAAGAAACCCGAGTGGCTCTAATGGAAGGCATACTGTAAAGAGATTGTGGGGCCAAAGATAACATTGTAAATAGGTGAAGAAAAGGAACTACAGTGTATATTGTTTATATATGCTAGAATATGTGGAAAACATTGGCGTGTGTGAAGGCATGAGTGTGTATGCAAGGTGGTAGAGAGAGATGTGGTTAATGTGTGGTGTATACAGTATCTATGGTATTTATGGTATTTTAATTAAATGTGTATACAATTTGTTGTAAAAAAGAATAAAAAAGACTTTTTGCTAAATCTGACGATATGAATATTTTTTGTTAGTAGAATTAATTCAAGCTCACTGCCTCTGATCCAATTTTTGATTATACTCATATTGTTTACATGAAAGGATCTGGGGGTGTACAGGTATCCCTTTTTTGTTTTTTCTGCACAAAAGGACTGGTCCTGGTGCGGGGCGCGATATACTAACAGAGCGTGGAGAGTACCGGAAGCCGAGATGGAAATCTGAATGAACCTAGTCTCCATAAGAATATTATGAATGCAAGGTGTCGGAGTATATGAATATTTGGTGAGAAATATAAAGGCCAAACCACCAACACAGTGTTTGGAAAGCAGGATGTCCTAACCATCCGGGATCGCATGAACCAGGGCAAGGCCTGAAGAATCACGGCAGCAAGTTACACTAAGGAAACAGAATTCAGGGGAATAGTTCTGTAGCAGCTCGAAGCAATGAGAAGCATGGGCTACTAATGAATGGGCATTCATCAAAAAGCAGTTAACTTTGCCTGTAGCAGTCTCTCCCTTCACCAGAGGAGAGATCTGTATATTACCAGTGTGGAGAGTAGGAAGCTTGGTAGCCTGGGGAGCTAGTGAGAAAAGAGGGACAGGGAATACATCCGGCAACAGCAATCATGTAAAACTTTCCGCCTATGGCCCAGAGGGGCTTGCCTTAAGCGCATCTAAATGAAGCTGAAAACAATGACCTGTAATGGACAGGTATAGTATATATCTTTTGAGGTCAAATGACAAGAACATCCATCCACACACCAATGTCAGGCAGCAATCCATAGTGCTCAGTCAGAAGGGTTCTTAATTGTAGTGTAGTTATGCTGGTGACTTAGCGTACGAATAGCATATCAGCCATCGCTACTGTCCAGACTAGACATACGTCATCTCCCTGTTCTCAGTTTTCAAAGGACCATATCCTCTGCTGCCCATCACCAGAGGATATCCGTGAGTCACCTTGACCACAAAGGATATTTCCAAGAGATGACTGCGCTCCTCAGTGAGCACCAGGATGAACTATTAACCGGTCAACCATTTCAGCTATTTAGTATCTAATACTAAGACTCAGCAGTCAAGCATCTATATAGTCTCTGAATCAATGCCTCTGGGTGGCGCTGTTGGCAGACCCACAGGGCACTGTCAGATATCTCCATGTCCCCCAAATTGCTATTCAATCTTTCCTTGCATAAATCTCTATTTCCAGAAACAAACAACCTTTCCCATAATTCACCTGTAAGTTACCTGGAAACCCCAGCAGCCTAATACAGGAAGTTTCAAGGACTCGGAATTACACACACACTGGTTTCACAGTGATTGGAAGCAGACGGACATTTCAATGTTATGCAACATTCAAAACACCACAGCAATTACTGTGCTTTTGATTCTATACAAACATTTCTGGTGTTTCTCAGCACTGGCCCTCTCCCAAACTTCTTGCCAGAATTGACCATTAATTTCCACACCTGTGACTGATTGTGTGCAGCTCAGTCATACAGATCCACCCTGGTCTTCCTCACTGCAAGCACTGCTTATAAGCTGCCACCACGCTCCCTGTTCTTGCATTGAATACTGAACCTTGTGCAGCTGTGACCCATTGGGCATCACTCTCAGCCTTGCTTTACTACAGCACTGCCTTGCAGGCTCAGTCCTACACTCTTTGCATGTTGCCAGTGTGTTTTCTTGTTCCCTTTGTTTTGTTGAGAGGCAAATGAATATGTCATTCACTACGCCAGCCGCTCTCCCGCCTCGAGATCATAGAAATTAAAGGTGCGCATCATTTTTGGCATCTGCCTTCTCTCCGCTACATATCGCAGATGCGAGAGGCGTTACCGATTAAGGCAACCCTACCGACCCTTCCCCGGAGGGACCAAGGAGGAGTTGAATTTGCAGGCTAAGGCAGACATGAACATGCTATAAACAAGATGACAAAAGCAAATTATGTCACTGCTGGAACGGACACACAGACACGAAGCAGAAATGCAACCCCCATGAAGTTACATGAGCCATAGGTCAAACTGCATTTAGACATGAAGAATATGCGTGCATCAAATAGGCTAGACATTCTCCAGATGTACGCTGAAACGCAAGTAACATAAGAATACACATAAAGATTGCTTAATGCAGGAACGCAACAAGAACGGGTGGCAGTTTTAAATAAGATGGACAGTGCAACCACGTTTGAGTGAATGCGAGACATCAAGAAACCTCAAAGCTGCAGGGGGACCAGATTCGCTGAGCCAGCAGAAAAGTCAGACATGAACAGCCCAGACAATAATTGCACAGCCCTTGCCAAGGTTAGCGTGAACAGGGAAGGTTTGGATTGCACACAAGCGTGAGACACATTTCTCTTAGATTAAGCAAAGAAACAAATAACTCTGGAAGGTCAGATTCCCATTGACTAAGGCCTAATATTGGGAAGAAAAGAGCTCAAACAAGCCTCTAGTGGTCTGGAAGGGTAGAGACAATCCTAGCAAATGCTGAGCAGAATAATCCAAAATGTGGTCTCCCCGCACATGACCTGTAGTTGGAGATTAATGGCTATTCACTAGCTTCGGGGACAGACAGGCTGAGGCCTTTCACTCCCATCGAGTTCTTAAGACAAAGGTACAAGATATGCCAAGTCCTGGCTTGTGACCTAGAGAACCAGAGATGGTAACCTAATTGGGAAGTCCAGCACCTTGGTGCCACTTCCCCTGGCTACTATTGTTGCTCATGTGCTGGTACCTTCCAAATTCAACACTAACCAATCCCTATACTCCAACAACGTTACCCCATTGTTGTTGCACCTGCCAAATTAAATCGTGTAGAGATGACATGTATTGACCTGTATCAATTTGGTAGGTGGAGCTATCAGTACGACTAAAGAAAAGACGTGAATCCTATACTTGGATGATTCCCCTAACCAATCCCTACAGTCCGTAGGATTTTGTAACAAAATGTGTAATATGTAGTTGATTATGACGAGATGTGTACTTTTAGCCACTGTCAAGCATGAAGAAGAATGAGCGTGCTGAGATTATTTGTGTTTGCCGCTGTCCCAGTTTTATAAGGCAGGTGAATTAAACAGGTCTTTGCCAAAGTCTTTGGACCCTTCCGTTATTGGACGTGGGATTTCCCGGCCTGACCTATCTGCTTTGCCAGGGAGTTTCCACCCCATCTTCACAGTTTTGTGGCCTTGCAGCAATTAACATGTTTCATGTTTTGATGTCCTGCAACTCCCAACCCCAGTTTATTGTCCAGTGTCCCTGCAGTTTTCATCCTGTTACTTGCACTGTTTCCATTCAGTCTCCTTCTCTGCTTCCCCTCCTCTGTCCTTCGATGCTCTATCAAGTGTATGAAGTCTCAATTTTACCCCCCTTATTCAGACTCTGGTTCCCATGCTTGTGTTTTTACCTTTTCCCTTAGTTCTGGTCCTGTGTTCCACAGCCGTGCCTTGCATGGTTCCTGTGTTTACAGTCCAGTTCTTCAGCCTGGTGTTATTACCACAATCAGTTACCTTGTACCAGGACCATATGTTACCTTCTACCTTTCCTCTGATGCCTTGTACAAGTACCTTTCCTTTGTTACTTTGTACAGTACCTTGCCTGTTGCCTTGTACCAGTTATGTGCTAGTTCTCCTGCATTCCTAGTTCACGATTTCCTGTTCTGAATTTCGAGTCCAATTTTGACGCTCTTAGTGTCTGGTAAGTGTTTTATGCAGGGATGTCATTTGGGGGGTCACTGCTGAAACCCCCGGGCATTAGTGTGCGACCCCGGGTCAAACCCTTGCGACCCCTGGTAATCCCATAGATGATCCTCCAAAAATAACGCTTCTGAATGGGGGTGTTGCTAATCTAAAATAGGGTATGGCGCGCGAACACACGGCACCCACAAAGCAATGAATACTCACTTTCTCCATTTTGTACTATCCTAGGTGGCCAACAGCAGCTGCAGCACACATTTAAAGATGACGATGTGACGGCGAGTTGGTGATCATCAGTGTGAGCAGACTGCAGGTAGCATGAAGCTCATGTAAGTTTCTGATCTGGTCAAGATGAAGGGTCGGGTCTGACCAGGCCGGGAGTTGTGCGACCCTGCCTGGGTCATGGGTCTCTCTTAAGAGATGAGCAGTCACTCACGTCGTGTGTGTGTGTGCTGCCCTACTGCCTCACAGCCAACGCTGCTCGCAGTGCGCTGAATAACGGGACGTTTGAGGTTGGACGAGCAACGAGGTTCCTTTATTGTAAATAGTGATTGATTCCTATTTCCTCTGGCTCTCCGCTTTAATATCGTGTGGTGGGAGCCGGTGAGACAGTGAGACATGTTATTAAAGATGAAAACTAGAATAAGAATTGTTTAAGCACTTACATGATCAAAGCAATCGCGTTGCGCATCCCTTTGTGAGTGAACCCTACAGTGGAAGGATGCCAGTAGTATTTAAATGTTTTACCTTTAGAGCGTGACTTCAGGGGTGCAAATAAGCAAACATTTCAGGGTGAAGGGGGCTAACCCTTCAAATGTTGGGAGACGGGCTAACGTCAGAATGTGAGAGGAGGAGGGGCAAACTTACTTGTGTGGGGGTATCTAACTTCTTTAGAATGTGTAAAGAGATTCTTCTGGTGCAGCTTCATTGCTACAAGCAGTTAAGCCTTCAAGTCTAAAACCAGACAGTTATGGACAGATGTGAGAATGAGCGGTGTCTGTGCCCTGCCTCCCCCTTCCAATTACTCCCCTGATATGCAATCATGACCCCATCATGATTTAAATTTCCTAAAATTGCATGCATATACGAATGCAGTTGGTAGCTATGAAAACGCTTTACACTAGTAATTGCTGGGCCTTTGTTAATGGTGTAGCCATGGCACTATTTATTTTCTGTGTCCTGTTCTGTCCGGGTACGGCTCTATAGGTCAGCCAGGTCAAGCCAACATAACCCAAAAGTTCAGGAGAGGTCGGGGGCTAAACCCCAATCTGGCCAATGGTCATTCTGCCACTGGCCTCCTTTGCGTATAAATATTTGTTTTTTTTTATCCCATCAACGCCCTTCACAAGCTATATAACTGCTTCTATTTTTTATTAAAAGCAGTCACTGTAATCCCCATTTTAAGTGCCTGCCCTAAAAATGCTTAAAGATCCCTCGGTTCCAGACTTTCTCTGGCACTACGGGAGCCAGCGAAATCCTTAAGGATTCACCAACAGATTAAAAAAGATTGAGTGTGGGAGGGAAGTCAGAAACACAGGACTAAAGTTCATCATTGCTTTGCACTTCTCCCCTCTCTATGTTCTTTATATATACGTTACATGAAAATAATACAGGGGATTTTTGTTGAAGTAACTAACACTGCAATTGTCTTGATGTTGAAAATGCAAATAAAAACATATTTAAAAAAAAAAAAAGATTGAGTGTGAATTGAAACCGCTATAGATAAATCACAAGAGTGTAAGAACTCCAGAACTGCAACAGTAGCAATATGAGATGCTTGCATAGTTTCCGTAGGCGGCAAATGATGGAATTAAATATTTAAATTACCCAGTAGCAGTAGAGGTTTTGATGAACAAGAGGAGTAGAGCCCTAACCTAGAACCTGACCATTCCAACGATGACCTTGGATAACAGAGGATGCATCATAGATCATCAGATAAATACACTTTTCCAAAACTACTATTCCACCGTAAACATCTCCAGGGCTACTTGCTGTACAGAGGATCTAAATCAGGGTTGTCCCACTCCAGACCTCGAGCGCCGGAAACATGTCCGATTTTCAGGATGACCCTCATTAATATTCATTAAATATATTGCAATACAATCATTCTGAACCAGATATACTTGCCAGCGAGACCACCAGATGAGGCAGGGACACTTGAAGCCCTAATCACAGAAATTGAAATCTGGGAATCTATTAATAGCATGCCCAACAATAAAACCCTGGGACCCAATGGACTGTCGATTGATTTATTTGATTTATTTACTGGAATTCTTGTTTGTTTAGTGCGCCACATGCCTGCAGGCATCAGGGCGCACACAAAACACAAAACAGGGAGACGAGACAAAGACATTAACACACAAGAAGGTAGGTCATGTAGTCAGGGGAGAATCAGCTAGAGAGGCACAGCCAGACTAATCAGGGGATTTATTGAAAAGCGTAGTTTTTAGAACCTTTTAGAGGTCCAAGGTAGAAGCAATAGACCGAAGGGTCAACAGGAGGGGATTCCACGCAATCGGGTCACGCACATCAAAGCTCGATTTCTATAAGGCGGACATTGACATACATGCCTCATTGCTTTCTTGTCCTATATTGGGAATCGTGTTTGGCTCCCTGGCACTCTAATGGAAGCTAACATAGCATCACTTATCGGGCCGTTTTTGATGTTGAACAGGGATAAGATAATGGCTGAGATATTACCAACCGGGTTGTTAAAATATTAGCCCAGGAGACCGCTATGGTGTGCAGACCAAGATGACCACATGAAGCTGAGTTCGGACTAATCCCATCTCCAGGATGTAGCTTGAGTGATATTTACCCCCGATTTTGGTTCGCCTTGAGAGGGTCCAGACTCTGGTCCTTGTGGAGACTTGGATATTTCATCATCAACAGCCTTTATTCAACATCGGATAGCACAAAAATTAAAACACCATCCAATTAAGCTCATAAGTTTAAGGTTCTGTGTCATATTTCCACATTTTAAAGACCAAACACAAAAAAGGCAGATTTATTTTGGCCGTTTTTGTGTCAGCTTTAAAATGCCGAAATACAACACATTTCCCCTCCCCTTCCCCACCCTCTTCCAATTCTAAATCCGGGGGGCGGGGGGAAACTCCCCCCGAACCCTTCTTTTTCCCCAGCCACCACCACCTTTCCAACACAACACATACAGACTATACATACAGACACACTATCAGCCCCACGTTCACTTACCTGACACTTCCGTGCCTGTCAGTCCCTGCCCGCAATCATGTGCGTTTAGGGGCGTGACAGTTCAATTTAGAAAGACCGCTCTGTGCAGTCACAGAGCAGTTTTTCACAATCAATCTTTTTTTTTTTTGAAAAAAGGTCTTTTGACAAAATACCAAGTTTACATAAATATCTCAAATTATAAATATACAATATAGTCATAAAAGACCATTAACAGAATGAAGTCTTGCCATACGTAGTTTCCCTTTTCACAGTTTTCTTTTTTTCTGTTTATCCCCTCTATGTTTTTCTTTCTTTTTTACCATTTTTCCCAGGCATCCGTCACCCTCCTCCTCCAAACCGCCGTGGCCTTGTCTTTTCCCTTACCTGTGTTTCTCCTGCACTGCGTCCACTCCCCCGCCCCTTCTGTAATTGGCCTGGACTCCTTGTCTGACATCCGTTTAAAAGAGTGACCCAGGGCAGCATTGCCCGGGAAGCCATCGGTTAAGGGCTACAAGGCAAAGGGCAGCTCCCCACTGAGCAGCTCCACTCTGCGTTTGCCTATCTTCGCCTGGGATGCCTGACACAGACGATCTACAGCAACGGATGAGTTAACCGTGGTGTGGGCGAGGAGTACAGTCATTATTGTACTCCATCAAAACCCCACCACTCATTACCAATTATAATATAGCCCAATTGCATTTAGCCTAATTGTGTAAGGTAGCCTTACCTTGCTTTTAGCCCACTTGTGTTAGTTAGCCATTCCTTGCATTTAGCCTAATTGGGTAAGGTAGCCATATCTTGCATCTGGCCAACTGTGCAAGGTAAATAAATGGAACGCAGGATGTAGACATTGTTGTTTGTACAGCTAACCCATTTTCTCCTCCAGCACACTGCACCTTTGTAGCATAGTGGAAAGCACAGGTTCATTCCACACACCCTGCACTCATGTATAATACAACACGACTGCCAAGAAGCTACCTTTAACAACAAACATTCGAATTCTAGCTTCCCACATAATTCACTGTATCCTTAAACACAACCCTCCCTGTTTAGTTCATAGTATACCTCAGCTGCACCCATCCACACACTAGTCAGGCATTGGTGGCTAGCAGGGTCTTGGCCACCCTAACCTAACTTTAAAGGCTGAAATTCACACACGCATAATAGCACCTCCCAATTTCCCAAATTTGGAATCCGGTCCATCCAAGGGCGTTCAACCAACAGCGCGTTGGGACCACGGTTTGAGAATTCCTTACCTGTAGGGGAGACGGTCTGTGTAGGCATTGTGCTTATCACGGGTGCTTCCAAAGGATTCGGCAGATAGATTGTATCCACTGGATTAATCGTGCTCTGAAAAAGAAAAATTGGTTACATTTCACAGATCTACAAAACACCATCTTAATTGGTCACCTGAGAATTAGAGACACAATTGGGGGAAGAAGCAAAAAGATAGAAAACTTACGCCATCAGAAATATATCCCTAATTATAATTTTATTACAAATATTTTAATGTTTAACAAACCAGACCTGGCATTCAAACTATAAGCTGGATGGTGTGCGGCACAGTGTGTCTAGTGAGGACTGAGGACAGACCTCTGTGCATTTCGTTTCGGATTCCTGCGATCCCTGTGACAGTCTGTCTACTATTTCCACAAAGACTCTTCAAAATCACTGCGCACGCGCGGAGCGCGGCGCGGTGTGCGGCACAGTGTATCTAGTGTCCAGTGGCCTAAGGCCGAAGATCGAAAAACGGAGATAGACAAACGGAGCCAGAAGCAAAGAGCGGTGAGCAGCAACCAAAGCTTTTTCCCTTCCCCTTTCCCCTCCCTTCTTCCCTCCCTCCTCCTCTCTTTTCGCTCCTCCTCCTCTTATCCCCCTATCTATTTTCCGTTTCCCTCTGCTCCCTTCCCTCTTCTCTCTTTCCTTTTTCCTTCTTTTTCCCTACCTCTAGTCCCTTCCTGCACCTTTCCTTTGCTGCCTCTTCCGCCACTCCGCTCCGGGGACACCCGTGAATAAGACACTAAGACACCGTAAATATCTCGATCCTACGCAAGTCTCGCTCAAAGACTTTCTGCCTTACTTGAGCGTCCACAACCCCCGTTCGCGTTTCATTCTCAAGTGAACGGCTATCCTAAAATATCAAAAAGGGAATGGCGCCGCTCTCACCGACAGAAGTGGAGGCCGGGAGGTGGATGCGCAGCGACAAAATACAGTCAGAACATGGCCGCAGGGTGGACAGCAAGCAGTCCAACAGTGCTATGCTAGAACACAACAGCAGCATGCTTAATGCCTCGCAAGAGGGGCAGTCTTCAGATGCTTTGCCACTGATCTCAGGAGTAAAAAACATAAGCATCACGGCCCCAGCGAATCCTGCAGCCACTGTAAGGGGGCTGAAAACTGGAGACCAAATAGATCTAGACGTGCCACCTGAGACCTCCCTGCAAGAAGCGACCGTAAATAAACAGAAAGGCTACCTAAACCTGGAAAGAACAAAAGGCCCTGCCCCTGCCCCTCCCACGGATCCCACACAAACGCCCCGTCAGCGTACCGCCTCGGCGAATGACACCAGGCCTGAAGCTGTCGGAGGACGGCCTCGGCTGGGTTCTGCATGGCTAGGGTCTCATCAGGTGGAAGGAGACATGGGGCACCAACGGCAGCCTACACCAATGCCGTGCGAAGATATGAGGATAGGCGTGGTAGGCACAGGTGAAAAAGATGACCTAGTCCAGAGCCGGGAGGGGAGAGGCCTGGCAATGGCCATTGTACATAACAGCGTCAGAAAAAGGGCCCCAATTGTGGCGGCCAAAGACAGAAACATGCAGGACAAAGACAGAAAAAAGCAGGCCATTTAGCCGTCGGAAAGGCCTCCCTCCCCTAAGACACTCGAAAATGAAGAACGAGTGGAGCCAGGGCCGGGGGACTACGTAGATGACTCCGTTTTCATAGAGACAATGTCGGATGGCGGAAACATATCCAGCCAAGACCCATCAGCAGAAGAAATTAAAGCCCAAAGAATTCAACTAGAAAAAGTACAACAAGAAAAAGAAGATCTCTTACAAGAGTCAAGGGCCAGAAATCCAGAGAACAAAGGGCCCAGGGATCAAATTGCAAGTTGTGAGATGACTGTGTCATCCGATCAGTCTACATCACAGGACGAACAACATAAACAACTTAGAGACACGACTATAAGGAAAAAAATCTTTAAAAAAACCAAGAAGGCTGGAGGCAAAGCCAGGGCAGGGATTGATATTCCACCTAAAAAGAAAGGCTGGAAAGCAGGCCCTCAAATGGGTGAAGTTTCGAAAAGACAAGATACAGTGTTACTCTCAGCTTCCTTGAGGGATTACTTTATAAAACAAACAAAGCAAAAACAAACCACAGACCAAGAAATGTCAGATGCTGAAATTCTGGCGGCTATCCGAGAGCCTCCCTCACCGTGTAAAGCCCAGAAAATTGATCAGCCACAGGAAAAATCACTACCAAGAGTCAAATGGCACGCTCGTATTTCACCAAACAGAACGCACAATAGTGAAGTCGTGAAAGGAAAGCCCCCGGCTGAAATTAGTGCGAAGGACCTTATGACATCAGAGAAAAATGCGGAACAATTAAACATCCTAAGGACAAATGATGAATGCACTAGTGAGCCAAGTGGGGAGACACCACACTCAGGAGATCCAAAACAAAAAGACAATAATCAAATAATAAAAACGGCAATAGACCATCAAACGTTAGACCCATCAAATGTAGCCAGTGAAGGCTCACACAGCTTATTGAGCAAAAAAGTCACTTTAGCCCAACCCGAATGTCAAGCACCAGCAGCCATGGCTAATCAAGAGACTCAGACAAGACTCAAACCAAGCGAAAGACAGTCCTACGTCGAAGATCAAGCGGCGTGGACTAGATCGCATAGCCAGGCACATAGTAACATATCATGGGCGGAATCTTCAGCCAGCTTACAAGGCGTGATTGCAGGAGGGGACAAAAGATTCTCTGAAAAATTCAATCAGCTCCATAACGAAAAAGAACTTTACACGCCAACCAGAAACAGGAGGTCAAGTGACATCCCGGTAGGGTTTGAGAAAGAAACACCCTCAGAAAAGAAAAAAAAGGCTGACTTACTATCAATCATGTCAGCCTTTTCAATAGCGCTAAACCCCTTCAGCAAACTGTATGAGGCGATTCATGAGGCCCTAAAGGACAACACGTCCATGATCACCTCACTTAAGGATAAATTGACCTTTATAGAAGGATACCTAACAGCAGTAGAAAGGAACTCAAATACCATACAAAGGAGCCTCGAAACCAAACTAACGAAGTTCGAAAACAAGCTGCTCGAGATGGATCGACAAACCAGGCAGACACTAGCAATGACCTCTCAAAGTACGCAAACGGAAGAGATGGCCAGAGTCACAGAAGTGGCTCCGATTTTCACGAAAGCCCGTGTCAAATTACCAGGAGGTGTGTCGGATCAGAGTCGAGCCTTGCAGACAAAAAACATGAAGAAACATGCAATGGAGAGCCCCCTCCTGTGTGTTCCTCCAAAGAGTCTCCCAGACACTCGAGTGAAAGCATCCCTCACCTCCGCTGTGGACCCCCCCGTCGACAGATCCGACAGAGCCATTCCCAGCAAAGAAAAGCGACAGGTGACCATAGTGGGAAATCACTCACAGCAAGATCACCCAGAAACCGCGCAAAGGTCTCCCACGCTGATCCACGCCCTCGATTCATCTAACTCTTCTGACGACTCTGCCTGCGCTGAAGAGGAAACTTTAAGCCCGCAGCAACCAAGAATAGCTACCCCGCCGGCTTGCGTTAGGACGCGATCTGGAGCAAGGAGGTTTACACAGGTGGAGGCTCCAAGCAACCATGGTAGACCTCGCTCGAGCACCCCCACTATTGGTTTGGAGGCTATCCAAACCTTAAAGAAAATGGAAGAGAAGCCAGTCCCCAAAAAAGAGACAGACCGTCGTGAAGAACGGATCCCTAATCACGAGAAGAGAAAGTATAGGATTAATTCCTATAAAAAAGACTACGGTCGATCAAAACCGGCAGAAAAAAAACTCCTAAAACTCGAAGGGACATTGCTATTCAAATTAGAGCAATTTTCATCTAAAGATAGATACATGGTCTTAAATAGAAGGACAGTCTTAAAAATTACAGCAAAAATTGACAAATTGCGGCATCTATCAACAAGGGACCTGGTTCTGGTGGAACCCTACCACAAAGACCATAAAGCTAAAGCATACCTACACATAAGGTCGAAAGCCCTGCATGAATGGCCCCTTGAAATAGCAAAAGAGCTACAGTGTCTAGGCTTAAAATTAGAAAAACTAAAGGAAAATGAAGATACGACAGGCTCTCAAAGATACGCCCCATCGAAATTTGCTAATAGAAAGGAGGAGTTGGACGATGGCCGAGACAGAGAAGAAAGCGGGAAAGGGGAAGATTACCCCCGGAAACGGGACAGAAATCATCACATATCATTTACTACGCCAAGGCGACGAGTGGAAAGCTCGCGTAACGCCTACATAAAGAGGGATCAGGCGACAGAGATCAAACCAGCTCAATCCCCCTCCACGTCAACCAAACCTTGGAAATGGATTGCAGACACATTCGGCCGTAAGAAGAAGGCCTAGCAAACAATCCATGACGCCGTCAATAACAAGATCCAGGTAACGATCCCAGACCAATTTAAGGAAAAGACCTCACTTCAGATGGCGTCGTGGAATACAAGAGGATTCAGCCACCTAACTAAGCCCAGCGATGTAAAATTGAACCGCTTTGACCTAATTTGCCTGCAAGAAACATGGCTAACAGAGAAACCTACTCTCGAAGGTTACAGTATCGAAGTTTCGCCAGCTCAGAGACCCGTATCAGGAAGACCCTCTGGAGGTTTGTTAACAGCAATTCGATTAGGCTCAGGAATCTCACCTAAGATCAAAATCTGTGAAAAATATGGTATGCTGGCAACCCTAACAAAGTGGAATCCCCAGGCGCAAGGGAAAAATGTCCAGATGAGCCCTGATCTGGTCATAATAAACCTTTATTGGAATCCCGAGAAAACAGCTACGAAACCATTCTGTGAGCAAGTTGCAACAACAATAGACGAAATTAGAGTAAACTTCGACACCCCCAATATAATCATTTGTGGGGATCTCAATGCAAAATGTGGAACCCAATCGATAGGCAACACGATGGCAGTAGCATTGAGGAAAAGGGACAAAAGAGGTCAAGCATGGATGGACCTGATGAAATCGAGACAATTTCACAATGTCGCCTCTCTCCAAGAACTCGAAGTGCAGATGCCAACCTGGGAGAGAGCGCCGGCTGCGGCAAATCTCGACTACATCTTTGTTACTGAAGGTTTGATTCCATACTTTGTGGAATTCCAAGTGGAAAGAACCAGAGAAAGTGACCACAACCTCCTATTTCTGTCGTGGAGGGGTGAAACCAAAGAGCGATCATTTTATCCCTTTGTAATTGGTGTCAACACGCAACAAAATCGAATTCGGCTGACCTCCGGTAACATAAACATATTGGAGAACAAGCTTCGCAAAAACCACATGGAGATAAACAGCGCTAGGGAAGCGTCTCAACCTGAATATGTCTCTTTACTGATACCCCACAAAGTAAGCTTTGGGGGAAAGAATGGAACTCAACCCATACACAAACACACGTTTAATGCAACATTGGTCGAAAAACGTAAAGATCTTACAAAATTGAAAAGAGCGGCAAAAAAAAGCAACACCAAAGAAGCCTGGGCTAAACATCAAGAAGGTAAAGTAAAGTACAAAGCATGGCTTAAGCAAGAACGACAAAATCTCTATCAGAACGATGCAGAAGCAATGCTGAAAGTCTGTGTGTCCAAGAACAATCGTGACTTCTGGTCACTACTCAAAACCGTTAATGGACAGAAACCAAATCAGATCCTGTGTGATGTCACAGAACAGCAGTGGATCACCCATTTCGCGAAATTATACGCACTTCCGACCTCTGGCACCCTCTGCTCTACGCAAAACCAACCCCCAAAGGAGGAAAACGGGGGCTGGGCGAATATCACCAGTCTAGACGAGATCCTAAAGGCAATCAGAAGCTTGAAACAATCCAGGGCCCCCGGCCCAGACGGTCTATCTAACATAAATCTGAAACAACACCCTGAAGCATGGGCGAGGGTGATTAAAGAACTGTTCGAACAGTGTGTATATCAAAAACAGATACCGACTAACTGGACAGAGGCTGTACTTGTTCCCATCTATAAAAAGGGACCTAGAAATATACCATCCAATTACAGGCCCATAGTCCTATTAGACATTATTGGAAAAATCTTCGCGTCACTGATACTTACCCTCTTTAAGAAATGGGCTAAGAACTCGCCGGCTACTGACACTTTTCAGACAGGCTTCCAAAAAGGAGCGGGAACAGGAATCAATCTTCTGGTCCTTAATACAATCAAAGCAAAGGTGAAGGAAGGCGCCCCCAATGTCCATATGGCCATGATCGACCTATCTCAGGCATTTGACATGGTGGATCGTCAAAAACTTTGGTCGAAATTAACAAACTGGGAATGTCCAAAAGAGATCTTGGATCCCATCATGTCCCTCCACACGAAGACTTCTCTAAGAATTCGATTATGCCAACAAGGAACACTCTCAGACAAGATTGAAACCAAGAGAGGAGTGAAACAAGGCTGCCCGTTGGCTCCAGCTCTATTCATAGCCTTTATTGGCGATTTCCAAACCACCGAGGAGCTTGTGCGAGCCTTCCCACCTAAGTTGGGAGAAGTCAAAATGTCAAGGCTATGGTACGCGGACGATTTAATTTTGTTGGACCAGACTGCCATAGGCCTCCAAAGACAGTTAGCCAATCTGTCAGCATACATGTAGAGCAATAATCTAAAGATAAATACAACAAAAACCAAAATTATGTCATTCTGCAAACATACAAGGGGAGTTCAGCAATCTCACTCCTGGTTTTTGGAGAATTCAAAAATTGAGGCAGTAAAAGAATTTAAATATCTGGGTGTGCAGTTAGACAACTCCACTAAAGACATTGCCTTGCAGCACACACTATGGGAAAAAACTCGAAGACTCACAGCCCAAACCCGTGCTGTTGACAAGAAATTCGGAAAATTCTCCTGGATACCGGCAGTGCAGTACTACAAATCCAAAGTAGTCCCAGCTTTAACTTACGGCATGGCGTCAAATTTACACCTACCATCTGAAATTTGGGCGAAGTTGGAAGGTCACATATGGAGATCAGTGTTATCCTTACCAAATTCTGCCCCCATATCTGCCATACGGAGAGACCTGGGCTTACCTTCTCTAGCCTCAGTGATATTGCAAGGTGCCGTCCAACTGTACAGAAAAATCCTGTTACCTAGCTCGTTGCCGATATTTCGCATCATGGAAGCGGAAATTGCAAAAAAGTCTTGTAAACCCTTATGTGATTGGGAAAGAAAGATTCTTGAAAGCCTAGAAGAAGTGGCCTGTTCAACAAAAACGCTCCTGAGCAACCCGGGAAAAGTAAAGAAAAAACTAGAAAATCAAGATTGGATACGCACTACGGATAAAATTCTTCGCTATAAATCATTAAAACATCTGCCACCCACTACAAATCGTCTAAAAGTCCCTCTGAACTATTGCGAGAAATTTCCAGAGAAGAACCTGAGAAAAATTTTCATGAGAGCCAGGCTGAACTTATTGAATACAAATGAAATCATGGCTATCAGAAGTCCAGGAACCAATGCGCATTGCCGGCTCTGCGCCGATCATGCCCAAATAGAAACAATCCGACACCTGCTCGTGTTTTGCCCAGCTTTAGCAGGAGAAAGAAAAATGTACTTGGCACCACTCACTTCAGATCTAACAATAATGGATGAAGAGACTTTGTGGTTCCGTCTGATCGCAGGAGATTCTCCAAGATGGGCTAGGTCGACAGCCAAATTCTTGGAGGGAGTGTTAAAGAAAATCAACCCTCCAGATGGCAGCACCCTTTGAAAGTAGCACAAGTGAAACCACAGCCGGAGCAAAGCCCGGTTTGGACTTGCACGACACATCGAAAGTGGTGTCCTAAGTACAAGTACAAGTAAAAAACTTAAAGCAACACTCAAAGCATAGCGAAGCATCTTTTGTTAAAACCAATAGGTTAAAGAAATAAAAAAAAAAAAAAAAGAATTACCCAACCATAAACATTTGGCACAAATACAGAAAGACGCAAGTGCTTACTGGTCAGACAATAGGCCAATATAACCACACAGGGACAGTTCCACATGGCCTGCATGTTGCTCGTTACCAGAGTATACATACTTTGAATGGATGAAATATGTAGAACAGCTACCTTTTTGCTGTAGAAGGTATTTGGGACTCCAGGTGAACAAGTAACTTATGGGCTGACCCTCATTCTGCTTGCAGAGAATCATTAGGTATCAGGGAAGTCCACATATCACATGACTAGCTATCTGGAGGAAGGAAGAGAGAAAAAACACACACACACACACACACACACACACACACACACACACACACACACACACACACACACACACACACACACACACACACACACACACACACACACACACACACACACACACACACACACACACACACACACACACACACACACACACACACACACACACACACACACACACACACACACACACACACACACACACACACACACACACACACACCCCCCCCCCCCCCCCCCCCCCCCCCCCCCCCCCCATCTTCATCACTGAGACCTGGCTGACACCCACCTCCCCCCCTCATCCCAGACGTCCTTGTCCCCCAACGGCTACAGCATCCAAATCAGAGACGGGCGGAACAAGACAGGCAGAGGACTTGCAGTCATACACAACACCTTGTGGCCCTGCACCAGACTTGACGCAGACAACATTGGCTCCTTCGAAGCCCCCTCCTGCCAATTCCCGCTCTCCCCAAAGGACACAGTACAAGCCTTCTCTGCCTACGCCCCAAGACTATGGAACATGTTGGCACCCGACCGAAGCTCTCCAGCCTTGTTTTAAGTTTGTTGTTTTGCCCCTCCCAGCACCTCGCAGCACAAACCACAGGACCCTTGTTGAAGGCAGCCTGTCCTTGGTTTCTGATATTTTCTGATCGATTGGGGGGGGGTCTAACAGCCTTATGGACGGTGGTCTGGGACTGACTGGTACCTTGAAATGCTGGAGTCTTGGGGTGCTATTACTTAGAGTTGGGACGGGGAAGATTGGAGGCTCGTGCCCTCCTTCTCGTGGGATTGCTTTTCACAGGGGGCTCTCAAACCTCTCATGGCCTTTGCAGGGCGCATTATTCCTGGGATACAAAATGCTGGCAACATGAGACAATGAAAGGTCTAGGAACTTCTACAGCTCTGGCCTTTCTCACCGGTATCGGAATGCACTTTTTCCATCTTTGTGAAATAGCCCTGTCGTCCTGGTCGCGGTGCCTTTAGGCTTCGATTTCAATATGGCTGCTATTGTCAAAGATGGCATTTAAATCCTAAGTTACTGTAAAGACAAAGTGTGCACTACCCTCCCCGCACTATAGCCCGTGTTGACACCCCCGAACCCTATACCCTCCCCGAGCCTCTACCGTATACGCCAGGCCTCTGCCTCATCCGAAAGCGCTTGGGGTCTGGGACAATCGTCCCCCCTTCCCAACACTATTTAGGTTGTTTTCTATAGTGGTAGGGCCAGTTAGAAGGTAGGTTTTTTGATGAAGGACTATTTTTTTTACAGGAAGGAAAGCACGCTTAGTTAGGTTTTGTAGGTAGGGCAGCCCCTCTTAGAGATAGGGACAGACAGGCCTTTTCTTTACTTTATATCAATACAGCCCTTGAAATGTCCTCCTCGAGAAGGACTCCCTTCTGGTTTGCCACATGTCCCAGTGGTTTTATAAAAAACAAGTGACTCCATTAGCAGTTCTCACAGTCCTAGTTAATTGCTACAAATATCACTGCAGAAGCATCACCAATTTACTGTGGTAGGTCAGGAGACAGACCCGTTTTTGGTATAAGCAGGTAGTTCATTTAAATTATAAGAAAAAGGCCTTTCTATCCCTATTCTATAGGTTTCCCTACCTAACAAAACGAACTAGGGTGCGCGTCGTCAGTAGTGAAGTCCTAAAAGTAAACTTCTGTCCTCCATCTCAAAGCTAATCTATCCTGACCCTACTACTAAGAGAAAACAAAAACTCCAGGAGAATGACTCCCTTCTGCTGGATAGGCTTTCCTCAGCTCCAGTAGCGTTTTCTTAAATAGTTCTTGGATATTTCTTGAATTAATTTGTACAGTTCGTCTCAGGGACTTCGCCTGAGAAGGAAGTCCTTCTTCCTTCTTGAATTAGACTTCGTCTCTTCACTGTGCTTGGCAGTTTATCCACTTGTACTATGTCAGGAATCAGGTTGGGTCTGGCCGGAATTACAAAGGACAAATGCCGTCCCCATCACATAAACAGAGACATGCTAGAATGCGCCCGCTGCACCATACCCCACTGTTACGTACTGCAAAACAAAGGTCAACGTCCTGTCGCACCGAATATCGGAAGGCTTACCCTTCGGCTTGATTGCGTTGGCAGTTGCCATGGCGATTGGGGCAAGCACGCCGAATCCGTACGTCAGACGCACGCTAGGTCATGTGACTTCGGCTTGATAAAACTATGCCGTCTGAGTTGTTTGTTGCTTCTGAATTTGCTGAAGTACGCTACGTATCCTGGATATTGTAACCCGTTATCTCGCTTTTCCTGGTGTTCCTTGCCAAGTTCCTAGCCCTTCTGTGTTTGGTGTTTTGACTCCACGTCCTCCCTTGAGCGCTCTCTCCCCGTTCCTTACCTACCTGTTCCTCTCTTGTTCTGCCTTAGTCCTTCCCCTGGCTGACCTCAAGGATCTGTCTTTTGCTTTACCTTGGTCTCACGTTCTATCATTGGAAGGATCCCCTGTTGCCGACCCGGACCTCATTTGGACTGCCTTTGCTTCACGTTGTGTCATCGGAAAGACCCCGTGTTGCCGACTCGGACTTCTTTGGATTGCCTTCCTGGATCCACGCTCTTGCAAGTGTCCCGAAAAGACCGCTGGTGCTCTTCTCCTCCCCTCGCCCTAAAACGAACTAGAGACTGCAGGAGTATTCATGTAGGGTGAAGGGGGGAGTGTCCTCGTGCCATTGGGTGTTCCCTACTGGACTTCCGGCCCCCAGGCGTCCGTGTGCCAGCGGGAACAGTCCTAGTCACCTCTGCACCTGGTGGTCTTGCAGGGAGCACTTGCATCTTTTTGGAAGATCATTACTGCTATGGTAAGAGTGTCTGTCCTTACTCCTAAATTCATGTCTGTGCATTCCTACTGGGTTTTCTGTAAGTACTAAGACCTCTCGTTTGTTTGTTGTGACAGAATCCCTGCAGTATTTCTTGGTGTTGATTGATTGTAAAACAAGGGGTTACCTGGAAGATCGTCTCCTTTCAAGAAGAGGTTCTTCGGCATTGCGTCTGGGTCCATTCTTCCAAGTAATTGATCCCTGGTGCTGGTTTGTTTTATCCAGACACAGGGTTACATTGCAGGGTAGAATTCATCGTCTACACAACGTGGGCAACTTGGATCGGCTACCCTGACATACTATGCCTTCTTGAATTATCTCTGTATTCTTTTTGTTCCTTATTTCTGCATCAGCAACATGTCTCATATCACATTCATCTTGTTCTGACAAACTGCGCTTCTCCTTAGATCGAATACAGCAGTCCAAGAAACTGTTTGCTCCCTTGTTCGGTTCCTGTCTTGTTTTACTGAGTGAGACATGTTTGACTGATTTTTCCTTCTTATGAGTATTAGACCCTTCACTGAGGCA
The DNA here is from genome assembly GCF_040938575.1 of Ambystoma mexicanum. NCBI lineage: Eukaryota > Metazoa > Chordata > Amphibia > Caudata > Ambystomatidae > Ambystoma > Ambystoma mexicanum. The sequence goes on from NC_090922.1 coordinate 1,343,208,620, forward strand.
AGTAAACTGAGTCTCAGTTATTCTCACTCTTATGGGCACTTGTCCTTACACAAGGACACATAGGTTGATTGTCGTAGTTATTCTGACTCGTATAAACATTTGTCCTTTCACTAGGACGAGCAGGCTGTGTGTCTCCTTGGTCCCTGTATCCCCCTCCGGGTCTCCCACCTCTCCAGTTACCTTCTTGTTCAAAGGTAACGACACCAGGTCTTTCTCCAGGATCAGGGCGACACCGAGTCAGAACGGTTTCTGCGTTCACTCCGACGCTTTTTAATTCTTTTTCGTTGCCCGGTGGGGTCATTCCAGAAACGGTCTCAGCGTTGTTTTTGGAATGAACAGTCCACCTTCCACTAGTCACGCCACCCTCCCCCGCCCGGTTTTCCTTCTCTCGGAGTTCTCTTCCCCTGCAAGGTTCAGCTCTCTGTGCCTACTGGTTACACCCATGGAAAGTACACTCCAGAACAGTGGATCGCCCTGTTCTTAGCAGCTGCCACATCCGGGCTGATTCGAACTTCCCGGATTTCACACCATTTCCGTAGTCCTCGTTCCCTTTTTATCTTCGCTTTCTGGGTGCTCCACTGCTGAGCATCAAAGTTCCTTTTCTCTTTCCGCTGAGAATTCTCTATTCTTTCGTTCTTCATTGTCACAGTTTGATTGGCTTCCGACCATAGCGACGGCATTACTAGCTTACCTCACTTCTCAGTATTTTCATGAAACATTTCTTCAAATTGAATGTGTGGTGTAATGTTACAATAACAAACAGTGGCTTGTTCTAATGGATTTCCTGCATGTTACTGATGGCCCACAAGGAAGGGTTTCAGGGAGTTCCTCGAGGGAACGAGAGTCCTTGCTCCCAAAAGTGGAGTCTATCCCTGTGAAGTCCTGCATAATGCCACCGCTAGGGGGAATGTTGCGTAGCGGGCTCACCTCCCTAGCCTCACAAGGAAAGGCTCCACACGGGGGAGAAGTGATGAAACCCTGTGATGTCACAGTACCCAGAGGACAACTCTGAGAATCCACAGAACTGCACCTAACCATCCTGTCCACTGCCCAGTCCGCACTGAATGTACCCAACATCATTTATGCTCCATAAAGCCACAGAAAACTGTCCATTCTCATGCAGAAGTCCACAGAGTCGTTCATTGAGGTAACTTGTTGGTGTTTAGTATGTGTTGGTTTGTGTGGGGTCGGCTGAGGTAGAAGGGTTGCACTCAAGGAAGTTTATGTAAAATTGCACTTGGCACAGCAGCGGCAGACGCCAGCCCGGAGGCCTGTGGAGAGAGCCGGTAGTGCACCAACACTGACCGAGTGGGCGGGCCTGAGGAGAAGGCTGGTGTGTACGGTAGGTGCGAGTGGGCAGGCCAGTGGAGAGGGCCAGTGGCTGTAATTAGGGCGTAAGGAGAAGGAAAGGTAAGTATGAATGTTTGAGAAGTGAATGGGAGTGAACGTGTGAGTGAGGAGGCAAGTGTGGGACAGGGGTGATTTGAAAAGTAGGGGATGGGCTACAACGACACAGAGGACGTTTCAGCAAATAACAGAGAGATGCATAAATAGAGAGAGGGGGTATTGGCTTTTCGGGACAGCCCCTAGAACATGTGTAAAAAGTTGCCCCAATATTGTGATAAATATTAAAATATACTTTTCAGTGGGAGCAGGACAGTATTTTCATGCATGTCCAGGGGCGCGCACATTCGACATTAAGATTATAGAACACATGTTCTCCTACTTGTTAAATGATATGATATGGCATTCATAACGTGCATATACACAAGTGTTTCAAGGCGCGTTGCGGAAAGGGGGGACAGAAGAAAGACAAAAAATGATCTTACTAGGCCAGGTGACATTGGATCACACAAGTTTAGGGGGAAGGGGAAACGTGCGGAGGGGGAGGAGGTGGTGCAGTACATGGGATCGACAGTAAAAATAAATAACTAGAATAAATAAAAGCAATAAGTAAAAGGTGCGGCCAGCTAGTTGCAAGTGCAAGGGTAAGTGCAGACATTAGGTATCAAGTGCTGGTAGAGGACTATAGGGATACAGAAAAACAGTCCCCAAGTGCGTGGGTTTCCAGGAAGGCAGTGCAGGTGTGCAGCTGGCAGGGGAGGGGACCTGGGCCAGAGATCAGAAGGGTAGCCAGGTGACCAGTGCAGTTTAGTTTTCAGCCAGGAGTTCAGCAGGGGAGAGGAGGTGCGAAAGCAGAAGCAAAGAGGAAGGTTTTGAGGTGCTTCAGCAACCAGAGATGGTTCTCCTCATGTTTCAGCGAGACAGTGAGGCTGTTCCAGAGGGAGGCCCCAGCCGAAGAAAGATCTACCACCAACTCGTTGCTTGGAGAAGCGACTGACCCTGAAGGAGTTGGAGGCAGATGAGCAAAGAGCTTGAGAAGGAAGACATTTAGGAAGAGAGAGTTTAAGGTATTGAGGCCCTAGGCCCCAGAAGGCCTTGTGGACAATGCAGAGGGTTTTGAACTTAATCCTCGCAGCCACTGGGAGCCAGTGCAGAGATTTCATTCCTGGAGAGATACGATCCATGGGCTTGAGGCCAAGGACAAGTCTCGCAGTCCTGTTATGGATGATTTGCAGAAGGCGGAGAGTAAAAGCAGGCAGATTTAGAAAGAGGCTGTTGCAGTAGTCCAGTCTAGAGAGAACCAGAGCTCTGGAGACAGTGAGCTTCTGGGGGAGCAGAGGAAAGGAAGAATACCTCAGAGTAAGTTCAGCTGGTAGTGGGGCTTCTTAGAGACATCAGAGATGTGAGGAAAGAAGGAGAGTGTGGAGTCGAAGATGACCCCAAGGTTTTGAGCCTCACAGGTGGGAGCAGGAAGAGGGTCAAGAGAGGCCAACCAGAAAGTGACAGGAAAGGAGGGAGCAGGTGTGCCGATGAGGAGAATCTCGGTCTTACTGGCATTAAGGCAGAGATCATTGGCGGCACATCACTCCTGGATAGCAAACAGACAGTCAAGAGATGAGAGAAGGCGAAGCAGTGGTGGAAGGTAGCCTGAAAATGAGTTGAGTGTCATCCACATAGCACTGATTGTTGGGTCAGGGAGAGGAAATGCAGTGGGCAAGAAGTGCCAGGTATTGGTTGAACAGCCAGGGAGAGAGGTTAGACCCCTGGCGAACACCACAGGTAGAATTAGAGAGAGATGAGAGGAAGTGCCCAAGTTGGACCTGGGAGGGTCGATCGGAAAGGAAACACGTCAGCCAAGCCAGGGCTTGATCGGTGATACCCAGGTTATCACAGAGACGGTTGAGCCAGATTGCATGGTTGACCGTGTCAAAGGCAGAAGAGAGATCAAGTGAGATGACACAGGGGGTGTTGGAATCAAGGTTGAACAGTAGGTTTTCACGGATGTTCAGGAGAGAAGTTTCCGTGCTTCTGGCAGCTCTGAAGCCAGACTGATGGTCATGGAGACGACCAACAGATTCAGTGTGAAGAAATTAAGCTGGGAGATGGCCAGCTTTTCCAGGAGTTTGTCCAGGAAAGGAGTGATGGAGATTAGCCGATAGTTAGCCAGGCAGGACCGGTCGGAAAAGGGTTTCTTAATAAGAGGGTGCCCAAGGGAGTGCTTCAGGGGGGAAGGGAAGACTTCAGTGGTGAAGGAGTGGTTGCAGAAGTCAGCCAGAGCAGGGGCCAAGGGGTGGTGAGAGGGAGAGAAAGGAGAAGGTCTGTAGAGATCAGAACATTATGAGTGCTCTCTGCAGAGTGAGAGGGGCCAGAGGAAGGACATGAAGCATCCAGGTGGATGTTAAAGTCTCCAAGAAGGAGGAGTTCAGTGGTCGAGACCAGGAGGGAAGAGGAGAGGTCCGCCCACTCAGAGAAGAGGAAGGAGATCTGACCAGGCGGCCGATAGATGGTAGCCACAGTAAGGGAATGGCCAGGGGAGAGAGAGAGAGACTGCAGACGAGGCATTCGAAAGAGGAGTAGGTCTGCGTAGGAATGACAGAGGCAGGAATCCACTCGGGGAAGATCAGGGGTACACCCCCTCCGGAACAATTGGACCTGGGCGCGCAGAAGATCTTGTAGCCGTCGGAGAGGAGTGTGTCAAAGCTTGTGACAGAGCTGGCCATAAACCATGTCTCGGTGAAACCGAGGACATCGAGGTTGAGTTCTTCAAGGAGGCGGCAGATGTCAGATTGGTGTTTGACAGCTAAGCGAGAGTTTAGTGTGGCAATGTGGAGAATGTTGCTATCCTTGAGACTTCTGGGGAGGGGTACAAATTAGAGGTATGCCCTGCGGAGGTGTAGTATAAGCCCGAGGGGGGGGGGCAGTAGAGGACGGAGTAGAGGGCAAAGTAGCCAAGGAAGAGACAGCCGGGGAAGGCAAGGAAGCCGTGGAGGAAAGAGGGGCCCAGCAGGAGAAGGAAGGAAATTGATGAGGCGCGGGAAGAGTCTATCAAAGAGGAGAAGATTGGCCTGAGGGGCTTGGACCAAGACGGTACCATTCAGGTAAACATTATTGATGAACTTAGAGGAATCAAAGGAGGCCAGAAGGGCCTCCCACCACCGGGTTCCACCATTAATGCTAACCTCTTTCCTCTCTGATCGACCCTCCCAGGTCCAACTTGGGTCCTTCCTATCATCCATCATCCTCTCCACCTGTGGTGTTCCCCAGGGGTCTAACCTCTCGCCCTGGCTTTTTAACCAATACCTGGCAACTCTCGCCCACTGCATTGCCGTTTTCTGCTCAAATTTCCAGTGCTACACTGACGAATCTCAACTCATTTTCAGGCTGCTCTCGGCCACCTCCTCTCCCTCTCTCATCTCTGATTGGCTAACTGCCATTCAAGATTGGTGTGCCGCCAATGATCTTTGTCTGAATGCCAGCAAGATGGAGATTAAATTATAAGAAAAAGGCCTTTCTATCCCTATTCTATAGGTTTCCCTACCTAACAAAACTAACTAGGGTGCTCGTCGTCAGTAGCGACGTCCTAAAAGTAAACAGTCTGTCTTGGATATTTCTTGAATTAATTTCAAAGAAACGACCTGGGGGTAGATTTTTGTCTTCCGCTGGGGCTTCCCTCTGGAACAGCCTCCCTGCCACTCTAAAACTTGAGGAGAACCATCTCCGGTAACGGAAGCACCTGAAGACCTTCCTCTTTGCTTCTGCCTTCGCTCCCCCTCTCGCCAGCTGATACGTTCTCTGGGCCCAGGTACCTGCTCACCCTGCTACCCTCCCGCACAGCCTTCAGGCCACCCCTTGCACTGGGGTCTGTATCTGTACCCATACAGCACCCCCCCTTTTTCTTCCTGCACTTATCAGACCTACCCTGTCTGGTGCCTTAAATCCAGCACTTGCCAATTGCTGGCTGCGCTACCACGGTTTGTTGCCTTTATTATTTATTTATTATGTATCGGTTTCTCCTTTGCTCCGCACTCTCCACTTCTCCCCCTCTCCCATGCACTTGCCCGTTCTCAATGTCACTGGGCCTAGTAGGATCGTTTTGTTCTCCCTTGTTCCCCTCCCTTGCCTTGTCGAGCTCTGAAACACTTGTGTACGAGCGCAATAGAAATAAAATATCTATATCAATATCAATGGGAGAGGAAGAGAAAGAAGAAAGCACAGAGACCATAAGAAGAGTCCATAGGTCTGGCGAGGGAACGACAAAGAGGATGTTGGTGAGAGTTTACCTAGAGGAAGCACTGATATAGGTGTCAGCGATAGAGAGGCCTGGGTTGGAGACCAGGATGTCCTTTTTAAACCTCTTTCGACCAGATTTAGTGAGGAGATCAGAACAGTCGATAGAGAAGCAGTTAGAAAAGATAGGAGAGACAGAGGGGTACAAAGGGGTCTAAGCTTAAGAGCAGGCAAATATTTTAGGGCTTTGGAAGCTCTACGAAGAGAAAATGGAAGAGCGCCTGCGAAACAAGGTGGCCAGAAAGACGATGTGACAGAAGTACCTAGTGGTCCGTACGGAGCATACCCAGCCTTGAAACCTGCCGCAGGGTATACCAACCCACAGCATGAGTCCCCAGAGAGGGATGGGGGAAAAGGGGAAAAAGAACAGCAAGGGAAGCAAACATGGGGAAAGGCAGGACAAGGGAAACAGAATGTACTTGACGGACATTGAAAAGAGCACGCAGCAACAAGTGGACGCTTTGTTTAATGAGGTAGAGAGGATCATAAAGAAAGTGAGGAGGAAAGAAAAGGAAAGGGGGAAACCGAAGATGGACAAGGGTGAACATTGGGGAAGATAACATTTAAATTGGATAATGAGAAGAACGACAAAGGGAGGAGGAAATGGAAATGTGGGACGACATTGTCGTCTCTAAAGAAGAAGAAGAGAGGAGGCCCAGCATGGAAGATGACAAACTATGGACAGTGGATAAGGAAAGGGGAAGGGGCAAAAGCTGAGGAGGAAAGTAAACAAGGGGGAGCCGAGCAGAAACTGGTCCATGATCCTCTGCAACCGGAGGGGAGAGACAAGGATAGTAATGGCACAGGCAAAGAGAGGGGGACTGGAAGCAGGGCCATGGAAAACAATAATGCCACCATTACAGAAAGGGAGGGGAGATACACACTATGTATCACGGCAAGGGCAATCTCATCTGTAGCTCGCCTGCCTCGTGGCGGGAGCGAGCAAGTGAATATAGGGTCAAGTGAAGGAGTCAGTGGGGGTAACGTTAGGCAAAGGGGTCATGGGGACAAAATATGGTAACACGCGAGAAACAATTGGGGTGAAGTTAAACACAAATGCACATGGTGGAGCCCCGTTTAACAACTGCCATGCCCACATGTAGAGAGTATTAAGGAGCATGTACCACGATAGTCCGGATATGGGGGCTGTACTGAGGTGCAAGATGAAACCGGACAAGCACCCGCAGAGTATAAAACAACAGGTTCAGGAGCTTTGGCCTCTTGAAACACAGAAACCGCGGGACCAGTACATACCTTTATTTGACCAAATATTAGTTAAGGTCCTTCCATCAGACGTGCAGGCCTCCCCAGACAAAATAGTGGGTACTGATGCAAAGGGGTGGCCTGAAATACAGACATTAATAGTACACTATTGTAAGAGGAAGCAAGAGTGAAAGACAGAAAAGCAGACAATTGCGCAAAGGCAGAGAACAAGCTGGTACAGAAGAAACTGGCAAAGATGATGATGGAGGGGGCAATGCTCATCCCAGGCGCTGCAGCAGTGGGGGACGGGGGGTTTCCAGTAGGGAACGTGCCCAGGAAGTGTGATATGTGTAGCCACAATATACCCCACAATTGTGGATACAACAGTGGGGCAGGGGGAACCATCCCATGGGATATTATCCACTGGGGAGAGGGTATTTAAAAGGGGCCAAGGGGACAGGTCTTGAGGAGCAGAATCTCGGTTTAATGGGTCGTGTTTCATACGCAGTAACCAGGGACATTTTGTGCTCATGTGCCCATTTTGGAAGCAAGCCTAAGCATAACTAGAACAACAGGATCCACTGGCACAGCCCCAGCAGTTCCAGCAACCGCAGGCGCATACCCAACAGCTACAAACACAGCAGGCACATTCTCAGTCCCCGCAGGTACAGCCTTTTTGCCCAAGCAGGAACTGGGAGGGGCCGTGGGAACACCTGCGCATGTAAAACAAGCACCCGCACAGACACAAGGCGACGGTACATTACTGGACAGAATGTGGTAACCCACTACACAGAAGTAACTGTAAGGATTCTGGGAGGGAATCCTTTCCCGTTCTCGCAAAACATAGCATCACAATAGGAGAGCCCACCGGAACTGCTTGTGTGTCCATTCCTAGCAGTAACTGAAGACCCTGAAGAGGAACATCGAGGTAACAGTGAAGATAGGACCAAGAGAGTTAGCTTTCATGATAGATAAAGGGGCCACCAAGTCTTGTATAAAGAAGTGTAGGTTCCCACTGTCAAACAAAGTAATGGTCCCACAGGGCTTCTCTGAGGCAATTGTCACTGTTACAGTAACTAAAGATTTACCCTTAACGATAGGCACACAACACATTGTAGCACCTTTGCTGTACTCAAAGGATATCCCCATAAATATACTAGGAAGGGACCTATGGAACAAGCTAAATGCAACCATTTCATTTACAGAGAAGGGACTGGTGTGCTCAATTCCTGGCGTGTACCATGCCAGGGTGGCAGCCATCAAACAAGCAATATATGCTCAAAATAAATTGCGAGGACAACCCATGTACCTAGAGTTATTCCTATATGGGGTCCAAATACTACTAAGGTGGGTACCGGGAATAAAAGTGAAAACATTTCAAAATGCTTCAGAATTCCTGTGCAGGCCCAGTGAGACAGGAAATTACCCCAGGCACATGAATATTGCTGTATCTAGAAGAAGTGATTACCCGAAAAGACATGGTGATATTATGTAGGACAGACTAGGACAACATAGAATGGCATATAGTACTCTGTATTGACCCCACACAGACCATAACAGATGTGACTGGCATATAGCTTTTTTCAGATGGGGAGTAAGAGAGGGAAATAGTATTCCAACTGCACATCCCCTGCCCAATACGAGTGTTAGAAAAAGCTAGTACCACAACTAACACAGAAGGTGAAGAAACAGGCTAGCAACACGCAGGAGGATTTAAAGAAGGTACCAGAGAAACAGTTAACAGGGCCCTACGATTTGGGAGTGCTAAAACGAGTAGGGGCGGTCAGAACCAAATTGAACGAGCACTGCTGCCAAGAGCAAAGCAGTATCCCCAGTACCGGGAAGCAGACGAGGGCATATATGCCACACTTAACGGGTTATAGCAACAAGGCATAATACAGACTTCCACATCCCCATGCAACACAGCTATAACCCATTAAGAAAGCAAAGGGAGTATCATGGAGATTTATACAGGACCTTCGTGCCCTTCGTGCAACATCCCGGCGAAGGGAAAATATTTCACGGTAATTGACCTAAGAAATGCCTTGTTCATCATATCACTACACCCCTACCCAGGTAGGTGACAGCGTTCACCTATGAGGGGTCCGATTTCAGAACACAATATTACAACAGGGGTACTGTGAATCACAGAGTGTATTCAAACGGGTGATACAAATGGTCTTGAGCAACTATTCTCTTAACATTGTTGGCAGACAAAGGGTACAAGGTGGACAAGGAAAAGCTACACTATTACCAGGAAGAAGTGGTATACTTGGGACAGATAATATCCACAGAGGGGCGGAAAATAACAAGAAAGAGTTGTGGCAATACACAGGAACCCACCGCCCCGTACAGTGAAAGCGATTCAGCAGTTTCTGGGGTTGTGCAACTACTGCAGAGCATGGGTGTTCAACTACTCCACCTTTACCAAGCCTCTATTCCAAGCAATCAAAGAGCTTTAGAAAATGAAGGGTCACAAACTGGACCACAGAGATGAACGAGAATTTTGCTGACGTAAAAAAAAGTCAGTGTTGACAACCGCTAATTACAAGGAGAGGTTTTAGCTGTTCGCCCATTCAGATGGCTAAGGGATGACAGCTTTCCTCACACAGAAGAAGCCACAGTGGCACAAGCCTCTAGCACACTACAGCAGTCACTGACTCAGTGATGCAGGGTCTCTTCCCCTATGAGCAAGCGCTTGTGGCTGCAGCGTTTGCCTTAGAAAAGGCCGCAATGATGACAATGGGGTGTCCACTGGTTTTGTATGTGGAACAATCACTTTTTACAAAATTGGAGCAGTTAAAACTCTGGCAACACAGAGGGCCTTGGGTTATGAGATTATACGCACAAATCAAGCAATTGAGGTTGCCTGGTGTCATGTGATAAACCCAGCCACCTTCATAGCCGAACCTGCTGCGCCTGGAGAGTATGTCCATGACTGTGCATCTTATATGGATAGAATGGAGGGGAACATAAATGTTAAGGACAAGGAAATCTAGGGAGGAGATATGGTCTTCATTGATGGGTCTTCAAACATAGATTCTAACACAGTACTTAGACATACTGGTGCCGCAGTGGCATGCCACTTACATGGGGAATTCTGTATTGCGTCCCAAATGCGGTTGCAGTTGCCATCACACTGTTCAGCATAAGCAGCAGAGGTTATTGGACATTATAAGTGAACTACACCAAACCAAAGGACATGTGGTTAATATTTTCTGTGACTTGCCTTATGTTACATCCATTGTACATTCAGAGTTGGCCCGGTGGTAAAGAAGGGGGTTCAGGAAGCATGATGGGTCCCCAGTCCAACATGCAGAGTTACTGATGCAGCTGATTGAAGCATTAAAACTCCCAGTGGAGGTAGCCATAGTAAAGCGCACCGCCCACACAGGTAGGTAGGACTTGAACTACCAAGAAAATGGCATAGCTGACAGCTTACCTGCCCGCAGAGACCACCAGGATATACCCAGGTACAGAGGGAAGGGTAATCAAGATGATTGCAGGGTAAAAAAGGAATAAGGGTTCTGAGGATACAAGCATTTTAACACACTTCCCTTTGCACACAAAATTGACCTACAGAGAGAAGCGCCCCAGGAAGAAAAGGATCTATGGATACAAAGGGGGTGACCGCTCTCACTGACCGACTTGGTGTGGAAAAAGAATAGCACGGGCAAACCAGTAATGCCCAGGAAATTGTTCGATGTTGCCAGTGCTCCAGTAAAGTTAGGAGTAAAATTATTTTTTTAGGGAATAAAATGTAAAAATATGAATGAAAATGTGTTTAACTGAAAAACAGAAATGTTTCTGTAATCATAATTTATTTGCACCTAATTATTCATACACATTAAAAGATACATATTAACTTATTCTGAACAGGCAGTAATAATACCAGTTTCTTCCCATAGTACTACATGCACTTCTGTCCAAACAAATCCACTGAGGTGTGCGGGTGAAAGCAGGGGCACAAGGCTCTATATGTCCGTTTCCTATTTGTGGTTGGAAGTATTTTTATACCCAAATTTTATTTGTTGGGAGTATTTGCCTATTTTTAGGGAGTAAAAGATACACCCCTTAACTGTGGAGCTGGATGTAGCATTCGAGCACCTTCACTTTACCACCCACGTGTCCAAGGAACACGTGGCGGCAGAAATAAATGAAATTGGTTTGTCCCGAGGCTCCATGAATTGGTGGTTGAATTTACAGGGAACTTTGACATGCCAGAGGTTTTTGGCAGGACACACATTTAAAACAATCAAAGCGACATTACTGCGACCGGAGGGGCCCTTCCGGCACTTGCAAATTGACTACGTCGATATGCAAGAGAGATGTATCTTGTACATGCTTGTTGTCGGTCCTTTTTCATGTTGGCTTGAAGCAGGTCCCTGTGCTCATGACGCAAAGTCGAGGGCAACATTTTTGATGCAGGAGGTGTTTTTAAGATGGGGAATATGTGACGCACTGAGATCAGATAATGGGCAACACTTTGCCAGTGACCTGTTCAAGAAGGTTACAGGCCTTCTAGGGATCAAGCACAGTATAACGATCACAAGCGAACAGTGTGGTAGAGTGACTTAACGGCCTGCTTAAGGAATGCTTAGTAAAGCGAACACAACTTTGGGCAACAACTGTCTTTATTGCATCCCCTTTAGCGCTTTTTGCATTACCTAACTCACCCCCTGCGGATCATCATTTGACTCTGCATGAAATTGTTACTGGCAGGAGAATGCATGCGCCTTCTTTTCCTGCACATAATATTTTGGATACCAATACAACTGCAGATACAGTTTAGGATACTAATGCATCTGCACTGGTTTTGGGCGAAGAATTCAACGCATATCTGACTGAACTGACTAAAGCTGTAAAATAAATATTTCATCGGGTACAGCCACGATCAAGCCAGGCGGCCAATGAACCAACAAAGAGCACACAGTAAGGACACTTTTCCACAAGCTGAAACACTCTACCCAGGAGAAAGAAATCTTCATCCTTCATTTTGTCCACGAATGGCGGCAGCCTAGGTTTACTGGGCTAATGAAGTTATGTACAAGACACCAACAGAAGTGAAAGTTACAGATCAGCGCACATGGATTCACATTACGGATGTTTGCAGAGACAACAGCGCCGCCCACTTCGGAGAAGATGAGAGGGGCACAACTTGCTGGGGAATATCAGTCAACTGTAGTCAACCTTTTTTCTGCCATTAGAGTTTACTGGAGGTCCGCGGAGGAGGAGAAAAATGGGCACTGTAATAGTGTGGAGAATGGGAGAAAGTATCAAAAAAGATATTCTTTGGACAGTGTGAGAAACCTGAGGGTGTCCTCACATCTACTCCCCTTGGATCATCTGCGCAGGTGGCCAGGGAAAGACCACCACTTTTGGATCCTGATCCTGGGGGTGGAGAAGCGAGGGAAGATCACCTGGTAGAGGGTCTTTGGGGATTGGGAATGTGAGGTTCTCAGGCGAGAAACAGTATTCAGCATTTGCCTTCCAGGAAGAACCCTCCTATCCAAGTGAAGTTATAGGATATGGTTATGTCCCATTGACCAACAAAAGGATCTGAGATATCACCAGTCCAGACGTACCAGAAAGAGGGCAAAAAGGGTTAAATATAAGAGGGGCAAGACATGGTAGCCCCCTTTACATATTGGTGACCAACCAAACCCCCCCCAACTTTGGGCTATTATAAACCAGTTCCCCTCTTTTATTCCACATGTAACACTTAACAGTACTGGGACAAAGAAGAGACCACTACGAGCAATATAGATTACAATTTTTTACCACTTTGGTACTCAGACGAAAAATATGCCTACCAAGAGTTGTGAGGGTCAGGCAGGTCCCTTTGATTGTAGCCGGCAGGGATAATTGGACATCCGCACCTGCAGCCTGTAAAGGGGCTGCAGGTGTATAAATGGAAAGCTGCCAGACAGAGGAAGTGAGAAGGAGCGCGACAAGGGGAGCAACAGAGAGAGCAAAAGAACTGTGTGAGGAGGCGGACGTTGTGGGATTGGAGGCCGAGCAACGACACCAGCAACAATCTCAGCAGACTTGGGGGGGCCTGATGTGAATGAGCCGAGTGATTTCCTCAAGTCTGGGAATCTCCATACCCCAGAGAGAGCACCAGGAGCTGCTGTGGAGCCGGTGCAGAAAGAACTCCTGTGTGCCAACAGATACACTGAAGCTGCCAGTGTGCAGAGAGTGGCGTAAGGCAGGAGAGCATGGCTTGTACAGGTAAGGCTTTCCTGACTTCAGAAGCAGAAGGGAAGTCGTGGAAACTACCGGAGAGAAGCACAGAAGACTGGGGAGTGTCGGGAGGGCATTGAAGCTACGGGGCACTCCAGCAGGACCACGGATGAAAACCGGTCCGTAATATGGAAGCAACTACATGCTCATTGAATACCAAATTAAATCGAAATTTTACTTTGAAACCAAAATGTGCATACTGAATATCGAACTGATTAAAATCTTAAACCTGAATAATAAAAGTACACATTGAACACAGAACTGAATTGAGTACAAGTTGCACAACGATTTAATTCAAGCATCAAAGTCAAAAGTATTAAAAGTGACAAAGAGGCACACAGTGAACTTTTATGAGTGAATGCAGTGCGGCAAGGCCACAGCTTGACAGGAGGTGTGTGACACATGGTGTTAGGACCACAAGGCCAATAAGGAGAAGCCAGAAAAGTGCAAGAATACCCACAGAGCAAAGAGGTCAAGGGGACTTGGTACATAGGAGCAAGTGCCAAGGAGAGAGAGTGTGTGTGAGCGTGCGTGTGCGCATGCGTGTGTGTGTGTGCCGCGCGTGTAGAGGCGTCCCAGGGCCCTGTTTGTGCAACCTGTAATGGGTGCACTGTGTGGCCTAACAACTGCGCCTAGACCAGAGAGCCCTGCATGGTGAAATATAAGGACACTGAGCAACAGCCTAATGAAACCCCTTCATACATATAGGCGAAATGAGCCAGAAAGAAGGTCAGGTTGACCTGGTGTTTTCCTAAGACTTATCTTTGGAAAGACTGTAACAAGTATAAATGGCAGAGTTGAAGTCTTGGGAAAGAGGACCCCAAGACTTAAAGAAAGCACCCCTGTTGTCTTGAGAACAGAGTCTCAAGACCCCTTTTGGATTGTGTTACTTGAAACTTGGGGAAGGGAACCCCAAGGATCGGTTCTGAACTATATTGCCATGAACTGTAGAAAAGTAAACTTGTTCATGAAACTTTCTTATACTTGGGGAAGGGGAGATGAAAGTAAGCTGTTAGCTGGAAGAAGCTCAGAACTTTGAGTTGAACACTATTTCTTTGAACCTTTACATCCCTACACATTTGTTAGTTTTAGTTGTGAGGGCAAGGATAGGTTTTGGACACAGACATACTTTTAAGTTTAACTCTTTGACTCAGACTTTCATTAGTTTCGTTCAGGTAGGGGAATCCCACCTTAACACAGGGCAAGTTCGGCATTCAAACATCCTGACATTTAAGTCCATAAATATCTTTTGTTTGAACTTTAAGACTGTTGTCTGTGTCTTACTTCATGATGCCTTCACAATAGGTGTAGGATTGTTTTGCAGTTTTCTGTTTCTCTTTCGTTTCTGGTTTATACTGCATAAAGAGCCAAGTGGCATATCAAAGGAAAATCAGAAAAGTACAAGAAATAAAATAAGTATATTTAACAAACAAGTTTCATGAGACGATCAGAGGGATTTGGGGGGCAGGATACGGCATCCAGGAACATGTGGCATCTGGAAATGAAATGTGTGGGGGGAGAGGGCTAATGGGAACTTTTATGTGTGCTCTCTAATCCCAGACGTCACAGAGACACCCAGACAATCCTTGTCCCAAGAGGTAACAGCCGGGCAGGAGGGATGCACAATACGTCTTTCTTTGTGTAGAATACGTGGCCTTTTTCAGGGGCGGATGGAATCTGATAACTGGATTGATGAAGAAGAAGTATACACAGAAAATTATATACAGTTGGAGAGCATGTCTAAAAGAGAATCCACAGAGCATATAATATTAGAACATTGTAACAGAGGGGGCAAGAAGGAGAGGTCAGTTGTTTATGTCTCACAGCAGAGTACTGCATAAACTAGAGTTGTCGGGCAGTGTGGAACGAGCAGGTGCATGCTCTGACTTAGACAGATGAAAGACATCAACCAGTTCACATAAAGCCTCTCACAGGATTTTCCTTATGTTTCAGGGCTACAGGGTCAACAGTATTGGGGGTCAACACTGGCTGCGCAAAGACGATGAGCATCCGGGCACAGCAAATTAGCACAGCGGCGGTGATTGGGGAGGGGTGTGTTCCCTTGTCATGCCCCACAGCTCTGCATTCATCATGCCTCAAGCAGATGTAGTATCCTTTGACGACCACCCAGCGTTACTACAAAGGAAGATGATGGAGGAACAAAGAGCACCAGAAGGGCAGGGCACACCATGAACAGGAAGTGGAGGAGCAGTAACTTCCCAGGCGTTCAAGCAACCACTAATGGCAAGCCAGATCACAATGTAGAAGTGCTACAGCTTGCCAACCTGACTGAAAAGGGACTGAATGCAGTAAGGGTAGAACTTTGTGTGGTACAATTTGTAGCACTTCAGAACAGATGTGTTTTAGTCATGCTCACCAATTGGACACTGACTGAGGCCATCGATGAAATTCGCACTCATGAAACGAAGACCAAAGAGATGCATGCCATAACACATGACAGTTGGCTAGACTCACTGTTCGCTTGGGCGCCCATGTGGATGTCGGCGCTATTTAAAGGGACTATCCTATCCCCATGTTCGTCCTGGTGCTCGCCGCCTTCTGTGCAGGACAACTAATTAGAAGACACTATAATCGCAGTAAGAGAAGAACAAGCTATATAATGTCTATAACTGACGATGGGAAGGAATATAGATGAAAAGATGTGCAGATAGAGGCCCCATCTCCTGAAATGAATGACTGTGAGACACAGGTGGTTTTTGCAGTGCCACCGGTCAATGCAGAAGATTATGATGCATGTTGGGCAGCATGCTCATTGAATGGGCGGGATTGTATGATAATAGGACATGAACAGAGTGACAAGATTATGGATGCCCAAAACAGTAAGCAAAGAAATGGTGGGAGAAAGTGTGTTGATCGATATATCGTTGGAAGGAGGGAATGCAGTGAAAGTGCTGATTCAGCGTTGTCAAGGGGAGCACACTTAACAACCAGGGGAATGATCAGAGCCGGTACTGGGTATCCCATAATGCATCACTGACAGTTCAATGGGTAATATATTCACTGAGTGTGCACGTGCAGCTTGAGAAGACAGGGGTGGGAGCGCTCAATGGGTTGGGGGACACATAGGGACTAGGGGTAGGAATACAGGGTAGAAATTGTAGTATAATACAATATGAACCATATAACAGCCGTTATGGGGAGAAAACCACATGTAAGTAATCCACTTGGGTTTCACAAAGACAGGCATTGCATGGCGGCAGACGAATTTCACAAGTGCCTCACAACAACAGTGTGCTGCGGAAATGTTGCAAGCTGGCTGCTCCCGGGAGACAGCAGTCACTGGGAAAGAGGACTGGCAGATACATATAAGTTCGGTGAGCCAGGCTCAGGGGCGCTCGCTGGGAAAGGAGAAAATTAAACACATAGATGCATGCTCTAGGAGGCACAGCAACAGTGGGGCCAGTGGTTTCATATTGCCCCTTGGCAGAGGGGCCTGGGAAGGAGGCTATGGGGGAGGCGGGAGGGAGACAATCAGCAGATGAACTTTGGTGTCCCCGAGATGCAAGTGTTTTGTGTCCTCGCTAATGTCTGCAAGGCACCTTATTGGTCGGATGCCATGTGAATGTCTCCCATCCCACAAGCTCAGGGTGTCTTTATTTATTTTTAAAGTACATGGTTTATTTGAAACCTTATACAAAGCAATACAGTACAACAGGAATTAAAATTAAAAAAACATTTATGTAAAGCTTAATAAAGAAGCAAAGGAAAAAGAAAAAACAAAATAAAACAAATGCAATTTCCATTATACATACTAGGATGATTTCAACCTCATTTAAAACCAACAAATTCATCAAGTAGAAAAGGAAAGGGCAAACACCTTTTTATTATATAAAAAGGGACACTGCTCATTTTAAAAAAAAAGTATTATTTGATTTAATTGTACTTTACAATATTTACAAATGTATCAATGAAACATAAAACCATAAAAGGAAACCCTAAATCGTTCCAATGTCCTTATAAATTACACTTTTTTTCCTGTCAGCTTTTACATAGACTTAAGTTCATTTGCTCTGGGCCAGTTCTTCATTCCTTATTATCTCCATGAGAACCTTTGTAGTTAGCATTTTAGATTGTAGTTTACTGCGAGTAATTCGGTTTTTCGAATGGGAGAATCTTGTTCATAAAAGCTACCACTGCCATTATTACAGTGGGCAGGTTTTCTTGGTTGAACAGAAATGACCACCATTCATCTTTCGTTAAAGTTTGATTTTTAACCCACTGAGGTTTCAGGAAGAAATTTCTAATGGTCCTCAGCTGTTTACAGTCCAATATTAGATTCTCCAGGTTATGTTCTTTATCTCTTATTTTACAGAAACGGCAATGGTTGGATTCCAATTGGCCTCTTTTTTTCCAAGATCACATTTGTATGAAGCAAGTTCATTCTCAATTTTAGGAATACATCCCGGTATGCCAATAGATTTCTTTTTTTACATGCTCATGGGAGATTTCCCATCGATTTGAAAGATAACACAATTTCTTGTGTTTTAATCCAGTCCAGGTCTCCCAACTTCTTTTTTACTTTTGTTGGGTTTCCTACTAGCTCTTCTTCAGAACAATCTAGTTCCAGTAGTTTCCCTCTACATTTGGTTGGCCATTCATTCATAAGTTTGCTGCCTCTCCCCCCCTTTAATTCTTCATTTATGATTTCGAAGATTCGAAGGATGTTTGGTTGGATTATTTTCCTGAATAAGCCCATGGTTTTCCAATCTATCACTCATTTTAGTGATAGTTGGCCTAGTTCTCTTTGAATTACAGCTACCAGCGTTGAATTTGGCAAATGCCAAACTCCCCTCCAAAAAGGCCTTCTAATGTGGGCCAGAATTTAACTGGTATCTGTGGCATTGCTTCCACTCCGTAGCTGATTGCAGGAACCACCTTCCCTTTGTAGAAGTTTACTATCGGTAGTAGAGAGAAACGTCCGTATTTTTTTATTGATTATATCGGCTTGCGTCGCCAAGGTTTTTGTCTTCTCTCTTAGCAACGTTTGTGCAGAGGTCTCCACTTTGCTGTTAGATAGTCACACCTAGGTACCGAAACTGGTGTACCTTCTCAATTGTTGTGCCATCTATATACCAAGGTAAATTTGCTTTTCTCTTAACACCTTTCTCAAGGCACAAGATTTTTGATTTCTCTTTTTTTTATCTAGTTTATTTTTTTGAATGTAGTTTTGTAGTGCTTCTAGTTGATGTTGAAGACCAACTACCATCTGATCTATAAGGATCAGATCATCCGCATAAAGCAAACGCATAAAGCAAATGATTTAGTTTCACTCCTCCAATAGTTGGTGCGAAAGATGTCATCGAAACCTCATGGTCTTTGATGTCATTCAAGAAATAGCTGACCAGGGCCGGGGCCAGAGGGCAGCCCTGTTTTACTCCTTTGGCTGTGGTCATTTCTGCTGACAAAAGCCCTGCCCTGTTTAACCACCTCTAATAGAGGTACCACAGTGTAGGGCCACAATTGGCTCCAATATTTCCTTTGAGCAGTCGTGATGTAAGAGTTTACCCCATAGTTTCCCCCGATCAATTCGATCAAAAGCTTGAGTGAGGTCTACAAAAGCCAGGAAGATTCTGGGTTTTCCTTCCACCACTTTACCTTTCAAGATGGTAAGAAGCATTATATTTGCAGATGTTGCAATCCCTTTTACAAACCCTGTTTGAAAAGGGTCATTAAGTCCTTTCCAAGCTGTCCGCTTATGGAATTTTTATAGTAAGAGGGAGGCAAAAACCTTCCCAAATACATCCAGTTATGTAATTGACCTCTAATGATTTGGGTTCTCCCCCTTTCCCTTCTTAAATATAGGTGCAACGATGGCCGTCTTCCAAGAGCTTGGAATTGCGTGCTTTATGGATGAACAGTGATCATTCTTCTATATTTTCTTTCAAAATGGCGTAAGTGAGCCCGTTAGGGCCTGGTGCTCTTGATGTACTGATCGTCTGTATTTTCCTGTGTATGTTGTCTATTTCATGGTGTATGTCCCACGGTATAGTAGTTGGTTCTGTCTTTAATACTGGTACATTTGACGACTTTCAGTATAGTGATTCAAAATGGTCACTCCAGATGTTTTCAGGGACACCATTCTGTTGAGGATCAATCTTATTAGGTCTGATTTCATTTATTAGAGACCAAACTTCCTTGGATTTTTTTCCCTGCCAGAGTTCTCAGCATGTCCTCAGAGCCTTTCTTATAGAGCCTTAGGCATCAGTTTGTTATCCAAGATTTATATTTCTTGGCTGCTTCTTTCGCCATTTTCACATCCACCACAGATTTTGTCGGGAGGATAGACGTTCGAGTCTTCTCACTTCTCTCCTTTTTGCCACTACCAAGGAATCATAGCTATGGATGCTTGATTTTTGGCTTTTGTTCGGACCCTTTTTTTATCAGATAGCATTCCAATAGTGTTGCATAGTCGAACGGAGCGCCATGCCTGGATGTATTTTCCTCCCTTGTGTTTCTGTGATAGGATTTGGTTAGTTGTTGTACTTCAGTTCTTCTCATTCTTAATCTTGTTCCGGCGTGAGATCCTTCGACCTGGGTCTTTCCTCAGTTGCTACACACCAGGTAGCAGATAATAAGTGTGGTCAGTGTTATTGGTTCGCGTCACTGTGTATATAGTAGATAACTGTGAGACCATATTCTGAAAAACTGCATTTGTCAGGGCTTCCGGATTCCAGTAGATTCATAACTACTTTATGTCATTTATACCACGCAACCTTAAACCCATGGGCGTTAGGGCGCAAACTTAACAGACAACAAGAAACACAGAGAGGAATCATAGTGAAGGGCCAGAGAATGTACATCAAAATGGGATCTATGCAAAGAGCCAGGTCTTTAATTTCTTCTTGAAACTAGTAAGCAATGGCTGATCCCGCAGATCTGGAGGAAGAGCATTCCAGGCTGCTGGGGCTGCAGTAGAGGAAGCTCCCTTTTCCATCTTTTTAGATCTGCTTCTAGGAATATGCATTAAGTTCTGGAAGCTAGATCTAAGAGGACGGCTGTTCGATTTCTTCGAGATAAGACCTTGAAGGTAATGCGGGATTAGGCCAAGCCTGCATTTCATGGTTATTGTTAATAACCCAAACTGGATTCGGTGGACCACTAAAGGTGTGGTTCCCGGTTGATTGGACTTGTTCCAAGGATGGCTCCATGATAGTAAAAGCTGCCGCATTAATAGGTTTGAAAGATAATTCTAGGCCTCATGAGCCCAATTCCCGATCTGGTTGCAATCAGAAGGCCAGAGCTGGGTCAGCCTTTTGCCTCTATTTGTTGGGGATAAAATTAATGTCACTGGCTGTTGTCAAGTGTTTGAAGCCACAAGTGTTTCAACACACCATTTTTAGCTCTTTTTGTCCTGTCAGTGGGATAGCTTACATGTTTGAGGGGGGGTTTCTCTGGCTCTTACATCTCCTTTGCTATGTCTTTTGTTGCTGTGCCAAGGTAGCTGCGATCCAGGCCCACTTTTCTGTATCCTCATCTTCAAAATGGTTATCTTTGTTAGGGTTTGACCTCTTTAAGTCGGTAAATTGTGTGGATGAAGTAAATGTTACTTTCGAACTTCATTTCAGACCTTTAGGGTATCTCCCAATATCTAGGGGGATCTTTGAGCCCTATATCTCCATCTCATATTTGAGTTGACATGCATTGTCATTTCTCTAGAGTTTGACTCTCCGATAGAAGTTGTTTTCCTCCCCTCTGGTAGTTTTCCCTCGTTCCGCGTGGCCGACCATTGTTTGTCAGGTCCAACCCCAACATCAGTAGGCTTTCAGCTGCTTCCCTCAGCATCCCTCTGACTACTGGCAATGAAACATGGAGAAAGACGGTGTCCATACGACTGTCCCGTTCAAATTCTATAATTTGCAGGTCATTTGATCTAATGTTTCTAAGATTTGGGATACAGTTGAATAGCGCCAAAGTTGCTGCTCTGTTCAATATACAAATGTCCCTTTTATCAAACATTCTTTCAAGTTTAAAATTTTGCGGCAGAGTAATTTTTTCACGTGATCTATGTCCGCCTTTCCATTTTTTAAAAGATCTTCCACTCTATGTTTTCGCGTTTTCTCATGATTGGAGTATGGATCCTTTCTTGGGGACTTCCTGTACTCATTTTGGTCCCTTGGTTTTTCCTCTTTTTTTCGACCATCTTGATTGATCTGCATGGGGTCTTTTGTTTTTATCAGTTCATTTGAAGGAGGTTGTGCTGAATAGAATCGCTAATCCGCGGAGTGTCTTTTCTTTCAAGGTCTTAAATTCTGGAGCGGTTACATTTTCTAGTTCTTCCACCAACTCCTGTTCTTCGATGAGATCTATTATTGTCACAGATGTTTCATTGCTCATTGAGCAGTTATTAGAATTTCCTATCCATTCTGATTGAGATTGTTCGACTGAATAGGTTGATAGATCCATCAGATCCTGAAAAACTTGTGAGTCATCCACTGGTGGAAATAACACAACCCTTGACAATGCTCCTTTATCCAAGTTGTTATCTAGAGGGTTTATTAACAATTGGTTTCTTAGAACTCTGGTTCTTGGAGCTGGTTGAGGTAGTTTGACGTTTTCCTTTCCTTTAACGTTCAGATCATTTTTAGAGTACATGCTTGTTCTCCGTTCAGGTCGAGTCAGACTTATTTTTGCCTCCTGGTTTTGATTTTTCTTTTGGGCCGAAAAATGTACTCTGCGCTTTTGTCTTCCACTTGTCGCGGTACTGCTGTAGCTTTTTTTTAGCTTATTGTGAGTCCAGTCTTGTTTACTCTGTCCCTTTTTAGTTGAGTTCATGCTATCAGGACCATCTCTTGGATCTTTTTTACTATTAGGGATTTGGCGGGCTACCTCCATGTTTTTCTTTCTAGAAGGATCGTCAATTTTTCCAATTCCTCTCCGGTTGTTACAACGCATCCATTATTTACTCGTAATGTTACTCTTCTCTTAGGGACAAGTCCGAGTTCAATTTTAGTTATGGTCAGGGGACCTTCGTAAGTCAATCAATTCCAAAGGCTTTTTAGGTTGCCTTAGTTCTAACTCTGGTTCTTCACAATTTGTGTACTTTCCCTACGTTTGGGTCATTATCTCCCTATATAAATGTTCATTACAGTGATCTAGCGATGTCTGGGATTCAGATGCCGCAAGGTTCTGAGTCTCGGATCCACAGGCTGTTTTTTGTTGGTTCTCATTTTTCACAGCCGTTAGGTAAACCTCTATAAATATCAACTTAGAGTGGATCATTGTTATCGTTTAATGCCTCGTAAAGCTTAGCGAACAGAGCCAGAGTAGAGATTATTGCCAACAGATGGTGTTTTTTGTTCTGGTTTTGGTCATCAAGGTGGCTATTTTGTTGCTCCAGATCCTTTTCCAACACGTCCTGAGGTACCAATAGTTTGTTATTTGCTGTAGATTTGATATTTTCCACATACTCGTGGGAGTTCAAGTTCTTTTTACTTTTTTGCATGGGATTTAAAAAGGGACACTTATTGAAATAGTGAAACTTTCTTAGTGATTCCATATCCTCGGTGCAATCAATTGCATGTTATCATAGTGTCAACCCCACCATTTTAAGAAAAACAACTACTCTAATCACAAGTGAGGTCAAACGGCCCTTTAAAACATAGTGCCAAAAGGTTTCCTCCTGTAATGATTCTAAATTATACCAACAGCTGCACCGTGGTGTTTAAATGTAAGTGGACCAGTATGTCCAGCAGATATCTCGGGATACCCCAATCTAGTAATTTTGTCCACAGCCTTCCCCTATTTACCATGTCAAAAGCTACGGTGAAAGCGAGACTGACCACATACAGAGGATCTTTCCCTTTTTCACATGCTTGATCAATGAGGGATTGTTCGAGGAGGCAACTTGCGTCTGTTCCAATCGATCTCCTGAACCCAGTTTGAAATGTTGAGAGTCTGCTCGAGGAATATATCCAATCCTCGAGACTTCCTAATAGACTCTTTGCAAATGCTTTGCTCTCGACATCAAGGAGAGCCAATGGGCGGTCATTTCTGGGGTCTTAACGATTGCCCTTCTTATGAATCGAGACAATTACGGCTGTCTTCCATGAATCTGTAAAAAGTCTTCCCCTCCAGTACACCTTGTAAAGCTGTCTGCAATATCCCAGCCCAAATTTCTGTTTCTATTTTCATAACCAAATTACACAAGACGTTAGGGCCCGGTGCCCTGGAGTTAGAGCCTGACCCTATTATTCTAGTTAGGTTTTCCAAAGAGATCTCTAGTTCCCATCTCCCTGTGTATTCAAAAGCAAAACATGCATCATCAGCCATCTTATACAACTCCTCAAAGTGTGACATCCAGATCTCCTCCAAGATTGGGTTTACCATCTCCGGGAAGCTTGCTGTCTGTCTATTGTTTGCCAAGTACCACACATTTCTGGAGCATGGCTTCAAAAGAGCGTCAAGCATCTTTCACCACTCTCTCTGCAGTAGTAGGTATTTATGGACTATAATCAAATTCTTGTAGTATTGTTTTTCTTTCTTAATGGATAATGTTTTTTCTTTTTCACAGAGGCCAAGATGAAGGATGACTTTTACTCTCCTTCGCATATTGGCTTTCCTGTCTTCAACTTCTTTGTCAAAAGAATGGGGACTCTACCTGTAGGAAATGGTACCTTGTGACTTACTAGAAGCCATCAGCCTATCCAAAAAAAGGGGAATTTCTCCACAGAGAAAGCTCCAATTTTGTCTGCAAATGTTTCATACCAAAATTCCTTAGTGAATTTGGCAAAGGAGTACAGGCTCTTATTCCAACTTGGTGGTTTTTCTGAGCATTTACCACCACGTTAGTGCAAAGCAGTCTACCCAGAGGCTTAGCCATTTCTTCGAGGTGAAGGACCAAGATGTCATGATCACTAACCTCAGAGCTCTTCACCTCGAGGTACACAGCCTCTTTAAATATACCCTCAGACACTGCAATTTAATCCAGCCATGATCTTGATTTGTTCCTATGCCAGGTGGGCCTTGGCAGAATATCCCCCCAAATCCGTAAATTTGTAATTTGCAGCCCCCAACCTTCCAAGAAGTCCAACCACTTTTGGCCCTAGATAATCTGGCATAGTTCATAATCATACTTGGCCCCCTTTCTCTCTCCAATTCCATGGAGGTGGGAAACCGTGAGAATAAAGATCCCCCACCAAAATCATTTCGGATATCGGGCATTTCAGTTTGTACCTTTCAATTATGTCTTGTAGTGCTTCCAGACAAAGCGATAGCACATAATGAGCCGGGAGCCATCAGTAATACATTTATACAGGTCTGCCCAATTTCTGCCAATATCACTTGCAAGTAGTCACTGAAAGCATCTGCAATCGGGGATCCCAGAAAGCCCAAGGCGCGTTTAAGTGCTATGCATAGACCCCCTGACGGCCTCCCTCCATTTTGTCTAATTGCGCCTTGGCAAAAGGTAACATAACCATCCCAGATCAGGGGCATCATTGCATTTGTTTCTTGAAGGCACACTATGGAATATGTGCTCATACTTTAGAAAAAGGTCGACGCTTGCGTTAGCTTCCCAAATCCCCTTACATTCTAAGATACCACACAAATGTTTCTAGAAACTGGAGTGTGACTCACCAAATCCTCCACTTTATCACATTTACTGGAAAAAGGATCTACTTGCAGCATACAGGGGTGTCCTATTCCAATACGGGCGGGACCTTGGAGCTTCCCCCCCTTACAATCTCGGGTGCAACTCTGATTCCGACCCCCATTTCTCATTTTTTCCAAAAGATCACTATTCCCAGTACCACGAAAATGACCCATATTGGGGTTTGGGCAAGGTTTAATTTCAAAGCCCAAAGTGTGGAGGGATTTTTTCTCATTTAGTAACATTGTGTATATAACCTTTGATGGAACATTTATCACAACTGTGTCAAACCTATTTCTGATGTGTCTGGGTTTAACAAAGAAAACATGGAGCAGGAACCAGACCAGAACAGGTAAGTGCAAAAGAAACAGGATGCTTTATTTCACTTGAATTACAACAATATAGGTTAGCAGTGGGAAAATGGGGCCAGTGCTTCCATTCAGGTTCCTCTCTACGCTCCAAGTCCCCTTCCAACTGCCCTCCATGGAACCTCACAGTCCCCTTCATTCTCTCCTACCTCATCAAATTTCATGAGGCCTGCTACTGAATACACACATGCACTCACAGATGCCACACATCTCCCTCCGCAAAAACACAAACATTTGAGAATCATAAAATGTTTCAGCATGTCGGCACAACAACCAAAAATAAAACCAAACACCTTCTTCCCTGGCCTGCCACGCCAGGGCCACGCAATTGCCACTCGCGAGCACAACCTTGCCACACGAGGGCAAATTAACCTAACCTACATTTGCAACCCTCAAGGAAAATGTACCTCCTTCCACCAGGGACTGCCACACCTGTGATCAAAACCCATGTCCACACGAGGACAACACTACCGAAACAAGACTAACCAAACGTACCAGGCACCCACCAACGTTAACAGATTCAAAAACAACCTACACTAGCAATCAAACTAACACCATCCCTTCCTCCCACAAGGAAAACACATAAAAGAATGAAGTAATAGAGCAGCAACAAACAACACTAAGAGCGCACACAAACACGAGCACGACAACAAGGCATGGCATACAAAAGTACACAGACCCTCAGAGTTAACTCACAAGCGTACAGTGTAGAGCTGCATGCAAGCACAAACAAGATGAAACAACGTGTGCATGCAAAAAATGACAGTATGGAAAAAACATTCTAAAAAGAACAAATTAAGTACATTTCCATTCAGGTTCCTCTCTAAGCTCCAAGTCCCCTTCCAACTGCCCTCCATGGAACCTCACGGTCCCCTTCAAGCTCTCCTACCTCATCACATTCCATGAGGCCTGCTACTGCGAACACACAACATATACTCACAGATACCACAATTTCTATTGTGTAATTGTACTTGCGCAATATCTTCACGTGATATCAAACACAAAGCCGAGATTTCCTTAATTAACAATAAGATGTTACTACGATTTCGGACTAAGCCATGACACAGACAAGGGTCAAGTACATATTCTAACATCAGAAGAGCCGAATCGGATCCCCAGTCTTTGGTCTACCTCAATTTCAATGGACCCTTCGGAATGAACCTGTTCTCATGGGCCTGTTAGCTCAACAGAGTATCTCTTTCTCGTTAAGTTTCAAGATCTCTGGGGGCCATTCCAGAGGTCTGACCCCCATGCTGCATAATAGGCCTTTGTTGCACGGCTTTCGCCCAAACAGGCTTAAAGTGATTGAAAAAGGAACTTTTCTCTTTACACTGTTGGCATGTGTCTGGTGTCTGTTAAATTCTCTGCACTCCTCCGTACTCCTCCCTTTGGTGCTCAGCTTTCCTCATCCCACACCCTCCACCAGAATAGTTTCCCTCCGGCCTTTGCTGTTCCAAGTCAAATCCCTGTTACATTCCTGGTTTACTTTGTGGGACAGCCTTAGCATGATTGCAGTCACATGGCTTATCATTCTCCACCAGACTTCCTGCTGTTATCCTCAGATTGTGTACCAAGCTGAGATCACAGATGATATGATATGGCATTTGTAACGCGCCTATACACAAGTGTTTCAAGGCGCGACAAGGCAGGTAGGGGGGAACAAGGGGAGACAGACAACGATCCTACTAGGCCAGGTGTCATTCAGATCGCATAAGTGCATGGGTAGGGGGGACGGGAAAAGTGCGAGGGGGAAAGGGAGAGGGGAAAGTGCAGTACAGGGTTAGTGACTAACAAGATAAATAATAAGGGCCAGCTGGTGGCAAGGGCAAGATAAGTGCAGACAAGTGCTGGGAAGGGGGGCTGTAGGGATACAGAGACAGTCCCGCAGTGCAGGAGGTTGCCAGGAAGGCAGTGCAGGGGAGAGTGGCTGGGCCAAGGACCGAGAATGGGGAGTGGCCCAGTAGCTGATTCAGTACAGTTTCAGTGATTTAGCAGGGGAGAGGGGGAGAGAAAGCAGAAGCAAAGAGGAAGGTTTTGAGGTGCTTCTCCTCAAGTTACAGGGAGGCAGGAAGGCTGATCCAGAGGGAGGCCCCTGCTGCGGAGAGATATCTCCCCCCAACTCGTTGCTTGGAGAAACGGCTGACCCTCAGGGAGTTGGAGGCGGATGAGCAAAGTGCTCGAGAAGGAAGATATTTAGGAAGGGAGAGTTGAAGGTATTTTGGCCCCAGGCTCCAGAAGGCCTTGTGGACAATGCAGAGGGTTTTGAACTTAATCCTCGCAGTCACAGGGAGCCAGTGTAGCGATTTCAGTCCTGGAGAGATACGGTCCCTGGGCTTGAGGCCAAGGACAAGTCTCGCAAGCCTGCTCTGGATGTGTTGCAGAGGGCGGAGAGTAGAAGCAGGAAGATTTAGGTAGAGGCTGTTACAGTAGTCCAGATTCGAGAGAACCAGGGCTCTGGAGACAGTGAGCTTCTGGGGGAAGGAGAGGAAAGGAAGGATACCTCTGAGGAGGTGCAGCTGGTGGTGTGACTTCTTAGAAACGTCAGAAATGTGAGGAGAGAAGGAGAGTGTGGAGTCGAAGATGACCGAGGTTTTTTGCCTTGCAGGTAGGAGCAGGAAGAGGGCCAAGAGAGGCCGGCCAGAGAGCTGCAGGGAAGGAGGGAGTGGGTGTGCCGATGAGTAGAATCTCGGTCTTACTGGCATTAAGGCAGAGATCGTTGGCGGCACACCATTTCTGGATAGCAGAAAGACAGTTAGAGATGAGGGAAGAAGAAGAGGAGGCCGAGGATAGCCTGAAAATGAGCTGTGTATCATCCGCATAGCACTGAAAGTTGGGGAAGAGAGCAGCGATGCGGTGGGCGAGAAGTGCCAGATACTGGTTGAACAGCCAGTGAGAGAGGTGAGAACCCTGGGGGACACCACAGGTAGAGAAAAAGATGTCGGGGAGTAAAGACCCCAGTTGGACCTGGGAGGGTCGATTTGAGAGGAAAGAGGTCAGCCAAGCCAGAGCCTGACCAGTGATACCCAGGTTATCACGGAGACGGTTGAGAAGGATGGTATGGTTGACAGTATCAAAGGCAGAAGAGAGATCAAGCAAAATGAGAACACAGGCGCTGATTTGTACACCGCTGACCTGCATTATGGCTCGAATAGGTGGTACCCCAGATCTGTCAACGTGTTCCCATTGTTGCGGGACAAGCTGCAAATTAACTATGGTCTTGCTGGATTTACACCTTTTTGCTGTTGATTTGCAGGTCCCTCCAATTGAACAAGTGCCAATGCATGGAGTCCTTGCTTAGGAAATGGATTTATGACAGTGTGGTATTTGTCTCGCTTATGGGCGATGTCAGGTCAATAATTTCTGTGAACGGCTTTTTATTTTATTTTTATTTATTTTATTGTTTTTTTTATAACACGCTTAATACCGTACCTGAGTTTCGGTTTCTAAGCCTGGATCTGGGATTCAAACCTCTGTTGCTCTGCGTGGTCTTGCTCCCAAGACCAGCGCGTTGCCCCTGTGATATCCTGTTCACCTTTGACATTACTTCATATACTGTTCTCAATGTGCCTTCAATTGGATTCTTGTGAGCACAGTTCCCAATGCTCCAGTGCTGTTTGAGCGCCACCTTCACTAATGTAGGATTCATTACCTCTCTTCTGAGAGATCCTTGATACTCCAATGTTTGGTGGTGCTTTATGCGGACAATGAATGGCTTTAACGCCTCCTTTCGCTTCCGGTGCAGCCTTTTCAGTGGGGTGCAGTGAATGTATAAATCTCTGTGTGCCATTTTGTGTTTTCTTGAGGTTCTTGTTATCCCAGCATTGTTTTGCGAGACCCAGCTTAATTTCTACTCTCGCTTTAGCCAGTTTTAACATGGTAGATCCTGACAGCCCTTGGAGGTTAGATTTATCCTCTCTTCCGGGGTGCGCTATGCGTGGTGGCATCAGTAACTCTCTTCAATGACAGAGCCACCCTGATGCGCTCACCAATGGTCTAACATTCCTGTTTCCATCGCACATAATTTATCTGACAAGATCTTAGAGATGAGGGGAGGGATTGGGCGCACAAAGAATCCAACCTCAGATTAATTTCATTCAGACAGTCAGTGTTTGCTCTAACCTCATCCCACACATTGTCGTATAGATTTACGAACAAACTCAATACAATGTTCAATGCTGATAAGGTGGGAGAGGTCAACCGTATCCTCTCATCCGCTTCTCTTAGTGTGTAATGAAGTCGGGAATCTGTCATCTAAGGTGATACACTTATTCCACTGAGGCCCTCCTGTTGTGCTTCAATTATGGCAGTTAAATCACATCATGCATCTGTTGCATGAAACACTGTCCACAGTCAACACTTATCTCTGGTTCCACTACTGCCGATGAGATGGTATTCAAAAAATCAATCATGCTAATGTCATGGACATGGGTCCGGTCTACAATAGCAGTTGTGTGTTTAGCTGGATTGGGTTTGATTTCCGTACTTGCGCCTACTACTGGATAAAAGTCTGTAATTCTCTAACCAGCTCTAGTGGAGATACTCAAACCTTCAGTTGTGTGTTTTTATCCAAGCCCTTACTCCTGCTCTTCAATGGGAGCACTGCTGGTTAATTGGAGGGACAGTTTAGGGCTGTGTTTCTCCAGCCTCCTGGTGTACTTCCAGTTGTACGTCTGATTGGAAGTTTATCCCAACCACTAGTGGCAAGTTCCAGTGAGATGGGTGCAGGTTGACTTACCCCCCCCACCACCTTTGGTTTCCAGAGTATGTTCTATTTCTTCTTCCACCTGGGGCTTCTGACTTCTCAGACCAGAGCGGTTAGCCATGGCAACCTTAAATTCTGGGTTTAAACTGGACACAGTTCAGGCGATTCAAACAAAAAAAAAATAAACACAGGAGGGAGGTACCCGACAGGTAACTGACCTTGATGGAGCCTCCCGTAGGTCTACTGTAGACTGTTTCAGACCGCAACCACATCAGCGACCAGCTCCGTAGTTTCTCAGTTAGGTGTTGCTGTAGATCAATTTGGGCTAATAAATGTTAATGGGTCGGCTCAAAGGCAATATGCCTGCAGTCACGACCCTAAACAAAAAGGAACAGCAAGTAAGTGTTAAAGCTTCAAGGCTTATTCAATCCCGAAGCTCTGCTTAGCCTTCAGATAATATTGGGGCCTCAAAGGCAATTTTCCCAGAGTCACCACACCAAGCCAAAGGAAGCGGTAGAAGGTGTTAAAGCTTCGAGAGTTATTTGCTTGACAAGGCCCCACTTTGGCGGGAGGTAATAATTGGGTGGCTCAAGGCAGATTACCCACAGTGACCGCTCAGAGACAAGGAAGAAATAAAAGACCAGCAGTGCGTCTTTCCCCTTTGAAATAATTTGGTCCTTATTTTGTCAACCGGAAAACAGTCAATCACTGCTTTACTTCCTTCACTATCAAGTCTCGGCGCTTGTTTGCCTTCCTTATAACCAAGTTGCAGCCTTGCATAAGCCAAAGATGAAGCTGACCGTAGCACAGAAACTCTTTAGGTGCAACGCAGTATTAGTCAATACTCAGATAGCAGATGTGGCGAATTCAGTAAGCATGCGGTCACAAGGCAAAGAAGACATGTGGAGTTACGGAAAAAGGTGCACTAACAGTGACTGAGGCAGAAGATGATAAACTGCAGCACTCTCACCTCATCTGAACGATGTTTTAGACAAATCCCTCACGGCGAAGGGTTCACACAGCTCACACGATCTGCACTGACTGCTTCCAACTCACACCAACACCTCTCTGTGGTCACAATGAGCTTATGTATCTGAGCTCCTCCTTAGCAGTAAACAGTAAAAATGCATTTGTGACTGCAGTGACTGCTTTCAACTCACACCAACTCGTGTTTCTCATGTGTGCTGACCCTAGGCAGCATAATATAGTGCCAGAGGTCAGCACAATTACATACTGCTAACAAGAAAGTTACTTCTGGGGTGGAGCGTGGCGTCACATGGGTGGAAATAAACTGAGTGGTCAGAATTGTTTGCTCCAATGCTTTTTATTAACCTATGTCTAGCTATAGGGGACGGGTGTCGTCCCATCAATCAGCTTTGCAGAATGTCTAATATTTTGCAACAATGCTAGCAACTGTTTCTGACAATGCATGTAAAGGTATACAAGATTTGGCCGCAGTGGGCGATTTGGTCAGCTCCTATAAACCAGTTCTATTCCACTGTGCCGTTTGATTTGTGCTTGCGCATCTGTAATGCACAGAGTTACTTCTTGCTTGGTGTACGCTCCTTTTTGGATGACTTTTTTTTGTGCCAGTCGTTAACTGTCTGAAAGGACCCCGATACAGTAAGCAGGTTGTGTGATGTAAACTAAAGAGCTCAAGAGTAGCAGGAGAGAGACCCTCGTAATAAAAGCTATCACGGAGGAGAGGAATGCATGTGGCAAATAAAACCGGGGAACAAACAGCACCAACGCGTATTGTGTCCTCACAGAACAAGTTGTGAATATCAATGTTGTTGAAAGTCAAATACTTTTCTGAAAGTGGGAAGCGAACCTCACCACACAGTACTTTTAGTGTTAGGAGCTTTTATCCACTTTTTTGTTTGATATGTTAAAAATCCTCCTGACAAGAACCTTGTTGTAAATCAAGAAGAATTGTAGAAGTGTTTGTTTTCCAAGAAGGAGAAGTGATTTGGAAATACTGAATATCAGTTGGAAGATAAAAGACTGTGTTTGAGGCAATATTATCAAGTGCCAAGTGAAAGACTTTTGGAATTAGGAGAACTTTATGAACAGAACTTGATTACAAAAAGGCACTTTTCTTAAATTGAAATTTGATTGGAGATCCTGCTTTGAACCTGTGGAAGGGGATTAGACCCAGGTTACAAGAATACCTAATTACCAGGTTTATGTTGCGTGCAACTGTTATTTTTGTTGAACTTGAAATTACATTCTACCATGAGTTTATTGTATGTACCAGTGTGAGAGATAGATTCCTTTTATTGGAGTGTTTTCTTTTAGTTCCATTTTGATAGGTAGGGAAATCCTCATTAGGTGAGCGATAGCTAGGCGTTTAACACATCCCTTATTTAATACAGCTGCTAATTGTGAAGAACCTTTACCAAGTTGTCCGCCTCACATTTCTGACCCCTCACCCCACCGACATGAGCTGAGCGCACGCACACAGGCCCATACTCAACTGCTGCACTCAACACTGATGTCACGGACCTAAGCCATGAACGTAAACCCCTTGCCAAGCCACACTACTAAAACCACACTGCTGAACAATTTGACAATGGCATAGCTGTTGAGCACCCTGTCGGTCTGTGGACAGCAGCACCTCTCCCTGAAAGCAGCACCACAACAAGATCGCAATGCAGCTCTTTGTTTCACAGCTGCTAGCCAAATTGCTCCTAGAGCCTGCACAGTTCCTCACCAGCTACAGAATGTAATTCTCTGAAGGCCACCTTCAATCCACCTATTACCATTATGCAAAAGACTGGCTTCCAAGGTGGAGTGGTATGCCTGGGAGAGGTTACACCAGCTGTCTCCTCATGTCGATTGCTGTACCACAAACTTCACCCACAGGAATTACCTGAAAATGAAGCAAAATTAATCTCCTAGCCCGGACCTAAAATGCATGAAAACCTGAATACTCCTTATATGTACAGGTGGATGGTTTGGGGGGTATGATCTGTAGCGCAACTACACTGCTCCCCGGACAACAGAACTTAACGTCTAGTTCACTCTTCTTCTTGCCAGTTTATCCCTGCACCATTGTAATAATTGAAGCTACAGCCCGATAGAGGACACCAAACCATGCAGTTTAGACTCAGGTACGTTTACTAGAAGTTTCAATTCAAGTTACATTTAACATGGGAACACATACTGGACACCCTACACCAGCCCAGCTCTCCCACCAACTGACAAACGTGGAACAATCATTCAACCTCTCACACCAACATTTAACACAAATGTTCTAACACTGACACATTGCTTCACACATTCTATGGAGCAGCATTCATGCAGACCAGGCAAATACTATGCAACAACGGGCAAAGGCCAGGAAGTGAGAGGAAGAGAATCAGCATGCTCAGGGCTAGGTCTCCAAGAGTGACAAAGGAGACCCAGAGAGGAAGGAGGAGAAGCCTGGAGTTTACTCAAGAATGTATTTAAAACCAGGTAGAGGTGAGTCACAGAGGAGAGAGAAGCCAATAGACTTCTGACAGCTACACCTCAGTCAGTAGACAGACACAGAGAAGTAAAAAGCCTGGAAGGACAGTATAATATGAACCCTCCTATGTCAAGGAGGGAGCCCCCCTGCTAGAGGGTGTTAATATCTCTGCCCAACTCAAACCCTCTGGGAGAGGAGGGTAAAGGACATCTTGGTAGAAAAAAACAAAGGAGCAGTTAAGCACTAATCCCAAAGATTGTCAAAAGCAAAGAAGCAGGTGAGCTCTCATCCCTAAGACTGAGTCAATTTTAGAAGAAGCTGGGTGCCGATATGGGGATTTGGGGACCAAGCAGCACAGGGTGCGATAAACCTAGAGACTGTATCAGAGTTAGGGTGCAATAAGGGTAGCCAACGTCCCATAGACAGTTACATGCGTCACATTGAGCTATCCATCCTGACAGCTTTAAAAGTCAATATTAGTTCTTGAATGATTTTCACAGATGCTGTGGTTGCTTCTCTTTCCTTCCATGCTGTTGGATCCTACCGAGTCCATACACAATACTGGTGTGTTCTGTTAATCCCTTTGTTACAATGCATATAAATAAATGTTTACCCAAGCACAACTACATCCCGTACCATGGGCATGTATAACCGTATTATATACATACTGTAATAGTCCTAATCATATTTCAATCAGAAAATCAAAATACTTAAAAGATCACAATCAGAATATTTTATAGGGCCCACTATGTTTCAAGTATGAGACATATCCCCATCATAGAACAAAAAATATGAGAATGTCTTACCATTCGCCCCATCAAGTCCTTCAGTTAAGCATGGGCAAGTGATAAAAGCTTCGACATTGAACATTCATATCTCTAGATCATGAGGTCTCCTCTTCAAAACGTGGTTTTCCGATAGACGTTTGCCTGAGTTTCCAGCATTTGAATATGAATAGCCCAGTGTTTTCATAGCGGAGCCAATTATAATATGAAGCCTCCCAAACTCAGGGCAATGAATGACTTCTGTAATGGGATCAGTTATCTCTTACTTGGCTTTGAAGAGGACTAAAGCCTGGTAATATGTCAACCTTATCTTCTCCCACTGGTGGCTCCATCAGTGTGCTTCCACTATCTCAGATATGCTCACTTTCTTCTAATCATAGAAAACCAATAACAGGAGGCCACCTGGCATCCTGCATTCCTATGGACTAAGATGTTGGTGTTTCCCTAGGCACATAGAAGGTTAGCCTTCAAGTGTTCTACCGCATTGTTTCACAAAGTTCCAAATATGACCCACACGAGTCTTACATTCTTGGATATAAACACTATTGCCAGTAACCCCAGCTGCCTATCCCTCTTTTCCTCCGATTGTATATCTTGCTTTCAGCAAGACCTGCAGCCACCCTTTTGCAATTAGTGTATTCACAATTCAAACAGCGGAATTCGGTGGGCTCATCATCCATCAATACGAATGATGCAAGTGGTCAAACCCCAAAATAGTACACCATTGTATTAAGTGGTTTATCCAACACTTTACCTAGGGCTTGCTATTGTACTTTTTGAAAGTTTTGTGGCACTGCAAACAACAAATATAACTATAGCCCAATGTAATGTTCTCAATGTATCAACATCTGCTGAATAAAAGGATGAGTTTGACCTGTTGGCATTCTAATCTGTGACCTACAGATTAAACACATCTTCAACAACTGCACTCACACTATTTAATAATTTTTCCAACTTTTATTATATAAACAGAGGTATATTCTCAAAAGCCGATCAGAAAGCAAAAAAAGCACATAAGTGCAGAGCTCTTCTTGTGGTTCTTATGCCATTTAACTCGCTAGACCACATGTTCCCTATTAATCACTAGATTCCGGTATACAAGGGATATATCAGAGGAACTTGCAGGGTCTGTTCTCAACCCAGTTTGGCATTACAAAACTGCTACAGTCGTAGTTGGTGCTTTTTGAAAATGCAATATATAAAGATAGGAACCTCTCAGTTTAGGATCTTATAGAAATTGTGGTGGCTCATCTCATAATTTGTGAATGTTAATATTGTGACAGCCATTGGTGACCCTTCTGTAGAATCCATGGAACCTGCACATGAAGGCATGATGGCGAAAACTTGCAAGCCAATTCTTCACAGCTGCTTCATTTGATAATTTAATCCACTTGGCTCTGTAAGGATAAGTTGCCTATTTGTCCAGATGGGCCCTGTGTAATACTGCCCAGAAATGGATGTAGTAGAAGAGTGGCTTGAGAATTAACTTGTTCTAGCTGAACATCTACAAAGCCTTCCAGTGGAAACCTAAAAAAAAGAATTCTGAACAAATCCAAAGATAGAGGTCATTTTTTTTTTATTGTATTTGGTTATTTGCAAAATCCATAGAATAACAATTCATACAAAACACACTAAAACAATGTTATATGAAGTATTTGTTTAAGTAGATTCAAGGTACGAACAGCTTCAAGTTTATTTTATATGTAACAATGACCCGGCGCCCTGCACCGCTTACTCTCCGCTCATCCGCCCATTCTCCACACACCACCTCCCAACCATCGAATCCCACACACGCTTCCAAGATAGACATTGTGCTTCACGCTCACGCAGGCAGGGCACCCCCATACAATGAAATGAAAACAGCACATTAAGATACAACATCACCCCCCCTGAAACAATAAAATAGTAATAAAGTAAAGGAAATAAAACAAAATCAACCAAAAGAACAAAAACAGGAAAATGGGCTGGAATGTATATACATGGCTCTCAAACAACTTAGAAGAGCAAAATATAGTCTTATTACTTGTCATGACACAGTCTTTAGACCCAAAATATAGTCTTATTAATTGTCC
Organism: Ambystoma mexicanum; assembly: GCF_040938575.1. Taxonomy (NCBI): domain Eukaryota; kingdom Metazoa; phylum Chordata; class Amphibia; order Caudata; family Ambystomatidae; genus Ambystoma; species Ambystoma mexicanum. Next base: position 1,343,244,683 of record NC_090922.1, read on the forward strand.
ATGATGCAGTCTTTTGACCAAATAGGTAGCTTCCTAGGTCTTGAAATACGAACAATCCTATTATCATCAACATCAGAATTGTTCTCTCGATGTACATTTAATTTTCTCAATTCATGTCTTTGTTCCCCATTCACATCACCATTCCGTGAACAGACATCATCCCCAAACAACTGGACAGCCCTTCTGTTATATCTCTTCCGCATTCGTCTTTCCATGTTATCTTCACCCTTCCACAACTACTTACTGACCCTATCTAAGTTCCAAACTGAACCACCACGAACTTTAAACAGCTCTTTTGAACACTTCTACAACTTTGACAGGACTATTGTACTTGGACTCACCTTTTCTCACATTACGTCCTAGTTTGATTCTTACAAAATCACCAGGTGAGATTTATAACCTACCTTGTTCAAAAAGCACCTTTTTGTCATCACACTCTTCTCTCTTCCTATAATTTACCCACCCAGGATTAAGCAATGTGTTGGGTACTCTGCCTCTCATCATTTCGAATGACGAGACTCCCGTGTCTCTTCCGACAGACATTCTCACGCTCCATAATTTCTCTTTAAGAGCAATGGGCATATTGTTCCTCAACGCTAGTTCCACCATCTCCACAATGATCCTATTACACCTCTACACTAAACCATTAGTTTGTGGGTGATAAAGTGCCGAAAATCTCCAATCAATCCCCGAACATCTAGCAAACTCTTTAACCTCCCTGCTTTTGAACTGTACCCCATTGTCACTAAGGACCACTTTGGGATAACCCTCCCTTCTGAACATTTGCATCAAAAATGTTATTACCTAATTGGAGTCAATCTTACTAACAGACTTGACCTCCAACCACCCTGAGTAATAATCCACCAACACTATCAAAAATGTATTTTCATGTATCAAATTTCCTTAAGGTCCTATAATGTCAATACCTATCCTGTCCCATGGTGCCTCCCCCTTAGACATCTTGATAGGATCAGACTTAAAACTTTTGCAACTTCTGTCACTATTTTGCATGGCCAACAATTTCTGACAAACCTTTCATCAAATCCATACCGGGCCACCAATACTTAGTCCTCACATTGTTTTTTGTTCCAGTGATACCTGGATGTCCATGGTGAGCCTTTTCAATTAGTTCCTTATACAACTCCTGTGGAGGAATCAACTTATCCCCCCCCCTCACAAAAAAATAATCCTCAATGGAAAATTCATCTCTTATCTCCCAGAACTTAACGCACTCATTACAAACCAATCTCTTCAGGCCAACCTGATTCAGTATACTTCATAACTTTTTGTAACGTCTCATCCTTACCAAATTCATTTAACCATGTTTCTCTAGATGTCACTTCAATAACAGTTGCCACAACTTCACCATCTTCTTCAACGCCAGTGTCACTATCTACTAAAGGCAACCTAGACAGATAATCAGCAATTACATTGCTCTTGCCCGGGACATACTTCACTATAAAGTGATAATCCTGCAATTTGAGGCCCAATCTAGCCAATCTAGGATAAGCTCTACACATCCCACGCACAGCGAGTACTTCAAGCAAAGGTTTGTGATCCGTTTGTATTATAAATTTACTCCCCTAAAGGTACTTTCTAAAGTACTTAACTGCCCAAACACAAGGCAATAACTCTTTTTCGATAACCGAATACCTACTCCCAGTATCAGAGATTGCCTTGGAAGCATGATTAATAACATTTTCATGACCATCATCAGAAATCAGGGATAACACCGCTCCTAAACCATTCCCCACTGGCATCCACTGCGACTCTGGTTAGTCTTCCAAATACAAACCCTCCCAATTCTACGGCATTACAGATCTCACTTTTTATACATTCTGTTACTTTATTACATTCATCACTCCATTCATACCTTGCATCCTTTTTCATTAATTACCTCAACGGTTCAGTTACACTGGCAACATTTTTTACAAATTTATTATAATATTCACACAAACTAAGAAATGATCTGAGCTCATCCTTATTAGTGGGATTAGGCAAATCTCTAATCGCTTTCATTGCCTCTAACTTGGGTTTGTAACCCTTTTCATTCACCGTGTGACCCAAATATTCAACCTCTTTCACCCTGAACTTGCATTTACTTTGTTCAATTTTCAATCCAATGGCCTTCAACCTTGCTAACACCTCATTCAACCTTTTGTCGTGCTCTTTAGAACCTTTACCAAAATCAATAATGTCGTCTTGGTATACTAGTGTTGCACTTAAACCCTTCAGAACATGCGTCATAACTCTTTGAAACAACGCTGCTGCGGACGCCAATCCAAAGGCATCCGCTTGTACCTGTATAAACCATCTGGCGTGATAAATGCTGTGATGTCTCTACAGTTCGCTGTGAGCGATATCTGGTGATATGCACTTGATAGGTCCAACGTGGAAAATGGATATGCGTCCCAAATGCGGTTCAACATTTCCGATATTATTGGCAAAGGAAATATATCCGGTATGATGTTTTTGTTATCATCTCTCAAATCCACACAAATTCTTGGCTTTCCATTCTTCTTTATAGCCACAACAATGGGACTCACCCACTGTGATGATTCAGTCTTTTTAATTACCCCTTCTGATTCCAATCTCCCCAATTCTTGCTCAACCTTATCGACAATGGCAAATGGAATTGGTCTGGCTTTCGTGTGCGTTTCCGGCAATGCTCCTCGTTTGAGTCGTATTCTATGAGCAACATTTTTTAACAAACCCAAACTTGCTTGTGATTCATTACTAGGCTTCACTTCTCTCAATTTGTTCTTTGCTACTGTTCACAATCAGAATTTGTTCTTCTTCACACGGATCCAGCCTTATTCTCAAACCTGCTTGATCTCTCCAGCCTATTATGTTCACACCTTTTTCAGCTACATACACTTTCACCTGGGCACGCCTGTCCTTGAACTGAATGATGCTTGAAAACCAACCCACAATCTGAATCTTCGACCCTTCGAATCCACCTGGATTCCTTATGTCTGATGCTTTCAATTTGCATCTGAGGCCATCTGCAACCAGTTTCTGCCACGTCTTCCTCGTAATGATAGTCCATGGAGAACAGCTATCAACTTTTACTCTTAATTTCCAATTGTCCAATATGACTTCACAACTTGGACATTTAAACTCTCCTCCTGGTGGTTCATGAATCACGAACACACTCTCTTCATCGGATTGTTCCTCCTCATCTTGAATTGCCGAGACTCTGTTTCCGTATACAAGTGACAGCAAAATGTCCTTTCACGCCGCAATTTCCACATTTTTGCCCAATCGCAGGACAGTTTCTGGAGTAGGCATAATGACCTAATCTACCACAACTGTAACATCTGTCGCCATCTCTTGTCTGCGGATTCTGGACCCTGGGTTCAGGTTTCGCCCAATACTTCCCCTTAGGAAAACTTCCTTTAGTCTCCAACCCTTTTGGTCTATTGCCTTTGTTTGTGGCAAAATCAACTCGATCCTTGGTGGGTAGAGTATTAACTAGACCTTGTTCTTCCACTTCTTGTGCACCTTTGCCACTGGTCTGTAACATGCTTTGAGTAGCTTCCTGCTTTTTGTTCTTCATCTCCTTAGAACACAATTGACTGTGTTCTATTCTTTTTGCGATGGCAATAGTCTCTGGCAAAGATGGGTTCCCCACCATCCATAACCTATCCTGAATGAGCCTGTCCTTAGAAAGGATTATGATCTGGTCTCTAATTAGTTCATCAAGGGTGATCCCATTTCCAAAGTGACATGTGCGAGCAAGTAATCTCAAAGCCGAAACATACTCTTCTATATTTTCCTGCTCCTTCTGAACTCTTGTGTAGAAATTATACCTATTGGTAGCCACGTTAGTCTCTGGGGTATAGTATTTATCTAGTTGTCTCAGGGCTTTATCATGCTCATCACCATCACCAGCCTCATCACCTGATAATTCCAGAAGCTCTCTATATTTCCTTTGACCCTCCAAACCTAAAGCATGGACTAGTAATAGCTTTTTCTTGCGAGAAGTAAGTCCCTCTTGCTCCACATTCTGGATGTAGTTTAACCAAAACTCTTTCCATTCAGACCAATCTATTGTGGGATTGCCCAGGCGTTGGGAGGAAACTCGCTGGCGGATGAATACGAATGCCTTGCATGGTCAGCCTTGCACATTGCTGACCAATAATATCTCCTTCCAGAATAGTACCCAAAGCTTTCTTGAGAATAAATTCTTTTAGACTTTAGAAGAGTCAACTGTATCCTTTGATTCATGTAACAAAAGGTCTTGTGACTATATTGCTGGCTGAATACGAATTTCCCCCCCAAAAAATATATACTTTTTTTTTAAATACTGGGACGAAGATTAAGCCTGCCTTGCAACATATCCACCTGATTTCCTGGTTCGTGATACAATGGATTTGCGTCACGTGAGCGTGTGACGTTCAGCAAGGTCCTTTTCTCTAGTTATATTCGAGACAACTATGACCTCTACGCACGCACATGTGCGTATAAACCAGTTTGCGCATCTAAATCAGCCTTTGCAAACAAAATATCCAAAAATCAGAGGAAGCAACACCTTCTGAGCTTGTAACCTCCGGGACCGTCTCACTGGAACATCACAAGCAAACTTAATACGTTTGCTCGGAGAGCCCACTCTCTCTCTCTTCGTTGGTGTATGCGACGCCGGGTCGATCCTAGTCGCCAAATGAAGTATTCGCTTAAGTAAAGTGGAGGTACGAACTGCTTCAAGTTTATTTTATATGTAACAATGACCCGGCGCCCTGCACTGCTTACTCTCCCACTCATCCGCCCGTTCTCCTCACACCAACTCCCAACCATCAAATCCCACACAGGCTTCCAAGATAAACATTCTGCTTCATGCTCACGCAGGCAGGGCACCCCCATACAATGAAATGAAAACAGCACATTAAGATACAACATTATACATCATTACATCCATAAAATATCACAAAGTTGTTCATATACGATGACATAATATTTTCAACACTAGTAAAACACATTTAGAGGTCATTTGGACTTTGTCCAAATCACAGAAGATTTTGGGGGATATGCCTGAAATGTTTTCTGTGTGAAAAATCTGGCCCCTGGTACGGCATGCTTCCTTCATTTTGAATGAATGCCCTACAAGGGAGGGCAAGAGTTTGTAGGGACCTATGAACAAAGGCATGTGTGAAGACAAGGAAACGTAGGTCAGATAAACTTCTTATTGCAAGGTCCACAGCACCACAGCCAACATGGAAGTAAAAGGGACCAACTACCCAACCATCTCCCCTGTGTTATTGGGTTCCTCCTGCATCACCGAGTTCCTTCAAAACATTCTACCCCTAATTACATATCAACTAGAATGCTACACACCTTTCCAGCAAACTTAACAGTGAAGATGAGCGACTATAAATAGGTTCATGCAACTTCAAAACATCCGATCTATGGGATGTTGTCTTATACAACCTCCCCCATATGAAAGCTGGCAAGTTTAATTTCCACGTGGCGTACTGCCACATAGCATGTCAACTCCACAGGAAACGGCATGTGAGGGCCACACAGTGTTCGGACGAAACAAACTCTCCCACAAATCAATAAGCGCCCTGTGTAGTTCAGATGGACTAGCATTGCTCCGACTACATCCACTGGCAGCGTCCTATATTTAGAAACCCTGTTCTTGTTCCACATATTTTCAACCTACCCCCTTGAAAACAGACAAAAACATGAGATCCCTTTATTGAGAACAAACATGGCATGAATGGCCTGTTCTGTTAGAAGGTGTTCACTTAGTAGGGTCTACAATCACTCTTTAGCCCACTGTGTCTTACAAGAGGAGAAGTACCCATTGATAAACAATTTGTCAAACACAAGATTGCAATGCACCTCTGTGCTTCACCGCTGTTAGCCAAACTGCTCTGAGACCCTGCAAATATAGTACTCACACCAAGAACTGCTTTTTATGCCTGGACAGGAACCCTGAGGCACCTTACCAGCCATGTAATTCCCTGAAGGCCTCCATCAATCCACAAACTCCCATCATGCAACAGACTGGCTTCCAAGGTGAAGTGGCAAGCCTGCGAGAGGATATACCGAGGATATACCAAATGTCTACCTGTGTCGAATGGTGCACTATACACTACACCCACATAAATCACCTTACAATGGAGCAAAATGCATCTCCTAGCCGGCACCCAAAAAGCATGAAAACCTGAATAGACCTTCAACGAGAGATTGGGCACTAGATATTAAGGGACATCAACCCAGCCGAAAGCCCACACAACATTCTAAACTACAGTCGAAAGGCACAGCAGCTACATGCCCATCTGAGCACATGTTTATGTTTATTATTTGATAATGCGCACAAAACCCAGGGGTAGCCAGGCGTAGCAGGTACAAGGTTACTTAAGCTTAGGTTGCATTCAGAGTATAAAATACATAGCAATACAATACATACATGTCAATACAGGAGGTTGGAATGAGAAACTAACATGTTACAGTATTGAGAATGTGTACAAAGGTAAAAAGGGTGAGAGCAGAATCGTCTTAGAATGGGATGCAGAAGTATCATGGCCGTTAGGTACCATGAAAACTATTTGTCGTTGGACCAGAGCCAGTTTTTTACCTTACTTCTGAAGTTAGAGTAGGGTAAGTTAGCTCTCAGCTCAATGGGCAATGCGTTCCAGGCCAGGGCAGCTCTGACAGGGAAGCTTGCACCGCCCGCTTTGGAACGTCTAAATCTGGGATTTTCGAGTAAGAAGTGGTTGGTGGCCCTGGTGTGGTGGCTAGATGATTTTCTGGTCAATCTGGCCGAGATGTAAGGGGGGGCTGTGTTGTTGAGCCCTTTGTGGGTGAGCGATAGTGTCTTCAGCAGGACTCTGTCACTGATTTTAAGCCAATGGTGGTCTTTCCTGATGTTGGAGATATGTGCTCTGCGGGGTATGTTAAGGGCTGCTCTAAGAGAGTTATTTTGAAGGATTTGCATTTTATTTATAATGGTTTTATTGGCTCCTGCATAGAGGGCATTGCAATAATCCAATTTGGACATTACTAATGCGTTGGCTAGCATGATGCAGTTAGTTTTAGAGAGGTAGGGTCTACAGGTCCTGATTAATTTACAGGTGTACGCTGTGGAGGATGCCAGAGTGTTAAGAGATAGAGTGGAATCGAGGTAAAAGCCTAGAGTTTTTACCTCAGTAGCCACCTTGATTGTGTTACCATCTATGTTGAAATTGCGATAGTTGGGACTCCGTTTTTTTAGGTTGGAGTCGGAACCCAAGATCAGTATCGCAGTTTTATCGTCATTTAGACAGAGGCCGTGGGAGGCCATCCATGCCTGAATGAGGAGGTAAATTTTGTTTACTAGCGCTGTGTCTTCGACAAAGTTGCCTGAAAGTGGTATGAGAATCTGCGTATCGTCCGCGTAATTAGTATAGGTTACCCCTAACCTGTCAAGTTTGTCGAAGAGAGGCTTAGTAAAGATATTATACATTGTCGGGGAGACACATGAGCCTTGTGGGACACCACAAGTGATCTGGAATGGGTCCGCTGCCGCTACGGGGGAGAACACTCTCATCGTACGGTTAGCTAGGAAGGATTGTACCCATGCTATAGCTTCACTTGAGAAATGGGCGGCAGACGCTAAGTGATTGCATAATACTGCATGATCCACCAGGTCAAAGGCTGCTGATAGGTCAAGGAGGAGGAGCATAGCTGTATTACCTTTATCCTTCAACTCGTCGATTTGTGTCTTGAGGTCGATAAGGGCCGTTTCAGTACCGTGCAGTGGTCTGAAGCCAGATTGCCGTGAACCTAATAGTTGGTGTGACTCTAAATAGTTTTGGATTTGGAGGTAGGCTACTCTATCGATGATTTTAAGGAGAAATGGGACCGTAGTAATGGGTCTGTAGTTCGTGCGGATTGCTGGGTCAAGTGTCTGTTTTTTGAGTAGGGGCAGTACCCAAGATTCTTTGAGGTTAGTAGGTACAGTACTAGTGTTGAAGGAGGCGTTGATGAGTTTTGAGATGAAGGGTGCTAAATCTCTGGCTGCATCCTTGATGATTTGCGCAGGGCAGCTGTCGCCTTGGCAGTTTGATGGTTTAAGGGATAGAATGACGTTTTCTGTTTCCCGTATGGAAATATTAGTAAACCTGAAGGGTTTAAAGTTACTTTGGGTGGATGTGCTGGGTATCTCTTTCAGGGGGGTGGTGTGAGTTCCGCTAGGGCTCAAGGAGGCTTTTTTCTTAGCAATTTTAGATTGAAGGGTTGTGATTTTATTTGCTAGTGCATTTTGGATGCTGGTGCACCAAGATTTGTCCTTGTGGACATTGTCTGTAGGCATTGTCTGTACATATTATATAAAGTTCCATTAAATACCGAGTGCCATCCCCATTAGGCTACTCAGGATTCATTTAACTGACCCTCTAACCAACCCACCATATTTGGGGAGTTTTCATACCTCAGTCTTGAAAAAGACTCGGATGGGTTGACACACGTGTTAGCTGATTTATTCAAACTATTAATTAGAACTATTTGTGACAACGTTTTGGAAACCACGATTAGTAAATATTTAACTATACTTATCATTGCAAGTTATCCGGGGTCCATTACTTACTACTGAATAAACCTTATATGTACGGGTGGATGGTGTTGGGGGTTTGATCGGTATTGTAACTTCACTGTTTCCCTGACAACAGCAGACAATGGTAGACAATTATCTTCTGAAGGAGAGCAGTAACAGCAAGCCCAGAGACATGTGTCTGCCTTGTTGGGGGTCACTGAGGTGTTGTGTCTCTAGGGACAGAGAGCCAGGGGTCCAAGTTGAAAATGCCCTTTATAATTTAGGGTGAAACCCCAAGTCTTTCAAAATTAGTCACAAATGTGAGAGCCCATCTACTAAGAACAAACATGGCATGAATGGCCTGTTCAGTATGAAGGCGCCCACTAAAGAATATCTAAAATCACAATTTAGCGCACTGAACCTTACCATATACTGACTGCAATGCCAGGACTTTAATAATTTGCATCGCGCCAGAAAATCAAGGTTATCCCTTGTCTTAACTGGATGCAAACATTGAGCTACGGTTAACATTAACTTGCTGCAATGGGGCCATCCTACAACCTTTCTACCTTTCTACCTTTGCCAGATGTCAACTTTCCACTGCAAATATCTCCTGAACATCCCAATTGATTTTGAGCACCCTTTGTTCTCTTTACCCAAACATGTGCATGCCCTTGCTACGAAAAGCTTTTTCTTTGCCATGCACCCCTTAAATTCGAATAGTACCTTGCAAGAATCAGCTTTTTTAATGGCAGTCCCATGGTTTATATGAAGGTATTGTAGCTTCTCCTGTAGAACTTGGGCCTGTGAGATTGACCACCCATCATTTGATTTGATGGTATATTGCACCCCTAAAACTGCAATCAGCTCCACATTGATGCTAATCACACACCCATTTGTCAAGCAGGAGCGTCAGCACCACGTTACCAGTTTATCCATGACATCTTGCTCTTTCGTGCCTTGCCTGATGCTCTTCACTTTAGAATCAGTCTACACTCATACAAAATGCCCACACTAGACATCAGATACTTCTGATTCAGACTTGGCAACCCTTTGAATATGACATGTGGCCACATTATATGCAGTGAAAGCCACTATGCCTTTATTGGGCATATTGGTTTTATGGATATAATGAACATCAGACAAATCATTGGTTATATTAAAACTCTGACCCCACATTTAAGCAGTTATGAAGGTGACTAACATCCAATTACCGACAAACCAGGTTTACCCAATGCCACCCTTCCGGTCTTATCCAGTTTTGTTTGAATTCAGCTGCTTGTACTAGCCCACCCAGATAATGAATCCCCTCAGGCCAAACTAGTTAGGTGCCTGGGTTAACTGTCCTTTGAAAGTTAGTCTTAAGAGCAGCCTTACCCCACATAATATCGCCCATCTGAAATTTTGATTTAATCAGCTTCACCAATTCAAAGTTTTTCTCCAAAAATCTACCAAGCTACAATAGTAAATATCCCATTTGATATTTTATGATATCTGGAAGACCAAAGCTTCCATTGTTTGTAAATCCAAGAGAAGGCATTTTATGTTGGAAATAAGCAACCTTATATTCAACAACAAAAATATGTCTTGCTGTGCTTTTACATACACATAAAGGAATGCGGTTCAACCTGTCCTAACGTGGTGCCTCCAGCCTGGGTGCAGCTAAGGAGAATGTGGTGTTGGCCCCGAGGGCCTCAGGCCTGAAAGCACTAAGGCATTTTGAGAAGTAAACTTAGCTGTCTATGCCTGAAGCAGAATCACGATGACCTAATAAATGCTATGCAATATAAGCATATACCCTTTTCCCTGTCAAAAACGTGTATGCATTGCTGCCCTTGCTTGGAAATATTGCATACACTGTGATAACCTGGAACTGGGGGTAGCCGATCCAGACACTTTATAAGTGCTTGCTGTGAGAAAAGAAGGTAGAGCCACTACAAAAGTCCTGACATTTGGTGCTGCACGCACAGGAACTCATTAAGACCACGCCTCAAAATAAACCAAGGTAAGCGATTGAGTGTTTTCACTTACTTCCGATATATCAAGGTTTGAAAATTCATGGTAAAACCTAGAGTATCCTCAGTGCACAGAAGTATAAGCACAGGGTGTAGCAGGCAGATAACAGAGTTGCACATTTCAGTCAGAGCATGACAAATGTGGGGTCTCCGCTGATCTAAAACTCAGTAACAGATAATGGCGTTCATCAGATCACTGACCCAATGGAAGGAGGAAGCATTAAAAGTTGTTGGAAGACTTGATAAAAAAAAAAAGGAGTGGTGTAAATGTCACTGGACGACATAGATAAACCTCCCCAGAATGCAGATGATGCATTAAATGAGATAACATTTACGAGTTGTGACAAAAACCAGGGAATTCGTACCATCTCCCCAAGAGGGGGTCACCCCCTTTGGGACTAGGGAGGTGAGCCCACTACAGCCAACACCACTTAAGTGACAAGGAAAGCTGAATCCCACTGGCGGTCATCCCCACTTAGAATAAAGACCGTCGCTTAGCAGGGATATGTGTCACACGCCCTTGTCTCTGGAAGCCCATGCCTTCATTCGTTATTTGGTTTCTGACCATGTAATTTTTATTTTTTTTTGGGTTATAATAAACCTTTACAAAAATACAACTTTACTTGACATCAAATTCATTTCATACAACATAAAACTTAAAAGCATCTTTGCATTCTTAACAGGCTATACATTAGCCCCATATATTCACAAGAATTTTTAAAAACATAAAACACATAAACCCATTAATACAAGACCCTTTGGCAGTTCTAGTTTTAAAACAACCGTTATATTCAATGAAATGCCATCTTAACTTTCAAATCGAGCAAGCTCTTCTTCCACAATCTTTAAAAAATTGCCTAAAGCTAGAATTAGAGGGTAATATGTTCCATTCATAAGTCTGTCCCATAAAGATTCAGTGCAATCAGCAAATTCAACGGTAACAAATTTCATCAAAAAAAGTGAGCGCGAATTTTTAAAATGTGGACACTCGAGCACCAGATGTTTAAGGGTTTCATAGTGTTCCATACAACTGGGAAACCTACATTCCATAGATTGCATAGTAATTGACGGACCAGTCCATCGGCGACAACGTTCTTTAGTGTGAAATTGATTCATCCTAAAACGCATTAATAAACTTCTTATAATAGGACAAGGCAATATGGCAACATAGGGAATAGCTGGTACACGTTTTCGTAAAACTTTGGCATATTCACAATATGAAGAATAAAGTTTCAGTTATCTAAAGTGCATATGCAATCTTCTTCAAAGATTTTTTTTTTAACAAAATCCAGGTCGAAAGCATAGATCATCATGTGATACCCCAAGTCGAGCTAAAATCACTTGCATGCGGACCTTAAACTTATTAATAGAGCCTACTGATTGTTCTTCCATCAATACTTGCTGATCTTTAAATACACAATTTTTAGGCGGATTCAAAAATTTGGCATAAATGGACAGCAAGCGCCATGAAACACTGCATGATAACGATATCAGACTGAACTCGTGTCTAATCACGCAGTTAGGGATAGACAATGCCATGTGTAACGCTCCTTTGAGTAAACAACCTTGCAAAGAATCGAGATAGGTGCTTAAATCAAAGGGGCATATATCCAAGATGTAAATAATGGCAGCTTGCACTTTCATAGTGAGAAAATCACTTAGGGGGATTAGTGAGAATTGGCAGTATTTGATGAAAATGAACTTCATTTGACTTCCTAACGGACGACCTTTCTGATTAAGCCTCTCTTTCCAAATGCAAATGGAGCAGTTACAACTTAGATGGTATCCAAGGTAACGAATCTCAGATTGAAGTTGAACAACAAGATCGCCAATTCTCCATCAATCTGATTTAATTTTTCTGCCAGCATTGAAAACAAGTACGCTTGTTTTGCTAACATTAGGAATAAGGTTTAAATTATAGGCATCTTTTTCAAATGTAATTAATTTAGCCTGAAGACCAGCTGGAGTAGAGTCCATTATAAGCAAATGCAACTTAATCGATCCCGTTCTTACTGGATACATCCCCAACTCTTTCCACACCTGTCCCAAATCACAAAGATAGAGATTAAAAAGAATCGCCGCTAAATTGCAACCTTGTTTAAGGCCAATATAAGTTTTGATCGATTCGGTGATGGCACCGTCTCTTGAAAGCTTAACTTTGTAAGCAGTATTAGAATGTAACATTATTAGCCAATATATTAATTCCGGAGGAAAGCCATGTACATATAGTTTGACCCAAAGTAGATCCCTTACGACACAGTCAAATGCAAAAGATAGATCAATACTTGCAATGTATACTGGTTGTCCCCCTTTCTTCTTAGTATTAGCAATGATGTGAGACATCAGAGAGGTGCCCATCTCCTTCCTGAATCCTATCTGTTCTTTTGCAAGGATGTTATTTTTTGCAGTAATGTTTTCAAGCAAGTGCAGTAAGACACCCGCAAAGATCTTAGCACTGGTATCAATAGGTCATATGGGACGATAATTGCAGGGATTCATGGCATTACCATTCTTGTATATTGGGACAATCAATGCAGTACCCCATATCTCAGGTATGTTACCGGTTTTCAAAATGAAATCAAACTTCAGCTTAAGTATAGCTGCCCATAAAACCGGTTCAGATGTATACATACATGAGGGAATACCGTCCAGACCAGGTGCATTTGAGTGAGATAATTTATTGATTGCCAAAGTAATATCCTCCTCAGACCAATTCAAAAAGTCCCATTTTACTGAGTGATTCAACACAAACGCTCCTTTCAGAGAAAGATATAAAGGCTTTGTGAGACTGCCACGAAGGAGAGCCAGAGAGTGAACTGGAATGCAGCAAGCCAACCAGCTGAGCCAAGACGCAGAGGAGGGCCGGTCTCTCTTCGAGGCGGAGTTAACAAGCAAGCTAACGCAGACAGCGTGGAGTGCGGAGGAGCATGGAAGGCCACAAAGGGCTGCTCCGTGTAAGTAGGCAGAGAGCTGGAGAAGTTCGGCGCGCTGCGCAAATACGAGACATGCGACCGCCTGCTGGAACCGACTCTGAAGTCCTGCCAGGAAGCTATGGGAAGCACCAAGGAGCGTGCACTGATGGGGAAGACCAGAGAAAAGCCAGCACTGTGCTGTGCCCCCCCACACCGAGGAACCCAACTGCAGCGAGTCAGGTACCCGCCATGTCTGGGGACCAGGAGGAGGGCGGACTGGCCCACAGATGCCCAAGCTGGTGTTATAAAACATAAAGCCCATGAGGGTCTGCGGAATGCACATTCCCTAAACCTGGGTGAGGAAGAAAAGGGCCCAAGATAGGCCGGTGCACCATATAGCCCGAGATGGGGCGAGAAAGTAGGTACCATACGTCAGGATGAGACGGTGAAGAGCCTTGGAAGGGTTGTGGCAACAGGTTGCTAGAGGCCACACGAGAATCTAAATACCCCAATGCCAAGGTGAGAGATTCAGAAGAATGAGACAGGCTTAGATTCTCTACAGGGGCTGAGAGAGTGGATACGCCCACAAGGGGGTATGAAACGCTGAGACCCCAGGGAGGGATAGGAACCAAAGGGGTTTTGAACCAAGCTATGAGCGGCCTGGTTACACAAAAGACACTTGAAGAGACTGATTTGTGTAGAGCTGAGCAACAGGCTTGGAGACCTAGAGACATTAACGTTTTCCATTTGCCACCAGCAGAAGGCCGTATGGAAACAGATCTGTTGGAACTGTAAGACGGGCAAAGGCCTCAGAGAAATTGTTCTGAGACTAGCTGGGATAGTGCAGCAGGGGTCAGAAGCCAGCCAATCTGGCAAGAGGCCCCTTAAGTCTTAATTTGTTTGTAGTTCTTGTTACTTTGTAGTGGTTGGGTTAGGATCAAGCTAGTCGGTCTCTAGACGGAGAACAGCTTTACTTTTGTACAACATTCTGACGTGCACTCTTTTGGGCACTTTCTTTCGTTCATAGATTATAGTGGAAGAATTAGATATGGGTTTTTGTACCAAAATAAACCTTTCAGTACTTAACACAATGAGTTGTCCATCTCCTGGTTCTGATTTGCCACAGAGTACACCAAAGTATTCGAAGAAAGAAGAACAAGTTACATAACCCTGGTAACGTTCTGCGATTGGATGTTCCTCCCACATATTCCTCATTTTTGATAAACAATATCCAGCTTCAGCTGCTTCGAAAAAGTTTTTCGGCAGCGGGTGCTGTGTGTCGATGCAGTTGGCACGATGTCCCTTGAGGGCCTCCGTTTTGAGGGTGATGTCATCGAAGGTATATATAGCATGCGCTACGCCCGTTGGCTTCAGCTCTGTTTTTTCTTTTAGTAGAACTACATGCATAAACACGCGTTGGACTGTACTAAGCTTTGAAGGAGAAATTCTACTGTGGGGTAGGCTGGGACCACGATGAGGAATGCGTGGGAGGAACATCCAGTCAAAAGAATGTTACCAGGGGTAAGTAACTTGTTCTTCGAATGGATTGTGTCCTCTCATGTATTACTCATCTTTGATGGACTAACCAAAGCAGAGTTTGTTTTGGTGGAGGAAGTAAGAATTTTCTCAATTGTTTCCATGAACCGAATTGAGAACAGCTTTTCCAAATCTTCCATCCTGACTGAGGGAAGAATCAAGGCAGTAATGTTTCATGAACATGTGTATAATAGACCACGTAGCTACCTCAATTTTATTTGGATAGGAACACCGCTTTGAAGAGCCGAAGAGATAGCCATGCCCCTGGTGGAATGGGCCCTCAAGCCTTCTGGAGTATTTTTGCACGCCAGCCTGTAGCATTCTGAAATTGATAGAATGGTCCATCTGGATATGGTCTGCTTTGTCACAGCCTGACACAGTTTGTGACCTGTATAGCCTATAAAAAGCTGATCATCTATACAAAGTTTGGATAATCTAAAGATGTAGAAGCTTAGAGCTCTACGTGGATCTAATCTGTGTAACCTCTCTTCCTCCTTGACAGGATGAGGTGTAGGGTAGAAAGTGGGTAATACAATTTTCTGTCCTACATGAAAATGTGAAATTATCTTAGGCAAAAATGAAGGCTTAACCCTCAGGACGACCTTGTCCTTGTGGAAAATTGTAAGGGTGGTTTAGATGATAGTGCCTGCAATTCACTCACTATAGGGGCTGAAGTTAGTGCTACCAAGAAAATGGTTTTAAAAGTTAGCAACCTTAATGGACATGAATGTAGAGGTTTAAACGGTGCACACATAAGAAAAGTTAACACCAGATTAAGGTCCAAAACTGGAACTTGGAAAGGAGATGGAGGGTTGGGGGGACACATTGGTGAGTCCCTTCAGAAATTGTGTTAGCAGTGGGATCTTAAAATATGAAGATTCCTCAGATGAGTGCTTAAAGATGGACAGTGCCGCCAAATACCCTTTAATTGTTCCAACCTTGAGTTCCAGATTGGCAAGATACAGTAGAAAAGATAACAACCCTGGTGTTTTGGATAGTAAAGAGCCTATATTCTTGTCCTTGCACCAGCTGCAGAATGTGTTCCAACGGCAACGGTACAAAGTCTTTGCTGCTGGCCTTCTGGCTGAAAGCAAAATCTCCATTACGTCACCCGGGAGGTCCCAATCCTTGTATCTCAGCCTCCCAGAAAGCATGCGTGAAGGCTGAGAGTCTGGAACTCTGGATTGAGAATGCAACCCTCCTTTCGTGAGAGAGTACTCTCTTTGTGGAAGATGTTTTGGAGGGCAGATGGACATGTGCAGAGGGTCCGGGTACCATGTCCTCCTGGACCAATCCGGGGCAATTAGGATAATGAGTTTCCCGAACTTTCTAAACCTCCTGATCATGTGAGGCATAACAGGGACTGGAGGAAATGCGTACAGGAGTGGAAACTCCCAGTCCACCACAAATGCATCTCCTAGAGCTCCTCTTGGAGAAAATTTCCTGGTGCAGTAAGGTTCGCACTTCCGGTTGACACTGGTCGCAAACAGATCCACTTGGTGGGGTTCTCCCCAAAAGGTGAAGCTCTCTTGAAGGACTTCCCGAGCTAGTTTCCACTTGTGGGAGTCTGTGCTCTGCCTGCTCAGAGCATCCGCTGCTGTGTTCTCCTCTCCGGTTAGGTGAACTGCCGATAGAGAGATTCCTTCTTGAATTGCCCAGTACCAGAGCTGCATCGCCTCGCTGCACAGTGGTAGTGACCCTACAACACCTCTCTTGTTCAGGTAGTACATGGCCACTGTGTTGTCCGTCATCATGACATTTATTCCCCATACAGATGGCAGAAAAGCCTTCAGGGCAAGTCTGATTGCCCTACGCTCCAAAAGACTGATGTGTAGTTTGGACTCCAATGGAGACGAACGACCGCTGATTGTCAGATAGTTGGCGTGGGCTCCCCACCCCATGAGTGAGGCGTCCATCACTACTGTTATCTCTGGCCATGGTTGCCAAAAAGGTTCTCCCTTCAGAATGTTGTCCATGCAGGCCCACCACAGGAAATTCTGTGTGACCCTGCTTGGAACCTGAAGTAGGTCTGACAAGTTGCCTGAAAATTGAGACCATGGAGTTCGGAGAGCCCATTGAAGGGATCTCATCCTCAGGCGAGCCTCTGGCACTAGATAAATGCATGATGCCATGAGGCAGAGCAAACTCATAGTCGAAGGCCATAAGATGCGGGGCACTAGGAAACTTGGAGACCATCTGCAGAATGTCTTGAGCCCTCACCTCGGGTGGTGAGCTCTTTCCCAAAGATGTATCCAGTACAGACAGATGAATTGGAGCTTTTGAGATTATGTCATATGGGACTTCTTGTAATTGAGGGAGAAGCCCAGTCTGTGTAGAGTGTGGAAGGTGACGTTGAGATGATCCAGTGCTTGTTCGGGAGAACGCGCCCTGATCAGGTAATCTTCCAAGTAGGAGTAGACGTGAATCCCCCCCTCTCCTGAGACTCGCCGTCACCACTGCCACCAGCTTGGTGAAAACCCTTGAGGCGGAGGTCATCCAGAAAGGCGGAACTCGAACCTGATCATGAGAACCGCCAACAGGGAATTCCAGGTACTTTCTGTGCTTGAGATGGATTGTCACATGGAAATACGCATCCTGAAGGTTCAATGACACCATCTAATCCTGGAGTTGGAGGGCATGAAGGATCCGGGAAAGTGTGACCATCTTGAGCGTGTCCTTCCTGAGCAACTTGTTGAAGTATCTTGTCCTTCTTGGGTATTAGGAAATATGGAAAGTACTATCCTTTGTTCCTCTCTGCCATAGGCACTGGCTCTATAGTGCCTTTCTCTAGCAGGGTCAAAATTTCCTGCACAAGGAGCGGATCTGTAACCCTCAAAGAATGGCTCCCCCAGTGGATGGTTCTGAGGTCTCTGAAGGAAAGGAAAGCAGTAACCTTGGGCTATACAAGCATCCAAAGTAATGTCTCGCCATTCTTACAGATGCTGAGACAGTCTGCCTCCCACTGGTGTTTCGTGACTCAAGACGTCAGAGATGTTTTGAGGCGGCTGAAGCAGTGGCTGTTGGTAAGGATGCCCCTGCTTGAGCGGGCTTTGCACCTCGTCCACCCCGAGGGAATCTTCTTTGGCCTCTTTGACCAGCCATTCCTCTGGCTCTTCCAACTGAGTAGAGGCGAAAACATCTACCCCTCCAAGGCTGTCCACTGTGGCGAAAGGGCTAAGGCTGCTTAATAGCAGAACATACAGATTTGGCTGCCGCCTTAGAGGTCTGCAACTTCTCAAGGCTTTCATCAGCCTTGCTGCCAAAAAGGGGGCACCCATCTAAAGGCATGTTAAGGAGTCTGGACTGCACATCCGGTGCAAATCCAGACTTCCTCAGCCACGTAAATCTGCGTATTAAGGTGCTTGCTGCCATGGCTCTGCTGATGCGGTCAGCAGAATCCAGACCCAACTGAAGTGACTCACACACAGCTTCTTTGCCGTTTCTAACAATAGCCAAGAAACCAACTCTTTCCTCCCTCTCTGGAATATGCTCAGCTGCCATGGAAATACAGTCCCATAGAGTGAATGAAAATTAAAATTTTGCTAAGGCACATGTGGAGTTTGCTGACTTGAGAGCCATTCTCCCTGCAGAAAATACTTTCCTTGCCCATGCATCTACTCTGTCATCCCTATCTGGAGGGATGGTTGGGTAAGCTACCGGTTTTGAGGTTGCAGTAGCTGCATGCACCACTAGACTTTCTGCGTGGGGTGTTTTGACAAGTAGTTGGGGTCACTACTAGATGGGCGGTATTTTCTTTGCACATTTTTGTTTACTGCCGGACTTGACTCCAGTGTCTCCCAATTGGCAGACAATCTTTTTTGAAGTGCAATATGGAAAGGTAAAATGGGATCCATTTGCAGACCCTTATCAAGGATGTCTGTTAAATCATCCTGCTCAAAGGATAGGGTAGATCTACTCCATCCCAATTATTTACAACTTTAGACATCAACTATCTAAATGATGCATCTGCATGCTCACCAGATTCAGGTTTACCAAATTCTAGTTCTGGTGAAGTGTCCACTCCACTGGCTGTTTGCAAGTTGTCAAAGATCTTTTAGGCTTGACTACTCCGATATAAAACTACCAGGGACATTTGTTGTACCATATTGTAGCCCAAATGGCGCATCGCTATCTGATGGCTCATTTTCCTCATAAATGGAGGTTAGTTTATTTGAAATAATCCTTTCTAGTTAAAGAAGTATAAGTCTTATCTGGGATGGGCATAGAAGGCTTCAAAAATATTGAACTCAACGCTCGAAGAGTCGATATTTTTATTGAAGTCGATTTCGACTTCAATGGTACCGAAGGCTTTGATGTTATCGATGGTGTCAAAGGCGCCAATGGCGTCGATGGCGTGGCTGGCGCAGCTGGCATCAATGGCGCTGCTGGCGTCGAGGGAGCAGCGGACTTCGATGGCCTCCATGGTGTAGACGAACTCAATCTCGACGTATTCTTTGACTTACGGCTCAAAGGATCCTTCAATGATATCTCATCGGATCTGGCCTTTTTTTCCCGGGCTCTAGGGCACGCAGGATTTAGCTTGAGACCTTTCCTTACCAGATTTAGAAGGTGCAGTAGGAGCATGGCTTGTTGCGGGGTTTTGTTTCTAAAATATGTTTAGCATTTCTAACCTAAATGCTTCCCATTTGGCAGGAGTGGAGGCCTTTGTGGGACAGGATATAGCTCTCTCCGGAGAGGAGTCAGGCGAAGAAGTCGAAGTAGACGACCTGTGGTGCTTCTTCTTCGACTTCCTCGACGACGATGAGGAGTGGTGGGAACCACTGCTCGCTATTCACCTTCTTCCTTCGAGGAGTCGCCTCTCAAATCGTCCGAAGAAACACCAATTTCCCCTTTCGCTCCTTCAGAGCTTTTCCGGTCATCGACTGGCATTTCAAACAGGCAGAGGTCTTGTGTTCCACACCGGGACACCACAAGCATACTCGATGTAGGTCGGTTATCGACACCTTGGAACCGCAGTCCTTACACTTCATAAACCCGGTCTTCGGGGTAGTAGATGTCCATGAAGAAATGTTCGCAAATCAATAATTGAAGCGCGCTGTAGTTCTCAAAGCGTAAGCTTACTCAGAAAAACAAAACTGAAGCCAAAGGGAGCTGCGCCTGCTATATATACCTTTGATGATATCACCCTCGAGACGGGGGCCCTCGAGGGACATTGAGTTGACTGTATCGACGCACATTCACTCCTGCCAAAAAAAAAAATCAGAAGCAGCTCTGAAGCTGGATATCAAACATCAAAGATGAGGAATACGTAAGAGGACAAACTCCTGTTGGTGCAGACTGTCCTCTGGTAGGGATATCACTGGTAAAACAGATTTAAAAGGAGATAACCAGTTTTTAATGAATTGCAAAAACAAGTGAACTGAAGAAAAACACTGCGCACATGATACCTGCCACAATGTCAAAACAGAATTAGGAATGGGGAGAGAAAGTAGAAGTGTCTTCAGGAGGAACTCACTTTGTTTAGATCTGTCTAGTTCCACTTGTAGCAAACACCCTGCTGTAAATACTGTGGGAAGTCTGTGGCAGGTCACGCAACAAGAATAAAAGAAGCCCACTCCCTATAACATGGTAGCGGGACTGACAAGGGCCTCGGCTGGGTTGACAAAACAGAATGACCCCCATTTTAACACCAGATGAAGCGTTCCAAGAATTAGATGCAGAAAAGCTCACAGCCTCGGAGAGAATAGCAAAGAAGTAGTCAGGAATTGGTGGACAACTGTTGTCAGACGGGAAGATGGGAACAGGATTGGATGATGAATTGCAGAAGGTAGTTCTAGAGAAACAAAACCACAAAGGCATGCAAGTAAGAATCAGGGGCGCTCAGACTCCACTGATATCCTAATGTTCATTCAATTACATAATGAATTACCTCAGCATAAGGGCAATTCACCCATTGAGCTACCGTCAGCCTTATTTGGTGCCTACAAAGTGTTGAATGAACACCATTTAGAGGAACAAGCAGAGTCTAGCCTATTAAGGGCCACATATAACCACCACACGTGAATAATAGCTTTAGGTTTTTTCACTCATTATCATTATTGCCTAATTCCCTTGGGAGAATATCAGAGCGGATTGGAATTTACAGAAATGTTGGATTGCATGAATTTAAATGACCACAGTGCAATGAGGATGGCTATTTGGTCAGTATTAGAACCCGCTATTACTAAGCAAGTAGACTGAGGTCCAATTTGGAGGATGACATGCATTACTCACCGTAATAGCATTTCTGATTGTGTCTACTTAGATTCACATGCTGTGCATATATTCCGACATCCAGAGGTAACCGCGGAGTATTGTATCTTGTCTTTCGAGAATCTAATGGGGACGTCGACATGGGAATGCCTGTAACACTATCCCTAATGTGACGTGTAGTGTACACAAAATCCCTCGCGCGTTAAGGTCCCTCCAATTGTATTTTTTCGGCCATGAGGGAGCCCAATGACTATCGGGAGTACATAAAAGAGAGACAGTAGTAAGACGCCTATGTTCCTTCCACCCGAGCAGGGAGGACGGGTGGGCGCATGTGAATCTAAGCAGATACAATCATCAAAAATGCTATTACGGTGAGTAATGCATGTCTTCGGATGCTTGTTAATCTGCTTAGAATCACATGCTGTACATAGATTAGCGAGCAGTACCCGTAGTCGGAGGTGGGTTGTGAGAAGTAATAGTAGTGCAAATATGTCTTAATGCTGTTTGTCCCACCTGAGAATCAGACCTAGAATGAGTGACTAGGCAATAGTGTTTTGTAAGGGTGTGTACAGAACTCCAGGTTGCCGCTTTGCAAATAGACTCTAGGGGAACATTTGCAATGAAAGCTATGGAAGCACCAGTTCCTCGAGTAGAATGTGCTCTAGGCTTGAAGGGCAGTTCTCTCTTAGCAAGAGTGTGATGCAGTTGACAATCCACCTTGGATCCCCTTCTCTACCAGCTGCCACTGAAAGGAAAAATTGGTTTGTTTTTCTCAGTGGTCTAGTTCTTTCCAGGTAAAACATGACTGCCCTGCGCACATCTAATGCGTGTAGGCTTCCTTTGGACACGTTAGTGGGTTTCTGGAAGAAAGTAGGCACTTCTATTGATTGGTTCACACGGAACTTGGAAATAAATGTAGGCGCAAATTGAGGGTGAGTGCGCAGACCTACCTTATAACTGTGAACTGTAACAAAAGGGTCTAGAACTGAAAGGGCCTGTAGTTCACTAACTCTCCTTATAGAAGTGATAGCCACTAGGAAGGCTGTTTTATAAGTATCATCTTTGAGACTTTCCTTATGCATAGGCTCAAAAGGAGACCCCATAAGTCTAGTCAATACCACATTTAGGTCCCATCAGGGAGCCGGGTTACAAATGGGGGATGAATTCTTTTAACCCCTTCCATGAAAGCCTTAATAACTGGTATTTTCCACCACAACACCTTCTGTTGTGACGTAGTGTAGGATGACAGAGCAGCTAAGTGAACCTTCAGGGAATTAAAAACCAGGCTTGAGTCTAGTAGGTGAGCCAGGTACAATACAATGTGAGTAGGAGAGCTGTCAATCGGATTGACGCCCTTGGAATTGCACCAGATAACAAAGAGCTTCCTTGTACTCGAGTAGCAGTATCGGGTGTTCGGTTTTCTCGCCTCCCTAAGTATGTCCATGCATCTCTGAGGGAGATGTAGGTGCCCGAACTCTATGACCTCAGGAGCCAAGCCGCTAATTTCAGGGTTTGTGGGCATGGGTGAAGAATCTCCCCCTTGTCCTGAGATAACATGTTGTATGGGCAAGGCAATTTTATTGGAGGAGATAGGGACATCTCCATCAGATGAGAGAACCAGGGTTGGCGGGCCCACATGGGGGGCCACCAATATCATGGTGACTGGTTCCTGGTGCATCTTGTGCACAATCTTTTTGAGTAGGGGAGTCAGGGAAAAGCGTAAACAAATTTCCCTGACCATGTTATCCAGAGACCGTGCCCCTAAATCGGTTCTTGGGGTACCTAGAGGCGTAGTCTTGGCATTGAGTGGTCCCTAGAGTTGCAAACAAGTCGATTCTGGGAAACCCCATTGTGCGAAAACATTGGAGACAATGTCTTCGTGTAGTCGCCTTTCATACTATACGGGCAGTGGGCACTCTCTGCTGAGCACTTACGCTAGAAGATCGAGTTCTCCTGGAATGTGTTGAGAAAACAAACATCCTGTGTTTGAGAGCCCATTTCCAAATGATCTGGGACAGCTTGGATAGCCCTGGAGAGGGTGTGCCCCCTTGCTTGTTCAAGTAGTACATGGCCGTGATGCTGTCGGTAAGAATTAGGACTGTCTTCCCCTGTAACTGTGTCTGAAAGGCTTTCAGTGCTTTGAATACGGCTAACAGCTCCAACAGATTTATGTGGTTGGATGCTACTTATGGGGACCACACGCTGTGCGTCGACTGCTGAAGCAGGTGAGCCCCTCACCCCATGAGTGATGCGTCTGTCGTGAGAGTGGCTTCTACTGCGGGGTGGTGAAGGCCTTTCCCTTCAAGAGGTTTTCCCTTGACCACCACTGCAGAGAGAGAGAACGAGGGCTGATGAAACAACCACCAGATCTTCCCATTGTCCGCTGGCCTGACACCACTGGCTGTTGAGCCAATCTTGCATAGGACGCATGCACAGACGTGCGTGAGGAACTAAGTAAATGCAGGACGCCGTCATTCCTAACAGTCACATGCCTTTGCGTACCGTCGCCTCTCGACTGGCTACATATTGAGGGATCTGAAACATGTTTTGACCCCTCTTGTTGCAGTGGCTGTCTTCTTTTTCAAATTAGAGCCCCTAGGAACTGTTTGACTTGACTGGGGTCTAGACTGGATTTCTTCTCGTTGATGGAGAATCCCAGGCTGAATAATAGGTCTATCGTCTTTTGAGTGTTCAACAGGCATGTTCCCTAGGAATCCACTGTTATGAGCCAGTCGTCGAGGTACGGGTAAACCGGAACGGATTCTCTATGCAGGTACGCTTCTGCCACTGTCAGTACCTTCGTAAAGACCCTTGGCGCTGAGGCAATGCCAAAGGGGAGTACTTTGAACCGATAGTGCATGTCCTCTATCATGAACCTTAGGTATTTTCTGTGTGCCGGCAACATTGAAATATGAAAGTAAGCATCTTTCATATCCAGTGTTGCCATGTAAACCCCATTTCAGCAGAGGGATTACCTCCTGCAACGTGACCATACAAAACTTTTTAGGTCTGACAAATTTGTTTGCTGAACGCAAGTCTAGCACAGGGCGCATAGTGAGATCCGTTTTGGGTACAAGGAAGTACACTGAATAAATACCCTTGTTTACCTGTAGAAGGGGGACGACTTCTATGGTGCACTTTTCCTGCAGGATCTCGACCTCTTGCAGCAGGATGCGTAGGTGTTCTGGCGTTAGGCATCTTTATTTTGGCGGTCTGAATTGAGGTGGTCGGCAAAATTCTATGCAGTACCCATGGGCGTCGGTCTAGAGCACCCAACTGGTCTGTTATCCCCTCCCATGCATGAAGGAATGATTTTAAAGGTCCCCCGACCGTGAAGACATGGGAGGGGACCCGGATCCGAGGGTCATTTCTGACCTGATGCCCGGGAGCCACTGGGGGTGGAATTCTGGCCTCTACCCTTTCCACAGCGTTGTCCTCTTGGTGGCTACGTGGTGTTGGTGTTGGATCCTTGTCCTGAAGACCAGTTTCCTGAACCATACTGGTTTTGAGGAGATTGCCCATGAAAGGAACGACGAGAGCCACCCCCTCTAGGTTGTGAAGGCCATTGGGTAATCTGGTTTAAGGTCTTGAGAGTCTCATGTTCCTTCTTAGCTGTCTCAAGTGCTTCGTTCACGGCTTTGCCGAACAAGTTGGTCACCTCAACCGGCTTGTTTATTAAGGCTCCTTGAGTTTCAGGCTTAAAACCAGAGTTCCTCAACCAGGCATGCCGTTTTAGTAGGCCAAGGTCCTTCCTGCTGTTTCAGCAGTGTCCAAAGTGTTCTTAAGAATGTTGTGGTTGACTTGCTTTCCTTCCGATACAATCGTGAGCAGTTTAGCTAGCATTGGTTCGGGGACCTCTTGAAGGCCCTCTTGCAGCATGTGCCATTGTACATCAGAGTAGGTAGCTAACAGAGTGGTGTTGTTGGCTATTCGGGTGGAGAATGCAGCAGCAGTCGTAACCCTTTTTCCCAGTGCATACAACTTTTGCCTTCTTTATCAGGTGGTGCCTCATCTGTAGACAGAGGGACAAATGCCCTCTTTCTCATAGTCGTATCTACCAGGGAATCTGGAGTGGCATGCCCTTTAACGTAAAGGGGGTCAGTAGGAGAGGGGCAAAACAACTTCTCTACCCTGGGATTAACCGCCCTGGTCTGGGCTGGTGTTAACAATGATGGCGCCAGACGTCTCTTGATAAAGTTCAGTAAGGGAATGGCCAGACTGGCAGAAGGCTTTCCCTTCAGTATGTCCTCTACAAAATCCGAATCCTGCACAGCCTCCTGTGTGGCGATTTGAAAATGCTCAGCCGCCTTCTTTAAGATGGAGTTAAACGCCATCTGATCATACACAGGTGAGGCCTCACAAACTGGAGTGGTAGGAGGGGAATCCATACACAAAGCATCAGGGTCCGGGATAGGAGTAGGGGACGCCCAAGGTTGATTATCAACCGGATGGCTGTCTTACGAATTATCCATGGGATCAGCATGATCATCAGTAGGATCCCCAAAGGGATCATCATCCTGTATGTAGGAATTGATGGGCACCTCGTCATCAGTAAGGTCATAAACATTCTCTTCATGAGGATCCTCAATGGTCCTCTGAAACTTAGCCATAGCCTCCTCACGAGGCCTCTTGGGAGCAAACCTCTCTGAGAATTCAACAAACTTCTCCAGTTTGTTCATGCACCCCTCAAACTTCTTCCTGGTGCATGATGATGATGAACCAGAGGAGTCCAGGAGAGGAAAGGGATCTTCTTGACGATTTTCCTCTCCATAACATAGAGATTCTCCTTCTAAAGCCTTGGATAAAGACAAAGGGCTCTCAGAGTACTCTTTTCGAGGCTCTGGGCGTTGTGACATGTTTCTAGACGCGTCTTTAAGCCGTTATTTCTGTTTTGACGTTTATTTTGACTGTTCCTTTTGTTTAACCGCCGAGGCGATCCTTGCGATACTATCGCTAATGCTCAAGGTTACAGGGAGGTGTGACGGTTGAGCTGGTGGTTGCACAGTGGATTCTGGCACCACTGGGGCCTTAAGCGGTGTCGGAGCTTTCTTCTGAAGCATCTCGGTGGCCGCATGTGATTTGGTGCTAGCGCCCTTACTTTTGGACTGCCCGGACGCATGCCGCTATCACGGTTGCGGGGAGGGCTGCCGATAATAAAGATCAGCGGACACCACCGAAAAATCCGACGTACCCGTTGCCGCTTTGGAACGCTTCGACTGGACCACCAAAGCAGAACCGTGGGTTGTGTGCTTAGTGTGGGAAATCGGGTGCATCCCTGTCGCCGGGATGTATAGTACCCATAGGATTACTCGTGCCTATTGGGGCCGAGGACAGACACTGCAGATCAAGAACTCTCTGCGGTAAGGTCAATGGTTTCTGAAGTGGAGCCTTGGCCATCGCCAATTCCTTCGTCACACTCGGCGGCTGTGGCGCAATGACTTTCGGCCTGCGAAATACCAAAGGCCGTCCACCGCTTCAAACAGCGCTCCTTAATAGTTTTAGGCCGTATAAGTTTACAGGCTGCACAGGATGCCTCTTTGTAGTGGAGGGGAAGACCATTATTGCACCGACGGTGCTAGTCTTTCCACTGATATTTTGCATTACAGGAAGGACACAATCTAAATGGAGTCCTGTCCATAGCTCAGAATCGTGATAGCGACGACAAACCCAAGGGAACAAAGAGGGGGAAAAGGAAAAGGCATTCTTGAAAAGAATATGACCACCATGACCCCACTCTCCCTACTGTGCAGGCCGACCAGAAGGCCCAGCAATGTGGTCGGCAGTGCCGACCGGTTCAACAGCCGTCGAAATTCCGTCGTCGCCAGTCTTCGGCGGTGGCACAGGAATCAGCCGTCGAAGGGAGTGACAATGAGAATAAACGACCGAAGGTCGAGAAATATAACAATAACGCAATGTTTTATGTAAAGATCCGCGTTAGTGCGACCAGATAGCTGGGCAGAAAAAACCTATCCAAGAGACCTCGACACGTGAGGGATTTTGGGTAAACTACACGTCACATTAGGGATAGTGATACAGGCACACGCATGTTGACGTCCCCTTTCGATTCTCGAAAGACAATATGCAATACCCTGCGGTTACCACTGTCAGACTATATGCACAGCATGTGATTCTAAGCAGATAAACAAGCATCAGAAAAAATGCTCACCAGTGAAGGGTGGCAACACATTCTTATTATAGCAGACGAGATATGGGGTCTTATGAGAAAGTGTCCCTGTGAGAGCATGCAAGGAGCGGTCCACAGGGAAATGGCTGGATGAGGAGGATGAAAAGATAAGTGGGTTCATGGGTTCAACCCCTATGCAACACATTAACTATGACTCAAAGGTATACAGAAGTCTTGAGCATGGCAAGAGGACGTGGGAGAGGTAGTTGAGTTGGGATGCAACAAAATACGTATTCTCAGAAAAGCTAATACGACAGAAAATGCAGGCTCGAAATGTCTGTGGAAAATGCTTTTCGACTGCCAGGAGGCGATCAGATGGTGCAAAAAGTGTATTGACCCTCCGACAGATGAGGCCATGGCCTCTTTTTAGGACAGAGACAAGCCAGCTGCAACTGTTGCCCTCCCACACATTGAAATCAATGGAACAGTGCAGTAGTAGAGGAAACTTTCTCAACGGGTTGAGTCACTCATCGGGGGTCATACTACTAGATAGTAGGGCAGTTATTACACTGACCATGGCCTCATTTCCAGATGCTCCCCCGGTGAAGAGACTGTAAATGCAGGGACCTAGGGAAACCCTCTATCTTCCATCAGGTTAAAAATATGTGTCGAAAGATACTGGAGGTGGGTTTAGTGATACACCCAGGTGCATGCCGTCTGTTGGAGGACATTATGGGTATTTATATCTTGAGAAAGTCCCAGATGTGTTTTGATCTAAGTAACACAAATCTGTATTGTAATGTTGCAGTGCCACCAATGCCCAAACTAGCTCCCCAAGGCAATCCCTATGAATGCGATAACAGTAACCATCCAAGGCATTACTCCCCTCCACCATACGCAACCAGACGTCGTCTAAGTTTTTAAAAATAAACCCCTCTGAGCATTGTCCACTCACATGATTTGATTTTGAACCAACAGACAAGTGTATACTCTTCAACGGAGGAGTGCTTCACACTCTTCTCAAGCCTTATAGAGCCCTACCTGAGGCCTTGCCCCACATTTGGAAAATGGTAAATGAACTGGAAGGATGGGACGCAGTACAAACAGCACAGAATATATAGTATTTGTGTTACTGGTATGGGCAGTCAAAACATCTCAAGGGAGCTATCTGATAACTACTGATTTCAGAATGGTGATGACCAATCACTTGGATTTAATGGCTCAGTTGGTGGCTTCTTTCCCTGGGATCAATGTGATCACTGAGACGGCCGAAAATGCTGACTTAAAACCCCCTTTACACCGCATAGATTTGGGAGACCCCCTGCACCTCCCCCATATTACTAGAATATCCCAAATCCCCCCCACATACCTACCTTTTCCTCCTTCCGTACTTCCCTGAAATCTCTCCTTCTCCATTCCCCAGCATGAATCCTACCCCACCTCTCTTTCTCTCCCCTTCCCTTGAATCTTCCCTATGATCCTCACTACCATCCCCCTTCCCCTTATCCTCCCTCATTTTCGCCCTTATACCCCTTCCCTCCTCCTTCCCATCCACACCCCTTCCCTATTCCCCCACAGATTAATTGCTCTACCTACTGTTTTTATTGGTTCGATTCATGATTGTTTATTGCTTCTACTGTTATAATGTTCCATGTATTCTGTTATTATAATGTAAAGCGCTTTGGATGAAAGCGCTATTAAACAAATACAAATACAAATAATGGATGTGTAAAGGGGGTGTTAAAAAAAAAAAAATCAGACATTTCGGCCGTCACAATTATGAGGGTGACATTTTGGCTCATTACCCTTTTCCCTGATATGATGGTGATGATCAGACCATTTATGACCGTTTTCACTCTAGCGGACACTGCTGATAGGTACTTCTCAACGCCCCATGGCCCTGACTCCCAGCACAACAGCCTTTCTGTCGGGAGAGTGCTCCCAACACTAAAGTATACAAGGCGGTTGGCCAGCGCATCATTTGCATTCCAGCTCAGCCTCCTGGAAACGCGCAGGTAACCTTTGAGAATAAGTAGACATGCTGATTTCCAAAAATGGGGCATCTAAAAACACCACATCCTCTGCTCCATTTTTAGAAGCTCTATCACAATATGAGGGGGAAAGGAGAGAAGGGTGGCGCTATGGGCCAGAGTAATGGGCAAGAAAGCAGAGGAAAAGTGTGGATCAGAGGGTGAAGAGGTGGGCAAGGGAGCAGTGGGCCAGAGGTGGGGTGGAGGTCCAGAAAGCAGAGACGGAGCAGACGTTGAGAAAGCAGAGAGAGCGGCGGGCTACATGGGTAGAGGTAGGCCACAAAGCGGAGAGGGAGCGGTTGACCAGAAACAGGCAGCGAGATGCAGATTGGAAGAAAGTGATAGAATGGGAGAAAGGATGCAAGATGCAGAAGGCTAGAGAAACTGGGGATGGTAAGGTGTGAGTTGCGAGCATGGTCTGCAGTGTGGTAGAGACTGTGGAGTGCAAGTTTTGACTTGGCAGTATGACAGAACAGGTGAGTATGTGCATGACTGGCAGTTTGAGAGTGTAAGTTGGTAAGGGGAGTTGACAAGTGTGAGGGGTGTGGGTGAGGGGTGTGGGTGGTTGGAGAACACAGAAAGGGAACATTTTCATAATGACAAATAATGATCAATAAAGTTAATAATATGAAAAATATATTAAATAGGCACGCACATTAAACCAAAAAAGTTGAGTAACACGGATGTATGCAATTTCTTCGAATATATTTCTTCTAATGGAGATTTCACCAGATCAATTTCACTGAAAAACACAATCATTTTACTTTTTCTACTTTTTTATTGCATGGGGAACACCCCCGCACCCTTCTTTACCCTAATTTATACCCTCACAACACACCCCACATATTATGCATTACACATATACCATTTCCCCTAGCTTTTCCAGTGAAATATATTCAGTGAAATCTAATTAGGGGAAATGGTATTCGAAGAAATCTACAGTAACGGAGTAACACAAACACTATTTTGTCAAGCCTGGGATATCTGGATTGATAGTAAAGGTGTAAATAATGACAACCTGCTTTTTTTCCAAGCTTTATTTAATATTTCTATATTTAATCACAATTCAGAGCACATATCTGGAGTTCAACAACTAATCAACATACCAACTATTCCGTTCAATGATAAACTATAACAAAACATTAATAAAGTAATAAAGTACCACCAGTGTCAGTGCGGACAGTATATTGCTGCAACCTTACAAACACTACGGTTTGTCGGTACGATGCCCTTTGGTTCTCAGGAATTGTATAATGGGGAGCCAGGAAGCATAAAAGTTCTAGTAGGAATCTGTGAGGATCGCAGTGATTTTCTCCAAAGCTTCTAACGTCCATACCCTGGCCCACCACTGTGTGACTATCGGGCCTTCGGCCAACTTCCAGGACATGGCTATAGTTAGTCTGGCTGCTACTAAGAGTTGTGTAACTACTCGTGCTGACTGACCTCTTAACGGATATCCCGCTCCGCAGCCGAATCTCCTAGAACAATTACTCTTCAGTCCCATGGAAACTAGTTCCTGTAAATTCTCCAATGTACGAAAGTATCTCCTTCCAGTACAAATGAGAATGGGGACAGGACCACCACAAATGTCCCAGTGTTCCTTTTTCTCCACAACCCCTCCATCATATATCTGAATACCCAGCATTCATTTCATGTAGGCGACTGGGAGACATATACCATCTACACAGGATTTTATACCCACATTCTTTCATGCTTGTACATCGGGATGCTTTGTGGGCTCTTTCCCACATGTACGACCAGGACTCTGGTTGAATATCGGTTCCCAATTCGTTCTGGCATCTCAACATTTAGGGTAGGATTTCTGAGTGATTCACCGCAACAAGCAGCCTATAATAGGTGTCTGTGCGCTTAGAGTCTAGGCCTTCTGTTAAGTTTAGTTCTCTCTCTTTGGGTTCCCTGGTTCCCCTGCCTTTTACCTCCATTTGTGTTATCCAATGGTGGATTTGGCTATACCTGAACCTTTCCCCTTCGTCGAGCATAAATCTGGTTTTGCACGCTTCAAAAGTTCAACAGGGTCGAGTCCACATACAGGTGGCCCAGCCGAAGTTTCCCCACAGTTTCCCACCTTGCAATGAGTTGATTTACCATCACTGGGCTAAAGTCGGGGTTCTCAAGTACGGGAGACTGGGAACACAATCCAACTGGGATTCCTAGCTTCCCATGTCCACCTACCCTAACAATGTTACTTTAGTCGTGCTTAGCAGTTTACCTCTATTTTCACAGGTTCTGGGGTCAAGAAACCGGGTATTGCTCAAGGGTAGCTTTGTGAAAACCTGTTCTAGCTCTGGCCACCTCTTGCCGGATCACTCCCTCCAGTCACACACATGTTAAATCTGAGCTGGAATAAAATACCTTTTAAGCGAGGGTACCCCCCCCCCCCAGTCCTCCCTGCCAGAATGACCATAGTAGCAACTTTCTAGCTACCCTGGGAAAAGTTTCTCCCCAAATAAACTTAAATATCTTCCCTTGCAGTTCGGAAATGGGCTTTGCCGGGATCTTGAACGAAAGGGCGTGGAACACAAAGCAGGTTGGGCATAAAAGACCTCTTGACTGCTGGTACTCGTCCCAGCTAAGAAACTTGCTAGTGTCCCCGTTTTCCTAGGTCCTCCTCATACTCCCTAATAAGCATGGGAAATGTAACTTATAGAGCGTGTCAGGTCGGGATATCAAGTAGATACCCAGATATTTTATTTTATCGGCAGTCCAGCTGAGACATCGGGAAGGAAGGATGTTTTGTAATTCCTCGTCTGGTTCCCCGATGTTCATACCCACCCGAGAGGGCCCGAAACTGATCAATGATCTCCAATGCCCGTGGAATTGAACACAAAGTACCCATTAAGTATAATATGACATCATTGACCCCTAACTCGAATAGACTGAGCCACAAAGCTAGCGAACACCCACCTACAATATTGTGTCCCAAAGTCGAAATCCTCCAGATAGGTCCATGCCACACTATCGAAAGCTTTGTTCGTGTCTAGGGGCAGGGCTACTGCTTTCTGCTCAGAACGCACTTCTACTTCTATAAGATTCAATGTCCACCTGATTCTGTCAAATGCAGACCTGCCCTGTATGAATCCTGTCTGGTCCTTGTCAATCAGCCTGGGCAAGATGCCAGCCAGCCTATTTGCTAAGATTTTTGTCAACATTTTGACATCACCGTTGAGCGGTTCTATAGGCCTGTACGATGAGCAGCCAGTCGGGTCTTTACCCGGTTTCAGGATAAGCTACGTCCTGGATTCACCCATCGTTCCTGAGACCCTCCCACTTTACCCGAACGAGTTGAACAACTTCACCAACGGGGGAAGCAGACTTGCCAGGAAGCATTTATAAAGGCGTTGGGAAACCCATCAGGCCCTGGGGATTTTTTACTCAGGAGCTTTCCGATATCTGCATCCACTTCTAGGGCAGTGATCGGGCTTTCCAACTAAGACTTATCATCCACTGATACTTTGGGCAGCCTAAGCCTGTCGAGAAGGGACCCAATTGCACCTCGATCAGCCCCATCTTCCCTTTGGAATTCCATAAAGTAGGACTTGATCATTTGGACCATGGCTAGTTCATCCCAACACTGTTTCCCCTCTTGATTTCACAGGATTCCGATCCTATGGGGTATTTCCACTGACTAAAGCTTAGCGACTAAGGTTTTGTTTGCTTTTTCCCCTGGGTGTAATAATATTGCTTAACATGCAAAAGGGATTGTCCCGCCGCAACTGCCTGAAGCACCTCTAGCCTAGCTCATGTCATCCTGAGAGCCCTAAGTGAACGCACCATGTTCCTCTGTTTATTTTCCCTTTCTCTCTCCCGAGGTTCCACTTGTAGCGCCTCCCTCACCTGGGTCTTTGCCCGATTCAGGTCTACTGCCGTTTCTCCTATAAACTCTGCCCGAAACACTGCTTTTCCCACATCCCATGTCCTTTCCAAAATAATTTTTGATTACCTCCCCCATTTCCCGTTTTAGCACTGGGTTGAAGCAAAACGGCACCATTTAGCTGCCATGGGGCACGCTCCCCTGGGCGGTGCTATGAGTCCCCGTAGGGCGAGTGTTACTGGGCCATGGTCGGTGTGTTGCATGGACTATTTCCACGGCAGTGGTGCAATTCACCAGGGCTGTGGCCATCAGAATCATGTCTAATCTTGAGAAGGGCTTATGTACAGATGAGCAAAACGTATCATCCTGCTCTTCCTGGTGATAAAATCACCAGGCCTCTATCACATCAAGCTCTCTCAACATACTTGTGAGCGCCGTAAAGTTTCGAAGGTTGACCTGATAAGCCGGGGATGTCTTGTCCATTTGTGGGCTAGCAACACAATTAAGTCCCCCCGCACCTTATAATTAGGACCCCCTCACTCAATCCCACGATGACTGGGACCAAGCCCCGGAGGAATATGTCCTGGTTGTCATTCAGCCCATACAGCCCCACTATCGTCATAGGATATCTTTCCAGCACGGCCCTTAGGACTAAGCATCTCCCCGCTGGGTCCACCCTCACTATAAAGGAGATTCCCTTTCTGATCCACATCACCACGCCTCTCCTTTTGTCCCCAGCGCTACTGAAGTACCCGCAAGGGAACCCCTTGCTTTTAACTCTCTTCTCATCTTGAGGCAACAAATGAGTCTCTTGGAGTTTTGCCATATCTCATCCCATTGTCCCCAACCTTATCAGGATTGTCTTGCGATTCATGGGAGAATTGAGGCCCCCAACGTTCCACGTACCCACCAGCAGTGGCAGTGTCCTACTATCGAGGTCCCCCTCCACCCAAGCAGTGAAGTCTCACCCGCTGTCCAAAATCACAGATATCACTTACTTGATGAAGGGCACTGCTACGGCCGAAACACTTTGTAACCAATAGGAGGTGACACGCAGAGATATCCCCTTACCTCAGGCAAGAACTCTTCCCTACTGAGATATCTGCTTTAATTAATGTTTTTAATTTTGAATTGGATTGTCTTTTGTGACATATCTTGGTTCCCAGTCAATTGGTCGAAAAAATTTGGTCGACAGGACAATTGGTCGACACCATTTGGTCGAATGCCAAATGGTCGAATTTCTTTTTTTTTTTTTTTTACACTTTTTTTTTTTTTTGGGGGGGTCCCCCCCAACCCCCTTTTTTTTCTATTTTTTTTTTTTCGACACACGAAAACCCACAAAACACATATATATATAAAAAAAAAAAATTCGACCATTTGGCATTCGACCAAATGGTGTCGACCAAATGTCCTGTCGACCAGTTTGCTGTCGACCAATTGACTGGACACCACATATCTTCGCACTCTTGTATGTAAACATACTCACAGGAATGGCCATCACCTTTGTGGCCCTCACAAAATTTGCAACATTTTGTTGATTCCTAAATACTCTTAAGTAATCACACAAATTGAGTTGTAATCACACCCATATATTCACTTATTCTGTTTTACCTTTGGATCTACCTTTTGTAAACAGTAAATTGGTTTTACACACGATGAAATGGTACATTTGTTTGAAATCTGCAGGAAATTGATTGGCCCAAGTGTGCCCTAGGTCTTGTTCTGATTCTTTCGAGGGACTCCCTCTTTGCATCCTATCGAGGTCGGCCATACTGAGCCCGCTACTGAGGTCTGCTTATCGAGCAGTAAGCCAGGTCCGTCGGGCCACCTCTCCTGTACCGTTCCAACTTGATCAATGGTGTGCAAACCACTAAAACGTATAACCTGCAACCTCCTGTGGTACCTCCATCCCAGATTATTCTATGCTCCCTGTGATGCTGGAAATGCATTGGAGGGATAGGGCCTCTCGATCCTTGTCCTGTACTACTTTTTCATGTGTTTTCTACACAGGAGTCCATGTGGGACTCCTGGCAGTGCAGTTCTTCCTCTTTTTGGTTGTGGTGAACAGGTCCTTGGGGAAACCTTATGGCACCCATGGGTGGGGATACAACCCTGGACCCCTAGTGCATGTTTTTGAGGACCTGTGTGTGTCCCACAGAGCATGGTATGGGCTGGTGGCAGCTCCATGCTGAATTTGACAGGTGCTCTGAGTATTCTCCATTTTGGGATACCAAGGCCCTTCCATTGGAATCAGTTGATTCCTGATAGGAGACAAGATGGCCCCTGCGGCCTCTTGCTTTCTATTACCCGTTACCTTGTTTTCACAAAGTCCTGGGAAGCCTTGACTCTGTCCCTCCCCTGACTGGCTGTTGGTTGGAAGTTCCATATATGGGATTGTGGGAAAGTCCAGGCCTGACTGGCTGGAGCCTTCCCAGTGACTGTATGTTGCGAGTACGCCCTTGGGGTGTGACCTGGGTGAATGGAGTGTGTGACCAATATACTTTTCATGTTATGGGTGTCTGGTTTCTAGTGTGTGACAATGAATGAGCCAGTCCTGCCCGAAACTGGAATGAATGCAGTGTGGTGTGCTGAAAGGCTGGGTTCTTGCCCCAATCCACATTCCTTGTTGTGAGTGTCTGGATGGAACTGAATGGCCTGAATGCACTGTGAGCCTGATTGGCTGCCTGCCTGCTGAATGCCCTTGTGAATGATTGGCTGCCTGAGCCTGGCTCAGCAGTGCAAACGAGAGACAGAACACTATATCTGGGGACCTCTCACTGACACGAATCGTTCAGAAGCTGAAGTCGAAACTTGATGCTTACCTTGAAGCCCAGCTAGAAGAAGGTTTTGCTGCTGCGCTCCTTCGACACAATCTGAAAGCGGTCGTGTCTCCAAGAACTGATCCAAGAGTGGACCAGGCTAGGAGATTTGTTCCCGAGCTGCGAGGGTCCATCGTGAACCAGCTTACCTTCATCAAGGCTCCCTGGAAGTCATTCCTCAAAAGGCTGCCAACCAGAGACGGGGACCGCCGAGGAATATACTGAAGTAAAGCACCAGGACGTCGAGGCCGTCGACGACCATCACCGTCAACCGAGGTTCAGAGGACCGCTGTAACCTCGTCGACCGGAGCCGCAACGCTCCATTGCCTAAGACACTTTGAAATCAAGGACTCACTTGCCATCACCGATGACTGCTTTGTCCCGCCAGAGAAAGTCGAAGTTGCTGACGAACCGAAGAGAATCCGCCAGTGGGTTTCCCGCCACCCGAAGTCCAAAAAAGACGCTGCCTACCCGACGCCCTTGCTGGGGTAATGTTCTTCATTGACTCTTCTTTGTGGCAACAAACTCTTGTCATCGAGGTGCACAGCACGCCTCATCTTCGCAGGACGTCCACGACCGATCGTCGACTAGCACTGCGAAGGTCGAAGCTGCTCCCTCGACAACAGTGTTCACATTTCTTCAAGAAATCGCGATGACCCGTTGCTCCTGCCTTAAAGTGAGTCCACTCAAGAGGGATCCATTGAAGAACTCTGCTAAACTCAGGTACATTGGGGAAGTAGAACATATTAGAAGGAAACAAGACTATTTTAAACATATATGGACTGGGCTTGTTGATGCACTTTATTCACAGGTTGTCCAGGTGGGGGACCCTCACACAGAACTGTGTCTGGTGGTAGGGACCCAGTATTCTGCCATTTGTTTAACCCAACTTGTCTTCCTTCCCATATCCATTGTTGATTCACTTTATTAATTGATTTGTATGCCATTGAGACTGTTAGCAGTTAGTGCATTTTAAAGGAATCAAGAGTTAACTGTGGTACCACAGAGATTGTACACATTTATCATTTTAGTATTGCCAAAGCACGAAGTGTGTTATTGATTGTATATATATTCTGAACTTTATTTATATAAAGAACTGTGTTATCACTAACATAGTGTGTGGACATTCCTTTGTGGGGGCTTGGGGACTACACTGTATTTAAGAATCAGCCTGCATCACCTCCTGAGAGCTTAAGCCTTGATTGCTCGACCTTCGTTACCATATGGAGAATCATGGCTGGGGTGCTCTGTGCTTCTACTCTGCCATATAGAGGGCAGGAGTAGAGATTCCCCCCCACTGCAGTCTTTACACTCCCCCATGGGGACATTTCCCAACTGCTCCGGGACACAGAACCCCCACCCCAAGATCCACCAAACCAACCAGCTTTGATAAAATTACTCAACATCTTGATCCCCTTGAAAAAAAACACAAATTCAGGACAGTTAATTGTGCTTCTTTCCAAACTCAGCATAAGGCTTCCGTTTGCCCCGCTACCTCCTCCCCCTCAACGTGGTCCTGTGGTATACCCAGTTCAGGTTGCATCGTTCTTGCACGTTTCTTGTTTCTTCATCCGAGTTTTACTCTTGTCGGTGGGCCAACGAAATCGGGTTGATACCTCCCGTCGGACTGTTATAAATCTGCCCGATCCTCCCCACTCTCTCAGTCCTGCTCATCCCCCTCCATCAATCTTGCTGCATCTTCTTCCTTGGTCACAGTGTACGCCTTTCACCTCAAAGAGCAGCTTGCAAGGAAATCCCCACCTGTAGGGGATACCTCTACTGCACAGCCAAGCCATCACCATGTTCAGTTTCTCGCACCTGAAGTGTGGTTTGGGAGAAGTCATGAAACAACTGCAGATCTCAGATCTACTCCAGAGGAATGTATCACCTTCACCTTTCCGGGCTTCCCTCATTGCCTGTTATTTCTGACCGTAGAAGTGGACCCTGGTAAGCACATCCGGACAGAAAGCATTTTTGATATGGTACGCTGTTTACACCCTGTGTGCCATCTAGCAGCAACTCCTCACCCTTCAGCAGCTCTAGTATGGCGCAAATTAGGGTTTCCATATATGTGGGCAGTTCTTGATCCTGTACCCGTTTCGGTATGCCTCGTATCCTGATATTACGCCTGAAGAGCTTTTCAGCATCCTCTTGTTGGACTGCGACTGCTTCTAGCTGCTGCTCCACAGCTTCCATCTTCTCCGATAGCACAGCTTGCTCGTGCTCGTGGGGTTGATCTGTCACCAAAGTCTACAGTTCCACTGTTTGTGATTCTGCCCCAGTCGTGCGAACTTGCAAGTCCTCTACCGATACAGCTAATTTGTCAATGCACCCTTGTATCTCTTGGGTGAAGTCCAGTTTCAGCTCCACCAGCATTGCCTTCCTTTGTGGCTGGTGTTCCAGGAGGATACTCATTCCCCAAGGTCGGTGAAGCCAGTGCATGGACTTGTGCACCGATTTGCTGGTGTTTCTTGGCCACTTCCTCCTGTGCAGACAGCATTTGCTTCATTTGCCTCAGGCTGGAGCTCTGGGCTTCCTCCACCTGATGCCATCGTCTCCTTCCAATAGTCAGATAAGTCTCACCTCTCTGCTTTCCAGGTAAGTATCCCTGCTTCCTGGGGTCCACCCCCGCTTATCCTCCTTCCACGTCTCTCCACACCTCTGGAGGAGTTAAGCCCTGCACTCCTCTTTCTGGCCTTATTACCATCAGACTACCCTTCTTCTGAGCTCCCCAGCACTACTCCGGCACTGCGATAAGCAGCACCCCTCCTTCAGTGCTCACAAGCCAGCTTACTGCCAAGTTAGTCTGAGCTAATTGTGAACGCTTGAAATGTTGGCCCGCAGCATGGATCCTTGAAAGTCCGGACTGTGGGTCATCAACTTATTCAGTGGCTCTGGTTTGGTAGACCCAGTTATTCAATCCTTCATTAGGCTTCCCAGCCCTTAGCCTTCCATGTTTCCTCCTGGGACCATGAGTCAGACTGGCCCGGTCTGCTGGTTCCCGTATGAAAGCACACACCCCTGCCCAGCTTTCCAGGGGGTCAGAAGGTCCACTCTACAGGCAGCTCCCTACCTGAGACTCAAGGGGTCTGGGGTCCTCTGCGCCAAATCTTCTGCCCCAGTGCTGGGTCACCAGGGCCACCGCTTCCCGCACTTTCACCTGAGGCCCAGACACTCTGAGCCTACCGGCTTCGTCCTCTGATCAGCTCCTCTCTGCCTCTCCCCCTACCTTTGCTGCTCCTTCTCACGGCACCTCGCTGAGAGGAGACGCCCATAACCTCCCGGGTGCAGTGCAGTGCCTGTGATGTGGGTCGTACCACCAGAGAGGAGGGCCGGACGCTCTCCCAGCCCTCCAACCAACATAGGGCTCAGCTGTCAGTCCGGTTGGCTACGCAGGGCCGGTTTGTCTCACCTTGGCCAGCACCCTCCCGTATGCACCGCCAAAGAAAGGGGGTGGTCAGTCGCTCCTCACGACCCCACCAGGCACTACAGAGCACTACTGTCACACGGGTCCGGGCCAATCTGTCTCAGCCGACCGGCCTGCTTGCCTCTGCCTCGCGGGTGTTCACAACTGTGGCCCTGCGTGCTCTCTTCCCCTGAAAGATGGGAGGATGCTGGCCACTCAATTCACCCGGGGGTGTTCCCACTCAGCTCCGGGCTACCTCTGAACTTTTTTGATAGGGGAGGGGGAACTGGGGGGAATCAAACCCATTATCCCCCCCCCCACTCCCCACTGCTTTACCTTGACTCCCCAACTGAGTCAGGCATTGCTGAAGCTGCCGTCTTGGTTGCTCGGCCTATAGGGTTGGACGGGGCTTTCTTTCGGTGCGTGTTTAAGGGTTCTTTTTAGTCTTGGGTGGATCTCTGGGGCCCAGGGCCAGTCGCCAACTCTTCAACATTATTTTCCCATTGGGGAGAGGACTCGCCGT
Organism: Ambystoma mexicanum; assembly: GCF_040938575.1. Taxonomy (NCBI): domain Eukaryota; kingdom Metazoa; phylum Chordata; class Amphibia; order Caudata; family Ambystomatidae; genus Ambystoma; species Ambystoma mexicanum. The sequence goes on from NC_090922.1 coordinate 1,343,284,611, forward strand.
GAAGTAAAAGGGGTTGAAGGACCCGGTAGCAAGAGCTCACAGCGGCTGCATCTCGCTCGCCACGCCCCCTGACAACCTACTTTTTATGCCGCATCACTTTCTATTTCATGCACAAAATCCTAGAGGGTCTTAGAAATGTACTATAATCCCCAGGATACTCTAACAGATGGCCTAAATAACACTCCAATTCCCAGAGATGGTTGAAGCATTTTAACAGAATTGGTATGCATGGCGCTGCAGTCGTCCTCACTCTTGTCTGGCCCAGGCATCCCTTTTTCCCAGTTTAGTATGTAGAGCTTATTGACCCTTACTATATGTTTCTAGCTTACTAGTAATAAGATCCTAAAGGCAATCACCTTATTTTAATTTTATTTTCATATGACAATGCATTACTTACCGTAAAAGCATTTCTGATGGTTGTATCTGCTTAGATTCACATGCTGTGCATAGGTCCGACATCCAGTGGTCACTGCGGAGTATTGCATTTTGTTTTTCGTAGTCGAAAAGGGACGTCGACAAGGCGTGTCTGAAACACTATCCCTATAGTGACGTGCGTTGTACCCACAATCCCTCACGCGTCGAGGTCCCTCTGTTTGTATTTTTCTGCCCTGAGGGAGCCTTCTAGACGTGAGTGAGTACAGAAAAGAGAGATATAAAAGGAAGTCTATGTTCCTTCCATCCGAGCGGGGAGGAAGGGTGGGCGCATGTGAATCTAAGCAGATACAACCATCAGAAATGCTTTTACGGTAAGTAATGCATTGTCTTCTGATGTTTGTTAATCTGCTTAGAATCACATGCTGTGCATAGACTAGCGAGCAGTACCCGGAGTTGGCGGTGGGTTATGAGAAGGAACAGTAGAGAAAAGATGTCTTAATACTGCCTGTCCCACCTGGGGTCAGATCTAGAGTGTGCATCTAGACAGTAGTGTTTTGTAAAGGTGTGCACAGAACTCCAGGTAGCCGCTTTGCAGATGGACTCAAGGGGCACATTTGCAATGAATGCTATGGACGCCCCCGTGCCTCGAGTGGAATGTGCTGTTGGACTAAAGGGCAGTTCTCTCTTAGCAAGAGTATAGCAGAGAGTGATGCATTGAACAATCCATCTAGAAATAGTGGACTTTGAAACTGCATCCCCTTCTCTTCCTGCTGCCACCGAGACGAAGAACTGATTAGTCTTCCTCAGTGGTCTGGTTCTTTCCATGTAGAACATGACCGCTCTGCGGACATCTTGTGTGTGCAGAGTCCTTTCTCCCAAGTTGGAAGGATTTTGAAAGAACGCTGGTAGTTCTATAGACTGGTTTACGTGGAATTTTGAGATGAATTTCGGAGCAAACCTTGGGTGAGTGCGTAGAACCACCTTATCTCTGTGAACTGTAACAAAGGGGTCTAGAACAGAAAGAGCCTGTAGTTCACTTACTCTCCTAATGGAGGTGATAGCTATTAGAAAAGCAGTCTTAAGAGTGAGGTCTTTAAGAGATGCTTTGTGCATGGGTTCAAATGGTGAGCCCATGAGTCTGGTAAGTACCACGTTAAGGTCCCATCCGGGAGCTGGGTCAGCTATCGGGGGGTGTATTCTCTTTACTCCCTCCATGAAGGCCTTTATAACAGGGATCTTCCACCACGACACTTTGAGTTGGGAAGTGGTGTATGCAGAAAGTGCCGCTAGGTGGACTTTAATGGAATTGAACACTAGACCTGAATCCAATAAGTGGGTCAGGTATAGAACAATATGTGTGGGAGAGCAGTCAATCGGGTTGATGCTCTTTCCTCTGCACCAGATGACAAATCTCTTCCATTTGCTAGAATAGCAGTGGCGAGTGTTAGGTTTTCTGGCTTCCCTGAGGATGTCCATGCATCTCTGCGGGAGCTGTAGATGTCCAAATTCTATGATCTCAGGAGCCAGGCTGCTAAGTTCATGTTCTGGGGGCATGGATGCAGAGTCCTGCCCTTGTCTTGTGACAGCATGTTGTACGGGCAGGGGAGTTTCACTGGGGGAGATAGAGACATCTCCATCAAGTGAGCGAACCATGGCTGTCGGGCCCACATTGGGGCCTCCAGTATCATGGTCACTTGTTCCTGGTGCATCTTGTGCACCACCTTGTTGAGAAGGGGAGTCTGGGGAAAAGCGTAAACAAATTTCCCTGACCATTGAATCGACAGACCGTTCCCCTTGGATTGGTTCTGGGGGTACCTGGAGGCGTAACTTTGGCATTGTGAGTTTTCCAGGGTTGTGAACAGGTCTATTTCTGGGAATCCCCATTGCGTGAAGACGAAGACGATGTCTTCGTGCAGTCGCCATTCGTACTCTTCGGGCAGGGGGAAATCTCTGCTGAGTTTGTCTGCCAGCAGATTGATTTCCCCTGGTACATGTTGTGACAGTAGGAACATCTTTTGTTTGAGACAGTCCTGGAGAGTGGGTTCCCCCCTGCTTGCTGATGTAATACATGGCTGTGGTGCTGTCTGTAAGGACCATCACTGTCCTGCCTTGTAGGTGTTCCTGGAAGGCTTTTAGCGCCTTGAACACCGCTAGTAGCTCCAGAAGATTGATGTGCTTGGATGCTACGTTCGGAGTCCACACTCCGTGAGCAGTCTGATGGGATAGGTGAGCCCCCCATCCTGTGAGGGATGCGTCTGTGGTTAGAGTGGCTTCCGTCGCGGGTGTGGCAAAGGGTTTCCCTTTTCCCAGGTTTTCCTTTGTCCACCACCGTAGCGAGAGAACTAAGGCCTGCGAGACCACCACTAGATCGTCCCATAGTCCGCTGGCCTGACAGCACTGGCTGTTGAGCCACTCCTGCATTGGGCGCAGGCGCGCGTGAGGTACCAAATAAATACACAACGCCATCATGCCTAGCAAGCGCATTGCTTTGCGTACCGTCACCTCTCGACCGGTCACATATTGAGGGATCTGAAACAGCATGTTTTGGACCCTCTCTTTGGAGGGGAAGACGAGGCCGTCCTTTGTTTGAATTAGAGCCCCTAGGAATTGTTTGATTTGGCTGGGGTCTAGGCTGGACTTCTTTTCGTTGATGGAGAAGCCCAACTGGAACAAAAGGTCTACAGTCTTTTGGGTATTGGAGAAGCATGTTTCGTAAGAATCCCCTGTTATGAGCCAGTCGTCGAGGTAAGGGTAAACTGGGATGGACAACCTGCGCAGGTGGGCCGCTGCCACTGCCAGCACCTTTGTGAATACCCTTGGTGCTGATGCTATGCCGAAGGGTAGCACTCTGAACTGGTAGTGTTTGCCCTCTATCATGAACCGGAGGTATTTTCTGTGCGCTGGCAACATTAAAATATGAAAGTATGCATCTTTCATGTCCAATGTTGTCATGTAATCTCCCTGTGATAGCAGTGGGATCACTTCTTGTAAGGTCACCATACGAAACTTTTGGGGTTTGATAAACTTGTTCGCTGGGCGCAGATCTAATACAGGGCGCAGATCTAATACAGGGCGCATGGTTAGATCCTTTTTGGGTACAAGGAAGTACACTGAATAAATACCTTCCGTTACCTGAGATAGAGGTATGACCTCTATGGCTCCTTTTTCCAGCAGTTGTTGTACTTCTTGGAGAAGGATGGCAAGATGTTCCGGTGTCATGCGACGTCCCCTCGGGGGTTTGTATGTTGGGGAACTGTTGAATTCGATGCAGTATCCGTGGGCTACGGTGGAAAGTACCCAGCGGTCTGACGTTATACCCTCCCATGCTGGAAGAAAGGATGTTATCCGGCCCCCGACCGGTGTTGCATGGGAGGGGACGCGAATCTTCGCGTCACTTGGTGTTGTTGGGGGCTTGGGAGCCTCTGGGGGTGGACCCCGGCCTCTTCCTTTGCCCCGGCGCTGGCCTCTTTGGCTGTACTGGCCACTATTGGTCTGGAAATTGGTGGCAGGGTACTGTTGCTGCTGGTTTTGTTGTTGGCGTTGGCCACGAAAAAAGCGTTTGTTGCCATAGCCGCGCCTGGTAGAGGGCTTCGAGATTTGGTCAAGAGTTTTGATAGTTTCGAACTCTTTTTTAGCCATCTCCAGAGCCTCATCCACCGCTTTCCCGAAGAGGTTTGAGTCTTCAACAGGTTTATTTATTAAAGACGCCTGTGTCTCCGGTTTGAACCCTGAGTTGCGCAGCCATACGTGGCGTTTTAGGATTATTCCCTGAACCAGGGAACGTCCCGCTGTTTCTGCAGCATCCAGAGAGTTCTTTACAATACTCTGGTTGACCTGGGTTCCTTCGCCAATAGTTGTAAGCAGGCGTGTACGTAATGGTTCCGGCGCTTCTTCGGCGTCTTTGCGCAGCTTGGCCCACTGCGCGTCCGCATAGCTAGCGAGCAAAGAATTGTTGTTCGCAATTCTTGCCGAAAAGGCAGCCGAGGATGTAACTCTTTTTGCAAGAGCATATAACCGCTTGCCCTCCTTGTCAGGTGGTGCCTCACTGGTGGAAAGTGGTACCCCTGCCCTCTTTCTTGTGTTGGTTACTACCAGGGAATCCGGAATGGAATGTCCCCTGATGTACAGCGGGTCTGAGAGTGAAGGAGTGAAAAGTTTTTCAATTCTAGGATTGACCCCTCTGATTAGTGCGGGTGTGGACAGCGAAGGGATGATTCTTCTCTTCACCGAAGCGAGGAGGGGAATGGTCTGACTGACCGGGGGTTTCTCCTTAATTACTCTTTCCACAAAGTCTAATTCAGGAGAGAGCTCCCCAGTGTCCAGTTCGAAATGTGCTGCTGCTCTGCGCAAGAGGGCATTAAATGTGGGCTGATCGTCAATGGGAGACGTGTTTCTAATAGGTGAATTGTCCGGAGGATTTAGGTTCAGGACATCAGTGTCGGAATATATTGATGGGGATTGCCAGGGGTGAGAAGGTCCTTCTTCTGGATTTTCTCCGAAGCCTTCTCCTACCAAGTCTGGGCTGTCTTCCAGACCTTCCTCCTGGCTCCGTCCCTCTTCCTCGTCCATAAAATCATCCTCTTCCTCAAAATAATGTTCTTCCCCAGTGAGGTCATACACACTCTGGAAGTCTGAGGCTGTGTCCTGGTGGGGATTGACTAGTCTCGGAATTTTGGCCCTGGGGTCCTCCTGAGGCCCTTCTCTTATTCTCTTGGGAGTGGGAGGGTTCTGGGTATTCATAAACCTCTCCATTCTTTCCATGCAGAGATGGAGCCTTTCCATGGTTTCATGGGGTACCCCTGAGCAGTCTAGCGGGGGAAAAATAGTGTCTTGTAGCTGAAAACGGCTCGACCTCTCCCACAACGTCGAGGAAAGTGACCCGTCGCCCTCCGAAAAGCCTTCAGGTGTGTTGGGAATCCCCTCGACTGAAGGAGATAGTCCCTGTCTTTCTTCGTACTTTTTCGGCGTGTCTTTCGACCTCTGCGTAGCGCTCGACGTGTCTTTCGGCGTACGCTTGTGGGCGTCGGCTACCACGATCCTCGCCAAGCTCTCAGCGACTCGTTTGTCAGCGGAGGGCTGTGGTTTCGACGTTATGGGTGTCGATCGCTCTACGGCGGCATGCGCTTTCTGTTGATGCGCGCCGGCCGATGATTTGGGGGCGGCGCCCTTATTTGCCGAAAGCCCAGTCGCTGGTCGCGGCTGCGGTTGCGAGAGGGGCTTCGAACCCGAACGGTCCGAGGAGGCCGCCGGTGGAACCTGCGTCTCCTTGGGCGCTGATGCTCTCTTCGCCTTTGACGAAGAAGAGCCATGGGTTGTGTGCTTATGTGTGGTCTTGTGTGCGTCAATGTGGCCGGGGTGTTCATCCCCATAAGCAGGGCGTGAGCCGAGCCCGTCGGGGCCGGGGACAGACGACGAAGCGCGTGTGCGCTCTTTAGGGGGGTTTTCGACTTCCGTAGCGGAGGTCGTGGTATCACGTTCCTCGTCACTGTCGGAGGTAGCAACGGTGGGTGAAGCGTCGGCCTTCGACATAGCGTAGGCCGCCCACCTCTTGACCCTACGGTCTTTTAGAGTCTTAGGCTTAAGAAGCCGACAAGCCGTGCAACCTTCCTCTTTGTGATCGAGGGGCAAGCAGCGGTTACACCGTGAATGCTTGTCCTTCCAAGTAAACTTGCCCTTGCAAAGCGGGCAAAACCTAAAGGGTGTCCTCTCCATAGCCGAGGCGATAAATCGTGATAACCACCCCAAGGGAAAGGAAGGGGAAAAGGAAAGGCATTCTCAGAAAAGAACCAGAGATGTCCCACGACCCCCACTCTCCCTACTGTATATGGCCTGCGAGGCCAGGTAATTATAATCGCACAAAACCCAGAGGTATCTGGGCGCTAATGCTTAAGAGATTGGTTACAGTGCTTCTGCTTACAGAAAGGGAGAGCAGGAAGTGATTACATCATAGAGAAGCGTACAGGGGTAATTACATCACAAGCCAAGTGCAAAAAGAGTTCAAAGAGAGCATATTCATGGAGCCTAACCCCATGTTGCAGGGCGGCTACGACACAGATGCAGGAGTCAATTAGAGGGGCACATTGCTGGAGCCTAACCCCATGTTGCAAGGTGGCTATGAAACAGAGATGCAAAAGTCAATTAGAGGGGCATATTCAGGCATACAGCAAAGGGGAAATAGTGTTTTGCCTTAGAGCATCCTGGTAGCGTACAGGGAGCCGACAGGGGCCTTAGGAGTGGGCCTTGAGAGGAGGGCTGGCCTGTCGGCTCTCCAATAGGCAACTTCAAGAAAGCACCAGCCAATCGAGGGCACAGCAAGACAAATATCTTCTTTAAGCTCCCCAGGGGACTTCCTAAACTGGGCCTACACCAATAATGATATTAGTTCTAAAGGAATTTGTAGGGTTGTGCCTTAACAGGGTGGACTAAAAAGAACTGGGACACTAAAGCTCCACTGCAGCGTCTCACGCCCTGATGTTCCTTTCAAAGTAACTCTCTCTTATCCCACTACTCTTGTTCTTCCAACTCCTTGTACTTCTTCTGTCCGTCCCTCCGGTGTCTCGCTCTTAACTCCAGCCACCACCCTCAGATGTTATTCCCTCATACTACCTTTCTCCACACTATTACTCTCTCTCTCCAGACTACTATTCCCTCTCTCCCCACTATTATTACCTCCTCCATTCAGTCACCGTGCTTCCACTCTCAAAAGCACTTACCACTCACTGTCTACACTCGAACACTCACCTAGCTAACATGCATACTCACACAGTACTAGTTGCTATCACCAACCAATGCTTCACCTTCGTGCAAAGCACTTGTTCAGATAGATTTCTAGAATCTGGCCTAGATATAGTGAACAGGAGCACACAGAGGTTATCCAAACCCAATCAAGGTAGCAATGTAAAGCAGTGAAAGCTATTCTTAGGAGAGTGTGAGTGAGGTCAGGGGTCAACAATGAGTGAAGCATACAATAATTCAATTTAGACAGGAAGCTATATCAATACAGTATTTATTCTAGGCCTAAAGCATACACTAACGTATGAAACAGGATGGTTAAAACATTGCACACCACTCAGTAATAAACATATATACAGTCACCATGGGTTCTTAAAACGTATTCAATGACTTAAATCAATAAAAGGAGGTAATTAAGCGATGCAGTAAGATGGAACCAAGCCACAAGAAATATGCCCTGGCTTCAGAAGTGCAATCCTTAAGAAGAGTGGGGCCTGGTGCCCGAAAAGTCACAATGATTCTCCCCAGAATGTATCTGATGCAGGTAATATACTTGTGTTGGTGATTGTTCAAGAGAAGAGAAGCAACAAAGTTATTGGTAATTAGAAGAACAAGTTACTTCTTACCTGGAAACGTTCTTTCGACGGGATGTTCCTCCGACGTATTCCTTATCTTTGATAATTTGTCTCGAGCTTGCTGGCCTCGGACATTTTTTCTCTGTAGAGGGTGCTGCGCGTCGACGTCCGCCGAGCCGATGTCCTTCGACAGCCACTGTATCGGCACCGACGTCACCATGCCCATAAATAGCCACGCGTGGCGTCCGTTGCTCAGTTCCGTTTTGTAGCAATAGAGAAGTCATGCCTGAATTGGTTATTGACCTTGAAGGAGCGTAAACTGCAACCACAAGGGAAGTATTACTGCGGGGATGGATGGGAGGGGCGATAAGGAATACGCCGGAGGAACATCCCATCGAAAGAACGTTACAAGGTAAGAAGTAACTTGTTCTTCGAAGGGATTGTGTCCTCCGACGTATTCCTGATCTTTGATAGACTCCCATAGCAGTGGCATGTAATTGGAGGTGGGAGTAATAATGTCATGTATCCCTTTTAGGAATGAGCCAAATGTAATACGGCTTTGCCAAATCTGGTCTCTTGACTAGTGGAGGAATCCAGGTTGTAACATTTTGTGAATGTATGTGCGGACGACCATGTGGCAGCCGCACATATGTCTCAGACCGGTACCCCTCTTTGGAGGGCCGAAGAGGCTGCAATACCCCTGGTTGAATGAGCCCTAAGATTTTGGGGTGGCTCTTTCCCTGCCAGTTTGTAACATTCCAGAATGGCCAAAATAATCCACCTGGAAATGGTCGGTTTTGTTATGGGTAGTCCCAACTTGCGACATGAGTATCCTACAAACAGTTGGTCTGCTTGCCTAATCCTAGCCAATGTGCTGATGTAAAAGCTCAGAGCTCGCCTTGGGTCCAGCCTATGTAGCCTTTCTTCCTCTTTCCCCGGATGGGGAGGAGGGTAGAACGAAGGTAAGGTAATTTTCTGAGTGATATGAAATTCAGAAACCACCTTTGGGAGGAAATTAGGCTTCACCTGTAGTACAACTTTGTCCTTATGGAAATTTGTATGGGGGGGGGGTTTACAAGAGAGCTTGTAATTCGCTCACCCTCATAGCAGATGTTAGTGCTACCAATAGGACAGTTTTAAGAGTGAGAAATCTCATCGAACAAGAGTGGAGTGGTTCGAAGGGAGTACCCATTAGGAAATGTAAGACTACATTTAAGTCCCATAAGGGAACTTGGAATGGTCTTGGAAGATTAACATTAGTTAATTCCTTGAGAAATTGCATTACTAGAGGTAGTTTGAAATACGATGGTTCCTCCGCAGTGCGCTTGAAGATTGAAAGTGCTGCGAGATAGCCTTTTACAGTGCCAACTTGAAGGCCTGTGTTTGCCAAGTAGAGAAGAAACGATAACACTGTTGGTGTTCCACATGAAAAAGGGTCGATATTCCCTTCTCTACACCAGCTGCAAAATTTGTTCCAACGGCAGCGGTATAAAGACTTTGTTGCTGGCCTTCTGGCCGAAAGCCACACCTCCATGACGTCATCAGGGAGGCCCCAATCCTTGCACCTCACCCTTTCAGAAGCCAAGCGTGAAGGTTGAGGGTTCTGATGTCTGGATGGAGAACCCGACTTCCCTTCTGTGAGAGAAGATTCTCTTTGAGTGGAAGACGGATTGGAGGACAGATGGACATATCTAGAAGACATATCACGTTCTCCTGGCCCAGTCCGGGGCAATTAGGATCATGGTTTTCCGGAATCTTCTCAACCTCCTGATCATTTGAGGAATAACAGGGACTGGTGGAAACGCGCAAAGGAGTGGGAAATCCCAGTCCACTACGAACGTGTCCTGTAGATCTCCTCTCGGGGGAAATTCCCTTGAACAGAACAGATCGCACTTCCTGTTGGTGCTGGTGGCGAACAGATCCACCTGAGGGGTTCCCCAAAGGGTGAAGATCTCTTGAAGGAATTCCTGAGCTAGTTCCCACTCGTGGGAGACTGCTCTGCCTGCTCAGAGCATCCGCTGTCAAGTTCTTCTCTCCGGCTAGGTGGACTGCCGATAGAGAGATTCCTTCCTTAATTGCCCAAAACCGGAGCTGCATTGCCTCTCTGCACAGTGGCAGTGACCCTATGCCTTCTCTTTTGTTGAGGTAGTGCATGGCCACTGTGTTGTCGGTCATTATCAGGACATTTCTCCCCTGTACTGATGGCAGGAAAGCTTTCAGCGCTAGTCTGATCGCTCTCAGCTCTAATAGGTTGATGTGTAGTCTCGACTCCGATGGAGACCAACGACCGCTGATGTTCAAGTCGTTGGCATGGGCTGCCCACCCCGTGAGTGAGTCGTCTGACAACTGGTATCTCCGGCCATGGTTGCCGAAACAGTTCTCCTTTCAAGATGTTCTCTGGATAGGCCCACCATTGAAGGTCGTGGGCTACCTTGTCCGGAATCCGGAGAAGATCTGTCATTCTCCCTGAGAATTGCGATCACTGAGTTCTCAGTGCCCACTGAAAAGATCTCATTCTCAGGCGAGCCTCTGGCACAAGGAAGATGCAGGATGCCATGAGGCCTAGCAACCTCAAAAAGTTGAAGGCTGGGAGACATTGGGCATTTTGAAACTTGTTGACCATCTGCAGAATATCTTGAGCCCTCACCTCTGGTGGCAAGGCTTTTCCCAGGGAAGTGTCCAGGACCGCTCCAATGAACTGGAGTCTCTGTGATGGTATCATCTGTGACTTCTTTAAACTGAGGGAGAAGCCCAGTTTGTGAAGGAAGTGGCAGACATAATCTAGCTGGATCTGAGCTTGTTCCGAAGATACAGCTCTGATCAGCTAATCTTCCAGGTAGGGGTAGACGTGGATCCCTTCCCTCCTTAGACTTGCAGCCACTACCGACATTAGCTTGGTGAAGACCCCCGTCAGAGGTCAGCCCAAATGGCAGAACTCGAAATTGCTAATGAGAGTCGCGCCAATTGCGAACCTCAGGTATTTCCTGTGTTTGAGATGGATTAGCACATGGAAATAAGCATCCTGAAGGTCCAGAGATACCAGCCAGTCCTGGAGCTGGAGGGCCTGAAGGATCTGAGAGTGTGTTACCATCTTGAACTTGTCCTTCCTGAGGCACTTGTTCAATTCCCGTAAGTCCAGGATGGGTCTCCGTTCTTCTTTGGTATCCGAAAGTAGGGGCAGTACCAGCCCTTGTTCCTGTCCGCTACAGGTACCGGTTCTATGGCACCTTTCTCTAGCAGGTCTATAATTTCCTGCAAGAGGAGCGGATCTGGAACTTTTAGAGAGCTGTTCCCCGGTGGATGACTCTGAGGGATGTGTAGTAAGGGTAGGCAGTAACCCTGGGCAACTGACTCCAATGCCCAAGCATCTGACGTAATAGCCTGGTGAGTTAACCTGCCCCCTACAGGTGTTTTGTGTGGAAAGACCTCAGAGTGGTTTGGGGGCGGCTGATGCAGATGCCGAGGGTAAAGAGGCACCTGCTGCTGCTGCGGATTTAGTACTTTTGACCGGTCCACCTCGGGTGGATCTCCTTTGGCCTCTTTGAGCCGGTTGTCCTCTGCCTTTCCCGAATGCGGAATAATAGCGAAAGGACTTTCCTCTCCCAGAGGTTCCTGAGGGGCGAAAAGGAGTTTGGCGGATTGCAGCTCCTAAAGATTTTGCTGCTGCTTTAGATGTCTGCAACTTTTCCAGACCGTCATCAGCCTTTTTACCGAATAAAGAAGAGCCGTCAAAAGGCATATTCAAAAGTCTGGCCTGTACATCTCGAGAAAAGCCAGACTTTCGCAACCACGCATGCCTGCGGATTGTCGTACTTGCCGCCATGGCCCTGCTGATACTGTCAGCGGAATCAATGCCAGTTTGAAGTGACTCGCACATGGCATCTTTGCCATCTTTGACGATGTTAAGGAAGGCTTCCCTTTCTTCTCCTTCCGGTATGCAGTCAGCCGCTGATGAAGCACACTCCCACAGTGTGTGACTGAACCTGGCGAGCGTACAGGTGGCGTTGATGGACTTCAACGCCATACTACAAGCAGAAAAGACTTTTTGCCATAGAATCGTACCTTTTGTCATCTCTATCCTCTGGGACAGTAGGGTAAGCAGATCTGCTGCTTGATGAAGTTGCCGCTTGAACCACCAGGCTCTCTGGAGTCAGGTGTTTTGATAAGTATTCAGGGTCAGCCGCAGCTACCCTATACTTGGCTGACAATCTTTTATTGACTGCAGGGATAACCTCAGGAGTTTCCCAATTAGATGAAATCTTCCTTTGCAAGGCTGCATGGAAGGGGACCACAGGATCCTCCTATGGACCTTTGTCTAGTATGTCTGTCAGGTCATCCTGTTGAAAAACAGGTGAAGGCGCAGACCAACCCATACATTCAATAATCCTTGCCATGAGGGTTCTATAAGGTGTTTCGGCATGTTCCCCTGGGTCTGGTTTGACAAATTCCACTTCTGGAGAAGTGTCCAGCCCACTTGCCTCATGTAATGATTCCTGTAGGTCTTTCAACCTTCTTTCCTCAGAGGTAAAATCCTCTGAAACAGGTAGTGTGGTCCTCTGCAACCCAAAGGTTTCCTGGTCAGAATCCTCCACTTCTTCATAGATTGAAGATAATCCGGGGTACTCTGACCTCGGAAATGGTGTAAAACCCATTTCTAAGGCAGAAGGAGCCAAACTCGTCATTATTGGGCGAGAAAACGTCGATGTCGTTGACGCCGATGTGACAGGCTTCGAAGGCGCCGAGAAAGGCGTCGAGAAAACTGGAAGAGGCCTCGAAGAACTCGATAGGATCTGGATCCTACTCGAGGATGTGGACGACGGTCTCGGCGTCGTGCCGGAGGCTCTTGGTATCACCGTTGGCTGTGAAGTAGCCGTGGTTTTCTCTTTCATCGGCGTCGACGATGGCGTCGATTCGATCGACCGATGCGAAGAACCCTTCGACAACGACGTCGATGGCGCTGATCCATGCGTCGAAGGGATCTTAGACGACGGCGGCGAAGATGGTGCCTTCTTACCCGATGGCCCGCGGCGTTTCAATTTATTGGGTTTTTCACCCAGGGTATCACTCTCAGCTGTCTTCGAGGGGGTCGGGCCGCTTTCTCGATGACGCTTAGCATTTTCTTCCTGAATTCCTCCCACTCAGCCTGAGAGCTGTGTTTTGTGGGGCAGGAGACCCTTTCTGGGGAAACAGAAGATGACGAGGAAGGGGATCTTCGACGTCTCTTCTTTGAGTGTCGAGATCACGACGAATGGTGGGAGCTACTTCGAGACCTAGATTGGGAATGCTTTCCGCGGCGAGGAGACGAATGCCTCGACTCGGCCGAAGAAACTTGGTTTTGACTGATTTACCTCTCTCAAGCTTCCCCTTGCGCTCCTGCAAGGCTTTCGCCGTCATGGACATGCAGTCCTCACACTCCGAACAATGGTGCTCGACTCCCAAGCACCACAAGCAGATCCTGTGTGGATCTGTTATCGACATTTTCTTACCGCAGTCTCGACATTTTTTGAAGCCGGACCGCGGAGTCTTCGGTTCCGATGAAGAAGCCATCGAGAACGAGTTGGTATTTCGAGTAAATATAAGAGGTTTTATCTGACTGAATTGAGCAATGATATTCCAAGGCCCCACGAAGCGCGGAAAAACGGAACTGAGCAACGGACACCCCGCGTGGCTATTTATGGGAATGGTGACGTCAGCGCCGATACGGTGGCTCTCGAGGGACATCCACTCGGCGGACGTCGACGCGCAGCGCCCTCTACAGAGAAAAAATTTAAGAGGCCAGCTAGCTGGAGACGAATTATCAAAGATAAGGAATACGTCGGAGGACACAATCCCTTCGAAATGTGTTTTCTTTCAGGTTTCATTACACAGGTTCGATGCTCAAAAAGCAGCAGAATGGAACGATACAAAGACTTATTCTCAATGTTATCCTATGGAAGACAGGGGGGGAGGAAAAATGATTTGCATTTACTTACCTCCCCCCACCGACTGCGATTTTCCCAGGTGACTTAATGGCTCGACAGGGGCGCTGAAGGTTGGATTTCCCGCCATTGGTTCCGGTGTGTTGCCCGGGAGCTGCAGGTGCAAGGATTCCTCCGGTCGGGTCCAGGAGCAGAGTACAATCCTTGGTGATGGAGAAATGCAGAAAGAACTGATGCAGACCTCTTCAGGACAGGGGAAGGAGAGTTCCAGCATCAGCCATTGCACACAGACAACGGAAGGCATCCTTCCAGTCACGATTGTATAAGTCCTTCCAGAGCTGGATCCCTTGAAACTGGGAGGCTGAAATTTCAGCAGGAAGGCGACTTACACCACAATCTGGCGACCACCGACGTTCCGGCTGCAAACACAGACGGTTCTAGCGATGTAGTACATAGTTGGTGAAAACTGAAAATTTGGCTTACATACTCCTAGCACATTGGCCCCATTGACCCATACTCAAGGCATGTTGACTCCAACAGGGATTGGAAGGCAGCATTTTGCAAGGAAGACAGAATGTTGATTGAGGAAAGAACAGTTCTGGTAGCAACTGTGCACAGCCCTGTCCACGCTGAATCTGCTCTGCCCTCCAGCTTCACTCATAAGCACTTTCTGCCTATCTGCCAACATACTACCATATGCCGTACAGTATGGAGAAGAGACAATGGAATATCAGTACACTGCTCAATAAAATGACTAACATTCTGACACTCCATCACCTTTCCCATCACCTTTCCTCCGTACTTATGGGAGTTTCCAAACACTCAATGCATTCGCATAGAAAATAGGGGGCTTCAAAACCGCAGTCCTACCCAGAAACAAAATTTCTAATTCTACCTCTATCAAACATGACTGACAGTTGCCCAAGCTCGCCAGGGGCTATAGTTGGGCTATAGTTGGGCTAACCTCAAAGCATTCAGCCTCTCAGAACGTAATACACAATCGCAGCCAAAGAGGGATACGATTTTCTGTGTGGAGTGTACTCTATACCACAGATAAGGGGAAAGAGGTTCAAGAGTTTTATAATAGAAATTCCCTAATCATCGGACATAATTTGAGCTCTCCTTACCAGACCTCTGTTGACATCTGCCTCCAGTCCCCAACTCTCCCACACTCTGAGAATGAACCCATGTCCGCCTCAACTTTCTAATACTTAAAAAACCCCAGAAATTCTAAATTACATAACATTAGCGAGACAGCACTGACCCCTGCAGAGGAAACTATAACATGTGGTAAGGTAGATTAAATTAACCCTTTGCTTACCAGCAGCAGCCCCAAAATGAAAACCAAACACACAGAACGAACACCAAAAAATCTATTAACACAAGGTTTTAGTAGGTGGATCGAGCACGCTTCTCTTTCTGAGCTGCACCAAATTGACCACCAGTATGCCAGAGGCCATGAGACCTAAGAATCTCTAAAACCAGGAAGCTGTGGTCACCAGACTGAAGTGTGATGTGGTTGACCAAATTAGTTGATATGATTCTCTGTGTAAAGGACTCCACCCAGGGTTGTGTTCCTGGTGCCTGAGACTGTCATGGTTGACAACTTCTTGTTGGTCTATAGTGCAAGAGCAAAAATGGGGTTTCCATATTCCATTGAGATGTCTTAGACCTCATTAAGAACAACGCTCCACTCGGCTATTGGATTAAAAAAGTGCAAAGCTAGTGTGAGAAACCAGAGGGTGTCTCACCCGCTAGTCCAAGGGATCTCTGTCTCAGGTGCCAAGGGTACAGCCATCGCATTTGGATCCAGACCCTGGGGGTAGACCAGTGCAGGAGGATCACCTGGGTGAGGGTTCTTCGGGTAGTGGGGATGAAGCCGCCGATGGTGAAACGCGGTATTCCCCCCTATTTTGTTAATCCAACCCATCCTATGTTTTACGATGCTACGAGGTCCCAACTCACCCCACTCCCATTTTTAGACAAACACTGGGCGGAGGAAGAGGTTGACAGTAACACCAAGAACTTTCACACATCGTACTGGACATGTCCCGCTAATCGTGTCAGGCAGAGTCAGGCACTTGATTCTAAGTGCATACACCTGATACAAATTAGCTCTCCTCACACAAATAAAAGGCAGAACCCAAAGACACACTCTGAACAAGGCGGAACACGAGTACGAGCAGAGCTTCCTGGGTGAAGGCAAACCTAGTGGAGCAGAACGACGGACCAAGGGATGGGAGCAGTGGGTTGGAAACGACAAGAGTTCCTTACTGGAGGTTGTTGCCTCCCACAGGCCGAGAAAGACATATGGAGAAGGCCAGATCCCACAAGTGAAGATTGCATTGTGTTTCAAGAACACCAGCTGCCCTCCCAGGTGGACGGCAGAGTTGGGGAGACGAGGCCAAGCCTGTGGTACCAACCTTGACTCATGAATTGTGAATCGCAAAAACAAGAAGAGACGCACACAGCTTGTGAGTTGGCAGGCGACCTGAAAAACTGGTGTGTGTTAAAGTTTGAAGTAGCAACATTAGATTGCAAGTGGAGGCTACGCGCATGTGAATGAAACGCGGGGAAAGGCAGACCTGTGAATGAACCTTGAAGTAAAGGATATATGCGAAAACAGCAATAATAAGCAACAGATAGTCCAGCGAAAGGAAGTAGCCCACTCAAAAGTGTCTGTGAAGAGCCAGTTGTTTGAAGCGATAAAGCGTATGAACCGCAAAAGTGAAATAAAGAAGTTTAACTCCTAGAGAAGGGGAAAGTGAAAGTTGAACTGTAAACGTTGAGTCAAAGTGGTCAGCTGTGCTCTGTGAAGAAAGCCAGGCACATTCGAAAGTCTTCGACATGCGAAAAGTGGTCGAAGCCCGACAGGTGGAGACCCGAAGTAAAGTAAGCTTGGGGCAGGGAGCCCCTTGTAAGTTTGTGTTGAACATTATCGTGAGAGGTCTGATCCCGGCAGAGGGGAACCTATGAGAACAGTGTGGTGAAAGGTCTGCGCCCGACAGAGGGGGACCTTTGTGAACTTTTTGGAAGTCAAGAAAAGAGACTTAAAACGTGTAAGGCCAGACGGCCCTCCAACCACTGTTTATTGTGCTGGAAGGCGAGCCAGAGTGTGTCATCCTGCCTACAGGTCTAACGTGGAGAGGAGAGCTGGTTCAACCACATTTATTCATTTGAACACTGGCATAATTTCTAATTTTTACACTTTTTTTGTACAAGAGATTTATTATTTGATGGTCGAGACTACACCCATCTTAGTTATAGGGCAAAATAGGAGTTTCTCCAACCCCAACAATTTTAATAAAGGTTTTACAAATCTTACCCATTGGGTCAATGTCATACTTGTGATACCATGCCTCCCCTACACTACACTAGCTAGGAGGCAACGGGGCACAGTACAAAAAAGGACGCACCCAGCATGTTAAAACTACTGTGATTGACTGTGCACACCAACCGCTCCCCGTAAAAGGGTGTGCCAGATCTGCAAAGGTGTAATAATCTCGAGAGGCCTATGTCATCACTGTGCTGCCAAAAATGTAGACAAGATATATGGCGATTACAAAAACGGCAAGGCGCATTGATCACATAGATCACTTTTACCCGCATCCCCATACCTTCCTTCCCTTTCTCTCCCTACTTACCTTTCGGCGGCACACTTCTGTGTGTGCCGCCGACTCCCCTCTATCCCTGCGGCATCCCTTCCACTGATGTGGGTCAGTATTGGCGCCTCAGGGTCCTTTTTTCTTTTTCTTTATTGTCCCCTGCTGCCCATGTAATGGAAGCGGGAAACTCCCTCACAACTCCCAAGCGCATTATACTGAACAAGGGGAGTGGGGGAAAAACCCTGCTCCCCTTGTTTGGTGTAATGGAAGGCAGTATTTTCAAACAGCTGAATGCGCAGTAAATGCACATTCTGCATTTTTTGGTCAGCATTTTTGGCCGATGCCATCTTAAACCTCTCCTCTCAAAGAACATTTTCAGAGGTCATCTAGAACAATGTAGAGACTTACCTGGTTTATTTTTGGCACTGAGAAGAGCCTTAAAAAAAAGCCCTTAGTGAGGTATATAGGGGGTATGGGAAAGAGGAAAAAAGAGAAAGGGAAAAAAGTGAAAAGGATGAAAACAGCGAAAAGGAGGAAACAGGAAGGGGGGGGGAGCATGTCGCTAACATGGCTACTTCCACCACAGGAAGCTTTCAGTTCCAAATATACCATTACCCCAATGATGCGATCATGAAATGCCTTGGATTAAATCTGTGTTTGTATTGTGTATTTACTGAATAACCAAAAGTGTTTTCGAACAGAATAACAGAGTCATTTCAAACAGAAAGACTTTCGGGGGCGCTGGTGCACGAAAGCCAATATGGCGGCCATCGAGTACAGCTCTGTGGTTGAGAGGAGATAACTATCTGAATTAAGTCATGTAATGCGGCGTGCCGAACATAGGAATTTGTGCACAGCTGCTGGAAAGGTGTGGGCTTGCAATGCCCTGATCGGACATCGTAAGCATCGGCTCCTGCCGTGGTACTAAAGCTGCGGCGGCTGCGGGCCCTGTCGGCATGTGCTACTGGAGGTGCAATGTTAATGCTGCCGGACGCCCCGCGCACTATGTGAAGGGAAGAAACTGGCAGCTGGACTGGTACTTGGACGCTGAGGCACCCGCACAATGGAGAGACAGGAGGCGTACGGAAGGAGCCCACCCAGAGCTCCGTTGAGCCGGACCAGCACTGCGGTAAGCACCTGTGTGCCCCGCTGCACGAGCGGCTCCCTGAACTAAACAAAAGCCTGACGGCCGGGAGTTTAGCCAGTAGGAGGATTCCTAGGGCTGCCTTACGCTGCATGTGTGTGGAGCAGAGAACACTGCGCAGTGTCCGCTTAATGAGATATGTGGGAGTCAGGAAATCATCCCCATTGGAGGCGGGCGGTGACGCGCCGGGGCCCCTTGGAGAACTGCCATGGAGACGGCTGATTAGGGAGGAGTGGTATATGGACACCCGGGACTGAGCAAATAAAAATCCACGCACCTCATAACCCAACATATTTCCTGCTACCTCCCCTAATTTTACCAGCTTCATCCTCACAGGGTTTATGTGCCACTGGCACGGCAAAAGGGGTGACCTGGGGTGGCTCTACTAGGGGTGACGTTTATGTGGGTCACACGGCCGCGTGTCCCTATGTCCCCAAGACACACGAACATAGCAAGGGGATTGAACTGACTAAGTGGCCAGAGTGTGGATTGCCGCAAGGATACTACGACCAAGACAGCTTGTTCACTGGGGCTGGGGGCTCACTGCGCTGCTGACCTGACTGCACAGTTGCTATTCCCCTGTCAGATTGCACTGCATTTGTTGTGCGGTTTGGACCCAGCACTTGGGGAGCTGCAGACCAGGTGCACAGATTGAGTTATGCAGGGGCATTTAATAGACTTGCTGTACTCCGTTGATCTGCTACTGCTGCATTGCCACTACTTTCTGCAACAGGGGGATGATCAGGAAATCATGTGCGTCACCCAAACGCTGCAGCTGGGGCAGGCTGTATAAACAATCATCGAAGACGCGAATGTACAGGCATAGTGGGCACAAGCGACCGCTGGGTTGTGGCAGAGAAAGGAGCCGTCCTGCTACCTCGCTACTTGGGGAACATCACTCCTGGCTGGGCATGCTGCTGGCTGCTACAATGGAAACCAGGAGTTTATAAGGGACTGAGTGTGGTGATTAGTTTAGAGGTTGCAGCATTATGCCTAAGGGGGCTGGAGCCAAGAAGAGTGGCACAATGGACGAGGTCGCAAAACCCGCCTCAAAGCACGTGGAAGCAGTGAGCGAAGGGACGAGTGGCCAGGTGCTGAAAGAGGGAACAATGTCATCACCGCCAGTGGACCTTCAAGGTGTTAAGGCCATCGTGCAGCAAGGATTTGCTTCCATCAATGACAAGCTAGATGGTATCATGGTTAATGCAACGACAATCCGTGGTCAGCTGGAGAAAGCCACGCAACGACGTAGATAAGATCGACGGAGGTTGCCATAACAGCGCTACAGGGGACGGTGACGACCATGGCTAAGGATTTGGGCAACATCAAGACAAAGTGTGAGGATCTGGAGGCGAGATCGAGGCGGAACAATGTCTGTATCATCGTTGTACCGGAGGACGCCTTAAAGGGGCCCATGGAAACTGCAGCAGAGGAGCTATTGAAAGAACTACTGGAGGATCCCGGCTGGTCCCAGATGTTTGTAGTGGAGCGGGCACACATGGCATTGATGGCAAAGCGTGGACCGGGGGGATAGCCCTATGTTAACAGACGAGGGTTTAAGCTCCTATTTGATTGAAGACCAGGCACGCAGGATGGCCCTGGGGTGGGTAAATCAACGGTATTAGCACCAGAGTAGCAGTCTTTGGTGACATGTCTGCTGTTCTGAAGTCTTTCCTTGGTGCCTATTGCTGGAGAGTAAAGACCGGTTTAAAAACCCCCTCTAGCCACAGAGTGGCCGCGGAGTAGCGCCAGAGGAGCAGTCTTTGGCGACATGTCTGCTGTTCTGAAGTCTTTATTTGGTGCCTATTGCTGGAGAGGGAGAACCAGTTTCAAAACCCCCTTGAGCCGAGCAGTCTTTGGCTGTCTATGGCTGCTATGCCTGCTATGGACGTTACGGCGCTCAAGCACAAGAAGAAGAGGGCCGCTGCCTGCGGAGTTCACACCTCCGCCATGAAGAACTCTGCGATTTGGGACAGATGAGCCAGCCGCATCGATCATCCGCACCCCTTAGAAACCCTGTAGTGACCCCCTACAAGGACAAGGGAGCGATGGCAGGTAGGGGAGCCACGTACAATACACCACCCCATCACGCAGCAAACATGGCCGGCAGCCCTGTTGCCGATTTCGCTGCATTCAACACACCCAAGACACCCTTAATGTCTATCAACAGAACTTCGATAAACAAATGCAACAACGCTCCATCGAGCGAAATGCCAGCTCCAGAATGGAGCAACATTCCCCTCACCCCAGAGCAACATCACCCTGTGGATTTACCTCGGTTTGGTTTGCCAGGCCAACCTGTCGGAGGAGAGGTGGAGGCTGGCACCGCCGAGGGACAGGGCAAACCTCTGACGATGGAGTTGGGGCACAGGAGAGCGGTTTCAGAAACGCCCGCAACGACAGAGTAAAAGGACGAAACGAGGAAGACTCAAAACGAAAACACAGATGATATTGAAAACCAATCAAAGCAAAAAGGCAGCTTTGAGATACACGAGCCTCAAGTTAGTAAACCTCACACGAAAGCAGATGAAATCCTTACGAGGTACAAACTGAAATCCATGCAGCCATGGAACGTGAAGACCAGGTGAACTTCTCTGCTCTTCCTGAAAACCCACGAACACCACAAGCGTAGCTATTTGGTTCACCAGCTCAGGAGCTGAATAGGTGGGAACACGTGGAGCCGATGGGCGAGGAGGGGGGGGGGGGTCACCCTACAGATCTGGATGACTCGGACGGTTTGGGATTGCCTGGCTCCGCTAATCAGGGAGACAAGACCGCAAAAGAGGCACGGCTGATGAAATCCCTGATACAACGCCCTAGAAAACCATCAGAACTTGCAAAAGTACCAACACCACAAATGAAGAAAAGAACGGAGAAAGTCTGCCTCTCAAAAACAAAGTCAGACCAAATTACAGCTAAATGGTCCAAAGAAGTCTACCAAGGCGCGAAAATACAGGAAGATCACTCCCATCAGCCTCCCACGCATAAATTCACTAAAGGATGAGCAAATTAAAACTTGACAAAACAAATTAACTTTTGGATGCAAACATTTTGGAAGCCGTACAACAAGACCAGGCCCTTGTAAAAATTCAATAACAGGGGAACATACGAACTAGGGAGAAAACAAGCAGCGCTTGGATGGCATCGCCAGTCAATCTACAAACTCCAAAGTGATGGCACTTCGGCCGGCCACCTACAAAGTCTGTTTCTCAAACCAGGTCGACTTTATTGAAAAGTCTGGTCCACATGACAGCTTATGCACACAGTTCTACTCCCCAAGTCGTAGTTAAACGTTCAGACAAAGCACAGAGCTTGGAGACACAAGATCAAACGATAGCAGTCAATCCAAGACCCGCAAGTACATCAAAAAACCAAAACGAAATAAAGACCTGATAAGTGGGGACAATGAAGACCCAAGCACAGGTCTGATAGACCGCGAAACTCAATGGTCACAACCCAGAACAGGAAAAACTCAAATAAACAGCAAGACAAACTCTGGATACAATACAGATGATATTGACATAACGAGTGGCCACCCACTCCCAAAACCTGACGAGTTCAGACAAGCAGAAAGACACGAGAGGGCAAACAATAACAAATCTCGAGGAGAGCCTACATCATTACCTGTTCTTGTCAATACAACAATCAGAAATAGAAGATTAAGTGAGCTTCCACCGACAAAGGGCATAGACACACCGTCAAAAAAAATCAAACCTCTTTTCAATAATGTCAGCCGTCACCATCGCTTTAGCCCCCTTCAGCAAGCTATATGAGGCACTAAACGACACACTGAAAGACCATACTACGATCACTGCAATGATGCACACCAAACTAATATACCTCGAAGGCTATATCACAGTAGTAGACCCAAGATTGAAGGAAAAGGATAGCACTCAGCGGCCAACCCTCACTACAGATAAAAGCAAAGAGGGAAGCACAGACTACGCACCCGCAGATGGGAACCGCAAGCTAGCCTCGACTGGAACGCAAACAACCACGGAACCAGTTCCTATAGGTCAACCAGATAAAACCGTAATCTCAGACAACCTGAAACAGACGGTGGCTCTGGGCGGAAATCTACACTGTAACTTAAAAACAGTCTCCCAGACAATGGCAAGCAGAAATGGATGCAACCGAATAGAGTCTTTCCTCACGGGACTACAAGAGACCAATCGAGTAAACCACAAAGTAAAACGGACCTACTTATCAAATAACTGTGTGGTACATGAAGACCTTATTTTGATTCTGGATACAAACAAGCAAGCAAGCTCAAACATAAGAGAAGGAAAGCATCAACATTTTTAACAAGAATTCATACAAAGACTTCACGATTTTTGACCAGACAAGGCACACATATTGAGACGAAATTGATAACCGTTTTCAGCTGTGTATCAATTGGGCACTCCGAAGCGGGGAATGAAATCTGATGAAAGACCAAAAGAAACAAAATACCGAAACCAGCCCCACGAAAAACAAAGTGAGATCCGAATCAAGGAAACAGATTTGGTCTCAATCTCTGGCAGTAAAACAGCTGACGACAAAAGCAATCCACAAAAGTCACCAATAACATTAGAAGAGTACGAAGCCATTGAAGAGCTGTTAAACTTAAGTCAGTACCCGTCTGAAGAGCTTGAAGCAGAACAAATGTACCCCAACCAAAAAAAATAACTACAAGACCTCGGCAAATCCCCTTAACCATAAAAAAAATAAAGATACAGAGTTTTAGAACTGGAAGAATCAACAGTCTTTTTAACACTGGAAAGAAGATGCAAAAAAGTAGCAACAATAAAAAACTGGGGATACCAAAGGGTACATGATGGATCGCCAGGTAATGAGAAAATACAAACCCCACTTGCTACGAGAACCACAAAAGAAAGTACAAGAAGAAATAGGGCCTCAACAAATGGAAGTGGCCCCAGAAAGAGATCGACTGATGCATGCAAAGCATCACAGGGCTTGGGAAACACAAAAACTGGAAAAACCAAAGAGCGGAAAGATCACCATAATCCACAACAAACACTCTAAACCTGATTCTGATAGGAGGCAGTGGCGTTCCTTTGAACGAAAAAGATAGAAGTAACCGAATGTTCAAATTGGAACAAACATTAGAAAAAGGTGAAGAGTTGATCCTTAACAGGAAAACAATCCTGAGTTTACGCCAATGTATACCAAACCTCTGACTGCTGCGATCATAAGATTTGAAAATAGTTGAACCGGGGCTTGAAGGCCAAAAAGCTACTTCCTATTTACATATCTCCTCACCAGAAGTAAGGGCAATGTTAAGGGACTCTGTGGAAAGCTAATATTGGCGTAAAACCTCACCAAAGTAACAAACGTCGAGAAAGGAACAAGTTACTTACCTGTAACTGTTGTTCTCCAGCATGGGTCTGGCATGGATTCACATGCTCATGAATATTCACAGTCGTCAGGCCGAGAATCTTCGGTAAAGAAAAAAAAAATCAGTATCAGTTTTGTTTCTGATCTGTCTTTCTTACTAGTAACCAATCACTGATCTCTGGGTCATACTGCCCCCAGCCAATGACTGCCCTCTACCTAAGCCCCTCCCCTAGCAGCCATCCTCAGATTCGGTAGCACGTAAAGTGACAGTATGACCAAGTGAAGAGCCGCAGAGGGGAAGGAGGGAGGGTTCGCATGTGAATCCATGCCAGATCCATGCTGGAGAACAACAGTTACAGGTAAGTAACTTGTTCCTTCTCCAGCATGGGGTCTGGCATGGATTCACATGCTCATGAATTTAAGAATATATAGCAGTATACACATGCACAAGCACGGGAGGTGGCAACAGGCTCAACATTAAGCAATACAACAACTCAACATTAAGCATCTCTTACCTCCTCACCAGGCTCACCTTAAGCGAACAGGTTGCGCAGCACTGCTTGGCCGACCCTGAACTCCTCCCTGGAGTCCCGGTCGACGCAGTAGAATCTCGTGAAGGTGTGAGTCGACCTCCACGTAGCAGCCTTGCAGATGTCCAGCAGGGGCACACCAGACAGGAACGCCGTGGTAGCAGCAATCGCTCTGGTCGAATGGGCTCTCGGACGGCCGGGCAGCGGTCGGTTTGCCAACCGGTGACAGTGCATGATGCAGGCAGAGAGCCATCTGGAAACGGAAGCCTTTGAGAGAGCATTCCCTTGATTCACAGGTCCAAAGTTCACAAACAGCTGTGACGTCTTCCGAAAACACTTTGTGCGGTCGACATAGAACTTCAGCGCTCTCGCCACATCCAGCGAGTGCAAAGTCCTCTCGGCCAGAGACGAAGGCGACGGGAAGAAAACTGGCAACACCAAGGGCTTGTTGAGGTGGAAGTCCAACGGCACCTTGGGCATAAAGGAGGGGTGCGTCCTCAGCACCACCCTCGTGTCGCGAAAAGTCAAGTATGGAGGCTTGCAAGATAGGGCCTGGATCTCTCCCACTCGTCGTGCGGAGGTGATGGCCACAAGAAATGCTGTCTTCCACGACAGGAACTTCAACCCCCATGAGCCTGGTCAGCACCACTTTGAGTTCCTACGCCGGGGCAGGGGCCTTCACCAGCGGGAACGATCGGAATAGTCCCTTCATAAATTCCTTCACCAGGCGATGAGACCACAAGGATGCCCGTCCTGTAGTTCTGGTGTATCGGGAAATGGCAGCCAGATGTATTTTGATGGAGGCGTGAGCCAGTCCAGCTTTAGCCAGCGACAGTAGGTACGGCAATACTTGAGGGGCCGTAATCCGCAGAGGGTTAATCTTCTGTGCACGGCACCAGACAGAGAACCCCTTCCACTTATGTCCATAGCATTTGAGAGTTGAGGACGTCCTGGCTTTTGCAAGAACCTCTCTGCAGTCAGCCGGGATATTGTATCCTCCAAACTCTAGTGCTGCAGGAGCCAAGCCTGCAAGTTCAGCGACTCCGGGTCGTGATGGAGAATGGCGCCTCCTTCTCTGGAGAGAAGATCCGCGTCCGTCGCCAGCTTGATAGGTGGGGACGCTGACAAATCCAGAAGGTCCGGGAACCAGATCTGTCTCGGCCAAGCCGGTGCGACGAGGATGATCCTGCACCTGGACCTCTTGAGTTGGTTGATGAGACGGAACAGCAACGTCAACGGAGGGAACGCGTACAGGAACAGGCCGTCCCAAGGGAACGAGAAAGCATCGCCCATGCTCCTCGGCTGGGCGAACCTGCTGGCGAACCTCTGGCACTTGGAGTTCGTCGCTGTCGCGAACAGGTCGATCTGGGGTTTGCTCCACCGTTGAAAGAGCCGATCCACCTGGTCCTGGCGTAGTTCCCACTCGTGGCACGAGCACAGCTCCCTGCTGAGTGAGTCTGCGATGGTGTTTTTTTTCCTGCCAGGTGGAAGGGAACCAGAAACATCCCCTGGGCAACGGCCCAGTGCCACAGATCCTGGGCCTCCTTGGATAGGGCTGGGGATCTGGTGCCTCCCTGTTTCCGGATGTAGAACATCGTGGTGGTGTTGTCGGTGAAGATCCTCACCACTTTGTCCTTGAGGGATGAAAGGAACGTTTTGAGCGCCCAGAACACGGCTCGTAGCTCCAGGACGTTGATGTGAAGAGACCTCTTCTCCGGGAGCCAGAGGCTTCTCGCGTGGAGATCTCCGGTGTGGGCCCCCCTATCCCTCCAGGGAGGCGTCCATCGTTACCGTCTCCTGATACGCTGGGGCCTGAAAGTCCATGCCTGCTGAGAGGTGCGCACGGGCACCCCACCATAGAATTGCCCGACGGAACTCCTCGTCGAGCGGGATACTGTCTTGGAAGCAGCCCGCCGCTTGAATCCAGCGGGCGTAGAGGAACTCTTGTAGCGGACGCATCCGAAGTCTGCAAAGGGGCACAAGGTAGATGCATGAGGACATCATCCCGAGGAGGGACTTGATGGACCTCACTCTGGCCACATCCGTGGCTAACAGGCGCAGCACCTTGCCCAAAATGGCCTTCGTCCTTTCTTCCGACAGAGATGCCAATCACTTCACTGTATCGAGCTTCGCTCCCAGAAACAGTGCCACCCGCGACGGGACCAGATGAGATTTGGGGTAGTTGATGGCGAATCCCAGCTCTGTGAGCAGGTGGGCGGTCCTCGCTGTGTGTTCGATGGCGAGTTCTCTTGACCTTGCACAGATTAGCCAGTCGTCCAGGTAGGGGTAGATGTGGATCCCTTGCAGGCGCAGCCGCGCCGCCACAGGTGCGAGGCTATTGTTGAACACCCTGGGTGCCGACTTTCATCCGAACGGCAGGGCTCTGAATTGGTAGTGACGCCCCTGGACTACGAATCTGAGGAACTCTGTGACCTTTTAGAATAGGGATGTGGAAGTAAGCATCCCCCAGGTCCAGTGACGATAGGAAGTCGCCCTCCTTCAGCTGTCCCAGCACATGCTCGAGGGTGACCATCCTGAATTTCTGTGCCTTGATGTACTTGTTCAACCGACGCAGGTCCAGGATGGGGCGCCAACCGCCTGTCTTCTTTCAGACGAGGAAGTATCTTGAGTATACTCCGGAGCCTCTTGGGGACGAGCTCGATGGCACCCTTCCTGAGCATCACCCTTACCTCCAACAGCAGTTGTGGGATGTGATTCTCCTTCCTGGCCACGGGAGGAATGCGAGGACACTTCTTTTGAAATTCCAGCGAGTGTCCACGGTAGGTGGAGATGGACTCCCAGACGCTGATGAACTTCGTCAGCCGACCTCCCACCGGGGTGCTTCGGTGGGGGCCCGACGCTACGGCCGGTTCAGTCCTGCTTGGAAGAGGCCTTGCCGCCTTGGCCTCCTTGCTGACGAGACCCTCCTTGCTTGCCGCGGCCTCTGTAGGCCTCCTGGGACGAGGAGCAGGCCGCCTGGCCGTAAGTAGAAGAGCCGCCGCTGGATCCCTTGGAGGCTCCCTGTCTGCCTCCAGAACTCCGAAAGGGCCGCCGTTGCTGAAGAACTCCTAGGGCTCGGGCTGTTTCCGTGTCTGTCTTGATGGCCTGGAGGGACTCATCCACCATCTTTCCAAACAGGTTGTTGCCGTCGAACGGCATGTCCAAAACTCTGGTCTGGCGAAAGTCCGTCGCCTTGAGCCATCCTCGTTGTTGGAGGCAAACCCTGTTGCCCAGTTGGCGAAATCCGGTATCGGCAATGTCCGTTGCCACCGTTCTGGCGTGATCCGACACCACCTCTCCTTCCTGCAGAATCTGTAGGGCCTCCGCCCTCTTGTCGTCCGGTAGGAAGTCTAGCAGAGGAGCTATCTTGAACCAAAGCTCCCTGTCGTAACGGGCCACAATCGCTAAGGCATTGGCCGCCTTAATCATCGTCGCCGCCGACGAGATGACTAGTCGTCCAATGGAGTCCAACTTCTTGCCCTCGCGGTCTGGCGGGGAAGTGGAAGTTGAAGCCGCCGCACCCGCTGCTTTCTTCTTGGCGGCTGCCGAGACAACAGAGTCCGGCGTGGGCTGGGCCCTGAGGCACAAGGGGGCGGTATCGGGGACCCGGTACTACTTCTCCTACCTGTCCCTCTTGGCGGGTGTCGTGGAAGGGTTCTTGAGGATAGCCAGCCCCTCGTCCCAGATGTCGTCGAGCAACGGCACTGCGAGGACCGTCTTTCTCTTGGCCTCTCGTCGTTAGTAAAGAAAACCTTCCTTTTTCTGTTCCTCAGGGCAGAGCTGGAAGAGCTCGGATGCCCTGGCTAACATGGCGTGAAAAGAGCCAATTTCGTCGGGCGGAAAAGCCAGAGGGGGGGGGGTGTGATGACGGGATGTCTGTTGTGTCATCGCCGCCGTCATCGCCGCCCGTCCCCGTTGCTGTATCCTCCCTAGAGTCTGGCGAGGGGGATGAGGGGTCCACAGGCCTCGCGGGCACGAAGGGAGGAGCGGGTTGGACTCTCCTCCGCTTGTTTGGAGGGCTTCCCAACGGGCCTGGTTCTGGATCCTCCGTCGGGGTCCGTGGTAACCTCGTCCTTATCTCAGTACATATGGATTGGATCGCCAACAAAATGGCCGCCGAGCTATCCTGGGGCTCGGGTAATGGCTGCGACGGACGGGATGGCTGCTCCACTGGGCCCTCGTCGTCGCTATCGTCGCCATCTTCGATCACATCAGCGGGAACCGTCCCCTGGGATCGAACCTCTCGTTGAGGCCTATAAACCTCTCGTTGAGGCCTTTCACGGTTTCCACCGGATCCTCCTCGGAGGCTGAATCCGAGTCCGTAATGGCCACCCCCCCCCCCTCTTTTTCCGCCGGGGTCTTCACGGGGGTCTCAACGATGGTCTGGAAAGAGGATTCCCTCCGCGGCGGCAGGGAAATACTCCACTGGCGTAACCTCTGCCGGCTTCGCCAGGGCCGCTGTGACAACCTCGATAGAGGCCTTTGCCGGGTGGATCAAGGCCCTCACCACCTTAGGTGCGTCCTGGGCCTTCGCTTTGGGGGAGGGTCATCGCCTCGCTCCCCCTCGGCTCCCTTCGAGATCGACTGGGGCCTCTCCAGAAGCTTACCCGGGTTCTCGGACTTCCTCTTCCCCGAACCAGAGCGCTGGCTCGTGGTTGAAACTCTGGGCCCCAAGGCCGCCTCCACTGGCGTAGCCTCTGCCGGCTTCGCCAGGGCCGCTGCGACAACCTCGATAGAGGCCTTTGCCGGGTGGATCAAGGCCCTCACCACCTTAGGTGCGTCCTGGGCCTTCGCTTTGGGGGGGAGGGTCATCGCCGCGGCTCCCTTCGAGATCAACCGGGGCCTCTCCAGAAGCTTACCCGGGTTATCGGACTTCCTCTTCCTCGAACCAGAGCGCTGGCTCGTGGTTGATCGTGCCGGGGAAGTCGCGCCCTGCCTGGCAGCCGAGGAGCCTGACCTTTCGGCGCTCCCGGTGCCCGCGGACTCACGGTGCTTGGACTTCTGTTGGGCCCCCGTCACCGGGGCGCCCTCACAGGACTTCGAAGACCGCTCAGACTTTTTCTTCGCCTTCTCACCTGCTGTGCCCTTCTCCAGCCAGGCGGCGAGGCGGGAACGATGATCTTGCTTGGTCCGTTCCGACAGGTTCTTGCAGAACGCACAGTCCTTCTCCACGTGCGTCTTGTCCTCATGAAGGCTGTAGAGACATCTCAAATGCTTGTCCTCCTTGAAAACATTTTGCAATCCGCATCCTGGGCAGCTTCTGAAAAGCTTGGATCCGGGCGTCGAGCTTCCCTTGTCTTGGGCCATGTCCGTTGAGGTAGGCCACAGATCTTCTGGAATCCTCCAAGAAGCGTAACTCGACGAAAACTTCACCCTTGAGGGGCGTAGAAGAATTCTGAAACGGGTCCCCGTTATCGGAAGTAGAAATGGTGGAGCTTGAGGCTCGATTAACCGAAAAAATGAGAAAAATCTCCTGAAAAACGGGAAAACGCAGTAAAAGCTTGAGAGCTGAACACGAGGACTCCCAACACTTGAACGTGCGGTAAAAATCTGAAAATGGGTGCCAGGGGAGGTGCTTAGGTAGAGGGCAGTCATTGGTTGGGGGCAGTATGACCCAGAGATCGGTGATTGGTTTCTACTAAGAAAGACAGATCAGAAACGAAACTGAAACCGATTTTTTTTTCTTTACCGAGGATTCCCGGCCTGATGACAGGGAATATTCATGAGCATGTGAATCCATGCCAGACCCCTTGCTGGAGAAAATTCAGATCACCAACGCTCCGCTAAAGGAACAGTGGAAAGTTCGGTGCCCAGCAGGATCAATATTACCTGACAGAGAAAGGAAGAAGACATACGAGAAAGTAAGAGATCGCGGAACAACTACACGGAGGAGAATACTTTAGGCAAAGATAAAAGAGGAAACAAAAAAGACGAAACAAACATTCCTCAATTTAAAAAAAGTAAAAAGGAACAAAAGACGATAAATCTCTAGGAGCTTAGAGAACGGAAAACAAGACTGCGAAAATTCACCAGAAATTGGTCGATTCCTTCGTGGTCCAATTGCAAAGATTTTCATATTGAGCAAGATTTACCAACGATAACTACAGATGCACGGGATAATGAACAACAAGACCATGAAAACCAAACATGGGCGTGGATCTCAAAGGCCTTGGCGACCCACTCAAGAAAATAGCAACGCAAGACCCTTCAACATCAACCGGCGCAGGAGGGAACCACAAAAGCCAACGTCACTGAAACTAGGATCTTGGAATAAAAGAGGCTTTCATCATCTGATGGCCTCAAGTGACGTAAACCTGGTATCATTTGACATACTGTGTCTCCAAGAGACCTGGAATGTCTCCAAGAGACCTGGAATGTAGATAAACTGCACATGGATGGTTATGAGCTTTTCATCTCGCCTGCCCAAAAAGGAGGCAAAGGAAGACCGACCACGGGGTTAATAACTACAATACGCTCTGGAAGCGGATTACACCTCTTAAAAATACTCACATCTAACACATTTTTGCTGGTTTTACTTTTACGCTGGAAACATCAGAACCCGTCAGCAGACGAAGAGGGGAAAGACATTCTGATAATAATAAACATGTATTGGAACCCACAGGCAGTTAGCAACTGGAGCTACCTGACAATGATTGAGAACGCAATTGACGAGGCATATATAGAACACCAGGCAAAATACATACTCCTATGTGGTCACTTAAATGCATCACGTTGGAAAGATAAAGGCAAACAAAAAGGAGTAAGAAATAAATCATCAGCTGAAGAGAGAGAAATCCTATGGTCACCCCTAATGACCTCCAGAGAATTTCATAACTTGCATCTGCAATTTGACCACAGAGAACGCTTCCTGACATGGGAAAAGGATGCGTCTCGAGCGACAATAGACCACATCTTTGTGTCAAGATATTTTCTTCAGCTAATAACCACCTTTGCGGTAAAGAAAACCAAATTCAGTGACCATAACTCACTAACGTCATCATGGAAATCATTTAAATACCAAAAACTTAAGACGATGACCCAAATCCAAGATTGCTACCAGGGAATTTGCCTAAAACTAACAGCAAAGAACATCGAACTGGCTACAGAACTCAGGGGAGAGTCATCTGACATACTCAAAGTTGACTACCGACCTTTGCTGCAAAGAAAGAAAAAATTCAGGACACACCTCAAGACCACAAATTCACAAATATCACAGAACTTTGGTAGAAAAAAAGAGGTGAACTGCTAAAGGTTAGACGAGCGGCGATAAGGTCAAACTGAATCCTGTCGGGAAGAAGCAACATTAGCAACAAAAAAATACAAGTCCTGGTTAAAAGGATACCGATTAAAATTATACCAACAAGACTCGATGTTGCGAGCCATCTGTGGACGCAAATCACAAGAATTTTGGTCGCTTGTAAGAACAGCAAGCACAACTAACGACGCACTTCAAAACAACGTCGGGGAAAACACGTGGTTGAAGCATTTTAAAGGAACTTTTCGAATTACCGGCGGGAAAAACTACATAGAGGAATAGAACTCCAACACAACTTGGGACGTCCCACATGATAGCGAGACTATCCTGGGAAATATTCGGAAGCTGAAAACCTCGAGAACACCAGGCCCAGATGGTATAACTAACATCGACCTTAATAACCATCCAAAGGAATGGGCAAACTTTAGACAAATGGTGTTCAAAAGGTGCGTCGAAACTAGAGAAATAACAAAATCATTGAAAACATTAATGTTAGTTACAATTTTCAAAAAGGGCAGTAAAGAAAATCCCAAGAACTACCATCCAATAGCATTATTGGACGTGATTGGCAAAGTTTTCGGCTCACTAATACGGACACGTTTTCAATAATGGGCAAGGCAGGCACCTTGTGCCGACCCGTATCAAGCGGGCTTTGTAAATATTGGAACAACTGCAAATATAATGCTACTGAGCAGTTGAAAGGTAAAATCATGGAAGGGAGTCCAAAGGTCTTTACAGCATTTATCGTCCTGGTCCAGGCATTCGACCAGGTCAATCGTGGAACATTATGGAAAAAACTGACAACCTGGAACTGCCCAACAGCCATTCTGGAGCCAGTAAAAGCTCTTTATACCGAAACTTCAATGAGAGTGCGACTAAACCAGCAGGGCATTCTGTCTGAGGAGATTCCAACAGCGAGAGGGGTAAAACAAGGCTGCCCCTCGCCCCAGCATTCTTCATCGGTTACCTGAAGGACTTCCAAAACTCTGAGCAGAAGGTAAGATTGTTCCCGCCAACAATCGGACACACAAATATAACATGTCTCCTGTATGCAGACAACCTGATTCTGTTAGATGAGACAGCAGTCGGTCTTCAACGACAACTGGACAACCTATCTGCATACAAAAAGTCCAACATCTTGGAGATTAAAGCTGAAACGAAAATCATATCTCTGGAAAAACCAAGCAAGAGAACGAAAAAACTAAAGTATTATCTGGACGGAACACAGATACACAGAGTAAAGGAATTCAAATACCTGGGAGTAACGTTGAACAGCAACATCACAGAAACAGCGATGCAAAGAGTGCTGATTGAAAAAAGTAAAAAAGTAAGCAGCACAGACAAGAGCAGTGGACAAACAATTTGGTTGGTTTTCAGCGATACCGATAATCATTTTTTACAAAGCGAAAGCAATCCCATCTCGGTCATGTGGAGCAGAGGCCATGCCATACATTCTGGCAACAATATGGCTTGAAATCAACACCAATGGCTTCGATACGTAGAGAGCTAACTCTACCATCATTGCAGGCCACGAACGACCGGAACAGCATGATGCTGTACAGAAAGAGACTCCTTCCCACATGCCATGAAATACTGGAGATAATCAATGCTGAAATCAAAGGAGGCCTCAATAAAATGCTAAGGACATGGGGATCGAAAAACAAGGAAAACTTAAAGAAATATCCAGCTCAGTGGAACAACTAAAGCAGAACTCAACCAAGGTCACAAAAAGATTGAAGAAATGGATTGGATTCAAACCTTGGAAATTGCAGCCTAAAAAAAAGTTAACACACTTGCCGATCAACATACAAAAGATAAATTAAACTCCAGAATATATGAACACGTTCCCGAACAGAGCTCTCCGGAACATCTTTTTGAGGGCTTGTCTAAAACTTTTGAAGAACAACAAAATTTTGGCAATCAGAGGTTTGTCCACATCGAACAAGTGTCGATACTGTGAAAACCAAGAGCAGATAGAAACCGTGAGGCATCTTCTGTTATCCTATTCAAGAACCATCAAACTAAGGAAAATGTACTTGACGCACCACCTCAGCGGACTGTAATTATACGAGGAGGAAGTCTGGTGGTAGCGAATGATGAGTGGAAGAAGACTCCACTGGTGATTGCAGTGGCACAGATCCTGCAACAGACACTGGCACGGGCAGGAGTAGAATGAAGTGCAAGGAGGAAGGAAATGAAAATGGGAAAGAAAATAGAACAGCCTTAAATAAACAAGAACGTAACTCTCATGGGAGGACAGTCTACGGAAAATCTTGCATAACCTCCACAAAATCTTTTGGTTGGCCATTACGGGGTGGAGAATGGGGGGGGGGGCATTGCAGAGAAGGATTTCCTCTCCTCTCTTCACTTCGTCTCGCTTCGCTTTCCTCTTCTTCCTTCCTCCCTTTTGCCCCTTGTACTCCTTTTTAAGAATGGGACTGAAGTAAAGGATTTATTTAGGAGTTAAGGAAACTGTAATCTTGTAAAAATTGTAAACAATTAAAACAAGTAATAATAAATAAATAAACAGTATTATACAACTTATTCTACGAGGACACATGGGGTCATGATACTAGTGCATCGGTCATTGCCATTCATTCACTTTACAACTGAACGCGATGAATGTGGCAGGTTTGTGCTTGTCCCTGTGTAATTGGGGAGTGCTGAAGTACTTTTGATAAATATTTATGGTCCGAATATCGATGACCATAAATTTGATGATACTTTATTCCGGAGATGTGCTAGATACCCCCACCCCCCGACGTTAGTCATTTGTAGAGGGTATTTTAATACGATATTGGATGTACATCTTGACTGCACATCCACTGCACCCAGGCCTCAGGGAAACGTGGCACGCACTATACATACACACATGGAAGACCTGGGGTTGAGCGATGTGTGGCGGGGGCTAAAAACACACAGCGTTCTTATACGTTTTACTCATCGGTACACAATATGGACTCACGCATGGATGTATGGCAGGCATTGCGCAAACTATTAAACTGGGAGGCAGTGTGTAGTATATTACCCAGAACATTGTCTGATCACTCCCCAGTGCTGTTTTCCTCAAGTATTCCAGGAGGCATTGTTCCACGGCCACAATGGTGGTTTAAGGCTACAACCTTGGGAGACCTGGTGTTTCGGGCAAGTATGGCACAGCACATAGAAGGTTACTTTGAAAATAATGAGGGGTTGGTTAATACGCATGCCATCCTTTGGTAGGCGTTCAAAGTATACATTCCGGACATAGCAATGTCAACTGAACTTGGGGTATTAAAGAGACATCAGGATGGAGTTAAGGAGAGTCGAGGAAGCTCTGGGATGGTTGCAGGAGGAGAGCATCAGACACCTGTGACCACAGATTAGCCAAGACATAAAGGCACACCTAGATAAGTACCGGGAAGTGGCAGAGAGTTGCGTTATTTTGATAGGCACGCAGCAGCGCGCCAATACGGGGAGCAGCAAAGGCCTGGATAACAACTGGCACAGATGGTGTACGGCGAGAGGGGGAGCACCAATATCCCGTGCATAATCAGGGAAGATGGTACAGTGGACGAGGTAAGCAAGGTATTTTATGATTCTACAGGAATCTATATTCTTCCCAAAGCTTAGCCACAAATGCTGAAACAGATGACTGACTAGTTAAATTCCTACAACGCTGTTGTGGGCAGAAGCAGCGCAGTGGAAGAACCGATAACATTGAATGAAATTAAGGAAGCGATTAGAGATCTCCCGGATGGGAAGGCCCCGAGATCGGACGGGTTTGGGGCAGAGTTTTACAAATAATGTAGAAGTGTTTTGGTGCTTAGACTATTAACAGAGTTGACCGAGGCGCTGGATCTAGGGGTTCTTCCAGAGTCGCTGCCTAAAGCAGTTATTATTCTACTGCTAAAGCCAGGTAAATCTCCAGACGATTGCGGGTTGTACCACCCGTTATCCCTAATTAACACGGATGCAAAAGTATTTGCAAACATTTTGGCAACTAGGCTTAACCCATTAATGCCCCACATGGTGCATAAAGATCAGGCTGGGTTTGTATTGGGGAGGTGAACGGTATCCAATATCCAGCGTATGTACAATATAATGGCAAAGATGCTGCAAGATGCTGAGGGGGTTGCTGTGTCTCCGGACATGCAGAAAGTATTTCATACGGTGTACTGGCCGTTTGAGGGCAATACTAACCTGCTTGATCAAGTGACAGTAACACAGGAGGCATGGGCTAGGTTTATTAAACGACCCAAGAATACCGTATCATATAATCAAGAAATGCCAATCTGGTGTGCGCCCTTCCTAAGTCCGGCAAGGGACAATTTCCTGGCAACGCACTGGCACGGGGCGGGCATTGACCTTGGGAGACCTGGACTATAAGGGGTCATTTGTGTCGTGGGACTTGATCAAGATATATGTGAGGGGGAGACCGCTTCAGAATCTCCAGTATTGCCGGATCCGCTCGGTTGTGGCCTCGGTGGGGGCCTGGATGTCCTGGGGAGCCGGCAACACACCCATGTCTCAATTATGTACTGACTCTGGATGGGGGGGGGGGGGGGGTCAGCCTCAGCGCTACATAAACTGGCATGGATTACTTGGGAGAGCAAACCACTGCTATTAGGGAAGGTTGGGAGAGGGACCTTGAGGTCACTGTTACAGATGCCCACTGGCTGCAGATATGTCAGCTGACAAGGCAGATCTCATTGAACTCCACGCACAGACTAATTAATTTTAAAATTTTGAATAAAATGCACCTCACCACGGCCCGCCTCAAGAAAATGTATCCAACAATGGGAGGGAAGTGTCCTAGATGCGGAATGCCAGATGCAAATATAACACATATGTTGTGGTCATGCCAAGCATTACTGGAATACTGGTAGAAGGTGTGTCAAGCATTGGACGAGATGGTGGAACAGCCTATTGTGTGGGAACCTTCGACATGTATATTAGGGTATGTGAACAGGCTGAATCCACTAAAGCGTAAACTGCTGAACCTGGGTCTGGTATTGGCGAAGAGAGCTTTCTTAATGCGATGGAAGAGTAGGGAGGCACCCAGATATGACAACTGGCTCAATGACATGATATGGGCGAATGATAAGGAGGAAGTGTATGCAGGCCAGATGCCGCTGACGAGTCACCCGAAAGATATTTGGGGCGGCTTCTGGCAATACTTAGCATGGCAAAGTGCAGAGGTGGAAGGGGTGGA
Source organism: Ambystoma mexicanum (assembly GCF_040938575.1). Taxonomy (NCBI): domain Eukaryota; kingdom Metazoa; phylum Chordata; class Amphibia; order Caudata; family Ambystomatidae; genus Ambystoma; species Ambystoma mexicanum. The sequence goes on from NC_090922.1 coordinate 1,343,321,276, forward strand.
GGTTGTGCCATGAATATTATCATGCCAATTAATGTATTTGTTGAAAATGCTAACTGTTGCACCTCTCTGTGCTTTTCCAGCACAATGAATAAGTCTATACTACATGGCTGTATTCCTGTGCAAGTTAGCTAAAGTTGAAAAAAAACAAACAGAAAGACTTTCAATGTAGGCAATAACAGAATGCAGAGGCAGTCCTACGGTAAGGTGCCTTTACATAAGAACATTGTTTGAGTGACGTACAGTGGGTGAAGGGCTATGTGAGCAGTCAGGAATGAGACGCGGACACAGTGAGCTCATAGTTTTGGCTATAAACTTTTATTCAAAATAAAAGGTGGTTGGAAAAGGCCTCACTATTGCCTACTCTAGGAGATATTTCCCTATCTCAACCAAAACTAAAGGTCCGTCTAGTGTCAAGATGTCGAAAGCAAAATGTCCTGTGTCTGAAATCCTATCCTTGCCCTCACATTCTACGACAAAACAAATTCGATATTTGAACGATAATGTATTTGGCTTTGCAAGTGCCCAAATGTTCACACTCAAAAGTATGGTATAACTGAAACACAAAAGTTCCAAATGAATAAAAGTCACAGTTCCAGGGAACAACTCCTTTTCATCAGGTTTCGTGTTAGGTTATGTTACTTGGTATTTATATAGCACCCTATATATCACTGGTATGATTTCAAAGCGTTTGTAGGTTGAACGCCCTTGAGGACCATAGTCCAGGTCAGTTGAGAGACTAGGGTAGAATACAGTGCTTGGGTGCACTCAATATGTGTTTAGCGAGTGTGATTTGCGGGATGGTGGCAGCATCCCAACACTAGGTGTGGCGGTAGTGAGAGATTAGTCGAATGTGTGCAGTCAGGTTGTTGGTCTCTGAGACTGCATTCTGGCCGCATTAGGCCTGTGCAGCAAGTTTGTGTGTACAGCTAAGCCTATTTTATTCGTGGGGTATAGGTGCATTCTAGCAGGTTATTGAGGCGTTCATGGAGAATTGTTTGTATGTGTGCAGCTAGGCCGAAATTGATCGAGGGTTATAGCTGCATTCTATTGTCTGTTGGTGTAAAGTGGAGATGGAGCATAGTGGTAGGAGAGGTGAGTGGATGGTGTACTCTTGGAAACCCACTGGTCCTGGTTACTTTCTTTGTCAGGATTAGCTGGCCGTGATCATTCTCAGAGGTAGATTCACAGGTTGGACCGGAGTAGGTTATGATTTGCACGATCAGAGGGGCTTTTTTTTTTTTTACATGTTTTTATTCATTTTTACATACAACCATAATAAACAATAACAAACAAAAATGCCAATAATAATGTACTTCCAGATTGCTTCCTGATCAAAGGGTCATTATTCTCAAGGTCAGCATTATGCGGCGGAGAGGGTGTTCAACAAAACATTTGTATAATAAAACCAATTTGGATAGACGTCCCAACCTCGCAGGATATCTGGTGTACTCCCCTACCAGGTTCTTGTCCTCTTGGTTCAAGTTGACTTTGCCTGGTGTATTCCCCTGTAAGGACTGCTTTATGTGATAGTTTTTTTCACACATGCAAACTTGACTTTGGTCTGGTGTACTTCTCTGCCAGGGCTTTTCATATGATTTACTCCACACACTTGTAGACGTGGTTCCACCTGGTTTACTCTCCTGCCAGGGCTTTTCATCCGATTAACTTTATACAATTGCAAACTTGTTCTTCCCTCTCATTTGTTCTGAACTCTTTTTTCGGGTAATATCGGATTTCATATTCCTTCTCATTTGTTTCATACACTTTTGTCTTTCTTTGGCAGCATTGCTGAAGTGCCTCAGTGTCCCATTCTCGCTCTCTCTAGAACTGACCGTTTTTTGTGGTGTCCTTCAGTTCCCTTGTGGTCCTTCTCTCTTGCGTTCACCGCACAGTGAACCGGCCTCTGCAGTCCTCTATCTCCTGCCTTCCTCTCGAGCTTGCCAGCTCCACGGTCGTCTTGATGGATCCGGCAGCCTGGCACAGAAGGGAGAAGCAAACCTGCAGAGTAACACAGAGGAGGAAACACACCCCTGTGAGGCAGAGGCAGAAAGCAGCACCACGCATAAAGTGTGGAAAGCGAAGAAGCCAGAGAGCCTGCAGGTTGTTGCTGGCTTCTACAAGGTCAGAAGCCAGAGAAGCTCCAACCCGCCTAACAAAGAGGAAACTCTGCTGCGTGTCCTTGATGCAAAGGAGGCAAAGAGTTGGATTGAGTAACGGGTAATCCACAGCATAGAATGGAGCAAAAATGCCTAGAAGGATAAGAATGGAGGAGAGGCAAGAGGGTTGGGTAGTGGTTAGAGAATTTGTGCTGTGGACGAGTTCAGTCTCAGTGCAGTTTTTATACCGTAATCCAGATTTGGGAGGGTCAGTGAGTGAGTGCACTTCAAAATAGTTGACTATCCGGTTGAAGACAATCCATGAAAGAATTGTAGAGTGGTAGGGAAGGAGAGAGAGAGGTCCATAGAATGAGAAGATTTTGAGGTCAAAACTTGGTTTCTTTAGGAAATGTATGGCTGTGGCTGTTTGTAACAGGTCTGGAAGGTACCACTTGAGAGAGAGAAGTTGAATAAGTCAGAGATGAACACAGATCGGTGCAAGTTCCTTAGCCATGTGTGGTTTAATGGGGTCAACTGGAGTGCAGGATGGGAAGCAGAGAAAAGTATAGATTGTGTTGGAGAGGGGACAGAGCAGAGTGTGGTGAAGATAGGAGGAGGGAAGAATGAGGGGGGAGGGCGGGAGATGGAATGGTGGACAGTGCATCTTGTGTTTTGATAATTTTTGTTGTAAAGCAGGAGACAAATTCATTGGCGGCTAGAGAGAAGAAACAAGGTTCTAATAGGGACAGTGGGTGGAAGCATAGCCTACAGTATGTGTGATAGCTTGCTAGGGTTCGAGCGGAGGAAGGAAACCAGGGTCAGTAGAGGCCTTGTAGACAACGAGGAGAGTGGTGAATTAGGTGGTGGATTAGTCTGTATGCCAGTTGCCTAAACAGCAGCGCACGGATGTCCTCAACACCTGGATAGTTCGGGAAATTGATGGTTGAGGACATGGGTAGGAAGGGGTAACAGAGCAACCAGGATACTGACCATTCAAGGGATGGACACTACAGAGGCGAATTCTGGTGGGATTAATGGAGTGAGCAAGAGGAGGAGGCAGCATAAAGCAAGATGTTGACTTAGTTGAGGTAGGCGACCACAGAGTCAGGCTTGTATTTCTGTTAGGTGATAGGTGTAGGGGAGTGGGAGGGAGGAACAGAGATTGTCAAGTGGCAAAGTGGTTGGAAGGAGAGGCGTCAATCATAGGTGTCTATGAGACCTGGGTGGGAAATCAGAATATGAGATTGAGAGTGTGGCCTTGTGTGTGGGTTGGAAGGTTATTTAGTTTGAATAGTGAAATGGAGTCAAATTAGTGCTGTTGGGCCTTAGACATAGTGAAGATGTTTAGTTGACCGGTGTGGAGAAGGATGTCTAGAATCTGGCCTGATGGGACAGATTTTAGGAGGCCACTCTTGTTCTATTGAAGGTTTGCCCAAACCCAATCAAGGTACGTGGATGAACAGTCAAGGCATATTCTCAGTAGTGTGAGTGGGGTCAGAGGACCTTAATGAGTCCACACAGTATGGCACACAATATTTCAATTCTGAGAGTCATTTATAAAATTACAGTTCATTATTCTAGGCCTTCTGAACATACTGAAAATAAACAGGTACTATCATCGCACAACACTCCATGTACAAAAATATACAGTCACCTTAGGTTCAAATATACATCAAATAAGTTAGTTGCAGTCAATGATGGAACCAGATCACAAGACAATAACCTAAGAAGTCCAAACCCTAAAATGGATGGAGCCTTGTGCCCAAAGGTTCCAGGAGCCACAATGTTTCTCACTGGAATGATGTCTCTGTAGGTAGGTTTCAATAGGATTGTGTAGGTGATACTTTAAAAGTTATAGTTTTACTCCCATTTTACCAGTGGGAAGTATGTGCTTCCTTTCTTCCAGACCAATGCTAAACAAGGGGCAGGCTATCCGCCCCAGGTTCCATGAGCAAAAAGGTGAGAGCAATGTAGTAAGGGGGCACAGGTACTTGTTCCCAATATCATCGTATGGATTACAGACAACATGCGTAAAGTTAGCATGGCCCCCTCCCCAAACCCTCCCTGACTCTGATTTTCCCAGATTACTTTGTGGACCGTCTGGGGCTACATCTTCCGTTGTTGGTTTCGGTGCAGGGTGCGCAGGAGTTGCAGTTTCATGGATTCTTCCGTTCTGGTGCAGTTGCAAGATGCACCCACTGTCCATTTCGAAATGCAAGAACCACCAATGCAGGCCTCTTCAGGACAGTTCACATGTTAGAGAATGGCGACTTCCAACGACGGCCTCCGCACAAAGGCGATCACAAACTTCCTTCTACTCACGGTCACAGCGGCTGCTCCAGGACAGGTTCCCATGAAGATGGAAAAACTTAAATTCAGAGAGAAGGCTACTAGTGGCACCAGATAGGACCACCTAAGTTCCAGACTTGAACGTGGAAAAGTGACAATTCTGGCGAGGCAGCCCACGAGAGAGCTAGTCAGTCCACCAGGCAGTCCTGGGACACTTTTGAACCTTCAGAAAGGCAGGATACTTGAAAAGGCGTTGAGATTAGTTTGTCCCACTAGACCAAGGGTTGAAGCACAAGATCGGAGATGAGGCAGACGAGCAAGACTTCACCGGGATGGCGACTTGAAGGGATGCTGGGAATTTTAGGAGTCGTCTTTGGATCTTCGGCAGGTTGCTCTTCAAGGGATTCTTGGCTCCAACAATGATCTCAGGAAATAGCTGCAGAATCATCTGCCTAGTCAAAATCCGACCTGGAGGCAAGTCCAAGCCCACCAATGGCAAGGATCTGCACTATTCAAACAGCCAGTAGTTGTCCAGTCAGGGATAGTTACTGGATTCACATTTGGAGAAGCTAAGTGGCAGTCTGCAGTGTTTGCAGAGGACTCTGAATCGTGCAGGGTTTCTTCACTATTTACCCAGGGGAGGCGTTGCCTGCAACCAGTACTACAAAGCCACTTTCCTCCGCGAAGTGGAGAAGCTAAAGTGGCAGTCTGCAGTACGAAAGCGGAGGCGTGGCCATAATGCGCTGCTCCCATTTGCTCAACAGACCGACAAGTGTTGGCTGTGCGATTGTGTTGGAACGTTAAGGGGCAGCTGCTGAGACAATAACGCCTGTCTGGTTGTTCTCTAGTGGCCTTGTATACAATTACCAAGTAACTGCGAAAAACAAAATGTATTTCCCAGAGACTGTGGGGTTCCTTTTCCTCCCTTTGATCTGGCACTGGGGACAACCATCAGCACAATTTCGGACCTACAGGGTGTTAAACGCACCATGCCTGCCCTTCTTTTGAGTTTTTCTGAGTTTTTCAGTAGTTACACTCTACTCCAGGAGACGGCAGGTTAATTCTTTTTTTTCTTATTCCTTTCCCATTGATCTCGGCTTCCGTCTGACTGCTCCCGGATTGACTGAAGTGTCTCAGCTGAATTAGTTTGCTAGGATTCTGCATTTTTTTATTCTCTTTGGTTACTACTCCTAATTGCACTCGCTTGCTTGAAAACCATCTCAGACAGTAGCGAGTAGTGGCCCTGATCTTTGGGAAAGGCCTGCTAGATCCCATAGCAAATATGCCATCAGGTTTACATAGCCAAAAGGGCCAAGAACTTCAATTGGGTCTAGCTACTGCTATGGAACCAGCAGACACGTTCGAGTGCGCTCCTCTGCTTGGCAATAACTATCTGGCTCTTCAGGACCCATTGCTGTCTACTTTGCTTTGCCGTTCACCCCACCGAATACTAGGGTGGAGACGCCTCGGTTGGCGTTCTGCGCAGAAAATAATGTTTGTCACCAAGTTCCTCAATTGACCTTAAAACATAGGTGACCAGTTTAACCCCGCTACACTACCTAATTTGGACTCAGTGCCCCTAGTTACAGCTCGGAATAGCTCTATTAGGACTCCATCTAACAAATCCTCAGTTTTGTTTAAAACGCCCCAAGCAAATCCTTCGCTCCAACCTATTTCTGGGCAAGGTTATATGGATCATTATTTTGTAAAGACAGCAACTACAAGTATTGAAATGAAATCAGCCCCGGCAATAAGAGGCAAATCAATGTTGGCCCATTCGGTGATGTCTGCGCAGGAACATTTTGGTGGATTTAAAGATCTCAGAGATATCAGTATCATTGAATTTGCCTATCAGGTTGTATAAATTACTCACTGTAGTGACTAACATACTCTTAGTTCATAGTCCCCTTTCCTCTATACTGCAAGAAGACGTCCCTTCCAAGGGACGGGAGACAGAACCTTTTTCACCAGAAAAATCTTCTTCCCCTTTAAATTTAGAGGTGCGCGTGGGTGCGGCCCTGGGAGCATGCGCTGCCCTGACTCCGCCCTCCAGCGCCACACCTCAGTCCCCATTGACGCATCGACAACAGATTTAACATTGCCTAATGACACCAGTATTATTAGGGGGGAGGATGGTGGGACATATGGAGGAAAAGGGATCATTGATTCAGAGTACGTAAGGCACTACGGTGTGTGACTTTTATAATTACTCTTACGTCCCGTCCCCTTTCCTCCATACTGTATGGGCGATTACAAGATTGTAGCCCCAGTGTGGAGAGGAGACCCTCCTTAAGCAAACAGGTTCCGAAGAACCGACTGCCGAAAGCCGCATCCGATCTAGAGCCGGCATCCAAACAGTAATGCTTGCAAAAAGCCGGGGGAGAGGCCCAAGTGGCCGCTCTGCTTATGACTTGCCAAGGAACATGGCGCTGGAAAGCGATGGCCGTTGCCTTGGCCCTGACTGCGTGGGCATGCATGTTGGCCGGGAGTGGCTTGTGCTGGCCCTCGTACGCTTCTTTGATGGCCGCGACAAACCAGCGAGATATGGAAGCCTTGGAGGCCTGATAGCCTGACCTTGAGCCGCCGAAAGTGACGAACAGGGTGTCTGGATTGCGGTAGCCCTTGGTCCTGTCCAAGCAGAATTTCAGGGCACGCCTGACATCCAGGTAGTGCAGCACTCTGTACTTCTTCCTTGGGATCGGGAAAGAACATTGGAAGGACTATTTCCTCGTTCAAGTGAAACGCAGAAGGAACCTTGGGTAGAAATGCCGGGTGCGTCTGCAGGACTACCTTATCGCTGTGAAAGGTGGTATATGGTTCAGAGGCGACCAGCGCCTGAATCTCGCCAACTCTGCGGGCCGAGGTAAGACCGACTAGTAAAGCCGTCTTGATGGTGGCCAGCCTAATGTCCACAGACACCATTGGATCGAATGGTTTGTGCGCCAGGGCGCCCAAGACTATATTGAGGTCCCAAACTGGGTGGGGTCTCTTGACAGGCGGATAGAGCCTTGCGAGACTGGTCAGGTGTTTGACGATAGGGTTGGAGGAGGAGAAGATGCCTTCCTCCGAGTTCCTGCAAGCCCCAATAGCTGCGAGGTATGTACGGCAGGTGTCTACCTGTATGCCCAAATGATCGAGGGGCGCCGAAAAGGACAGCACGTCGTCCAGATTGCAGGCCAAAGAGTCAATTCCCCTGGAGTCTGCCCAGAGGCATAACCTGGTCCATTTGCTTTTGTACTGGGCGCTGGTGGCCTTGCTCCTGGCGCCTTGTATGATCTGCAGATTGACCTGTGAGAGGCTAAGGTGCCGAAGCATTACCTGCTTAGGTACCACGCTCTGAGGGCTAGTTTTCCTGGCGCGGTATGGATGATCCTGCCCCCATGCTGCGCCAGAAGATGTGTTGGGCCCGTCGGGAGGTGTATCAGGGGCACCTCTGAGAGGCTGAGGAGCTCCGAAAAACCATGGTCTGGCCGGCCACCACCGAGTAATCAGAATGATGCGGAGCCTTGCAAAGTACCTTGTGCATCAGGGGGGTGGGCGCGAAGGCATAGGCCTTCCTGCCGGTCCAATGGAGGTGAAATGCGTCGCCCAGAGAGCCAGGGACCTCACCCTGCCAGGATGCGAACTGGCCGTACTTCTTGTTGTGCCAGGTGGCTAAGAGATCCACTTGGGGGTGACCCCACCTGTTGAAGATCTCCTGAGTGACAAGGTCGTTTAGCTGCCACTCGTAATTGTCCGCTCCCAGCCTGCTGAGCTTATCCACCTCCAGGTTGGTTTCCCCCGGGAGGTGGACTGCCGAGAGGTAAACCTTTTCCAAGGCCCATTCCCACATGCTGATCGTCAGTCTGCACAGAGGAGGGGATCTGGTGCTTCCCTGCTTGTTGATGTAGTACATTCTGGTCGAGTTGTCTGTCTGGATGAGGACAACCTTGCCCCTAAGGAGTGGTAGAAATGCTCTGAGCGCTAGTCAGATGGCATTCAGCTCCAACCAGTTGATGTGGTATTCCCGCTCCTGTCGAGTCCAGGCGCCGTGGACAGAGATCGTCCAGGGTGGCTCCCCAGCCCTCGAGCGAGGAGTCTGTGGTGATGGTGGCCTGCAGAGAAGGCTGCCAGAAGGGCTTGGCCGTCCGTAGGTGGCAGTCCCTGACCACCAACTTAGGTCCGGGTAGAGATATGGAGGAACGTTGATCATTTCGGATTGAGAGCCCCGTTCATGACTCCATGAGGCCGCAAAGTGCAGCTGAATCCTTCTCATCCTTTGTCTCGTGTGCGGGCCGGCTAGTAGAACCGCCGCTAATAGACCCAGGAGATGTTGATGCCACCAAGCCGAGGTCACCTCTCTGTTGAGGAAGTGGACGGTGGCCCTCTTGATGGCCGAGATCTTGTCCTCCGACGTTAAGACCTTCTCGGAGCACGTGTCCCAAATGAGTCCCAGGAACGTCAGAGTCTGCGTAGGGAATAGCTGTTACGTCTTGAGGTTGAGCGAGAAGCCCAGGTCATGCAGTGTGTTCATAAGGGCATGAGAGGAGTGGTGAACCGCCTCCGGAGATGTGGCCCTGACGAGCCAGTCGTCGAGATATGGATAGATGTGGAGGCCCTGCTCCCCGAGGAGGGCCGCCACTGCATTCATGAGTCTGGTAAAGACCCTGTGGCCGAGTTCAGGCCAACCGGGAGGACCCTTTATTGAAAATGGTAGCCCATGATCCTGAACCGTAGAAAAGAGCGATGGGGCTGCCAAATCAGGACGTGTAGGTACATCCAGTCTCCCTTGTCCAATGTTTCCGCTATAAAAGCTGGCGTAACAATCTTGAATTTTTGCAGGGGTAAGGAGAGGTTGAGGGTGGAAAGGTCCAGCACAACTCTCAGGCCCGCCTGGTTCTTCTTCTGAATGGCAAAAATCCTTGAGTAGAAGCCCAAACCTAGCTGTGCGGCTGGAACGTCCTCCACTGCTTGGCTCTCTACGAGCGACCGGATCTCTGCAAAAAGAGTTGCTGTCCCAACCTCTGGGAGTGGAGGGGAGAAGGGAGGCGAGGCTGGGATGGGTAGGCGATACCCCGTGGATACTACGGATAGGATCCAGGGGTCTGGGAAATTCTGGCGCCAGAAATGTGCATGGAGAGCAAGCCTGCCCCCCACCGGAGACACGTGGACCCGAATGGGTGTATCATGCCTTCTTTCCCTAAGAGGCTTAGGCTGGGGACTGAAAAAAGCCCTTACCACCCCCACCCCCCTTTTGTTATTTACGCCGCCTTTGAGAAGGCAAGCGGTCCGGCTGCCTAGATCTACATTCCTGGAAGCCGCAGAACTCTCCATATGTACGACCCTTCTCTGAGCGTTGCTGAGATTGGGTGTAAGATTTAGGTGTGGGCTTTGTAACAATGGACAAAGACTTTACCGTGTGTGAGCTGTTCTTCTTTTTGTCCAGCTCTTCATCCGTAGAGGAGCGGAAGAGGTTCACCCCCCTTGAACGGTAGATCTAGAAGGCGCTCCTGGACATCCGGATTAAACTTCATAGCCTGGAGACAGGCTGTTCTCCTCATGTCCGTGGCAATACAGATGGCACGGCCTGAGGTATCGATATGAGCCACTGTGGCTTCCATGAGGTCATGCGCCACGAGCTTGGCCTCCGCTAACCCCGCCTTGAAGCATGACTGGCATTGGGAGTGGAGTTCCGGAAGGAAGTCTGCGATTCCCGCCATAAGCGTTGGTTGGCGGCAGCCAGCATGGCATCTGCGGTGGCCTCACGCAGGTGCAGGGAGGCGTTGGAGTAGATCTTCTTGCCGTAGGTCTCCAAGATCGTCTCCTCTTTGCCTAGCAGCGCCGCTGAGGACTGAGGCTTGGAGTAAAGTGATGCCGCAGCAATCACTGAGGAGTGTGGCTGAGGATGGGTCGAGAGCAAGAGTGTGTCCCCCTCAATCTGCCTGTACTTGCCGTGCAGTCGATGGTTGACCGGCTGGACCAACAGGGGCTTGAGCCAACACTTCTTGGCCAGGGAAACTACATCAGTTTGCAGTGGAATCCCTGTGTTGGCAGAGTGGCGTCTTGTGAGGACTTCGGCCAAATCCCCCTCTGCCGGCTGTTCGACCTCGGGTTGAGGGAGGCCTAGGTACTTCCGCCAGGCCAGCAAGACGTTTGTGGAAGGCCCTGGCTGAGGATGGTGTGTCCAGATCCTCCTCCTCGTCCGTGTCCGGCGGAACAGGAGGATCTTATTGAGTGGAGGAGGAGATGGCCCCGGAGGCTGGGGTACCGAGACCGCAGCTGGCGGCAGTGGTTGTGGAGTTGGCTGTGGAGCCGGAGGAGGCAGCTGCACCGGGGCCTGGGGCCCAATGGAGGAGCCTGTGGTGCCGCTAGCATTGCGGGGAGGACTTCCCTGACTGCGTCCTTGATGATCACCCCCATTTTAGGAGACCTCATGAGGCCGAGGAATTTATCAAAGAGCCTCTCCTCACTGGCCGAGAAGGTGGCAGGGGGTACTGACAGGGTAGCGGGGGACTGCTGGAGCCGCTGCGTACCCAGTCCATATGGACGTATGGGAAAGTTTCCCTGCGTGTATGAATGGTAGACTGTAGGCCACGACTAGTCCCACCTTGACACTCGTTCTTTGCCGAATCTGTGGAATGGCGTCGGACGGGTGTCCCTGTCTGGTGTAGCAGCCATTTTGTCGAGCTGCTTGCCACATGCCTGCAACGTGTTGCCTAGCCCGCTGGGTCTAGCCTCATCTGAGAACTGCCCTGCTCCTCAGGCCTTAGCCCGGTAGGTGTACTACCCTCGACCCGGGGGTCGGTAGAGCTGCATAGACGCACCCCCTCGGACATATTGCCGGTATTAGGGGGTAGCCCCTCGGACGTCCTGCCGGTGTCAGTGTTGTAGCCACTTGATCATTGCGCCAGCAAGAGGGTGTAGCCCCTCGGGTGTACACCTGGTACAAGAACCTTCTGGTCCCTCGACACTGCGTCCGGGAGGATCCGCTGACCCCTCGACACGAAGGCCGGTAGCTGAAGCAGCCTCAGTGCACGTGCCGGTGGAAGGACCTGACCAGTCCCTCCCGCGCGGGAGAATCCCTGGGAAGGAGACGCCCTTGCAGGGTGCGCTGGAAAATAGCGGCCCTACCTTGGACCTGGGACGATGTTTCACAAAGTTCTTGAGATCCTCTGGAGGAGACTTCTGGAACAGCTCCCTCCACCTGGCTAGTCTGTTCTTCAGTGCTTTCGAGGACAGCGAGTCACACGCCGAACATAATTGCCAACCGTGGTCTGGGCCAAGACAACATAGGCAGAGGGCGCGGGGGTCTGAAGTTGGGAAGAGCCCGTTGCAGGATGGACATCTGCTGAACCCTGTAGAGGTCGGCATGTGCCGGGGAGGATCGCGACGCCTAAGGACCGAGTACCTGAATGACAAAAAAGATAAAAAAGACAGAGAAGAAGTATCCGCTCGTGGAATTACATGGCCGAAACCAAACCCAGGAGCGCTGGTGAATTCGGCCTGTTCCCGTAGACGCGGAAAAGAGGACTGAGGTGTGGCGCCTGAGGGCGGAGTCAGGGCAGCGCATGCTCCCTGGGCCGCACCCCCACGCGCATCTAAATTTGAAGGGGAAGAAGGTTTTTCTGGTGAAAAAGGTTCCGTCTCCCGTCCCTTGGAAGGGACACCCCTTTACAGTATGGAGGAAAGGGGACGGGACGTAAGAGTAAGGGGTGGTGTGAAGAGGAGGCCGCGGTCTATTGCCCAATTTTTGTAGGGACTGATCATTGTCTCTCCTATCTTTGTTTTGCCACCTTCCATACAAAGTGTGCAGCACTAGTGGCCACCAATGAGGTGACCCCTATTAGTGTGCTCCGGTATTGTTCTCCCTGCACATTCTCTATTTGCCGCACTAGGCAGTGTAAGCTCTTACAATATTGCTCAGCCAAGTTTGGGCATTGTGTCAATATGTGTCTGGCTGTCTCAACCGTTGTCTTGCATAATCTGCACAGTCTCTGGTCGCAAGGAACCTTGCTCCATGACGTTCTGTATTCATAGGTTGGTAGTATATTAAAAAGCAGACAGCTCACAAATCTCTGCAATTCTCTACTACAGGCCTTAGTTACATAAGTGCAGGGTTTCTTATTTCAGAAAGCCCGGTTTACTGTATTCCACATATTTTTTTTCCTACTTAGATGAGCAATGATAGGTGCTCCATCCCAAACTTGTGTTTTGGTTCTCAGACTGTTGGGTACATCAGAGCCAATCATACTTACAGTCAGGGGCGAGCTGGTATCAACCCCTAAATTGATGTTGCCGAAATGCCTATGTGCCGTTATTTTTAATGCCAATAGAAAAGAGTTGGAGCATGGAGTTTGAAACCTTCCAGAGAAGAGACCTGCTAATGTTAGGCCATTGGCGAGGGCAGTGATCAAAGCAATGTACAGTCTGCAGCGCTTAACGCACCAATTGGCTCTTAATGACTGCAGTCCCAATTCTAAACAAACAACCTCCACAGGGACTGAGCTGGTAACCCGAGAATCATTCTGAGGATCTTCCCTTCCAATTTCTCTAGCCATCCCATGTGCTAGATTAATTCCAGGCCATATGTGAGTACCAGAATTATACAAGAGGTGTATACAGCCAGTAGTCCTTCGATGTTGTTCCCGCCATGTAAAGTCACATAGCGTCTGATGGTTGACCATTTCCTCTTAATCTGTGTGTGTGTGTGTGTGTGTGTGTGTGTGTGTGTATGTGTGTGTATATATGGGATACATTACTCACCGTAATCGTATTTCTGATGCTTGTATCTGCTTAGATTCACATGCTGTGCATAGGCCGACATCTAGTGGAAGCTGCGGAGTATTACAGTTTGTTTTTCGAAACTCGAAAATGGGCGTCGACACAGGCGTGCCAGTAATACTATCCCTAGTGTGACGTCCACTGTACCCAAGATCCCTCACGCGTCTGGGATCCTCAGATTGTATTTTTTCTGACATGAGGAAGCATGAGGAGTAGCGTGAGTACAGATAATCCAAGCAGATAGACAGAAAGGTAAGACTACAAGCAATCATGCGCCTTCTCTCGGAGGGGAGGAAGGATGGGTCGCATGTGAATCTAAGCAGATACAAGCATCAGAAATACGATTATGGTGAGTAATGTATCCCTTCTGAGGCTTGTGGAATCTGCTTAGATCACATGCTGTGCATAGATTAGCGAGCAGTACCCGAAGAAGGAGGTGGGATGTGAGAAGGGTCATGAGCAAACAGGTGTCTTAGAACCGCTTGTCCCACTTGTGTATCTGTCTTGGAATGAGTGTCAATGCAGTAATGCTGAGTAAAAGTGTGAATAGAGCTCCAAGTAGCTGCTTTGCAAATGGTGTCGAGGGGAACATTTGCAATGAAAGCCAGAGTGGCACCAATGCCTCTAGTAGAATGGGCCCTTGGCGTAAAAGGCAGAGTTTTTTCAGAAAGAGAGTAACACAGCTGTATACAGTTGATAATCCACTTCGAGATCGCGCCTTTAGAGACGCGATCCCCCTCTCTGCCTGTAGCTACGGAGACAAACAGTTGATCTGTTTTTCTTAGCGGTCTGGTCTTATTTACATAGTAGAGGACCGCCCTACGCACATCAAGGGTGTGTAGTTTCACCTCAGCCGAGCTTTGCGGGTTCTGGAAGAAAGCCGGAAGCTCGATGGACTGGTTTACATGGAATTTAGATATGACTTTAGGTGAGAACCTAGGGTGTGTGCGTAAAACCAGTTTGTCTTTGTGGATAATAAAGAAAGGATCTTGCACTGACAGAGCCTGAATTTCACTGACCCTTCTTATGGAGGTAATGGCTATTAAGAAGGCCGTTTTATAAGTCAGGTGTTTGAGACTACTTTTATGCATGGGTTCGAAAGGGGGGCCCATGAGCTTAGCTAGCACCACATTGAGGTCCCATCCTGGCGGTGGGTTCGAAATAGGAGGGTGAAGTCTCTTTACTCCTTCCATGAAGGCTTTAACTACTGGTACTTTCCACCACGATACTTTGTTATGGGATGTGGTGTAAGCCGAGAGGGCTGCCAGGTGTACTTTCAGAGAGTTAAAAACCAACCCTGCGTCCAGCAGGTGGAGCATGTATGTTACCACGTTGGAAGGAGTGCAATCAACTGGGTTGATTTGTTTATTCTGGCACCAAATAACGAATCTATTCCACTTGTCAAAGTAACAGTGCCTTGTGTTTGGTTTCCTGGATTCTTTTAGGATGTCCATACACCTCTGTGGTAAATTGAGATGCCCAAACTCTATGACCTCAGGAGCCATGCTGCTAGGTTCATTGAGTTGGGTTCTTGGTGCACTGTTAGACCTTGTTGCTGGGACAGTAGGTTGTACCAGGCTGGGAGTTTGATGGGCTCGCACAGCGCCATCCTGCGTAGGTGTGGAAACCATGGTTGTCTCGCCCACATGGGAGCAACTAGGATGAGCGTCATCGATTCCTTGTTCATCTTGTACACCACCTTTCTGATGAGAGGGGTTGGTGGAAAAACGTACGCAAACATCCCTGACCAGTTCATCCACAGGGCGTTCCCTTGGGAGTCTGGCTGGGGGAACCTGGATGCAAATCCTGGGCATTGTTTGTTTTCGCTTGTGGCGAATAGTTCTATAGTGGGGAAACCCCACTGAGAGAAGAGATCTTCTACGATCTCTCTGTGAAGGACCCATTCGTGTTCTTCTGGAAGGGAGTTTCTGCTTAGGGCATCCGCTAGGGAATTGAGCTCCCCTGGAACATGTTGTGCTGATAGGAAGATGATCCGTCTGAGTGCCCATATCCAGATTTTCTGGGCAAGCTTGGACAGATTTGGCGAACGAGTGCCTCCTTGTTTGTTCAGATAGAACATGGCTGTCGTGCTGTCCGTCCGGATCTGCACCGACAAGTTTAGTAGATGGGGCTCGAACGCCCGAAGCGCTCGGATTACTGCCAGAAGCTCTAGCAGGTTGATGTGGTTCTTGGCTACTGAGTGAGACCAGAGACCCTGAGCTGTGTGGTGGAGATGGTGAGCTCCCCACCCAGTCAGGCAAGCATCTGTAGTTACCACTGCTTGTACTTCGGGATCGTAAAAGGGTTTTCCCCTTGCAAGATTCTCTTTTGTCCACCAGTGTAAGCTCTGTACGAGTGTTGGCGAAACGACCACTAGATCGTCCCACTGACCACTTGCCTGAGACCACTGTTTCGCCAACCATTCCTGCATGGGACGCATGCGCAGACGCGCGTGGGGGACCAGGTAAATGCATGACGCCATCATGCCCAGTAACCGCATTGCTTTGCGTACCGTTATTTGTTGACCTGACTGATAATGTGGAATTTGCAGTAGTATATTCCGAATTCTCTCTTCCGAGGGGAAGGTCAACCCTTTCTGAGTATCTAGGATTGCTCCTAGGAACTGTTTTGAGGTGCTTGGCACCAGACTTGACTTCTTCTCGTTGATAGAGAAGCCTAACTCGTGGAGGAGGTCGATAGTCCTCTGAATGTTTGACCTGCAAATTCTTGGGGTTTCCCCCGTTATGAGCCAGTCGTCCAGATAAGGGTACACTGGGATTGCCTCCCTGCGTAGGTGTGCAGCTGCCACCGCCAGTACCTTGGTGAATACCCTTGGTGCTGAAGCTATCCCGAAGGGCAGTACCTTGAATTGGTAGTGGCGACTGTCCACTTTGAAGCGCAAGTATTTTTTGTGCGCCGGGAGCATGGAAATATGAAAATAAGCATCTTTCATATCCAAGGTTGCCATGTAGTCCCCCTTTTTTAGGAGGGGGATTACCTCTTGTAGCGTGGTCATACGGAATTTTTGGGGCTTGACATACTTGTTGGCAGGCCGTAAATCCAATACTGGGCGCATTGTCAAATCTTTCTTTGGCACAAGGAAGTAAGTTGAATAGATACCCCTGTTTACCTGGTGTCCTGGGACGAGTTCTATCGCGTCCTTTTCTAGCAGAATGGCGATCTCCTCGAGAAGGATCTTCTGATGTTCTAAGGAGTGTATTCTTTGTCGTGGAGGGTGGTTCCGGGGACGCTGCAGTAATTCTATACAATATCCTGTGAACACTGTTGACAGCACCCATCTGTCTGAGGTGATCCCTTCCCAAGCCTGGGTGAAGTTGGAAATGCGTCCCCCTACTGGGGTTGCGTGAGAAGGGACCCTGAACTGAGCGTCACTGCTTTGGCGGAGGCGTGCCACCTCCCTTGTTGGGGCTGCCTCTGCCTCTTCCACGACCTCTCTTGTTACCTTTACTGTAACTTTGGGTAGACTGCTGGTTGTTGTTCCATTGTGTACCCTGTCCTTGGGCATAGTTGCCTCTTTGTGAATTTTGGCCGCGTGGGCGACGAAAATTACTGTTCCCCCTCTGGTTCGGGGGTTTGTTGGTAAGCTGGCCAAGGGATTTGAGAGTCTCGTACTCGTCCTTGCCATTTTTAAGTGCGTCTTCGACCGCTTTCCCAAACAATAGATCTGGTTCCACCGGCTTGTCTATTAATGAAGCCTGTGTTTCTGTTTTGAACCCCGACTGCCGTAACCACGCATGTCTCTTGATAACAGTTCCTTCTGCTATCAATCTTCCTGCGTTGTCTGCAGCGTCGAAAGTTGCTTTCAATATGCAACCAGACACGGCTCTCCCTTCTGCCGAGATCCGAGCCAACTGGCTCTTTAACGGTTCAGGAGCAGAGGCTATGAGCGCTGCAACCTCTTCCCATTGATGGCAGTTGTAACTTGCCAACAGGGTGGTGGAGTTTGCAATCCTTGCTTGGTAGGCGGACGTTGAGGCTACCTTCCTGCCAAACCCGTACAGTCTTTTGCTCTCCTTGTCGGGAGGAGCTTCTGACGACGATAAGGGTGTCCCAGCCCTCTTCCGAGTGTTGGTAACCACTAGGGAGTCTGGTTTAAGATGACCTCTTATATAAAGAGGGTCAGACTGGGCTGCCCGAAAAAGTTTTTCGACTCTGGGGTTGACGGCTCTGGTGAGGTTAGGATTCACCAGGGATGGATCTATTCTACGTTGGATGGATTTAAGGATAGGGATGGTCTGAGCGACCGGCCTCCTCTCTCCCACCAACTCTTCTGCGAAGTCCCTTTCCTCCTGTACACCGTGGGTGTCGATGTGAAAATGTTCTGCTGCGCGAGCAAGAACTTCATTAAGGAGGGGTTGGTTATCAACTGGCGAGTCGGTAACTGGGGCTTCGCTCTCTACCGGGGAATCTACTCTGTAAATTTCCTCATCTTCTACCTCCTCCAGGTCCTCATCCTCCGCATAGTATTCAGACCCGGTTCGTTCCTCCATAATTGAAAACTCCTGGTCCCCTTCAGGGAAAGGTTGTCCTTGGTATCTGGGGTGTGGAGTAGAGTATGGAGTAGAGTAAGGCTGCACCTCGAAGGGGTCAGGTCTTTCGACCCGGGCCTTTTTACTTAGGGGGATAGGATCAGAGGAGCCTGAGGGTGTGGCCCCTTGAGGGTCATACGAAAGGAAATGTTCTGGGTTTTTGTCATAAAAATCCGCTAAGGAAGACATCCTTGACATGACCCTGTCTATGTCCTCACTGGACCATTCTTTGGAACAGGGTATGACTTTAGTAGGCAACTTAGAGGACTTATCAAGGGTACCCTTGCTGGATGTTGATGTCCCAGTAGATTTATGTTTATCTGTCTGCTTGGGGTGGAAGGATGGTCTTACAGGAGTGGAAGGCTGAGCTTTCCGCTGTTTCCCTCCCTCCCCGTGCGTGGAAAAATGTTTTCCCTGCCCCTTAGAGGCCCAAGAGACTTTCGACGCCTGGCGCCGAGGGTCGGGAGAGGTATCTTGTTTCGAGCGTGGGGCCTCGCTGGTGTTAACTGCGCTCTCGGTCTCTTGGAGCGCGGCCTGGGGGTGGAAGTCGTCTTCGTCTTCCGACGATCGAACTTCCGTTAATCTAGGGAGCGAGGCACTCTTGGCAAGAGTGGATGATTGCCTTGCGTCATGAGGCGATCTCGATCGAGAGCGCCCAGAGGACACCGAGTCGGACCGTTCTATCCGTGCCTCTTTCCGAGAAGTCGACGTCGTCGAGTTTCGGTTGGACTTAGTGTGCTTAGTGTGTGTAGGTGTAGCGCTTGCGTCGCCGGGGGTCTTCCCCATAGCCGCCCTGCCGGACAACCTTCCGAGGTCGGGGACCTGCGCTCGGCAGTCTTTCGACGCCGTAATGCCCTCGCCGTCCGAAAGTACGGCGTCGCTGCCATCGCTGAAGGCGCCCTCCGCTGCCATGGCTGCCTGCCTGGCGTGGTGGGCCCAACGCTTTGTCGAACGGTCCTTAAGTGTTTTAGGTTTAAACCTACTACACGCTCTGCAGTTCGCTTCGGGGTGGTCCCTCGGCAAGCAGAGATTGCACGTGGCGTGCCTGTCGACCCATGGGTATTTGCGATTGCACTTGGGGCAGAATTGGAAAGGGGTACCCTCCATACGCACCTTGAGGCAGCGGGCTGGTAAGTGTAGGAAATATAGTGTACCTATATACCAAGAGTGAAGAGTATGTACCACCCCCCACTCTCCCTACTTGCAGGGCCGAGGCCAGCGGCCTACTAGGCCCGGGCCGAGGCCAGCGGCCTTCCGAGGCCCAGATCCGTCGTGCAGCAGCCGACGGTCGATGTCTTCTCCAGCCGTCGTCGAGATCGATGTTCGACGTTGGGGTGGGGAAGGATGTTAATAAATAATTTTAAATTGCAATAATAGCAAAAGTATGGCTAAGGCCAGGGGACTCCGCAAGATGCTTCCGACCAGTATGGCGGAAAAAAACAATCTGAGGATCCCAGACGCGTGAGGGATCTTGGGTACAGTGGACGTCACACTAGGGATAGTATTACTGGCACGCCTGTGTCGACGCCCATTTTCGAGTTTCGAAAAACAAACTGTAATACTCCGCAGCTTCCACTAGATGTCGGCCTATGCACAGCATGTGATCTAAGCAGATTCCACAAGCCTCAGATATATATATATATATATATATATATATATATATATATATATATATATATATATATATATATATATATAGGATACATTACTCACCGTAATCGTATTTCTGATGCTTGTATCTGCTTAGATTCACATGGTGTGCATAGGCCGACATCTAGTGGAAGCTGCGGAGTATTACAGTTTGTTTTTCGAAACTCGAAAATGGGCGTCGACACAGGGCGTGCCAGTTATACTATCCCTAGTGTGACGTCCACTGTACCCAAGATCCCTCACGCGTCTAGGATCCTCTGGTTTTGTATTTTTTCTGACATGAGGTAGCATGAGGAGTAGCGTGAGTACAGATAATCCAAGCAGATAGACAGAAAGGTAAGACTACAAGCAATCATGCGCCTTCTCTCGGAGGGGAGGAAGGGTGGGTCGCATGTGAATCTAAGCAGATACAAGCATCAGAAATACGATTACGGTGAGTAATGTATCCCTTCTGAGGCTTGTGGAATCTGCTTAGATCACATGCTGTGCATAGATTAGCGAGCAGTACCAGAAGAAGGAGGTGGGATGTGAGAAGGGTCATGAGCAAATAAGTGTCTTAGAACCGCGTGTCCCACTTGTGTATCTGCCTTGGAATGGGTGTCAATGCAGTAATGCGGAGTAAAAGTGTGAATAGAGCTCCAAGTAGCTGCTTTGCAAATGGTGTCAAGGGGTACATTTGCAATGAAAGCCAGAGTGGCCCCAATGCCTCTAGTAGAGTGGGCCCTTGGCGTAAAAGGCAGAGTCTTTTCAGAGAGTGAGTAACACAGCTGCATACAGTTAATAATCCACTTCGAGATGGCACCTTTAGAGACGCGATCCCCCTCTCTGCCTGTAGCTACGGAGACAAACAGTTGATCTGTTTTCCTTAGCGGTCTGGTTTTATTTACATAGTGGAGGACCGCCCTACGCACATCTAGGGTGTGTAGTTTCACACCAGCCGAGCTTTGCGGGTTCTGGAAGAAAGCCAGAAGCTCGATGGACTGGTTTACATGGAATTTTGATATAAATTTAGGCGAGAACCTAGGGTGTGTGCGTAAAACCAGTTTGTCTTTATGGATAGTAAAGAAGGGATCCTGCACTGACAGAGCCTGAATTTCACTGACCCTTCTTATAGAAGTAATAGCTACTAAGAAGGCCGTTTTATAAGTCAGGTGTTTGAGACTGCTTTTATGCATGGGTTCGAAAGGGGGGCCCCATGAGCTTGGCTAGCATCACATTAAGGTCCCATCCTGGTGGTGGGTTTGAAATAGGAGGGTGAAGTATCTTTACTCCTTCCATGAAGGCTTTAACTACTGGTACTTTCCACCCACGAAACCTTGCTATGGGAAGTGTTGTAAGCCGAGAGGGCTGCCAAGTGTACTTTCAGTGAGTTAAAACCCAATCCTGCATCTAGCAGGTGGAGCATGTATGTAACAATAGTGGAAGGAGTGCAATCAACTGGGTTGATTTGTCTACTCTGGCACCAGATAACGAACCTCTTCCACTTGTCAAAGTAACAGTGCCTTGTGTTTGGTTTCCTAGATTCCTTTAGGATGTCCATACACCTCTGTGGTAAATTGAGCTGTCCAAACTCTATGACCTCAGGAGCCATGCTGCCAGGTTCATTGAGTTGGGTTGCTGGTGCACTGTTTGACCTTGGTGCTGGGACAGTAGGATGTACCAGGCTGGAAGTTTGATGGGCTCGCACACCGCCATCCTGCGTAGGTGTGGGAACCACGGTTGTCTTGCCCACATGGGAGCAACTAGGAGGAGCGTCATCGACTCCCTGTTCATCTTGTTCACCACTTTCCTGATGAGAGGAGTTGGTGGAAAAGCGTACGCAAACATCCCTGACCAGTTCATCCACAGGGCGTTCCCCTGGGAGTCTGGTTGGGGGAACCTGGATGCAAATCCTGGGCATTGTCTGTTTTCGCTTGTGGCGAATAAGTCTATAGTGGGGAAACCCCACTGAGAGAAGAGATGTTCTACGACCTCTCTGTGAAGAACCCATTCGTGTTCCTCTGGGAGGGAGTCTCTGCTCAGAGCATCCGCTAGGGAATTGAGCTCCCCTGGAACATGTTGTGATGACAGGAAGATGTTCCGTCTGAGTGCCCATATCCAGATTTTCTGGGCAAGCTTGGACAGATTTGGCAAGCGAGTCCCTCCTTGCTTGTTTAGTTAGAACATGGCTGTAGTGCTGTCCGTCCGGATTTGCACTGACAGGTTTAGTAAGTGGGGCTCGAACGCCTGAAGCGCTCTGAATACTGCCAGAAGCTCTAGCAGGTTGATGTGGTTCTTGGCCACTGAGTGAGACCAGAGACCCTGAGCTGTGTGGTGGAGATGGTGAGCTCCCCACCCCGTCAGACATGCATCTGTAGTGACTACTGCCTGTACTTCAGGATCGTAAAAGGGTTTCCCCTGTGCGAGATTTTCTCTTGTCCACCAGTGAAGGCTTTGTACCAGTGTTGGCGAAACGACCACTAGATCGTCCCACTGACCACTTGCCTGAGACCACTGTTTCGCCAACCATTCCTGCATGGGACGCATGCGCAGGCGCGCGTGGGGGACCAGGTAAATGCATGACGCCATCATGCCCAGTAAACGCATTGCTTTGCGTACCGTTATTTGTTGACCGGACTGATAATGCGGAATTTGCAGTAGTATATTCCGAATTCTTTCTTCTGAAGGAAAGGTCAACCCCTCCTGGGTATCCAGGATTGCTCCTAGGAATTGTTTTGAGATGCTTGGCACCAGGCTTGACTTCTTCTCGTTGATTGAGAAGCCTAACTCGTGGAGGAGGTCGATAGTCCTTTGAATGTTTGTCCTGCAAATTCCTGGGGTTTCCCCCGTTATGAGCCAGTCGTCCAGATAAGGGTACACTGGGATTGCCTCCCTGCGTAGGTGTGCAGCCGCCACCGCCAGTACCTTGGTGAATACCCTTGGTGCTGAAGCTATCCCGAAGGGCAGTACCATGAATTGGTAGTGGCGACTGTCCACCTTGAAGCGCAAGTACTTTGTGCGCTGGGAACATGGAAATATGAAAATAAGCATCTTTCATATCCAAGGTTGCCATGTAATCCCCCTTTTTTAGGAGTTGGCAGGCCGTAAGTCCAATACTGGGCGCATTGTCAAGTCTTTCTTTGGCACAAGGAAGTAATTTGAATAAATACCCTTGTTTACCTGGTGTCCCGGGACGAGTTCTATCGCGTCCTTTTGTAGAAGAATGGCGATCTCCTCGAGGAGATTCTTCTGATGTTCTAAGGAGTGTACTCTTTGTCGTGGAGGATGGTTCCGGGGACGCTGCAGTAGCTCTAGACAATATCCCGTGGATACTGTTGACAGCACCCATCTGTCTGATGTGATCCCTTCCCAAGCCTGGGTGAAGTTTGAAATGCGTCCCCCTACTGGGGTTGCGTGAGAAGGGACCCTGAACTGAGCGTCACTGCTTTGGTGGAGGCGTGCCGCCTCCCTTGCTGGGGCTGCCTCTGCCTTTACCACAACCTCTCCTATTACCTCTGCCGTAACCCTGGGTAGCCTGTTGGTGGTTGTTCCACTGTGTACCCTGCCCCTGGGAATAGTTAGATCCTCTCTGGGAATTTTGGCCGCGTGGGAGACGAAAATTACTATTCCCTCTCTGGTTAGGGGGTTTATTGGTTAACTGGCCAAGGGACTTGAGTGTCTCGTATTCGTCCATGGCATTCTTCAGTGCGTCTTCGACTGCCTTACCAAACAGATCGGCTTCCACCGGTTTGTCCAACAATGATGCCTGGGTTTCTGCCTTAAAACCAGACTGCCGTAACCACGCATGTCTCTTGATAACAGTACCTTCTGCTATCAATCTGCCTGCGTTGTCCGCGGCGTCGAAGGTTGCTTTCAAAATGCAACCAGACACGGCTCTACCCTCTGCAGAAATCCGAGCTAATTTGCTTTTTAACGGTTCAGGAGCAGAGGCTATGAGAGCCGCAACTTCTTCCCACTGATGGCAGTTGTAGCTGGCCAACAGGGTGGTGGAGTTAGCAATCCTTGCTTGATAGGCGGACGTTGAGGCTACCTTCCTGCCGAAACCGTATAGTTTTTTGCTCTCCTTGTCGGGAGGAGCTTCTGACGAAGACAAGGGTGTCCCAGCCCTCTTACGAGTGTTGGTGACAACTAGGGAGTCTGGCTTCAGATGTCCTCTTGTATAGAGAGGGTCAGACTGTGCTGCCCTGAAAAGTTTTTCAACCCTGGGATTGACTGCTCTGGTGAGGTTTGGGTTCACCAGGGACGGATCTATTCTCCGCTGAATGGATTTAAGGATAGGGATGGTCTGGGCAATAGGCCTCCTTTATCCCACTAACTCTTCTGCGAAGTCCCTTTCCTCCTGTACACCGTGGGTGTCAATGTGGAAATGTTCTGCTGCGCGAGTGAGAACCTCATTTAGGAGGGGTTGGTTATCGACCGGGGAGTCGGTAACCGGGGCTTCGTTCTCTACCGGGGAATCTACTCTGTATGTTTCCGGGTCATCCTCTTCTTCCTCGGAAAAAAACAATGAGGATCCTAGACGCGTGAGGGATCTTGGGTACAGTGGACGTCACACTAGGGATAGTATTACTGGCACGCCCTGTGTCAAGGCCAATTTTCGAGTTTCGAAAAACAAACTGTAATACTCCGCAGCTTCCACTAGATGTCGGCCTATGCACAGCATGTGATCTAAGCAGATTCCACAAGCCTCAGAAATATATATATATATGGAAACAAAGATTATATATATTCCCCCTTCCCCCAACTACTTCTAGTTTAGAGTCTACAAGATTCCAGACAAAAGGGTTTTTTCTACTATTTCTTTGCCCGAATGTCATTATCTTGGTGGCGTTGATAGCAAGTTTGTTGGCGATGGCATAGCTCTGGAGGGTGTCAACCGCTAGAGTCCAATCCGAGTACAGTCCATAAGGACTGTGTCGTCCATGTACATCAGCCACGGGACAGGCACAGTTTTGATCTGAGGTTGAAATTTATCAATCTCTCTCAAGGTTTCATCCAGATCGAAAACATAGGTTGAATAGTCGGGGTGCCAAAGCAGACTCCTGTTTAAGTCCAACGTTTGCTTTGAGCTCAGAGGAAATGTCACCCTCATGATTTAGGTGGTTGGACATCCTGGTGTCCTGGAGCAAAGCCATAATGAACCACAGTAAGGAAGGGTAAAGGCCACAATTTTGCAATTATTTTCAGAGCAAAGGCTGGGAAATTGAATCAAAAGCCCTAGAGAAGTCCACATAGAACAGGTACATTGTAAAACACAGGTGCTAAGCAATGTGCTGTGGGAATTTCTACAGCCAGTTTGAAATTTAATCAGCTGCTCGATTCAGCCCATGTAATTCAGCTTCCTCAACAGCAAAGAAGCAAAGATCTGTGAGCAAGAATCCAGCATGGCCAACAGTCTGAAATTATGTGGGTCTTGGGGATCACCCTTCTTATGAACAGGGATCAATATGGATTTGGTCCAGCTGCCTAGCAGTCAGCCAGTATGTATGATATCTCTGAATCAACACTCCAAAACATGAGACCAATAATCTAGGTTCGATACATAAACGGTGCTGGGGTCTGAGTCAGGGCCCGGAGCCCTAGATGGATGCAGCCGCATGACTCCTCCCCTAATGTCCAGTGTGTCAAAGTCCAATTTTAATATGCCATCCACCGGTTTAACCATCAATTCACTCTGCACTTTATCGTCGTGATAGAGGGATTTTATGTGAGTCAGCCATACTGACTCAGCAATAGGGTTTAATACAATAACTGTATGTCCAGCCATTCATCCTCGGTAGTGCGCACAAAATGTCCTGCTGTCATTGTTATGTAAACGCTTAAACTTAAACATGATCTTCCAGTTAGCGATCAGCAAGGAGTTCCTATGGGGGCATATCCAATTATTATATTTGGTGGTAAGCAGAGTCGTTGCGGCTTTCCGATCTGCATAGATCATATCGAGAGTTCTTTTTATGGCTGCCTGATCTCTATGAAGTTGCTTTATCCTATCGTGGATGCCCACTACAAACAGACTTTTAGGCAGAATTCCGTGCAGTGCCCTTAAGGACCACTACACACAATTAAGACTACAGGTGGCAATACAAGTTTTACCTTTGGTACAAGCCTGTACTACTAGGTTATATAGGTTATAGTGGTAGCAGTAGCGGAGCAGCCAGGCTTATCTCAAGAGTAGATGAGCAGTAGCAGAGATTACACAAAGGGACCACAATTACTGGGACTCAAGCAAACACTGACTCAAGGTTTCAGGTAAAAAATATAAGTACATTTATTTTTAAACCATTTGTTATTAACACAACACTTGTATTAATTCAAAAACCACACGTAAAATATACTACAACTAACCAATTCACTTTGTACAGTATTATTCGAGGTAAGTACCCTGTGTTTGAATGGACCGGTGTTATGAAACTGAACACATTACCGTGATACAATTGCAATACAATTGCGATCACTTTTTGACAGTTCGGTCTACTAGATAAACGCGTATCCGCGGCAACAAATGCTACCGGGGTAAAAACACACTTCGCACGCGAAATACCCAGAGAGAGTTGGGGGCAAAAATCACAGGCAATATATGTTGGTTAGGCAGACAGAATCGAAGAACACACAGACAAGAATTCAAGAGTCAAGGGGCCGGAGCCAAAGTCAAGTGACACCAGGTACCCGTTGTCGAGGATCACACAGTCAGACAGTTCGAGATTCAACATTGCCAAGAATACTGTCAATGTTCGGAAGCAAAAGTTATAAGGAGGGGGGAAAAATAAGGACAAGCCTTAAAGTAGAGAAATAGGGATTTCACCCAAAATTCCTCAAACAGGACACAGTACCTTTCTCAAAGAACAAAGCTGGTGCCCCGGCAGTTGTTCCTGTTGATTTCCCGCAGACCCACGCTTTCCTGCAGCTTCAGCACGAAGAAGGACGATGAGGGGATCCGCACCACACAGGGATGAGGCCGGCAGCAGCGACAATGAATAAAAGGTGCGCTCCTTAAAAACAGGAGAGGTTCTTCCGGTGGCTATCTGGACCACTACAGCAGTGTGCAGCGATTTCGACCACGAAGGCGACCTCTGGCTGAAGATGAGCTGGTTATCCCCACCAGGCTCAAGAGAAAACGACCCCGGACTGGATCTCCTCTTAGTCATTGAAGGGTAGATAGCTCAAGACTGCAGCAGGGCTTCACTGGTACTGGGTAGTTGCAGCAGTCGACCTCTCCTCCACTTCTCGTCAGTTCCTTGTAGCTCCAGTGGCGACTCTCTGACTTCCAGCCCAAGAGACCTGCCTTTTATGCGCAAAACCCCCATTCACACAGCCTGGCTGTCAATCACCCAGCAGAGGGGTTGTCCAGCCCGGACAACCACCTTGTCCAATCATGTCAAAGTGCGACTTGGGTTTCCTAGGATACCCTGTGCAGGGGGGGGGGGGGGTGACTACACCCCTCCCTCACATTCAGCCCACCTAGACACCCAGGCGCCTTGAGGAAGGCTTCTAGGTAGAAGCCCACCAAAAGACAGTGAACAAAGAAGGCAAACCTGGTTTGCCGCGCAAAGTAACACACAAGGAGTTTAACAAAAAGAAATGGTGAATAAACCGCACCAGAGCCAAACGAAAAAGGATTTGGTCAAGCGGGTTTAAGTCTGAGGCTAACACAATAGTCTACAATATTACCACGGTTATATAAAATAACCGCGGTAGAAATTTAGGGTAGATACCACTGCCACCAGCCATGTCTAAATGTTAAAAGAGCGAAACAATGCTCCAGGAGGTACAGATAAAAAGAGTTAATAGTTAACCCTTCCAGCACTCCATGTAAGATGGTGTGTACTGGATTTGTGGTTAAATTTGACTAAGTAAAGTTAATGATAACTTTACCCTTTTCTGGGGGACGGTAGTCGCCTCAAATGAGGTCGGGGCAGGGAGGGGTGGTGGAGTCTGCACGACAACCCTGTGCCACTGCACAGAAGGTGCTGTGTGACACACACAAAGAAGGGGGCTACTGAAGTGGTGTACTCCAGAGCCCACAATCACAAAAACAGGTCGAAACACATAGCAAAATACAAGTAAGAGTGGGGGAAAAGCTCACACTCTTACCAAGTGGAAAGAAACAACTCCAGAGATCCAGCAAAGCTGCTGAGGGACTCACTAGGTAAGGGAAATTAGCCATGAAATGAGGATTCTCCCTAACACGGACCCCGTGCTGAGTGGTTTCTGTACATGGTCCTGCGTCATAGTTTTCCTGAAGCTAAAAGCAATATCACTTTGTTAATATCCCAGTTGCAATATGACAGCAAATTGACCATCCATTCGGTATTACCCAAATTGGTTAGTTCAAATTGACCGTATGGTACAAATAGCTGAATTAGGCCAGTACAATTTTGTCTTTTGGAAACAACCAATTTGGGTAATCACTACCAAACATGGGGATCAGGGATTGCGGGGGTGTCCCCTGCCCCCCATGTTTAGTAGTGATTGCCTTTCGGGGTAGTGGGGGTGTCCCCCACTTCCAGAGGTTTGTAGGCGGGGGACCAAACTTTTTTTTTATAAAGAAAAAGCAGACCCTGCAGCGTCGGGTCCGACACGCATAGGAGGGACGGATCCAACATTGCAGGCTAAGAACATGCACGGACAGCAAAAAGGTAAGTAGGGGGTGGGGGTGTGTGTGTTTTTTAAATTAGGGCGGTTTTGGCAGATGCAAAAATGGCTTTGCTGCCGAATTGTCCATGGTAATTTCGGTCGCGAACATTTCTGCCACGGCCAAAACGGATAAATCCATCCATTCATGTCCCAAAAGCACATATGCATCTAATCTTTCCATATTTCCATTGGACCATGCAAGTCTATTGCCTTGGTAATTTACTCGAATTCTTTGACACATATGCATTTCTTTGGACTTGGAAATTTCTCCAGATCTGTCCACTGCCAAATCCAACAATTCCTTGAAGCCCACTCCATCCTCGGAACTAGATAATCCAGCTTCCGCAAAGGACACGGTACGGAAACTGCCCTGGTAGATTTAAAAAACCAGATCATGGATAAATATAAACCAGCCCTCCTGCTACTCCTAGCAAACGTCTCCGAAGAAGCAGCGCTCTGGGTCACTTCCTTCCTCGAGGGCAGGGCCATGAAGGTCTTCTCCGACATTGCCAACGGAGCCCCCACTACCATCCACTGTGGAGTCCTGCAGGGCTCCTGCACAGCTCCCACTCTATATAACTTGTTCACGAATCCTCTCTTCGACAAGCAGGACACCCTGGATATTACATACACCAACTATGCTGACGATACCCAGGTACTCCTACCACTCTTTGGAGTATACCACAAAGACGCTGAAGCACTCAACTTAATCTATTCTACCATCAGGCTTGGATGGCAGCCAACGACCTCTGCCTCAATGGAGAGAAGACCAAAATCATTATACTAGGTCTAAAAACCAATCATACTCAAACTTCACCATTGATAAAACCATCATCCCTGTATCTACCACTGTGAAGACCCTAGGAGTTCACATTGACTCTACTTTATCCATGCCAAAGCCAGTCCGCGCCATCTCCTCCGCCTCAGCTTACACCATCAAACTTATAAATGCAATAAAGCCATACCTCTCCAAACCCAACTGCCTATCTATAGCTAGAGCAACCGTCGGTGCTAAATTAGACTATTGTAATGCCCTCCTAGCAGAAACGTTGGTTAAAAACATTAACCGACTCCAAATCACGCAGAACAACGGTCTAAGAGCAGCACTCAGCATCCCAAAAAGAGACCACATTACCCATGCCAGACAAGAAGCGCACTGGCTCCCAGTAAAAGAACCTATCACATTCAAAATTCTCACTCTCACCCATAAATGCATCACCCACACAGCACCTACATATCTATCTGAGACCATAACCAATTCCACCTCCACAAGACCAGTCAGGACTGGCTACGCCTACCAACTACACACAACACCTCATATAAACAAAGCTAGAGCTGGAGGGTTAGGCTTCCCCTATATAGCATCCAAGTCATGGAACTCCATACCTGCTGACATCAGAGCTGAAAACGTCCTCCTCGCCTTCAGGAAAGAACTAAAAACCACCCTCTTCAACTAATCCTACGCTATCTCCTCTTCCCATCTCCAGCCCTGAAAAGTACAAAATATGCAAATGTCAACCAAAGTGATCTGTAACTAAGAAAATGTTTTTCTGTAACCAGCGCCACGATGCCTCCGTGCTGATGTGCGCCTAACCAAAGTGAATAAATAAAATAAAATAAATCCCCTGAGCAGTGTGCTGATGACAAAATGAAAGAAGCTGCTCTCCCCTTCTTGGAAGCTGTGAGGTCCAACAATTCTGCGAGTAGCGATGCTTGAAATATGTCCACCCATAGGCGAAAACACTTGGTCAAAATTTCAAGACATGGTTGGGCCATAGGCCCTCCAAACAGAGTGTATGAGGGTTGGCAACTGTGAACCAGCATTCACACTAATTGTACTCCAAAAATCGCTATCCCAGAACCATAGAATATGGGAGTAGGACATGCTATGGTTGTTAGTTGGTAGTTAACAAAAATTGAAAAGTAGTGAGAAAACTCACCACCAACCACAAAATGCAACCAGCCCCACCTTTGTGGAGGAAAGGACTAGCATGCAAAGTCAGAGTGGTTACAAAAATTAAATAAATTCATATTTGTAAAAATAAACAGAATACTTATACAAGAATGAGTGAGAAGACCTTTATACCGACACTGTGAGAACTCAATTGAAGTTTGTACAGTGTCTTTATGTAAACAGAAAATGAAAAAAAAATAAATCAGGCTGGAGATGACTATAGTGCATTAACACGGACTTAAAGGACCTTACCATGGCTCTTTATTTTTCGAATTCCCAGGGAAGTGTTAAAGGCACTTTCAAACCTACACCAAGATGGGGATGTTGGGCCAGAAGCCAATAGAAAACAGAAGTTGTAACCTATGCTGAGAAATTCTCATCATCCCCATAACGACCACTAATCCCGTTTTAGTAATGGGGGATTCATTCTAGACTAACCACACATTTTTAAAAAAAAACTGCATTTAAGAACAGGATACCAATGATTTAAAACAGATAATTCCCAAGACTGAGAAACTAGTGTGTTGGCAATTTATGAATCATCTGGGCACACTACTGAAGATCACTGCCATGTTAGAGGAAAGTCATTGCTCACTGGATATCCAGCATGGTATCCAGTGATTTTCAAACATCAATGGGCCTGAGTTTTCAGAGGACACAACAAGCCCATGTGAGGTGCAATATATAGTCTACCAAAATAGGATTCCTTTTTAGCAGCACCACTTCATGCCATATTCTGTGCTTCTACAGATTGCCCTTAAAATACAGCAGGACATGGTTTAATAGATCAACTGTAATCCAATGCACCATAAACCAACACTGTAATGCATAATTTAATCCCTGAGCTAATCTTTTATTTGTAGGATGCATGAATTAACTACTTTGAATCTCGTGCCAGAGTTCTTATGCCCTTCACCTTCAAATGAGGTTAATGCTGCTAGATAATATGCGTAGGTGTGTGCATTTTTAATGGCATACTTTATCAAAGACCTTTCTCTAGCTTCATGTGTAGTCTACCCTATCAGAGAGGGGCATTTACTCATTTTTAAAATGCTAAATACAAGCTACCCTAATTTAATACCCTAATTTAACAGAGTGCTGAAGAATAGTTGGTCCAAAATCCAATAGAAACCTTTATACACAACAAATGAGTAATCAATATTATAATGTCTGACTTTGTATAGGTTAGTAGTTTGGTATCCAGTGATAGAGAATACAATTACAGAGAATGCTATAACAGAAAAACAAAAACAGAGAAAAAACTATCAACTATTTTTAAAAATAGATTGGGGGTGGGATTGGTGTAAGCACATAGAGAAACGGGTGGTTTGGGGAGGAACCACCTGCCAGTAAAAAAAATCCATTTTTTTTTCATTGTTATTGTTTTTGCTGAAAACGCATTCTCTGTTGTGTATTTTCTGTAATCACATAGAACCCATTAGTTAACATGATTTCAGTATTGTAATGTACATTCAAATGTGTTGTTCAACAGGAACAGTTAAAACAAAAAGGATTTACTTCACAACCAATCCACACAAAACATAAGAAAAAAAGTCTAAAGTGAGGTTTGCAAAGAGCCCAGGAGAATGTGAAAATAGTTTAGGAAATAAGGAAAGGAAGCAACAGCATATTTAATAGGAAAAAAAGACATATTCCATCCGGAAAAGAATCAGAAAATGTGAGTTGTAAATGAATGGAAAGTGAGGATGCTCTAAACTTGGCGTCACGGTCGTTGTAATGTTCTTGATCACTGGGAGGGGGTGAGAATATTGAATTAAAACTTACTATAAAATCATCTGCGTGCTTGTCCTCATTACTTTGGTCCTTAAAAAATATAAACATGCATCAATATAGTTACATTCTGTTGAATGTTTGTCTAAAGTATACTGTTGCTAAATATCATGGGTTTTGCACACAATACTTTGCACATTTTTTACATTTTACAATAATTCAGTAAAATTTATAGAGCACATTTAGGCAAGCGACGCACACAATTACTGTATCTTATTAATTTGTACAACCTATATAATAGGGCAAAATAGGTTCTAAGTTTTTCACAAGAGCAGTTCATTCAATTTGTGTGCCCCCTGAAGTCACTCTCAGCTGCGTTTTACAATATGACCCACTCTACATACCAGTTTTTATTCGGCATTTCACAGTACAAATAAGTGACTTACCTGTACTGCTGATTCAACCAATATTTAACTTTCTAAAATATCCTTAAAGATACTTATTGCCACACTTTCTTTAAACAAAGAATATTAAAGAGCGTATCCTGATATCACAAATTGATTCACAATTGTTGGGAAAGATTTTCTTTTTGTGTCTTTCCTTCAACAGACCTGTAAATGAGACCCTTTCTTTATGCTTTATCGTGAAGTGCAGTTTGGATACTTTGTATTCTTATATATTTTTCCGTAATGGCTGTTTGGTTACTTTTGCAATGTGCCTAGGTGGAGCTGGTGGCAGTAGATATTTTTCTACCGTTTTGTACTTTTTTTTTTATTTGTTTATGGTTCAAGTACAAAATGTAGAACCTTTACAAAAGTGATTTAGAAGAATAAAATATTTACATTTACATTCATTTTCAGAAAAATAATACTTTTATAGCACAACTTGAAAACACAGGATATCACATCTAATAATTGGTATCCTCTAGTTTTTAAAATTGAAAAGCTCTTTTTCTATGTACTTGCACAGACTAACCAATTCAAAAACCAGGGGCTTATGCGTACCTTGCATCATTCGCACCCATAACAGTTGCAAACAGTCCTCAAAATCAATGTTTACAAATTTCATCAATCGGTAGGTTCGCATTGAATTGAAGTGTGGACATTCCAAAATAAGATGTTTCATAGTTTCAATGGGTTTATTGCAAGAATGGAAACGACATTTGATTTGATTAATTTTGTCTTTGTTACCCCAATTAGCTGATCTTTCCCTGGTATGATATAGGTTCATTCTGTACCATATGTGCGCTTTTCTAATATGGTTACATGGAAACAAAAGAACATGGTCACATCTTGGAATACGTTGTTTAACAAACATGCAATATTCTTTGTAGTTTGTAGGAAGATATTCTTTCTATTGTTAGCCGCCAATCCTGTTCAAATAGCTTCTTTTTAGCATAACCTGGACGCTGATGGACATCTTCAATAGTAATACATAAAGACTTCAGTAATTGGTGCATTTTATGGTAGAATTGAGTGAAGGAAGCGGAACTAGAAGAATCTAACATACCTTTCAGGTCGTCATACAATTAATTTTTTGAAGGATAATGAATTTTTACATAACTGCATAATTGTCGCCATTTCCAGCGTCCAGATAATGCCACAAGCCCAAACTCATGGCGAATCAATGCATTTGGTACGGGCATTGGTAAATGCATGGCAGATTTAATCAATGACCCCTGTATAGAATCTACGGTTGCACTCAAGTCGCATAGGCACATATCAAGGGCATATAAAATGACGCTTTCAATTTTTAACGTCAGAAAGTCAATCATCGGTGTTAATGAGAATTTACAGTATTTTGTGTAAATCCTTTTTAGTTGGGACAATAAAGGATGTGTCTTATTTCTAATAAAGTCCGTCCATGCTTTGATTGAATTTTGAGCAGTGAGATTATATCCCAAATAAATCGCTCTGGAAACGATTGGAATTTGAGTTTTCATAGTCTCCCATTGATATCCCTTGCTATTTTGTTTCGTGCCAAATTTCAAAATAGCCGTTTTTGCTGGGTTTGGTGTCAAATTGTGTGCGACTGCAAAGTTCTCAAAAAGTTGGAGCTTTGTTTGCAACCCAGCCGGAGTGGGGTCAAAAACAATGATATCATCTGCGAATGCAATCCATTTCATACGCAGGGAACCAATTTTAACAGAAAACAGGTTACTATGATCCCATTCCTTGTCAAGATCTGTAAGATATAGGTTAAAGAATGTTGCCGCAAGGTTGCAGCCTTGCTTAAGCCCAATGGATGTTTTATTTGGCTCTGTAGTTCTGCCATCAAGTGAGATTTTTATTTTGTACGAGGTGTTAGTGTGAAATTTAATGAACCAATAAAGTAACACTGTAGGTATTCCCATGGCCCTCATTTTATTCCACTGCAGATTTCGTACCACATTGTCGAATGCTGATGACATGTCTATCATGGCCACATAAACAGAGTGAGAATTCTTTCCTCTTGTACCCTCTATCATATGAGCCATGATAGCAGCATTCAAAGCAGTACTCATGCCCTTCCTAAAGCCTGTTTGGTACTTTGAATAGAGGTCGTTTTCCTCGATGAATTTTTCCAGGTCGTATAAGAGGAGAATTGCAAACAATTTTGCATTGGTATCAGAGAGATTGGCCTATAATTCTGTGGTAGGGCAGGGTCGTCTTTTTTGAATATTGGAACAATATTCGCGGTGGTCCAAGAGGGGGGGATGGAGCCGGTGTTAATAATGGCATCAAATTTGGTTTTCAAAATTCCCGCCCAAAACTCAGGATCCGCTTTGTAAAGGCAAGGCGGAAGCCCATCAGGGCCAGCCGATTTAGAATAAGATATTCTTGAAATGGCCCATTTAAGATCTTCCAGTGACCATTCCAAGCGAGCGATCCTACTATAACACAACTGTACACCTGTTTTGGAATAGGATATTTTGCTGTTATATAATCATGCCATTTTTGATCAAATATTTATTTATTTAAATTTTTGGAACGCGCCAACATGCCCGTGGGCCTCAGGGCGCACAAAGAACAAGAACAAGACAAAGACAAACAAGCATAAGAGGCAGATGGAGAAGCGAGTCAGGAGATTATTCCAGGTTAAATAAGTGAGTCTTTGTAGCACGTTTGAACGCTGTATAGCTCTGGATCTGCAGTAAGTGCGCTAAATTATGCGAGTGTCATATGATGATATAGCTCTGATCAGGTCACAATTCTCCCTATTAGATTTTAGAATGTGAGCATGTCTGAGATTCTGCTTGTATGCCTTCAAAATTTGTAACTGCATGTTCCTTCAATTCAATACTCCCTGGCCAGTTATTTTAAATTGTCTTAATGCCTTGTTTTTCTCTCTTTTTAAAAGCTTGCAGGTAAAATAAAAGGGATGGGGATGGTTTTCCTTAATATACATTTTACTAAAGAGAGCAAGTGCATTATTGATCAATTCAGAGTAAAAATGTATCGATGGTGTCTTCATTTTGATATTTGACTGACCCAATAGACGTATTTTATGCGAAACATGCTTAACAAATTGGTGGCACAAGCCTTGACTCCATCTAATGGAAACTTGAGGGTGATCAATCTCTACTAAAGCCAAAGCTGGCTCAGAGGTCAAACATTTACATAGCACTTTCAACGTACAAGAAATCTGTGCAGGATCACTCGTTAGTATGCGACTGGTCTGTAAGGGTGACGAAAGAGAAGCAAGGATTCGAGTGGCGTAAATGAAATCAATAGTCGATACTTTAGAACCCCGTGACCATGTAATGTGTGACTTCATATTGTCACTTACAATCATATCCATGTCCCAATCAAAGTAAATCTCTAAATTTCGCACCCCTTCCACATAATAATTGGGAGGATTTGGATGCTCCAAATACAGTTGGATCTGTACAATCACAATTAAAGTCTCCCCCAATGATAATTTCTAGGGATTGATGTTTGCTGGATATATTTTCCAGACAATTATCAATTTCATCCAACATAGCATCAATCGTGACACTGGTGGGATTCCAGTATAATGATATTATTAGAATTGGCGGGTGTTTAGTCGAGTAAGTCTCCACTAATTCACCCAATAAGCTCACCGATTCCCATATCCACTTTGAGTGTAAATCAACCGAATTGTTGACTGCTATTGCGAGGCCCCCGCTCGGTCGTCCTTGAAGAGGCTTCCTAGCAGACATACAATACGTAGTAAACCCTGGTATAGAAAAGGAGCTTATTTTCATGGTTTCCTGTAGTATTAGGATCGTCGGTTGATTCTCAGGCAAAATTGATGAAAACCAACCCATGAGATTGACATAACCACATGAATTACATGAAAGGACTTTTAAAAAGGTACTTTCAGGCTGCTATGAGGTAGAAGACGAGATTTTGGACCCTAAAATAGCAGTAATCATTGGTTCCAGCCATGGAATACCTTTTGTCGTAGCTACCTGAGTTAATAACGTATGCAAACCACAATCATCACTAAGGTGTGATTTTTCATCGAGTGCTCCAGACCCTGCTGTCTCAGCAAGAGCAGGACTGGAATATGCCAGGAAGTCATTGGCGGTTGATTCCCTTTCAAAAGTGGATAAATTAAATCCTTGGTTTTTTAACTCTTCACGGTTGAACCACAGGAACTTTAGATTAGTCTCAGAGCCCAGATAACATATAGCTCTACAATTGTCAGTCTGAGCTATGGATACTCTCAAAATATCCCCTGATTTCAGCATTCTCAATTGAGGAATACGTGAGAATAAGGCCATAATGAAGGATCGGTTAATGTGCTTCCCCGCAGCAGAGTTCCTGTCTCCCTCAAGGCCAATGAGGTAGAGTTTTTTCTCAGTGTCGGGTGGAATCTCACGATTTTTTCCTTCAATTTGTGTAGGGAGAGTAACTTCTACTCCTGCCATCGGAGATGGAAGAGACGGTAGTACCTTAAGAGTGCCTTAAGAGGTGTTTCTAAATTCAAAGAGCCATCAAATAAAGCCCTTCTTAGGATTTCCAATATGTAATGTTGGGAATTCTCGGAGATTTTCTGTTCCATAGGCGGTGGAGGGGTCCTTTCCACCTTAACCATCTTTGATGGAGTAGGGGGTAACACCTTCATTAATGTTTCAACATTAAGCAAACCATCCTGAAATGCTTTCCTCAATGTTTCTAGTGAGGCGTGATGGGACTTCACTAGAACCTTCTCAGTGTTCTCAGGTAGAAATCTGCCAAGTGCTGGACCGTGTATCGAGATACGGTTGGGAGCAAAAGTAATGTTTGTTGCCTCACTGTCAGTTGCATGATTCATTTTAGGGGAGGCAAGGGGTCCGATGGTCGACTCTTTTGCTGGAAGGAAAATGTTGCTTTTATCA
Organism: Ambystoma mexicanum; assembly: GCF_040938575.1. NCBI lineage: Eukaryota > Metazoa > Chordata > Amphibia > Caudata > Ambystomatidae > Ambystoma > Ambystoma mexicanum. The sequence goes on from NC_090922.1 coordinate 1,343,358,266, forward strand.
TTTGTTATTAGTGAAGGGTAGGCATTACATTGCCCTAATACAATGTCTAATTGAGTGATTTTTCCCTTGCCATTTACCATGCTTGAGGGCTTAGGATTGCCAGCCTCATTCTTTTTCAACGTGGTGCCTCATGTACCTCGGTGCATGCGGCACTATATGATTTTTTCATAGGCAAATTGGACTCACTTGTGATTTTAAGCTTGTGATTAGAGCAAGCTTGTTCGAGTATGGCATCTTTCCTGGTCGTACAGCTTCTTCCCGAAATTCGAAAGTAGCTGTTTAAATTTAATTTAGCCTTTGGAGGGGAAATTGTTTCGATCACTTTGGCATCAATTCCAGCTGCTCTTGTTTCAACAATATCCGAGGAGATTTTCACTGCTGTCTCAGTTGGAATAGGATTGTTGTTTGTCAATTTCTTTGATTGCAAATGCTTTTTAGCACTGGATTCATTTTTTTGGTTTTTGTAGGCAATTTTAATTTCAAACTCGGAGTCAGCACAAGTGCTTCCTGACTTTCTTTTGATAGTTGCTGTAAATCAAAACTTTCCTCGTCGGAAATTACTATCACCGTTTCTTGTCCTAAAGTATCAGGACCATCAGTTGACAATGAAGCCGGATTATTAACCACGTTGTTGGAAGTCTTTTTTTTTACCATAGCTTCCTTTCTTCTCTTAGCATTTCCTTTCAGTGCTCTGATGTGTGACTTTTTTGCGCGACGTGATAAGAAAGAGAAATTCTCTTCAGAATGGGAAAACTCTTGTTCTTTCTGATGCTGCTCATTTAGTGCCTTCACTAAAATCGAGGGACTGTCCAGGGAGTCAACTACTGGAACTAACTTGGCTAATTGGGAAGTAATTGTGAGGTTCATTGCCTCAACTGATGATGTAAGTTCTTTTATTTCATGCATACAGTGGCATACATAATTAGGAAGAGGGGCTACTTGCGGCTTGGTAGGGATAGATCCTACCTCCTGGCCAACTTGAGTTCCCTTTTCGAGTTCAGTAGGAGCCAGATGAGTGGATTGACTATTAATCAATCTTATGGTGTCAGTTGCAATTATAAACCCCTCAATCTTATCCATTTTTTAACATAGATGGTGCAAAATCCCTTTTACATCCTTTAGTTCTAAGTGGGTCAAATCATGTCCCTTATCCAGTAAATCAAGTATTTTGATAATCACTGGAAAAGTGCATGGGGATTGCAATTCCTTCTCAACAGAATCAATAGGACCCCCTGGTAGATTGATTTGAGAGGGCCTAATAAAAACATCAGCTGAATCAGAAGAATATGATAAACGAGGTGGGGGGGGGGGGAGTTCGTAGTTAATGTCCTGGTGAGAATCTCTATCGGGCTCATTAACAAAGCTTTGCTCACATGGTGGTTCTAAGTTTACCAAGTGATGCGTTTTTAATGGACCATAAACAAGGGGCGTTAGCGAGCCAATGGCACGAGCCACCTGGTCATCTAAAGCAATCTTTTTTTATGGTGATGCCATGCTGGTCGTTAGGAAGATGGTTAAGCATGGGAGATTCCGAACAGCTTCCATATACGTTGTCTGGGGGACGCCCTACGTAGCTGTTTGACTTCGTGTCACGGGGATGCAATGCGGAGAGAGGAGTAGATGATAAACTCTTTTCAGTGGCATGTACCATAACCACATGTGATGGAAGGTTTGGGCAATCAACCTCCCCAACAGCACCCAAGGTTAATACATCTAAGTCTGCGGGTTCAATGTAAGAGGTGCGACCTCGACACACAAGCAAATCAATACTAGTTGCTGTCATGGTCATGGCGCCCAAATCATTACATTTGCTCCGTAAACCCCCGGCCATAACTATAAGTACCAAACGTGTATACAGACAGGCAGCGGGGGAGAATAGGCGTCCGATTTCACACTATACAAAAGGAGAAGGATGTGAACTCACCGTGGAGTATTCAACTTGTGAGCCTATTAAATTTCTCGTGGTCAGATAGAGAAAAGGTTTCAATATAGTTAGAGCAACACAACAAAACATCGAAGCAGCGAACAGCAAACAGCGCTACTTAGAGCGCGTACTTCGATGCTCGCGCGCGCAGATGCACGCGCAGGTCTGTTGAAGTAGGTTTCTGGGAAAAGGGGCGGGGCCACCACAAAAGTTCAATGCAAAGGGATGTGGAAGTTGAAGTCCAGGTCCGTGTTCACAGTGATACAGAGGTCTCCTACAGCAAACAGCGCTACTTAGAGCACGTACTTCGTTTTGTACTTTTCACTTGCACACTTTTGTATTTATCGCAAATGACTCCAAAAGTTGGCTGGTACCCTCAGTTATTTGGTTCGTTGTCTTCTTCCTGCTGTGAGAAACCTGAAGGTGTCTCACCCGCCATTCCCCGGGATCTGTCATCCAGGTAGCCAGGACACGGCCATCGCTTTTGGATCCAGTTCCTAGGAGTGGACTAGTGCAGGAGGATCACCTGGATGAGGGGCCTTCGGGGAGTGGGAGAACGAAGGATGAGATGCAGTATCCTCTACCCTGTAACACCTTTTCCCCATCCTACCAGGTAGGATACCTAGAAGCTCATCCACCCTTTCCTGACAAACACTTTCTCACGGACCGTTCATCGTGAGCAACACCAGAGCCATAATACCTAGCATGTCCCAACACCATGGTCAGGCAAGATCAGGCCATTACTGATCATTACACACACCTGACGCCCATCACACTTCCCCACACGGATAAAAGGCAGAGCACGAAAGCACACTGAGCGAGTGAAAGCACACGAGGATGCAGCAGTTCCAAGATGGCACTTTAGAAGAAAGGTGGCGAGACCGGAGAGGTTTGCAAGGAGGGAGGTATCCTTGTCCTCTAGAAACCTTTATTTCCACAAGCCTTGGAAAGTGAGAAGTCTAAAACCGGGAACTGAAGCTGAACAATAATACACTGTGCATCAAAGGTATCCGAGGCACTCCCGTGTTGATAACCCAGGTCGGAAGGCGCGATTGCCGCTGTGGTACTATCCTTGGCTCCTGCAATAAAGCCGCACCAGTGAAAGCAGCATAGCCAGTGAGGCAGAGAAACAGATACGAAATCAGCTTGTGTTTGAACCAAGGTTGCAAGCAGCAACATTGTATGAAGAAATTCACAAAGGGCACTGTTTGAAGTACATGTAATGAGAGGCGCAAACAAGAGGAAACTAAAGGGGTGAATGAGTGAATATACTTTGGATAAGCCAAATAAGATACGTGTACAGAGCGGTTCGGTGCCACGTGGGTGCGCATTTGAAGGTCTCGGTTAGGTATCCAACTGAATGGCGACTGCATTTTAAAAAAGGAACCTTGTATCGAAGCAGTCCTGCGACGAGTCAAGCTAAACCCTGTGCACATTCCAAAGTCTTCAATAAGTATAAAGTGAACTGAATTGGTTTGAGCCTGGCTGAGGGAGACTAATTGAAAGTGGAAAAGGGATCCGAGCCTGGCTGAGGGGGTTCTGCAGTGAACCGTCAGTCAACTGACGAGGAATATTTTTGGAACCTTAAAATAAAGGGATCTGAGCCCAGAAGAGGGTGATCCACCATAATAGAAAAGGAATCTGAGCCCGGCTGAGGGGGATCCAGGGAAAGACACCCGAATCTCAATTATAAGAAGAAAATAACTTTCTATTTTTGTTTTGTACATCAGGCCCTCTGAATCCAGAGACTTTGATAAGAAAAGAGACTTGGGCACATAAGGCCCTGATGCTGGAATTGGAACTGTATCCTCATGTCGAGTAAACACAGTGTGTGCTTGGCTCGAGTGTAGCGCATTGCCCCATGCTGAAAACGTGGGAGGCCAACGGGCTGAACATTCTGACTTAGCATTTTGTGAATACATTTCTTTTTCATGAACTGCACCCCACACTATTTGTAACTAGTAGTAAGGATTGGCAATAGTTTTTTCTTTTTTGCATAGTCCCTTTTTATGTTGACTCCACTAGGTCTTCCTTCTTTATAATTTGATGGCCGTAGCTTGCTCCCATCTTAGATTTAGGTTTCGATAGTCGTTTATCATACCCAAATGTTCAATAAACACCCTTGAACTGTAGTCACTCGTGTCCGTCTTACTTCGATACTAGACGTCCTTACACTGTCTTCTTTGATCCGGAATTTCCATATACGGGAAGCCCTTTCCTAGGGAAAGCTGCTGTTTTCCAAGTCTAAGAGGCGGTTTGTGTGCAAGATGGGATACGGGGTGTGAGACTGTCAGGTCTCAGTACTCATCAAAGTCTTGCTGGCTTTGCTCTTTTGTTCGTCCACTGAAGATCGCCTGTTACCACCTGATCTTTCCGCCTGATCTTGCAATCCATCTTCGCTCCTTGAAGGCATTCTGAGGTGACCTGCTCTGCAGAAGTCTTCATCTTTTCTTTGCCTGGGTGTTCAGCTGTCAGGTGTCTGGAAAAGCAATCCAGCAGGCACGACCGACCGAAAATAAATCCTGTGTCAAAAAGTGACCTCTGCACCCACGACCCCTAGTCCTCCCTCGATGGGACCAAGCATAGAAAGACTGTGTCCCCAACAGAATTCTGAACCTTTGCAGTGGTTTCTGTTCACCCCTGCTCTCCATAGAATTACATGAGTGTAAAATCTATTCCCTAAATTACTATTTCCTGACTTTGGTAGGTAGAGTCCTGGTCAAGTATCCCTTTGTAGTCCTATCCTAGTGCCTGGGATTGATTGAGTTTACTTACATTTTTTTATGAAAACCACAGGCATTGCCAATCTTAGTAAACCTACATAACCAGTATAACTGTGTGACTGATTATGCTAGGGCATGAGGCCCCAAACCTTCTGAGGACTGGGTTTACTAAGTGCTATGGGAACAGTTTTCTGGTTATTTTAAAGTGTCTGACTTTGATTCATCTGAGAGCTGTGAGGGGTCATAAATGGGAGGCGGACATAAAGTTGCAATGTTTTCAACAAAAGACATTTTATTAAAATAAAAGGGTATTGATAAAGGTCTTTCTATCACTATCCAATTGAGAGTTTTCCTGCCTACAGTCTGCGTCTCGTCGTCCAACTTGAGCAAACCGTTTGTGTCCAAAACCTATCTGACCCTCACACTAAAAATGAACAAAAGAATGTGCAAGGTAAATGTCTCTACTTTCAACTCAGAAAGAGTGCAAAAACTAAGTATATAAATACAACAGAACAAGGCTTGTATCCAGGGGATGATTCCCTTCACCTGAACTGTTTCCGGTAGAACATTGGAAATGTTCAGTTCACACAATAGTTCTTGAAGAGTGGTAGAAATGTCACATACACAACACTTCCTCTGAGATGAAAGTGTCTCTTCCAAACAAATTATGTTTTAAGGATTAGAATTATAAATGTTTTTTCATAAGCGCTTAATACCGCAGAGGTTTCTAGGCACGGACCGGGGATTCAAACCTGTGTTGCTCTGCGTCGTCAAGTTTCCAAGACGAGCGTGTCACCACTGAGCTATACAACCCATTGGTACAGTATCTCTTGGCAACTTAAGTAATGGTGTTTTAGCACTTTCACAGGGGGTAATGAAAACATGATCCTTTCCAAACAATGGCTCCCCAAGAGTAATGGAGCAATTTGTGATTTTTGTAAGGATGGCAATAAAAATGTCTCTTTCACTCAGCAATTTATTGAGAAGGATCTCCTGGTATAATACTGTGAGAAACTGGACGTTGTCTCCCTGGCAAGTCCCCAGGGATCTGTCATCCAGTTGGCCAGGACATGGCAATCGCCATTGGATTCAGTTTCTGGGGGTGGACCAGTGAGGGAGGATCACATGGATGGGGAGTCCTTGGGGAGTGGGACACCGACAGGTGAGACGCAGTATCCCCCTTCTTTCAACACATTTTCCCCATCCTACCACATAGGATATTACAAAACACTGCCCGGCCCCCTTTTCCAACACTAACACTTCGCACAACATGCAAGACAACGGACTAACCCCAGAGCAGTTTACCTGACATGTCCCAATACAAGGGTCAGGCAAAGACAGGCAATTGTCCAGAATCAAACACACAGGACGCTCCTTTCCCTTACCCAAAGGGATAAAAAATGGCGTACGACAGCACCCTACGAGCAAGGCAGACCGCACGGCGTGAGAGCTAACTCAGCTCTGCAGTTTAAGAGGTGGCGAAAGATTGCGCAAGTAGAGAGGATAATAACGGGAGAAGTGACCTTGCCCTTAATGACAAAGACCATTTCAAGCCTCAAGAGAAGGAATCATAAGACCTCAACCAATTGCCAGCTATTGCAGCAGATGCCAACGGTTCCCGGGCGCCTCCTCCGCTGACGGCCAATCTGGGGAGAGACGTATGGCCCGATGGTACCGGCCTTGACTCTACAGACAAGAAAGCAGAGCAGTTCATCACAACCACTGAGTCGAGGGGAAAGCCGATAAAATAACTGTGTTGAAAGAAAGTAGCAAGGTGCTAATTGAACTTTGAACAAACAAAAAGGAACTTTTGAGAAAGTGGGGGAAAAGCTTGCAACAGAGGCGTCCGGCACCACATAGGTGCACACGCAGAAAGCTCTACGCAATTACCCGAAGGTAGAGACTTCCATAACCAGAAGACCTTGAAAAGAGGCAAAGAGAGGTCAAAGCGGTCATACATGGGTCTTGTAAAATCCTCATTACCGTTGAAAGTAATTGACCGACAGATGATTGTGAAGAAGGAGAAGTGAATCCTGCATGGTGAAGATTAGCAAGAGTGAACCCGGCAGAGAGATGCTAATGAAAAGGGGCGAAGCCTAAAAGTCCTGTGAAGAATAGTTGGTAAAAGTCGATGAGAGTGAACACGGCAGAGGGAAGCCGACAACCAAGGGCAAAGCCCAATGAACTGTACTTCGTAAAGTTGGCAAGAGTGAACCTGGTGGAGGGATGCCAACGAGATATGACGAAGTCTGCAAGTCCCTTCATGCCTTTTCAAAGTTGGCAAGAGGGAACCTGGCTGAGGGAGGAGAACGAAAAGAGGCGGGCCTGAAGTACCTGTGAACAGTGTGTTGACAGAATAGAATCAAATCGTGGGCAAGTCACACTGCATTGTTTGAAAAATATTAAAGATTTGTGAAAGCAGGAAATATTGCAGAACAAGGGGAAGTAAAGTGTCCCCCTTGTCATTTGCGGTCCGAGCCCAGCCAAAGGAGATCCAGGGGTGAAAGCTCATCACCCAAACTACATTGAGAAAGGAATTGTTTAGTTGTTTTGGTGGAATACGATTGGTGCGGGGTCTGCGTCCGGAAGAGGGGGTTCCAGGGGCGAAGCCGTCACCCAAAGTATATGTGGAACAGAACTTTGCGTTTGTTCATTGAATGGATCAGGCCCTCGAACGCAGGAGAGTCAAACACGAAGGTCCTGATATGGATAAAGAATTGGTTCGAGATCCAAGCCTGAAGGAGGGGTGATCCAAGTGTGGAGAGCATCACCCACGAACATTTGAAATGAGCCTTGGTTTGATTTTTGTGTTATTATATTTATACCCTCAAAGGCAAGAGACTTAAGTAAAAAGAGACTTGGCCATCGAGGCTCCTGATAAGATGAGAACGGAATTGTCGGCTCGTGCTGAGAAAGCTCGAGCATGTGCGGTGCTCCAAGGTCCCACCTTGTCCTGTGCTGAAAACATGGGGAAGGGAGACCCCTGGCAATCACATCCGACTTATTATTTGGAAGGAACAAGTTACTTACCTGTAACTGTTGTTCTCCAGCATGGGTCTGGCATGGATTCACTTACTCATGAATATTCCCCGTCAGGCTGGGAATCCTCGGTAAAGAAAAAATCAGTTTCAGTTTAGTTTCTGAACTGTCTTTCTCCTAATAACCAATCACTGGTCTCTGGGGCATACTGCCCCCAGCCAAGGACTGCCCTCTACCTAAGCCCCTCCTCTGGCAGCCATCTTCAGATTTGGTGGCACGTAAAGTGGCAGTAGGACCAAGAGAAGAGCCGCAGAGGGGTAGGAGGGAGGGTTTGCATGTGAATCCATGCCAGACACATGCTGGAGAACAACAGTTACAGTTAAGTAACTTGTTCCTTCTCCAGCACGGGGTCTGGCATGGATTCACATGCTCATGAATACAAGAATACATAGCAGTACACACATGCACAACCACGGGAGGTGGCAAGGCTCAACATTAAGCATTTACATACAACTCAACATTAAGCATCTCTTACCCCCTCACGAGGCCCACCTTCAAGCGAACAGGTTGCGCAGCACTGCCTGGCCGACTCTGGACTCCTCCCTGGAATCCCGGTCGATGCAGTAGAATCTTGTGAAGGTGTGCATCGACCTCCACGTAGCAGCCCTGAAGATGTCCAGTAGGGGCACTCCAGACAAGAACACTGTGGTAGCAGCGATCGCTCTGGTCAAAGGGGCTCTCGGATGGCCAGGTAACGGTCGGTTTGCCAACCGATGACAGTGCATGATGCAGCCGGAGAGCCATCTGGAAATGGAAGCCTTAGAGAGGGGCCTTCCCTTGGTTTGCAGTCCCAAAGTTCACAAACAGCTGTGATGTCTTCGGAAAACTCTGTACGGTCCACGTAGAACTTCAGCGCTCTAGCCACATCCAGCGAGTGCAAAGTCCTCTCAGCCGGCGAGGAAGGAAGCGACGGGAAGAAAACCGGTAACACCAAGGGCTCGTTGAGATGGAAGTCCGACGGCACCTAAGGCATGAAGGAGCGGTAAGTCCTCAGCACCACCCTCGTCTCGTGGAATGTCAGGTAGGGCGGTCTGCAGGAGAGGGCCTGGATCTCTCCCACTCGTCGTGCGGAGGTGATAGCCACTAGAAACGCTGTCTTCCATGATAGGAACTTCAATGGTGCCGAATGCAGAGGCTCGAATGGCGGCCCCATGAGCCTGCCCAGCACCATGATGAGCGCCCACGCCGGGGCCGGAGCCTTCACCGGCGGGAATGATCGGAACAGTCCCTTCATGAACTCCTTCACCAGACAATGAGACCACAGAGATGATCGCCCCGGCGTCCTGGTGTAGCGGTAAATCGCCGCCAGATGTATCTTGATGGAGGCATGAGCTAGCCCCGCCTTGGCCAGCGACAGTAGGTACGGCTGCACTTGAGGGGCCGTAATCCATAAAGGGTTACTCTTCTGTGCAAAGCACCAGACAGAGAACCTATTCCATTTGTGTCCATAGCACTTGAGAGTTGAGGACGCCCTGGCCTTTGCAAGCACCTCCTCTCAGTACGTCGGGATATCGTACCCTCCAAACTCTAGTGCTGCAGGAGCCAGGCCTGCAAGTTCAGCGACCCCGGGTCGTGGTGAAGAATGGCACCCCCTTCTCTGGCGAGGAAGTCTGCGTCCGTCGGCAGTTTGACAGGGGGGGGGGGGGGACGCCGACATATCCAGAAGGTCCGGGATCCAGATCTGCCTCGGCCACGCCGGTGCGAGGAGGATCATCCTGCACCGGGACCGTCTGAGTTGAATGATGAGTCGCAGCAGCAAGGCAACGGTGGGAACGCATACAGGAACAGGCGGTCCCCGGGGAATGAGAAGGCATCTCCCATGCTCCCCGGCTGGTGAAACCTGCTGGCGAACCTCCGGCACTTTGTGTTCTCCGCCGTCGAAAATAGGTCGATCTGGGGATTGCCCCATCGTTGGAAAAGTAGATCCACTTGATCCTGACAGTTCCCACTCGTGGCATGAGCGCAGCTCCCTGCTGAGTGAGTCGGAAATGGTGTTCTTTATTCCTGCTAGATGGAAGGGTACCAGAAACATCCCTTGGGCTACGGCCCGGTGCCACAGATCCTGTGCTTCCTTGGATAGGGCTGGGGATCTGGTGCCTTCCTGCTTCCGGAAGATCGTGGTGGTGTTGTCGGTGAAGATCCTTACCACCTTGCCCTTGAGGGACGGGAGGAATGACCTGAGGACCCAGAACACTGCTCGGAGCTCCAGGACATTGATTTGTAGTGACCTCTCCTCTGGGAGCCAAAGGCCTCTTGCGTGGAGATCTCCGGTGTGCGCCCCCATCCTTCCAGTGAGGCGTCGTCGTTACCGTCTCCTGATATGCCGGGGCCTGAAGTCCATAACCGCCGCCAGAGGCGTCCGGGTGCCCCACCATCGGATCGCTTGGCGGAAGGTCTGAGCGAGATCCTGTCTTCAAAGCTGCCCGTCACCTGCATCCAACGGGCGTCGAGGAACTCTTGTAGTGGACGCATCCGCAACCTGCACAGGCGCACGAGGTAGCTGCATGAGGACATCATGCCGAGCAGGGACTTGATGGACCTCACCCTGGCCACGTCCATGGCCGACAGCCGTTGCACCTTGTCCAGGATGGCCTTTGTCCTTTCCTCTGACGGAGAGGCCCATCAGGCCACTGTGTCGAGCCTGGCTCTCAGGAACAGGGTGACTTGCGACGGCACCAAGTGGGATTTTGCGAAGTTGATCGAGAATCCCAGCTCCGTGAGCAGTTGGACAGTCGTCGCAGTGTGCCTGACGGCAAGTTCTCTGGTCTTTGCTCGGATGAGCCAATCGTCCAGGTAGGGGTAGACGTGGATCCCCTGCAGGCGCAGCCGCGTTGCCACCGGTGCTAGGCACTTGGTGAATACCCTTGGCACCGACTTCAATCCGAAGGGAAGGGCCTTGAACTGATTAATGTCGCCCTTGGACTACGAAGCTCAGGAACTTTCGATGTCCTTTTAGAATGAGGATGTGAAAGTAGGCATCCTCTAAGTCCAGCGACGATAGGAAGTCACCTTCCTCCAGCTGTCCCAGCACGTGCTGGAGGGTGACCATCTGGAACTTCTGGGACTTGATGTACTTGTTTAGACGACCAAGGTTCAGCGTGGGTCGCCAGCCGCCGGTCTTCTTACTTATGAGGAAGTATCGTGTGTACACTTCAGAGCCCCGGAGTCTCTTTGGGACGAGCTCGATGGCTCCTTTCTTCAGCATCGCCCTTACTTCCAGCAGCAGTTGAGGGACGTGGTTTTCCTTCCTGGCCACGGGTGGAACGCGGGGGCACTTCTTGCGAAACTCGAGAGTGTGTCCGCAGGCCAGGGCATCCAGAACCAATCGGTCGGTGGATATGGACTCCCACACGCTGACGAACTTCGCCAGCCGGCCTCCCACCGGGATGCTCAAGTGGGGGCCCGACGCTACGGCCGGTTCAGTCCTGCTTGGCAGCGGCCTTGTCGCCGAAGACGAGATCCTCCTGACTTGCTGCGTCCTCTGTAGGCCTCGTGTGATGAAGAGCAGGCTGCCTGGCGGTACGTCGAGGATCCGCCGCCGAATCCTTTGGAGGCGCCTTGCTTGCCTCCGGAGTTCCAAAAGGGCGGCCGTCGTTGTTGCAGAATCCCCAAGGCCCAAGCTTTCTCCGTGACGGCCTTGGTGGCCTGCAGGGACTCGTCCACAGTCTTGCCAAACAGATTGTTCCCGTCGAAGGGCATGTCCAGAACCCTGGTCTGCACGTCTTGGTGGAAATCGGTTGCCTTGAGCCAACCACAGCGGTGAAGGCAAACGCTGTTGCCCATCTGGCGAAAACCAGTGTCAGCAATGTCCGTGGACACCGTTATGGCGTGGTCCAACGCCACCTCGTCTTCCTGCAGGATCTCCAGGGCCTCAGCCCTCTTGTCGTCCGGGAGGAAGTCTAGCAGGGGAGCAATCTTAAACCACAGCTCCCTGTCGTAGCGAGCCACAATTGCGAGGGCGTTGGCCACTTTAATCGTCGTCGCCACCGACGAGATGACCCGTCGTCCCATGGCATCCAGTTTCTTCCCCTCGCCGTCCGGCGGGGAGGTCGAAGTTGAAGCCGTCGCCCCCGCCGCTTTCTTCTTGGCCGCCATGGATGCGACCGAATCCAGGGTTGGCTGCGCCCTAAGGCACATGGGGGCGGAATCCGGGACCCGGTACTTCTTCTCGTACCGGCCTCTCCTGGCAGGGGTCGTGGACAGGTTCTTCAGGAGCGACAGCCCCTCGTCCCAGATGTCGTCGAGTAAGGGAATCGAGAGGACCGTCTTCCTCTTGGCCTCAGGCCGTTGATAGATGAAACCTTCTTTCTTCTGTTCCTCGGGGCAGAGCTGGAAGAGCTTGGATACCCTGGCGATCATGTCGTGGAGCCAATTTCGTCGGGCGGGGAGGCCCGAGGAGGTGGTGATGAAAGGCCCATCCCATCACCACCGTCGTCATCCGTCCCCAACGTGGCCGTCTCCGTGTCATCCCTCGGATCAGGAGAGGGCGATGAAGTTTGAGAAGGCTGTGAATGCTGGCTGGGAGGGGGGTGGGGAGGTGTGAACTCTCCTCCGCTTGCTTGGAGGGCTACCCGATGGTACAAGCTCAGCTGGATTGTCCGTTGGTGGTAAGGGCAACCTTGTCCTTATCTCCGCACACAAGGCCTGGATCGCCACAAAGTTCGCTCCTGAGTTGTCTTGTGGCCCAAGTACCAGCTGCGACGGGAGCGACGGCCGGGGAGTGGAATCCTCCGCCTCTTAGAAGACCGCACAGACTTCTTCTTCTCACCTACTGCTGGGCTTTTCCCTTGCAGCCAGTTGGTGAGCCGGACACGCCGATCCCTCATGGTCCGTTTCGACATGTTCTTGCAAAACGCACAGTCATTCTCCACGTTTTGTCTTGGTGAAGGCAGTAGAGACATCTGGAATGCTCATCCTCCTTGAAGACATTCTGCAATCCGCATCCAGGGCAGCTCCTGAACAGCTTGGATCCGGGCGTCGTGCTTCCTTTGTCCTGGGCCATCTCCACGCGGGGTAGGCCTCAAAGATCTTCTGGAATCCTCCAAGAAGCGATGCCCGACGAAAACTTCGCCCTTAAGGGGGGTAGAAAATTCCAAACGGGTCCCCGTTGATCGGAAGTAGAAACAATGGAGCTTGAGGCTCGATTTACAGAAAAAAATTAGATTAAACTCTTTGAAAAATCGCAAAACGCAGTAAAAGCTCGAGAGCTATAGCACGAGGACTCCCAACACTTGAACGTGCGGTAAAAATCTGAAGATGGCTGCCAGAGGAGGGCCTTAGGTAGAGGGCAGTTATTGGCTGGGGGCAGTATGACCCAGAGACCAGTGATTGGTTATTAGGAGAAATCCATTTCAGAAACGAAACTGAAACTGATTTTTTCTTTACCGAGGATTCCCAGCCTGACGACGGGGAATATTCATGAGCATGTGAATCCATGCCAGACCCCATGCTGGAGAACACTTCTTTTCTTTATAGAAACCCTATCCCACACTCTTTCTGTAATTAGTTTTAAGGATTTGGCAATATTTTTTTTTGTATAGGCCCTTTTATTTTGACACAACACCACAAGGACTGCCTTATTTTTCATTTGATGGTGGATGCTTGTTCCCATCTTAGATTTAGGTTAGGCGTTTTTCCACCGTGCATTTATAGTTCAATAAACAACCTTGAACTGTGATCACTTGTGTCTGTCTTTACTGTTGCCATCATGAGTTCCTTACACTGCCCAGGCAGGGACCCTTATTACAATGTCTTTTCCTCTTTCACATACTTTGGCTGGATTGCCAGGTGCACTCCCCTGCCAGGCATCCTCCTCTCTGGGCTTGGTAGATCCCTGGCATACTCTCATGCCAGTTAGCGTTCCCCCAAAGGATCCCCCCGCCTGATGCAACACCTTCACCATGTCTTCTTACAATCTTTCAATTCTCGGAGTATAATACAGGTCTTACTCCTTCATTGTTTTATACTCCATTGGCTTTATTTAAGTGCATACAGTTGAATAGCAACAGTTTACACTAACAATCAACATAATACAATAGCAAACAATTTGTACAATCAATTTCTGTTTAAAATAAGAATAAACATTTGTTTTCATATAATTCAAATTTGAACGATTGAACCTGATTTGATTTAAAACATCCTAACCGGTTATAGATCCATAAAAAAAAAAAGAAGAGGAGCTTGCACTAAAAACATCCAATACAAAACTCTAAAATACTTTATCACAATTCATTATATCTCGTAAAAGATCCATTCATAGTTACAGGCTTCGATAGATGGCAAAAGAAAGTCAGCAATCGTTACCGTCCAATAACATTGTGGTGGCCCTAAGCCAACCATGATGAGCAGCAGAGACTACCACATAAAATTCAGCTGCAAAAAGCGTACACCAAAGTTGACCAGTTTCGGGTTGCAAACTGTGCACAGGCTTTGTCGCAACAGCCACCTGAAATAGGACAGTGCATAAATATATGACAAGCAGTTTCAATTTGTTGACCACATAGTTGGCAAGGGCTCTCCTCCAACGGAATACCCTGCCAGGCTCCCCTAATGGCATGCACAGGTATAATGTTGAGGCGGAAGTACATAATATAACGGATCAAGGTAGGAAGATGCCACTAAGTATTGCCTCGGACCCTGTGTAAAAACCCCCCTGTTGCGTGTACTGAATATATTTGCGCCTTCTTGCCAGAGAGGCCAGCGTGAATACACGATCATGGTCCTGACTTTTATATTAGGTTTGCCCAGGAACACCAGGACCTCTTGTTCCATGCAACATGTTGTTACTTTTACCAACTTCTCCCATATTGGCATCCCTTATATGTAAACTTGTTCAAGTTTTGCTAGTTAATTTCCTGGCGTTCCGGACCCTTCGAGTTCTGCTGCTGCGATGTTCGTGCGGTGCAAAAGCGTTCCCCGCACTGCAGACACTTCCTCGATCTTTCTACACTCGCCGGTGGGATGGTTGTTCCGCAGCGTGACCATGCTACTGCCAACCTTCTCCTTGCTGTCGGCTCTTCAGCGGTCCCCTTTCTGCATCTGCTATGCCGTGCCGTGCCCGGTCGCACTCCACTGCGGTACGAAGAGCCTGCCGCCTTCAGTGTAGCTTTTCTTGCCGGTGTGCCTTCGGTTCTGCTTCCCACTGTTACCGCTCTGCCTCGCTCCTCTCCTTCTGCTCTGTATTTTCAAAGGCACACCATTTTCAAATGTTCTGCACAGCCGACTGGTATGACAACAACTAGTCAACTAGTCTGCTTGGTGTGCTTTCTGTTTCACATTAACTGCTTTCTCCTCTTCCTCGTCCTAGTACTATAGGTTTTATGGGATTTGGAGTCTAATGGAGATTGAGACCCTCTAAAGCTATAATTCTGTCAGATATAGAAGATGTTAAGTGAATGTTATCCTGCTTATGGTGCCTGGCAAGAGGTGTGAGATTTACTATTGAAAGGATTGGTATGCTAACAATATGTCATCAAGAATTCAGGGATCATGGAATCTTCTTCACATGGAAGAGAAGCATACTGTGTCTCTTGATGGGGTCACCACATCTCCCCGACAGCCATCTTCTCCCATGTGATCATGCCTC
Organism: Ambystoma mexicanum; assembly: GCF_040938575.1. NCBI lineage: Eukaryota > Metazoa > Chordata > Amphibia > Caudata > Ambystomatidae > Ambystoma > Ambystoma mexicanum. Next base: position 1,343,373,537 of record NC_090922.1, read on the forward strand.
ATAATACCACACACCAGGGTCAGGCCGCAACAGCCGTCTCATTGCCACATGAAAGGAGATTTGAGGCTGGGGATCAGTGATGACGCCACAGAATTCATCACAATACTTACCTGTGCTGCACTGGTTAGTGAATCAAATGGTTGCTTTCTTCTCCATGGGTGAATTTATATATTTATCAGTTTATACTAAGTGTGTGATGTGACAAATCCCAAGATGTTGTTACTTGTCCCGAGAGTGAGCCCCTTCCCATGAGGCCAGGGTGGTGAGGCCGCTATCCGATAGTCCCCCTGGACAGAGACAGGACCGCATGGTTGTGGCAAGCGGTGCAACGGGGCCAAAGAGAAACGCGGCAGAGCCGCTGCAGATGCCGCAGAAGCAGTACAAGAACACAAGAAGCCGAAAAAGAGGCCAGAGAAGCACAAGACCGATCGAGAAAAGGGGCAGGAGAAACCTCAAACCAAGGGTCTAGGACCCAGATATACCCAAGGGGAATATCCTAAGCAATTGGTCATATGATAGTAACTTGCAGTAGAGTGAACAAGGTATATCACAGACAAAATACAGAGGAGAAAATAGGGTCAGGGACCTGCAACTTGAGAAGGATATCCTCACTAGCCATTGTCTTCATGGCAGTACCTGGCAGGCGAGTGAACCAGGTCTGCCCAGACAAAACCCTAAAGAAACCCGGGTCTGAGACCCGCACCAACAAGTTGACATATGATAAAGGTCAGGGGAAGAGAGGCTTTCCCCCTGGTGTTGTGAACTGTGATAAAAAGCCTGAGAAAGACCTGGGTGAGGGAGTTATTCCCCCTGGCTTTGTGTGGGGAAAAACACAGAGCCAGACACCAGGAGAAGGGAGTCATTCTCCTGGTAATTGAGTTTACGACAGTAATAAAAACAGTGGTCAACAGGAAAGGAGTCATTACTGCCTGGAGGGAAGAAATAATTAACTTTTTATGTAAAGCCAGCAATCCTTTTTTTTGAAGAACTGAAATCAGGGGAAGGGAGCCACTCCCCCTGTTGGTGGAAAACCAAGGAACAAGATACCTGGAGAAGGGAGGTATTCCCCAGGAACACAATAGTGAAGAAGCAACTATGGGCAATAAGGAATGTTGATGTTTGAACTGGAACTTTACCTTTTGTATTGAATAGAGAACATTACTGCATGTTGGCATTACAACCTGCGACTTTGTTTGTGACGTAGAAAGGGATTGAGACCTGGGGAAGGGAGTCATTCGCTCAGGTTAAGATCCCACCTAACTGAACAGTGGTCCGCTGTCCAGAAATAGGGAACCATTCTTCTGGACCAAGAAAGTCCACTACCTCTTTAGTTCAGTTACAAATGTGAGGGACAGAAGTAGGCTTTTTGACACAGGATGGTGGACTATTCATTTATACAAACATCCTGACAGAAATCCTAGTAGTTTAGTTGTGGTAGGGAAACCCCTCTTAGATTTAGGGAAAGTTAGGTTCTCCAGGCAGATGCTGAGGAAGCAGCGTGAGAATACGAGAAGCTGAACAAGACGTCTGAGAAGCAACGCGACCAATTGAGAAAAGGGGCAAAGGGACTGTGACCCAGATATACCAAAGTAGAATATCTTAACCAATTGGCCATATGATAGTAACTGGCAGGAGAGTGAACCAGGTATATCACAAACAAAATACAGAGGAGAAAATAGGGTCGGGGACCTACAATTTGAGGAGGAGATACTCACTAGCAATCTTCTTCATGGCAGTACCTGGCAGGCGAGTGAACCAGATCTGCCCAGACAAAACCCTAAAGAAACCCAGGTTTAGGATCCACACCAACAAGGTGACATATGAGAAAGACCAGGGGAAGGGAGATATTCACCCTGGTACTGTGAAAGTAAAAGCCAAAAGTGTGAGAGAACAAAGCCAAGGAAGGGCAGGGGAAGGCAGTCATTCCCCCTTTGTGTTGGGAAAAACAATGAGAGCCAGACACCGGGAGAAGCGAGTCATTCTCCTGGTAATTGAGTTTACAAGAAAAACTAAACAAGTGATCAAGGGGAAGGAGCCATTACCCTGTGGAGAGAAGAAATAACGAACTGTTGATGCAAAGACAGCAATCATTGATTTATTTGCTTAGCGGGTTTCTAAAGGCCTAATAACTCATTGTATATTTTTGTACTTGCCTGTCTAACTGGAATTATTGTTTTTGTTCTGTATGGACTCATTGTAGCCCTAGACCACTCCCACACCCATCCTGAGCGTAAGCCTTGACACTCTTCAACCTCATCATGATTGGATATGGCTAGACTTTAGTGTCTCCCTGCTCACTATAATAGGTTGGCCTCACAAAATCCAACCCCAGGGTTGATTTTGGAAATCCATCTTAATAACAGTGAACAAACATTTAAGGCACACCAGGCCAGGAGGTATAAATATGAAGGAATACTTCTTCAGTTAGGATGAACACCAACTATATATTTATGCTAGATTTAAGTATTGATTCAGTTGGTCTCCTTGCTTGAGGTTTCCTGACTTCCGTCACAACCTATATGTACCACTGATTCTCTAGAGAAAGTGACTGTTACAAGTTTAGCCTGCTAACACAAAAGTGTCCAGGCAACACCCTCTTCCCCTTAACAGCATAATCTTTTTGTGGGGTGTTTTTAGTACACCCTACAGGAGATGCCATGAAGAAACTAACAATACTGAGCTAGAACTGCTGGTATTCACCTGGGGCAAGCAAAGAGTCAACTAGTAATGTGAATCATGTGAGGCCTTTTATAAGAATTCCATTAGTACATCAGGCTATTGATCTAGCCATACCACTTACAGTGCAGTACGCACCATAGCGAACTTGATCCCAATTCAAAAGTAGTAGATGGTAAAGGATTTAGTGATCAGGAGCAAACGTTGCCTGAGTAACACAGCCAGAGTGCCACAGTAAGAGTCTCCAACTTGGAAAAAAGACGTTTTGCTCAAAGAGCTTGCCCCTCTGGCCCACCTGATCTCCACCTTCTCTCCTCATTTCCAGTGTTATGTTTCTTCTTTTCTTCCTCTCCCATTCCTGACTGGCTGCTATTCGGGCATGGTACACTGCTAATGATCTCTGCCTGAATGCTAGTAAGACTGAGATCTTTCTCATTGGAACCCCAGCTCCCTCTTTCCACTCCCCTCACCCTCTTGTGAGGCTAATAGCATTGATCATCTTTGATTCCTCTCGCTCTCATTCTCTCCTCACATTGCGGACCTTGCCAAGAAGGCTCACTATCAGCTGCACCTCCTCAGAGGCATTCTCCCTTTCCTCAACTTCCCCCACAAACTCATGGTCTCCAGTGCTCTGTTCCTCTCTAGGCTGGACTACTTCAAAAGCCTCTTGCTTAATCTGCCCTCATACTCCCTTCGACTGATTCAACTAATCCATAACAGGACAGCAAGACTGATCCTTGGCCTCAAGTCCAGGGACAGCATCTCTCCAGCCTTAAAATCTCTCCACTGACTCCCGGTTGATGCGAGAATGAAGTTCACGACCCTGTACATCGTCCACAAGGCTATATGGGGCCTGAGACCGCGCTACAAACTTTTTCTCCCCAAATACCTCCTCACTGGAGCCCTTTGGTCATCTAGCTTCAATTCTCTGCAAATCAGACGTTTCTCCAAGCAGAGAGTGGAGGGTAGATCTCTCTCTTTGTCAGGAGCCTCACTATGGAATGACCTCCCTGCCCCTCTCGGGCTTGAGCCGGATCTCCTTAAGTTCCAGAAGCTTCTCAAGGCCCTCGTTTTCTCTTCTTCCTTCCCTTGCCTCTTCCCCTGCTAATGCCCCCACTCAGTCGCATTGACTGGCTCCATGGCCCCTTCTGAGTCTTACAGGGAACCGGGCACTCTTCGCCCAGTCTACCCCAGCACCCCGTGTTCCCTGACCCTTCCTCCTGAGATCCGAGCTTAGTCCACCCCGGTCCTCGCACTTAGCAGGTGGCCTGCACTACATGCACTCGCTGCATCCCATGACACTGCCAACCTGGCCTTCCCTTAGCACTTACCTTTGCCCCTGGGGCCCTCTTCCTGCACTGGATGCCGCCCTCTTCCTGCACTTCCCCTCCCACCCTAGCATTATCCCTTCCTCCCCGATCGGCATTTCCCCAAACCTCCACCCCCCACTTCCCTCCCCCTGCAGTTCCTGTTACTGCAGTTGCACGATCCAAATGACACATGGCCTAGTAGGACCGTTATGGCTGTTTTCTTCCCTGGCCCCCGGACCCCCTTTTTGTCTTGTGGCGCCTTGAAACACCATTCGATGAATAGGCGCTTAACAAATAACCAATAAATAAATAAATCAAAGATCATCTCAGGGCTTAAGAAGAACTGTCTCTTCTCGTATGCTCAGGATTTGCTAAAACCGCTGTGCTCCTAGAAAGCTCATGTAACAGTTTGTGAAACTATGTCAGGGTCTATACCTACACTATCCTTATTTAAAATTCATGATGCAGACTTATGCTGCACGTCTCACCTCAGGTGATGGCACTCAACCCAGCGCCAGATATATTGGAAAATGAAAACAGAAAAAGATGAGGAACGGTATGGTATGTGCAAGCACAATTAAATGCCAAATGTAAGCTCATTGTTAAGTCATCATTTATTCATCAGCCCAGTGATTATAGTAACAGTGTAGCTATTACTAATCTAATACTGTTAGCAAATATGTACAAATCAAATCATTGACATGCACTTGTTCCCCATGTATTCATATACCATATATTTGAAATGTATGTGCAATCCTGCACCTATTAAAAACTAGGGGGCTGAAAATTATAGGGAAATTGACTTCCAAAGACAATGTCGTGCTTACCGACCACCATTTTTCCCTACACGTTTCACACCTAGTACTTCTTCAGAGAAAATGGCTTTATCAAATTTCACAATGATATTGTGTCTAAATAAATACAAACAGGTCAACAAATACAAAAAATATTCTAATACAATACTACAAATCCAACAGAGAAAAGAGTATCTATTGACTTCATTATGTCATTGTAGGACATAATGTAGAATTTATTCTGTCCAGGTAGTACTTGATGGCTCTCTTTACATCAAAGAGTGCAACAGGCTTCATGCGGGCGTTGAGGCTTCTGCAAAAAATACAGGCAATGCAATTTTTGCATTTTCGTGAAATTCTGTGGGAATTTTGGATTGCTCATAAGCAGCACCTTATCTCTGCGGAAGCGTAGTTCGGGCTTGTTGATTGCTAATACATGTAGCTCTGATAGCCTTTGCACCAACGTGATTGCCACTAGGAAGGCCACCTTCCAGAAGATGTATTTTATATTGGCCGTGGCCATTGGCTCGAATGGTTTTATTATGAGTTCTGTGAGGACTTTGTTGAGACTCCAGTCTGGCGGTGTTACCTTAGTTATAGGATATGATGCTTTCAGACACTTCTGGTTCTCTGGGCTCTTCTGGTCAACATGGTATTTTAATAGTTGTTATAATTGCCACCTTTGCAATGATATGATATATGCATTTATAACGCGCCTGTACACAAGTGTTTCTAGGCGCAACAAGACAAGGAGAGGGAAACAAAGGATCTTACTAGGCCTTGTGTCACTCAGATCGCGTTCGTGCGGGGAAGATGGCAGGGGAGAAGTGCCATCGGGCAGGACAAGGGGGATGTGAAGTTAACTCAAAAGTGCAGAGAGAAGAGACTGTGGGGTTGCAGATACAGAGCGTTAATTGCTAGGGAGCTGGAAGCAATGTAAGGGCAACTGGACATGCAGTAGCCTAGGCCAGAGTTCAGAGGGTAATCAGGTGATCAGTGTGCAGAGTAGTCATGTGCATCAGCAGGGGAGAGGAAGAGAGAAAGCGGAAGTGAAAAGGAAGGTCTTGAGTTGCTTCTGGAACAGGAAGGCTGTTCCAGAGGTAGGACGCAGCCAAGGAGATAGATCTTCCCCCACCTCTCTGCTTGGAGAAGCGTCTGACCCTCCGATAGTTGGAGGTGGATGAGCGGAGAGCTTGAGAAGGAAGATATTTTGGAAGAGAAAGTTGGAGGTAGAGCGGACTCAGGCCCCAGAAAGTCTTGAAGTTGATCCTTGCAGCCATATGGAGCCAGTGAAGAGATTTAAGAGCTGGAGAGACACGATACTAGGGCTTGAGGCCAAGGTCAAGTCTTGCAGTACTGTTCTGGATAAGTTGTAAAGATCGAAGAGTAGAGGCAGGAAGATTTAGAAAGAGAGTTGCAATAATCTAGCAAAGAGAGGACCAGGGCTCTGGAGAAAATGAGCTTCTAGGGGAAAGTGAAAAAAGGAAGAATACCTCACAGAAAGTGCAGCTGATATTGTGACTTCTTCGAGAGGTTAGAGATGTGAGGTGAGAAGGAGAGGGTGGAGTCGAAGATGACACCAAGGTTCTTAGCCTCATAGGAAGGAGCAGGAAGAGGCCCCAGACTGGGCGAGTAGAGAGAGAGGAAAGGAAGGTGCAGGTGTCGGAATGAGGAGGACCTCGGTTTAACTGGCATTAAAGCAGACATCATTGGTGGTACACCATTCCTGAATTGTGGCCAGACAGTCTGGTATGAGAGAAAAAGCAAAAGTGGCTGAGGGGTGCCGGAAAGAGAGTGGAGTGTCATCCTAATAACATTGAAAATTGAAGCAGAAAGTAGCGATGTGGTGGGCAAGAGGTGCCAGGTAGTGGCTAAAGAGCCAGTGAGAGAGGTTAGACCTCTGGGGAACACCACAAGTAGAGCAAGAGATAGAAGAGAGGAAAGACCCCTGTTGGACCTGAGAGGGTCGGTCGGTGAGAAAGGAGGTCAACTAGGCCAGGGCCTGATCAGTAATACCAAGGTTGTTGCAGAGACGATTGAGCGGGATGGCATGGTTGACTGTGTCAAAAGCAGAGGATAGATCGAGGAGAACGAGGACAGAAGGGAGATGAGATTCAAGATTGGAGAGCAAGTCTTCATGGGTGTTCAGGAGAGCAGTTTCCGTGCTCCTGGCAACTGTGAAGCCAGACTGGTTGTCCTGGAGGCAACCAACAAATTCAGTATGTAGATATGCTGGGAGATGGGCTGCTTTTCCAAGAGTTTGCCCAGGAACGGAGTGATGGAGATCAGGCGATAGTTAGCCGGAGGGGAAGGATCGACAGAGGGCTTCTTTAGAAGGGTGTGCGCAAGACAGTTGTTAAGGCGGAGGGGAAAGTCCAAGTGGCAAAGGAGTGATCGCAGAAATCGGCCAAGGCTGGAGGAAGGGTATCGATGTGGTCCTTGATTGTTCTGGATGAGCGGGGAAGAATCTGCTTTGCGAGACTTTCATAGATCAGACTTGTCCAGAAACATCATTAGGGGTGAACAGGGGAAAGGAGGAGAAAGGAGGAGGAAAGACGGCATCTGACAGCCCAGGAGTGGTAGAGGAGGAGGAAGAGGTAGAGAGGGTGGACAGGATGTCCTGCGTTTTAGTAGTGAAATGAGAGGCCAAGGCCATGCAGAGGGCCTGGGAGGGAACAGGAGAGGAAGGATTGGTAAGCTCCTTGCAGATTTGGAAAGGCTTGGCAGAGTTGGTAGATGCCGGAGAGATGCAGACATGGATGTAGGCTCTCTTCTTAGAAAAGACAGAGTGAGTACTGCTTTTGTAGCAGACGGCAGGCCAGTTTGTCAGGAGGTGCACCCGATGCCCTCCACTTCCTCTCCGCTGCTCTATACTTGCGTTTAAGGATGGCGTCCTTGGCCACAGCAGAGGATGCCTTGGGTCGCCGATTTAGAGAGCCTGCCAACCAATGGGAGTGCGGTGGGAGGGATGGAAAACAAACAAGGAAGCAACCAGGACACAGGGGGGGGAGGGGCGGCCACACACACGCGAGAGAACAAGTTACTTACCAATTGTAACGTTCTTTAGAATGGATGTTCCTCCCACGTATTCCTCATCTTAGATATTCGTATCGTCAGCTGTGCTGTGTCGGAAAAAATGTTTCCATACCAGAGGCTGCTGTGCTCGATGTCGTGGCGTTGATGTCCCTCGAGAGCCGCGACCGTTGGCTTCAGTTCTGTTTTCTCGATATTCTCAACTGAGGAGTTAAGGCGTACGCCTAGACTATAAGCTCTCAAGGAACATTGAGTGTAAAATACGTAAACTGTACGGCAGGGTAGGTTGGGAGGGTCAATGAGGAATACGTGCGAGGAACATCCAATCGAAAGAATGTTACAGTTGGTAAGTAACTTGTTCTTCGAATGGATTGTGTCCGCCCACATATTCCTCATCTAAGATAGACACCCAATGCAGTGAACATTTGGAGGAGGGAGTACTAATTAATTCTACTCATGGACCGTACGTAGAACGGCTTTAGCAAAAAGACCTCATTGGGATGAGGTTGAATCTAAACAATAGGGTTTCACAAAAGTGTGCATTGACGACCAGGTGGCCGCTGCACCAATATCTTGCACCGGGATACCCCTCTTAAGAGCCGTCGAAATCGCCATGCCCCGAGCAGAAGGAGCCTTTAGCCCATCTGGAGGTTCTTTACCTGCCAGCCGGTAACATTCTCCAATTGCTAAAATTATCAATCTGGATATTTGTTACTGCTAGGCCCAATTTCTGGCAGGTATAGTCAATGAAAAGATGGTCACTTTGCTGAAATGTTGCCAGTCTGGAAATATAAAAGCTAAAAAGCCCTTTTGGGGCCCAGCATGTGGAGCCTTTCTTCCTCCTTACTTGCATGAGGGGGGAGGATAGAATGATGGCAATGTGATCTTTTGAGACAGGTGAAAGTCAGAGACTATTTTTGGTAGAAATTAAAGTTTGACTTTAAGTATAACTTTGTCTTTATGGAAGATGGTGTGAGGAGGCTTACAAGAGAGCCTGTAAATCACTCACCCTGTGGGCTGATGTAATAGCCACTAGTAGGACTGTAAAAGAAAAGTGAAACGCCTTAGCTGACAAGAATGCAAAGGCTCGAAAGGAATGCATGTAAGGAATTTTAATACTAAATTTAGATCCCAAACGGGAACTTGAAATGTGACTGGAGGGTACAATGCTCAATCAATGGATTTTTGAAGTAAGACACCACTTCCGAGGAGTGCTTAAAAATAGAAAGCGCAGCTAGGTATCCTTTTATTGTACCAATCTGGAGCCCCAGATTGTCCAAATGTAATAGGAAAGAAAGTACCACAGGTGTACCACATAGGAATGGATCCACATTCTTATCCTTGCGCCAGTTACTGAACTTGTTCCAACAACACCGGTACAAAGATTTTGTTGCTGGTCTTCTGGCTGAAAGCAAAATCACCATTACGTCGTCCGGGAGGTCTCAATCCTTATATCTCAGTCTCTCAGAAACCATGCCTGAAGGCTGAGTGTCTTGACCTATGGATGGAGAACCTGACCTTCCTCTTGCGAGAGAAGCTCCTCTCTTTCTGGAAGGCGTATTGGAGGGCAGATGGACATATCCAGATGGTCCGGTTAACAGGACCGCCTGGCCCAATCCGGGGCAATAAGGATCCTGGTTGTCCTGAACTTTCTCAACCTCCTGATTACGTGACGAATCATGGGGACTGGAGGAAACGCATATGAGTGGAAATTCCCAGTCCACTACGAACGCGCCGCTAGAGCTCCTCTTGGAGGAAATTCCCTTGAGCAGTACCGATTGCACTTCCGGTTGAAACAAATCCACTTGAGGGGTTCCCTAAACAGTGAAGATCTCTTGAAAGACTTCCTGAGCTAGTACCCACGCGTGGGAGACTGTGCTCTGCCTGCTCAGAGCATCTGCCGTAGTGTTCTGCTCTCCGGCTAGGTGAACTGCAGACAGAAAGATTCCTTCTTGTATTGTCCAGAACCAGAGCTGCATTGCCTCTCTGCACAGTGGTAGTGACCCTACACATCCTCTCTTGTTGAGGAAGTACATGGCCACTGTGTTGTCCGTCATTATCAGGACATTCTTTCCCCGTATAGAGGGCAGGAAGGCCTTCAGCGCTAGTCTGATTGCCCTCAGCTCCAAAAGGTTGATGTGTAGTCTGGACCCCGATGGAGACCAACGACAGCTGATTGTCAGTTCATTGATGTGGGCTCCCCACCCCATGAGTGAGGCATCCGTCACTACCGTTATCTCCGGCCATGTTTTCCAAAAAGATTCTCCCTTGAGAAGGTTGTCCTCGCAAGCCCACCAAAATTAGGTCATGAGCAAATCTGCTCCGAACTTGCAGTTGATCCGACATATTCCCTGAAAATTGGGACCACCGAGTTCTGAGAGCCCATTGAAGGGATCACATTCTCAATCGGTCCTCTGACACCAGCAAAATGCAGGACGCCATGAGACCGAGCAACCTAAAAAAAAAAAAATGTAAAAAAAAAAATGGAAGGCCGGAAGATGTTGGGCATTCTGGGATTTTGCTGCTATCTGCTGAATGTGTTGAGCTCTCACCTCGGGAGGATGTATCCAAGATCGCTCAGATGAACTGGAATCTTTCGAATGGTATCATATGGGACTTCTTGTATTTGAGGGAGAAGCCCAGTCTGTGTAGGGAGTGGCAGGTGATACGGAGATGTTCCTGGGCTTGCTCGGGTGAACAAGCCCTGATCAACCAGTCGTCCAGCTAGGGGTAGCTGTGAATCCCCCCTCTCCTCAGACTTGCTGCCACTACCGCCATCAGCTTGGTTAAAACCCTCGGGCAGAGGTCAGTCCGAATGGCAAAACTCGAAACTGATAGTGAGAACCACCAACCGCGCACCTCAGGTACTTCCTGTGCTTGAGATGGATTGGCACATGAAAGCAACCATCCTGAAGGTCCAATGATACCAACCAATCTTGGAGTTCGAGAGCCTGAAGGATCTGAGAAAGGGTAGCCATCTTGAACTTGTCCTTGTTGAGGTACTTGTTCAAGTTTCTTAAGTCCAAGATGGGTCCCAATCCTCCGTCCTTCTTGGGAATCAGAAAATAAGGGGAATACCAAGCCTTGTTCCTCTCCGCTACAGGTACTTGTTCTATTGCACCTTTCTGTAGCACGGTTACAATTTTTGCACAAGGAGCAGGTCTGGAATTTTGACAGAGTTGGTTCCCGGTTGATGATCTTGAGGCCTTTTTAGAAAAGGAAGGCAGTAACCTTGAGCTACTGTTTCCAGTGCCCAAGCATCTGAAGTAATGCCCCGCCATTTGTTCAGATGCTGAGAGATTCTGCCTCCCACCAGGGTCTTGTGGGTCAAGGCCTCAGAGCGGCTTAGAGGTGGTTGAAGCAGCGGCTGAGGGTAAAGATGCCGCTGCTAGGGCTGATTTAGCACCCCTTCCTCGTCCACCACGAGGGAATCTTCTTTGCCCCCTTTGTCCGGCTGTCCTCTTCCTCTACCAACTCAGGAATACAAACAAAAAGAACGACCCGCCCAGGAAGATGAGCCTGAATAAGGTTGTTGAGGTTGTCGAATGGAGGCACTAAGGGACTTAACCACCGCCTTAGAGGTCTGCAGCTTCTCCAGACTCTCATCCGCCTTGCTGCCGAACCACCTCGAGCCGTCGAAGGACATGTTGAGCAGTCTGGCCTGCACGTCCGATGCAAACCCCGACTTTCTCAACCATGCAAACCTGCGCAGTACAGTGCTTGCAGCCATGGATCTGCTGATGATGTCAGCAGTATCCAGTCCTGATTGGAGACACACTCACATCGTCTCCTTGCCATCCTTAACTATGTTCAGAAAGCCGTCCGTTTCCTCACCTTCCGGGATGTGATCAGCCGCCATGGCAACACACACATGGTATAAGTAAATCTAGCCAAGGTACAGGTAACATTAGTGGACTGCAGGGCCATGCTGCCTGAGGTAAAGACCTTGCGAGCCCATGCATCCTCTTTTTTATCCTCTCTATCTGGGGGAATAGAGGGATGGGCAGATGGTTTGGTCGAAGTAGCAGCCTGGACTACTAAACTGTCAGGAGTAGGATGTTTGCTGAGATCGCTGCTAGAGGGTCTATACTTGCAAGAGAAGTTCCTGTTCACAGCAGGTCCAGATTCTGGAGCTTCCCAATTCGCTACCACCTTCCTCTTAAGGGCCTTATGAAAAGGTAAAATTGGGTCCTTCTTAGGAACCTGGTCCAGGATGTCCGTCATGTCATCCTGCTCATATGTTGGTGAAGCTCTACTCCAACCCAAGTACTCATTGACTCTGTTCATAAAGTTTCTATAACCTGAATCAGCATGGTCTGACGGGCCAGGTTTACCAAACTCCAGCTCTGGTGAAGTGTCAAGACCACTAGCAGATTGGAGGGAGTCACAGAGGTCCTTCCTCCTGGACTCTGGGTCAATGAGCTCTTCAGTTACCTCTATAGTGCAAAATCGCACTACAAATGGTGATATGTCCTCATCAGAAGCACTTTCCGCTTCATAAAAGGAGGATATTGACTAAAAAACTATTTTTACAGGTTTGAAGATTTTATCCTGAACCATTGTGTGTTTCGATGGGACGAAGGTGTCGAAGACGCCTTCGAGAAAGGGGTCGATTTATTAGAAACTGCCCTTGATTTTGGCATTGAAGGCCTCGACGATTTTAGCTTCTTCAGCGGTATCAGAGATGGACTGGACTCACAAGTCGATACCTTCGACTTAGGGGTCGAAGGAGTTGAAGAAGACATTTTTCTGCAGAAAAACGAAGAGTGCCGTTATTACTCGAAGCAAAGCTTTCAGAAAAACAGAACTGAAGCCAACGGGCGCGGCACAAGCTACTTTTACTACTCATGATGTTGACATGCCACAGCGACCGATGCCACAACATCATGCTCAGCGCCCTCTGCCGAGAAAGTCTTTTCCGGAAGCAGCGAAGCTGGCGAGATACGAATATCAAAGATGGGGAATAAGTGGGAGGACACAATCCATTTGAAATATATATACACCAAGAAAGTTATGGTGAGTTTATAAAGGGTTGAAAAATCCCTTTTACCTGAAAGTGAAAAGTAGTCACATATTCCACAACACACTCCCCAGGGCTACATCTGACTGTGAGCACTATATCACAATGTGGCATATTCCAAGGGACTCGATTCCCTGGCAGATGTGGTAAGCCGGAGTACAATTCTGGTGAGAGCGTGTTCCCCAGTTTTTGTTTATATAAAACATGGCTGTGGTACTGTTTGTAAGGACTCAGACTGTTTTGTGTGCTAGCAGAGACTTGAAGGCTTGAAGTGCTTTGAGGACCGCTAGTAGTTCCAAAAGGTTTTGTGCTTTCAGGTTAGCGTCAGTGTCCACAGGCCGTGAGCAGTCTGGTGAAGGAAGTGAGCGCCCCACCCTGTCATTGACGCATCTGATGAGAGTGAGTGGCCTCAATCACTGGTGTGTGGAAAGGTTTTCCTTTTAGCAGATTGCTTCTGTTACACCACTGTACCGATTGAACCACAAGTTGCGAAAAGTGTTCCTCACTGCCCTGGCAGCAAAAGATCAACACAAAAATTAAGTAAATAAAGCTAAATTGCAGCTACAGTACTTAGGACACATTTTCCACAGCGCTAGGCGCCTTGAACCCTCTCAGTGTCCTGCATCTTACAATGTCCCATGCCCACCACTAAAAGGCAGCTGCGCTCCTTTTTAGGAATGAGCAATTCATGTCACCCCTGGATCCTTGATTATGCCTGCACGGTTGTACCTATGCAAAAGATGCTACATGACTTAGCATGACAAACTAACGTCGTCCCCTGACGCTTCAATAGCCTTCGACAAGATCAAGATTGGCCTCTGCATTGCTCCCGCCTTCGCCGTTCCTGACTACTCTAAATCATTCACCATGTTCTGTGAGGAGAAAGAGGGGTATGCCTTGGGCGTACTCTCACAAACACAGGGCCCTGGAGCATATTCTTAGCTTACAGTTAGACCCTGTAGCCTCTGAATTTCTCAAATGTCTCAGAAAGGTAGCTGCCGCTGCCCTTCTCCTTAGAAAAGCTGACATCGCCCTAGCACAACACATAAATGTAGCAGTACCACACATTCTGTATTAGCACTCCTCCTCCGCGGTAACAATGCAAATCTGCTGCATGTCTCACCAAACTTGAAAATTGCTCCTTTCTGCCACCAATATCACTCATCAGATGCGCCCCACTCAACCCTGCCTTCCTCCTGCCTACACCTGATGACCGTCACCCACACGACTGCCTTGCAGCGGTTGACGTATCAGCACCAAGAACAGACCTCAAGGGGATCCCCTTCCCTAGGAAGACCTCATTCTCTTTATTGACGGGTCTTGTCTTAGACATTCAACAGGTAGTATACAGGCAGGTTTTGCCGTTTGCACCACCTTTGAAGTATTAGAAGTTTTTCAGCTCCCATCAGTATGATCAGCGCAAGTTCCTGAACTAATTTCCCTAACATGGGCTTGCATGATCGTCACACAATGCACACTCACTATATGACAATGCATTACTTACCGTAAAAGCATTTCTGATGGTTGTATCTGCTTAGATTCACATGCTGTGCATAGGTCCGACATCCAGTGGTCACTGCGGAGTATTGCATTTTGTTTTTCGTAGTCGAAAAGGGGACGTCGACAAGGCGTGTCTGTAACACTATCCCTATAGTGACGTGCGTTGTACCCACAATCCCTCACGCGTCGAGGTCCCTCTGTTTGTATTTTTCTGCCCTGAGGGAGCCTTCTAGACGTGAGTGAGTACAGAAAAGAGAGATATAAAAGGAAGTCTATGTTCCTTCCATCCGAGCGGGGAGGAAGGGTGGGCGCATGTGAATCTAAGCAGATACAACCATCAGAAATGCTTTTACGGTAAGTAATGCATTGTCTTCTGATGTTTGTTAATCTGCTTAGAATCACATGCTGTGCATAGACTAGCGAGCAGTACCCGGAGTTGGCGGTGGGTTATGAGAAGGAACAGTAGAGAAAAGATGTCTTAATACTGCCTGTCCCACCTGGGAGTCAGATCTTGAGTGTGCATCTAGACAGTAGTGTTTTGTAAAGGTGTGCACAGAACTCCAGGTAGCCGCTTTGCAGATGGACTCAAGGGGAACATTTGCAATGAATGCTATGGATGCCCCAGTGCCTCGAGTGGAATGTGCTCTTGGCTTGAAGGGTAGTTCTCTCTTAGCAAGAGTGTAACAGAGAGTGATGCATT
The DNA here is from genome assembly GCF_040938575.1 of Ambystoma mexicanum. NCBI lineage: Eukaryota > Metazoa > Chordata > Amphibia > Caudata > Ambystomatidae > Ambystoma > Ambystoma mexicanum. The sequence goes on from NC_090922.1 coordinate 1,343,388,570, forward strand.
GTACAATCCATCTAGATATAGTGGACTTAGAGACTGCATCTCCTTCTCTTCCTGCTGCCACCGAGACAAAGAACTGATTAGTCTTTCTCAGTGATCTGGTTCTTTCCATGTAGAACATGACAGCTCTGCGTACATCTAGTGTATGCAGACTTTTTTCTCCCAAGTTGGAAGGGTTTTGAAAGAACGTTGGTAGTTCTATAGATTGGTTTACATGAAATTTAGAGATGAATTTTGGTGCAAACCTTGGGTGTGTGCGAAGAACCACCTTATCCTTGTGAACTGATACAAAGGGGTCTAATACAGAAAGAGCCTGTAGTTCACTTACTCTCATAATGGAGGTGATAGCTATTAGGAAAGCAGTCTTAAGAGTGAGGTATTTAAGAGTTGCCTTGTGCATGGGTTCGAAAGGAGTGCCCATGAGTCTAGAAAGTACCACGTTTAAGTCCCATCCGGGAGCTGGGCTAGCTATTGGGGGGTGTATTCTCTTTACCCCTTCCATGAAGGCCTTTATAACTGGTATCTTCCACCATGACACTTTAAGTTGGGAAGTGGTGTATGCAGAAAGTGCCGCTAGGTGGACTTTAATGGAATTAAACACTAGACCTGAATCCAGTAAATGGGTCAAGTACAGAATAATGTTAGTGGCAGAGCAGTCAACCGGGTTGATGTTCTTACTTCTACACCAGATGACAAATCTTTTCCACTTGCTAGAATAGCAGTGGCGAGTATTAGGTTTTCTGGCTTCCCTGAGGATGTCCATACATCTCTGAGGGAGATGTAAATGTCCAAATTCTATGATCTCAGGAGACAGGCTGCTAAGTTCATGGTCTGAGGGCATGGATGCAGTGTCCTGCCCTTGTCTTGTGACAGCATGTTGTACGGGCAAGGAAGTTTCATTGGGGGAGATAGGGACATCTCCATCAAGTGAGCGAACCATGGCTGCCGGGCCCACATTGGGGCCACTAGTATCATGGTCACCTGCTCTTGGTGCATCTTGTGCACCACCTTGTTGAGGAGGGGAGTCGGGGGAAAGGCGTAAACAAATTTCCCTGACCATTGAATCAACAGACCGTTTCCCCTTGGACTGGTTCTGGGGGTACCTGGAGGCGTAACTTTGGCATTGTGAGTTCTCCAGGGTTGCGAACAGGTCTATTTCCGGGAAACCCCATTGCGTGAAGACGTCTAAGACGATGTCTTCTTGCAATTGCCATTCATACTCTTTGGGTAGGGGGAAGTCTCTGCTGAGTTTGTCTGCTAGCAGATTGAGTTCCCCTGGTACATGTTGTGATAGTAGGAACATGTTGTGTTTGAAAGCCCACTTCCATATATTCTGGGACAGCTTGGACAGTCCTGGAGAGTGAGTGCCCCCTTGCTTGTTGAGATAGTACATGGCTGTGGTGCTGTCTGTGAGGACCATCACTGTCTTTCCTTGTAAGTGTTCCTGAAAGGCTTTCAGTGCTTTGAACACTGCTAATAGTTCCAGCAGGTTTATATGTTTGGATGCTAAGCTCGGAGTCCACACTCCGTGAGCAGTCTGATGGGATAGGTGAGCCCCCCATCCTGTAAGGGATGCGTCTGTGGTTAGAGTGGCTTCCACTGCGGGTGTGGCAAAAGTTTTCCCTAATAACAGGTTTTCCTTTGTCCACCACCGTAGCGAGAGAACCAAGGCCTGCGAGACCACCACTAGGTCGTCCCATTGTCCGCTGGCCTGACACCACTGGCTGTAGAGCCACTCTTGCATTGGGCGCATGCGCAGGCGCGCGTGAGGTACCAAATAAATACATGACGCCATCATCCCTAGCAAACGCATTGCTTTGCGTACCGTCACCTCTCGACCTGCCACATAATGGGGGATCTGAAACAGCATGTTTTGGACCCTCTCGTTGGAGGGGAAGACGAGGCCGTCCTTTGTTCGAATTAGAGCCCCTAGGAATTGTTTGATTTGGCTGGGGTCTAAGCTGGACTTCTTTTCGTTGATGGAGAATCCCAGTTGGGACAAAAGGTCTACGGTCTTTTGGGTATTGGAGAAGCATGTTTCGTAAGAATCCCCTGTTATGAGCCAGTCGTCGAGGTACGGGTAAACCGGGATGGATAATCTGCGCAGGTGGGCCGCTGCCACTGCCAGTACTTTCGTAAATACCCTTGGTGCAGATGCTATCCCGAAGGGTAGTACTCTGAACTGGTAGTGTTTGTTCCCTATCTTGAACCTGAGGTATTTTCTGTGCGCTGGCAACATTAAAATATGAAAGTGTGCATCTTTCATGTCTAGTGTTGTCATGTAATCCCCCTGTGATAACAGTGGGATTACATCCTGCAAGGTTACCATACGAAACTTTTGGGGTTTGACAAAATTGTTCGCTGGACGCAGATCTAATACAGGGCGCATGGTTAAATCCTTTTTGGGTACAAGGAAGTACACTGAATAAATACCTTCTGTTACCTGCGATAGGGGGACAGCCTCTATAGCTTCTTTTTTCAGTAGCTCTTCTACTTCTTGAAGAAGAATAGTGAGGTGTTCCAGTGTCATGCGCCGGTTCCGTGGGGGTCTGTATTTTGGGGAACCGTTGAATTCGATGCAGTATCCGTGGGCTATGGTGGATAATACCCAGCGGTCTGACGTTATTCCCTCCCATGCTGAAAGGAACGATGTTAGCCGGCCCCCGACCGGTGATGCATAGGAGGGGACCCGAATCTTTGGGTCATTTGTTGGTATTGGGCGTGGGGCCTTTTGGACTGGAGCCGCGCCCTCTTCCTTTGCCACGACGTTGGCCTCTTTGACTGAACTGGGTGCTTTGGTTAGAGGGCCAGTTGGTAGCAGAGTAAAATTGTTGTTGGCTTTGCTGCTGGCGTTGGCCACGAAAGGAGCGTCTATTGCCATAGCTGCGTCTGTTAGGTGGCCTAGAAATTTGGTCAAGAGTCTTGATGGTATCAAACTCCTTCTTCGCATGTTCTAGGGCCTCATCAACTGCTTTCCCAAACAGATGTGTTTGCTCTATGGGCTTATTTATTAGGGAAGCATGGGTTTCTGGCTTAAATCCCGAATTGCGCAGCCAGACATGGCGTTTGAGAAGTATTCCCTGAACCAGGGAACGTCCAGCTGTCTCTGCGGCATCCAAGGAGTTCTTTACGATGCCCTGGTTTACAAGAGTTCCCTCTGATATAGTAGCCAACAGGCGTGAACGCAGGGGTTCTGGTGCGTCCTCTGCTTCGCTGCGCAGCTTGCTCCACTGTGCATCTGCGTAGCTAGCTAATAGGGAATTGTTATTCGCAATCCTAGTTGAGAAGGCGGCGGAGGTCGTGATTCTCTTCCCAAGTGCATAGAGCTTCTTGCCCTCTTTGTCAGGTGGTGCCTCACTAGTAGATAGTGGTACCCCCGCTCTCTTTCTTGCGTTAGTAACTACCAGAGAGTCCGGAATAGAATGTCCCCTGATGTACAAAGGGTCAGAAGACGAAGGGCTGAAGAGCTTTTCTATCCGAGGGTTGACCCCTCTGACTAAGGCCGGATTGGAAAGGGAAGGAGTTATTCTTCTCTTTATAGAAGCCAGGAGCGGAATGGACTGACTGACTGACCGGGGCTTTTTCTTTAATAACTTTTTCTACAAAGTCTATGTCCGGAAGAGTCTCCCCTGTGTCTATTTCAAAATGCGCTGCTGCCTTGCGCAATAGGGATTGCCAAGGCTGCACTGATGGGGAGTGCCAGGGCTGTGAGGTAGCTGTATCTTCCTCAAAAGCTCCTGTGCTAGTTTAAGGGTCTTCCTCAAACCTCTCCTCCTCATGTTCTTACTCTCCACCTAAACACTCCTCATCTTCCTGGAGGTATTGCTCCTCTTCAGTGAGGTCATATGCATCTGTAGAAGGGGGAAACAGCCTGGGAATCTTGACCCTAGGGTCATCCTGGGTCCATTCTCTTGGTCTTTTGGGTGTGGGTGGGTTTTGGCTACCCAAAAACCTCTCCATCTTTTCCATACAAGAATGGAGTCTTTCCATGGTCTCATGGGGAACCCCTGAATAGTCTAGAGGGGGGAAATCAGTGTTGTCACCTTCAAAACGCTTCGAACGCTCCCACAACGTCGACGAAAGGTTTCCGTCGCCCTCAGAAAAGGGCTCCGGTAGTTTAGAAGTGCCTTTAGATGAATGGGGCAGTTCCTGGCTACTCTTGTGCTTTTTCGGCGTTTCTATTTCCTTGGGTGCGGTATTCGACGTCTGTTTCGTCGTCCGCTTGCGTTTGTCCTCGGAAACAATTCTCGCCAGGCTCTCGACGACGAGTTCGTCGGTAGAGGGTTCTGGAGTCGGCATTGTCTGCGTTACGCGCTTTTTCTCGACGGCCGCTCTATGGAGCGTTACGTCGGGTGTCTTTGAGGTAGCGCCCGTGTTAGATGAAAGCCCAATCGCTGGTCGCGGCTGCGTTTGCGGGTGGGGCTTGAGACCCTTACGGTCTAAGGTCGACGCCGGAGTGCCCTGCGTCCCCTTCGGCGCTGGTGGATCCTTTGTCCTCGACGAAGAAGAGCCGTGGGTTGTGTGCTTAGGCCTATGGGGTCTGTGTGCGTCCTTGTCGCCGGGGTGTTCATCCCCATAAGCAGGGCGTGAGCCGAGCCCGTCGGGGCCGGGGACGGACGTCGAGGAGCGCGAGCGCTCCTTCTGGGGGTTAATGACTTCCGTAACGGACGTCGAGTTATCACCCTCCTCGTCACTTTCTGTAACAGCGGCGGCGGGTGAGGAAACTGACTTCGACATAGCGTAGTCCGCCCACCTCTTAACTTTGCGCTCTTTAAGAGTTCTTGGCTTCAAGAGCTTACAGGCCGCGCAGCTGTCCTCTTTATGATCGAGGGGCAAGCAACGATTACAGAGCTTGTGTTTGTCCTTCCAAGTGTATTTGCCCCTACAGCGTGGGCAAAACTTAAAAGGTGTCCTCTCCATAGCTGAGGCAATAAAAACTGGTGATAACAACCCCAAGGGAAAGATAGGGGAGAAAGAAAGACATTCTCGACGAGAAGAGAAAAGTTCGAACCCCCACTCTCCCTACTGTATGTTGGCCGGCGAGGCCTGGCCACGTGTTCGGCAGCGCCGAAGGATCTCCTCCGTCTCTTCCTCTCCGTCGAAAACCTGCTCGGCGGAGAAACAGCTTCACAGCTAACGTCGAGGGGAGGGATCTTTTAACAGTAAGTATATATTAAGGACCGAGCTCCGTAGTACTTGTTTAGCAATGTCTCTCTAGGAGCTCCGCGTAAGGCGACCATAAGGTGGGCGGAAAAAAACAATCTGAGGGACCTCGACGCGTGAGGGATTGTGGGTACAACGCACGTCACTATAGGGATAGTGTTACAGACACGCCTTGTCGACGTCCCCTTTTCGACTACGAAAAACAAAATGCAATACTCCGCAGTGACCACTGGATGTCGGACCTATGCACAGCATGTGATTCTAAGCAGATTAACAAACATCAGAAACACTGATTCATGTTACGCTTCTGGTATATCACATGACTACGGGACCCTCTGGAAACAGAGAGGTTAACTAATTGCACAAGGCACTCCCATTTTCAATGTACCCCATGTTGAAGCACTGCTTACTGCAATTCTGCTACCTACCGAGTTGGCCACTGTGAAGTGCAAGGCCCACACTCAGACTTTCTGACAACACCTTGCAAGTACCTCAGGCTTCTGTTTGTGTGCTGCTGTTTCTCCTATCATTTGAGGACGCCCTAGAATCTTTTTCCATTCTGGCTTTCCAAATTCCATAAACTTTGACAGTGGCTTGTTACCCCTCTCCCCACGAGATACCCAGGGGAATGCCAGTTACTGTGCCACCTTCCCATGAACTCAGTGACTTACAACTAAAGGATGATCTGTTTTCGTCATACTGCAAAAGACTATTGCTCGTTGTCAGTTCTCACTTCCAGCAAATCCAAGAGGCTCTGCCTTAACCGCCTTAAACACCATGCCACAGCCTCCTGCCGGGGGAATGGGTGGTCCAGAAAAGGCATCAGCGAAAATCATGCCTGCATCCTCGCTGGAACGGTCATGTCCAGATTCTGCTGACAACCCACACTGCAGTGCATGCCAGCCAGTGTGTGAAAACAGCACCTCCAATTGATGGAAAACAGCAAGAGGTCCATGACACACAACACCCGTCGTCCGCTGTCACCAAAGAACCAGCAAAGCTGCAATCTGCAGGGGTACAGGAGAAAGAGACCCTTCTTCAGCTGCACACTGGGGTCTCAGAAGCTAAAACCACGGTGGCGCTGCAGCTAGCACTCCTCAATGACAAAGTTATGCTACCAGTCCCAAGGTACAATTTACGGAGTGCGTCTAGCGGCTCACCAGACATCAGCAGATGAACCATTGCTCTCAAAAGTTGGCGACCCTTGCCTCACAGGGGTGGCCCATCCCTCTCAAAGGATTGTAACCAAGCATCCACAATAACAACGCACAATTGGAGTGTAGGTGCATAAGTTCTCCAGCCAAATGGGGTTTGGATGCCAGCTGAGAGTGCCCAGCACAGCTGCAGATTTCTTCCAGCTCTATGCATGTGTCACTGTCATCCTGGCAGGGATCCTGAACTTTTGCATCATCATCTCTCCTGTCTACCGGGTCCTATAACAAATGACACTCTTTGGAACATTTGGGCATAAGGCCCCAATCTCCGTAGGGTTGGACTGCTAAAGCTAGGAATAGTGCTGCTATTGCATTAGTAAATGTGAGGTATGTGCGCCATGTTGCTTTTCATTACCACAGTATTTGTTCTGCCTCGCCCTATATCCACCATACTACACCCAGACACCAACACCTTCCTCAACTTCTATTGGGCCACCGCTGACCTAATGAATGCCTTCAATTGCTATATATGCTCCCACACTGCTATGTACACCAGTGCCGGGGATTCCCTTCATCCCGTCCCATTCAATCTTGCTGAATGGTGTTATGACCTCCTGATCAATGACTCTTCTTGTCCAAACATGACCCACCCCTTTCCCCAGGGATTCTTCTACCCCAGCTACGCCAATACGTTACCTCCCAAGAGACCGACTGTATTTGTTCCACACGCTCTGATCTAATTCAGTGCTCAACCACTTTTGGTTCTCTGGATTCTTCCGGTCAACATGGTATTTTAATAATTGTTGTAATTGCTGCCTTTGCAATAATATGATGTGGCATTTATAACGCGCCTGTACACAAGTGTTTCTAGGCGCTTAAAGACCAGGAGGAAAAAGGGAGGACAAAACAACGATCCTTCTAGGCCTTGTGTCATTCAGATTGCACAGGTGCTGGGAAGTGGAAGGGGAGAACTGCCGAGGGGGGGACTGGAGGGGAGAAGTGCAGGTAACTCAATAAGTGCAGCCAGCTAGTGGCTCATAGGTGCAGAGAGAAGGGACTGTAGGGTTGCAGGTACAGACCGTAAGTGCTGGGGGAGCCCAGAGGCAGTGCGAGGGAAGCTGGTCATGCAGGAGCCTGGGCACGAGTTCAGAGGGTAGCCAGGTGACTTGTGTGTGGAGCAGTCAGGACATCGGCAGGGGAGAGGAAGAGAGAAAGCAGAAGCAAAAACGAAGGTCTTGAGTTGCTTCTGGACCCAAAGGTGGTTCTGCTCATGTTTAAGAGAAGCAGGGAGGCTGTTCCAGAGGGAGGCCCCAGCCGAAGAGAGAGATCTGCCCCAACTCTCTGCTTGGACAAGCGTTGGTCCCTCAGAGAGTTAGAAGTGGATGAGTGTTCGAGAAGGGAGATGTTTAGGCAGAGAGAGTTGGAGGTAGTGAAGTCCCAGGCCGCAGAAAGCCTTCTGGATGATGCAAAGGGTCTTGAACTCGCTCCTTGTCGCAACAGGGAGCCAGTGAGGAGATTTCAGAGCTGGAGAGGTATGATCCCTTCGCCTGAGGCCAAGGACAAGTCTTGCAGTTTTGTTTTGGATAAGTTGTAGAGTCAGAGAGTAGAGGAAGGCAGAATTAGAAAGAGGCTGTTGCAGTAGTCCAGCCTAGAGAGGACCTGAACTCTGGAGACAGTGAGCTTCTGGGGAAAGTGAGGAAAGGAAGAATACATCTGAGAAGGTGCAGCCGACAGTTTGACTTCTTAAGAGACATCAGAGATGTGAGGAGAGAAGGAGAGGGTGGAGTCAAAGATGACACCTAAGTTCTTAGCCTCATAGGTAGGAGCAGGAAGAGGGCCCAGAGTCGGCAGCCAGAGAAAGAGAGGAAAGGAGGGAACTAGTGTTCCGAATATGAGGATCTCAGTCTTACTGGCATTAAGGCAGAGATGATGAGCAGCACACCATTCCTGAATTGCGGCCAGACAGTCTGGTATGAGAGAAGGGGAAGAGGCGGGTGAAATCAGAATGGTACAAAGTTGGAGCAGAAAGTAGCGATGCAGTGGGCAAGAGGTGCCAGGTAGTAGTTGAATAGCCAGGGAGAAAGGTTACACTCCTGGGGAACACCACAAGTAGAGAGAGAGATAGAATAGAGGAAAGACCCCAGTTGGACCTGAGACGGTCGGTCAGTGAGAAAGGAGGTCAGCCAAGCCGATCAGTGATACCCAGGTTATCACGAAGGCGATTGAGCAGGGTGGCATGGTTGACAGTCTCAAAAGCAGAATAAAGATCGAGGAGAATGAGGACAGAAGGGAGGCTGGGGTCAAGGTTAGAGAGCAGGTCTTCACATGTTTTTTTGGAGAGCAGTTTACATGCTTCTGACATCTCTAAAGCCAGACTGGTGGTTGAGGAGACAACCAACAGATTCAGTGTGCAGATTGAGCTGGGAGATGGCCAGCTTTATCAAGAGTTTGCCCAGGAAAGGAGTAATGGAGATCGAGCGATAGTTAGCCGGAGAGGAACGTTTGTCAGAGAGCTTCTTTAGAAGGGGGTGCACAAGGGAGTGTTTAAGAGGAGAGGGGGAAGGGTCTAGTGGCAAAGGAGTGCAGAAATCGGCCAAGGCTGGAGCAAGGGTGTCAATGTGGTCCTTGATGGTTCTGGAAAAGCAGGGGAGACCCTGCTTTGACAAGGCTTTCATAGATCGGACTTGTCTAGAAACATTGTCTAGGGTGAACAAGGGAAATGAGGAGAAAGGAGGAGAAGAGATGGCCGCAGGCGGGCCAGGTGTGCAGGAGCAGGAGGAAGTGGAGGAATAGAGGGTTGACAGGATGTCCTGAGTTTTAGTTATGAAAAAAGAAGCCAGGGCCGAGAAGAGGGCCTGGGAGGGAACAGGAGAGTTGGAGACAGCAGCAGGATTGGCCCGCTCCTTGCAGATTTTGAAGAGTTCGCCGAAGATGTTAGATGCTGCAGAGATGCAGGCTTGGATGTGGGCTCTCTTCTTAGCGAGGACAGAGTCTGTATTGCCTTTGGAGCAGGCAGCAGTCCAGTGTTCTGAAACCTTGATGGTCGTGCAGATGATGTGATACCTCCATCCCCAAGTACCTCAAAGGCAGAATATAATCACTGCCTGTGAAGTCTTTGTGGCCACAGGTGAGTGGTAGGTCGTCAAGGTGGAACCAGGAACTGCCGAAGAGACCCCTTGAGCGCTGAAAGGCAATAGGCAACTAATCAAGCAGTGCAATAATGGCAAACAGAATACACAGATGATATAAACACTGCTTACCTAAGGATGCGTATGAACTGGCAACGAAGGAGTAGAGGGGACTTGGCACCAGGTAGGAAATATGAAAGGGGTCTCAAATGACAACCAGTGGACAGGTGTTATGTTGCGGTCTGGTAGGAGCCAATAAAGTTGTGAACCATGGGAAACACACACACCAGGATCAAAAGGGAGTCAATCCATGTGGTATCCGTTGAAACAAATCTGTAGGAAAACCATTAAGCAAAGTCCGAGGTCGGTAGGAGGAAGGCAATCGATATGTCCAAGGCGACGTAACAGTTCAGGGGGCAGAGGCCAGAAACAAAATCCAAAAGAGGTCCGTAGTCGTAGGTTCCGAAAATCCAGTAGAATACAAAGCGCCACGCAGTACTTGAATAAGCAGCTGAGAAGCACCGTTTCCGTGTTCTCAGCGGGCTTTAAACAAAACAGCAGCAGTCACGTGACAGATCCACGAAGCCACGGTCGACGTGCAGGAGAGTCATGTGATACTGGCTGCCGATCACGTGACGCCTAGTCCGTTTTGCTGTGACGATTGCGCCGATAGCTGCGCCAGAGGAAAGGGTACCTCCATTTCAGTTGCCAGAGGAGGGAGGGTCGGTAAACATCTGAACTACCAAACGTACTGGTAGGGGACCGTTGCCTTTGCCTGTGGAATTGTGTGTGAGCATGTGAGTGTTTAAGGTTCTGTTGGATTGCGAGTGACTACGGGTTGTTCCTTGCATCAGTGTGCACCCTGGTGGACGTGACAGCCAGTTTGTCATGGAGTGCGTCCGATGCCCTAGACTTTCTCCCAGCAACCCTACACTTGCGTTTCAGGTTGATGAGGTTGGAATCGTACCAAGAGTTGCACTTGGATTTGGCCTTCAAATAGATTCTCATGACAAGGCCTCAGAATGTTAGACATGAAGGCTAGGTAGGGCTGTGTCATGGGGAGAGTCAGGCAAAGGGGAAGAAGGGGGAGCAAAAGTAGCAGCAAAAGCCTCAACTGACACACACTTCATGGGGCGGATGACCGAGAAGGTAGGTAGACGTGCTGGAGTCGGCTTGACCTGAGGGGTAGAGAGAGAGGTGGGAGGAAAGGAGAAAGTGATCACTGCAGGAGAGAGGGGTGGTGAGAGGATTAGTGAAGGTGAGGTCTGAGGAGATCAGAACTTACAGCGTGTGCCCTGCAGAGTGAGTCCGGCCAGAGGGTGGGTGGGGGGGAGAAAGAGAAAGAGGCAGAGGTTGCGTAAGAGTCCCAAAGAACGGCAAGTAGAATCCAGGTCTCCGAGGAGAAGTTGAGAGGTAGAAGCGAGAAGGGAGAAGAAGAGCTCAGCCCAGTCAGAAAGGAAGAGGGCAACTTGGGATGGCAGCCTGCAGACAGTTGCCACAGTGAGAGGCCAGGAGAGATAGAGAGCCTACAGGCAAGGCATTCAAAGGAGGAGTAGTCCTGCGTGGGAATGATAGAAGCAGGGATTCCACTGCGGGAAAATCAAGGCTACACCCCCACCGGGACGGTTGTTTCTGGTATCAGAGAGTAGCCATCAGGAAGGAGAGTGTCAAAGCTCATGACAGAGCTGGCCGTATACTAAGTCTCAGTGAGACTGAGTACATCTAAATCAAGGTCTTCCAGGAGACGGCAGATGTCAGAGGAGTGCGACAGCTGAGCGAAAGTGGAGAGTAGCAATGTGGACCAGGTTGCCCACTTTGAAAGACTTCCTTGGAGGGATACGGGTCAGAGGTATGACCTGCGGAAGTGTTCAAGGTGCCCGAGGATGGGCAGAGGAGGAAGGAGGAAAAAGGCAAGGTTGCCAGGGAGAAGGAAGAGGGTGCCACAGGGGTGGCGGAGGAAGGAGGCAACAGGGTGGCCAGAGAAGCAGCAAAGGGTGCCGTAGAGGTGGCAGAGGATGGAGGCGGTAGAGGAGCCAGATAGAGGAAAGAAGGGCTAGCAGGAGAGGAAAGGAAGTTGATAAGGCACGGGAAGAGTCTACCAAAAAGGAGGAGGTTGGCCTGAGGGCCCTGGACCAAGACAGTGCCATGTAAGTAGACATTAATGATGGTCTTGGAGGAGTGGAAGGGGGCCAGGAGGGCCTACCACTGGGTGCCACCATTAATGGGAGAAGAGGAAAAAGGAGAAAGGAGAGAGAACGGAGACCATAGGGGAGTCCATAGGCCTGGCGAGGGAACGACCAAGAGGATGTCGGTAAGGGTCTGTCTGGGAGAACCACTGGTGTAGGGATCAGCGATAGGCAGGCCTGGGTTGGAGACTAGGATGTCCTTTTTGTAGTGAGAGGGATAGGATAGTCAATAGAAAGGCAGTTAGAGAAGATAGGTGAGACAGAGAGCACCATAGAGTGTAGAGAGGGAGAGGGGAGAGGGGAGAGGAGGGAGAGGAGCCAGAGCAGGGGCGAACAGGCAGACAGGGCGGGGGGAGGGGTTGTGGACCAAAGGAGGGGAGCAAACAATGGACAAGAAGCAATGAACCAAAGAAATCAGATGCAATACATAGACATAGACAACAGCAAAGTCCAGCGCACAATAAGGAACCTAGAGGAAAAAGGATGCAGATACAAAGAACCAACACAAAGGCACAGAGAACAGCAGGGGATCTAGACTGGAAGAAACAGGCAGTGTAGTGTGGCGTCGCCAAGAGCCGTGGGGAACAGCACATATCATAGCAAAAGAGAACAGCCAAGTAAAGAATCTACACAACAGGAATACAGGCAATGAAAAGGTAAGCCAACAACCGTGGAGCAACAAAAACGTCAAGAACAGGTAACGTAGTGACTAAGAGAAAGAGGGGTGCACGCGGCCAAGTAGATATGACACGCACGCGGCCTAAGTTTGCAGGGGAGCACACGCGCCTAAATTGCGAGGGGGCACACGCAGCCTAAGTTGCGAGGGAGCGTACTTATAAATTAGTTTTTACTTACTTATACGTTTTCCTTATTCGTTGCCTTGTGTCATGATGTTCTAGACCAGTGTCTTGCACTTGAACACTAAGGCCAGACTGCTGCTACTTGAAATAGTGATGTCTCAAATTACGGAGGACGTCTCAAAAGGCGCCTCCCATGAACAGGAAATGAAAGATGTGTTAGGTCAAATGTCCAACACCAATTGGGCTGAGGTTTTGAATTAAGACCTTTTAGGCCCACAATCTCGGTCTCTAGGAACAACATCCTTTCAGCAGCAATCCCTGTGCTTCTCCACCCTATCGTTTTCTCACCTATATGCCTGGGTATGTTTGATTGAGATTATGCCCCAATCCTGCTCTCTGTGGTCTATGCCCTGTTCAGGGACGACCAAACGGGGGTTGATGTGGCAGGATTGCTATGTTAGGTATTTTATGCAGGATTGCTATGCAATACTATGTTATGCTATGCAATGGTATGCTACATTAGGCTCTCCCATACAGTTCGGCTCAGACCCTCAATGCCACCACCCTCTGCACGCAGCACTCCGGACAGGCCCAAACCCATCCTAGGGCAGAGGACACGTCAAACCTTGACTTCGGCTTACTGTCTACAAGTATAGCATTAGCCCCATATATGGGAGATAACAGTAGGGCTTCTGCGAATGCCGCTAATCCATTATACAACACAATGTCCCTGCAGGGCTGTGTCACAAGGTCACAACTGAGATGTCGACAGTTATTCCCTAATGTCTGCAATATCGTGCCAAGTAAAACCCCCAGTGTGAAAGTGCAGTAACATTAGTGTTTGTCTATGATATGCTATATAACCAGCACTCTAGGGGGGCCCCCTAAAAATCTCCATGTGCTGATTGCCGGGACACATGTCCTTCTGTATTCTCCACTGATAATGTCTTTGTATACAGTGTATTTGATATCCAATACAAGAAGCTTGATTTAGCACCAGTCTGATAGTCTTATTTGCTGCAACCAAAAGGGGCTCACTCTTGGCCACTACAGGAGGGTGAAGTCTTTTCACCCCTTCCATGAAAGCCTTGATTACAGGGACTTTCCACCAGGAAACCTTGCTTTGAGAGGTTGTGCAAGCAGAAATGGCATAAATGTTGACCTTCAGTGAGTTTAGTCTAAGAGGTGTGTTAGGTAGAGGAATAAGTGTGTGGGTGAACAATCAATTGGGTTGATGTTATGAGTAACACACCAAATGACAAAGCGTCTCCATTTAATTAGAGCTCCCATACATTGTTTTACTTGGCTGGGGGCAAGGCTTGACTTCTTTTCGCGGATAGAGAACCCCAGTTGAAAGAGTAGGTCTACAGTCTTTTGGGTGTTTTCTAGACACGCCTGATGTGTGTCTCCTGTTATGAGCCAGTCGTCTAGATAAGGGTACAACAGAATGGACTGTCTGCGGAAGTGAGCTGCTGCCACTTCCAGAACCTTGGTAAAAAACCCTGGGGCTGAGGTAAAGTCGAAGGGAAGGCCTTTTAATTGTTAGGAAGTATCCCCTATCTTGAATCAGATATTTTCCCTGCGCTGGCAGCTGTGAAGGGATCATAGACACAGACAATTGAATAACGTTTGGGCTATAAAGATTTATTAAATCAAATGTGGGGTTGGGAAAAGGCATAACTTGCCCTATGTTAATGTAGTATTTCCCTACCTAGAGGAAACTAAGGAAAGTCTGTCAGGATCACCAAAGAAATGTCGGTCTGTGTCCAAAACCTCTACTTGCCCACTATCAGCCCACTGTCGGCTGCACCTCTTCAGAGGCATTCTCCCTTTCCCCACCTTCCCCCATAAACTCAATGTCTCAAGTGCTCTGGTCCACTCTAGGTTGGGCTAATGCAACAGCCTCTTCCTCAATCTTCCTTTATCCTCCCTTGGCCCCCTTCAACTAATCCAGAATAGGACTGCAAGACTTATCATTGGCATCAAGCCCACATGACCAAATCTCTAAAAGCCCCAAAATCTTGCCACTGGTTACCGTTTGCTGCTAGGATCAAGTTCAAGACCCTCTGCATCATCCACAAGGCTTTATAGGGACTGGGACCCCTCTACATCCAACTCTCGCTCCCTAAATACTTCCCTGCTAGAGCCCTTTGGTCTTCTAGCTCCAACTCTTTGCACATCAGACGCTTCTCTTCTGGAATGGTTTCCCTGCCCCGGTCAGGCTTGAGCCGGAACTCCTTAAGTTCCAGAGGCTCCTCAAAACCCTCCTTTTCTCTTCCCCCTCCCCAGTTTACGTCCTGTCTTCCTCAGTGACTGGCTACCTGGTTCCCTCTGAGGGGGCACAAGGCCACCCTGCCCAGTCCACCCACTTCCTCGCACTTAGTATTTGGACTCTCACTGCCAACACCCTATGCAACCCCTTGCCCTTGCCCACCTGGCCTCCCTGTAGCACTCGCCTAGCCCCTGTGGCCCTATCCCTCCCTTCTGCTCCATCCCATTTCACTTGCACTCTCTCCTCCTTGCCCTGCACTTCCCGTCCCACCCAAGTACTTCGTATTACGCACAGACCACCACTCCCCCTGCGCTTATTATTGCACTTGCGCGATCCGAATGTCACAAGGCCTAGTAGGACCGTTTTTGTCATCTTCTCCCTTTCTACCCACTTACCCCTTTTTTTTGTCTTGTGGAACCATGAAACACCTTTTGTTGTATAGGCGACCTTATAAAAAAAATACAATAAATAAAGAAATAAACACTGCCCAAATTTCAATGTGCACTTTTTATGTTCACACACATTTTTCCTACGCTGCCTTTCTTATATATGGAGAACAGTTTAACTAGATAGAACTACATTTAAATTGAACTAAATTTGTGTTTACTTTTCAGTTCCTAGATTGGCTGTATAGCCATGTCCAAACAATCACATGTATATAGCAATGCAGTCATTCCAGTGCATTTAAGTGTTAAGTGTTAATTTTTCTTCAATATACAAAAAAATATTAGTGCCTTACAATTGGGCAAAAACTGTCGAAATGCTCAGCTACCCTAGAGAGGTTCAGAGAAAATACACCCAGCAACACGATTAGTTTATCAAAATCAACAGGGAGACATTGCACTTAAAATAAAAGCACAGAAGAACAAGTTACTTATCAACTGGTAACGTTCTTTAAACTGGATGTTCCTCCAATGTATTCCTCATCTTTGATATCTCGTCCAGCTTTAGCTGCTTTCGGAAAAGAAATTCTCGGCAAAGGGCGCTGTGCGTCGATAGCGTTGAGTCGATTTCCGGCGAAGGCCTCCGTCGAGGGTGACATCATCGGGTGTATAAGTAGCACGCTCAGCGCCCGTTGTCCTCATTTCGGTTTTCCCTCCTGTTCGTGTTGTGCTGTCAGCCCAGGCAAGCAGTAGTTAGCCCTGCGAGAACGGAAGCTGCAATAGCATAGGAAATTCTACAGCAGGGTAGGCTGGTAGGGCGATGAGGAATACATGGAGGAACATCCAGTCGAAAGAACGTTACCAGTTGGTAAGTAACTTGTTCTTCGAATGGATTGTGTCCTCCAACGTATTTCTCATCTCTGATAGACTCCTAAAGCAGTATGCAGAATTTGGTGGAGGGAGTAGAATTTTAAATTGTGGGCATTTTATAAGGCGGAATACAGTACTGCTTTACCAAAAGCAACATCCTGAGAGTGGGAAGCATCTAAATAGTAATGCTTTGTGAATGTATGCAGTGATGACCAAGTTGCCGCATCACAGATCGATTTATTAGCTGCGCCCCTTTGAAGGGCTGCAGAAGGCGCTATACACCTCTGGTAGAATGAGCTCTCAAGCCTTCTTGCCTGCCCATTTGTAACATTCTGAGATGCCAAGAATAATCCACGTTGGTAATGTCTGCTTTGAAACAGCTTGACCCAATTTCCTTCCGGGGTATCCAATAAAGAGTTGGTCATCCACTCTGAGTTTGGAGAACCTAGAAATATAAAAGCTTAAAGCTCTTCTAGGGTCCAATTGATGGAGCATTTCTTCCTCTTTACCGGGATGGTGGGGGGGGGCGAAGAACGTCGGAAGAACAATTTTCTGCTTTAGATGGAAATCAGATACAACCTTATGTAGGAATGAGGTTTTTTTTACCCTTAACACAACCCTGTTCTTGTGGAATACAGTATAGGGTGGCCTAGAGGAAGGTATCTGCAACTGGATCACTCTACATGCAGATGTCAATGCAATCAACAATATGGTTTTAAAGGTCAACAACCTCAATGGACATGTGCGCAAGGGTTCAAACAGGGCACACATTAAAAACTTCAGAACCAGATTAAGGTCCCAAACTGGGACCTGAAAAGAAGGTCGGAACACGTTTTTGAACCCTTTTAGAAATTGAATCACCAAGGAAATTTTAAAGTAGGAGCATTCTTCCGAAGAGCGCTTGAAAATGGAGAGCGCTGCAAGATAACCTTTAATGGTCCAAACATTGAAACCTTTGTGTGCCAATGATAAGAGGAAAGATAACACCTCTGGGGTGGAACATAGAAAATGATCAACATTCTTTTCCCTGCACCAGTAGCAAAACTTGTTCCAACAGCAACGGTACAGAGATTTTGTTGATGGCCTTCTTGCCGAAAGCAACACCTCCATCACGTCATCCGGGAGGTTCCAATCCTTGTATCTCAGCCTTTCAGAAACCATGCATGAAGGTTGAGTGTTGACCTTTGGATGGTGAACGTGTCCCTCCATTTGTGAGAGAAGATCCTCTCTCTGCGTAAGACGAATCGGAGGACAGATGGACATATCTAGAAGGTCCAGGTACCATGTTCTCCTGGCCCAATCCGGGGCAATTACGATCATGCGGCTTCCGAACCGTCTCAACCTCCTGATTATTTGAGGAATGACGGGGATCGGTGGAAACGTGTAAAGTACTGGGAACTCCCAATCCACCACAAACATGTCTCCTAGTGCTCCTGTGGGAGGAAATTCCCTTGAGCAATACCTTTCGCACTTCCGGTTCACTTTGGTGGCAAACAAGTCTACTTGAGGGGTTCCCCAAAGGGCAAAGATCTCTTGAAGGACTTCCTGAGCTAGTTCCCACTCGTGGGACAGTGCGCTCTACCTGCTCACAGTGTCCGCCGTCATGTTTTCCTCCCCGGCTAGGTGAACTGCTGATAAGGAGATTCCTTCTTTAATTGCCCAGTACCAGAGCTGCACTGCCTCTCTGCACAGTGGTAGTGACCATACACCACCTCTCCTGTTGAGGTAATGCATGGCCATTGTGTTGTCTGTCATGATCAGGACATTCTTTCCCCTGACCGAGTGCAGGAAGGCCTTCAGAGCTAGTCTGATTGCCCTCAGATCCAAAAGGTTGATGTGTAGTTTGGACTCTGATGGAGACCAACGACAGCTGATTGTCAGTTCGTTGATGTGGGCTCCCCACACCGTGAGTGAGGCATCCGTCACTACCGTTATCTCCCGCCATGGCTGCCAGAAATGTTTCACCTTCAGAATACTTTCCTTGCAGTCCCACCAAAGAAATTCCTGTGTGACCCTGCTTGGCATCTGAAGTAGGTCTGTCATCTTTCCTGAGAACTGGGACCATTGTGTTCCTAGAGCCCACTGAAGGGATCTTATTCACAGGCAGTCTTCTGGCACCAGAAAAATACAGGATGCCACGAGGTCGAGCAACCTCAAGAAATCGAAGGTCGGAAGATTCTGGGCAGTCTGGAATTTGGTACCCATCTGAAGAATGTCTTGAGACCTCGCTTTGGGTGGCGAGCTCTTTTCCAAGGATGTATCCAATCCAGCTCTGATGTACTGGAGCTGCTGAGAAGGTGTCATCTGTGACTTCATGAAATTGAGGGAGAAGCCCAGTCTGTGAAGGTAGTGGCAGATGACTTTGAGATGATCCAGGGCTTGTTCGGGAGAATGCGCCCTGATCACCCAATCGTCCAGGTAGGGGTAGACATGAATCCCCCCTCTCCTGAGATGTGCTGCCACCATCAGTTTGTGAAGACCCTCGGGCGGAGGTCAACCCGAATGGCAGGACTCAAATCTGATAGTGCGAGCCACCAACAGCGAACCGTAGGTATTGTCTATGCTGGAGATGGATTGGCACCTGAAATTAAGCATCCTGAAGGTCCAATGACACCAACCAATCCTGTAACTGGAGGGCCTGGAAGATCTGAGAAAGTGTGACCATCTTGAATTTGTCCTTCTTGAGGAACCTGTTCAAGTATCTCAAATCCAAGATGGGTCTCAGTCCCCCGTATTTCTTGGAGATCAACAAATATGGGGAATACCAACCTTTGTTCCTCTCCGCTACAGGTACTGGTTCTATAGCAACTTTCTCTAGCAGGGTTAATATTTCCTGCACAAGGAGCGGATTTGGAATCCTCAAAGAGTGTTTCCCTGGTGGATTGTTGTAAGGCTGTGCTATAAATGGAAGGCAGTAACCTTTGGCTATGGTCTCCAGAGCCCAAGCATCTGAAGTAAGGTCTCGCCATTCTTCGAGATGCTGAGACAGTCTGCCCCCCACCGGTGATTCGTGACGCAAGCTCTCAAAGTGGTTTTGGAGCGGTTGCTGCAGCTGCCGATGGCAAGGACGCTGTGGCTGTAGCTGTCTTTGCACTTTTTCCTCGTCCACCAGGAGGGTTCCTTCGTTGGTCTCCGACTGGCCATTCCTCTCACCTTTCCAAATGAGGAGTAGTACCGATATGACCGCCCCCTCCATGGTTTTCCTGAAGAACAAAAAGGCTGAGGTTGCCCAACAGCGGCCCCAAAAGATTTGGCAGCCGCCTTTGTGGTCTGCAACCTCTCAAGGCTCTCGTCAGACTTGTTACCAAAAAAGTGAGACCCGTCAAAAGGCATGCTTAGACGACGGGCCTGCACATCAGGTGCAAAACCCGACATCCGCAACCACGCAACTATGCGCATAATTGTGCTTGTAGCCATAGACCTTCTAACGATGTCTGCAGTGTCTAGTCCAGATTGAAGGGATTCACGCATGGCTTCTTTGCCATCCCCAACGATAGCTAGGAAACCCTCCCTTTCCTCCCCTTTTGGAATGTGCTCCACCGCCATTGATATGCCGTACACAGAGTGTATGAAAATTTGGGTAATGCACATGTGGGGTTGGCCGACTTAAGGGCCATACTCCCAGCTGAAAATACCTTGCGCACCCATCCATCCACACGCTTGACGTCCCTATCCGGAAGGATGGTAGGATGGTAGGGTACATCGCTTTAGTAGATGTAGCTGTGGCTGCATGGACCACCAGACTCTCGGGAGTGGGGTGTTTGGACAGATAGCCGGGGTCGCTAATGGAAGAGCTGTATTTTCTAATGAGGGATTTATCCACTGCAGGGATAGAATCCAGGGATTCCCAATTTCTGGCCACCCTATTTTGTAAGGCCACATGAAAGGGTAAGACTGGGTCTGTAGGTGGACGTTGGTCCAGAATATCAGTACCGTCATCCTGGATGAATTGAGCTGGTGGTTTAGCCCAACCTAGGTATTCAACTACATTTGACATCAGGTGCCGATACAAGGAATCAGCGTGTTCCCCCGGCTTCGGTCTGCCAAACTCAGTTTCAGGTGATGTGTCAACAACCCCTAGCATTGTGCAGTATGTCAACCAGATCTCTCATTTTATTCTCCTCTGAGATTAAACATGTTGGCCCATTAGAAGTTCCAAACTCAAGGCCAAAAGGAACCTCCTCTTCCCCAGACCGCTCTTCTTCCTCAAAAACTGAAGAGAGGGATTTAAAGAACTCCTTTCTAGGCAAAAAGAGTATAAACTTTGTCAGGAACACCAAAGGTGTAGGCTTTGATTTAGCCTCTGCCAGTTTTAACATGCTCAGAAGGCTGAGTTGAAGCCACAGTAATTTTTGGTGCTGATGATTTTGGTGTCTACAAAGACGTCGAAGGCAATGGCGCTGACTGCGTCGAGGATTCGACAGTGGTCTTCGAAGATTTCTTCTTTGAGGTATGTGGAATCTTCGATGGCGTCGATGACCTCGAGCGCCCGTCACAACTCGTGTGACTTTCTTTCATCTGAGACCTTGAAGGTTCTCGATGGGTCTTTCTTCAAACACCCAGGCTCGAGGGCATGCGAGTGTCGGAACAGGATCGCTCTCGTCCGGCCTCCGAAGAAGGCGCGGATGGAGGCTTGCCCTATTGGAACATTTCTAGCATTTTCATAAAAAATGCCTCCCACTCTGCGGATGAAGAATGTTTTGTGGGGCACTTTAATTTTCTGGGGGATTTGTCCGACGATGATGAAGAAGATGGTGACCGATGGTGCAGTCTCTTCTACGGGATCTTGATCTCTTTGTCCTTTTTGCGTCGAGGAGAGCAATCTCCAGACTCGACGGTCGAGGAACGATCAGTTTTAGTTTTACGACCTACCTGCAATTTTCCCTTCTTTCTTGCAGGGCCTAACTCGTCATTGCTTGACATTTCGAGCAGTAATCCGTGTCGTGGGCCTCCTGCAAACACCATAGGCATGAACGATGCGGATCCATGATGGACATTTTCGAATCGCATTCACTGCACTTTTTGAAACCCGAACGATGTGTAGTTGGGGTTGATGACTAAGAAATTGTTGATGATTTATTTTCTATTTTGGAAGAACTGCGTAGTAAATAAATACTAACGAGGCGCGCCGTGTCTCGGAAGCAAACACATTTGCAAAAAAATAGAACTGCTGCACATGCTACTTATGCACCCAATGACGTCACCCTCGACAGAGGCCTTCGCGGGACATCAACTCAACGCCATCAATGCATGGCGCCCTCTGCCGAGATGTTTTTTTTCCGAAAGCAGCCGAAGCTGAACGAGATATGAAAGATGAGGAATACGTTGGAGGACACAATCCATTCGAATGGTGCATTTGTTCACATCTCAGGCCCCGAAACAGCATGCCCCTCTCAAACTGTGAACAGGTAAGGTCATATTTTACACATTTATTGTACAGATGACTTACTTTAGCTATCTGCAGCAGCACAATGCAGTGCTTAATTGACTCTACCATACTCTGCAAAACAAAATAAAGCATATGTAGTACTTAGTGATGATGCACGTTAAAATAATAAAATAATACTAGAAGCATGCTTTATTCCCAACCAGGATTATAAATGTGGTTCTACAGCAGAGACCAGTAATAAGGAACAAGTTACTTACCTGTAACTACTGTTCTCCAGCATGGGTCTGGCATGGATTCACATGCTCATGAATATTCCCCGTCATCAGGCAGGGTATCCTCGGTAAAGAAAAGAAAAATCAGTATCAGTTTTCTTTCTGATCTGTCTTTCTCAGTAGTAACCAATCACTGGTCTCTGGGTCATACTGCCCCCAGCCAATGACTGCCTTCTCCCTAAGCCCCGCCTCTTGCAGCCATCTTCAGATTTGGTAGCACGCAAAGTGGCAGTATGACCAAGAGAAGAGCCGCAGAGGGGTATGAGGGAGGGTTCGCATGTGAATCCATGCCAGACCCATGCTGGATAACAACAGTTACAGGTAAGTAACTTGTTCCCTCTCCAGCATGGGGTCTTGCACGGATTCACATGCTCATGAATATAAGAATACATAGCAGTACACACATGCACAACCAACGGGAGGTGGCAAAGGCTCAACATTAAGCATTACATCAAAAACTCAACATTAAGCAATTCTTACCTCCCCCACCAGGCTCACCTTAGGCGAACAAGTTGCGCAGCACCGCTTGGCCGACCCTGGAATCCCGGTCGACGCAGTAGAATCTCGTGAAGGTGTGCGTCGACCTCCATGTAGCAGCCTTGCAGATGTCCAGCAGGGGCACACCAGACAAGAACACTGTGGTAGCAGCGATAGCTCTGGTCGAATGGGCTCTCGGACGGCCAGGCAACGGCCGGTTTGCCAACCTATGACAGTGCATGATGCAGCCGGAGAGCCAGCTGGAAATGGAAGCCTTCGAGAGAGCCTTCCCTTGGTTCACAGGTCCAAAATTCACAAATAGCTGTGATGTCTTCCGAAAACTCTTCGTGCGGTCCACGTAGAACTTCAGCGCTCTAGCCACATCCAGCGAGTGCAAAGTCCTCTCGGCCGGTGACGAAGGCGACGGGAAGAAAACCGGTAACACCAAGGGCTCGTTGAGATGGAAGTCCGACGGAACCTTGGGCATAAAGGAGGGGTGCGTCCTCAGCACCACCCTCGTGTCGTGAAAAGTCAAGTATGAAGGCTTCGGGATAGGGCCTGGATCTCTCCCACTCGTCGTGCAGAGGTGATGGCCACAAGAAACACAGTCTTCCACGACAGGAACTTCAACGGTGCCGAATGCAGGGGCTCGAATGGCGCCCCCATGAGCCTGGTCAGCACCACGTTGAGCTCCCACGCCGGGGCAGGGGCCTTCACCAGCGGGAACGATCAGAACAGTCCCTTCATAAATGCCTTCACCAGGCGATGGGACCACAAGGACGCTCGTCCTGTGGTTCTGGTGTATCGGGAGATCGCAGCCAGATGTATCTTGATGGAGGCGTGAGCCAGTCCAGCCTTGGCCAGCGACAGTAGGTACGGCAGCACTTGAGGGGCCGTAATCCGTAGAGGGTTAATCTTCTGTGCACGGCACCAGACAGAGAACCTCTTCCACTTATGTCCGTAGCACTTGAGAGTTGAGGACGCCCTGGCCTTTGCAAGGACCTCTCTGTAGTCAGCCAGGATATCGTACCCTCCAAACTCTAGTGCTGCAGGAGCCAGGCCTGCAAGTTCAGCGACTCCGGGTCGTTTTGAACTATGGCGCCTCCTTCTCTGGAGAGAAGATCCGCGTCCGTCGGCAGCTTGACTGGTGGGGACGCGGACAGGTCCAGAAGGTCCGAGAACCAGATCTGCCTCGGCCACGCCCGTGCGACGAGGATCATCCTGCACCGGGACCTCTTGAGCTGGTTGACGAGTCAGAGCAGCAACAGCAACGGAGGGAACGCATATAGGAACAGGCCGTCCCAGGGAAATGAAAAAGCATCGCCCATGCTCCTCGGCTGGGGAAACCTGCTTGTGAACCTCTGGCACTTGGTTTTCAGTGCCGTCGCGAACAGGTCGATCTGCGGTTTTCCCCATCGTCGGAAGAGTCGATCCACTTGATCCTGACGTAGTTCCCACTCGTGGCACGAGCGCAGCTCCCTGCTGAGGGAGTCAGCGATGGTGTTCTTTATCCCTGCCAGATAAAAGGGCACCAGAAACATCCCTTGGGCGACGGCCCAATGCCACAGATCCTGGGCTTCCTTGGAGAAGGCTGGGGATCTGGTTCCTCCCTGTTCCGGATATAGAACATCGTGGTGGTGTTGTCGGTGAAGATTCTCACTACCTTGCCCTTGAGGGACGGGAGAAAGGACCTGAGGGCCCAGAACACTGCACGGAGCTCCAGGATGTTGATGTGGAGCGTCTTCTCCTCTGGGAGCCAAATGCCCCTCGCGTGAAGTTTTCCGTTGTGCGCTCCCCACCCTTCCAGGGAGGCATCTGTCGTCACTGTTATATGGTGGGATGGGGTCTGAAAGTCTGTGCCCACCGTCAGATGAGCGCGGGTGTCCCACCACCGGATCGCTCGTTGGAAGGTCTCGTTGAGCGGAATCCTGTCCTCGAAGCTGCCCGTCGCTTGGATCCAGCGGGCGTCGAACTCTTGCAGAGGGCGCATCCGAAGCCTGCACAGGCGCACGAGATATATGCAGGAGGACATCATCCCGAGGAGGGACTTGATGGACCTCACCCTGGCCACGTCCGTGGCCATCAGGCGCTGCACCTTGACCAGGATGGCCTTAGTCCTTTCCTCCGACGGCGAGGCCAGACGCGCCACTGTGTCGAGCTTGGCTCCCAGAAACAGTGCGACTTGTGACGGGACCATGTGGGATTTGGGAAAGTTGATGGAGAATCCCAGGTCCGTGAGCAGCTGGACGGTCTTCGCTGTGTGATCTACGGCGAGCTCCCTTGTCCTTGCTCGGATGAGCCAGTCGTCCAGGTAGGGGTAGACGTGGATCCCCTGCAGGCGCAGCCGCGCCGCCACCGGTGCGAGGCACTTGGTGAACACCCTGGGTGCCGACTTCAATCCGAACGGGAGGGCCTTGAACTGGTAGGGCCGTCCTTGGACAACGAACCTGAGGAACTTTCGGTGTCCTTTTAGAATGGGGATGTGGAAGCATGCATCCTCCAAATCCAACGACGACAGGAAATCGCCCTCCTCCAGCTGTCCCAGCACGTGCTGGAGGGTGACCATCCGGAACTTCTGTGCCTTGATGTGCTTGTTCAGTCGTCGGAGGTCCAGGATGGGGCGCCATCCTCCTGTCTTCTTTTTCACAAGGAAGTACCTTGAGTATACTCCGGAGCCCCGGAGCCTCTTCGGGACGAGCTCGATGGCACCTCTTTTGAGCATCGCCCTTACCTCCAATAGCAATTGAGGGACGCGATTTTCCTTCCTGGCCACGGGTGGAATGCGGTGGCACTTTAGAAATTCGAGGGCGTGCCCCTGGGCCAGGGCGTCCAGCACCCAACGGTCGGTGGAGATGGACTCCCACACGCTGACGAACTTCGCCAGCCGGCCTCCCACCGGGGTGCTTCGGTGGGGGCCCGACACCGCTGTCGGTTCAAACTTGCCTCGTCCTCTATAGGCTTCCTGCGACAAGGAGCGGGCCGCTTGGCAGTACGTAGAGGAGCCACCGCCGAATCCCTTGGAGGCACCCTGCTTGCCTCCGGTGCTCCGAAAGGACGGCCTTCGTTGCCGGAGAACACCTAGCTGTCTCCGTGTCCGCCTTGATGGCTTGGAGGTACTCATCCACTGTTTTACCAAACAGATTGTTCCCGAACGGCATGTCCAAAACCTTGGCTTGTACGTCCTGGCGGAAATCCGTCACCTTGAGCCACCCTCAGCGTCTAAGGCAAACGCTGTTGCCTAGCTGGCGGAAACGGGTGTCGGCAATGTCGGTTGCCAACGTAATGGCGTGGTCCGACACCACTTCGCCTTCTTGCAAGATCTCCAGGGCCTCGGCCCTCTTGTCATCCGGTAAGAAGTACAACAGGGGGGCGATCTTGTACCATAACTCCCCGTCGTAGCGGGGCACGAACGCGAGGCCGTTGGCCGCCTTAATCGTTGTTGCAGACGACGAGATAACCTGTCGTCCCACTGCGTCCAGCTTCTTTCCTTCGCCATCCGGTGGGGAAGTTGACATTGAGGCCGATGCGCCTCCCCCCCACCCGCCCCGCTTTCTTCTTGGCTGCCGCTGAGCCAACCGAGTCTGGGGTCGGTTGTGCCCTAAGGCACAAAGGGGCCGCGTCGGGGACCCGGTACTTCTTCTCGTACCGATCCCCCTTGGCAGACGTCGTAGACTGGTTCTCGAGAAGGGTGAGACCCTCGTCCCAGAGGTCATCCAGCAGAGGCACAGCAAGGATTGTCTTCCTCTTGGCCTCGCGCCGTTGGTAAAGGAAACCTTCCTTCTTCTCTTCGGGGCAGAGCTTGTGCATTACAAACCAAATTTTCCATGTCCTACACAATGTCCTATTAGTTGTGTATTACCTCCCACAGGCACCCTGTTTCTCAATCACAAATACTTAAATCATCCCACAAACCTTCCACTTTCGAGCGAGCTAAAAAAAAAGGGCACCACCGCTTTTTTCCTCTGCCTCCATTTCACTTGTTTTCTCCATCACTCACCTCCACATCCCCTCCTCCCACGTTTATAGGTGCTGAATTTAATTAAAATGGAGGCAGTGCTGGTGTCTATGCTGGGGTAGGAAAACCAGAGCAGCATGTTCTTTGCTCATACTGGTGCTTGGGCATGGAGGAGGCATGCTGAAAAGGGCAGGGCAGTCGATTATTGGGCTTGCAATCTACATGTGCCTGTTCCGGGTAAAATGCAAATGACTAGTGCCACATTCAGGTAGATGATGGTGCGCTGGCTAATTTTTGGTCCAGAAAAGGAGAGCCTGGTCTGAGCTGGGTGGCCTTTCCAGGTATGGGTCATCGTGTACAAAGTCTGAGCTTTTGCAAAAAGAAGCCAGATCCTCCATTTACCAACACACCAGGCGACAGCTACATGCCCTCAGGGACTTCTCTGGGTGTAAAAGAGTCAAAGCAGTTAACTAATAACTAGCTCCCAAGCCTGTGGTCTACTTTACTTACAGGTGCCTTTTGAATAGGTATTCAGGCTTTATAGAAGACGTGGGATCATTGAACAGATAAAAGCAGGAAAAGACTAGTTCTAGAAAGATTACCATGTTTTCTTCATTTCATTTTTTCTCCTGTGACTTTTTCATCATGGAAGACTGGAACCAAGTTGGCTTCTGAAAATACTTTACGATGAAGAAAGGGTTCATCTTCATATGTTACTACACTAGAGGTGCGTATCCTATCATGGAACATTACAGGAGTGATCAAGAATCTGATAGACAATGATTGGGTGGAGGCTATTAGATCCCACCAGATTATTTGTCTCCAAGAGACATGGGCACTCAAAACAGCTCATATGTTAGTTTAGATAGACGCCTCATTAAAAATGAATGTCTATATACCTAACACTGAATAAGGACATAGTAGAATTGCATCAGACGTTTTTAGACCAGAAAGATCTACTATCCTAAACAACCTCCAGATAAGTATCAACACTTGGTGGAAGACTCACACTCTTGAAACGAAAACAATAATTCTGGGGGAGCTTAATATGCAGTACAGGCCCTTTGAACTAATATCAGGATTATTTGGAGAGGAAGATAGAGTTTGCGAAATCCCGGATTTAGCTGCCTCCCTTGTGTCTGGGAAAACGCTGGAGCATTTGCCTCCCACATGCTCAGAGCCTTTAGTAGAAGAGGTTGTGTTGATTAACCAGCAAAACCAAGTTATGTTAGCAGAGGATCCCAAAGTTATACCGATTATGTATTAATTAACCTTGAGATATGGGAATTCCGAAAAATCTTTTCAGTCGTAGAGAGGTATGAGGGTATGAGAGCAACCACAGCAGCGACAATTATTGCTAGTGATGGATGTTTTGCAGCCGGGGCATAGATCCAGTAACAAGGGGAATGTACCTATTAAAGTAGTAGGGCAGAGCAGGAGAATTGAATAAGGACTTGGTGCTCCCAAGCCTTCACAAAGAAATCTTACCACTACTGAAAACTGTCTAGTTGCAAATGCCCCGAGAAAATTGTTAAATTTCATGAAGAAATAATGTCCTGTATGGCACCTCTCAAGTAGATCTAGAGCAGTTAATAATAAAAGAACCATTAAAAGGACACAATGGTTTGATAAAAGTGCCAGGAATAGAACCAGCAACTAACGTTGGGGAGGGTGGGATAGTGTTGCCATTATAGTGGCTAGATCTTATAAAGAAATACTGGGAAAAAAGGAGAACGAGTTTTCCGAGTGGCAGTGGGAAAAATTACTAACCTCTACAAAACAGAAAGACAGTGCACAGTTTTGGAAACTAATAAGCAAGGGCAGGGGGGAAGACCTAACACTCATTCAAAGTAGTATACCAGAGCCAACATGGTATGAGCACTTTAGAGACCTTTATGCAGAAACACGATCATATAGACAGCAGATGGAGGATAGCGAGTACTTTGGTGACCTTACTTCTATGCATGTGGCCCGTATGTTCAATGAGGTTAAATCTGCCACTGATGCTCAAAAAACCAGTAAAGCACCCAGCCCAGTAATATCCCGGCTGTTATGTATAAGAGAACCTTTGATATGGTCCCCATACTTAACCAGACTATTTATTGCGGTAAGTGAACGAGAACGCCACCTACAACTTGGACAAATGCAGACATTTTTAAGAAGGGAGGAAGAGCAGAGACCTCGACTTATCCCAGGAGCGCCACTTCTCAGTCCCGTTTGACGCGTCGGCTATATTACAATTCCCTAATGAGACAGGTTTATTAAGGGGGAGAATGGTGGGACGTATGGAGGACAGGGGACTATGGACTATGAGTACGTTAGTCACTACGGTGAGTAACAATTACTCCTAACGTCCCGTCCCCTTTCCTCCATACTGTATGGGCGATTAAGACCGAATGCAGCTCTGTGGAGGAGAGTTGCCCCTCTAAGAAAACAGGTTTTATTAAAACCACCCAGCCAAATTCTGCCTCTGATCTGGCACTGGCATCCACGCAGTAGTGTTTGCAGAAGGCCGGTGGGGAAGCCCAAGTAGCTGCCTTGCTGATCGTCTGCATTGGAACGTGTCTTTGGAAGGCCATAGCCGTGGCCTTGGCTCTGATGGCGTGGGCGTGCATGTTTGCTGGCATAGACATGTGCTGCCCCTCGTACGCCTCCTTGATGACCATCACCATCCACCTCTCTATTACCTTGAATGCTTGACAGCCTGGTTTGACCCACCGAAAGTGACAAACAGGGAATCCGATTTACATAAGCTCTTAGTCCTGCCCAGCACCACGTTAAGGTCCCACACAGGGTGTGGGAGCTTGACCGGGGGTACAATCTGACCAAACCCACCAAGCGCTTTTTGACCACTGGGAGTGGAGCAGGAGAAGAGGTAATCTCCCGCGTTTCTGTAAGATCCTATGGCTGCCAGGTAGGTACAACAGGCCTGCCTCCCTGAAAGTGCCAGATGCGCGGAAAAAAGACAGCACATGGTTTAGTGTGCATGCCAGGGGGTCTACGTCATTTGCCTTGGCCACGTGACAGAACCTGGCCCATTTGCTCTTGCATTGTGGAGCTGCTTTTTGCCCTCCTGAATGAAAGCCAAGTTGCCTTGAGACAGGTGCAGATGTTTTAGGATGACGTATTCAGGAACCAGGCTGCTTGGTCTAAATTCTGCAGAGCAGGATGAACCACTGTACCTCCCTGCTGGGATAATAGGGGGGCTGGTCCCAGTGGAAGGAGGACTGGAGGTTGATCCGACAGAGTTCTGAGAACCAAGGTCTAGCTGGCCACTGCAGCGCTATTAAGATGAAATGAAGCCTCTGAGACTCCTTTATCTTGCAGATGACCCTGTGAATCAATGGGGCAGGGGGAAAATTTATGCACAGAGGTTGTTCCACTGAATCTACAACGCATCCCCCACAGAGCCCCTGCCTCGCACCATCCAGGACGCAAACTATTGGCATCTCCTGCTGCTCAGGGTGGCAAATAGGTCTACCATTGGGTGGCTCCACCTGATTATGTCCCGCAGACACCCTTGTTCAACAACCACTTGTAGCTGTCGACCCCCCAGCCTGCCGAGTACTCCCCCGGGAGGTGGACTGCTGGGAGGCAAATGTTGTTCGATAGTGCCCAATACCATATGCCGATGGACACTCTGCAGAGGGGAGGAGACCTGATGGCCCCTTGCTTGTTGTGTTGATGTAATACATGCATGTGGAGCTTTCCGTCTAAATGCAAACCGACTTGTTGCCTACAATGGGGAGGAACGCTTTGAGAGTAAGCCATCTGGCCATCATCTCGTGCCAGTTGATGTGCTCCAGTTGTTCCTGCTTTGACCAGATTCCATGGACACTGTGGTTGTCCAGGGTAGCCCCCCATCCCTCCAAAATTATGTCTGTGGTAATGGTGACCTCCAGAAGTGGTTGTCTGAATGGCCTGCATACTAACAGGTAGGCCTCTGTCCTCCATCACAAGAGATCTTGGTGCAGGTGTTGTGGTATGCTGACTAGAGCTGCTTGGGAGCCCGTTTCCTGATTCCAAGAGGCTGAGAAGTGTAGCTGCAGCCTCCTCATTCTGAGCCTTGTATGTGGCACCGCCAGGAGACACGTTGCCATTATTCCAAGCAGGTGTTGGTACCACCATGCCGAAGTTACTGGTCTGCTGAGGAAATGTCCCGTGGCCATCTTGATTAAAGAGATCTTGTCTTCCGAGGGAAAGGTCCTCTCCACCCTTGTATCCCAAATTAGTCTCAAGAAGGCTATGAACTGGGTGGGAAGTTACTGATTTCTTGAGGTTGATTGAGAAGCCCAATTCGAATAGCATGTGCATCAGGCTGGCTGATGTGCGCTGGACTCCCTCGGGGGGCCTCCGCTCGTACGATCCAGTCATCGAGGTATAGATAAAGGTGGTGGCCTTCGGCTGTGAGCAGGGCTGCCACTGCATTCATTCTCAGAGCCGAATTGAGGCCAAATGGGAGGACTTTGTATTTGAAAAGAAAGCCCATGATCCTGAACCATAGGAAGGAACGATGGGGCTCCCAAATCGGGACGTGCAGGCAAGCATCCTTCAGATCCAGGGAGCACAGTGTCTCCACTATAAATGCTGGCGTAACCATCTTGAGCTTTTGAAGATGTAGGGAAATGTTCAAAGTTTACAGGTCCAGTACAACTCTATGGCCAGCCTGGTTCTTTTTCTGTATGACAAAGGGCAAAGATGAGGGAATAGAAGGCCATGCCTCGCTGTGAGGGTGGAACCTCCTCCACTACCTGACTCGCCATGAGCAAGCGGATCTCCGCCAGAAGAGTTGATGTCCAATTCTGTGGGAGCAAGGGGGCGGGAGGGAATAGGGGATAGTGGTATCGGCAGGCGGAAGCACTAGGAAACCACTGAGGGAAATCATGGCTCAGCGAACCTTGCCCTCCAGGAATTAATGTGTAGGGCAAGCCTGCCCCCCGACGGATAACTGTGGATCTGGATGGCACTGTCACTGTTTCTTTCCTTCTGAGGCTGGTACCTGGGAGTGGGGACTGGAATAACTCCTTGAGCAACGATTTGTGCTGCTTGCGTCGGTGCTGACTGAGCGACCTGTCTGGCTGCTTAGAGTGGCGCTCCTGGAAGCCCCTGTACTCACCAAAGGTACAACCTCTGGCTATAGCTCTTGGAGGCGGGCTTAGTTAAAATTGCCAGGGACTTGTCTGAGGTGTTTTTCTGTTAATCAAGCTCCTCATCTGTAGATGATTGAACAAGTATCGCCCCCCCCCCCCCTCTCGAATGGCAGGTCGAGAATGTGTTCCTGCACGTCAGGGTTAAACTTAGTCGCCTTGAGCCAAGCTGTCGTCCTCATGTCAGTGGCAACACAAATAGCTCTACCTGTGGTGTCTATATGTGCCACTGTCGACTCCATGATGTCCTGGGGTACTATCTTAGCCTCTGCCAGCCCCCCCTTGAATCTCGCCCTACTGTGGGCCGGAAGCTCAGGAAGGAATTGTGCAACCTCCCGCCATAGCTTTTGGTTTACATCGGCTAGCATGGAGTCTGCATTAGCCTGCCGCAGGAGCGCAGCATTAGAATATATCTTTTTTTCCATAGGCCTCTAGGAGTTTTTCTTCCTTGGCTAGGAGGGGTGAAGTAGGGGTAGACATGAAGCTTTGTGGCTTAGCATACATGGAGGCCGCCGTTATAACCACAGAGTGAGGTTGCAGGTGCACCGACAGCATGAGGGAGTCCCCAACCACGTGCCGATATTTGGCACCTAGGCGCTTGTTTGTAGGCTGTGTAGAGTGTGGTTTTACTCAGCCCTTCTTTCTTAATGACTCAACATCTTTCTTCAATGGGATCCCAGTCTTAGTGGTTGACCGGATGGTAAGCACCTCAGCCAAGAACCCCGCCTCTGGTTGCTCAGCTTGTGGCTTCGGGATCCCCAGGTATTCCACAACGCCGGCCAGTCTTTGGGGGAAGGCTCTAGCTGAGGAGGCGGTTTCTTGATCCTCCTCGTCGTCCTTGTCCGCCGATGAGTCCTGCAGGTCAGGACCTGCTGGCTGAGTGCTAGAGGGTGCTGCAGGCGGTTGTGGCGCGCTACTGGGCTGTGCCAGAGGCTGCGCTAGGAGCTACACCTGGGGCCGAGCTGCTGTGACGATCTGTGTCTGGGCCTGTGCTGGTACCCGTGTATGAACCACTACAGGTGGTTGACTGGGTGTCGGAGGGAGCATGTCTTGGATGACCACCCTAAGTATGGTCCCCATTTGCGGCGACCTCATGAGCGTGAGGAACTTTTCAAAGAACATGTCCCTGCATGCGGGTGAGGAGAATTACTTGCATGGGTGTGGGTCCTTGGACTTGTACCTGTTGCTGTGGTCTACCCACCCCTTGCCTCAGGTAGCAGGGGTCTGAGTATCACCTCTGCGTGGAAGCAGTTGGGTATGCAGTGGACAAAGTGACTGGTGTTGGCCAACCCCACCTTGGCAGGCATTCCGAGGCCTGCGCACTGGAAAGGAGAGGCCAGGATGTGCCGCTATTTTGTGTGCCCGGGTGGCCATTTTGTCTGGTACTGCGCCACGTGCCTGCTGGTTGAAGACTGTCGTACTAGGACCAGTCTCCACCTGCTTGCTTGACTGTGAAAGCTTGGACCTTCCCTGCACCTCAAGCAAGGACCTAGGAGGCAGTGTGCGCTCAGCCATGTCGCCGGTAGTGCTGGTATTGCGTTTAGGCGCCCTCATGTTTATGCCGGTATCAGGGCTAAGCCCCTCGGGGAGATCCCTGGTACAAGAGCCTTGCGTCCCCTCAGTTGCGGGACCGGGAGAATGCTTAGACCCCCCTAAGCCGTGTGCCGGTAGCTCGTAGAGCCTCAGTCCCCCTGCTGGTAGCAGGACCTGGAATGCCCCTCACGTTGGACGCTTCCCTGGGAAGGAGTCGCCTGTGCAGGGTGCAGAGGAGAACAAGGCACCTACCTTTGGCCTGGTCTTCCTCCTGACATACTCTTTGATGTGCTCTGTTGCCGATCTTGAGAAGAACTCCCTCCACCTGGCCAAGCGGGTCTTCAGCGAGCACAGGGTGAGCGCGTTGCATGCCGTGCTGCCATGTTCCTCGCCTAGGCACCAGAGGCAGTGCGTGTGCAGATACGATGTGGGGAAGGAGCCCTCGCAGGCCGGACACCTGCTGAATCCTGCCGCAGTTGACATGCACCAGGTGGAGCGTGGCACCGGAGGACAGAGTACCTAAGACTCTTAAGAAAGCTAGAGGAAAAAAGGGAAAAAACGATCCCAGGGGAAGTTAAGCATGGAATTACGAGCAAGAAGTAAGGGCCTCAACCACAGCCTGTGTGAAAGAGGTCCACTCCCGCCGACGCGGAAAAGAGGACTGAGGCGTAGTGCCGGTGGGCAGAGTTAGGATAGCGCATGCTCCCGGAGCCATGCCCCCGCGCACATCTAAATTTAAAAGGGAAGACAATTGTTTTTGGTGAAAAGGGTACAGTTTTCCATCCCTATCGAGGAACGCCCATACAGTATGGAGGAAAGGGGAAGGGACATAGGAGTATGAAAGATTGAAAGGAAGAGCAAGAGAGAGAAAGAAGGATGGAACAGACTTCATAAGAGGACAGATGGAGGTGAAAAGGGTAAAGTAGGACCGGGTGAGACTGGGAAAAGGTACGAGCAAAAGGGGAAAAAGGCAAATGAGCTGATAGGGAAACATGGAGACATAGTGTGAGAACCAAAAGACAGAACAAATAAGAGTCTAATGAGCAGTGAGAACGGTGTGAAGAAGACTGAACAGCGTGAGAGAGTGGAAAGAGATGAAGAAGGAATAAAAAGTTGGTTAGAGTGAGGGAATAAGGGGAGACGGAGAGAAGTGGAGAAAACTGGGAAGGGATACTGATTGGCTAGGAGCTATGAAGAGGATAGGGACAGGGACAGAAAGTGAAAGGGCCAAGGACGTCTTCCTTCAGGGCAAAGCTATGTAATGTGGCGGCTGAAGATCTAACAAGTGAGTTGGCCCCAGGATGAGACATGGCCTCTTGTGGTCAGAAAGCTTCATAATTTTTCTCAGACAATGGGGTTCAACAATATCCTTTAATAAAAAATAAAAATAAAAACTTACACATGTTGTTTCCTTGAGAGTTTCAATTTTCTGTTGGAAAAACAAAATATAAAAACGTTTGTATTGTTTTTTCAAATGTGAACCCATAACAATGTTTGACAGACTATCCGAGTTATTAAAATAATTTGTAAATGTATCATGAAAAGCATGGTTTTAGAAATGAGTCGCCTAACACAGTCCAAGCCAATATAAGAGAAACCACAATAGATTGTGCAGTCATACAAGAACCATGTGTGATAGATTTGTTTAAAGACAGCTATTTCGGCTTTAAGGGGCTTTAAGGGTTTCTCAAAATATTTTTACTGTACTCTAAAACGTAGGGGATGGTAACCGTGTCCTCACCAATATTAATAATAGCAACAAATAGAATAAGAAAATGAAATAATGACTACTCAAAGTGCATGCCACAAACTGAGATGTCATTAAGTGAATGAATGGTAGATATTCCCAAGGATGCAATATCTAGTCAGATGTATCGGGATCTGTACTTGAGAACTGAGCGTGTCTAGCCAGGCGCTGAAGCCAACTATGCTGTATTCAATGAAGTTCATGGAATTGCAAAAACAGATTTGCACTATGTTTTAGCAAAGCCAAGATAAGAGTGTGAAGCTTTTTAAAAAGGTTTCTTCAGAAGAACAAGTTACTTCTTACCTTGTAACGTTCTTTCGACGGGATGTTCCTCCGACGTATTCCTCATCTTAAATATCTCCTTCCAGCTCTGCTGGCCTCGGAAAATGTTTTCTCTAGAGGGCGTTGCGCGTCAACGTCCTCCGAGTCGATGTCCTTCGGCAGCCGCCGTATCGACGTCGACGTCATCCTGCCTATAAAGGCCGCGCGCAGCGTCCGTTGCTCTGTTCCGTTTTGTAGCCCACAATAATACTTTCTGGACTAACTAATCACCCTGAAGGAGCGTAAGCTGCAACAACAAGGGAAGTAGAACTGCGGGGATGGATGGGAGGGTCGATGAGGAATACGTCGGAGGAACATCCCGTCGAAAGAACGTTACAAGATAAGAAGTAACTTGTTCTTCGAAGGGATTGTGTCCTCCGACGTATTCCTCATCTTAGATAGGCTCCCATAGCAGTATTCTATATTCGGAGGAGGGAGTACTGACTTCACGCTGTCTTCTATTGATGAATAGAATGCAGTACAGCCCTTCCAAACCTAGTCTCTTGACTGGAGGAGGAATCCAGATTGTAAAAACGTGTAAAGGTATGGACAGATGACCATGTAGCGGCCGCACATATGTCTTTAACCGGCACGCCTCTTTTGAGGGCCGATGAAGCTGCAATACCTCTGGTCGAATGAGCCCTAAGGTTTTGAGGGAGCTCTTTCCCTGCCAGTTTATAACATTCCAGAATGGCTAGAATGATCCATCTGGAAATGGTCTGCTTAGTTATTGGTAACCCCAGCTTGTGACCTGTGTAACCTACAAACAGCTGGTCTGCCTGTCTTATCCTGGCTAGTCTACTAATGTAGAAACTTAAAGCCCTCCTAGGGTCTAGCCTGTGTAACCTCTCTTCCTCTTTCCCCGGGTGAGGAGGAGGATAGAAAGATGGTAGGGTAATCTTCTGAGTGATATGGAATTCAGAAACCACCTTTGGGAGGAAATTAGGCTTCACTTGCAGGACAACTTTGTCTTTGTGAAAGATTGTATGAGGGGGTTTACAAGAAAGAGCTTGTAATTCGCTCACCCTTCTAGCAGATGTAAGTGCTATTAATAAAACAGTTTTAAGGGTAAGGAATCTTAACGAACAAGAATGGAGAGGTTCGAAAGGTGTACCCATCAGGAAAGTTAGTACTAAGTTTAAATCCCATAGGGGAACTTGGAATGGTCTTGGGGGATAAACATTGGTTAACCCCTTTAGAAACTGTATTACCAAGGGTAATTTGAAATAGGATGGTTCTTCCGCAGTACGCTTAAAGATGGATAGCGCTGCGAGATAGCCCTTAATGGTGCCAATTTGAAGGCCTGAATTTGCCAAATATAGTAGGAAGGACAAAACCATTGGTCTACCACATGGAAATGGGTCGATATTCTCTTCTCTACACCAGCTGCAACATCTGTTCCAACGGCAGCGGTATAAAGTCTTTGTTGCTGGCCTCCTTGCCGAAAGCAACACCTCCATAACATCATCAGGGAGGTCCCAATCCTTGTACCTCAGCCTTTCAGAAGCCAAGCGTGAAGGTTGAGGGTTTTGATGTCTGGATGGAGAACCTGACCTCCCTTCTGTGAGAGTAGGTTCTCTCTGAGTGGAAGTCGAATTGGAGGGCAGATGGACAAGTCTAGAAGGTCCGGGTACCACGTTCTCCTGGCCCAATCCGGGGCAATTAGGATCATTGTTCGCCGGAATCTTCTCAACCTCCTGATCATTTGAGGAATGACAGGGACCGGTGGGAACGCGTACAGAAGCGGAAACTCCCAGTCCACTATGAACGCGTCTCCCAGAGCTCCTCTCGGGGGAAATTCCCTTGAGCAGAACAGGTCGCATTTCCTGTTTAGGCTGGTGGCGAACAGATCTACCTGAGGGGTTCCCCAAAGGGCGAAGATCTCTTGAAGGACTTCCTGAGCTAGCTCCCACTCGTGGGAGACTGTGTTCTGCCTGCTCAGAGCGTCCGCTGTCAAGTTCTTCTCTCCGGCTAGGTGAACTGCCGATAGAGAGATTCCTTCTTGGATTGCCCAAAACCAGAGCTGCATCGCCTCTCTGCACAGGGGTAGTGATCCTACGCCTCCTCTTTTGTTGAGGTAATGCATGGCCACCGTATTGTCCGTCATTATCAGGACGTTCTTCCCTTGTACAGCTGGCAGGAACGCCTTCAGCGCAAGTCTGATGGCTCTCAGCTCTAACAGGTTGATATGTAGTCTGGACTCCGATGGAGACCAACGACCGCTGATGGTCAAGTCGTTGGCGTGGGCTCCCCACCCCGTGAGTGAGGCATCCGTGACTACTGTTATCTCCGGCCAGGGTTGCCAAAACTGTTCTCCTTTCAGAATGTTCTCCTGACAGGCCCACCACTGAAGGTCTCGAGCCACCCTGCCGGGAACCTGAAGAAGATCTGTCATTCTCCCTGAGAATTGTGACCACTGAGTCCTCAGTGCCCACTGGAGGGATCTCATTCTCAGGCGAGCCTCTGGCACAAGGAAAATGCAGGATGCCATGAGGCCTAGCAACCTCAAAAAGTCGAAGGCTGGGAGACGTTGGGCATGCTGGAACTTGGTAACCATCTGTAGAATATCTTGAGCCCTCACCTCTGGTGGCGAGGCTTTTCCCAGGGAAGTATCCAGGATCGCTCCTATGAACTGGAGTCTCTGCGATGGTATCATTTGTGACTTCTTTAAATTGAGGGAGAAGCCCAGTCTGTGAAGGAAGTGGCACACGTGATTTAGCTGGATCTGAGCTTGTTCCGGAGAAACAGCCCTGATCAGCCAATCGTCCAGGTAGGGGTAGACGTGAATCCCTTCCCTCCTTAGACTTGCAGCCACTACCGACATTAACTTGGTGAAGACCCTCGGGGCGTAGGTCAGCCCAAATGGCAGCACTCGAAATTGATAGTGAGAGTTGCCAATTGCGAACCTCAGGTATTTCCTGTGTTTGAGATGGATAGGCACATGGAAATAAGCGTCCTGAAGGTCCAGAGATACCAACCAGTCCTGGAACTGAAGGGCCTGGAGGATCTGAGAAAGAGTGACCATCTTGAATTTGTCTTTTCTGAGGAATTTGTTCAATTCTCGCAAGTCCAAGATGGGTCTCAGTCCTCCGTCTTTCTTCGGAATGAGAAAGTAAGGGGAGTACCAGCCCTTGTTCTTCTCCGCTACAGGTACCGGTTCTATGGCACCTTTCTCTAGCAGGTCCAAAATTTCCTGCAAGAGGAGCGGATCTGGAGCTTTCTGAGAGCTGATCCCCTGTGGATGACTCTGAGCTATACGTAGTAAAGGCAGGCAGTAACCTTGGGCAACTGTTTCCAATGCCCAAGCATCTGACGTGATAGCCTGCCATACCGCCAGATGTTGAGTCAACCTGCCTCCTACAGGTGTCCTGTGAGGGGAGTCCTCAGAGTGGTTTTGGGGCGGCTGATGCAGATGCCGATGGTAAAGAGGCACCTGCTGTTGCTGCGGCTTTTGAATATCTACCCCGTCCACCTCGGGTAGTTCTTCTTTGACCCCTTTGAGCCGGTCGTCCTCTACCTCTTCCGAATGCGGAGTAGAAGCGAAAGGACTTGCCCCTCGCAGAGGTTCCTGTGGGACGAAAAGGAGTCTGACGGATTGCAGCTCCTAGGGATTTTGCTGCTGCTTTTGAAGTTTGCAGTTTCTCTAAACTGTCATCCGCCTTTTTCCCGAACAAAGAAGAGCCATCGAATGGCATGTTCAAGAGCCTGGCTTGCACATCTGGGGCAAAACCCGACTTTCTCAACCAAGCGAATCTCCTGGTTGATGTACTTGCCGCCATTGCTCTGCTGATACTGTCAGCCGAATCAATGCCCGTCTGGAGGGATTCGCACATAGCGTCTTTACCGTCCTGTATAATATTCAGGAACGCATTCCTTTCTTCTCCCTCCGGGATGCAGTCAGCCGCTGTAGAAGCACACTCCCAAAGTGTATGGCTGAACCTAGCAAGGGTGCAAGTAGCATTAACAGACTTTAACGCCATGCTACATGCTGAAAAGACTTTCTTTGCCATAGCATCATATTTTTTATCGTCCCTGTCCTGTGGGACTGTAGGATAAGCCGTCTTGACATCGGTAGAGGATGCTGCTTGTACCACCAGACTTTCTGGGGATGGGTGTTTAGACAAAAACTCTGGGTCTGTGGAAGATACACTGTACTTTGTAGACAGTTTTTTATTTACTGCTGGTATTACATCTGGGGTTTCCCAGTTTGTCATGATCTTTCTCTGAAGAGCTTTATGAAAGGGCACCACAGGATCCTCTTGTGGGCCTTTGTCAAGAATATCCGTGAGGTCATCTTGTTGGAAAGATTGTGAATGTGCAGACCACCCCATGAACTCTGTAATCCTGGCCATTAAGGCTCTGTAGGGGGTTACAGCATGCTCCCCCGGTTCTGGCTTAGCAAACTCCACCTCAGGGGAAGTGTCTAACCCACTTGCCTCATGTAAAGAATCATGAAGATCCTTTAATCTGCGCTCTTCAGAGGAAAATTCCTCTCTAACTGGGGTTACAGGTCCCTGTAACTCAAATGTGTCTTCCTGTTCAGACAAATCACCCGCTTCTAAAATTGAGGATATAGTTCTCAATTGTTCTGAACTCATAAAGGGAGTAAATCCCATTTCCAAGGCAGAGGGTGCCGAACTTGTCATTATTGGCCTCGAAAACGTCGATGTCGTCGACGCCGAAGGCTTCGAGCGTGGCGTCGAAAACAGAGGTGGAGG
Organism: Ambystoma mexicanum; assembly: GCF_040938575.1. Lineage (NCBI taxonomy): Eukaryota > Metazoa > Chordata > Amphibia > Caudata > Ambystomatidae > Ambystoma > Ambystoma mexicanum. The sequence goes on from NC_090922.1 coordinate 1,343,428,082, forward strand.
CCTCGAGGACCTCGACAGAATTGGAATTCTACTCGACAATATCGAAGCCATCGACGTCGAGGGCCTGGGGATAGTCACTGGATGTGTGGTAATCGTGACTTTTCTCGGCGTCGACGCCGGTGTCGAGTCGACAGACCCGTGTGTCGAAGGTCCCCTCGACAACGGCGTCGAAGACATCGACGTCGACGGAACCTTCGAGGAAGGTTTGGAGGTCATAGTCCTGCTCGAGACGCGCTCGAGAGGTTTCTTTCGCCGGGTACTGCGACTCGCGGCGTTTTTGACCTTCGGGTCTTTCCACCAGAGCATCGCTCTCGGCAGTCTTCGAGGGGGTCGAGGCCGCTTTCTCGAAGACGCTCATCATATTCTTATGGAATTCCTCCCATTCAGCCCGGGAACTATGTTTCGTGGGGCAAGGGATTCTTTTTGGCGAAACAGAGGAAGAGGAAGACGGAGAAGGGGATCTTCGACGTCTCCTCTTCGAGTGCTTCGATCTCGAGGAGTGATGAGACCCACTCCGAGACCTGGAGCGCGAATGGTGACGAGGAGACGAATGTCTCGACTTTGTCGACGAAGAAGAAGCTTTAAAAGTCTTACCTTTCTCCAGCTTCCCCCTACGCTCCTTCAGGGCCTTAGCTGTCATGGACATACAGTCCTCGCATTCCGAACAATGGTGTTCAGCTCCCAAACACCACAGACAAATTCTGTGAGGATCGGTCAACAACATCTTTTTCCCACAATCTCGACATTTTTTGAAGCCGGATCGAGGAGTTGTCGGTTCCGACGAGGAAGCCATCGAGTACGGATCGAATAACTCGAGGTAAATAGGATTAATCTGACTAAGAACTGAGCAACGGTATTCCGAGGCACTGAGTAAGCGCGGAAAAACGGAACTGAGCAACGGACGCTGCGCGCGGCCTTTATAGGCAGGATGACGTCGACGTCGATACGGCGGCTGCCGAAGGACATCGACTCGGAGGACGTCCAAGCGCAGCGCCCTCTAGAGAAAAAAATTTCCGAGGCCAGCAGAGCTGGAAGGAGATATTTAAGATGAGGAATACGTCGGGACACAATCCCTTCGAAGGTAAGTTATAGCAGTAACCTTCTTTACCCCTTTTTGCCCCCGCCTGGCCATATGGTGTCAACATGAATATCTCCAGACATCCAGAAGCGGAAAACAACCAGGCATCGCTACCTATGCCTCTGGGGCAAAGACAAATCCCTAATTCTTCGTTGCCTTCAAGGACTCTGACTCAGCAACACTACTCTCGACACACGGCCAAATCCACCAACAAGAATAATCTTGCTCCCTCTCTGCACTCTCGCCATTGCCAACTATCACAGACCCGCCAAGCCATCCCATTGCTGCTAGGAACTGCTGTTTCCCCTACTCGCTCTGCCAGTGACTTTGCCTCCTACTTCTCCACTAATATCCCCAGAATATGACACACCCTTCCACCTCTTCCACACCCTCCCTCATTTTCTCCTCCATCCATCATCCCCACACTCTCTTCTTCTACCGCATATTCAAAACTGGACTTCCTTCACTCTGTCAAAACATCCGTTGCTCCAGTAAACCCCTTGGCACCACACATCAGTACAAAACATCGACCTGTCACCTCTGCTAATCTCTCCACCTTATTTACCTTCTCACTCTCAAGTAGTATCTTCCCAGTCTGTTACAAAATAGCCACAGTTGGACTTGTCCTAAGGTAACCAAGTGCTTACAACAACATCCCCTCACTCAACACACATCTCTCTCTCTCTCCATCCCTACCTTTCTAAAGTCCTTTCTAGGTCTGTCCTCATCTGCATATTCAACTATATTGAGGTACATTCACTGTTCCCCACTGTATCCTACACCCCACGGTATATTGGTTCTATTGTTACCTGTGAAAAGCGCTGTGTTATGCGTCTGTACTATTGTAGACCTTTGTAAAGCGCTCCTTTATGCATCTGTATTGTTGTATACTTCTGTAAAGTGCTCTGCTGCTTCTCAAAGCTGGGTCTGCGCTCAATAAATACCATAATAACAACATGCGTGCAATCTAAATCAATGGATTCAACAATTATAGGTAAAGCATTTTAAATCCCCATGCAAAGGATTTCTCTATTATGTCCGCTGTGCTTTGATGGATCCACTATCATGCCAAAGAAACATGAGGGGCAGCACAGACTGATGCCATCTGTGTTGCCAAAACTTATCACTATAAATTCAGTGTTTCACCAGCAAAGAAAGTTGAAAGACTATCCTAACAAGTGGTTTGCTCCTTAAAGCAGTTCAGCTCTATAATTTAGTTTTACCTCCAAATTATTGAAGCAAGCCTATAAAATTAGAATTTAGAAAATATTTCTGTGCCACGTTTTACACCAATAGACAAAACTACAGTCATGGCCAATGCATTTCATTAGCTGCTTGCTTTCTCTTACTGTGGCAGACATGCTTGTCAATCAGCTAGGTCCTTCAAACACTGCCCCCATCTGGCTTCTTCAAGAAGCTGGACTCTTACTGCTTCAGAACGTCTGTGTGTCACTGATGTGTCTGAAAGGTTAGTATTATAAAAGGTATAAGCCGTCTCCCTCAGACCCATCTGAACCACCCTAGTTTCCTTGCTAGCCAAACTCCACTATATTTATTTTAGTTTATTGATATCTTATACACAGGTGCCAGATCACCCGAGTGCTTCAAGGTGTCAAAGTCATCAGGTTGTAGCCAAAAAGAGTATGTACAGACCACCGACATTTAATAAGGGTTAGTAAGCAAATATTTTCAAGGCATAAGAGAGAATATTCCAGAATTGCTAAGGAGACAAAGAGGGGGAGGTGTAGGCAGGGAGAAAAGCTTAGAAGGGAGGGTAGAGATGGAATGAGAGTAAATGCAGTTTACAGAAGGTGATAAGGTGGCTGAAAATGCATGTCAGGTTAGTGATATTGCTGTAAAAGAGCGTTGGAAGAGGTTGCAGAACAAGTGTTAACCAAAGTACAAGTAGGGAGAGGTGTTTGGCGTGTCCAAGATTTACATAGTTGAGAATGGGGGTCCTGGATGACAGAGGCAGTGGAGTCATGAGGGTGAAGTGTTAGGTTTATGAAGGTTAAAGCATGTGGTGTGTTAGGTTTGTGATTGAAGGTTGGCAGTTTACCAGTCTTCGTATGGTTTCTTATTAAGGTGTTGAATTTGGGTTCTTGTAAGATGTAGTCTGGTAGTTTGCTGCATAGGGTGAGGGCAATGAAGAGAATGATTTGTCTGCATGTTTTTGTGCCGTACTTTGAGAGGTGTTAGTTTAGTCGTATTGGATGACCGGAGGTATCTGCATGAGGTGACACATTTAATGAATGGAATGATTGGAGGCATGAGGCTCTAGAAGAGTGGATGCCTAGTGTGGAATGTTTAGGATTCTGAGTTCAATTTTGGTTTTGATGCGCAAGCAGTTGAGTGTTTTTAGAGCTGGAGTGATATGGTGATAAGGCCTGAGGGTGAGTACTCATCTTGAAGTTTAAATTTTGATAATTTGGAAGAATTCAGGTTTTCTGAGGACAGGCCCATATGGAGAGCATTACTGCATTCTAGTTTGGAGAGTATTCAGATATTGGCGAGGATGAACGTTTGGTGAAGTTGCAAGTATGGGAGGATCATTCTGAGGATGTTTATTCGTTAGGTCTATTATAGAAGGTATAAGGGATAGGTTAGTGTCCAGTAGGATAGCAGGTTCGGGACTTCTGAAGTAGGTCACGGGGAAGAGGGGTTCCTAGATCAGTGGGCCATATAAAAGGAAGGTGATGAACGTGCTGGGTGCCAAGGAACATGACCTCCCTCTTTCTGGGTTGAAGCTTGAGCTGTTTCGGGACATCTTTTTTGTGGTTGAAGGCATTGGCTAATGGAGATGTTGGATTTGATGTTGGTGAAATGGAGCGTCATTCATTTACCATTAGTTCCAATCAGCTAGTGTCTTCCATGTCCTATCATGAGATTTGCAAAATATTAACATTTCACATGTCGTCCATCTAGGAAACTCCTACAAGCAAAAGTGCTGCTCCACAGCCACCTGATATCAACTGTCCTTGTTCAATTAGACCTCATTGTGTACAGCCTGGTCATTACAGTTGCAGACAATTAGTATCTGCTTCATATGACTGACATTCATGACCAGCATTTTTCTTTCCATGCAGTCAGATTTCCAAGATGACGAATTTAAAATTTCACATTTACATAAGATTATACGTTGAAAATCTCCATATTACAATTTTCAAGATTGTGGTTTGAGAAGGGATCCGAATATGGTTTTCATAAACTTGTGGTAAATCTCCCCAAATTAAAACTTTGTATAACAAAGGGTCTGGTTATCATTTTGAATATATACATTCTTGGTTTCAAAATAAAATGAGGATAGCTGGTAACATTAGTAGTTCTACATTCTTTGCACAGCTTGTATATACATTTTATATTTTAAAAAATCTAATAAAATTGAAAACATGTTTTAACAATGGTCTAATGTGTGTTATGTTTTCAAGTAATACATATCAAATAAAATAGGTCTGAATACACATATGTGAAAATGCATCTCTCTCAGTATTGCTAAAACCTGTCATAGTCAATAGGCAGTATTGCACATATGTTCCAGGCATATGTAGCTTGCATTAAATGGTAAAATGTTCGATCACCAATATATTGTATTCAATATGTGAAACCCACATCCGCCACTCATGGCTGACTCATGCTGAAATTCCCAAAGACTGAAGTCATCTTCTCCAAATCTGCAATGCGATATTCTCTCTCCTCTCTCCAAACTCTTTCCTTTCTGACCTCAATGACTCACCCATTGCTCGCAACCGTGGTGTTCTCTTTGACAGTGATGTGAAACTCTCCAGGTTCATCATGGCCACTGCCACCGCAGCCAGACCCAACCTCCGAAACATTAGTAAAATCCACCCACACCTAACTGTGTCAGTGTCGGAGCGAGATGGACAGCACTTAGTAAAGCCCTTCTCCAAAGGTTTAATAAAATCCCTGAAAGTGCAGAGAGTTCTGGGTTCTTGAGGCCATCTGTGACATCACACATCACTTACCTAAACACATCTCTACCCTTGTGCTCAGCAACCTGGACTGCTGTGCAAGCCTACATATCTTGGTCTATCCCTCTACTATTTTGCTCTCCTCAACAAAGTCCCAATTTTGCCACACTCTTTTCAACCTACCCATATCCTCCGGCACTTGTACCGAATGTCACCTCGCTGGTTAGCTCTTATGCAAAATCACTTCCTTTTTAAGAGTCTGATACTTGTCGATAAACCCATCCACGGTCTTGCCCTCCACTTACTCTCTGAATGTATCTCGCACCACAAACAATACTTCCCTGTTCCGCCTGTTCCTCATCCCTCTTTTGGTTCTTTCCCCAAATTGGCCCACACCACTTAAAAGCTTTCGCCAAGCCATCAAAGCCATCTATTCACTGAGATTCTTAAAAATGTTGTTCATACTCACCTGCTACGGATGGAAGGGGCACCAACCCTAAACCTTTCGAACGAACAACAAACTTCCCCTTGCTATTGATGGAAGGCCTCTACTCAAACTCTTCCAACTGCCTATTCAAACTAACCAACTGACCCAACTATACCGCAATGTTCTCTTTGGACCAGAGTATATAATTTTTGAATCTGTAAATACTGGTTTTACGTATTCAATATTAAAAATCTGATGTTCGCCATTCTCTATCCCCGTTATATGTTCCCACACGCACCCTTTCACCATTTGGTATATATAACAATCAAACAGTGCTCATAAGTAAAGGCGCCTTACCCTAGGTTTGCCTCGGCTCTCTTCTATTGCCTACTTGACAAAATACTTACCAATGGTATTCAGAGTAAGAAACTGGTTGCAACAGATATGTCCTGTCCTATTAGTAGCAATGATTGTCTAGATAGTGGTATATTATGTCCCACCAGGGATAAAATAGACCATGGTTTGTAGGGAAAAGGGTGAGAAGTGAAAGGACAGACTAAGTGGGTGGCAAACAGACAAACAATTGAAAAGATACAGGGTGGGCACCTTTCCAATTGTAGGTCTGTTCGCCAGAGTGGGAAGGTAAAGGGTGGGTGTATGATTATGATAGGGGTGCACGTGAAATCAACTCAGTCAACCAAACAAACGTTAATAGGGAAAAGGAGGGCTAAAAACCACCTGTGATGCTGAGATATGAGTTTTATGAGGGAAAGGTCTAGTATAATCATTTCTTAGTACCAGAATTAGTCAGAGTATGGTTGTGTGATCACTAGATAAGCGCTCAAGCATGCCCTTGAACTGTGGCGACTTCTCCAGATGAACAGTAATGTTCTTTCTGATGGATATCCCTTCACGGATTCATCATCAATATTATATCAATATTATATTTCCAGAGTGCAAGCTACCTTTGGAAGCTTTTCCGTCACCATGGGGGTTGGAGAAAGCGTGGCACTGCATCGCCTCCAATTGGCACCTTTAGGCGCCCTAAGCTAGATGGGACACTGGGGCCAATGTATTTATTTAGAACCATCGCACCACAAGACCTTAGTTATGTCCTTTTCCCTTAGCACTGTTCAAAACCTGAGGGTATCCTCACTACTACTCCCCCTGGATCCTCATTCTCAGGTGGCCAGGGAAAGACCATCGTTTTTTAATCCTGACCCTGGGGGTGGAGAAGCGAGGCAGGCTTACCTGGGTGGAGGGTCCTCAGGGATGGAGAGTGTGGTACCTATGGTATCCCCCTTTTTCCCTATTGAAGATCAATCTAACCCTCCCCCAGCCTTTACAGGCTACTGTAAGCCAGCTCCCCTCATTGTCCCACATTTTACATCGGACAGTACTGGGACGAGGAAGAGGCGACAGAATAATGAACACTAAAAACACATTTCACCACTCTGGTACTGGGACGAAGAAGATGCCTGCAGAGACTTGGGAAGGTCAGTCTTTTCCCTTTAATGATAGGCAAGCCCAATTAAGAATCCACACCTGCAACCAGTCACGGGGTTGCAGGTATATAACTGGAAAACCAACAGCAGAGACAGCAACAGGGATGCCGGTGGGGAAGAGACCAGCAGGGGACCCTTTCCGAGAGGAGGAAGCCTGGGTGGGACCGGGGAGGGAGCCAGGACCCCGGACGACATTGCAGAGAACCTGTGGAGCCCAAGTAGAGAGAGACCGCTGGGCTGTCACAGGTGTGGGAGCCTCAGTGTGCAAGAAAGAGCAGCTAGAGCTGCAAATGAGCAGGGCAGAAGAAAGGACGATGTCCGTGTCCCTGCAGAGACAGCAGAGTAACCAGTGTGCGCAAGACTAAACCCGGCATGCGAGCAGGGCTCGCAGAGGCTGGCCCACCGACCTCAGAAGCATAAGGAAGCAGCAGGATCCTCCGGGAGGAACGCTGAGGTCCTGTGAGTGTCAGGGAGAGGCACGCAAAGCTGGGGCGCTCCTAGCGGGCTGCAAATAAGTAAGTATCGAACTAAACGAAAACTTGAAACTAATTTGAATTATGCATTTCGAACAACAAACTGAATTAAAACTTGAAACCAAGCCGAATTCTATGACAAGACGGAGGCGAGCATTATGCTCATCTTCTTTATTACTGTTTCCCACAGCAATTCAAAGAAACTTTATATATATTAGAACATTTTATTTTTAAAACTTTGTAACATTTTGTTCCTTCAAGGAGTTCCTGGAAGTGTAGCACTACTAACATAAGGTTAACACAGTTTGAAAAATCCACAGAGCTACACTCTCTGAAAGAAAATAAATGTCCTTGGACTACCACAGCCCATAGTCCTCTGGGCCTCCTGTAGTCCCATAACACACTCCTCAACCAATCCGGGCCAGCCTGCACCTAAAAGATGGTCTTGCCTGCTTTTCTACTCCTCATTCTTTGTTGCTGATTTCCCAGAGCTAAGTACCTTTTCCTTTTAGGTTAACACTCGTAATAATATCTTAGTTTTGATTTATATAGCAGCAAAACGTTGCGCACTTACAGATATATTCAAGGTTAGCGCTCCAGCGTTTTAATTAAGGAGATGTGCATGCTTATAAACGTTTACATTCATAAAGCACCTCAGATTCGTTAGATGCATAATTCCCAGAGCAGGGGCTGGAGCCGCGGGCGAATGCACTCGCATTAGGCTCCCGGCTCGTCCTCCTAACAGCGCATTGTCAGGCTTTCGGGCTACCGCTCGGAGTCTCTAGGACACAGTGGGAGCCGGCCGGCGCATATCGCGCCCCAGCAGCCACCTTGCGCGCTCAACCGTCGTTCCAAAGATATTTGGAAAGTGCGGTGGAACGCGACGCGGGCAGCGGCTGTTTTTTAAAGTCTTGCCACCATATTTAAAAAAAAAAAAAAAAGATAGAGAATAATTATTGGAGATATTGGAGAGGTCTTAAGAACTTAAGAAGGGCACACATTATCTGGCCACACACAAAAAAAAAAGATATACAGGAAAAGTGAACTGCTGAGGTACCAGCCTTTACAGAAATGGCACAATTCACAGAGCCCAGGGAGTCGAGATCCACCACTCCAGAATGGAGTTCAGAAGAGTGGACAGAAGAACCCACACACAATGAGCAGTATCTCTCTCACAGCTTTAAAATGGTCCTAGGGGACTCTCTCTCTCTCTCTCTCTCTCTCTCTCTCCCACGCTGTAGCACAAGGTGTGCTCCCTCTTAACAGAGGTTAGATCAACTGGAAGCCATACTGGATGCTCAAAAAGCAGAACAGGAGAGATCTAAGAAGAGGGCGCTCAGCCCAGGCGAGGGTACCTCAACAAGACACCCCAACCAAGGGGTTGATCAAAAGGGCAGTAAAAAGGCTTGGCAGAGCAGAGACGCTATGACGCCCCCGAGCCATCCAGAATGGGTAGTTTGTTACCCCAAGAGCCGGTTGACCCAGTAAATAGGCTGAAGGAAGCCTTCTTGAGAAGGGCAACAGTGCCGGGCTCCCGACCCCCGACCCCAGGGGTGTATAATGTGGGGGAAGAAGTGGATGCTGGATACACGCCGGATGAGGAAAGCAGGGAAGTAGTACCCTTGCATCAACTAATAGAACAGATCCCAGATGAGGAAAGTTTGGTTAACATGTTCGATCCGGAGGCAATGAGACATCCGAAATCTACAAACTGGGTGCCAACACCCAGAGTGGCCCAATATATGAGCCTCCACATAAGAAAACCCCTTGACCGAGAGGTCAGATCAAAAATGAGAGCAGAATGCCCTAGGCCCGTGTTGCTTTTCATCCGAAAGAAGGCGCGGAGTGCTGTTAAAGATAGACAGCAAGCTGAGCGATCTATCCTCGTACGAGGCAGGGGAAGGTGCGAAAGGCATGCTTTTTGGGGAGGCTTTCGCCAAAGAGATGAGTCAATTTGTGGGCACGTACTCCGCCCTGGAGCAGGCCCGATCTTCCATCAGAAGAATATTTCCCGGGCGTGTTTTTGCCGGGACCGGACGCCAAAGGGGTCAGACGTCCGGTCGCTTCTCCTCCCAAAGAAGACCCCAAGGACCGAGGTCTCAGTACTGGGAGAACTACAACCCACAAAGTAGGGGGCAGGACAGCCAGATTTTTGCATGCATGGCGCGATTTATCCAACGATGCGTGGGTCTTACAAGCAGTGTCAGGCATGACCTTAGAGTTCGTAGGTACCCCCTCGCAAGCGCAAGAACCAAGCCCAATGCTCAAAGCACAGAGCGAAGTAGCGCTGCTTCACAGCGAACTGTGCGACATAGCAAGCAAGGGAGCGATAGAGCGAGAGATGCAAAGCTGCCCAGGTTTTATGAGGAGACAAAGTCAGACCCGTGATAAATCTGAAAGGCCTGAACGAGTGGGTAGTGTACAGGCACTTCAAGATGGAGGGGATTCACCTCCTGCGAGATCTTCTCAGGACGGGGGACTCGTTAGTCTGCCTAGATCTCAAAGACGCCTATCTTACGATCCCTATTGCAGAACATCACCGGAAATATCTTTGGTTCAGATGGAACGCAGATGTGTGGAGGTTCACATGTCTTCCATTCGGACTAGCGTCCGCCCCTTGGGCATTCACAAAGCTCATGAGACCAGTTGCAGCGACTATTTGAGAAAGAGGAATAAGAATGATTATCTACCTAGACGATATCTTGATTCTAGGACAGAGCGCGACGCTCCTACGAGAACAGGCAGCATGGGTATGCAACCTAGTGACCTCCCTCGGCTTCATCATCAACAGAGAGAAGTCAGACCTGCAACCCGCTCAGCGGATAGAGTTCCTAGGATTTGTGATAGACACGAAGAAAGCTTCGCTAGAATTACCAGCTCGGAAAGTGCGGGAAATACCAAAAAAGCTAAGAGCAGTGTGTAGAAATCAGGACAGTAGCCGATGTGGAGTTTTGTAGACCTTTATTACACACTGGTTAAATGTAATGTCTTAACCACGGTAGTTGAACTCCAGGTTGACCCCACAGTTACTTCACTGTGAGTAAAAGGCACCAGGAGTTCCTCTTCTCTTGTAGTGACTCCTACTTTCCCGGACCCGGATAGGCCCACCAGTTGCTCTCACTCTCCTCTCCTTCTCCCTGCAAAAAGCAACCAAAATGCCATTAGGCCAGTCCCTTTTATACCTGGTGCTTGGAGGGAAAAAGGGCCAATCAGGGACAACTGCCCTCCCCCCCTTTCCGATTGGTGGGGACTCTAGGCACCCACCCTCTATGAATAGAGCTGCCTCCTCCTCTCCTCCTCCTCCTCCCTTACTCTGGCTGCCTGGTTCCGGCTCCCCCTCCCCTTTGTCAGCCACGCCCTCTCCTTCGGCCCCGCCCCCCCCCATGGCGTCTCCCCTGAGGCATGCCTCCCGGAGGCCCGTCCTGCTCGAGGCCCCAGGTTGCTGTTAGGGATCTGCCCTGCTTGAGGTAAGGAGGGGGCTCTACTCTGTTCCCCTTGTCGTGCTCCTGCCCAGCTGTCTGGCGCACCTCCGACGCCGAGCGGTCGGCACAAGCCGGGCTCTCCAATTCCCGAGCCTCGCCGCCGCTCGCCGCCGGAGGCCGCCGAGGCCTGCCGTGTTCGCGGGTCTCCCAGCCGCAGCGCCAGTGTACCAGGTCCTCGTGGGCACACGCAGCGCTGCGGCTGTGGGGACCCGCGGCGCCGCGGCCGCCACGCCGGCACTGTCGCGGGCCGCCGATAAGGCTCTCCCTTCAACAGGGACGCCTCCCCGGCGGCCGCCCCCAGCGTCGCACACGCCCGCGGCATAGCGGGCTCCTCTGGCCGTGCGTCCCGCTCTCCGTCCACCCCGTCCACCCTCACCTCCTCACACAGTGTTAGCAAAGTGAGTGATTTACCTTCGCAATCTAGCCCGCATAGTGGGTCGGATAACAGCCTCAATTCAGGCGATATTTCCACGGCCCGTGCACTACATGGCCCTTCAGAGGTTAAAAATCATGCACCTCAGAGGCGGCCTAGATCATCACCAGTTGGTTTCGCTAGACCAAGAAGACGTTACAGAACTCCAATGGTGGTTACAGAATATCGAGGCCTGGAACGGCAAAGCGATATTCGGAGACACACCAGACCTGTTATAGAATCAGATGCCAGCAGAGCAGACTGGGCAGCCTGGTGCGGAGGGCTGCAGACCGGCAGAAAATGGTTGCAGGAAGAGCTCAAGCTGCACATAAACTGCTTGGAGCCTTTGGCAGGATCCTTCGCAGTGAAGGCATTCACCTGAGAACGAATGAGCTGCCGTGTCCTTCTCAAGATGGACAACATCTCAGCAGTCCGATACGGGAACAAACTCGGGGGAACATCTTCCAAGATGCTTGCGGAACTAGCCAAAGATTTCTGGCATCACTGTTTGAGCCAGCAGATCTCAGTATCAGCAGAATATTTACCAGGCGTTCAGAACACAATAGCGGACTGGAATTCGCGATATCTGGTAGACTCCAGCGACTGGAGACCGCTTCTGAGCATCTTCGATTGCATCCAACAGTTGTGGGGACCTTTAGATCTCGATCTGTTCGCCACCAGGCTCAACACTCAGCTCGCCAAGTTCTACAGCTGGAGGATAGACCCAGAAGCAGCGGGGACGGGCACGTTCTTACAACAGTGGTCGGGAGCCCTCCATTACGAAAAGTAGCGAAAGTGAGGCGAGAACAGGCAGAGCTAGTGCTAATAGTCAAATTGTGGAAATCCCAGCCATGGTTTCCAGTAGTGATGGAACTTTCTACGGATTTCCCGAGAGTGATTCCTCACAAGGAGAACATTCTGCAGGATCCCGACGGCCAGTTTCATCCCCTCATAGCGGAGGGCTCGCTCACCCTACTAGCATGCCGGGTTTCAGGCAACGTTGGGAGCTGCCAGGAATTTTGCAGCTCGATGCAGATTGCATCAGAAGCTCATGGGCGCCTTCCACCATTAGGAGCTACGGTGCCGCTTGGGAAGGATGGGCAGCGTACTGCACAACTATCGGTGTTCATCCCATTTCAGCACCTATAGTGCACATGCTCAATTTCTTAGCACAGAGATTTGAGGAAGGTTGCGATTACAGAACGATAGGAGTTTATAGGTCTGCAATTTCAGCAGGATATAACAAGCTAGAGGATCATCCGTTAGGAGAGCATCCCGCCGTGGTCCGGCTGTTGAAAGGTATTAAGCTAAGGAAGCCACCCAAGGCCAAATACTCAGTTCTATGGGACGTATGCAAAGTCCGAGTTATTCTCAGACTGGCCAGAGAACAAAGACCTCTCACGATCCCAGTTGTCAGGCAAACTAGCCATGCTGCTATGTCCCATAGCATGTAGGAGAGTATCAGAAGTGAAAGCCCTAGAGATCGACAGAAAGATTTTCTACCCGGACGGAATAGCATTCAATGTAGCGAATAGAACTAAGTCAGATTCGACAGTTATTTCCTATCCATACTTCCCAAATAATGCGAAGTTATGCGTAGCGCAGTGTATCAAAGACTATGAGAAAGCTACAGCAACACTGTGGCCTAGAGGAGTGACGCAGCTATTAATTGCACGTAAGAAACCCTTCCATGCCGTAGCGACAGCCACCATAGCGCGATGGGTCAGAGAGGTGATGCAGTGGGCTGGAATAGATTTATCTCAGTTTGGCGCACATTCAGCGAGAGGCGCGATTGCCTCCAGAGGATTTGCAGCAGGCGTTCCTTTACAGGATATTATGAAATGAGCTGATTGGTCTAATGAATGTACTTTTAAGACTTTCTATTTTAAGCCTGTCTCTCAGATTGCAAGCAGAGTAATAGATAGCTTTGAACAAGCATAATGCTCGCCACCGTCTTGTCATAGAATGAAGATTGTCCAGGCTTACAGCTCAGGCAGTCTTGATTCTATTAAAGACAAGGAGGCGAGCATTATATCCCACCCTTGGGATCGAAATTGAATTAATGAATTGTATATTGACGATGTCTCAAGTAAGAATCCACCCTTTTGATCACGTCTACATTAATTACAGGGGAAGACCAAAAGACGTTTTAAGAGCGGACGGACATACTCATTGCTATTAGAGTTATGGCGAAGTTCACATGGGGACATCGCGCAGCCGAATCTCCGGCAGGGAGGCGCAGTTCAAGTTGTGGTTTACAGTTGTTTCAAGTTGACTGTTAAAAAGACTCAAACAAGGATTAGCTGCCAAAGAAAGAGGAGTAGAGGAGCAGGCAAGACCATCTTATAGGAGCAGGCTGGCCCGGATTGGTTGAGGAGTGTGTTATGGGACTACAGGAGGCCCAGAGGACTATGGGCTGTGGCAGTCCAAGGACATTTTCTTTCAGAGAGTATAGCTCTATGGATTTTTCAAACTGTGTGAACCTTATGTTAGTAGTGCTACACTTCCAGGAACTCCTGGAAGGAACAATAAGTTACAAAGTTTAAAAAAGAAAAAAAATGTTTTTAATATATATCAAGTTTCTTTGAATTGTTGTGGGAAACAGTAATAAAGAAGATAAGCATAACGCTCGCCTCCTTGTCTTTAATAGAATCAAGACGGCCTGAACTGTAAACCTGGACAATCTTCATTATGCCTATTGAATACCGAACTGAATGAAAATTAAATTAAGCATATTGAATTGAATACAACTTTATGGGCAAAATCAATAGCAGATGACAGCCAAAGGGAAAAGAGCAAATTGTAAAAGTGTGCTATAGAAAGGAGGGGCATGAATAAGATCACCTGAAAGTGAACTTCATGAATGGATGCAGTGCAGCAAGGCCAAAGACTGGCAAGAGGTGTGAGACACGTTGTGGCAAAAGCCAAGAGGCTAAGTAGGAACAGCCAGAAGAGTGTACATTTGCACATAAAGCCAAGAGGCCAACAGGGAAGAGCTATGTGGGCTGAAGAACAGAGATCCTGGTTGCGCGACCTGCGATGGGTGGACCGTGTGGTCTGATAACTGAGCCTAGACCGGTGAGCCCTAATTATAAAGAGCAAAGACATTGTGAAACAAGCCAAGGAGAAGCACTGTAAGCGAACTGGTGATGCAAGCCAGAAGGAGGGTCAGGGTGACCTAGAGTTGTGTTGAACCTTTTGAAAAGACAAAAACAAGTACACGTGGCTGAATTGAAGTCTTGGGGAAGAGAACCCCTAGACTTGAGGAACTGCAAATGTTGTCTTGAGAACAAAGCCTTGAGACCCTTTTCGTTTAAACTCTGTTGCACTGAACTTGGGAGAAGGGAACCCCAAGAATTGTGTGAAACTATATTGCCTTGTACTTGGGAAAGGTAATCTTGAGACTTTTATGGAACATTCATGAACTTGGGAAGGGGAGCTGAAAAGAAAGCTTAGAGCTGGAAGAAGCTCAGAACTTTGTGTTAATCACCATTTCTTTTATTATTGCTATCCCTCCATAAATACGTCCCCTCTCAAACCCTTCGCTCCTCTACTTCTAACTCCCTCAGGGTTAGTCGTTTTGCAAAGAAATAAGCTGGGGGCAGATCTCGGTGTTCGGCTGGGGTCTCCCTTTGGAACAGTCTCCCGGCCACATTGAAACTTGAGGAAAACCACCTCTGGTACCGGAAGTACCTCAAGATCTTCCTCTTTGCCTCTACATTTGCCACCTCCCTCCCCCCGTTGATCTGTTCCTTCTCTTGTTATTGTGCACTTGCCCAACCTCCGTCACTCGGGCCCAGGTTCCTGCTCTCCCTGCCACCCTCCTGCACTGCCTCCAGGCCACCCCCTGCACTGGGTTCTATATCTGTACCTATACAGTCCCCCTCCCACTTTTCTTCTGCACTTATCAGATATACGTTTTCTGACTAACTTTCACCTGGCACTTGTTGGCTGCACTACCATGGTCTATTGCCTTTATCAATTTATTTTACTAAAAATGTATTTAGTATTTATTCTGTTCCCCACTTTCCACTCCCCCCTACCCCTCCATGCACTTTCGCCTTTTTCCCTTTTCCATGCACTTGCGCTTTCTTAAATGTCACTGGGCCTAGTAAGATAGCTGTTTTCTTTTTTGTTCTCCCTTTTTCCCCTCCCTTTTGCCTGGTCGTGCTCTGAAACACTTGTGTGCGAGCTCGATATAAATAAAATATCATTCATTCATCCCTACAGATTGTTTAGCTTTAGTTGTGCGAAACCAGAGAGCGTCTCACCTGCTATTCCCGGGGGATCTCTCGCTCAGGTGGCCAGGGCACGGCCATCGACTTTGGATCCAGACCCTGGGGGTGGACCAGTGCAGGATTATCACCTGGACGAGGGGTCTTCAGGGAGTGAGGGTGAAACAGCCGAGGGTGAGACGCAGTAATCCCCCCCTTTTTTGTTCATCTACCCCATCCTATTTTGTAGGATTTTCTGAAGTCCCAGCCCCCCCCCCTTTTTTACATAAACACTGGGCCTACGAAGAGAGTGAATGAGAGTAACCAGACGAACTCTCTCACATCGTACTAGACATGTCCCATTAATCGGGTCAGGCAAAGACAGGCACTTTACACTAAGTGCATACACCCGATACCAGTTAGCTCTCCTCACACAAAAACTAAAGACTGTTACGCTCACCTGGTATCCACAGGGACGCCACCCAGCCGGGTTACTCGCTGGTATGCTTCTCAGCTTTGCCCTGATGTGGTCTGCGGGGAAGGTTCTGCCTGAAAATACAGGAGGACTGTGTTCAAGACTGATCGACTGGGGTAAGTATCCTCCCTCCATCCCCGTATGATTTCAGTCCCTCTGGCGCCCTCTCCTCACCTTGTGGTAGAATTAGGCGTGCTCTCCGTCCTGCCTTCTTTGCAGGGACGTGTTGTCTTTCATGGGCGAGTGCGGTCCGGTTACTTCACTGACGCCGGCCCGTTTGATATTGTTCAGGTAGGTCTTATTGCTGTTCTTTAGTGTTGTTGCTATCCTGCATGCCTTTCTTTGTTTCAAATGTCTCTTTTTTCTCCCTTAGGTATGCAGAGTTTCAGCGCGGCGAACTGGCTTGGTTGAGCCCCGCTGGTAAATGTTGGCGCATTAAGAGCGCTATGATGCGGTAAGTAAGCGCTATGCGCAGCGCTGTAAAGTCTTGCCTTTGCTAACCTTTGTTTCCTTCCTTGTAGGTCGCAGTGTTCTTCAGCGCAAGTGGAATGTCCGGAGTGGTGCCAGCCGAGAGGCGACCAGCCAGGTAAGCCTTTTGAGCAGTTCGTAACTTGTAAATGTCTCTACTGCTTTCTTTAATGTTGTCTCTATCTTCCTCTTTCAGATCGTTCTGTCCGGGAGGCGTGCAGATTCGAGCAGCTGTAGCTCCGAGTGTTTAAAGATGAAGACTGCAGGTAAGATGCTGCTGCTAATGATGTTCCTTTTGTCTCCTTGCAGGTTCTGCTTCTCCGAGGTTCGAGGAATAGCTGGACACAGTGAGCGTCACGTTGCAAGCTGCAAAGTAAAGCGAAGCGTGTTGTCTTGCTCGGGTGTGGTTTAAATAGCCCCAACAAAATAGCCCAGGAAAAGTAGTCCCTAGGCTACCACACCCAAAACACTAGACTGCATAGCTTGGTTCTTAGGAACCAAGCTATGTGGATGCCTCCATGTTGGCTGACAATACAATAAAGTAGTTCCCAAGCACATTGTTTCTTTCATGGTGTACGAGCCTGGCACCATAGGCGCCAGGACTGGCCCCATGAGGGCTTTTGAAGAGGATGCCAGGCTCTAGAGGCCCGAGTCCTGACTCCACCTGGCCAATGGGTTTGCCAGAGGGGGTTTTGGGCGAGGGTTGTGACAAAGACACTCTGAACAAGGCAGAACACAAGTACAAGCAGAAGTTCTGGGACTAAGGCACACGTACTGGAGCAGAGCAAAGGGAGGAGGGAAGCGGGCCGAAAACTCAAGGGTTCGTTACTGGAGGTCATTGCCTCCGACAGAATGCGAAAGGCATGTGGAGAAAGCCAGATCCCATAAGTTAATATTGCAAGTTGGGCCTTCTAACATCCTGACATCTGTGTTAATACATTATTTCTGTTTGATTTTGGAATCTGTCGTCTGTGTCTTGCTTCATGATGCCTTCACAGCACTCAGGCACGGAGAGACATCAAGACAGATGAAGTGTCCAATCTAACCATCAAGTGGGCAGGTAGGAGGGCGATGGAGAATCCGTGGGAGGAACAGCCAGCCATCAGGAAGAACATTAACGAGAGGTTAAGTGATTTATTCTTCGAATGGATTCCTTTCTCTCACGGATTCCTCACCTATGATATATTCCCATAGCAGTACATAAACTTGGAAGTGGGAGAAGAGTTAGAAGACGCCACCTAAACTTGAGGCCTGTTCGACTGAATGGAGCATCCTGATAGGGAATCCAAGAAGTGATTTTTGGCAAATGTGTACAGCAAGAACCACGAGGCCGCTTGGAAAGTTTCCAAGAAGGGGGCTTCCCCCCCGGTACACTCCTGCATGACAGAGGTGTCAGCAAGTCCTCCTGTCAAATGAGCCACGCCAGCACAAGCACCAACATAACCCACAAAGAGCTGGTTACCTTTCCTAACATGCCTCCACGAAAAACATTGTGGAGGGCCCTGCATGGTGTCCAGCCAATGAAATCGCTCCTCCACTGTGGAAGGGTGAGGCTGAGAAAAAGCATTACAGGGAAATGTATCTTCTAATAAAGATGGAACTCAGAAAACCTCAGGAAGGTGGATAGTGAAGAACGAGCCCTGCTCAGGGATCCTCTTAAAGACAGAGATGGTAGTTAGGTATCCCCTCACAGTGTCTGAAGGCCTATCTGGGCCAAGGAAAGCAGAAAATCCCACAACACTAAGCTGCGAATTTACACCACCTGCAAAAATACATGGATTTGGTGACTAGTCTCCGAGCTAGGAGTACATCCACGGTGTTGTCTGAAAAATCCCACTTATTTTATCTCAGCCCATCAGCAGCCAAGCATGAAAGTTCAGACTGCTAAGGTTTAAATGGAGGACGCGCCCTTACGACTTGGAGAGAAGGTCCACTATCGTCGGTAGGCACTCAGAAGGGAGAAAGGCATGTCTAGAAACTGCAGATGCCACGTCCTTCAGGCCCACTCCGGAGCAATCTAAAACAATGTGAAACAAGTGAAGTCTCTTGAGAACTATTGGAATGCATAGAGTATATTGAAGTTCCACTCTGCTGTCAGGGGATCCCCCTAATCTCTCTTCTAAGGACATTCCATGGAGCAGAACAACTTGCACTTCCTGTTCATGCTGGAAGCAAAGAAGTCTACATGGGCAACTCCCATAAGGAGAATATCTACTCCAGAACATTCTGGCAGAACTCCTACTCATAGGTGGCCGAAGATCGTCTGCTCAAAGCGTCGTAAAGTTCTCTGTCCCCGCGAGGTGGCCCGCCATCAGAGACACAGTGTTCTCCAGGGCCCATAGTTGGATTGCTACTATGAACAGAGGCAAGGGCCTTATGTTGCCACTTTTCCTGTGGTAGTGCATGACCGCACTGTTTTCAGTAAAGAGCACTACACTATTGTTTGGCACCGAAGGGAGGAAAGCAACCAGGGCCAGCCTGATCGTCATCAATTCTAGCAAATTAGTGTGCTCCTAGGCATCTTTTGAAGAGCAAAGTTTGCTTACAGTCAAATCCAACAGGTGTGCTCCCCAGCCAATTAAGGACAAATCTGTGACCACAGTCACTTGGGCCAGAGTTGCTGAAACAATGCTGCTCTCAGTAGGTTGTCTCCAAGGGACAAAGAAACAAGGTCTCGAGACACACTGTCCGAGACTCACTAAAGATCTGACATGTTGCCCTGGAACAGGAAACACGGACATTGTAGCAGTGCTGAAGCAACCTCATGCAAAACCAGGCATCCTGGCACCACCAGAATGCAGGAAGCCATGAAACCTGAGTAGGTTTAGACATGCAGAGGCCAGAACAAGCATTCAGGAGTTTTAGATCTGAACCATCTGGAAGATATTTGCCACTCGATCAGTCAGCGAAACATGGATTTTTTTTAAGTTCAAGTTGAATCCCAAACTGTGCAACAGGATGCCTGAGCTGATGCCTGGCATGGAGAGCAAGCACGGACGAGCCAGTCATCCACGTAGGGAAAGACATGGATGCTTTCCCTCTAAGAGTAAGCTGCAACCACTGGCAGCAGTTTCGTAAAGACCCTGGGTAACAAAGAAAGCCTGAATATCCCACCACAAATCTAAGATATTTAATGTGCTGGAGATGGGTCGGCACATGGAAGTAGGAGTCCTGGAGTTCCAAAGAGACAAACAAGTCCTCTACAGAAAGCAGAGTATCAGCCCTTGCCTTGTTATGAGCAGGACACAATTTCTATTGCACCCTTTGGCAGAAGCAGACAAACCTTGTCTAAAACAAGAAGGTCCAGTGGCAAAGAAGGGATTGATAGGAGGATCCTGTGACAGGGTCAGGGACTTCACTCTATCAGGGAGGATAGGGACCGTTCTCAACCTGGGCAGGTAAGCAACCAAGGTTTCCACCAGAGCCAGTGCCTGAAATGATCCAGCGAACTGTTCCAACATCACAGAAAGACAAACTGCATCTCTGCAACAGCAGCATAACTGCCAAGACCCACACTGGAGAGGTGGGGTTAAACAGGGGCTTTATAGTTTCCTGATGATGTGCCACAACTCCGGGGAAAATAGTAAAACCAGATTGGCTGTTGAGCAGACAAACCAATGGAGAGTGGATGGAAAGAAGATTTTGCAGGAGGTGTTGGTTGTGAGAGAGAGTGGCACCAGATTGTAACAGTGAGGCTGTGAGTGAGTGTTTACTAGAATGTCTGAATAGTGTAAGGTGTAGTGTAGGTGTATAAGTAAGAGCAAAGGGAGTGTCTGAAGGAGTGAAAGAGGTGGAGAGTAGAGAGGGGTTAGAGAAGAGGTGAGTGGAGGGCGGAGTACAGTGGAGATCGGAGAGAAGCCAGGGGATTCTGGGACCATTTATACGACAGGAAGAGCAAGTAGAAAGGGGGTGGCGCAAGGAAGAGAGTAGTTGGAGTGAGGAAGGGTAACATCAATAAAGGAGCCCAGGGTAGTGAAAGCCCTGACTCAGAGCAAATGGGCAATTGGAAAGGCACTAGACCAAAAGAACCTATGAAAATCCTATTCAGGGTTGTCGCTGGCACCTTTTAAAACCCCAGTCGGAGTACGAGAGAATAATCGGAGGCCTTTTGGCTATCATCATAGATAGAATTGCTGACAGTAAGACAGTAAGTGTCACTGATCTTTTGTTGACAACCTGGGGTACAACGAAGACTGAGCTAGGGAGGTGGGAAGCCCAAGTGAGAGGCCTTTGTGCCACATTTCAGTCAACTACAGGCAAAATTAAAACTCTTTTGTGTCTTACAAAACACAAACCTTTGAATCATCCTCTGAAATGTGGGTGTTCTTAAAGTCATTTCTGACAATGGGCAGGAGAGTGTTGATCAAGTCCTTGCGTCATGACCTGTATGACCTAAGCGTTGTATGTGCAATGCATGCAGTCCTCTTTGAGCTCCACAATCCCTTTCCTGGGGTATCCGGTAATATTTTCCCCATATATATGGTCGCCATACATATGCTCGGCGGGAAAAGGCTGTGGCGACTTTATATATGGTGACTATATATATGGGGCCAAGAGGGTCCCCCGCATGTTCAATGTGATAATGTCCCTGCAAACCACAGTCATTTTCTGATGACATTTTTCCTCAGATGACATTTTTGCAGGGACAATATCACATGGAACCTGTCCTGGTGGGTGGGTGGTTTTGTGTAGCAGCCGATTGCCTGGGCGCTTATACCCTACAGCAAGTGAGACTGTGGGCTTTGGAAAGACAAGCCAAAAGATTTTGCTGTGGCCTTAGATGATTGAAATTTCTGAAGGTAGTCATCAGCTATGGCGCCAAAAAGATTTCCATAAAAATCAGGTTCATGAGCTTCGTCTGTACATCTGGAGCGAACCCAAAGGTCTTCATCCAGGAGTGTCTGAGGACTGTTCTAGTGTCCGTTGCTCATCCCGTACAGTCAGCTGTGTAAAGGCCTGACTAGCCTTTTACATGCTGCCTCACTGCCATACGGAAATAGGGCATTGAATTCTCCAATCACTGACCTGGATATTTACAGCTGCCTCAAATACCACAGTCCAGAGGCCAAACATCGAATCTCTTTAGAGTATTGGGGTTCCAACCCAAATGCAATGGGGTCAACCTCCTTGTCGAAGACATCTTCAACATGAAATTGCCCTTTACGGGCAGGGCATAATACTGAGGGGCGTCACTGTGGGTGAGTTAAGTCGGTGACCTGAAGCCCGAGGGGAGTGCCGCAGAGCATTAGTCTGGATCAGAGTCTTTCGGAACCTGGATCGGGCCCCTAAGAGCGTGGCTGTAGTCTTGCAAGCGGCCCCTATCTCCAAGAGCAGTGCGCAATGTTGCCACTACCGGCATTGATCCATCGTAGCCTGGTCAATGGCAAAGATGTCTAGCATCTTTACTTTAAATTCTTCCAATTACTTGGGCTTGAGGATTGGGTGGAAACGGTACCCGTTTGGTTGAATTCTCTGGGGAATCACTGGATTGGTGGCTTCTCTTCTTATAAGAAGATGAATGGTGTCTTGAGGAATTGCTCAAAGCAGGACCTCTTGCGGTGTATCCTTTTTCTAGTCTTTCTGGGTCAGGGATCTGTCTTCTCCATTACTTTGCTCCATGCGACTACAAAGGAGTCCTTTTGTCATCTCTGTGGCAAAAGGTTAAGAGATTTGTGGCACGCTCCCATAGGGCTATCTAAACAGATCCTGTGAGGTTGGAGAATGCCAGCTAGCACACAGAGATCACGAAAAGGGTTGAAGCCCAAGCCTTTCCTGGAGTTAGGCATGATGCAGTAGAAGTTTGCTAAATAGCAGCATTCCCAAAGCGTACATAGCGTGCCGAAAAAATGAAATGGGGTCACGAGGTGTGACGGCTCTATATATTGTGACGATTCACAGGGTGTCGTCACTTCTCCCCAGGGGGGAGCATGAGGCTAGGGAGGTGCGGTCACTACCCAATATTCCCCCTAGGGCTTGTTTAATGCGGGAGAAACCCCCCTTCTAGGGATAAGGACCAATACCTGGGGTACAGCCCTTTGCATGGTGTTACTCCTAGACATTCCTTAGCCATGCCTAATGTCCAGAGCTACTACATTGAAAGCAAACCAATGTATTGTTGTAACATAGGGCCTAAAGACAAAAGTACTGAAACGAGGAAGAACACAGGAGATATAAAGATCATTGCTTTTGGTAACACTGGTACGAGGTGGCCACAAGGAGGCATGAGGAATAAATCAGTAGCAAAGAAGGACTTGTGCAATCTGCTTGGGAGGAACTGGATACAATATATAAAAAGGAACAAAGGACTATCAGATGTGTCAAGCCCGGCCACAGAGCAAAGCGCAGCAGTAACAGGAAACAATCATGGCAGGCACAGCAGTATCCAGGCCTCTTAGGGAGAGCAGCCGGCGTCCAAACACACTAGCGCGGGAGATTCAAATACCAACCAACAGCTGGGGAAAAGCACAGAGCGGCAAGAGGATGGTGAACAAGTTCTCCGCCCGAGGATTCGAGGTAGAACAAATTCCAGGCCAGGAAGACACAGAGAAGCCACAAGTGCAGAGGAGAGAAGCGCACAGAGCCAAAGAAGTGTGCCCCGATTACAGGAAGTCCTGGCAATGTACTAGAGCCACGTGGGAGGTAAGGGGAGGTACAAAAGAACCGGGCGGGGGACCCAGCGGACAAGACAGAGGCCATGGTGGCTCTTCCCTAAGCCAGTATTAGCAAGGACCTTAATGGACATAACGAGAGAATGGTCTGAGACCTAAAAAGTGAGAAAGAACTGTGCATAGCAATACCAGGAGAAGGGACTCATTCTCCTGGTAGAGGCCCAGGACTTGTGTTGAAGAAGCTAGTGGAAGGGAGTAATTCCCCCTGGTCATGTGATAAACTGCATCAAGTAATACCAGGAGAAGGGAAGTATTCTCTTGGTCATGGGCTGTGAGTTGTACTGGAGACTACTGGAGACACCAGAGGAAGGGAGTCATTCCACCTGCTTTTATTGGAGACTGTGTAAATTGATACCAGGAGAAGGAAGCCATTCGCCCGTATGTGAAACTGCATAAAGACTGGGTGGGACCCGTAAGCCAGGGGAAAGGAGTCATTTCCAAAAAAAAAATAATAATAAAAATAAAAAATAAATAAATAAAAAAAGAGTCATTTCCAAAGAAAGGAGTCATTTTCGCTGGCACTTCTGTTATAAAAGAACATTCTTCAACACTGTTCAAAAAGATGGAGAAGGGAGCTTGTGTTAGTTATCCTTTAGTGATAGTGTGAGGATTAGAGGTTTTGAGTAGGATTTGACAAAGGACGGTGGAACTTTGATTTGACTGACATTCAGACAATTTCTTTAGTTTGAGATAGGTAGAGTTCGTTTTTTTCGTTTCAAGAAATAAAATGTTATAACCAAAACCATGCCACCTTTGTGTCAGCTTCCTTCTTCGACACCTTTACAATATATATTGACCCTGATGCCGGGTTTGGCGTGGGGCACGTAGAGGAGCAAAACCGAGTAGACACTGAGCCGTGCTATGCTCCCTAGTGGCAAAAAGGTTTCTGAAGGCAGCTGGCGCTGAAAATTGCATCTCATTGGTGAGGAATACCTGGGAGAAAAGAAACATTTAGAAGAACAAGTTACTTACCCTTGGTAACGTTCTTTCGACTGGATGTTCCTCCCACGTATTCCTCATCTTTGATATTCGATATTCAGCTGCTTCAGATTTGTTTTTTTCGGCAGAGGGCGGTGTGCATCGATGCAGTGAACTCGATGTCTATCGAGGGCCTCCGTCTAGAGCATGATGTCATCGAAGGCATATACTGCATGCACAGCGCCCGTTGGCTTCAGTTCTTTTTTTTCTTACAGTAGAAATTACCTGCATAACCACGGGTTTGACCGTACTGAACTTTGAAGGAGCAAAAGCTGCAATAGCATGGGAAATTCTACTGTGGGGTAGGCTGAAAGGGTGATGAGGAATACGTGGGCAGAACATCCAGTCGAAAGAATGTTAGATTTCAATAGTTTTCATGAACTGAATGGAGGACAGCTTTTCCAAAGCTTCCATCCTGACCGAGGGTAGACTCAAGGCAGTAATGCTTTGTGAACATGTGAATAGTAGACCACGTAGCTGCCTCACAAATATTTTTGATTGGTACACCCCTTTGCAGGGCTGTAGAGGTAGCCATGCCACTGGTGGAATGGACCCTTAATCCTTCCGGAGGATCCTTGCACGCTAGTCTATAGCATTCCAAAATTGCCAGAATGATCCACTTGGATAAGGTCTGTTTTGTCACAGCCTGACCCAGTTTGTGACCTTTACAGCCCATAAAAAGCGGATTGTCAATACAAAGTTTGGATAGCCTACATATCTAAACGCTCAGAGCTCTATGTGGATCCAATCTATGTAGTCTCTTCTCTTTGCCAAGACTGAGGTGGAGCACAGAAAGCAGGCAATACTATTTCTGCCCTACATGAAAACCAGAAATGATTTTGGGTCAAAATGAAGGTTTAACCCTCAGAACAACCCTATCCTTGTGGAAGATAGTAAAGGGTGGCATGGATGAAAGTGCCTGGAATACACTCACTCTATGGGTTGAGGTAAATGCTACCAAGAGAATGGTTTTAAATGTTAACAACCTTAAAGGACATGAATGTAAAGGTTCAAAGGGTGCACACATTAGAAAGTTTAGTACCAGAATGAGGTCCCAAACTGGAATCTGCAAAGGAGATCGGGGGGAACACAATGGGGAGTCACTTTAGAAATGGTGTCACCAGTGGGATTTTGAAATATGAACATTCTTCTGACGAGTGATTAAAGATGGATAGCGCCGCCAAGCAGCCCTTAATAGTTCCAACCTGGAGGGCAAGATTGGCTAAGGATAATTGAAAATATAACACTTAGTGTTTTGCATAGAAATGGGTCTACATTCTTGTCTTTGCACCAGCTGCATAATTTCTTCCAACAGCAACGGTACAAGGACTTTGTTGCTGGCCTTCTGGCCGAAAGCAAAACCTCCATTACGTCATCGACAGGTCCCAATCCTTGTATCTCAGCCTTTCAGAAACGTTGTGTGAAGGCTGAATGTCTTGACCTCTGGATGGAGAACCCAACTCTCCTCTCGCGAGAGAAGGTTAGTGGAAGACGTATTGGAGGGCAGATGGACATGTCCTGAAGGTCCGGGTACCACATCCTCCTGGCCCAATCTGGGGCAATTAGGATCATCTGTTTCCCAAACTTTCTCAACCTCCTGATCACGAGAGGAATGAAGGAGACTGGAGGAACCGCATACAGGAGTGGAAACTCCCAATACACTATGAACACGTCCCCTAGAGCCCCTCTTGGAGGAAATTCCCTGGAGCAGTATAGTTCGCACTTCCGATTGACACTGGTTGCAAGAAGATCCACTTAAGGGGTTCCCCAAAGGGTCAAGATCTCTTGAAGGACTTCCTGAGCTAGTTCCCACTTGTGGAAGACTGTGTTCTGCCTGCTCAGAGCATCCACCGCTATGTTCCCCTCTCCGGTTAGGTGAACTGCTGATAGAGAGATTCCTTCTTGAATTGTCCAATACCGGAGCTGCTTTGCCTCTCTGCACAGTGGCAGTTACACTACACCTCCTCTCTTATTGAGGTAGTACACGGCCACTGTGTTGTATGTCATTATCAGGACATTCTTTCCCTGTACAGAGCGCAAGTCTGATCACCCTCAGCTCCAAAAGATTGATATGTAGTTTGGACTCCGATGGAGACCAACAATTGTTTATTGTCAGATCGTTGGTGCGGGCTCCACGCCTCGTAAGTGAGGCGTCCGTCACTACTGGTCTCTCCGGCCATGGTTTCCAAAAAGGTTCTCCCATCAGAATGTTGTCCTCGCAGGTCCACCACAGGAGATCCTGTGCAACCCAGCTTGGAACCTGAAGTACGTCTGACATCTTTCCTGAGAACTGGGACCATTGTGTTCTAAGGGCCAATTGAAGGGATCTCATTCTCAGGAGAGCCTCTGGCACCAGAAAAATACAGGATGCCGTGAGGCAGAGCAACCTCAAAAAAATCAAAGGCTGGGAGACGATGGGCCCTTTTAAATTTGGAGAACATCTGTAGAATGTCTTGAGCCCTCACCTCGGATGGCGAGCTCTTACCCAAGGATGTATCCAGTACAGCTCCGATGAAATGGACCTTTTGAGAAGGTGTCATATGGGACTTCTTGTAATTGAGGATAAGCCCAGTCCGAAGAGAGTGGCAAGTGACGTTGAGATGATCCAGGACTTGTTCGGGAGAACGCGCCCTGTTAAGCCAATTGTCCAGGTAGGGGTAGACGTCAATCCCCCCTCTCCTGAGACTCGCTGCCACCATCGCACAGGTCCCCTCCCCCGCCAGTCGCACTCCTGCACTGCCCTCCCGGCAACCCTGCACTTGGGAACTGTTTCTGTATCCCTACAGTCCCACTACCACCACTTGCCACCTGATGTCTGCACTTACCCTTGCACTTGCCACCTGCTGGCCGTACTTTTACTTATTGCTTATTTATTTTCTTACCCCATGTACTGCACTATCCTCCTCCCATTCCCCCCCGCACTCTCCTCCCTCCCGTTCCCATGCACTTGCGCGATCTGAATGACACTTGGTCTAGTAGGATCGTTGTCCGTCTTCCCTCTGTTCCCCTCCCTTGCCTCGTCACACCTTGAAACGCTTGTGTATAGGCACATTATAAATGCCATATCATATATCATATATCATATCATATATCATATCATATCGCCAACAGTTTGGTGAAAAACCTCTGGGCGGACGTTAGCCAGAATGGCAGAATTCAAATCTGATAATTAGTACCGCCAACGCCAAACCTCAGGTACTTTGTGCTTAGGATGGATTGGAAAATGACAGTAAGCATCCTGAAGGTCAAATGACACCATCCAATCCTGGAGTTGTAGGGCTTGAAGGTTCTGAGAAACTGTGGCCATCTTGAACTTGTCCTTCCTGAGGAACTCGTTCAAGTGTCTCCAGTGCAAGATGGGTCTCAGTCCTCTGTCCTTCTTGGGTATTAGGAAATATATAGAGAGTACCATCCCTTGTTCCTCTCCGCTACAGGCACTGGTTCTATAGCGCCTTTTCCTAGCAGGGTAAACATTTCCTACACAAGGAGCGGATCTGTAAACCTCAAAGTGTGGCTCCCCGGTGGATGGTTCTGAGGTCTCAGAATTAAAGGAAGGTAGTAACCGTGGGCTATGGTTTCCAACGCCCAAGCATCCGAAGTAATGTCTCGCCATTCTTTCAGATGCTGAGACAGTCTGCCTCCCACTGGTGTTTTGTGACTCAAGACCTCAGATGTTTTGAGGCGGCTAATGCAGTGGCCGTTGGTAAAGATGTCCTTGCTTGAGCAGGCTTTGCACCTCTCCCTCGTCCACCATGAGGGAATCTTCTTTGGCCTCTTTGACCAGCCATTCCTCTTGCTCTTCCAACTAAGGAGTAGTAGCGAAAAGATCTACCCCTCCAAGGCGGTCTACTGGGGCGAAAAGGCTGAGGCTGCCTAATAGCGGTACCTAAGGATTTGGCTGCCGCCTTTGAGGTCTGCAACTTCTCAAGGCTTTCGTCAGCCTTGTTTGCCAAAAAGGTGAGAGCCGTCAAAAGGCATGTTGAGTCTGGATTGCACATCCAGCGCAAATCCGGACTTCCTCAACCACACAAATCTTCATATTACGGTGCTTGTTGCCATGGCTCTGCTGATGCTGTCAGCCGAATCCAGACCCGTTTGAAGAGACTCACACATGGCTTCCTTGCCGTCTCTAACAATAGCCAAGAACCCATCTCTTTCCTCCCCTCAGGAATGTGCTCTGCCACCATGGAAATACTGTCCCATAGACAATGAGATTTTGCAAGGGCACACGTGGAGTTGGCTGTTTTAAGAGCCATGCTCCCTGCAGAGAATTCTTTTCTTGCCCATCCATCTACTCTCTTGTCATCCCTAACTGGTGGGATAGTTGGATAAGCTGCCTGCTTGGAAGTTGCGGTAGCTGCCTGTACCACCAGACTCTCTGGAGTGGGTTGTTTAGACAGGTAGTCGGGGTCACTACTGGAAGGGCAGTATTTTTGGTCAGGTTTTTGTTTACTGCGGATTAGTCTCCGGCATCTCCCAATTTGCTGCCACCCTTTGTTTGGAGAGCGATATGAAATGGTAAAATAGGATTCATTTGCGGACTCTCATCAAGGATGTCTATCAGATCATCCTGTTCTAATGGGATGGTAGGCCTACTCCACCCATATAGTCTACAACTTTAGACATTAGCTGTCTATATGAAGCATCTGCATGCTCACCAGCTTCAGGTCTACCAAAATCCGGCTCTGGTGAGGTGTTTACCCCACTAGCCGTTTGTAAATTATCATAAAGACCCTTCAATCTCGACGACTCCGAAATAAAGCTCTCAGGCACATTTGGTGTACCAAATTGAAGACCAAAGGGCGTATCACTGTGTGATGGCTCATTCTCCTCATAAATTGAGGTGAGAGATTAGAAAAAATCTTTCCTTGGCAAAGGAATGTAGGTCTTGTCTGGGATAGACATTGAAGGCTTAATAAACTGAACTCGATGCTCGAAGAGTCGTTGAAATATTTTTTGGCTTCAATGGTGCCATTGGTTTAGGAGGGCGCAGCCAGCGTCGATGGTACCGCCGATGTCGAGGGTGTAGCTGGCGTGGATGGCGTTAATAGTATCTACCATCTCGACCTTTGTTTGGACTTACGGCTCGAAGGATCCTTTGATGACTTGTCATCGCGTCGAGTCTTCGACCGCTCTTGATGAGGATCAAGCATTCGTCTCGGCGAGAATAGCGCGCAGGATTTGGCACAACCTCTTTACTTACCGGCTTCTTTGGAAGGTGCGGTAGGAGCATGGCTTGCCAAGGGTTTTTGTTTTTGAAATATTTTAAGCATTTCAGATCTAAATGCTTCCCATTCGGCAGGTGTGGAGCTCTTCGTGGGGACAAGATACTCTCTCAGGGGAGGTGTCTGACGACAAAGTCGAATAAGGCAACCTATGGTGAGTCTTTTTCGACTTGCTCGCCGACGATGGGGAGTGGTGGGAGCCACTCCTCGATCTTGATCTTTTAACCATCCTTCGAGGAGAGTCGGTTCGGCTCGCCGGACGAAGGTTTCTTCAACGGGGTAGTCGATGGGGATTTTTGGGGGTTTTTACCTACTGCCAATTTCTCCCTTCGCTCCATCAGAGCCTTTCCGGTCATTAACTGGCGCTTGGAGCAGGCCGAGGTCTTATGCTCCACCCCGATACAACACAGACAAACTTGTGTGGGTCGCTTAACGACATCTTAGAATCACAATCTCATCACTTCCTGAACCTGGTAGTAGGTGTCGAGGAAGAAGACATTATCACAAAGAACAAATGAAGCGCACCCTAGATTCTCGAAGCGATAGCTTATGGGGAAAAACTGAACTGAAGCCAACAGGCGCTGCGCGTGCTATATAGGCCTTCGATTACATCATCCTCGAGACGGAGGCCCTCGAGGGACATCGAGTCAACTGCATCGATGCACAGCACCCCTTTGCCAAAAACAAATTCCGAACCAGCTGAAATCAAATATCAAAGATGAGGCATAGGTGGGAGGACCCAATCCATTCAAAACTGTTTTTTGGTGTCCCTCCCGGAAGGTTAGCAGCATAATCTGGGAGCGTCAAGCAAAATGACAAGAGTACCAGAACCAAGAGTTTGCAGTGTAAATATGAATGCAGGGGACACGAAATGAAGAGGAAAATGAGAACAACTCGATCCTCCATGAGTCAGACCGGATTGACCACTTGAGGTATGTAAATGATCAATGTTAGGTGATGAGAATAAAATGCAATGTCATATTTCGAAGTGGTCTTGCCAATCCTAATATACATCCATTGCTAGTAGGAAAATGGATCCTGAACTCCCTACTTAAAGCTGTGTTCCATTGTATACGAGAAAACCTCCACTATTTCACATACAGATGTAATAATCAATGTCCACAGCTACTTTAGGTAATGTAGATTTATCTGGCTCATTTTAGTATCCGCAAGAACTACAAAGTAGGCATTCTTATCAAGTGTGAACATTGTTATAGCTGCTACACGCATTATATGGGTAGTGCGGGGGATAAATGTTGGTAGCTATTACCCAAATATTTGTTGCAATACTTATTAGTGTAGAAGGATGCAGATGTGCAATGGAGCAAGAGAATACCCTTGAGCATTAGCTAAACGGAATAACTGGCGTTACATTTTTTTAACCCCCAATGCTTGCTAAGTATCAAGTAAATCTATGGTTATCACCGGTTGGACTCACTCCGAATTCATAAAAGATCTGACTCAGTAAATACAGTTCAAGGGATTTTATTCTCAAATAAAAGAAAAGAAAAAACAGCCAAGGAAATGTACCAGCAGCTGTCCACATGGCCAGACCTGGTTATGACCCAATGATAGGGTCTGAATCACCTGCAAATGCTCACATACATTCTTGCCCAAAAGAGAACCATAATGAGGGACACAATGATATATACCAGAATGCACCATGTAGTCCTTTAAAAATTATGAAATCTATTAAGACTTGTATTAAACCATTCAAAAAGGGAGGGGATTGTTGCATAGGAGATCATTTGGAGGCTCTTCAGATTCCTAAGGAACAATATGGATGGTATTTTCACCTCACTCTAGATGCAGCGTCTGCTAGTATCATTTGTGGTCTCAATGAACAGAAAAATGTGTCATGGGCAGACTGAGAACGAGATTAGACACCAATTCTCACCTTATCAGTCTGTACAGCAAGCCAAAAAAGCTTTTTATAGCATGGCTGCACAACAAAAAGAATCCCCTTGCCAGTTCTTTCAAAACCTAAGAGCATTTTCCCGTTTTGATGTGACCTTTAACCCTAATTCGGTAGAATTTAAAACTGCATACTTTTATAGGCTCCAAAAATAAATTATCTCCCAATTAATCTGTGAATTTCACAGAGAAAAAACACCAGAATGGATAATAGAAGAGGGGACCAAACTGTATGAAGTGATATTCGGTCAGAAAGAGGAGGGGCCTAGGAATAAAGATCCAAAACCAAAATCTAAGGAATTCACACCAGCTATTTTGGAGGTAAAGTCTGTAAAGATGAAGCTAGAATCAGCCCAAACTCGGGCAAAGCACGACATGACGCCTAATCAAAGGGGCATAATGCCACAGAGGACATCGCCCCATACTCCTATGTTCCAATCCATTGATCCCAGCGACAGAAGTTCTTACATTACCTTGGTAGTTCTCCCAGAGTGGGGTTTTGCCATGATATGCCACGACTAAATAACTATCAAAATCAAATGTGCAATGGCCCATGCCAGACATTAGGGTACCAGAGTAGATTTGACCCCAAAACAATGGTGTATGGCCACCAAGAAATGTGGATCGATTTATTGAAAATGGAAATCAGCATAATGAATAGTTCCCACCAAATGAAAGTCAAAATATGAATTATGTACCTCGCCAATATAATCAGTCCCCACCAAAGGTTGACCATGGTCAAAGGATGGTCACTCCACCTTCTGTGTCACGTGAATTCAGGTGTAACACAAACAGAAATCAATCAATCTCCAGAAAGATACCAGAACAGACCTAATCAAGGCAATTTTAATCATTACCGATAACGCAGGAGCTACAAAGCACGGAAATGAAGTAGGAAATGATTATGCAAGAGGGCACAATATCCCCAGAGGTGTCCACGACCGTATCCCAATTGCAACAGCAGTGCAGAGGCCACTGGGAAAGGCTAGGCAACCTAAGCTATATAAAACAGATTGAGAGGCAGCATGCTGAGGGAGATAAACCAGGCAGACTGCTAGCCTGGTTATATAAACGCAAGACCTCCAGGCAAACCATCAGGGCGGTGCAGGGGAGGGACAGACATGTGCAGGAAACCCAAGAAGAGTGAACAAAAGCTTCTATGAATATTAGAAGCAACTATATGGGGACTCTAACGAGGGGGAAGTAATAGATATACAGGAGACATTGCGCTTCCCAAATTGGACTAAGCAGAGGGAGAGCCTTGAACTACCTATAATGATAGAAGAGTTAGAGCAAGTGATATGGCAAATGCCGACCAGCAAGGCACCAGGAGCGGATGGACTCCCTAGCGAATTTTATAAAGCATATTAGTCATAAATACTTCCCCCCCACTACTGCCAATGTTAAATGAGGCGCCTAGTACAGTTAAACTGCCTGAAACTCTGCAAGAAGCGATTATCATCCTGCTCCTCAAGCGCAATAAACCGGACTCGGATAGTGGATCCTACAGACCACTTTCACTACTCAATCAGCATGGAAAGATTCTCACGGCAGCTATGGCAAACAGATTAAGACCAGTTAAAGGCAAACTCATACACCCAGATCAGACTGGTTACGTTCCACACAGGAATATAATTTACAATCTGAGGAGATTACATCATATCATCGATCACACACAAGGGGGTTCACAGGAAGTGGCAATAATTGCACTCTACGCAGTGAAAGCGTTTGATTCTGTCAAATGGCCCTAGCTGCTAGCTGTCCTGGAAGAATACGGATTAGGGCCTATAGACCTGAAATGGATGCGGTTATTGTACAGTGAGCCAGTGGCAAGGGTCAAGACGGGCTCCACTGTTTCCGAGCAATGGCAATTGAGTAAAGGTACTAGACAAAGATGCCCGTGGTCTCTGATGCTCTTCATTTCAGCGTTGGAACCCTTAGCGGTGTACCTGAGGAAGGTATATGGGGAAGTCGGAATAAGTACTAAGGGAGGACAGCACTTGATAGCATTGTATGCAGATGATATGCTTTTATACCTGAAATACCCAGAAGAGAACTTACAATATATCCTAGATGTAATGGCACAGTATGCAATATTGTCGGGTATAAATGTTAATCCGAAGAAATCAAGTATATACCCCCTGAGAGGGTACGTAGGGACGCCCATACACAAACTACCAGTGCTTCCGATAGACTGGAAAATGTATACATTTAGATACTTAGGTATAGCTATATATCATGGTCCCGAGGTGGAACACAGACAAAACACAGAAAAGGCGTGGTCCAAAATCGAAACAGTATGGCATTCTGGACCAGACTACCATTGTCCATGATGTGTCGCACCGCATTGCTGAAGATGGTGGTGCTGCCCAGACTATTACACTATTTTGCAAATATCCCACACGCAATACCTAAATGTTTTTTTACGAATGTACAGAGTATATGCAGGAGCTTCATCTGGTACAACTCGAGAAATAGGGTAGCATTGGGGAAGCTACAGAACCCATATTAACAAGGAGGCAAAACCAATTTGTGGCGAAATGGCTACCAGAGGAGCAGATACCGGAATCTAGGCTACTAAGTGCAGAGAGCAACACATCCTTCCTAAATGAGATCATATGGCTACCTAAAAAACGAGAAGACGAGGGGAGCCGGTTGTTGAGACTGGGAGGTGACATCTGGCGTAGGGCGTGTCACTTTATAAACAATCCTGCGCTGTGCTCCGCGCAGATACCACTGGTGGTGCTGAATGGGTGGATGTACAGGTTAGGCTGAACATTAGAAGCAGGTGGGAACTGGTTGGGATAGCGACAGTGGGCGATATATGGGTAGACTGAAAGCCCAGAGAATTTGAAATATTGGTGGAAGAAACGGGACTACATCGGGGACAACACATCACATACTCTAGACTTCTGAAGATCATAAAGAGCATGTGGCCTGAAACCGAAATGGCCCGGCAACCGAATATGGTAATACAAATGTTTTATGATGTGTCAGAAGGAGGACATGAGGTTTCCCGTATATATGAGTTGCTGATGACTAAGATAGGAAAAGAGATAGTTCAGACGAGGCTAAAGTGGGAGAACGATGTTGGGGAACCAATGTCGGACGGTCTGTGGAGCAGAGTGCAAGGGTATCACAAAAAGGTATCTAGAAATGTGTGGTTGCAACAGATTCAGTTATATATAACCCACAGAGCATACTTAACCCCCGAAAAAAAAAATCGAAACATTCAATCATGCAGGAATACAGACATGCCCGAAGTGTGGGGTTGTGGAAGCGGGGATGGTGCATATGTTCTAGTCCTGTGTAGAGATAGGCAGATTTTGGGAAGAAGTGGCTCAAATCATGGCTAAAGTGGAGATTAACTTAGACGTGAGTACCCGCTGGGCAGGTCTTATAGGGGGGTTCTCAAGGCCTTGTACAGTGAAGCATGTGAGCAAGCTAAAGGACCTAGCGTACATACTGGCTAAACGCAGAATAGCAATGAACTGGAAAGCACGAAAGAGACCGTCGGCACAAGTATGGTGGCAAGATCTAACAAAACGGGCGAATGTGGAAACAGTGGTGTGGCAAGAAGCCAGGGGGAGGAATGAGGATTCAGAGGAAGGGGGACTGGACGCATGGAGACAATTGGTGGGTGCACAGACTATATCGGACCAAGCCAGTCTGGTTATAAGGTAATCCTAGAGGAGGGGCGAATATGGCCTGATGGGGTAGGAACAGATTGATGCAGTGTGATGTAGGCCGGGGTGGGAGCATGGAGGTACGGGATGGGGAAGGGCAACAAGAAACATAACTATACGTGTACTCTTGTAGCGAACAAAGGTTTGTAAATATGTATAGTTATATGTTTAAAATCAATAAAAATTGTTTTTAAAAAATAAGTTTAATCATTACCGGCCCAGATCACAAAGAAAGGAATTCAGACACATGGGGCAGGTTTCAATGCTTAGAGGCCCAAGTCCAAACGTTGTCTGAGCAAATAGGAAAATGATTCAAAAGCAACAGCCAAGTGAAGGTGCAGAGGTCATAGGAGTGATCTTGTACGTAGCGACAACAAGTGACCAGCTAATAACCTCTGCCCTGATGAAAACACAGATACCCATAAATCGCCTTTAAATAAAAATACTGAATTGCTTGCCAGTTTAAAAACAAGAAAACAAACTAATGAAAGTGAGACAGGAATTATAACACACAAAAAGGGAGTGTGGTCCAACTTTGAGTGAATGAGGAGCAAAAAGGAAAAAATTAACAAGAATACCCCAAAGAACAGAAAAGAACAGAAAAGCAGATTTAAAAAGAATAGAAAGAAACACAAAATGAAGAATTATGATCAACAGGTTATCCGTACTTGATAATCAAAATACTGTTGATACCCCCACAGAGAAATCAATTGCCCAAAAGGCAGGTGCAGGTCGGTCACCTGAGGCGTATTTTGTGCCACAGATGTTCCAAGGGACAGAAATGACAGGCTCCGTATAAAATGAAGATAAGTGTCAAACACCAGAAACTGACATGCTGTCACGTGGCACTTGTGAAATTACACAGCCAACAGGTTGCAATGTGGAAGCAAATAGAGAGTACCCAAACAATGGGGAAGGCACAATCAGAAATTAGGGTGTGAACACTAGTGGTCCCAAGTCAGAGGAGCAGTCAGTGAATACACTCCAAATGGGTTCGGAGCCCAGGAGAATAGATAAAGAAATTCAAAATGAAGTGGGCAAATAGGATAGTAAAATGTAATTTCATATGCCTATTTGCCTAGCAAAACGTAAAAATGACTAAAAGTCCTGAAATTAGTAAAAATGCACATTTGTTATGCATACTAGAATAGGTTGAGGATAGGTACTATGCTCCTAACAACACTATTGAAGACAATGTAATGCATTTGCAATGATTAACACAGGTGCCCAAGCAACAATAATTTCAAAGGAATTGGTGAAAAGTATCAATGAAGGGCGATCCCCACAAAGCCATGCAAAAGGTGAGGCAAAGTAAAGGCCTGTGCACAATTTCAATCGTGTACCTATCGAAGGTGTCACTGAGGATAACATAAAGATAGGGAAGCATAAAATAAAACCGGACGTGTTGGTCACACCCATTAATGAAATACCCTTCCTCATAGGGGCAAATTTCCTAGGGAGACCATCGCCCCTCACTGATGGGGTAAATGGGGTATTGTGGTCCTTAGCTAAGAAGCCATTGAAACCTAAGAAAATGATGACCCAAAGCAACAGTGTAAAATAATGCCACAGCGTTGCTAAATCAAGAATGCCACACTGTTGCTAAATCAGAAAGTGCAGTGGAAGTATATCTTCAGAATGGCTGTGTGCCTAGTATCACTGACATTCTCATGTGCCGGGATGAAATGCAAGGAGAAAAAGAGAATTAGTCTTTGGAGATTTATTTGGACTCCAAGAAAAACTGGCAAACAGAAATAGATGTAAAGACTTTGCGTTTTTATCTAAATGAAGAAAAATACAAACCAAATATTACTTCAGTCTCAGATCAGGAAAAACGCATTTCAACAATTGCAGAAATACACATGGGAGTCAGGCAGCCATGGATCCCTATCCATGTGAATTAGCATTCTTAAATGATTGAAGCCACTGTGGCGCTTGAGCATGAAAGGAGTTTTAGTGAAAAGGTACTCCAGCAAATACTTGACAGAGAGGAGATTGAAAGTTTAAAATAAAAAAACATATCTTTGACCTATATGACGAATTGGGACAAATAATGGTAGGAAGATGCAAAGATTACAATTGGCTCTAACAGCATTCATCACAACGTGTGGATCGTGAGCAGGACACAAAACAAATTCAATTTGGGAAATGAATTCATACACAGAATGTGTAAGGTATTAGACTTTCTAAATCAAAAGGTTTGGTCCAGTTTGGGTGGAGTAGTACCTGAATTTGAAGACAATAGACAGGCTTATTATTGTGCCCAAATGCCACCATATGCAATTGAGCTTCAAGTAAAAAAGGATGTTACCTTTCCCGCATTTACCAGACAATTTACAGTAGCATTAAAATACAGGAAGGGACAACAGATGCAAGATTCTGATGCATTTGTGTGCCTAAATGAATCCACAAAGCAGCAAGGATTAGAATGTGAATATACACCGTTGGTAGAGATTGTGGATGGATCCACTCAAATCCTGGTGGACAAAGGGTGTGGAGACATTCATTTGGAACAAAATACAGCATTAGGAATGGCAGTCAAGGCATAAAATAAGCAGTGTCGCATAGCAATTTGCTATGGAATTCTGGGGGTTTGCTAATTAAATTGGCACTTGTGTAGCAATGCTAGCTATTTAAGTTACCCTGTTCAATGAACGCACAGCTCGCCCTGTATTCCTTTCTTCCCTTCGGGGCTCTTCCCATCCTCTTTTCTCTGTTCACTGCAAGTTCAAAGTGGCTCATTGAGAGAGAGTGCAGCAGTAATTCCCTTCTCCACTCTTAAGTGCCAAAGGCCGTTGGTGGGAGTGCCATGCAAGTTTATTTGTTTTTTCTTTCTTCAAATAATTGCAACCAGAAGTAATGGGCCTGATAGTTTATTTAAGCCAACTATATCCTGCCTGGCAAAGACCAGTGTGTGTCAAGTCTTTTTTTTACACATTTTTTTTAAAGACAGTCATGCAATTCCATTCCTAAAAATGTAATTTGTTACATAATGCATAAAGTATTGCTACTGTAAAACACTGCATTGTTTGCATGGTTTATAGTAAAGTGTAGGTTAGTGTACCTAAATCTCAAGGTCAACTAGATTTCATTTTGTTGGGGAAGATGCATCATATTGACGAGAACACTTTTGAAAATGTAAATTATCATACTGCGAAAAGCTTTTGATGGCAAACCTCGGTCTTTAACCTGCTGGTTGCATTTATCTTGTAACTGGTGCTCAACCCATACTCCGTGACATTCTATTTTATCACCTTATTGCTTTATTCCATCTACCCTGAAAGTGAAATGGCCACAAACTACAATATTGAAGCAAGTTTGCCCAGATCTCTGCCAGCTACGCCATCCACTTTGCTTAGTCTCTTACTTTCCTCTTACATAACGAATACGCAAAGCTAACTAGATGTGCATGTAGGGTAGTGACAAATAGTTCCACCCTTGCACCCAGTGTAAATATCTACAGATCTACTGCACAACCATACAGCCTCCATAGCTTGGTTTGCTCTATGAAAATGATTGCATTATATCTAAGCACGTGTGGGAGAGAGCTGACCAAACAGTTTGCAAAGCCTTTTTATCATATTTATTTGTATCCATTCATGCAGCTGATCTTTCACATTTTACAAACACTCATCCAGGGATCGCAAAGTCTTTTTGCCCACTCATAGTCAAGTAGATTTCATGTAGGGCGTGTACCATTTGCAGGAGATTTTTGATACTTTGATTTAACATTTCCTTTGTCTGCGGTAAATGTCAAATACAAGTTTCACTGTGCATGGCTAGCTTTTGGGTACCAGTGTACCAAACAAAGTGGGTTTGTGGTTACATGCACCAGCACATTCCATTGCCATTGGTCGAGTGCATTTCTCTTAGGTCGAGTAGGTAAACTAAGATACTCGACCTGCAGGTCTAGTGGAATTTTAAAGGCCTCGACTCATCTCACTAATGTCTTACTTCAACTGTACACAAAATTGCTGTATTGGTGCTCATTTTATGTCTTGGGTAGAAATATCTTCTGGGGACATTATGATATGATAGTTTATTTATATAGCGCATATACACAATGTGTTTCAAAGCGCTTCAAGGAGGGAGGGGACATAGGAAAAATACAGTTACATTCAGCAAAAGTCCTTGAAACAATACAGAATGTGAAAATAACTATCATAATAGGCCTGTCGACATTTCTGATAGTGCAAGTGCATAGAACAAGTAAGGCAAGAGGTGATGGAAAGGAAGGAAAACAGAGCAAGCAGTAACATTACTAAGTCTGACGACAATTTACGCAGTGCAGGTGGTAACAAGAGGCGGGGTGGGAGGGGGGGCAAGTGGACGGAGAAGGGAAGGAGAACAAGACACGCTACTGATCAAAAAGTCAGTGACAAATTGAAAAGTAGGGGAGGGGGGAGGGGGAGAACAAAAGGAGGAGGGACAGACAAGCTGCTATCAAGAGTCACGGAACAGATGATAGGAGTAAGTGCTAGGAGGCGGAAATCTAAGAGGGGGGAGAAAAGGAGGGGGGAGTAGGAGGGAAGTTGAAGAGGATGGAAATGAGGAGGGGGGTGGAGCGCAGAGCAAGAGGGGGGGCAAGCAGGGTGAGGGCACACAGATACTCACAGGGGAGCAAACAGAATCTCAGGGGGGGCAAACAGACACTCACGGGGGGCAGGGAGGGCAGGGGTGTGGCACACAGATACTCACAGGGGCAGGGGGGGCACACAGATACTCACGGGGGGCACACAGATAGTCACGGGGGGCAGGGGGGGCACACAGATACTCACGGGGGGCAGGGGGGGCACACAGATACTCACGGGGGGCACACAGATACTCACAGGGGGCAGGGGGGGCACACAGATTCTCACGGGGGGCACACAGATACTAACAGGGGGGCAGGGGGGCACAGATACTCACGGGGGCAGGGGGGGCAAACAGGGGGCCAGGGGGGGCACATTAAACATATTAGTACATCATTGCTAATCAAATGCGTTTGTTTGCTAATCAAGAACATTTTAATTAGCAAACTCTGCTAATCAAGTTTTGTAAACTAAATTATGCCTTGGCAGTAAAGCAATCTTACAACACTGCGGATTTCAGTAGCTCAGTGATCAGGAACATCCCTGGAAGCTATTTGACTGCACAGGGTGAATTACCGGAATCATTAGAGTCTAAGCCAAAGGGATTCTTTAAAATTTAGTCTGTGTACCCTTATGAGCCAAGTGAAATGGTATGCTGTCATCCAGATGATTGTATCCTATTCGAATTAGGTGAATTTAAAAGAGAAAAGCAGCACATTGAAGTGAAGGTCAATATTCCAAAATATTTGAGGGTAGCGACTCTCCAAAGAGAGACTGCCACACGGTTAGAGGAAAGTACAGTGGTTCCTCCTTTGGAGGATTTCCCAGAGTTGACTAAAATGGCGGAAGCGCAGATTCAAGCTGCAGATGCTTGCACAAATGAAGAAGAAAAAGACCAATTGAAGAAAATAATTGTGGAGTTCAAACAAGTTTTTGCCAAAGATGCTTATGACTGTGGGCTTACCGATTTGCATGTTATGTTATGTTATGTTATGTTAGCAGGATTTATAAAGTGCACATACGCCCGAGGGCATCATGGCGCTGGGGAAGCCTGAATAGTTTAGTGACAAGAAGGTGCATTAGAATAGAAAAGGTTTCACTTTACGCCGAAAAGCAAGGTGATCTGCCAGCTTCCGCAGTCCAAGAGGAAGGTTGTTCCAGGCCTTGACTGCTACAACGGAGAAGTCGCAAACCTGAGTGCGGTTGCGCCTAAACCGCGGGACGATTATCAGAGAGGCGGATTGAGAGCGGAGGGCGAGGGAGTGCATATATTGCACAAATTGACTGCAAGTACTCCGCTCCTCTACCGTAGTAGGCTCAGTGAACCAGGGACATGGATTTAAACATAATACGAGCTGTCACGGGGAGCCAATTGAGTTTTCTCAGAAGGCCCGCAACGAAATCCCTGTACTGTTGCCGTTGGAGAAAGTTCTGTGACTGGTGCAGGGTACAGAATGTGGATCCTTTCCAATGTTCCATTCCTTTGTTTTTGTCTTTTTTGCTTTCTTTGGCCCACAAGGGCCTGCAAATGGGTACCATTAAGGGTTACCTGGCGGCGCTGTCCATATTTAAGCGGTCGTCTGAGCAATGTTCTTATTTTAAGATCCCTTTGATTCCTCAG
The DNA here is from genome assembly GCF_040938575.1 of Ambystoma mexicanum. Lineage (NCBI taxonomy): Eukaryota > Metazoa > Chordata > Amphibia > Caudata > Ambystomatidae > Ambystoma > Ambystoma mexicanum. Next base: position 1,343,469,208 of record NC_090922.1, read on the forward strand.
TTTCTAAAAGGGCTAACTAATGTATTTCCACTGTCGCCTTTCCAGGTGCAGGGTGGGATGTGAATTTGGTTTTAAAGTTCCTAATGGGAGCTCTGTTTGAGCCCTTACATTATTGTCCGTTGCGACTGTTGTCCTTTAAAACTGTATTTTTAGTTGCGGTTACATCCGCACGCAGAGTGAGTGAGTTGCAGGCACTTTCCGCCAAGCCACCATTTACTGTGTTCCATAAGGACAGGGTTGTCCTGCGGGTGCGGCCTTTTTCTTCCGAAGGTTGTGTCGGAATTCCATTTGAGACAGAAGGTGATCCTTCTGGCGTTTTATCCTCCTCCACATCCTGGTAAGGAAGAAGAGAGGCTCCATAGGTTGGATCCTAGAAGAGCTTTGAGTTTCTATCTCTCACGGATGTCCCGGGTCAGAGTGGACAATCAGCTCTTTGTTGGTTATGCTGGAAGGCGCTTGGGTCAGGCTGTTTCCAAACAGACCTTGTCTAGATGGATCATTTTGACGATCTCCGAGTGTTACCCTTTAGCGGGAAAGGACCCTCCAGTAGGCTTACGGGCTCACTCTACTAGGGGTGTGGCTGCCTCCACTGCTCTACAGAGGGGTGTTCCGATTCGCAATATTTGTGAAGCAGCCACATGGGCCTCTGTCCATACTTTTGTGAGACACTATTCCTTGGACTCCATCCATGGAGCAGGATTTGGCCTTTGGTAAGGCAGTCATTAATTCAGCAGTTTGATTGGGCATTCTAAAATTATAAATTGTAAATTCTTTTCCCACCTCCATATGTTGGTAATGCTTTGGGAGTCTGTCAAAGATGTGGAATACGCCGGAGGACATAATCCCCTCGAAGAACAAGTTACTTACCTTATCTGGTAACGTTCTTTCGATGGGATGTTCCTCCGACGTATTCCACATCGAACCCTCCCAGCCTGCCACTCTTCAGAATTTGTTATGCGATTGCAGCTTACGTTTCCGCAAGGTTTTCTGCAGTCATACTGGCAGGAGATTGGTGCCACACATTCTGGGAAAAAACTACAACTGAGGCTACGTGCGCTGTGCGTCCTATACATAACATCCGGTGACGTTGACGCTCGACGGAGGCCCTCGAGGGATAACGGATCGACGTCATCGACGCAGGACACCCTCTGCCGAAACTTTGCGAAGCAGCACAGCTGTGGTCATTACCTGTCATAGATGTAGTATACGTTGGAGGAACATCCCATCGAAAGAACGTTACCAGATAAGGTAAGTAACTTGTTCTCCTTTTCTCGACTATGTGCAAAATGGGTTTCGGGGAGATGTTCATGTCCAGGATAGAGGCCAACTACTGCAACCCTAAGTTACGTCCGATGGTCAATGGGTAGGCGTCAGATCCGGTGGCAGTGTCTAGAGGCACTAAACAAGGCTGCCCCCTGTCGCCGTTACTCTATGCCATTTACCTAGAAACGCTCCTTTGTAAAATCAGGCCCTCCCAGGCGATCAGGGGGTTCCCGTTGGGTGTAAAGCCCATAAAGTGCCCGCTTTTGCAGAAAACATGCTGCTGACCCTAACAAGCCCCCAGGAATCATTAGAGGCATTAGATAGGACCATGGCGGACGGCGGTCAGGTGGCAGGCTTAAAAATCAATAAGGGAAATCGGAAGTACTGTGCCTGCAAATGTCCCCGGGAAAGCAAAGTGAGTTGAAGGGAATTTCAGTACATGCGTGGGCCCCCCGGTCAAGATAAAATACTTGGGAATTTACATAACGAAATCCATCAATCAACTCTGAGGCAAACTACCCTCAACTCCTGAGGAAGATTAAGGGGTTGCTTCAATGTTGGGGACCTCTAGCTATTTCATGTATGGGCAGGAGTAATGCTGTTAAAATGGTTGTCCTTCCGAAACTATTTATGACTCTACCGACCAAAGTGCCGGCTCCTTTTTTCAGGAAGTTAAGCAAACTCACTCAAGCCTACATCTGGGACAATAAAGAACCTAGAATATCCCGCAAGCTGATGCAGCAGCCAGGGCAGAAAGGAGGGATGGGGGAACCAGACCCGATGACCTACTACCGAGCCGCACAGATTAGAGTTTTAAGGGACTGGGCGAAGGAAGAAATGGAGGGAGATGGACAGAGCGGTAGTGGGCCCTGGCCTAGGAGGAGTGTTGTGGCTTCCCCGGGAGGATAGGCTGCGAAACATGTACTGAAGCGGGCTGGAGAAGTTGGTAGGATGCCTGTGGGATGAAGCGGTGAAGAGATAAAAAATCACCACCTTCCCTTCTCCTCTCACGCCCATCTTCGTAAACCCTCAGTTCACCCCAGGGGGGGGGGATCAAAATCGGGTTATGACACTTGGCAAGAAGGGGGCTGTAGACTCCTGGGAGACTTATACGAAGGGGGGCAGTTGACATCCTTCCCCCAATGCAAGAGTGACTTCGGAGTGGGAGAAAGAGAACGCTTTAGATACGCTCAACTAAGGCACTGGGCCTCACATAACACAAAGACGACAGCAACCAGGGGAAAAGAAAACATTTGAGAAATATGTATCGACTAATTCAGGGGATCGGCACCTTGTGGGAGAACTGTATAGACTGCTTAAGGGAGGGGGGGGGGTGGCGGAAAGGAAATTCATGGGCAATTGGGAAAGGGAGACCAAGCAATCAATTGACCTAGGTCAGTGGCAGTCCCTGTGGGCGAATATTCCTAAACTAACGAATTCACAGCAAATTCAAGAAATCTGGACAAACATGATGTATCAATGGCATCTCACCCCATGCAAACTGGCAAAATTCTATTGTTCATCATCCTCCTCTTGCTGGAGGGGATGTGAGAGAAAGAGCTCCTGGGGCCACATATGGTGGCATTGGTCAAAGATAGCGCCGTTCTAGGAGATGATACAGGAAGCAATTAAGGACGTGTTGAGTCTGGATATTTTCGCTGAACACAGGGCTGTTTATCATGGGGTTGGATGGTAACCTGGACAAGTTGCTCACGAAAGCCCAACAGAAGATATATGTGATCCTAGTGATGGCAGGAGCACTGCTAGTTGCCCATAAATGGAAAGCAAAGGTAGCACCCACGGATTATGAATGGGTAGGAAAGGTGTAATCCCTATCAGCCCTGGAGAAAGTGACGTATTCGATAAGGGGAGAGCATCAGAAGTTTCTCATGGACTGGGACTTGGTCCTACGATTTCTCAAGAGGGACTCAAAGAGGGCCTGGTATCCACCGCAAATTAAGCTCCTGGGCTGGGGTTAAAAGGGCCTCAGACAATGACAAAAGGTGAGCCGGAGACAAACGGCTGGAGGGGAGGGGGGGCCAACGAGGGTTGGCTCCTAAACTGTGTTGGCGCAGATCAAATCACCAGAATCGGCGAACCACGAGGAGATACGATGGCGAACACTCCATGGACAAGAACAAAGATGGGAACAACGCTGACCTGGGGGTGTGGGGGAGAGGGGGAGTTGAGGGGGACTGTTATTCTGGTTTACCTCAGTTTGTTTAAGAAATGCCAATAGAAACATACATGGAAAAAAAAGAAATGGTATTTTTTTACTCAGGCCCCCCAACTCTATGGGTGTTTCTCCAGGGTTCAATTTAATTTCCCTGAACTACTGCTTATAAACGTGGTCTGGTTTGACGCACCCTCTGTAACAGCTCTTGTTAGATTTCACCGAACGTTGCTGTTCCTAGGATATTTAAATGTTGGTATAAATTCTGTAGTTCTTCTTTCAATAGGGGACCTAAATATAACAGGCCTTTAATTCATCCCCCCAATGAAATTGCTGTGCTAGCCTTTCCAAATTGAAGAACGAATATCCCCAAGTCCTTCCCATCTCTATATGGTTGCAACACTCAGTGGGCCAGAATGGGTCTTTGTAGGACAGCAACAATTTGATACAATCCAGCTTGAAATTGTGCATCTGCTTGGATTTGGTGGGTCAACTGGGCCAACAGATTTATACAAATAACATTCAGCTATAGATGGTGCTGCCACAACGGTCTGGGACCCACAACACAGCTTGGAAAAGGTATCCAGGCCATTTTTCCACGTCACAGGGTCTGGGAATCAGGCCTACCAAGAAGGTTGGAAAGACGCTAGGGAAATGGAATCAACCCCTTGTGTCTATTGGAACGTTTGTTTACTTTTTACAATGTTTGGAACTTACTGTTGTGAACTGCTGGGTTAGAGGTGGATAGCCAAGAGACATTTCCCTTAGAACATACCAAGTTTAGCTTGAGAGGGACAGGTTAGGCTTTGGACACAGGACAGTGAACTTTTACTTTGTGATATTCCGGCACAGACTGTTTTCAATAGCTAGTTTTGTCGAGGCCAGGGAAAGTCCTTGTAGAAATAGGGACAGTTTGGTTTTCCTCCAATTCCACCCCCGTTTTTGTTTGTTAAAAAAATGGTTTTGCCAATCAGAATGCCACCCTTGTGTCTCTCTTACTCCTACCCCCTCACAACGCATACACTTCATGCTCCCTCATGTCAGAAACAAAACCATCTGAGGGACCTTGACGCATGAACAGTACACGTCACACTAGGGATAGTATTACAAACACACCCAGTCAATGTCCCTTTTTGACCTTTGGAAAACAAACTGCAATACTCTGCACTGTGAGAAACCTGAAGGCACACTTATTTCCACTCTCCAGTGATCTTCTGTTCAGGTGGCCAGGGAAGGGCCACCGCTTTTGGATCCCAACCATGGGGGGTGGACTAGTGAGAGAGGATCACCTTGGCGGAGGGTCCTTTGGCAGTGGGGAGACAGAGGCAGAGGGCGAGGCATGGTATTCCTCATTTCCTAACAGCGATTTACCTTACCCTCCCTCTGCCTTTGTAAGATATTGTTACCCATATCCTACTTCTCCCCCTGAAGTCAGACTAAGTACCAAGAAGAAGAAACTAACCTCAAGAGTAATGAAGAATACCCATAGGAAGCACCCGAATAGTACTGAGACGAAGAAGAGGGCGCTTGAAGGTTATAGTGCAGAAGGCCAGGACTGTCCTGTTAATTGGACTAATTGTGGTCAGGCAATTGAGCCTACGATTTTACACCTGCAGCCTGTTAAAGACTCACAGGTGTATAAAAGGTGGAGACCACAAACACAGACAGGCCTGTGGGAAGCAAGAAGCCCATAGGGAAGAGGAGCAGGAAAACCAGTAAAGCCCACAAGAAGTCTGGAGAGGAACTGAGTGCCAAGACGCTGGAGAAGGGCATAGTGTGGCAGAGTGTAATTGCGTGGCGAGGCAGCTGTGCCTCCAAGGAACCAGGGAGAGAGAAGGGAGTTGTAGAAGTAGGTGGTCCCTATTGTGAGAAACCAAAGGTTGTCTCACCCGCTAGTCCTCTGGGACTTGTCATCCAGTTGGCCAGGAAACGGCCATTGCTTGTGGATCCAGTTCCTGGGGGTAGACCAGTGCGAGAGGGTCACCTGGGTGAGGGGTCTTCGGGGAGTGGGGTGAACTAGCCAATGGTGAGACGTGGTATTCCCCCCCTTTCCTGTACACCTAACGCTTCCTATTTTTTTAGGATTCTCGGATATCCCAACTCCCCCACACCCTCTACACAAACACTGGGCAAAGGAAGAGAGCGACTGAGACTAAAGAGGCTACCCCTTACATATCGCATTGGTCATGTCTCGCTAATCGGGTCAGGCAAAGTTAGGCACTTGACTTTAGTGCATATATCTGATACCAATTAGCTCTCCTCACACGGATAAAAGGCAGAACATTGAGACACTGAGCAGGGTGGAACACAAGCAAGAGCAGAACTTCTGGGGAGAAGGCGAACCTACTGGAGCAGAACAACGGACCGAGGGATGAGAGCAAAGGCTGGAAAACCCCAGGAGTTCCCTGCAGGATGGTCATTGCCTCCAAAAGGCAGCGAAAGACAAGTGGAGAAGGCTGTATCTAAAACAAGAAGGGTGAATTAGGTTTCAAAGATGACACGACCCTCCCGGGTGAATGGCAGAGTTAGAGAGGCAAGGCCAAGACTGTGGTACTAACCTTGACTCGTCAATTGAAAAAAACTTAAAAGACAAGAAAGAAACGCACACAAGCGGTGAGTTGGCAAGCGACATGAAAGAGCGGGGTGTATTAAGGAAAGATTGAAGTTGCAACAGTATATCGCACAATCGAAGGCTGCACGCGTGTGGATGAGACGCGAAGAAAGGCCGAACTGTGCATTAACTTTAAAATAAGCATAGCTCTGAAACCAGCAATACTGAGTAACGCAGTGGTCCGGCGAAAGGAAGTAGCCCAATTGAAAGTCTCAGTGAAAGGTGAAATGTTTGTAGCGATAAAGTGAATGAACTGTAGAGCAAAGTGATCCAAATTAACCCTGAGAAAAGGGGAAAGTAAAAAGGTGAACATTGAACTTTAGTGCTTATGATCTACAACTACCCAGACCAAGAAGCGCTGAGGCAAATAACACAAGAGTGAGCTCAAGGGAAAGTTGAAGTGGTACTGCTGAGGTCTGTAGTAAAAGCCATTCACATTCGAAAGTCTTTGACATCAGGAAACGGTCCGAGCCCCACTGAGGGAGACCGGCCAGAAGTGTAATAAGTTAGGGGATGGGAACCCCTAAAGGATGTGAATTAAGCTTGGCGAAGTGAGCCCCTGCACATGTTTTTCAACTTTTGCTTTGAAAGGTCTGAGCCCGACAGAGGGGGACCGGCGTGAACGTTTTTTTTTAACTGTGTTTTGAAACCTGGAATGAGAGACTTTAACGTGGAAGGCCAAGAGGGACTCGTTTTTAACTGCCTTTGTGTTAAGAACCCGAGCCAGAGTGCGTCCTCCTACCTATGGGGACCGCCTTACTCTGTGCTGTCTAACATGGGGAGGAGAGCTGGCATACATATTCTCCTTTACACACTTTTTGTATAAGAGACAGGGCAAGCATTAGTTATTTGTTAGTATAGGCCATTTTGACTTGACGGACTGACTCAACTAGGACTGTTTTATTTATTATTTGATCGTCAAGACTACTCCCATCCTAGTTATAGAGCAAAGGAGGAGTATTTCCCCAACCCAGAAACTGTATTCAAGGTTTTACAAATTGTACATTTTGTCTCTGTGTCATACTTGTGATACCATGCTTCCCCTACACTATGCAGTGGCCGAGATGTGCTTGTTCCCTGACTGGAAGCAGCAGTCTGGGGATGTCTGCAGACAGGCAGTAAGATCCTGACTGCACGAACTAAGTTGAAAAATTATAGGTTTGTCACCGTAGTGACTAACGTACTCTTAGTCCATAGTCCCCTTTCCTCTATACTGTATGGGGCGTCCCTTCCAAGGGACTTGTGCTGGCCCTCGTACACTTCTTTGATGGCAGATACCATCCAGCGGGATATGGAAGCCTTCGAGGCCTGATAGCCTGGCCTCGGTCCGCCAAAAGTGACGAACAGGGTGTCCGACTCACCAAAGCCCTGGTCCTGTCCAAGTAGAATTTCAGGGCACGCCTGACATCCAGGCAGTGCAGCACTCTCTGTGCTTCGTCCTTGGGTTGGGGTAAGAACGTCGGAAGGACTATTTCCTCATTCAGGTGAAATGCAGAAGGAACCTTGGGCAGAAATGCTGGGTGCGTCCGCATGACTAACATGTCCCTGTGAAAAGTGGTTTATGGTTCAGAGTCGACCAGCGCCTGAATCTCGCTAACTCTGCGAGCCGAGGTAAGACCATATAGTAAGGCTGTCTTGATGGTGACCAGCCTAATGTCGCACAGACGCCATTGGCTCGAATTGTTTGTGTGCCAGGGCACCCAAGACTATATTCAGGTCCCACACTGGGTGCGGTCTCTTGACGGGCGGGTAGAGCCTTGCGAGACCGGTCAGGTGTTTCTTGAAGATAAGGTTGGAGGAGGAAAAAATGCCCTCCTCAGAGTTCCTGTAAGCCCCAATGGCTGCGAGGTATGAACGGCAGGTGTCGACCTCTACGCCCGAATGAGCGAGGTGCGATGAAAAGGAGAGCATGTCGTCCAGATTGCAGGCCAAAGCGTCAATTCCCTTGGAGTCTGCACAGAGGCAGAACCTGGTCCATTTGCTCTTGTACTGGGCCCTGGTGGCTTTGCTACTGGCGCCCTGTATGATCTCCATATTGACCTGTTAAAGGCTAAGGTGCCCAAGCTTTACCTGCTCAGGTACCACGCTGTGAGGGCTAGTCTGCCTGGCGCGGGGTGGATGAGCCTGCTTTTTGACAAAGTACATGCTGGCCGAGTTGTCTGTCTGGATGATGACAACCTTGACCTTGAGGAGTGGCAGGAATGCTCTGAGCGCTAGCCAAATGGCGTTCAGCTCCAACCAATTGATGTGGTATTCCTGCTCCTGTCGAGTCCAGGTGCCGTGGACTGAGAAATCGTCCAGGCTGGCTCCCCAACCTTCGAGCGAGAAGTCTGTGGTGATTGTGGCCTGCGGAGAAGGCAGCTGGAAGGGCTAGCCCGTCCGTAGTTTGCCGTCCCTGGACCACCATGTTAGGTCCGGGTGGAGAGCTGGAGGAACATTGATCATTTTGGATTGAGAGCCCCACTCCTGACTCCATGAGGCCGCGAAGTGCAGCTGAATCCTTCTCATCCTTAGTCTTGTGTGTGAAACAGCTAGCAGAACCGCTGCTAGTAGATCCAGGAGATGTTGGTATCACCAAGCCGAGGTCACCTCTCTGCTGAGGAAGTGGACAGTGGCCCTCTTGATGGCCGAGATCTTGTCTTCCAACGGGAAGACCTTCTTGGAGCACGTGTCCCAAATGAGTCCCAGGAACGTTAGAGTCTGCATAGGGAGCAGCTGTGACTTCTTAAGGTTCAGCGAGAAGCCCAGGTCGTGTAGTGTGTTCATAAGGGCATGGGAGGAGTGGTGAACCGCCTCCGAAGATGTAGCCCTGATGAGCCAGTCGTCGAGGTATGGATAGATGTGGAGGCCCTGCTCTCTGAGGGGGGCCGCTACCGAGTTCATGAGTCTGGTAAAGACCCTGGGGGCCGAGTTGAGGCCAAACGGGAGGACCTTGTATTGGAAATGGTAGCCGATGATCCTGAGCCATAGGAAAGAACATTGGGGCTGCCAAATTGGGACATGTAGGTACGCGTCCATGTCCAGGGAGCACATCCAGTCTCCCATGTCCAATGTCTCCGCTATAAAAGCTGGCGTAACCATCTTGAATTTTTGCAGGGGTAAGGAGAGGTTGAGGGTGGAAAGGTCTAGCACAACTCTCTGGCCCGCCTGGTTCTTCTGAATGGCAAAAATCCTGGAGTAGAAGCCAAAGCATCACTGGGAGGCTGGAACTTCCTCTACTGCCTGGCTCTCTACGAGCGACTGGATCTCTGCCAAAAGAGTTGCTGTCCCAACCTGTGGGATTGGAGGGGAGGAGGGAGGAGAGGCTGGGATGGGTAGGCAGTACCCAGTGGATACTACGGATAGGATCCAAGGGTGCGCAAAATTCTGGCGCCAGAAATGTGCATGGAGAGCCACCTGCCCCCCACAGGAGACACCTGGACCCGAAGGGGCGTGTCATGCCTTCTTTCCCTCAGAGGCTGAGGGAGACTGAAAAAATCCCTTACTCCCCCCACCACCTTTATGTTGTTTGCGCCAGCTCGGAGACGGCGAGCGGTCCGGCTGCCTGGATCTGCGTTCCTGGAAGCCGTGGAACCCTCCATATGTACGACCCTTCTCTGAACGTTGCTGAGATTGGGTGTAAGATTTGGGCGTGGACTTTGTAAGAATGGACAAAGACTTTGCTGTTTGTGAGCTGTTCTTCTTTTTGTCCAGCTCTTCATCCGTAGAGGAGTAGAAGAGGTCCCCCCCCCCCTCGAACGGTAGATCTAGAACACGCTCCTGGACGTCTGGGTTGAACTTCGTCATCTGGAGAAAGGCTGTGCGCCTCATGTCCGTGGCAATGCAGATGGCCCGGCCCGAGGTATCGATATGCGCCACTGTGGATTCCATGAGGTGTCATGCGCCACGAGCTTGGCCTCGGCTAGCCCCGCCTTAAAGCGTGATTAGCATTGGGAGGGGAGTTCCGGGAGGAAGTCTGCAATTTCCCACTATAACCGTTTGTTGGCGGCAGCCAGCATGGCATCTGCTTTGGCCTCACGCAGGTGCAAGGACGCGTTGGAGTAGATCTTCTTACTGTAAGCCTCCAAGATCATCTCCTCCTTGCCTAGCACCGCCGCAGAGGAGGAGGCGGAGGACGACTGAGGCTTGTAGGAAAGTGATGCCGCAGCGATCACCGAGGAGTGTGGCTGAGGATGGGTCGAGAGCAAGAGTGTGTCCTCCTCCATCTGCCTGTACTTGGCGTCTAGGCGTTGGTTGACCGGCTGGACCGAGTGGGGCTGGAGCCAACCCTTCTTGGCCAGGGAGACTACATTGGTTTGCAGTGTAATCCCCGTGTTGACAGAGGGACTTCTTGTGAGGACTTCAGCCAGAACCCCCTCCGCTGGCTGTTCGACTTCGGGCTGAGGAAGGCCTAGATACACCACCGGGCCAGCAAGACGTTCATGGAAAGCCCTGGATGAGGATGGCGTGTCCGGATCCTCCTCCTCGTCTGTGTCCTGCGGGTCTGGAGGATCTTGTGGAGGAGGAGGGGTAGATGGCGCAGGAGGTTGGGGTACAGAGACCGCAGCCGGAGGCTGAGGAGGCGGCGCAGGTTGCAGAGTTGGCTGTGGAGCCAGAGGAGGCATCTGCACGGGGGTCAGGGAGCCCGATGGAGGCGTCTGTGGTGCCGCTAGCATGGCAGGGAGGATTTCCCTGACTGCGTCATTGATAACTCCCATCTGAGGAGACCTCATGAGGCCGAGGAATTTATCGAAGAGCACCTCCTCACTGGCCAAAGAGGTGGCAGGGGGTACCGACGGAGTAGCGGGGGACTGCTGAAGCCGCTGCGTACCCAGTCCGTATGGACGCATGGGAAAGTTGCCCTGCGCATATGAGGAGTAGACTGTAGGCCATGTACCTGGTTGCGACCAGTCCCACCTTGACACTCGTTCTTCGCCGAATTCGTGGAATAGCGTTGGACGGGTGCTCCTGTCTGGCACGGTGGCCATTTTGTCGAGCTGCCTGCCACGTGCCTGCGACGTGCTGCCCAGCCCGCTGGGTACGGCCTCATCCAAGACTCTCACGTTTAAATCACAAGACTTACCCTGCTCCTCGGGTCTCAGCCCGGTATGTGCGACACCCTCAACCCGGGGGTCGATAGAGATGCGTTTAGGTGCCCCCTCAGACATATTGATGGTATTAGGGCATAGCCCCTCGGATGTATTGCTGGTGTCAGGGCGTAGCCCCTCAGCAATTGCGCCGGTAAAAAAGCATAGCCCCTCGGGTGTAGACCCGGTACCAGAACCTTCCGGTCCCTCGACACTGCGTCCGGGAGGATCCGATGACCCCTCGAACCGAAGGCCGGTAGCTGTAGCAACCTCAGTGCACATGCCGGTGGAAGGACCTGGCTGGTCCCTCCCGCGCAGGAGAGTCCCTGGGAAGGAGTCTCCCTTGCGGGGTGCGCTGGAAAATATCGGCCCTACCTTGGACCCGAGACGATGCTTCCCGAAGTTGTTGATATCTTCTGGCGGCGACTTCTGGAAGAGCTCCCTCCCCCTGGCTAGTCTGTTCTTCAGCGCCTTCGAGGACAGCGAGTCACATGCTGAACATGATTGCCAACCGTGGTCTGGGCCAAGGCAACGTAGGCAGAGGGCGTGGGGGTCTGAAGTTGGGAAGAGCACGTTATAGGATGGACACCTGCTGAACCCTCTAGAAGTCGACACGCGCCGGAGAGGAGCGCGACACCTGAGGACCGAGTACCTGAATGATAGAAAACACAAAAAAAAAAGACAACGAGAAGACGTATCCGCGCGTGGAATTACATGGGCGAAAGCCAAACCCAGGAGCACTGGTGAATTCGGCCCGTTCCCGTCGTTGCGGAAAGGGGGACTGAGGTGTGGCGCCGGAGGGCGGAGTCTGGGCAGTGCATGCTCCCTGGGCGGCACCTGCGCGCACCTCTAAATTTAAAATGGAAGGTGTTTTCTGGTGAAAAAGGTTCCGTCTCCCGTCCCTTGGAAGGGACACCCATACAGTATGGAGGAAAGGAGATAGGATGTAAGAGTACAGCCATACATATGGTGCAGCTCTTTGTTAATAAGATGGAAGTCAAAGAGTCTACCTTGGACAGGCAAACTGGCAAACCATTGTGACCTTAGTTTAGAGGTCTAGGAGACAGCACCAAGCCAGGGAGGGTTTCCCAAAGCTATAATTTTCCAGCGAGTCACTTTTTTGCTCAGACATGCACTTCCCGTCAGTCAGTTTAGAATGTTTCACTTACAACAATGTTGGAGGCGGGTGCCCTGGCTTGAGGCTTTCCCCACACAGGATTGATGAATGTACCACTTCATTAATTTTCCAATCCTTTACATATTTGTGACAAGGATGTTGTCCCTTCTCCCCTAAGGGGAGACCTTTTCCATGGGGTCAGGTCGGTGCATCTACAGTACAATAGCCACCCTGGGGGTTGTGCACTGAGGGAGGATGACATGGTGAAGGAATCTCCTTATGGGATTGGGGACGACCATTCTCAGAGAATGCGGGATATAACTGTGTCAATACATTTAAAGCATTCTCAAATGCTAAATCCTCTTTCCCCGGGGACTAGCAGGAGGGCCAATGGGTTCTATTGCCAAGTTAGTCAACCTAGTACACTTGAAGAGACTTAAACATCAGAATTGGCATTTGCAAAATGTACCACATGTGGCTCTATTTTGAGTACTGTGAAGATGATGATAACCAGGAGTCCAAGGATCCCTCTGGTGAAGCATAGTGGGCGCTCTAGAATTTCACAGTGTCTGATTGGCCCAAAGCAATTCAACCATCCAGCGTAGGAGTTCAAAGACAGCTCAGCTGAGAAGTTTAGAGAGCTGTCCTCCAAAGCAGAAATCGTCCGCTGTGCACCGTCCGAGCAGAAGGCAAGCCGTGAGCTGAGAAGAACATGGCCAGGACAGAAGAACTGCTCGGCTATTGCACAGTCAGACCTCTGGGCTTCCCAGTCAACCGCAAAGCGCCGGAGAGCGAGGTTGCACAGCCGGGGAGAAGCTGATGTCCACAGAGCCACTGCAGACCTAGTTAGTTCCTCGAATGCTACCGAAGCCTCGAGAAACAAAGCAGCTGCTCGGGAAACACCGGAACCTGCACAAGACAAACAGGTCCGTGGGCTACGCAAGAGGTGGAGGGTACAGGGAAACAAAGGGGTGTAGGGGGAAGCTGGAATAAGAGTCTGGTACCCTGGGAATATAGTGCGAGTCTGGGACCCCTCACCCTTATGAGAAACCATTAACAAGGGGGTCTGGGACCCCAACTATAAAAGGAGCAGTTTATGCTCAGCAGGAGAACGGACCAAGCGGATACAACGCTACAGTGCGACTCTAGGACCAGCACGAATATGAGAGCCAAAATCTTAAAGCCAGTCAGAATATTGCGAGTCTGAGAACTGCACCCAAATGAGAAGTCTATGAGAGGACAATTGCTTGGCAGGAGAGTAAACCAAGCTGTTCTGAATATTCTGAGTCCGGGACCCCCATTTGAGCCTGGGACCTGCACCCAAAATGAGATAATTAATAAAATGGAATCCTATGCTCGGTAAAGGGAGTGTGCCAAGTTGTTGGGAAAAGCAGTGTGAATTCAAGAAACCTATTTTGTGAATTACACAGTGACATTTGCTTAAGAAAATACAAAACAGAGGCACAAAAGGAAAAAGTAGAACAAGTAGGAATCTAGGGGAAAGGATCACGACCCTAGCCTTGGAGTAGTATATTTGTGAACATTTCTTTATTTTCATCATTTTTGGTTACACGAGAGACTGGGAACTTGTCTGTTGGTTGGAACTACAATGAACACTTCACTTTTAGAAGAGATCATCCTTGCACAGTTGATTTAAGTTATTAGTGTTAGGGAAAGAGGTAAGCTTTTGAGACACGACAGTCAGACTTTTTAGTTTTGGACATTCTGACAATTTCCTTGGTTTTTAATTTAAGCAGGGGAACTCCTCTTAGTTTTAGGGACAGAGAGGCATTTTTCCAACCCTTTCTTAAATAATAAAAGTTTCTGCCCAAAAACAACATGCAACCATTGTGTCTTAACCTTACTTCTGCACCCTTACATATTCCACAATTAAACACAGGAATCTGATTCTGTCATCCTAATAAGATAGTACATAAATTATGTGGTTACACTTCCATTTACCGAGTCCAGTTAACATATTTTCAAAACGCGGAGAGCTGCAGTCTGGCAGCTCATACTTTTTGGCTGTTTGCGAATTGCTCCAGTGTTTCTTTCATCGCCCTTTGTTGAAGGTGGATCCTTCAAAAACCATTCCGGCCGCAGAGCTGCCGCTGAGAGCTGAGTGAAGGTGCAGTCTGGCAGCTCACACTTTTTGGCTGCTTGCGAATTGCTCCAGTGTTTCTTTCATCGCCCTTTGTTGAAGGTGGATCCTTCAAAACCCATTCCGGCCGCGGAGAGCTGCGTGGAGGTGCAGTCTGGCAGTCCGGCAACTTGGCCAACCTGGACGAGATGGCGGTTTCAGCCGACTCGACTGAAGAGGCCGAACCGATTGACACGGTAGGGATGGTGACAAAGGGAGAAAAGATCAAGGCGGGGCCCGCAGGTGTAATAACCTTATAAAAATAAGCACTTAAAAGCAGATTATCTTTTGGCAATTGTGAATGACACCTACCTTCTCTTCAATGAGCCCTCTCGGGACAGAAGCTAGAGGGAATTACCTGAAAACCCCTCTTAAACCCAGCCAAAAGGCTAGGCTGAAGTGGGATCTCCAGGGGAAACCCCGAAGGGAAAAAACCCCGTGATGTGCTGCTGGAGAGCGTGGATTCCTGTAACGACAGCTGAAGGATCACGCCTTTGGGAATGTTGTCTGTAGTCTTATCAGGTAGGATTCAGGGTGAGAAGAGTAGATATAAAGGTAAGTCTGGGTCCAGAATTCTAATCCAGAAGAAGGGGAGTTAAAGAGGAGGAGGCTTACCCTGAAGACCTATTCCTTTTTAGGCTTCTGTATTTCTATCTGATGGAAAATGCAGACCGGTTGCCTATTGCCAAACACAACAGATTTAGAGAGTGGTATGAGATACCGTTCAGAATAGAAGTTGTAGAAATTGGAATGGATCTTACCCACAGGAAGTAGCCCAGGAAGATATGGGTAAGCACAGAATGAGAGGCTAACACTAGTAGAAACCGAAGACAGAATGTTGTGTCCTAATGGGCGTTAATACAAAAACAAGATTAGAAATTGAGAGACCTCCACAAGAAAGCCTGACTCAATGTTAGAAGGAGAGGAATAACTACCGATAAACGTAGCTATGAAAACCGGAAGTTTTCGTCTACTCGATCCGGATGGCAAGGATAGAAATGGAGATTTCTACAGTTCAGAACAAAGGAAGAAGTAAGTGAAAGTGAAAGTTGAAATCAGTAATCAATGATAGCTGAAAATAGGAGAGCGAGAGAGCGAACTCACGATGCGCAGCGCGACTCTAAGCAGAGAAGCAACGCGTAGGACCGAAGCTCCAGCTGCTGGATATTCTTTTCCGGAGGTCGGGGGCGGGGCTACCCGCGCGGTCTGATGAACTCAAACAACTGGTGTGCTGCTTGCAGTTTCGGTTACCTCCATGTTGGAAGTTCCGATTCCGAGTCGAACAGTGGGAAGTGAAACCTGGAAACAAGAAGCAGCGGGATCCAAGTGGACAGCTGTAACAGCAGGAGGAGATGCAGTCCAAGAAAACAGTGAGCGGCTTCTGCGAATCGGCCATCTTACTATCAAGGATCATCAGCTCCGTTTTGAACCGCTCAAGTCCCGCCCGTTCACCGTCCTCCCCAAGGCCCTCTCTGAACCAAACCCGCGACACCAGGAAAAGAAACCAGCCACTCTATTTACTCGACACAGACACCCACGTAAATCTGAGGAGTGAGTGCCCGTAAATGAATATTCCCATCCAATTCCCCCGCTTAGATCTCCCCACAAACATAATTTACCTGCGGGTGACTGTTCGTCTTGCACATCCGACGGCGCAACATGTTTTGCAGGACTGGAGCCACGCTCGGAGCAGGGCGGGCCTCCGTTGGCAGTGGGGGAAAACTTGGAGGCTGGGAGGATCGACGAGGGGGCGGCTGCCAAAGCAGAAATTGCAGAGCGTAAACGCTCGACCGCTGCAAGCCGTCAACCCAAGTCAGCAAATGAGCACAGTGACTTTGATATGGCAGGTGAGACTACTGCAGGCGAGGAGAACGGTAAGGGCAAGGGATGGCAGCAAGTGGACTTCTCCCCCCTCCTTCCCCTCCCAACGTAAAAAACATTATCAGGACTTCTGACAACTCTATTGTTAATACGCTGAAGCCCAACAGTGAGATACAGCACAACCACTCCCAAAACTTTAGGGAAACACAAAATGACAACAAAACCACACCAAAACTAGGAAGTGCCAGATCAATTGAAGAGACTGAGGTCCACCCTATCACTACAAGAGGTGAATTACCAAGTCCACACCTGGACCTAACTGAGCTCAAAGAAAATCATTCTCTCAACACAACTATTAACAATTTGGGTGATCCCGACAAACTATTTAAACATGTTAAGAGAACACAATCGGACTAACGAACCGATCGACCTTGACGATGACAATCCGGAAGGTGAAACCATCTTGGAAGGGCCTGTGTCAGTACAATTACTGCCCCACTTGCCTGACCAAAACCAGAAAGATACAAGAGACGAACAAACAAAAACCTCTCGAAGAGCCAAGATCACATGAACATAGATCGACAAAAATTAACCCAACCTCATCAACAACGCCACAACAGTTGGTCGTGACGAAAATCCCAAATAAAAAAGAATGGCCACCAGAAAAAACTGGACAACCTAGGAAAATCGACTCCAATCACGCCTTACACCAACAACCCCATTTGCAAATTCTTTAACAAAATGGACAAAACTCTTTTCACTAACCCATGTGAATTATCTGATGCTGAAATACTGGAAGGGATAGTACTATCACCCCGAGGGAAAGTTCCTGGACAGATCGAGAAGAGCGCCGTACCCACACGTGGGCTCACTTTGACGCCGGTGCGATGGCACTTCGGGCAAGGCAAGACACGAGCCATTAACATTTTGAAATCCCAATTATCAGCTTTAACTGCTCCCTTAGGACAGAAGGGAGTCATGCAGAAAAAAAGACAAACGGACTCCAATCTCAACCTCACATCTAAGGAAAACAAAACCCAGATCGATAGTCTCGTACCACAGAAACAGGACAAAATCACTGTGGCTAAAGATGTGCAGAGGTCAGGTCAGGACAAAGACTGACTGGCTGAAGCCCCCACACTAACCAAGAACCCATCATTACCAAATCCATGGAAGCGTAACATTGACTCAAATTGACACTACAACACTTCAGAGACGATTCCCCAGTGGATATATCACGTTCTATACTGTCCACTCCCACAAAGGGGAAAACAGAAAGAGATACCTCAAAGACAACAGAAAGAAACAAAATATCTTTGCCATAATGTCGCCAGTGACCATAGCCCTAGCTCCCTTTGGGAAACTATATGAATCACTGAATGAAACTTTAAAAGAACACACATCCATGGCAGCCTCTATGAGCTCCAAGTTAACACACTTGGAAGGTTACATTATGGCTGCAGAATACGAGAGACCAGGGAACAATGACAGAACCTACAGGCACCAGCCAACCCGACTGATCAATCCAAACAAGCGGTATTTCAGTTAAAAAACCGTCTGTTACCATTGGACCATAAACACATCAAGTTCAAAACTCAGAAAGACCTAAAGAAAAAGTCCAGGAGAGTGGTCACATACCTCAACTTGATGGAAAGCCGGGAGAAAGCGCAACATAACAACCACGGATCATCAAACATGATTAAAACTGGCAAAAAGGAGGAGATTACCACGAGGAGTACACACAAAGTAGAATGGAAGAGGAGCAACTAGAACGTCGTTACTCAAGGTACGACACAAAGTCGATCAACCTCAACCCAAAACCAGAAGGAAAGCCAGATTTCAGCGAACTTGGACTGGAGCTAAACCAACATACCCGAGACTCACTCAAAATGTTCCAGCAGGCATTTGAGCAAATCTTTAGGTGAAACTGAGAAAGAAGGGAAACAAATAACACTGGGAAATTATTACAACTCTGTTCCAACACCAGCATCTAAAAACCCTAAATCGACACACAGTAAGCACCAGAGGGAGAATACCATCACATCGAATGAGACCCTAACAAAATGGCTAACAATCCTCGACAAAAAACAAGCAGACTCACCGAACTCTAGGAAAACCTCAAAGGAGTCACATGAAGAACTTGGAAACAACACAATCTACCTGCTTAATATTAGCGTCTACTCTATAGAAAATTCAGAATCAGAAATCCCTTCCCCCACGGGGAAAAAAAAGAAAGGTTTAATTTGCTGAAGAGCAATCTTCCATGCACGATCCAAGGAAGCATCGACTAGGACATTCCAGCACCATCAAAAGCGTTGTACAAAAAAGGTAACGATAAAACCCAGGTGAGAAACTGGACCAGCCCAGGAAGGGGAAGAATTTGCTGATTATCCAGTTTAAAATTAAACAAAACCATGCCTATTGGGGACAGAAACCACTGTGAAAATCACCCCCCTATTCACAGAAACAAAGGAAAACCAAACCATACCCACAAGCAGATGAACACACCTTACACAAACGAGGTTTACAGACAACGGACAAAGTCTTTTGAAAAAATAAGCAGCCACAATCAAAGAAACTCAAAACTTCACTCCTTTTCAATCTCCAATCAAATAAGAGCATCGGCCCTCTTTACACATAAGAGCCTATTATCATGAGGACTGGTTTAGGGAAGCTTTGGTCCCGCTGGAAGCACTGTTGAGGCACATCACGTATGTCTTGTGCCGTACTGGTTGTTACGCTCTCTGGCGTTTATAACAAGGTAGACCACGCCCCCTCAGCGCGTTGCATCAATTCTCGTTACTCGCTCCTCTACACTTTGGCTTTTCGTCCTCAGTGTGTTTTGCGCTCAGCTTCTACTTCAGTTACTTTTTCCGTTTGCAGATTTCCCTCTTTCTGTGCTGCTCTCGAGCCTACTCAAGTTATTAGTGCTTACCTACCTGTCCTCCTTTTTCTGCTCTGGCTAGTCCGTCTGCCGCTCCCGGCCGACGAACTCGCCTTCCTCCGCTCTGTTTTTTCTGCGTTCGTTGGCTACCTCGGGCTGACAGACTCTCCTTCCTTCTTGCTGTTCTTCGCGTTCTTCTGCTGCCCCGGCTGACGGACCGCTTTCCTGTGTCAATTTACCGCTCACGGCTCTCTTATGGCTTAATGGATCTTTATCCCATCCCAGTCTGCTAGATCACTTTCACTTCTGATTACTGCCTTCTCACTGCTCGGTAAGTTCCTATAAGGGGTTGAAAGAAGGGTTTCACTATTTCCCCTTTTTGCACCACTCATCTTAAAAGCAAGGTCGGCTTGTATCGTTTATAGCCTTCTTCTCTTTCCTGTTTTCCCTTCTATTTTTTCTTATTCTCTACTTACTAGCAATTTGGATACACGTTTATTGTTCGTCGTATCCTCCTACTGGGATCCTGCTTCTCCCAAGAAGAACTTATTCTTCCGGCCCGCCAGATCTGGACTACAGATTCAACAGCCTCTTCCGTCCACTTGAAACATCACTACTGGGGTTTTTTGTGCCACTGGCTTTTTCCCCATTTTTTGGGCTGCGCAGGGAAGTTGCAATATTCGTTGCCGTCAGTTCACCAGCGCAACAGCTGTGGCGAATTCCCGGAACAGACCCTATCTCTTCTCAAAGAAAGGAACTCCAGACAAGACTACAGAATACTCTGGATCTGATTCATCGTCGTGTGAGTCCGGTACTGAAGTACAGGTGAGCCCCACGGATGACACCTATCCACAAGGACCTTAAGGTTAGAAAAACAATCAAACGCAGATAAAACAACAATTCTAAATAGAAGAGCTATCTTGAAGCTGCTCGATAGAATATTGGAGGAAGATCAAATTCGAAGTGAAGATTTAAAGATCGTAGAATTCGCCAATAAAGGGCGGACCGACAATCTTCCTACACATCACAAACTATAAAGAAATGACTGCTCCTTACAGCTGGTAAACTGCATAAAATGGGATATCATCTTTGGGAAACGACCTCGGAAGAGAGGACACGACTCACTTCACAAAGCGAGGAGTAAGAAATCGGCTAGAGGAAAGCAATGGCCTCAACAGGAAAGAAACTAACATTACAGTTTCTACCACGACAGATCAACCATTACAAAAACCATCAAGTAACTCAAGAACCAGAGACAGTGACCTTAATGGAGATAGATCACCAAACAAAAGGAAGTATAATGATTCGATCTGGGAGCAAAACTAAACCACGTCCTCTCATCTGCCCTCGCGGACAGATTTCCCTAGTACAGAAAAGGATCAAACTCGAAAACCAGTAGGCCCGAGAGCCAAAATTGATGGGAACAACGACAGTCGGAAGAACACAAACCCAGCCCCTGTAAAAACAGTGCAAGGGAAGACTATCGACAAAGACTTTAACAGATGGGCATGGATTCCTGCCGCTTTGGCACGACACACCAGGAAATAGCAAACACTCAATTCCTGACTGCCATAAAAAGGATGTGGTCAAGGGAACCACTTTACAACAAAGACTGGTAATTGGATCATAGAACACCAGAGGCCACATACACCTCACGATGGTCGGAGATATAAACATAGGTCACTTTGACCTTTTAAGCCTTCAAGAAACATGGCTCCTTCTCCCTCCCAGCATAGACGTTTAACAAGACCTTACTATCTCCAGCACTTAAAGGAACCAAAGGCCACCCCACATTGGGTCTCCTATTCTTGATCCACACAGGAGGGAGTCTGCGATCAGCATGCAGTCTGGTCTCGTCCACCTTTATCCAAGCGGTCCTTCTGGAATGGAAACAAAGTCAGAGCTCGTCAAAGAACATAAAGGTGGACCTCATTTTGCTGATTAACATCTATTGGAACCCTGCAGTACAAAAAACAAAAAACTTCCTTGACTCCAATTCAATTCTAACGGAAGGGACAACAGCTTATAATGTGGCCCACATAATCATATGCTGGGACCTAAACATTACCTGCCCAGATTCAGGAAGAGAAAAAGTCCCACCACAGAGCCAAAACCACCACAGAACAGAATCAACCGTAAGAGGCCATGCATGGGCCGACCTCATGGACTCTTGGGACCTGCACAACCTAAATCAATTAGAAAAATCCTCACCACCAGAGCCAACTTAGGAAAGTGAAGGGCACAATAGCATCATTGACTACATTTAGGTTTCCAGAGAACTTTATTCAGTCATCGACTCATTTAAAGTAATCATAACAACCTGTAGTGACCGTAACCTTTTAACAGCATCATATCCAGCAATTAAAGAAATACATCAGACAATGAACCATGAGGTCGAAGTGAACTCTCAAGGGACCAGGCTAAATCTGACAAAAGAAGCAATAACTCGGATCACAACAAGTTACAAGGGACAGCATGTCCTTGACACTGACGTACAGGGACCATCAAACCTGGATTACTGCCCGCTGCTCTACCCTTATCCAAAGGCCAACAAAAACTGGCACTGACAAACCTCATCTGCATAGATATAATGAGGAGCTCAGGGTGAGGAAGGCAAGCACGCGAAAAGCCACAAGGCGCGTGCAAATTGATCCATCACAACAATATGTAGCGCTGGCGGCTGAATTAAGAAGAAGCTACAAAACTTGGCTACGGATTCCTCATAGCAGACGCTACCAACACGACTGAGGTAATGCTATGTGCAATCTGCAGTAGAAATTTCAAAGACTTCTGGTCTATAGTTAACACACAACAACTACAGACACAGCAATACATAAGAGTGTCAGTGAAGATGCATGGCTGACGCATTACACCAACTTATTCAAATCCCCATCAGCTGGCTCATCCAATGTTGTAAAACGTGTCCCTTGCGTATGGGCTATCGCATACGACAAATCAACTATCTTGAAGAAGATAAGGATGCTGAATAACTCGAGAGCCCGGGCCTTCATGGAATCTCCAATATACATCTAAAAAAGGACCCAGAGGAATGGGCAACACTGATCCTTGAGATCTTCAATAGATGCTGTGCCACAAGAAACATACCCGGATCGTGGAAAACGGCCAACATAGTCCCGATCCACAAGAAGGGAGCAAAGAACGACCCTAAAAACTATAGGCCAATAGCCTTGCTGGATGTTATAGGCAAACTATTTGGTTCTCTTATCTTGGACGGATTCCACGACTGGCAGAAAGAATCAAAAACAGCGGATCCCTACCAATCAGGGTTTTGTAAAAAACCTCGGCACATTGATCAACATCATGCTGATCAGCATCCTGAAGGCCAACGTGAAGAAGGTCACCCAAAAATATTCATAGCCTCTATAGATCTGGTCCAAGCATTTGACCGTGTGAACAGAGAAAAACGGTAGCAAAAATTGAAGCTGCTATTCAATCAAAGCTCTACACAGTGACACTTCAATGAGAGTGCGCCTCCGCCCAGCAGGCCAGCTATCCGACCCCATAACGACATCGAGAGGGGTCAAACAAGGCTGCCCCCTGGCCTCAGCTCTATATATAGTCAACACAGAAAACAACACCCGTTCCTTTCCTACGACAATAGGAGACACCAAGGTCACAAGGCTCCTCTACGCGGATGACATAATCCTTTTAGATCAAACAGCCATTGGACTACAGCGCCAGGAAAACAGTCTTTCAGCACACCTAAAGAAAAACGATCTAGATCTCAACGCAAACAAAACAAAAGGTGATGATCATCGGATACACAACAGACAAGAAAATTACACTGGTTCATGAACTCAGAAAAACTGGAAACAGTGACAAGCCTCACCTACCTGGGAGTCAAACTATCCTGCAGTAGTATAGAAATGACTATGCATGAGCATCGCTATGCAAAAATAAGAAAATTGGCAGCCCAAGTTTCTATCTTGGAAAGAAAGTTCTGGAAGTTTTCACTAACACCAGTGATAAAATCCTATAAAGCCAAAGTCACCCCAGCGATCACATATACGCTGCTGAGGCAATGCCGCAGTTACCATCTACACTATGGATCAAACTTGAAGGCCTATTCTGGCGCAAGGTCCTAAAGCTACCAACCTCGACCCCTATGGCTGTAATCGGAAAGGAACTCAGTCTGTCATCATTGGAATTCGTGGTAGAGAGGAACCGCCTGCTATTTCTGGCAAAAATTTAA
The DNA here is from genome assembly GCF_040938575.1 of Ambystoma mexicanum. Classification (NCBI taxonomy): domain Eukaryota; kingdom Metazoa; phylum Chordata; class Amphibia; order Caudata; family Ambystomatidae; genus Ambystoma; species Ambystoma mexicanum. The sequence continues at coordinate 1,343,492,496 of NC_090922.1, forward strand.
GAAAGCCCACACCGAAAATACTAGACATTATCTACAAAGAAATGACCGGTGGAAAAAGCCAGATGATGGCAGCCTGGTTAAAAAGTCACTTAGACCTGGTGGACATAATCGAAGTTCCCAATCGGACCTTGAACGCCTCCCTGACAAAGTTAAAGAAAAACTTAAAATTTGGGACTGGATTGAGACACTGGAAAAATCAACCGCCCACTTGACATTGAACACCCAAAAAGTGGACGAGGTTTGCAGCTACTTAAAAAAATGTACCGACAAGGCACTACGTACAACTTACTTAAGAGCCTGCTTAAACCTTTTGAAAACGAACAAAGTCCTATTCTTCCGGAAACAATCAATGAGCAATACGTGCCGTTAATGTAAGAACACAGCCCATGTCGAGACAGTGCGGCATCTCCTCTTACGATGCCCAGGGACTGCAAACCTAAGGACCACGTACCTACAACCACACAGGCACAAATAGCTCACACTGGATGAAGAATCCTGGTGGAACTGGATGATGAGTGGAGACAACACATCTTTAACTATTGCTACAGCAACATTTCAACAGGGCTTGGCACTTGAATAAAAAGTCCAAACTCCGATTTTACATGGAGAAGAAAAAGATTGACTGAAATCAGCATGTGAATCTAAGCGGATTAACAAACATCAGAAATATATATATATTTTCTAGGAGGAGAACAGGCCCAGGGGAATGAGGACTCTGTGGGATGAGACACTGTATGCATCTTCCTCTAGGAAGGATGACTCCGCAATGCCAAAGTATGTAATGGCTTGTTGTAATGAACTGCTTGCTGCTCCACAAGATACACTTGTAAATATAGGTGAAAACAACCACAGAATCCTAGGCCTTAAGAGAAATATAAACCCTTCCAAAATTCTGGAGACTTGTAGAGATAAAGACCTTCCTACCACCCAAAAGTACAGTGACAGGAAATCTATAAATAATAACTGCTTAAAATAATTGCCTTTCCCTTTTCAATCAGGTCTGGTGACTAATCCTTATGATATTCCTTTAAAGAATATTATAAAGGAATAGACTTGGGTTTAAAAGTGAAAATAAAACACAAAAACCTAACTTTGTCACTAGGAACTTCAAGTCCCGTAATTCCCCAAGTACTGGGATGAAGAAGATGCCTAAAACGGTACAAAGTTGCAAGAGTGGTCAGATCATTAATTCAGATGACCCACACCTGAGGGAGACGGAGGCTTAAAAGGCCCCTCAGGTGCAGGCCAAAGGAAAGAGCAGAGGAAGCAAGAATTAGATGGAGTGTGGTTCGTGCAGGCAGCCCAGGGAGAAACTGGAGGAGAGAGACGCCGGGACCACTTTTCGGCAGATATCAGCTGCCGGTCCTGTTAGGGTCTGTCTCTCGAAACCTGAAGTGCAGAGGTCGCGCAGCGGGAAGCGTGCAAGAGGAAAGCTTGCCCCATGGAGACATGTTCTGCAGAGGCTGGGCAGCGGGAAGCGAAAGCGAGGTGGCTGGCGTGCACCAGAGGGCCTCAGGAGCAAGAGGAGCTCCTATTGCAGATGGTACGGGGGAATGGAAGCGCACGTTTTACCCAGTGAGTTCACAGGCTGTTAGTGACCCCCGGAGCGCTCTGCACCCGCTTGCATGTGCAACTGCAGAAACACTCACGTATGAAAGTAGTTCAGAAAGCTATTTTGAATCTCAAACTATATAAAAGCCACAGAAGCAGCAGTCGCGTATGAGTGAAAGTTGTTCTCAAAGCAATTTGGAATACAGAACTAGTGAAAAGCAGTAAAAGCCTTATGTAACAAGGCCAAATGACCAACTTCAAACATTTGAGTTTATGGCAAACCCACCAACCCGATGGGGCGTCATGGTTAAGAATGAATACCTACAAGCATTGCCCAAACCAAGAGACTAGAAAAGCAAATACAATCCAACAGATATTGCCAACAGCAGAAGGGGGCTAATGAAAGGTCCATAAGTAGCGACATTTGTTGCCCATACTTAGTACAACATATGGTAAAAGCAGATATAAACTCAAATTATCAAGGGAGAAACAGGAAAATATCCCTGTCAGTTTTGGTGTGTAGTGGGGAAACAAGAGTGGCAAAAAGGCTGCCCTTCTGGAAAAGGATATCTAGAAGGAGAGGAGCATTAAAAACAGAAGAGTATCAAAGAACACCAATGTGAATATTGTTTTTTCTGAAGAGTTGAATGTTTTGAAGCAGCAATCTGTTGAATGCTGTGAAGCTGTTGGGAACCTCTTGTCAGTTGAACTTATCACAAAAGCACTTGTTGTGATACGCTGTTCGGGTAGGGGAGTATACCGGATGGCAAACCTTTGGAGGACTAGGTCTGGCTTGGGAGTATACCAGGTGGAAGTTGAAGTGTTACAAAGTGGTCCTGACAGAGACAATCTGTGTTTGTGGTGCTAAAGGAAGAGCTGTGTAAAGCTGTTACAAAGAAGCTATATTTCTTTAGAAGTTCATTGTTGTGGCGAATCATCCTGACTAAGACAATTATTGTTGCTATTGATGAACTGAGATATTTTTCAAGGAAGAGGAGGAGTCTTGCACTTTGTTTCGAACTTTCTGTTGACAAGTTTAAGTTGCACCGAACTGTGTTGGAACTTTGTTGCAAAAGGAACAAGTTACTTACCTGTAACTGTTGTTCTCCAGCATGGGTCTGGCATGGATTCACATGCTCATGAATATTCCCCGTCATCAGGCCGAGAATCCTCGGTATAGAAAAAATCAGTAACAGTTTCGTTTCTGATCTGTCTTTCTTAGTAGTAACCAATCACTGGTCTCTGGGTCATACTGCCCCCAGCCAATGACTGCCCTCTCCCTAAGCCCCGCCTCTGGCAGCCATCCTCAGATTTGGTAGCACGTAAAGTGGCAGTATGACCAAGTGAAGAGCCGCAGAGGGGTAGGCGGGAGGGTTCGCATGCGAATCCATGCCAGACCCATGCTGGAGAACAACAGTTAAAGGTAATTAACTTGTTCCTTCTCCAGCATGGGGTCTGGCATGGATTCACATGCTCATGAATATAAGAATACATAGCAGTACACACATGCACAACCACGGGAGGTGGCAAAAGGCTCAACATTAAGCAATACAAAAAACTCAACATTAAGCATCTCTTACCTCCTCACCAGGCTCACCTTAAGCGAACAGGTTGCGCAGCACTGCTTGGCCGACCCTGGACTCCTCCCTGGAGTCCCGATCGACGCAGTAGAATCTCGTGAAGGTGTGCGTCGACCTCCACGTCGCAGCCCTGCAGATGTCGAGCAGGGGCACACCAGATAGGAACGCCGTGGTAGCAGCAATCGCTCTGGTCTAGTGGGCTCGTGGACGGCCGGGCAGCGGTCGGTTTGCCAACCGGTGACAGTGCATGATGCAGCCGGAGAGCCATCTGGAAATGGAAGCCTTCGAGAGAGCCTTCCTTTGATTCACAGGTCCAAAGTTTACAAACAGCTGTGATGTCTTCCGTAAACTCTTTGTGCGGTCCACGTAGAACTTCAGCGCTCTAGCTATGTCCAGCGAGTGCAGAGTCCTCTCAGCCGGCGACGAAGGCGACAGGAAGAAAACTGGCAACACCAAGGGTTCGTTGAGGTGGAAGTCCGAAGGCACCTTTGGCATGAAGGAGGGGTGCGTCCTCAACACCACCCTTGTATCGAGAAAAGTCAAGTATAGTGGTTTGCAAGATAGGGCCTGATCTCTCACACTCGTCGTGCGGAGGCGATGGCCACGAGAAATGCTGTCTTCCACGACAGAAACTTCAACGGTGCCGAATGCAAAGGCTCAAATGGGGCCCCCATTAGCCTGGTCAGCACTACGTTGAGCTCCCACGCCGGGGCAGTGGCCTTCACCGGCGGGAATGATCGGAACAATCCTTTCATAAATTCCTTCACCAGCCGATTAGACCACAAGGACGCCCGTCCTGTAGTTCTGGTGTATCGTGAGATGGCGGCCAGATGTATCTTGATGGAAGCGTGAGCTAGTCCAGCCTTGGCCAATGACAGGTACGGCAATACTTGAGGGGCCGTAATCCGCAGAGGGTTAATCTTCTGTGCACGGCACCAGACAGAGAACCTCTTCCATTTATGTCCGTAGCACTTGAGAGTTGAGGACGCCCTAGCCTTGGCAAGAACCTCTCTGCAGTCGGCTGGGATGTCGTACCCTCCAAACTCTAGTGCTGCAGGAGCCAGGCCTGCAAGTTCAGCGACTCTGGGTTGTGATGAAGAATGGCGCCTCCTTCTCTGGAGAGAAGATCTGCGTCCAACGGCAGCTTTGACTGGTGTGGACGCTGACAAGTCCAGAAGGTCCGGGAACCAGATATGTCTCGGCCACGCCGGTGCGACGAGGATCATCCTGCGCCGGGACCTCTCGAGCTGGTTGATGAGCCGGAGCAGCAACGGAGGAAACGCATAAAGAAATAGGCCGTCCCAGGGGAACGAGAAAGCATCGCCCATGCTCCTCGGCTGGGGGAACCTGCTGGCGAACCTCCGGCACTTGGAGTTCGTCGCCGTTGCGAAGAGATCGATCTGGGGTTCCCCTATCGTCGGAAGACTCGATCCACTTGATCCTGGCGTAGTTCCCACTCGTGGCAGGAGCGCAGCTCTCTGCGGAGTGAGTCGGCGATGGTGTTTTTTATTCCTGACAGATGAAAAGGCACCAGAAACATCCCTTGGGCGACGGCCCAATGCCACAGATCCTGGGCTTCCTTGGATAGGGCAGGGGATCTGGTTCCGCCCTGCTTCCGGATGTAGAACATCGTGGTGGTGTTGTCGGTAAAGATCCTCACCACCTTGCCCTTGAGGGACGGAAGAAAAGACCTGAGGGCCCAGAACACTGCGCGGAGCTCCAAGATGTTGATGTGGAGTGACTTCTCCTCCGGGACAAAGGGGCCAAAGGCCTCTCGCATGAAGATCTCCGGAGTGCGCTCCCCAACCTTCCAGGGAGGCATCCGTCGTCACCGTCACCTGGTGAGCTGGGGTCTGAAAGTCTGTGGGCCGCCGACAGATGAGAGCGGGTACCCCACCACCGGATCACCTGACGGTACGTCTCGTTGAGTGGGATCCTGTCCTCGAAGCTGCCCGTCGACTGGACCCAGCGGGCGTCGAGGAGTTCTTGTAAGGGGCGCATCCGAAGTCTGCAAAGGCGCACCAGATAAATGCAGGAGGACATCATCCCGAGGAGGGACTTGATAGATCTTACCCTGGCCATGTCCGTGGCCAGCAGACGCTGCACCTTGCTTAGGATGGTCCTGGTCCTTTCCTCCGATGGCGAGGCCAGCCGCGCCACTGTCGAGCTTGGCTCCCAGAAACAGGGCGACTTGCGACGGGACCAGGTGGGATTTTGGAAAGTTGATGGAGAACCCAAGGTCTGTGAACAGCTGGACGGTCTTCGCAGTGTGCTCCACGGCGAACTCCCTTGTCTTTGCCCGGATGAGCCAGTTATCTAGGTAGGGGTAGACGTGGATTCCCTGCAGGCGCAGCCGCGCTGCCACCGGTGCGAGGCACTTGGTGAATACCCTGGGTGCCGACTTCAATCCGAACCGGAGGGCCTTGAACTGGTAGTGCCGCCCTTGGACCACTAACCTGAGGAACTTTCGGTGTCTTTTTAGAATGGGGATGTGGAAGTACGCATCCTCCAAGTCCAACGACGACAGGAAATCGCCCTCCTCCAGCTGTCCCAGCACGTGCTGGAGGGTGACCATCCGGAACTTCTGTGCCTTGATGTACTTGTTCAGTCGTCGCAGTTCCAGGATGGGACGCCATCCTCCTGTCTTCTTCTTTACGAGGAAGTACCAAACTCCGGAGCCCCGAAGCCTCTTTGGGACGAGCTCGATGGCACCTTTCTTGAGCATCGCCCTTACTTCCAACAGTAGTTGAGGGACGTGATTTTCCTTCCTGGCCACGGGTGGAATGCAAGGGCACTTCTTCTGGAGCTCGAGGGCGTGCCCTTGGGCCAGGGCGTCCAGCACCCAACGGTCGGCGGAGATGGACTCCCACACGCTGACGAACCTCGTCAGCCGGCCTCCCACCGGGGTGCTTCGGCAGGGGCCCGACCCCACGGTCGGTTAAATCTTGTTTGGAGGACACCTTGCCTCCTTGACCTCCCCGTCGACGACGACGGGCACCACCTGACTCGCCGCGCCCCCTGTAGGCCTCCTGAGACGAAGATCTTGCCGCTTGGCGGTACGTCGAGGAGCCACTGCCGTATCCCTTGGAGGCACCTTGTCTGCCTCCGGCGCTCCGAAAGGACGGCCGTCGTCGTTGGAGCACTCCCAGTGCCCGGGCAGTCTCTGTGTCCGTCTTGATAGCCTGAAGGGACTCATCAACCGCCTTTCCAAACAGGTTGTTCCCCGTCGAAGGGCATGTCCAAAACCTTGGTTTGTACGTCCTGGCGGAAATCCGTCGCCTTGAGCCATCCTCGTCGTCTCAGGCAAACGCTGTTGCCCAACTGTCGGAAACCGGTGTCGGCGATGTCCGTTGCCACCGTGATGGCGTGGTCCGAAGCAATCTCACCTTCCTGTAAGATTTCAAGGGCCTCAGCCCTTTTGGCGTCCGGAAGGAAGTCCAATAGAGGGGCGATTTTGAACCACAATTCCCTGTCGTAGCGGGCTACGATAGCCAGGGCGTTGGCCGCCTTGATAGTCGTCGCTGCGGTTGAGATGACCCGTCGTCCCATCGTGTCCAGCTTCCTGCCCTCGTCGTCCGGCGGGGAAGTTGATGTCGAGGCCGATGCCCCCCCCCCCCCAGCTTTCTTCTTTGCTGCTGCCGAGACGACCGAATCCGGGGTAGGTTGTGCCCAAAGGCACAAGGGGGCAGCGTCAGGGACCCGGTACTTCTTCTCGTACCGGTATCTCTTTGCAGGCGCCGTGGCAGGGTTTATGAGGAGGGAGAGCCCCTCATCCCAGATGTCATCCAGAAGTGGTACGGCAAGGACCGAATTCCTTTTAGCCTTGCGCCGTTGGTAAAGGAACCATTCCTTTTTCTTCTCTTCGGGGCAGAGCTGGAAGAGCTTGGATGCCCTGGAAATCATGGCACGGAACGATCCAATCTCGTCGGGCAGGGACGCCCGAGCAGGGGGCGACGGGGGACACGTCCCGTCATCGCCTCCGTCGTCATCTGTACCTGTCGTAGCTGTGTCTGTGCCTGTATCATCCCCGTGGGTAGTTGACCGGGGGGAAGGCAGAGCGGGCCGCAGAGGTGGGAGAGGTGGCGGAGGATGCGTCCTCCTCTTCTTATGCGGTGGACTTTCCGAAGGTCCCGGCTCCGGTTCCCCCGTCGGGTCTGGCTCAAGTACCTCCGTCAGGGAGAGGAACAACCTTGTCCTTATCTCCGAGCATAAGGACTGAATCGCTGACAAAATGGCAGCCGAAGTGTCCTGCGGCACCGGAAATGACGGGCGCGAGGGCTCTTGAGGAACCTCATCGGCAACACTGTCGCTCTCGTCGTCGCCCTCGTCGGGATCCCTCCCAATCGGCTGGGCCTCCTCCACGACTTTGATGAGCTCTTCTTCAGAGGTCGTGTCTGTATCCACGATGGCGACCTGCCCCTCCCCCTCCTTTTCCAACGGGGACTTCGTGGGGGTCTTCTCGATGGGCCTGAAAGACGACTCCCTCCGTGGTGGCAGGGAGACTCTGGATCCTGAGGTCGCCTCCACAGGCTGAGCCAGGGCCGCTGCGACATCCTCAATCGAGGTCTTAGCAGGGTGAATTAAGGCCATCGTCATCTTCTGCACGCCTGGGGCCTTCATCTTGGGGGGAGGGACCGAGCCTCGCTCCCCTCTGCCTGAATCTTCGAGATCGACCGGGGCCTCTCCAGAAGCTTCGCCGGGTTCTCGGACTTCCTCTTACCCGAGCCAGAGCGTTGGCTCGTGGTTGATTGCGCCGGGGAGGATGCGCCCTGCCTGGCAGCCAAGGAGCCCGACCGTTCGGCACTCCCGGTGCCCGCTGTGCTTGGCCTTTTGTTGGGGCGCCGGGGCGCCCTCAGAGGACTTAGAAGACCCCTCTTCTTCATCTTCTCGCCTGACGGGCTCTTACCTTCCAGCCAGTTGGCGAGACGGAGGTGGCGATCCTTCATGGTCCGCTCCGACATGTTCCCACAAAACGCACAGTCCTTCTCCACGTGCGTCTTGTCCTCATGGAGACAGTAGAGGCATAACGAATGCTCGTCCTCCTTGAACACATTCTGAAGCTGGCATCCAGGGCAGGTCCTGAACAGCTTCCCTGGCGTCGAGCTTCCTTTCTCCTGGGCCATGTCCGGGGTAGGCCTCGGAACTTCTGGAATCCTCAAAAAGCGTAACTTGACGAAATCTTCACCCTTGAGCGGCGTAGAAAACTCTGAAACGGGTCCCCGTTGATCGGAAGTAGAACCGGTGGAGCTTGAGGCTCTTTTTAACCGAAAAATGAGAAAAATCTCGTGAAAAAGCGCGAAAACGCAGCAAAAGCTCGAGAGCTACAGCACGAGGACTCCCAACACTTGAACGTGCAGTAAAAATCTGAGGATGGCTGCCAGAGGCGGGGCTTAGGGAGAGGGCAGTCATTGGCTGGGGGCAGTATGACCCAGAGATCAGTGATTGGTTACTACTAAGAAAGACAGATCAGAAACGAAACTGATACTGATTTTTTCTATACCAAGGATTCCCAGCCTGACGACAGGGAATATTCATGAGCATGTGAATCCATGCCAGACCCCATGCCGGAGAACAGGATTTCCTCGTTTCATTGTTTTTTTTTGTTTAACTGTGAAGTAGAATCCCATTTAAACTTGGGGAAGGATAATTCACCCAGGTTATAGAGACTGTGGGTACATTACGAATACATTAACTATTGTTTTGAATTACCATGCATTTCCTTATTTATTTATTCTATATGTTTAGTGTGAGGGACAGATATTCTTTGTCAGAGTGTTTCCTTTAGTTAATATTAGGCAGGGAAATCTTTGTCACAGTAGGGATAGTAAGGCATTTTTCCAACCTTCTAATTTAATAAAATGGCATTCGTTGAGAAACCGTCACAAGATTGTCTGACTCACATTTCTGACCCCTCGAACCCACCACTTGTGCTTAAAGGACGCTTGTATAAACCCACACCCAGGTCAGACAACACAGTGTGGTGCATTTGTTTCAATACTGCTGGAGTGAGCGATGCCCTCTACAAGCCCTTCAACTGAATTAGTTTAAATTGCATTTTGTAGAAAACTGATTTAACATGTAGACAAGCGCATTGCAATTCAGCATTTTGGAGTGCACTTCCTATGTCTCCTTCCCATTTTTCCTCTCTAACCCCATCTACTGCTTTTCGTTTCAAAAGAGCACAGGCCCATAAAGTGTAGATATATGTTTGCTTCCCCCCCATTAGCATTGGAAACTTGCCCCAGTATGCCATCTTAATTGCAGCAGTTCTAGCACATGTCACAAAGTGTTCTTTTTTCCAATGCCAGATCCATACAGAACTTTCTGAATCACACAAATCATCCTTCTTTAAATACTTGGACCCATGTTTGTGTTCGTATTCATCACGTCCAATCAGCAACATGGGCATAGTTTGAGTGCATTTCAGCCACACTGCATGTACCGATCCTTGACCCAGGAAGGCGGTACCAGGCAATTGTACCTTGTTATTAGAGCTACAATTAATGCAGGTGTTGTCGTGCTTGCGTAGGTTCCTGATGGCTTTGGTGGAGTGGATGAACAGCAATTGGCTGAAGCTTAACAGGGACAAGACTGAGGTCTTGACGGTGTGTTTGCCTTCTATTTCTACTCTTTAGACTGGCTCCCCTTCACCGGGTAGTTTTCCTCTTCCGGGGACGGTGATGAAGAACCTGGGGGCCGTCCACTCTTCTACTCTTTCCATGGTTACTCAGGTAAGTGCAGTTTGTAAAGCTTGCCATTTCCATCTGAGGATCCTTCGGAGGGTTCTTCTTTTTCTTCCCAACCATCTTCGCTCTTGTGATCAGCCGGCTGGATTATCGCAATGCCTTGTTCGTAGCTCGACCTGCCGGGCTGATCCACCGTCTCCAGTTATTGCAAAATCTAGCAGCGCAAATTGTTACCGACTCTCCTTATGGCACTAATACTTCGCCAGTTCTCCACTCTCTGCACTGGCTTTCATTGGCTAGGTGTATTGAATTTAAAGCTCTGTGCTTAGTTCATTAAGCTTTTTATGTGCAGGGGACTGCGTATCTTTGGGACAAGTTTGATCCTTATCGTCCAGTTCAAAATCTCCACTTGGCCAACACTTGTTTGGTGGCGATCCCTAGGTTTTGTATCTCTCGAGTGGGTGGCCGTGCTTTTTCCACTGCCGCTAGTAAACTATAGAATGCTCTGCCTGTTGTACTTAGAGCTAACCGGAATCACTTGGATTTGAGGAGTCTTCTTAAAACACTCCTTTTCTAGATTGAAGTCGTGTTCTTCTGGTTGTTCTCTAGCGCCAGGATACCCCTGGGAAAACGTGCGATTTATATATTTGGATAACATCAAATCATTGGACCGGGTATTGAAGCAATGAGGTAGAATAAATGGCTTCAAAATCTGTTGCACCCAACCCTCCCTGCTCATAATGTAGTTTTCATGTAATGAGGCTCACCCTTGGTACCTTGTTATTCCAAAACTGCTTTAGCAAAAGCAAGTTCAAGTCTTTAAAAAACATTGTTTAATAGCCATTGGAATGCTTTGAAAAACCCACAAACATCTAGGCAGCATAATTATCTTGGCCAAAGAGATTAGTCCCTCAGCGACATTGGACATTTCAGACAGTATTGAAATCAATTATACAGCCCCTTCAGAAACCTTGTCACATTGTCGTCAGACCTTCTCCCAGTGTGCAGGGACATGTACACCCAGATAGCAGAATGGTGCAGCTGTGAGCGTGAATCCTTCCAATTGGGCGGCGTCTGTGCCTTGCATTGGATACATCAGAGATGTTCCCCAATGTATCTGCAGCCCAGGGATCATAGCAGATTCTATCTGTTCTAGCATACCTTTAAAGGCTGTTGCCAGATTAAGGACATACAGCAACATGCCATCCGCAGTCAGCGAGAATGCATGTGTCTGGCCCGAGATTTGAACATTTTTTGAAAGATTTGATGCAAAATTATCATTCCCCTGGCGCTCCTTCGGATTGTCAACTTGGTCATTTAAACAACTCTTGTTTGTACGAAGAAATGGTTTAACGTCCAATCCGTATAGACTAGGCAGCCACATTTTAGAAGCTCATTACTTTTGTCCAAAATGATCTTTTTGACAAACGGCGATCTCCAATTAACATCAACCAAATCAGTGTGAGCTTGAAAAGGAAAGCTCACAAACTCCATGTCTCCTACCTATATTGTGTTAGTCACAGCAGAAGATTTCTGCGAAGGACATGAAGGACCACTTAAAATCGAGGCACAACGTTGTTTTGCTGACATTAGTGGTGCTTTCAAAATGTCATTTGTATACTTTTGCCATAGTGGATCCATTTCCATATATAGATTTAAGGTGGCTGCTACCAGGCTATGGATTTGCGATTGGGTGGACTGCTCATCAGTAGTCACTCGGCCCCTTACCCTGGAACCCACTAAATTAGCAGTCTGAGTAGAGGTAGAATGGACACTGACAGCTGCCACAGAGGCTAGAGGTACAGTGATACTCCGGGCCTGATTGGGTAGCATCTACAGACGCAGTGACTGGATTAGAAGATGGTTGGCTCACATTCTCTATTAGTGAATTGCCTGCCAAAGCATGGACCATGACATGAGTTGCTGCATCCGCAGTAACTTGACCTTATTTTCTACATTCTTCAGCCTCATCCACTAGATGGAGATTATTCAGAAATGTCCTACATTTTTTTCTCAACTGGTTCAGTCTCCCATTTTTAGACATTTTTAATGCTTTTTAAAAAAGTTTTTCTATATGAGCATTGTTAGTATGAATACCTTCCCCGAACTCATTGGGGACCTATTCTGATCAGTGCCGACATCAGTGCCCACCTGCTTGTCCACATTTTGTCCTGGAACGGGAATGTGTACCAACAAAAGACTATTTTAGAGATCAATCTTAACGTTAAATTCAGCTAACAATAATGTACATGGCTGGACCTCATCCCTAATGATGTCATAGTTTCGACAGAGGCACTAAGGATTGAGTTCCAGGCAACAATTGAAGGTGATGTTAATTTTATTATGTCCTCCACTTCTCTCAATGTATGATGAAGAGCCTTACCACCCCCAAAATTCGAATCATGCGTCCCAGTACCGTTAGAGAGGCGCTCCAATAACAGAGATGGAGATCCAGAGAGTATAACATCATTTGGAGAAGCAGAAACATTTTCCTAAACCCGAGTATTCTTTAATTGATCATCATTGTCAGTTGTTAAATCAATTGCATTTACATGATAAGCAATGTCTGCCAGACAGCTCATAGCTCCCACACCATCCAAGAAACTGATATCACTCAAATAATCCCAACTCTTTTAGTGTGTGGCCCTTATGTATTTGTGGCTTACGAATCTCAGTGCTGGTACCTGCACTTGGGTAGAAGTCTGATCTTACGAACAGAGGTTGGCGTTTTTGGGCCAGCGTAGATTTTTTATTAGCATTTTGTTTTTCTGTGTTGTCCCCTTGATCAGGCCCCAATTCAGCCATATGGGCTTTTTCTGTGGTAAAAAAAAGACTGTTTAGTGCCCGGTATACCTAGACCCGAGCAAATGGTCACCAAGAGTGCTACCTCCGACTGCTTGCAACACTATGTTTGACTGGTCATCGGGTTTTGATGCTATTTGGTCTTTAATCCCAGAGATCTGTGTTGACATATTGAAATTTAACATGCTTTGACTTCGAGGTACTTTGGCTTGTAATGCAGTTAATTTATTCCTCATAATAGTCATGGACATTTATAAGGATTTTAGATGAAGATTAAAATATTGGTCTGATTTTCCTTCAATTTCAAAGAGTCTGACCAAAGGAATGTCTATCTAAATCAGTAAATGTCAGTTTCAAGGGATCGCCAGTTCACAGAAATAACCCACGGCTCAAAATGCCAATGAGCCTGCAGTCGCCCTTAAACCAGTACCTTTGTTGAGAAATGTAGTTGCAATTTAGTTGCTCTGTCTTCAAAATATCCCAGGGCTCAAAGGCAGGTTTGGCCTGAGTCCCCCCTAGAACCACAGTATTCCTGTGGTATAATCATGATGCCAGTTGGACTCAGCATCCGCCACTGTTACGGTGCCACATGTGAGAGTTCAAAGGCCAAAAGCCTACAGTTGCTCTTGACAACACACTATGGCACAAGACCGTTACAGGATTACTTACCACTGGCTTTCCAGACAATTTTCAGACACTCCCGATCCGAGAGCTTGATAAGCACAACACTGTTACTCTCAATTCTCAATGACCTCAATTCTCTCAAGATCGGTGAATGTGAAGGCAATTTCGGGAATAAGAGGATAACAAGCTGGAAAAGTACCTTCAATGGCGTGGTCAGTGCTGATAAGAGTGGTGCCAGGCAGCTGCTCGCCGAACACTCTGCCTCACTCCGCTGTGGTTTCAGATAAAGTAGGAAGTCTGTTGCAATAGCAATTAAAGAAAGGGTGAGAGCACCAAGAACAAATAGCTACCGCGCCAAACTCATCCTATTTGTGAGATGTTGAAGCTGTCAGTTGCAGGAATCCGTTAGGGCAGTGCTCTATTGCCCAAATAGGGAATAAGTGGGTGGGTGTTTCGACCGGAGTGGTCGAAACACGTGTCGGCACCCATAGTGAAAATAAAGACCTTATAGCATGAATCCATAACGAGTGGACTACATTTCTCAACAAACTGTGGTTCAGCAAAACATAGGAACTCTCCTGAACCTACTACCTATGTACAAAGCGCCAATTACGTAGGAATATTGCAATAGAAATGATAGAAAGACTCTCCAAGTCAGCTGCTCTGATGTTGCTCTCCTCACAGGCCCAAACACACTGCCTCAATATAAAGGTTTCCTGAATAAAATGTTCCCAGAATATAGTGAGTTGTCAGAATGGCTGAATCAAATGGAATAAATAGCCTAAAGTCCATCCCTTATGTGGAAAAGTGTAGGAGGTAAAATCTCTAACTAAAAGTCCTATCCTAAAATAACAATGTTGATCAATTTAGAGAGGCCTTCTCTCAAGCCTCCTCTGGTAGACAAGCAACAGGGACCCTTATATGAAAGCTCAAACTGGGACCTGTAGTTACCTTCCAGATACAGAGTCGCTTAGGGGAGGATCAGCTAGGTCCTACGCTTTGGATCTTTATCCTTTGGATCTTTATCTTACTCCTTTTGTTGATTCATCCCTCTCAATCCCTCGCTCTCTCTTTGTTGCTTAGTATACTTCCCCAACCTGCTGTTGGGCTTCTAAGTATCTGTCTGTTTCACAGCCTTTACCTTCTGCCACTCTTCTACTACAGGGGTCTTTTGTGCCTGTTGGGGACCTTTCTCCTTCTTTCTCTATTTGACTGTACCCTTAGTCTTCCTTCTGGAGTTCTTGTCAGTCTCTCACACCTTCTGTGAGATATCCTCACTTCTTACTTGGTGGCCATCTTTGCTTTCCTCTTCAGGAACTTGGCGTGCCTCCTCTTTTCTTCAGGAGTCCATCTTTTGTTCTCTCCTTTCTCTATATTTGCCCATTACGTCTTCAGGGAACCGGGAGTTTTCCCAACTCCTCTTCAGGTGTCCTGCTTCTGCCCTGGTCCCTCTACCAGGGTCTTAGGGAGCTGTTGCCTTAACTTCTTCCCAGGCTTATCAGGTGGGTCAGCACTGCTTCCTTTTTGGCATTGCTGGTGCTGTAGGGGTACTCTCCTCCTTCCTCCTGGGTCAATCAGTTACCTCCAGGCAGCTTACAGGCAGCCAGTGCTCCAGAGTAGTCCAGACTCTGGCACCAAGGCAGAATCTTCTCCTACGGGATACAGCTCCTCTTCCTTTCACCAGCGCCTGCAGAGAAATACAGGGAACCTGTCCCTGACTGAGACATGTTCAGAGAGTGCTGGCTCTGCTTTTATAGCCAGACCCATCCACATACTGTTGGCTGCCGATTGGTGGAATGCCCTGTCCTTCTAAATATTATTCGTCCGATCCTTGAGCCTCCAATTTTATTTTATTGATTTAAGGACCCCTTACGTACTCATTGGGGATGTGAAGCCAGGTCCTCCCATAGACACTATGATGTTCCAAAAATCCAGGACTTGTCCTGGAGCTGTCCAAGGAAAAAGCCAGGACCTTCCACTGAGGTCCTGCAGTGTTCTGCTGCCGTCTTCTCTCATCCACTTCCATCCCTGAGAGCGGGTTCCCTTTATGGGCGAATGCACTGTTCCCCATGCGTTGAGAGCTGCTCCACTGCTACCGCCGCCCGGCAGTCCTGGGTAAGTCTCTGCGGCACAGTGATTCACAACACCACATCTATTCTACTGTAGGATTTGTCTGGTATAGAGTTGGAGTATGCTGGGGGTGTACATGTTGCCATCATACTTTTACCAACCTATTTTGTGTACAGGATGCAAGATTTACATATGAAAGCCACTATTATACCTAATAATTGCTTAAACCTCGTCCTGATATACCGCCCGCCGTTCGAGATGACTATGTTTATGGAAGACATATCAGGGATCCTATCGAATCTCAATAAACCCTATAGCCATACTATTATTCTTGGAGATTTTAATAAATGGCTGGGGAATCCCAAGGACGTGGAAGCCAATGAACTGGAGCAATTGCTCCATTTCCACGACTTCACCATACTAAGCAAAGAACCAACATATATTCATGCGCTCACAATTGCTCCATATCAAGCCCTATATCTGGTCGGACCACTATACTGTGACCTTTAGCATCCTCATCCCTAAATAATTGACTCTTAAAATTAACAGAGTACAAAAAGTAACAAGTAGGAATTACAATGAAATTACATTGCAAGATCTGCAGACATGCATCAATGATTTGATTAGGTCTACCTCTAGCCATGATTCAGCTGTTTCATTGGCATCCAGCTATACTCAATGTATAGTTATCAATTAGCGCCTTTAAATGTGAAGAAAGTTAGGGAAAGAGAAAATAACCAAAAATGGTTCACTCCACATCTGGCCTATCTGAAGTAGGAAAAGAGGAAATCGGAACGTCTATGGATAAAAACCCAATCTCAAGACACTAAAGAAAAATGGAAAGCCAATGAGAAAAATTATTCTTGCAAAAAAAAGGCTGAGACCCAAATGTCCAACTCTGCAATCAATACCAAAACACTATTTGAAATTGTTAAGACATTGGAAAAACCCAAAGCACAGACAAGAAAGTTTGTTCCAAACAATCAAGACTGCGAGGCAGTGCCAAAAAGCTTTCGTTGATAACGTACACAAAGCACAATGTAGTAATACTGGCACCAAAGAGACTAATGCCAATCTAACCTCTCAATATCCCATTACTCAGTGTCAAATTGATGAAAACCTCCTATTTTCATTTGAAGCCATCACAGAGGATTATCTTGTGAAAATTCTTAAAGAAATGTGCCCTACTTACTGCCAAACAGATATCTTCCCAGCTAAAATTATTTTAGAACACCCACACACTTTGCGCCTTTCTTAACCCGTTTTATAAATGCGTGTGTTTCTGACAATGATATGCCTCCCTCCCTAAAAAATATAACAGTTAATCCGTTATTGAAAAAGCCTAACCTAGATCTGACAATACACTCTAACCTTAGACCTATCACTAATGTCCCATTCATGTTGAAACTAGTAGACCAAGATGCTGCTATTCCATTCCAAAAGCACCTGGAAGAGTCAAATATACTCCATCAACGTCAATCAGGCTTTAGACGTTTTCATGGGACAGAAACTGCAATGCTGGACCTACAACCAGAAATGTTCAATATTATTGGCGAAAGTAGATAGGGCTGCTGATGCTCTTGGACTTATCAGCAGCCTTTGATCTTGTAGATCATTCTAAACTTCGACAGAGAATCCAGGACATAGGCAATTGCTCCACTAACACAGTCCCTCTACATTGTTAAGAGGTTGGGTCTGAATATACAAATCTTTATCATGCTTACAGCCGCAGATCTTCAGGTATAGAATGTTTTCTGGCCACTGAAGTTCCCCAAAGGGGACTTGTAGTGATACGATGCGACAGGCACCCATTTTCAGACATGCTGCCTCAGCATACAGAATACATTAAACCATGATGCTGTCAATCATTTCAGGGCTCTATTTGGCTGAAACTTTAGCTTGCAATAGGGTATATGATTGGTATATAGCTCTCCTACATGAGTACCCAAACAGAGAACTATGCTACCCTATTTTAATCTCGAAAACACACACTTTACCATGTTTATGGGTGGGTTACAGAGGACTGTATCTCGTTATTTACTAACCTAAATGTTTAATGCAGTTTCTAAAGTCTTTACCATACGACAAATTAGTAAATCTTTGTACTCCTATTTCATTAAACAGCTTTGTTTTTGAACATTTGTTTTTTCTCTTGCATGAATCAAATGTCCTGCTGCCAATATCAGTACTCGGATCCCAAGCCACGCTTTTTTATAACTCTCATTCCAACTTCAACTATTCTAGTAATGTGACCAAAAGCTAAACATTAGTTAACCTCCCACACAACACTGGTGCTTTCTTTGTTTCAAGATGAGCGCACCAATACTAAATGACAGGAGATTAATCATACACAGTAGACTTACAAATATTAAAATATTAAAAGATATTCACCTTTCGCTGTTCATCATCTTTGCAGTTCTGAAGTTTTTCATCAAATAGCTGAAGGAAACAAACAGTTACAATTCAACATTTTATGTTTCTTAAATATTTTGAAAGATTATTATGTGTACGTTTCTACTGAATCACTCGTCACAACTGAAGATTAGCAATGAAAATGAAAAAAATGGTATTGTTGCCCATTGTTAATTTTCTGCTATAACTCATTTCATAAAGCAATAAAGTCATGTGAACTCCTATGTTTTCCCAGAACAACAAGCTACCCATTCATTCACTTTGCCCTCTACCAGTGCAAATATGCTAGCTCTCTCTCATTTGACCAGGCCTCATTAGCCATCTTTACATCACTTAATGCCATGTCTTCCTTCAATCAATGAGCATGTCACCACACACTACTCCTTGCCATATTTTACTGCTCATCTTTGAATCAGCCTTGCAGCACAACAAATTAATCTCTTGGCTGTGCTCTTTCAACATCATCGTTCGCAGGCTGAGCGTTTGAGAGGACAAATCCCTTTTTAGTATGCTTTACAAGAGGTCAAAGTGATAGCTGAGCAGACATTAGACAGACATTAATATTTGCATTGACTAATGTAAATTGCATTTCATTTCAATGCGGGCAGAGGGGTGTGTACTGGGGTCAAGATGATTGCACGGTAGGTATTCCAGTGGCCCTTTCTTGGACAGGAGGAAGATTGGGAGTGCAGGCCAGAAGACATTTCTTTGTTCCAGTTTCCCCTTTATCCCAACCAATGGTAGGAGGATACGTGCGAGAAGCGGTAGGAGCTAGTATGGGGAGGGGAGACTGTCAGAATAAGTATTGCTTGAGAATACAAGCGCACGATTCAGAGTACAGGACAATAGTTTTCAAGGTGAAGGACGGTGCAATGAAAAATCTACAATTGGATTTAGATAAGAGGAGGCATTTGAAGGATAATCAAAGTTGCACAAAAGCCAGCCCCGGTGAAGGTGGTGCATACAGATAGGAGAAGATAATTGGTGGCTGCTGAGCATGTGAGTTGCTAAGTTAAGAATGTGATTGAGAGGGAGTAAAGCCTAGAGAGTATGACGCAAATCAACGCTGGAACAATAAACAAGATGGCTGAAGATGGGAGAGGAATTAATGGTTTTAGTAGAGCAGTAGGTGCTGTGAGGATGAATCGTGTGAGTATTGTGACGAATCTGGACTACTTGTCCCTTCTCCCCAAAGGGGAGACATTCCCCTTTGAAGGGAGGTGAGCCCTCTAAGCAGGACCCCTCCCTAGGGGTCTGGGCAAATGAGAACTCACATGAAGTAACTCGCCATTGGGGACCAAGACTCCCATCTGATAAGGAACTCAAGGTCCAGAGAGCATTTTCTGCCTACATAGGAACTGTAAAGACTGTTGTTACTTCTGTTTTTAATACTAATTTTTTAATTAGTGACATTTCTTCAATCGCTTTGGTTTCAATGCTGGATCTCGCCTGAACTCCACAGTCGAAGAGGAAAGACACACCACTTGTGTTTCGGATGACTTAAAACTAAGAGGAACTTTGAATCGAGAAGAATGAATCCTACGCAGAGGCGAGCCTCTGACAAAAAGATGTCCTGGAGGGGCGGAGCCAGGCTAGACCGCAGGACCAGCGGTGGTGCGGAGAGCAAACTAATCGCTAGATGGACGCCGGAAGACTGGCGTCCTGACCGACCAGAAATAAAGACAGATGGGAAAATAACAGTCATCTGGTGGTGCAACCACAAGGAAGCCGTGGTGGGTCTGGTGCCCGGTGAGACCAGACTACAGAGGGGAGCTTGGATCCCCGAGCTATACACGAGAAGTGCATTTTCTGCTAAGACGTGGAACCAAAAAGGAAGCCAATGCTTCTGAGGAGAGAGCACAACTGAAAGGAAAGAACTTTAATAATCAAGGATGGGGAAGCGAACGAGGTAACGGCAGCCAGATGATCTTGAGGAGAAAGCAAGGCTCTTAGGGCCATAGGGAGAGCCCTGAGAAACTGAGAGACTTCAACATAAGGGAAGCGAACGCTCCAGAAGAAGTAACGCCATTGAGCGAGGTGGACAGCCACAAGGGTTACGGGAGCCCAGAAAACCTGAACAGGCAGACGCTGTACCAATGCCCTGCTAAAACTAGCCTGACAAGAGGACTTTGAGAAGTCCAAGAAACCTCAAATATAACGTACAGAATTGGGAGGAGAGCGAATCTGGGAGGGTTCGAATATTTCCAAGCAAGACAAGAACACTATCAAGCAGCAACAGGGAAATTGCGTGGCTGTATTAAAGAAACCTTGCTTTTCCTGAGGAAAAGGAAACCTTATGGAGTTCATGAAAGGCGGCACACAGAACCCACAGAGAGGTTGAGAACTGTTTTTTAATAAAACAAGAACCTTGCACAGAACCAAATCTAAATTGGTGGAATTGTGTATATGTATATATATATATATATATATATGGGATACATTACTCACCGTAATCGTATTTCTGATGCTTGTATCTGCTTAGATTCACATGCTGTGCATAGGCCGACATCTAGTGGAAGCTGCGGAGTATTACAGTTTGTTTTTCGAAACTCGAAAATGGGCGTCGACACAGGCGTGCCAGTAATACTATCCCTAGTGTGACGTCCACTGTACCCAAGATCCCTCACGCGTCTGGGATCCTCAGATTGTATTTTTTTTTCTGACATGAGGAAGCATGAGGAGTAGCGTGAGTACAGATAATCCAAGCAGATAGACAGAAAGGTAAGACTACAAGCAATCATGCGCCTTCTCTCGGAGGGGAGGAAGGGTGGGTCGCATGTGAATCTAAGCAGATACAAGCATCAGAAATACGATTACGGTGAGTAATGTATCCCTTCTGAGGCTTGTGGAATCTGCTTAGATCACATGCTGTGCATAGATTAGCGAGCAGTACCCGAAGAAGGAGGTGGGATGTGAGAAGGGTCATGAGCAAACAGGTGTCTTAGAACCGCTTGTCCCACTTGTGTATCTGTCTTGGAATGAGTGTCAATGCAGTAATGCTGAGTAAAAGTGTGAATAGAGCTCCAAGTAGCTGCTTTGCAAATGGTGTCGAGGGGAACATTTGCAATGAAAGCCAGAGTGGCACCAATGCCTCTAGTAGAATGGGCCCTTGGCGTAAAAGGCAGAGTCTTTTCAGAAAGAGAGTAACACAGCTGTATACAGTTGATAATCCACTTCGAGATCGCGCCTTTAGAGACGCGATCCCCCTCTCTGCCTGTAGCTACGGAGACAAACAGTTGATCTGTTTTTCTTAGCGGTCTGGTCTTATTTACATAGTAGAGGACCGCCCTACGCACATCAAGGGTGTGTAGTTTCACCTCAGCCGAGCTTTGCGGGTTCTGGAAGAAAGCCGGAAGCTCGATGGACTGGTTTACATGGAATTTAGATATGACTTTAGGTGAGAACCTAGGGTGTGTGCGTAAAACCAGTTTGTCTTTGTGGATAATAAAGAAAGGATCTTGCACTGACAGAGCCTGAATTTCACTGACCCTTCTTATGGAGGTAATGGCTACTAAGAAGGCCGTTTTATAAGTCAGGTGTTTGAGACTACTTTTATGCATGGGTTCGAAAGGGGGGCCCATGAGCTTAGCTAGCACCACGTTGAGGTCCCATCCTGGCAGTGGGTTCGAAATAGGAGGGTGAAGTCTCTTTACTCCTTCCATGAAGGCTTTAACTACTGGTACTTTCCACCACGATACTTTGTTATGGGATGTGGTGTAAGCCGAGAGGGCTGCCAGGTGTACTTTCAGAGAGTTAAAAACCAAACCTGCGTCCAGCAGGTGGAGCATGTATGTTACCACGTTGGAAGGAGTGCAATCAACTGGGTTGATTTGTTTATTCTGGCACCAAATAACGAATCTCTTCCACTTGTCAAAGTAACAGTGCCTTGTGTTTGGTTTCCTGGATTCTTTTAGGATGTCCATACACCTCTGTGGTAAATTGAGATGCCCAAACTCTATGACCTCAGGAGCCATGCTGCTAGGTTCATTGAGTTGGGTTCTTGGTGCACTGTTAGACCTTGTTGCTGGGACAGTAGGTTGTACCAGGCTGGGAGTTTGATGGGCTCGCACAGCGCCATCCTGCGTAGGTGTGGAAACCATGGTTGTCTCGCCCACATGGGAGCAACTAGGATGAGCGTCATCGATTCCTTGTTCATCTTGTACACCACCTTTCTGATGAGGGGTTGGTGGAAAAGCGTACGCAAACATCCCTGACCAGTTCATCCACAGGGCGTTCCCTTGGGAGTCTGGCTGGGGGAACCTGGATGCAAATCCTGGGCATTGTTTGTTTTCGCTTGTGGTCGAATAGGTCTATAGTGGGGAAACCCCACTGAGAGAAGAGATCTTCTACGATCTCTCTGTGAAGGACCCATTCGTGTTCTTCTGGAAGGGAGTCTCTGCTTAGGGCATCCGCTAGGGAATTGAGCTCCCCTGGAACATGTTGTGCTGATAGGAAGATGTTCCGTCTGAGTGCCCATATCCAGATTTTCTGGGCAAGCTTGGACAGATTTGGCGAACGAGTCCCTCCTTGTTTGTTCAGATAGAACATGGCTGTCGTGCTGTCCGTCCGGATCTGCACCGACAAGTTTAGTAGATGGGGCTCGAACGCCCGAAGCGCTCAGAATACTGCCAGAAGCTCTAGCAGGTTGATGTGGTTCTTGGCTACTGAGTGAGACCAGAGACCCTGAGCTGTGTGGTGGAGATGGTGAGCTCCCCACCCAGTCAGGCAAGCATCTGTAGTTACCACTGCTTGTACTTCGGGATCGTAAAAGGGTTTTCCCCTTGCGAGATTCTCCTTTGTCCACCAGTGTAAGCTCTGTACGAGTGTTGGCGAAACGACCACTAGATCGTCCCACTGACCACTTGCCTGAGACCACTGTTTTGCCAACCATTCCTGCATGGGACGCATGCGCAGACGCGCGTGGGGGACCAGGTAAATGCATGACGCCATCATGCCCAGTAACCGCATTGCTTTGCGTACCGTTATTTGTTGACCTGACTGATAATGTGGAATTTGCAGTAGTATATTCCGAATTCTCTCTTCCGAGGGGAAGGTCAACCCTTTCTGAGTATCTAGGATTGCTCCTAGGAACTGTTTTGAGGTGCTTGGCACCAGACTTGACTTCTTCTCGTTGATAGAGAAGCCTAACTCGTGGAGGAGGTCGATAGTCCTCTGAATGTTTGACCTGCAAATTCTTGGGGTTTCCCCCGTTATGAGCCAGTCGTCCAGATAAGGGTACACTGGGATTGCCTCCCTGCGTAGGTGTGCAGCTGCCACCGCCAGTACCGTGGTGAATACCCTTGGTGCTGAAGCTATCCCGAAGGGCAGTACCTTGAATTGGTAGTGGCGACTGTCCACTTTGAAGCGCAAGTATTTTTTGTGCGCCGGGAGCATGGAAATATGAAAATAAGCATCTTTCATATCCAAGGTTGCCATGTAGTCCCCCTTTTTTAGGAGGGGGATTACCTCTTGTAGCGTGGTCATACGGAATTTTTGGGGCTTGACATACTTGTTGGCAGGCCGTAAGTCCAATACTGGGCGCATTGTCAAATCTTTCTTTGGCACAAGGAAGTAAGTTGAATAGATACCCTTGTTTACCTGGTGTCCTGGGACGAGTTCTATCGCGTCCTTTTCTAGCAGAATGGCGATCTCCTCGAGAAGGATCTTCTGATGTTCTAAGGAGTGTATTCTTTGTCGTGGAGGGTGGTTCCGGGGACGCTGCAGTAATTCTATACAATATCCTGTGGACACTGTTGACAGCACCCATCTGTCTGAGGTGATCCCTTCCCAAGCCTGGGTGAAGTTGGAAATGCGTCCCCCTACTGGGGTTGCGTGAGAAGGGACCCTGAACTGAGCGTCACTGCTTTGGCGCAGGCGTGCCACCTCCCTTGTTGGGGCTGCCTCTGCCTCTTCCACGACCTCTCTTGTTACCTTTACTGTAACTTTGGGTAGACTGCTGGTTGTTGTTCCATTGTGTACCCTGTCCTTGGGCATAGTTGCCTCTTTGTGAATTTTGGCCGCGTGGGCGACGAAAATTACTGTTCCCCCTCTGGTTCGGGGGTTTGTTGGTAAGCTGGCCAAGGGATTTGAGAGTCTCGTACTCGTCCTTGGCATTTTTAAGTGCGTCTTCGACCGCTTTCCCAAACAATAGATCTGGTTCCACCGGCTTGTCTATTAATGAAGCCTGTGTTTCTGTTTTGAACCCCGACTGCCGTAACCACGCATGTCTCTTGATAACAGTTCCTTCTGCTATCAATCTTCCTGCGTTGTCTGCAGCGTCGAAAGTTGCTTTCAATATGCAACCAGACACGGCTCTCCCTTCTGCCGAGATCCGAGCCAACTGGCCCTTTAACGGTTCAGGAGCAGAGGCTATGAGCGCCGCGACCTCTTCCCATTGATGGCAGTTGTAACTTGCCAACAGGGTGGTGGAGTTTGCAATCCTTGCTTGGTAGGCGGACGTTGAGGCTACCTTCCTGCCAAACCCGTACAGTCTTTTGCTCTCCTTGTCGGGAGGAGCTTCTGACGACGATAAGGGTGTCCCAGCCCTCTTCCGAGTGTTGGTAACCACTAGGGAGTCTGGTTTAAGATGACCTCTTATATAAAGAGGGTCAGACTGGGCTGCCCGAAAAAGTTTTTCGACTCTGGGGTTGACGGCTCTGGTGAGGTTAGGATTCACCAGGGATGGATCTATTCTACGTTGGATGGATTTAAGGATAGGGATGGTCTGAGCGACCGGCCTCCTCTCTCCCACCAACTCTTCTGCGAAGTCCCTTTCCTCCTGTACACCGTGGGTGTCGATGTGAAAATGTTCTGCTGCGCGAGCAAGAACTTCATTAAGGAGGGGTTGGTTATCAACTGGCGAGTCGGTAACTGGGGCTTTGCTCTCTACCGGGGAATCTACTCTGTAAATTTCCTCATCTTCTACCTCCTCCAGGTCCTCATCCTCCGCATAGTATTCAGACCCGGTTCGTTCCTCCATAATTGAAAACTCCTGGTCCCCTTCAGGGAAAGGTTGTCCTTGGTAACTGGGGTGTGGAGTAGAGTATGGAGTAGTGTAAGGCTGCACCTCGAAGGGGTCAGGTCTTTCGACCCGGGCCTTTTTACTTAGGGGGATAGGATCAGAGGAGCCTGAGGGTGTGGCCCCTTGAGGGTCATACGAAAGGAAATGTTCTGGGTTTTTGTCATAAAAATCCGCTAAGGAAGACATCCTTGACATGACCCTGTCTATGTCCTCACTGGACCATTCTTTGGAACAGGGTATGACTTTAGTAGGCAACTTAGAGGACTTATCAAGGGTACCCTTGCTGGATGTTGATGTCCCAGTAGATTTATGTTTACCTGTCTGCTTGGGGTGGAAGGATGGTCTTACAGGAGTGGAAGGCTGAGCTTTCCGCTGTTTCCCTCCCTCCCCGTGCGTGGAAAAATGTTTTCCCTGCCCCTTAGAGGCCCCAGAGACTTTCGACGCCTGGCGCCGAGGGTCGGGAGAGATATCTTGTTTCGCGCGTGGGGCCTCGCTGGTGTTAACTGCGCTCTCGGTCTCTTGGAGCGCGGCCTGGGGGTGGAAGTCGTCTTCGTCTTCCGACGATCGAACTTCCGTTAATCTAGGGAGCGAGGCACTCTTGGCAAGAGTGGATGATTGCCTTGCGTCATGAGGCGATCTCGATCGAGAGCGCCCAGAGGACACCGAGTCGGACCGTTCTATCCGTGCCTCTTTCCGAGAAGTCGACGTCGTCGAGGTTCGGTTGGACTTAGTGTGCTTAGTGTGTGTAGGTGTAGCGCTTGCGTCGCCGGGGGTCTTCCCCATAGCCGCCCTGCCGGACAACCTTCCGAGGTCGGGGACCTGCGCTCGGCAGTCTTTCGACGCCGTAATGCCCTCGCCGTCCGAAAGTACGGCGTCGCTGCCATCGCTGAAGGCGCCCTCCGCTGCCATGGCTGCCTGCCTGGCGTGGTGGGCCCAACGCTTTGTCGAACGGTCCTTAAGTGTTTTAGGTTTAAACCTACTACACGCTCTGCAGTTCGCTTCGGGGTGGTCCCTCGGCAAGCAGAGATTGCACGTGGCGTGCCTGTCGACCCAAGGGTATTTGCGATTGCACTTGGGGCAGAATTGGAAAGGGGTACCCTCCATACGCACCTTGAGGCAGCGGGCTGGTAAGTGTACGAAAATATAGTGTACCTATATACCAAGAGTGAAGAGTATGTACCACCCCCCACTCTCCCTACTTGCAGGGCCGAGGCCAGCGGCCTACTAGGCCCGGGCCGAGGCCAGCGGCCTTCCGAGGCCCAGATCCGTCGTGCAGCAGCCGACGGTCGATGTCTTCTCCAGCCGTCGTCGAGATCGATGTTCGACGTTGGGGTGGGGAAGGATGTTAATAAATAATTTTAAATTGCAATAATAGCAAAAGTATGGCTAAGGCCAGGGGACTCCGCAAGATGCTTCCGACCAGTATGGCGGAAAAAAACAATCTGAGGATCCCAGACGCGTGAGGGATCTTGGGTACAGTGGACGTCACACTAGGGATAGTATTACTGGCACTCCTGTGTCGACGCCCATTTTCGAGTTTCGAAAAACAAACTGTAATACTCCGCAGCTTCCACTAGATGTCGGCCTATGCACAGCATGTGATCTAAGCAGATTCCACAAGCCTCAGAAATATATATATATATATATATATATATATATATATACACATATATATATGGCAAACCTTTAATTCCTGGAGAGAGAGAAGATTGTAAATTACTGAGATTTGACCTACAGAACCAGAGGAGAGGTCGTCAACTGCGTTTTGCACCACTGGTGAACTTGTGAATCCTATGGACAAGAGACCCACGTGATTAGGCCAGACAGCAGCTACTCTTTCTGTTAAGTTTTCCTAAGTGGTAGGGCCAATTAGACGTTAAGATTTGGACTAAAGACTGTTTTCTTTTGAGCATTAGTTTATTAGGCAGGAAACGTCCCTCATAGCGGTAGGGCTAGAATGGCATTTTTCCTTTTATTTTTAATAAATACCCTTGTACAGGTCAGTCATTAGCCCGACTCGTTCTGGTTCGCCACAGCATTCAGATGTGTTTACCTGGCCCACAGTGGTGAAAGCTTTAATTAACTATTGGACCTTTAGTTCAGTGTAAAAGAGGACACCAAGATGGCTAGACATGGGGGAGGGGTGAAGAGATCAAAGGCAAAGTATAGCTGGGACGGGTGGAGCTGGGAGGTAAACAACTTCGGCCTTGGAAGAGTTAAGCATTTAGGCATCGAAGGGTCATGCTCTAGCGGATGATGGAGAGGCAGTTGGAAATACAAGAGTATATTTGAGAGGTGAAGGGAAGGATCTAAAAATTTGGTTCTCAACAATTCAGTGATAAAAGAGCCAAAAGAGAGGATGTGTTGGCAAGAACAGACCCGTTGAAACACCCATTGCGGGCGAGGAGGTGGTAGTAGTGAAATAAGAGGAAAAGGACACGCCGGATAGGCAAGAAGAAATCTGGCATAGGATGTCAATGTAAGAAAGGGGTTTGACTGTGTGGAATGCAGTAGAGAGCTTGACCAAGATAAGATTTGAGGAGTGGCGAGCAGTGAGAAGGGATGCACGAGTCCCAAGCTCACTCAAAAAAGCTCAACCAGATTGTGTATTATAACACTGTAAATAAATGAGTATGACCATATCAAACAAACTATTTTATTGATCATACAGATTTCAAAGGCATACCAAACTACTTCTAAATTATCGAGCAACGTGACCCATCACAATTAACAAGTAAACCTACATTCAATTCTTGGTCCCCTTAGAATGCAAGAAAAATGTGGCCTAATCCCAATGAATGATAGAATGGCCCTACATGTTTCGTTCTACACACTCTTACTCAAAGAACTTCTACAGAGGCTGATTAAAGGATCATAACACCTTAAAAACCCATTGTGCACAATAAAAGCTGATAAAACTATTCAATTAAGACATGAACTCAAAACACAATTTTACATCATACTCTCAATATAGGCCAACACAAACAATTAATATTTTCTAAACTCATGCAAACACCCACATTGACAACAAGTACACATCTGCAAATGTTCAATTCATCCATTACAAAATGCACAATGCCCTGCAACAAATCACTAATTATAGCTGCAATGGCTTCTGTTGACACTTTTTATGATATCATCTTTCATAATGTTGCACATTAATTAGGAAAAGCATTGTTCCGAAAGAAAAGTTCTCCATCAATTACTCAACACTTAATTGCACATAGGGTTTTCGGATCCAAAACAGAGACCTCTCTGAAATTGCTTCATCTGAATTCAAATACCCTTTGTATGAATGTACACAGTGCTGACATAACACATGCGAAAACACAAAAACTCGCAAAATTCTTGACAAGGCACCCCTCAATGTACTCACAGTTAAAGACAGTCTGTTTAAAAAGATTTACCTCTACAATAAATTTCATGATAAATGGAAAAGGGTGTCCTACTTAATCCGCTGGTACATTAAAGTGTAATCGGTTTCAAAGCGAAATAAACCGGAAACAAAAAGCATTTCAGTAAAACATTCAACATGACATGCTCAACCAATAACCTCGTAGTGAGTGTACATGTTGGCATACGACAAGCTAATGAGGCTTACCTAAAATATTCTTCCGTCTCTGACTCTGTCTCCCAATCAACTTCCATGGTCAATATTCGTGTTTAAGCGCTCTACCCTTTAATCAAAGTTACACAGAGTCTTCAATCACTAGTAGCATCTGAGGATCAGACAATCGTCAAAGTGGTCTTCTAGCTGGTCAGCACAGCATTTCCTATTTATTATGAAAGACACATTAAGGATCTTGATAGGCTGCTGTTTGCAGCGTAACCACTATATATTATGTGACATCACCTTCGCTACGTTCAAATACCCATTCGATTAGTTCAACGTAACACGGCTCTCTCACTCTAAACAGTGGAGACAAAAATACACAAACTATATTGACCACAATAGTATCCACTCTGCAATCTACAGCATGTGACTGTGGTCATACGACTGCATTTAAAAGTCCTTTTATTAAATAGACCAAAACATTTAAACTTGTGGAATAAGCTGACATACTAACATTTTGATCTGTATCACTCAATCCCTTACTTTTAAATTGTTAATATGGCTGTTTGTGAGAAAAATAAGTTATTGTTCTTTTCTCAACAACATTTCTTGATTTACTGCTTTGTCTCCACACTTCTTCAGTTTGTATAAAACTGTCCACATCAAGTTATGAAATGGATACTGTGTCTCAATGTGCTTTACTAACTGTGCATGGTATACTTTATTTTGTATGATTCTTTGATATTGATTATTTGCGTACTGACTTTGCTTTGTTTTCCCAATATATAGTTTTCAACATGGGCACCAAATTGTAAATCCCACCATCTCTGAATTGCAACCAGAAAACAACAGTTTCCATGATTGCTGCAGACCAATATCAACTTCATGTCTTGTACAGGTTTGTTGACGCCTGCAGTTACCTCATGCCTCAATTCCAATTGTTTTTGTTGAGACCCAACATATAGGGTTAATATTTAGTTTGATCATATCTTGGAATAGCATCATTCCTCAATCAGATATTTTAGATTTTTAGATTGCAACTAGGTCTAAAGGCAAATATAGGTCTGACTAATGGACACACTCTATTCAAGTATTTTCTAGTTCTTAAGAACAAGTGTCCTAATCTTATTGGGTAAATTGGTGTAAGTACTCACACACACAATCTTGTCATGTTCCTTTTTGCAAGAAGTGTGTTCTAATAATGCTTCCCTATTGTTTGTTGTCCTTAAACAAAATTGCTTAATGTCGTCAGAGGATAACCGTATTCCAACCACGTATCACTCAATTGCTGTACTTCTAGCTTTTAAGACTCATGGTACGGTTTCTTTTTAGTCTTAAACACTGGCTGAAAGGGAAACTAGCTCCGAGAGGTTTGGGAAGGAAACTATTCAATAGTATCAGACTTCTTATCCGCAGGCTTATGAAAAGGTTTAACACAATTAATTGGAGTTTTTTCAACATAGATGCTAGTGTCTAAACAATGTAACTCTCTATGGTTCATATTAATTGTGAACATTTTTTAGCTTCCTCGCTCGCAGCTTCCTTTCCAAATAACCAATTGTGGTAAGTCAGACATAGGAGACGGACAAGAAGACATGGTTCAACAAATGTTATTTAAGAAAAAAAGGCCTCAACTGAAACTATAGCTACATTTATGGGGATCCATAACTTCAAAGAAAACAAACTGGTGCTATTCAGAATGTCTCACAAAAACTCCATCCTCCATACAAACGTATTCTATCCTATGGTCTATCCCTATCACTAATGAACTAAATAACATTATAACCACTCTCTCCCTCACCTGCCATGCAAGAGTTTACTTCGGTTTTAAAAGTATGTCACATTGGACTAGCTGGTTCTCCAAACATGTTCCTTGTTTGTAACAACAATATTGATGAGTCACGATTGTTCGGATTATGTATTCAGTCTTCTGTTCACCCCTACTGGGCCTTATAACCTCCTCATTTTTCAAACCTTTTAGCTCCGCATGGGCCATCTGACCCTTCGGGCATCTCGATACGGTAGGACGTCACATCCTCATGGGGTATTCTGTGGTTCAGCCACTTGTTGGCTAACCAACCTCTTGTCTGGTTATTGTATGCTTTCAAACCTTCTTGGGGTATTTTCAGAGCCATCTCCTAGAAGACTGGCTAGTTGCATTCATCCTCTCGTGGCTCAGTTACATGTGAGGTGTCTGGCCTCTGAAGCTGTCTGATTATAGGGTTCCATTCACCCCCTTGTGGGGCATTCTCAGGCTCAGTCCCTCGTGGGTTGTCTGGATGCCACAGCACCCTCTACCCGCACCTTTCGATGTGCCATGCACCTGTTCTCGTGCGGCAGTGCTTGGTGCAAAGGCGGCTTCTCCCTTCGTTGCAGAACCATGCTTCTGAGGTCTTCGTGCTCGGGTCTTCTGTTCCAGTTCCTACTGCCTGCGACCAACAGGACTTCAACCTCAGGATGACTCGACACTGCAAGAAAGGCATGGTATCAAAGTAAGACAGACACAAGTGATCACAGTTCAAGGTGTTTATTAAACTGTAAAAGGGGTGTGATAAACGCCTAATCTAAACCTAAATCTAAGATGAGAGCAAGCTACGACCATCAAATAATATTACAGTCCTAGTGGAGTCTAGTAAAATAAAAAGGGCCTATACTAAAAAACGATAAGTCAGGATGTTATGGCAGGGGTCTCCCTTCCCAACGTTTTTAGCACGGGACAAGGCGGGACTCTTGAGCACAGCACACCCCTGTGATTCTCTGGCACGAGCTTACAGTTCTTTTTCTCTATATCAGGGTGATCTGTACCCAAGTCTCTTTTCATGCAAAGTCTCTTGCTTCAGAGGGCCTGATATGCCAAAAACAACAAAACAAAAGTTAATTCTGCTAATTTTCACATTGAGCGATTATTCTTCACCCTAGGATCCCCCTCAGCCAGGCTCTGATCCTTCTTTCAGTGTCAGCCTCCCAAAGCACTTGCCAATTTAAACAGATTTCCGAAAGGCGATCTCATCTTGTTGGGTCACTGTTAACCTATGGCAAGTGCGGGCTTCACAAAAACCCAGTTGGAACAGCATTCCGCTCACCCGGGCGGAAAATGCCTGTTTCAGAATTCCCTCAGTCGGGTTCACAATCGTCAAAAAGTTCTGCAACGCGTCAAGGACTTTGAATTGTACAAGAGGTTTGACTGGACCCTTGTATGACCACCTTGAAACCTCAAGACTGTCTTCCCTATGGCCTCTTGGTACTTGTAGTTTCAATACATTTGTAATTCCACATTCTCTTTGTTCAGGAGAGGGGTACCAGCTAGAGAGCTTCGAATGAGCGCCCACGTGGCGCCGGACCACTCTATCTCTGGTACCAAGTTCATTCACAAAAAGACCTCCGTCTATTAATATTCTTAATGTTGCCACTGCAACTTTCAGCCTAACACAGTCCTGTCCACTATCAGGTTCTTCCGATTCACCAGCTGTGCTGAACTCGTTGGCGTTACGTTTGCCGCTAGAGTCAAAGACGGTACCCTGATGGCAACCACTTCTTCTCGCCCTGGCTATCAGTGCGGGAGGGCTCCATGTACCGCTGACATCTGTCACACCATTCACCAGCTGCGATTCCCTGTCTTATGTTTCCTTTGTCGGAGGCTTTGCAGGTCTGAATTGCAAAGGGCCAGGGCAACTCCCTCCTTGACGTCCTTTCAGGTCTCGCCGCCCAAGTACTGGCCTGTAAGGGGAACAAGGTTGACAAGGCTAAATTGCAATATTGCCAGCAGGAAGTAATATATTTGGGGCAGTTAACATCAGCGAACAGGAAGAGGATACTATCCGATAGGACAGCGTCAGTACACGCCACCCCCTGATCCACCTCAGTTAAGGAGATGCAGATGTTTCTGGGCCTGTGCAACTACTGCAGGGCCATCATTCTAGATTACGCTGCATACCCAAGGGTACTTTTGCAGGCGCTGAGGGACGCACAGAAAACAAAGGACCACAAGTTACTGTGGATGGCAGAAATCCTCAGATAGTTCAGCACTCGTACTGGCTACCCTGGACTACACACAGGAATTCTATTTGTTTTCACATTCTTATGGTCATCTTATGACAGTGGTGTTGAAACAAAAAAGCACTATGGGCCACAAGCAGTTGGCCTATTATAGTGACACTCTGGATGCAGAAATGCAAGGGCAGTTCACATGCAAACAAGCATTAGCAGCATCTGCCTTTGCTATAGAGAAAAGTTCTACAATCGTAATGGGGTGTTCAGTAATATTGTACATGGAACATTCTTTGTTTGCTATTTGAGGGGTCGAAATCCCATCTGACTACGCAAAGGTCACCGGCTTATGAGATTATCATTGCTAAACCCCATATTCATGTGGTTAGGTGTAAAACGGTGAATCCAGCCTTAACAGATATGCTCATGACAGAGGACTTGATGGCACACGACTGTGCCGCATACAAGGGGGAGGAGGACACTGCCAAAGCAAGGGATTGTGCATTAACAGAGGGTGGGGTACTTTTCGTTGATGAGTCATCCACAATTGATCAGGAAGATGGACAAAGACAGACAGGGGCAGCAGTGGTGCAGACTTGAGGGAGTGGAGTACAAGATGCTAGTCATGAAAAGGTTGCCTATAGACTATTCTTGTCAAGCGGCCGAACTAATGGTTCTCATCGAAGCATTGAGAGCGTCACAAGGGCGTCATGTTACGATATATTCTGACTCGTACGTTACAACAAAGGTACACGCTGGTCTCTCCCGTTGGAAGAGGAGAGGGGTCAGGGGGGCAGATGGATCCCCAGGAGAGTATCACCGATAGGGTCGCCCGTTGTAACACATGTCAAAGTTTTAGCACAGGGATGACACTACAAACCTTACAGGGCACGTTGCCCCACCCTACTGGGCCGTTACGCGAGTTACATATAGAATACGTTGATATGGGGGAGCGTTGCAATGGATTTAGGTACCTCATTGTGGTGGTCTGTATCTTCACAAGGTGGGTGGAAGCAGGGCCATGTGCGCACCTGGATGCTAAGTGTGCTGTGAGGTTTCCAGTGCAGGAAGTTTTTCTCACGCTCGGGTGTGTGAGAGGTTTTGAGGCCAGATAATGGAACACATTTCTTAAATGCATTATTGCAACATGTTACAGCACTACTTAGTGTCAAGCATCGGATGTGTTTGATTTATCACCCACAGGCCAATGGCGTTGTGGACAGAATAAATGGCCTCCTTAAGAGCAAGTTATCTAAATTAAAGAACAACTGGGTGTACTTTCTGCCCCTGTCCCTTTTTAGTTTACGCAGGCAGCCAAGCAAAGACCATCATCTGTCACCTCACAAGGGGGTTACTGGTCATCGCATGCATACCCCGAATCCCCTGTGGGAAGGGTTTCTGATGCACATAGGACTGCAGCAGTGTTAGGAGGAATTCAGGGAATATTTGACAACACTGACTCTGGCCATTAAATGTGTCTCCTGACAGATTGCACCTCCCAGGACCTTGACTACAGAGACATCCTATGCTGCACAGTCAACAGGGACAGATCCTGAGCATATAAAGACT
The DNA here is from genome assembly GCF_040938575.1 of Ambystoma mexicanum. Taxonomy (NCBI): domain Eukaryota; kingdom Metazoa; phylum Chordata; class Amphibia; order Caudata; family Ambystomatidae; genus Ambystoma; species Ambystoma mexicanum. Next base: position 1,343,526,351 of record NC_090922.1, read on the forward strand.
AGACCAATGCTGCCGGGGGATTAAGTCTACGTTCGCAATTTTGTGCGCTGTTGGAACAATCCTCAGTTCCAAGGACCGTACAAGGTGGTGTTTTGTACCTCCCTCAAGGTAAAGGTTAAGGAGTTGCGCTATTGGGTCCACCTCTCTGACATTCGCAGGGCACCACTAGAAAGCACATTGGTGTATCAGTTATCTTGAGACCAAAGGTAACAGTACCTGCACTCCGAGTACCTTACCGGCCTGTCCATAAGAGACACAGGTGTGGTGGCACTTCCAAGTGGCATGCCAAAGCTCAGCTGCTAGCTCTGCAGTTTTCTTTTTCAGGGAGCACTTTATCTCTTTTCCTTTTTCCCTTCTTTCTTTCTCTCCCTCTCTCGTTTTCTCTTTTTCTCTCCCCCACTTGGTCCCTCACATTTCTTCCTTCTGTTTGTACAGTATACGTTGTGTACGTCTCTCCCTCTTCCGTTGTCTTGTTTGTCTGTGCTTCTATTTCAGGAAAGAAGATGAACGCAACTAATGTACATAGTTTGTTAAGTAGGGACCCGAGGCGTAGAGACACAAATGAGAGATTGTGGACATGACAATGCATTACTTACCGTAAAAGCATTTCTGATGGTTGTATCTGCTTAGAATCACATGCTGTGCATAGGTCCGACATCCAGTGGTCACTGCGGAGTATTGCATTTTGTTTTTCGTAGTCGAAAAGGGACGTCGACAAGGCGTGTCTGAAATACTATCCCTATAGTGACGTGCGTTGTACCCACAATCCCTCACGCGTCGAGGTCCCTCTGTTTGTATTTTTCTGCCCTGAGGGAGCCTTCTAGACGTGAGTGAGTACAGAAAAGAGAGATATAAAAGGAAGTCTATGTTCCTTCTATCCGAGCAGGGAGGAAGGGTGGGCACATGTGAATCTAAGCAGATACAACCATCAGAAATGCTTTTACGGTAAGTAATGCATTGTCTTCTGATGTTTGTTAATCTGCTTAGAATCACATGCTGTGCATAGACTAGCGAGCAGTACCCGGAGTTGGCGGTGGGTTATGAGAAGGAACAGTAGAGAAAAGATGTCTTAATACTGCCTGTCCCACCTGGGAGTCAGATCTCGAATGTGCATCTAGACAGTAGTGTTTTGTAAAGGTGTGCACAGAACTCCAGGTAGCCGCTTTGCAGATGGACTCAAGGGGAACATTTGCAATGAATGCTATGGACGCCCAGGTGCCTCGAGTAGAGTGTGCTCTTGGCTTAAAGGGCAGTTCTCTCTTAGCAAGAGTATAGCAGAGAGTGATGCATTGAACAATCCATCTAGAAATAGTGGACTTTGAAACTGCATCCCCTTCTCTTCCTGCTGCCACCGAGACGAAGAACTGATTAGTCTTCCTCAGTGGTCTGGTTCTTTCCATGTAGAACATGACCGCTCTGCGCACATCTAGTGTGTGCAGAGTTTTTTCTCCCAAGTTGGAAGGATTTTGAAAGAACGTTGGCAGTTCTATAGACTAGTTTACGTGGAATTTCGAGATGAATTTCGGAGCAAACCTTGGGTGCGTGCGTAGAACCACCTTATCTCTGTGAACTGTAACGAAGGGGTCTAGAACAGAAAGAGCCTGTAGTTCACTTACTCTCCTGATGGAGGTGATAGCTATTAAAAAAGCAGTCTTAAGAGTGAGGTCTTTAAGAGATGCTTTGTGCATGGGTTCGAATGGTGAGCCCATGAGTCTGGTAAGTACCACGTTAAGGTCCCATCCGGGAGCTGGGTCAGCTATCGGGGGGTGTATTCTCTTTACTCCCTCCATGAAGGCCTTTATAACAGGGATCTTCCACCACGACACCTTGAGTTGGGAAGTGGTGTATGCAGAAAGTGCCGCTAGGTGGACTTTAATGTAATTGAACACTAGACCTGAATCCAATAAGTGGGTCAGGTATAGAACAATATGTGTGGGAGAGCAGTCAATGGGGTTGATGCTTTTTCCTCTGCACCAGATGACAAATCTCTTCCACTTGCTAGAATAGCAGTGGCGAGTGTTAGGTTTTCTGGCTTTCCTGAGGATGTCCATGCATCTCTGCGGGAGCTGTAGATGTCCGAATTCTATGATCTCAGGAGCCAAGCTGCTAAATTCATGTTCTTGGGGCATGGATGCAGAGTCCTGCCCTTGTCTTGTGACAGCATGTTGTACGGGCAGGGGAGTTTCACTGGGGGAGATAGAGACATCTCCATCAAGTGAGCGAACCATGGCTGTCGGGCCCACATTGGGGCCACCAGTATCATGGTCACTTGTTCCTGGTGCATCTTGTGCACCACCTTGTTGAGAAGGGGAGTCGGGGGGGAAAAGCGTAAACAAATTTCCCTGACCATTGCATCGACAGACCGTTCCCCTTGGATTGGTTCTGGGGGTACCTGGAGGCGTAACTTAGGCATTGTGAGTTCTCCAGGGTTGCGAATAGGTCTATTTCTGGGAATCCCCATTGTGTGAAGACGTCGAAGACGATGTCTTCGTGCAGTCGCCATTCGTACTCTTCGGGCAGGGGGAAATCTCTGCTGAGTTTGTCTGCCAGCAGATTGAGTTCCCCTGGTACATGTTGTGACAGTAGGAACATCTTTTGTTTGAGAGCCCACTTCCATATATTTTGGGCCAGTTTGGACAGTCCTGGAGAGTGGGTGCCCCCCTGCTTGTTGATGTAGTACATGGCTGTGGTGCTGTCTGTAAGGACCAACACAGTCTTGCCTTGTAGGTGTTCCTGGAAGGCTTTTAGCGCCTTGAACACAGCTAGTAGCTCCAGTAGATTTATGTGTTTGGATGCTACGTTCGGAGTCCACACTCCGTGAGCAGTCTGATGGGATAGGTGAGCCCCCCATCCTGTGAGGGATGCGTCTGTGGTTAGAGTGGCTTCCGCCGCGGGTGTGGCAAAGGGTTTCCCTCTTTCCAGGTTTTCCTTTGTCCACCACCGTAGCGAGAGAACCAAGGCCTGCGAGACCACCACTAGATCGTCCCATAGTCCGCTGGCCTGACACCACTGGCTGTTGAGCCACTCTTGCATAGGGCGCATGCGCAGGCGCGCGTGAGGTACCAAATAAATACACGACGCCATCATGCCTAGCAAGCGCATTGCTTTGCGTACCGTCACCTCTCGACCGGTCACATATTGAGGGATCTGAAACAGCATGTTTTGGACCCTCTCGTTGGAGGGGAAGACGAGGCCGTCCTTTGTTTGAATTAGAGCCCATAGGAATTGTTTGATTTGGCTGGGGTCTAGGCTGGACTTCTTTTCGTTGATGGAGAAGCCCAACTGGAACAAAAGGTCTACAGTCTTTTGGGTATTGGAGAAGCATGTTTCGTAAGAATCCCCTGTTATGAGCCAGTCGTCGAGGTAAGGGTAAACTGGGATGGACAACCTGCGCAGGTGGGCCGCTGCCACTGCCAGTACCTTCGTGAATACCCTTGGTGCTGATGCTATGCCAAAGGGTAGCACTCTGAACTGGTAGTGTTTGCCCTCTATCATGAACCTGAGGTATCTTCTGTGCGCTGGCAACATTAAAATATGAAAGTATGCATCTTTCATGTCCAATGTTGTCATGTAATCTCCCTGTGATAGCAGTGGGATCACTTCCTGTAAGGTCACCATACGAAACTTCTGGGGTTTGATAAACTTGTTCGCTGGGCGGAGATCTAATACAGGGCGCATGGTTAGATCCTTTTTGGGTACAAGGAAGTACACTGAATAAATACCTTCCGTTACCTGAGATAGAGGCACAACCTCTATGGCTCCTTTTTCCAGCAGTTGTTGTACTTCTTGGAGAAGGATGGCAAGGTGTTCCGTTGTCATGCGTCGTCCCCTCGGGGGTCTGTATGTTGGGGAACTGTTGAATTCGATGCAGTATCCGTGGGCTACGGTGGAAAGTACCCAGCGGTCTGACGTTATTCCCTCCCCTGCTGGAAGAAAGGATGTTATCCGGCCCCCGACCGGTGTTGCATGGGAGGGGACGCGAATCTTCGCGTCACTTGGTGTTGTTGGGAGCTTGGGAGCCTCTGGGGGTGGACCCCCGACCTCTCCCTTTGCCCCGGCGCTGGCCTCTTTGGCTGTACTGCCCACTATTGGTCTGGTAATTGGTGGCAGGGTACTGTTGCTGCTGATTCTGCTGTTGGCGTTGGCCACGAAAAAAGCGTTTGTTGCCATAGCCGCGTCTGGTAGTGGGCTTAGAGATCTGGTCAAGAGTTTTGATAGTATCGAACTCTTTTTTAGCCATCTCCAGAGCCTCATCCACCGCTTTCCCGAAGAGGTTTGAGTCTTCAACAGGTTTATTTATTAAAGACGCCTGTGTCTCCGGTTTGAACCCTGAGTTGCGCAGCCATACATGGCGCTTTAGGAGTATTCCCTGAACCAGGGAACGTCCCGCTGTCTCTGCAGCATCCAGAGAGTTCTTTACAATACTCTGGTTGACCTGGGTTCCTTCGCTAATAGTTGATAGCAGGCGTGTACGTAGTGGTTCCGGCGCTTCTTCTGCGTCTTTGCGCAGTTTGGCCCACTGCGCGTCCGCGTAGCTAGCTAGCAAAGAATTGTTGTTCGCAATTCTTGCCGAAAAGGCAGCCGGGGATGTGACTCTCTTTGCAAGGGCATATAACCTCTTGCCCTCCTTGTCAGGTGGTGCCTCGCTGGTGGACAGCGGCACCCCTGCCCTCTTCCTTGTATTAGTTACTACAAGGGAATCCGGAATGGAATGTCCCCTTATGTAGAGCGGGTCTGAGGGTGAAGGAGTGAAAAGTTTTTCAATTCTTGGATTAACTCCTCCGATTAGTGCGGGTGTGGACAGCGAAGGGATGATTCTTCTCTTCATTGAAGCGAGGAGGGGAATGGTCTGGCTGACTGGGGGTCTCTCCTTAATTACTCTTTCCACAAAGTCTATTTCAGGAGAGATCTCCCCAGTGTCCAGTTCGAAATGTGCTACTGCTCTGCGCAACAGGGCATTGAATGTGGGCTGATCGTCAATGGGAGACGTGTTTCTAACAGGTGAATTGTCAGGAGGATTTAGGTTCAGGACATCAGTGTCCGAATATACTGATGGGGATTGCCAGGGATGAGAAGGTCCTTCTTCTGGATTTTCTCCGAAGCCTTCTCCTACCATGTCTGGGCTGTCTTCCAGACCTTCCTCCTGATTCTGTCCCTCTTCATCGTCCACAAATTCATCCTCCTCCTCCAGTGAGGTCATACACATTATGGAAGTCTGAGGCTGTGTCCTGCTGGGGATTGACTAGTCTCGGATATTTGGCCCTGGGGTCCTCCTGAGGCCCTTCTCTTGTTCTCTTGGGAGTGGGAGGGTTATGGGTCTTCATAAACCTCTCCACTCTCTCCATGCAGAGATGGAGCCTTTCCATGGTTTCATGGGGTACCCCCTGAGCGGTCTAGCGGGGGAAAATTAGTGTCATCTAGCTGGAAACGGCTCGACCTCTCCCATAACGTCGGGGAAAGTGTCCCGTCGCCTTCCGAAAAGCCTTCCGGTGTGCTGGGGGTCCCCCCGACTGAAGGGGGTAGTCCCTGTCTTTCTTCGGGCTTTTTCGGCGTGTCTTTCGACCTCTGCATAGCGCTCGACGTGTCTTTCGGCGTACGCTTCTGGGCGTCGGCTACAACGATCCTCGCCAAGCTCTCTGCGACTCGTTTGTCAGCGGAGGGCTGTGGTTTCGACGTTACGGGTGTCGATCATTCTACGGCGGCGTGCGCTCTCTGATGGTGCGCGCCGGCCGATGGTTTGGGTGCGGCACCCTTATTTGCCGAAAGCCCAGTCGCTGGTCGCGACTGCGAGAGGGGCTTCGAACCTGAACGGTCCGAGGAGGCCGCCGGTGGAACCTGCGTCTCCTTGGGCGCTGATGCTTTCTTCGTCTTTGACGAAGAAGAGCTATGGGTTGTGTGCTTATGTGTGGTATCGTGTGCGTCAGTGTCGCCGGGGTGTTCATCCCCATAAGCAGGGCGTGAGCCGAGCCCGTCGGGGCCGGGGACAGACGACGAAGAGCGCGAGCGCTCTTTAGAGGGGTGTACGACTTCCGTAGCGGAGGTCGTGTTATCACGTTCCTCGTCACTGTCGGTGGTAGCAGCGGCGGGTGAAGAATCGGCCTTCGACATAGCGTAGGCCGCCCACCTCTTGACCCTACGGTCTTTTAGAGTCTTTGGCTTCAGAAGCCGACAAGCCGTGCAACCCTCCTCTTTGTGATCGAGGGGCAAGCAGCGGTTACACCGTGAATGCTTGTCCTTCCAAGTAAACTTGCCCTTGCAAAGTGGGCAAAACCTAAAGGGTGTCCTCTCCATAGCCGAGGCAATAAATCGTGATAACGACCCCAAGGGAAAGGAAGGGGAAAAGGAAAGGCATTCTCAGAAAAGAACCAGAGATGTCCCACGACCCTACTCTCCCTACTGTATTTGGCCTGCGAGGCCAGGCCACGTGTTCGGCAACGCCGAAGGATCTCCTCCGTCGAAGATCTTGCTCGGCGGAGACAGCTTCACAACTGCGTCGAGGGAGGGATCGATATGTTATATATTAAATAGGAAAACGACCAAAGGTCGAGGAGATGGAATCTGCAATGTCTCTCGAGGAGCTCCGCGTAAAGGCGACCAGTAGCTGGGCGGAAAAAAACAATCTGAGGGACCTCGACGCGTGAGGGATTGTGGGTACAACGCACGTCACTATAGGGATAGTATTTCAGGCACGCCTTGTCGACGTCCCTTTTCGACTACGAAAAACAAAATGCAATACTCCGCAGTGACCACTGGATGTCGGACCTATGCACAGCATGTGATTCTAAGCAGATTAACAAACATCAGAAATATATATTATTGTGGGTCAGCAATTGCTGGATGATTGTGTGTGATATTGTTAGTACTACTGTGAGTGTATCGGGTGGGGGTTATAAGGGGAGGTCCTATAAAGGAGGTGGGGGTAGGGGAAGTAGGATTGTATATTTTCCAAATGGAAAAGTACATATAAATGTTAATAACACAAGTGGAGTTACATATATCAGTACTAACATGAACAGTAATAATAATAATGAAAATGTATTAAATGACTCCGCTACACAGATTACATCTGTAAGGAAAGCACATAATAGGTTATTTCCAGTAAGGTTGAGACTGTCTGACAATATGAAAAGGTATAATGGTATTTCGGATGGTACTACTGAAGTGGCCATGCTTCAGAATGTGTATAGTAGAATGAAAAGAGAAGAAAGACAAAAGTATGACACATATAAAGGGCCGGGATTTGATGTGATCAAGGATATTCATCAACCCAAATTCTCTAATTCCTGGTACTCTGATATGAGTGGCGTGGGTAGAAATCTTGTAAATGGGAGCTGTTATGGGTTTTCACTCATTCCGCAAGTGTCAGGGGCTCCCAAGGTGTTAGTACCGCAAGCAGTGCCAATTATAGTGGCACAATGCCTGGTTCATCTTGCGCTATGCCGAATAAAAGGCAAGTTCCAGGCACACAGTGTGGAACTGCAAATGGTGGGCAAAGATTTTGTAAAATGCTCCGACGACCCAAGAACCATCAAGTGTGTGGAGTTACCTTACCTGATCGTGAAGGGATGGAAGTATGTCAATAATAACTTGCAGGACAGCACACTACCTTCGCCTGGCTGAAGGACTGGTAACATATAGCAAGCAAAGAATAGCACGAGTGGTCTACTTCTATGCGTAAATCTGGAGAGAGCAGATCACAAATCTAACGTGGATTGCAACGATGGAAAAGCTGGTGCGAGTGCACAAGGAAGAAGAGTAAACGCTCAGTTTCCATTGCAAAGGTACAGTCTGTCAGCTCAAACGTACATTGTAATACGACTCTTGATCGCAGAGATGAAGAAAGGAACTGTGGCACTGATGGATTACTACTGGATCTGTGGCGACAAGCTTAATTGCACCTCCCAGCTTCATGGATGGGCTGTTGTTCGTGGCCACATTGCATTCAGCGATATTAGTAATCGCAAAAGAGCACCTGAAGGGGGAAGTGCTGTCTGCAGAGGGGCCAGCGAGTTTCCTCACAATACAACCTGCCGATAAGAGCTTAGTGCCCACGCAAGAGCCTCACATCCGGCTAGAGGAAGGACAGTTCCGGTACCCGCAGAGGATGAAAAGATCGAATTACATTCGTAAAGACTCTTCCACATTGCTTGCTAAAATACCAGAAGAATACAGACTTTAGTAGAGCAGAATCATTTTTCACTTCTTTACTGTTGCCAGGAGTGCAGACTGCAGTCAATGCCAACTGGCTGCAGATTGTGAGCTGGGAACTAGTCTAGCTCGCAAATGAGACAGAGAATGGATTAAACCTGAACAAGGTTGAGTTGCGGGCATTAAGACTTATGACAATGCAGAACATTTACGTGCGTGACCTTTTAACAGAAATGGAGGGTGGGGTTTTAAAAGAATTTGGCGATTGTTGTTGCACTTTCGTACCTCCAGAAAACATGGAAAATGCATCACTATCCGACATCATTGCAGCTGTCCATGGCCTGGCTGTTCGTATGAAGGAGGGAGGCATTCAGAACAATTATTGGCTGGGTATGACTTAACTGGGCCCCATCGTGGCTAGGAGCAATCGTGAATATGTCGATGCCCATCATGGTCCTTTTTTACAAGTGTAAGCTGGTTCTTCAATGCTGTGACACTGTGGCACCTGATAGCGCAAGGATGATGGTATCAATTGTAGGTTCAAAAGCACCTCGCGAAAGAAAAAAACATTGAAGTTCAAACCGATGTCCCACAGGGTGGCCCGAAGTATGAAATGTTCCCTATCCCGTATGAGGATGAAGTTGATCCTCTATACCACACTATCCTGAAATGTTCAAAGAGGATGGACAGGGTGTATAGTTGAAGCGACAATCATGTGATTTGTATTGCGAGGTGGTGGGAGGGATACATTATAGTTCAAAACGAGGGCCGAGACCTTGGCGCCGGATTGCACGGAGGAAGCGTGTGAAATGTGTGTGTGAAGGTTAGAGTGCCCTGGAACCTCCTCTGTGTGTCAGTCTTGAGGACTGCAAAGTGCACAGTATGAGTGATAAGCTGTATAGTAGGAATATAATTAATTTACTTCTGACCTTCGACGTGAGCAGATGAGCCTTGCAGCACCCACGTGATGGAAGACTGACGGACTGGGCTGGGCTGGTCCCAATAAACTGCCATCCCAAGTGGATAAGGGCAGTACCTGTATATGGTCCATCCAATAAACTGCATAGGTTTTCACTTTATGTATTGTGTCACTTATGACAATTCTTTTGCTTTAAAGGTTTCCGCCCAATGACCTTTAATGACCGGACACTCCCACCACATATGAAACCACGTTCCTCTGCCCGTGCACGCCCTAGGACACATGGGAGACACATTAGGAAACATTCTAGAAAAGTTGACAGGGGGCCGATGCCAGGAATGCAAGAGATTAAAATTGTGCTCCATGGCTGCGGGGTAGAGCTTCCCCTCAAAAGTTACCCTAAATACTGAATCCCAAACTAAATCATCCAAGGACTCAACTCATAGATCCTACCCAGATCCCTAGGTATGTTCGTGCCCAAATACCTAGTAAAAGAGTGCTCCACTCTCATCCCCAACACCTCTGCCTTACCACAGGTCGCTTGGTCCGGCCTACACATGGGCATAATGCAGGATTTGGATAGATTAATTTTGAGCCCAGAGAATGCCCCAAAGCATTGAATAATATCCAACAACCGGGGGAGAGTGTTATGGATCTTAGACAAGTACACCAAGATATCGTCTGCAAAAAGAGATAATTTAAATTCAAAGCCCCCACACTTCACCCCCGCAACTCCTTCATCAATTCTGACCGCAATGGCGAATGGCTCCGATGCCAAGGCATATAGGAGGGGGGAAAGAGGGCAACCCTGGCGAGTTCCCCTCGAAAGCGGAAATCCCGATGAAGTAGAGCCGTTAGCGAGGACCCGCGCAGATGGACCATTATATAGGGCGGAGACCCACCCACAGAATCTAGCACCAAAGCCCATCCTACGAAACACCTTTCCCATAAATGGCCACTCCACGCAATCAAAGGCCTTATCAGAGTCGAGCGAGAGGAGATAAGCCTCCGACTCCTGCTTGGACACCTCGTACATCAAACCCAGCGTTTTCCTGATGTTGTCCGCGCCCTGACGTCCGGGGATAAATCCCAGTTGGTCCCCATGGATCAATGAGGGAAGGAATTTGGACACCCTATTTGCTAAAGGTTTGGCCAAAATTTTGACATCTACATTAAGGAGTGAAATAGGTCTGTAGGATTGACAAAGTGAGGGATCCTTTCCCTCCTTCGGAATAACCACTATCAGGGCCGACATGATTGAAGGGGGGAGAGACGTTATACACTCTAGCTAAAAAAGGGGCCAAAGCAGAACGAAATGTTTTAAAGAACCGGACAGAGAATCCATCATCCCCTGGAGCCGTACCACTCTTCAGGGAAGAGATAGCATCCGCAACTTCCTGGGGCGATATTAGAAGGTCCAGGGAGGTAGAGCTCTCCTGAGCGAGACATGGGATAGGGAGAGGGTCAAGAAACCGATCTATATCGACTCCGTCTCCACCATAGTACGACGTGTAAAGTTGTTCATAGTACATCTTGAACTGCTCCGCAATTTGATTATCACCCAACAGCCTCTCACCCGCAGGAGAAATAATACAGTTAACACGCCTGCTCTGACGAAGTTCTCGCAGCCGCCAGGCAAGAATCTTGTCCGCCTTCTCCCCCCTCTCCATATAGCGCTGCTTCAGAAACACCAGCTTTCTCTTCCTCTGACCCACCATGAGTGCAGATAACTTTGCTCTAAGACGTTGGTCTCGCGCGGTCGTCAGGGCTCATCAGCGACTTCACCTTACCCCGCCCCCGGCTGAATGGTCTGAATCTGCTCCCTTAGTTTGCGCTCCTCTCTAGATCTTTCTTGCTTTCTCCTAGCTCCAATCTCCATTAGAATACCCCAACCGTGGCCTTAAATGCATCCCATACACTTCTAATTCCCACTCCCCCGTATCATTCAAAAGAGAGAATTCCTCGAAAGAGGCTAGAAGGGATTGCCTAAGCTCCTTATCCTGTAGTACGGAATCGTTACATATCCGAGGATGGCGCTGTTCCACCAAGGGGAGACCGAGCTTAACCCGAACCAGGTCGTGGTCAGACCAGGGGATAGTTTCAACGCAAAAATCTGTAATACATTCCCGGGTCGCGGAGTCCACGAACACATAATCTATCCTGGAGAAGGACTGGTGGGCTGTGGAGAAATAGGTGAAAAAGGGTTCACGACCACGGGAATCCATCAGGCCCAGATCCTCATTTACCTGGCTGAAAGAGTCCGCTAGCCTCGTCTGTGGTCCAAGGTCGGAACTAGATTTAGAAAGCTTCCTGTCTCTATCGCGATGCAAGACCATGTTAAAGTCACCCCCCCCGACTATCAACGCCCCCTCTGCAAATTCCCTGATTTTCTCCCTCATCCCCTGCCCTACATCTTGCCCTACATTCGGGGCGTATACTCCCACCAAAGTTAGAAGACAACCCTTCACCTCTCCCTTAACCATAATATAGCGGCCTTTCGGGTCCACCCTCTGGGCGAGAAATGGGCATTGGGGGAAACCAGAAGCACAACCCCTCTCCTCTTCGCCCCATATGAAACATCTGCTGAATAGCTTTGGACTTAAAAGCGGGCTCCCTCCCCTTAATCCAATGGGACTCTTGCACAAAGAAAGTGAAGCTTCAGCCTCACAAACTCCCTCAACACCAGGGAGCTCTTGGTTGGAGAGTTCAGACCACGCCCATTAAGCGACCCCACCGACATTGGCTGAACCAGGTCATCCATGAGGGAAGCCAAAGTGTCTATTCAAGGCCCAATGGCGGCCCTTGGGAGGGGAACTGAAAGAAGTCCTTGTGTCAAGTGTGTTGATGTTTGTGCTTGTGATAGCTGCGGGACCGGTCTGGTTGCCTTGCCTTCTGATCCTGGAAGCCTCTGAACTCGCCAAAGGTCCTTCCCTTGTCCGGCTTAGTTTGACTGTGTCCGAAAGCCCTGGGTGCCGGCTTTGCCAGAATGGCCAGTGATTTGGCTGTTTGGGAACTAGTTTTCTTTTTGTCTAGTTCCTCGTCTGTGGATGAGTGGAAGAGGTCTCTCCCCTGAAATGGCAGGTCCAGCATACAGTCTTGTACATCTGTGGTGAACTTTGTGGCTCCAAGCCATGCTGTTCTTCTCATATTTGTCGCTACGCATATTGCTCTGCCAGCTGTGTCGATATGCCCTACAGTCGATTGCAGAATATCTTGCACCACTATTTTTGGCTTCTGCCAGCCCGCCTTAAATGAGGCATGTTTGTGCACAGGGATGTCTGGTAGGAAGTCCCAGATCTCCATCCACAGCCTTTGGTTTGCTGCGGCTAACATGGCATCTGCCTGTCGCAGGTGGAGAGCAGCATTTGAAAGAATCTCTATCCTGTATGCTTCTAGCACCTTTTCCTCCTCGCCCAACAAGACAAGGTCGATGTGGAGGACTGGGGCTTGGAGTACATGGACACTGCTCCTATCACTGATTAATATGGCTGCAGGTGCACCAACAAGAGTAGGGAATCACCCGCTGCCTTTTGATTAAAGCGCTCTATACATTTAATAAAATACAAATATACTTTGCCTCCAGTCTCCTGTTGGTGGGTTGTGTCGAGTGAGGCTTCGTCCAACCCTTTTATGGTAGGGCTTCAACAATGTTCTGAAATGGGATGCCTGACCTGGAGGCTGATTTTTCCCATGAGGGTCTTTGCTTATTCCCGCCCTCACGTTCCTTTTGGGACTTTGGAATGCCTAGATATTCTGCCAGTCATGCCTGCCTGTCATGGAAGGCCCTGGCCGCTGATGAGGTGTCAGGGTCCTCCTCCTCAATGTCTGTCTAGTCCAGAGCATCCGAGGCGGTCGGGTCCACAGGCAATGTAGTCTGAGGTATTGGAGAAGGGTGGGGGCAGCGGCACTATGTTAGGATGCGCAGGTACCTGTAACGGTGCAGGGGGAGACTCCACCAGAAACCCGTATGGGTGGCTTACTGCCACTGCACTGGGGGCCTGAGGCGGCACAGGAGCCGGTGGAAGCATGTCCTTTATGATTCCCCCTGAGAATGGTGCCCATCTGCAGGGATTTCATAACATAAGCCTGAGGAATTTGCCAAAGAACTTGTCCTCACAGGCTGGGGATGCACACTCCTGTGCTGTGGGAATGGTCGGCGTGGATGAATGTACCCTTGCTGTGTGCTTTACACTGTGCACATAGTAGGGCTCTCTGTAGTGTCCCTGTCCCGCAAGCGCGTAAACAGTGCACCAGGAGACCTGAAGGGTGACCATGGGGGACCATTGCCCCCTAGAATTGGGCTCTGTGCCTTGTCGCCCTTGCGACTAGCGCTCAGCTTAGCGTGCCGCCATTTTGTCTTGCTGCGCCGTCATTTTGTCCTACCCCGACACACCTGGTGTCCGATTAGGCTTAGCCTCCACCTGCGTACTGCTATAGGGCAGGTTCATGCTTTTTCCTCACCTCAGGCTGCTGCCTGGTAGGCTGTGCACCTTCGGTCCGAGGACTGGTAGTGCTGTCGCGCACAGGCGCCCCCTCGGACATGGGCCCAGTACTAAGGCAGAGCCCTTCGGGAGATTTCCAGGTGACAAGAGCCAGCAGGCCCTTCAGCAAGAGAACTGGTAGGATTAGAGGACCCCTCGGCCGGGAGCTTGATGAGCCTCGGTACCAGAGCTGGTGATAGGGCCTTCCGGCGCTTCCCGCATGGCTGTTTTCTGGGAAAGGAATCACCTTTGCAGAGGTGCTTTGTTAAAGAGAACACTCACCTTTGGCTTTGTCTTCCTGCAGACGTACTCCTTTATATGCTCCATCGGAGATCTGGAGAACAGCTCCCTCCACCTGGCAAGCCAGTTCTTAAGGGACCGTGGAGTAAGGGCGTTGCATGCCGAGCAGCCGTGGTCTTCTCCCAGGCAGCGGAGGCACAGCGCATGCAGGTCCAATGTGGGAAAGGGTCCCTCGCAGGAAGGGCACCAACTAAAGCCCGCCTGGGCAGACATGCGTCGGGGTGGGGCAAGGTGCCAAAGAGGTGTTAGTAATTTGGGCCAAATGTCCCCGGGGTAACTAGAAAAAAGTGTGGAATTAATAGGAAAAAAAAGCCTCAACCACAGCTCTGGCGAAGTAGGTCTGCTTGCATCGACGCGGAAAAGAGGACTAGGGTGTGGTGCCGAACGGCAGAGTCAAAGGAGCACGTGCTCCCGTGCCACGCTCTCGCACGACTACATTTAAAGTGATACAGATATTTTTCTGGTGAAAATGGTTCCGTTTCCCGTCCCTAGCAAGGGACGCCCATGCAGTATGGAGGACAGGGGACGGGACGTATAGGAGTAAGGGGCTGGTCAATCTTGGCCAGCCTCTTACTAACATCTGCCCATCAACAGAAACACTTTGGCATGGATGTGGCCTGTATCCAGACAGACCCCACACCGCCACATACCCCCCCCCCCACCCCACCACCACCACATTGCCAAACAAAGTTGAAGCTTGCCCCAGAAAAAGGGCTTTCACTATATGGCAATTTTGGCTCTTTGAGAGCAGGAAGAAGGCCGAACAGATGGCCAAAGGACGAGCACAACTCCTGTGGCATCGTCATTTTGGAGTATATGGGACATTAATAAAAGTATCCACTGCCACCAGCCTGTCTTAAGTACTTTATTTGTGGTAATTAATGCTGTGTAACAGACGCAAAGTGTGTCTACCACACGTCACTGTAAGATGATGTTTGCAGAAAAAATAAATTGGGAACTGCAATGGGAATGTTACTATGGAGTACAGAGTTCTCCTGCACTGATAGCCATAGGGACTGCAAGTGCCCCAAAACAGATTAGCTTAGCAAGGCCAGATAAGCAAGCAAAAATCCTTTACTGGCCACCAGAAATCAGGACAGGTTCAACAGAGCAGCAACATGTTGAATGCCCCATTGATGTCTATAGTTGGAAATCAGCAAAAAATAAAATATATCCCAACATGCAAAACTCTTAATAGTATTAAAAGTGGTTGACCCATCTTCCCCACTCCGCTCGAAATATATAATCCAAGAGAGAACCTCCACCCAATACTCAATCCCACCATCCATGAAAGAAAGATCCCTCTGTCCACATACCTTTCCTTGTAGATGAGACCTATGACATGCCTGATGCTGTCTGCCCCTGCCTTCCCCCTCTCAAACTAGTAATTATGTACAAGTGTGAGGAGAACCTTGTCCAACTGGGTAGCCAATATCGTGGTAACGATTTATATGATTTGATTCCGGGACCAAGCAGAGAACCTATATCTAGGTAAAGATGTTCAATTCCTGTTACGACTTAAAACCTTACCAGAGAAGAATCAAGTTATTGGAACAAGTGAGTTTTCAGATTTTTTTCAAAAAAGAGTAATGGAGGATACATTCCATAGTACATCTCGAAGTGCATTCCAGAATCAGGGGCCCCTGATGGAGAAACATTGGTCGCCCCGTGAAACAAAATACGAGGGGGCAACACCAACAGATTTTCCCAGCCGAGCGTAACGAGCGAGATGGCGGATAGAGCTTGATTTTAGATACCAAATAACTGGGTGGCATGCCTTGAATACACTTATGTATTAAGCACAATAATCTGAATTCAATCCGTTTCAGAAATGGGCAGCCAGTGCAGCTTCCTCCGATACATAGAGATAGATACCCTTTTTGGCAGATTATATACCAATCTGAAGGCGGCATTCTGACCCACCTGGAGTCGATGTGGCTGGCTCTCATATGCTCCTAGGGGTGCTTTAGGAGTGATTTAGGCTACAGCAATAGGACGTCTGGTATAAATCGCCCCACCCCCGCAGCTTCCCTTCTGATTTTAACCACCAAAGTAGAGAAAACACGAACCAAGGTTTGCTGCAGGTGCGGCCGGCGGGTGCATGCGAATCCATGAACGATACCAACGCTGGAGAAATTGATTTACAGGTAAGAAAGTACTCCCTTCTCCAGCATTGGATCTTTCATGGATTCACATGCTGTGAATAGATTACGTAGCAGTAAGAAAAACCAGAGGCGCATGACAGGTAAAGCAATCGCATGCCCCAGGCCACAGCCATGAAAACAATGATCATCATCCAACAACAAGCATAATAACAAAACCAGCAAGTGATAGAGTAAAACAAATCCCGAAAGCTGCGTGGCCTACCTTACTGAAACAGGCGTTGAAGGAACGACCGTCCCACCTGCACATGTTCCACATGTTGCTGTCCCAGACAGTAGTGCCTGGTGAAGGTATGCTGCACCACCCAAGATGCTGCCTGGCAAATATCACTGAGCGGTATACCAGCCCCTAGCGCATACGACGCCGTGGGCCTTGTAGAATGGGCCTTGGGAGTGCCCCTCAAAGGCTTGCCAGCCATCCCGTGACAAAATGAACTGTAGATGAGACCCAACGGGAAAGTCATTGCTTGGAAATAGATAGCCCCTTGTTGGAGGGCCCAAAAGCCACAAACAGCTGTTTCGACTTCCTGAAGCCCTGAGTACGGTCCAGATAAAACTTAAACGCACTCTTGACGTCCAGTGAATGCAGAGCTCTTTCCGCTGGCGTGGTCGCATTAGCGAAGAACGAGGGCACGGCAATCGTAGCGTGTTTGTGAAACTCTGAAGGCACTTTCGGGATAGAGTGAGGATTAGTAGACAGGAGAACCTTGTCTCTTATGAATCGCAGCTACAGCGGGTCAATGACCAGCGCCCGAAGTTCTGATATCTTTCTGGCAGATGCGAACGCAACCAGAAATGCAACATTCCACGAGAGGAACTTAAAGGCGCTGTCGACATGGGCTCAAACAGCGGCTTCATGAGAGCAGAGAGAACCACATTGAGACTCCATACTGGAAAAACCTTTTCTCGTTGGCAAATGTCCGAAATAGTCCTTTTAGAAAATGCTTAATCAGTAACTAAACAGAGGAGTAGCATGGTGCCGTCTTGTGAACCTGGAAATGGCTGCCAAATGCACCTTGATAGACGACAACGTCAGGACCCCCCTGTGCCAGCTGCAGCAGGTAAGGGAGAATCTGGGCTGTAGATATTTCCAACGGCTGCACGTCCGGTTGCTCCTCACACCAGGCACAGAATCTCGCCCATTTTCTACTATAAGAGATATTGGTGGAAGGCGCCCTTGCCACCTCCAGGATCCGATGACACTCCTGTGAGATACCTAGATGACCGAACTCTGAGTGGTCAGGAGCCACGCTGCCAGGCTGAGAGATGCCGGATCATGATGCCACACCCTTCCTTCGTCCTGTGACAGCAGATCATTCTCCGACCTCAAGACGAAGCGGCTCTTCCACCGCGAGATGGAGATCAGAGAACCACGTCTGCCTGGGCCAGAATGGGGAGACCAAGATCACTTTGCACAGGTACTTGCGCACCAACTGCTACGTTCCCCGGATCAGAGGAAACTGAGGAAACGCGTACACGAATAGCCCCTTCCACGGGAACGCGTCCCCCTTTGATTCCGGATGAGTCACCCTGCTGGCAAACAATGGGCACTGCTTGTTCTCCAGAGTGGCAAATAAGTCAAGAAGGGGAAACCCCCATTTCTGGAAGATCTTCGTCACCTATTTTTCCTTAAGCTTCCACTTGTGCAACTGATCCGCGTCTTTGCTGAGAGCGTTTGCCTGAACATTCTGAATCCCCGGCAAACGGTAAGCAGCAATGTGAATCTCGTGAGCAATGGCCCAATGCCAGACCTCCTGAGCCTTCCTGGAGAGGAGCTGGGAATGTGTGGCGCCCTGCTTCCTCAAATAGAACATTGTGGTGGTATTGTCCATCAACATGCAAACCACTGCACCTTGAATGAGAGGTAGAAAGGATTTCAAAGCCCAGTGGACCGCTCTCAACTCCATAACGTTGATGAGCAACAACGCCTCCTCCCGGGACCATAGGCCCTGGACTTGCGACTGGTCGAAAGGTGCACCCCGCAGCCCACCTGGGAAGTGCCCGTCACTATCATGAATGGAAAGTCCAGCAGGAGCATGCCACGTACAAGATTTTCTGTGCAAGCCCAACACCGCAGGGCCTCCACCAGCACACAGGAGATGACCACTTTGTCCGACCATAACCCCCGACTCTGCGACCACCAGTCGGCGAGAAATTCCTGCACCAGTCGCATGAACAGGTGACAATTCGGGATTAGCGGAATGCAGGACGCCATGGAGCCGAGAAGCAACATGCAACTCCGGACCGTAGTTCCCAGGCCCCACTCGCCCGCCTTGGACTGCAACTTCTCCACTCTTTCGTCAGATGGTTTCACCAGATTTTCCTGCGTAAGAAACTGAGCACCGGGAAAAACCAACTCCCTGGATGGCATTACATAGGATTTTGAAAAGTTGACGGCGAACCCCAGCTGTTTTAACAGGCACATGGATGCCCGGAGAGACTCCCATGTCCTTTCCGGCAACAGCCCCCTTACCAGCCAATCGTCCAGGTACGGGTACACATGATGCCCTTCCCTGCAGAGGACGACAGCCACCGGAGCCAGGCACTTTGTGAATGTCCTGGGAGCCGACTTCAGCCCAAACGGGAGGACACAAAACTGGTAATGATCATCTCCGACCACAAAGCGCAGGAACCTGCGATGGTTTGGCCGCATCGGGATGTGGAAGTAAGCGTCGTGCAGATCTGACGCCAGGAACTCTCCAGGCTGCACTGAGGGGATTACATCCTGCAGCGTGAGCATCTTGAACCTCAGGCGTTGCAGATTTTTGTTCAACGGCCGCAGATCCAGAATAGGCCTCCACTTTCCATTGGGCTTTATTATTACAAAATACCGGCAGTACAACCCCTGGCCTCGTTCCAACACCGGGACTGGTTCTATTGGCGCTTTCGCCAACATGAGCTCCACCTCTTCCACAAGACTGGGAGATGCGGCTGCGCCACCTGCACAGGCGGAATAGGGAGTTGAGGATGCCGAAACTCCAACGAGTAATCTAGTCGTACGTATACAGCACCCAGCTGTCCGTAGTAATAAGATGCCACTCGTCGACGTGTCACAACACTCTGCCCCCTAGTTGACTGCCCACATGACAGTCATTGCTGAGACTTAGACTGCCGGCCCTTAGCAGCCGAGATGGCCAGACACTTCTTACGTTGTGCCTGATGGTCCCTGCTCTTCTGCGCAGACTGGAACAAGCGCCTGAAGCCTTGGGAAGAGTAACTGGAGCGACCGTAAACTCGGTCGCGGGAAGTGGCAAATCTGCCATTACCATAGGCCCCTCGAAATGCCTGAAAAGAACGGCCACTCTACAGTGTACCCAGGGACTTTGTCGTCTCAGAATCTTCTTTCATCCCAATCAGCGCCTCGTCGGTTTTTTCGCCAAAGAGCTACTCACCCTCACAGGGCATGTCACTACCTTATGCTGGACCTCTGGACGAAAGTCAGTGCGGCACAGCCATGCCTGCCTCCAGAGAACAACCCCGGTGGTTGGAGGCTACCTCCCCCTCCCGAACCAGCAGCATAGCCTCCTTGCGTTGTTACTCCTGGAGATGATCTAAGAGCGGAGCCAACTGGTGCCACATCTCCCTGTCATACCGGGCCATAATGGTCAAAGAATTTGCTGCTTTCACCGTTGTAGCACCAACATTCAGTACTTTTTTAACAAATGCATCACGTTTCTGGCTTCACTTTCCGGGGGTGTAAAACACTTATGTTGGCTCCTCGCCTTCTGACTAGCCGCTGGAGAAACCAACGACTCCGGCGTGGGTTGAGACACGAGTCATTGGGGTCGATTCCCGCACTTTAAACTTCTTCTCCAGACGCCCCTTCACCGCGGGTTCCAAAAAAAAAATAAAAAAGGATTGCGCATCGTGCGTAGACCCGCCTGCCACACGTGGTTCAAAATGGGGACTTAGAAGACCGCCTTCCTTCGCTTCCCCATGTGATCAAAGAGAAAAAACAGTCCTTTCGTTCCTCTTCAGGAGCAAGGCCAAATTCTTGGCAAGCCTTCACCATCATTGCATGAAAGCCCCAACATAATCCGGCGGAGACGGCTGAGCCGGGCTACTAGGAGGCTCCACTTCAGGGTCTGTATCGCAGATATCGGCCCTCCTCGGGGACCAGGCCACCGTCGACAGTGTGTCACGAGGACCACTCTCCATATCCGAATTGACCAGCTCCCCTTCCTCTGGATGACCTCTGGGAAGGCCCTACCTCACCGCCGACGGCAATGGAAGCCGCACAAGAGGCGAATTCCTGGTGATTCTCGGACGAGGGGCCTCAACAGACACACTAAGTACCTACGGAGCCACCGGGTCTTGCATCCAATTGTCCCAACAACGACTGGAGCGTACTCAACACCTGCATGGACAGCAGGGAGTGTGGATTCACCAAAGGGTGGAGGGGGGCCAGCCCCACTCGACGTTGACGTACCTGCCCCCTGTTGACCAAGCGCCGATGTATCGAAAACTGGCTCATGCTCGTCCTCAGGACCCGAGGACACAGGATATGGAGTAGGGTCCTGCAGAATAATGTTCACCGGGAGCAAAGCCCCAAACCCAGCCACAGGTTGCCACGGATTCCCTGTAGGCAACAAACCATCATCCTCCTCCAGCGGAGCCGCCGACAGCAACTGCAGCCCACTGACAGGCACAGCCATAGACGGAGCCGACGACACCATCGTCGACAACCGAAGTGAATGCGACACCACAACCATTGACTAAGGAACTTCTGTCAACGAACCCCACGTCGTCAGTACTAAGGCCTCCACCAGCCTGGCCTTCTCCAGCAAAGCTGACCGTATGGACGAAGCGCCGGAACGGTGTTTCGACGAGTCCCGGCTGGAAGACGACCTATGATGGCCCTTAGATGACGAGTGCTTTGAGGAGGAGGACTCCCTCGAATTCAACTTCTCCCTCTCCCTCTCCACCGCTGCGGCCTTCTGCCCGACTTCCCAGGCCTAGCACTCGACACTTTCGACTTGTCCGATCTTGCCAACTTGGCCAGAGAGGAGTCACTCGCCCCTTTAGAGCGATGCGGCCTGGATCCAGAGGTACTGCTACCTCTCCCCACTTCCGACGCTGGCACCCTGTGCGCTGCTTCTTAAAGGGGGTCTGCGGACACCACCCTCCGGTGCATAGACGGCACCTTCTCCACCGGAACGGAAGACTTGCTCCCCCAGGACAAACCCACCTCCGAACCCGGGTAAATGCCCTCGTTCAGCCAACAAATCAACCAGTGGTTGTGGTCCTACAGCGGGTTCTGAGAAAATCTGTGACAGATCTCACAGGCATCCACAGAATGATTGGGGTACAGACAATCTGCATGGCTGTCCCCCTCGAAGACCTTCTTTAGGCCGCAGGTTGCACAAGACCTAAACAACCATTTCTTCGGGTCCACAGATGACATGATGGCCCAAGTAAGGAAAGCACGTGTAGAACACGAAGAGTAACTCGAGAGAAAACACAAGGTGATCCCAACAGTTGAAATCTGAAGGTAAGCCGTGGGGCGGGGCTATTTATACCAGACGTCCTATTGGTGTAGCCTAAAGCACCCAAAAATACAGATAGGACACTAAGATGTCAACATTTTCCATAGGAAAACGCTGGGTTAATGTTACTGAGGTTTCCCAGCTCGACGACAGGAAAATATTCACTGCATGCAAATCCATGAAAGATCCAATGTTGGAGAAAGTAGTTGCAATGCAGGACAGGGGGTAGTCACATGGAAGTCCCTTTGTAGACTTTTTAGGCCAAACACTATAACCTCGGCTTTAGAGGGATTGAGTTGGAGCTTACTCTCAAGCATCCAACGTTTTATTGCATTGGCACAGGCTAAAATGCCTTCTGTTGCTTCCGGTGCAGATTTTAATCTAATATAGATTTGTGTATCATCCGCATAAGAATGATAGTTCAATTAAAACCTAGAAAAGATGTCCATTAATGCCCTAAGGTAGACATTGAACAATATCGGTGACAGTGACGACCCGTGGGGCACTCTGCATAAAACAGGTAGTTTATCAGAATAAAAAAGTCTGAGTTTAACAGCTTGTGTCCGACCTTCTAGAAAAGAAGAAAACCACTTCAGCGCACCCCCTGAAACCCAGGCAACCTCAGAGATTCTAGTCAACGACTGGCCGAAATTAACCATGTCAAACGCCGCTGATAAATCGAGCATGATCGACTTGCTCATGTCACCTTCATCAGCGTCTCAAAAAATGTTATCCCACACAGCCACCAAAGCTGTCTCGTCCCGTTGTTAAGGATTTCAATCAGGCGAGACACACCTTGGTCTCAGCCTAGGATTTAGCGCTCAATTGATATGCCTTTCTCTTTATTTTATGCAAATTCAATTTGCGATGGTACACAACTCGTATCAAACCCCCTTTCAAATACCCTGGGTCACAATGGACCATGAACCGGGCCGGTTGGTGAAAATGCAATATTTATTTATTTTAAAATCAAATGAAATCAGACAATTTTAATATGGGGCAGCAATCACCAATGGGTGATAATTACAATAGAAATGTAAGCAATGCACATAATTAAACTTTTCCCAGACCATATACACTGCACAATGGAATAGGAGCACTTTTTGATTTTAGGAAAGATAGCACCCAAGTTAAAGTTTCCCCCTGCAATGTTCCCGCAACCCACAAATAATCGAATTCTGGGTAGAAAGAAGGAGCAGGTCATCAGGAGTAAGAGAGAGAAAACAGAATCACAATCCGACCATCCCTCAAAAAATAAGAGGCAAAAACTCTTACCAAAGGCCTAAAATAGCACTTGAATAATTAATTAATGTGTCTTTAAATTATAATATAGATATGTTTTATCACAATAGCAGGTATGTTATATCACTGGCAAAAGGCATACAATTCGAAAATGAGCAGACATTTTAGAGCATGCTGCAGCCAAATGACACGTTGGAAAACTTGCAATTTTCTCAATTCCCGCTTTAATTTACCCAAACGGTTTTTAATAAAAACGGACTCAAATGTCAGGCCACACTTGTCCAATTGCCTGCACCCCCCCCCCCCCCCCCCCCGCAGCAGTCTCTTCTCCTCTCTCACATGACATCACACAGGCACCTGTATCTCCTTTTGCTTCACTTGATGTCCACTCCAAGGTCCTCCTTCAACATACCTTGGACCATCCTCGTCGCCAATTGTTAAGTCCAAGTGACACTCCGGATACACAGGCCAGGTACGCATAGTGGTTACTTTATTAGCGTTCTTCTGTTACAAGGATCAGATGTCATCATAGTTATTAGGAGATAAAGAGGAAAGGGACAGGAGCCCACTGGCTCCCACCACCCAGGCTCACATCTTGTAACTGCCTGGGTTAGAACCAATTCAACTCTAAACATTCTAACCTCACACTCACAACCTGCATTCTAATGATGACATCAATCCTGGCACAGCATACATGCAAGCACAGGAGCCAACACTAACAGTTTTGCAGTTGGATCTGGAGTAGGGTCAGCAATGCTTTGGCCTTGTAGTGGAATCAGCAAGATGAATGGATCAGAAACACAGCACAGGAACTTCAGGAAGTGAGAGAGAGAGAGAGTGTGAGTGTATATATATACAACGTGATCAAGCGGTTAGCTTTGCCGCGAAACACGTCGTTGTTCGCGTACTTTCTCTTTTGTCCTTGGCATTTCATTAAAAGAATATTTTTGGACGTTTGAAGGACTGCTGGTCTTTTGTAACTCTGGGTCCAGTATGGAATCACCACGTGGGTTCGTTTTCTGGAGTGCACTCCGAAAGCCTTATACTGTGGTACGAGGCAAAATATATATATATATATATATATATATATATATATGGGATACATTACTCACCGTAATCGTATTTCTGATGCTTGTATCTGCTTAGATTCACATGCTGTGCATAGGCCGACATCTAGTGGAAGCTGCGGAGTATTACAGTTTGTTTTTCGAAAGTCGAAAATGGGCGTCGACACAGGCGTGCCAGTAATACTATCCCTAGTGTGACGTCCACTGTACCCAAGATCCCTCACGCGTGTAGGATCCTCAGATTGTATTTTTTCTGACATGAGGAAGCATGAGGAGTAGCGTGAGTACAGATAATCCAAGCAGATAGACAGAAAGGTAAGACTACAAGCAATCATGCGCCTTCTCTCGGAGGGGAGGAAGGGTGGGTCGCATGTGAATCTAAGCAGATACAAGCATCAGAAATACGATTACGGTGAGTAATGTATCCCTTCTGAGGCTTGTGGAATCTGCTTAGATCACATGCTGTGCATAGATTAGCGAGCAGTACCAGAAGAAGGAGGTGGGATGTGAGAAGGGTCATGAGCAAACAGGTGTCTTAGAACCGCTTGTCCCACTTGTGTATCTGCCTTGGAATGAGTGTCAATGCAGTAATGCTGAGTAAAAGTGTGAATAGAGCTCCAAGTAGCCGCTTTGCAAATGGTGTCGAGGGGAACATTTGCAATGAAAGCCAGAGTGGCACCAATGCCTCTAGTAGAGTGGGCCCTTGGCGTAAAAGGCAGAGTCTTTTCAGAAAGAGAGTAACACAGCTGTATACAGTTGATAATCCACTTCGAGATAGCGCCCTTAGAGACGCGATCCCCCTCTCTGCCTGTAGCTACGGAGACAAACAGTTGATCTGTTTTCCTTAGCGGTCTGGTTTTATTTACATAGTATAGGACCGCCCTACGCACATCTAGGGTGTGTAGTTTCACCTCAGCCGAGCTTTGCGGGTTCTGGAAGAAAGCCGGAAGCTCGATGGACTGGTTTACATGGAACTTGGATATGAATTTAGGTGAGAACCTAGGGTGTGTGCGTAAAACCAGTTTGTCCTTGTGGATAGTAAAGAAAGGATCCTGCACTGACAGAGCCTGAATTTCACTGACCCTTCTTATGGAGGTTATGGCTACTAAGAAGGCCGTTTTATAAGTCAGGTGTTTGAGACTACTTTTATGCATGGGTTCGAATGGGGGTCCCATGAGCTTAGCTAGCACCACGTTGAGGTCCCATCCTGGCGGTGGGTTAGAAATAGGAGGGTGAAGTCTCTTTACTCCTTCCATGAAGGCTTTAACCACTGGTACTTTCCACCACGAGACCTTGTTATGGGATGTGGTGTAAGCCGAGAGGGCTGCCAGGTGTACTTTCAGCGAGTTAAAAAACAACCCTGCATCCAGCAGGTGGAGCATGTATGTCACAACGTTGGAAGGAGTGCAATCAACCGGGTTGATTTGTTTATTCTGGCACCAGATAACGAATCTTTTCCACTTATCAAAGTAACAGTGCCTTGTATTTGGTTTCCTGGACTCCTTTAGAATGTCCATACACCTCTGTGGTAATTTGAGATGTCCAAACTCTATGACTTCAGGAGCCATGCTGCTAGGTTCATAGAGTTGGGTTCCTGATGCACTGTTTGACCCTGCTGCTGGGACAGTAGGTTGTACCAGGCTGGGAGTCTGATGGGTTCGCACACCGCCATCCTGCGTAGGTGTGGAAACCATGGTTGTCTCGCCCACATGGGAGCAACTAGGATGAGCGTCATCGATTCCTTGTTCATCTTGTACACCACCTTCCTGATGAGAGGAGTTGGTGGAAAAGCGTACGCAAACATCCCTGACCAGTTCATCCACAGGGCATTCCCTTGGGAGTCCGGTTGGGGGAACCTGGATGCAAATCCTGGGCATTGTTTGTTTTCGCTTGTGGCGAATAGGTCTATAGTGGGGAAACCCCACTGAGAGAAGAGATCTTCTACTACGTCTCTGTGAAGGACCCATTCGTGTTCTTCTGGGAGGGAGTCTCTGCTTAGAGCATCCGCTAGGGAATTGAGCTCCCCTGGAACATGTTGCGATGACAGGAAGATGTTCCGTCTGAGTGCCCATATCCATATTTTCTGGGCAAGCTTGGACAGATTTGGCGAACGAGTCCCCCCTTGCTTGTTCAGATAGAACATGGCTGTCGTGCTGTCCGTCCTGATCTGCACCGACAAGTTCAGTAGATGGGGCTCGAACGCCCTTAGCGCTCGGAATACTGCCAGAAGCTCTAGCAGATTGATGTGGTTCTTGGCTACTGAGTGAGACCAGAGACCCTGAGCTGTGTGGTGGAGATGGTGAGCTCCCCACCCAGTCAGGCATGCGTCTGTAGTCACCACTGCCTGTACTTCTGGATCGTAAAAGGGTTTTCCCCTTGCGAGATTCTCTCTTGTCCACCAGAGTAGGCTCTGTACTAGTGTTGGCGAAACGACCACTAGATCGTCCCACTGACCACTTGCCTGAGACCACTGTTTCGCCAACCATTCCTGCATGGGACGCATGCGCAGACGCGCGTGGGGGACCAGGTAAATGCATGACGCCATCATGCCCAGTAACCGCATAGCTTTGCGTACTGTTATCTGTTGACCTGACTGATAATGCGGAATTTGCAGAAGTATATTCCGAATTCTCTCTTCCGAAGGGAAGGTCAATCCTTTCTGAGTATCTAGGATAGCTCCTAGAAACTGTTTTGAGGTGCTTGGCACCAGACTTGACTTTTTCTCGTTGATGGAGAAGCCTAATTCGTGGAGGAGGTCGATAGTCCTCTGAATGTTTGACCTGCAAATTCCTGGGGTTTCCCCCGTTATGAGCCAGTCGTCCAGATAAGGGTACACCGGGATTGCTTCCCTGCGTAGGTGTGCAGCCGCCACCGCCAGTACCTTGGTGAATACCCTTGGTGCTGAAGCTATCCCGAAGGGCAGTACCTTGAATTGGTAGTGGCGACTGTGTACCTTGAAGCGCAAGTACTTTCTGTGCGCTGGGAGCATGGAAATATGAAAATAAGCATCTTTCATATCCAAGGTTGCCATGTAATCCCCCCTTTTTAGGAGGGGGATTACCTCTTGTAGCGTGGTCATATGGAATTTTTGGGGCTTGACATACTTGTTGGCAGGCCGTAAGTCCAATACTGGGCGCATTGTCAAATCTTTCTTTGACACAAGGAAGTAAGTTGAATAGATACCCTTGTTTACCTGGTGTCCTGGGACGAGTTCTATCGCGTCCTTTTCTAGCAGAATGGCGATCTCCTCGAGAAGGATCCTTTGATGCTCTAGGGAGTGCACCTTTTGTCGTGGAGGATGATTCCGGGGACGCTGCAGTAGTTCTATACAATATCCTGCGGATACTGTTGACAGCACCCATCTGTCTGAGGTGATCCCTTCCCAAGCCTGGGTGAAGGTGGAAATGCGTCCCCCTACTGGGGTTGCGTGGCAAGGGACCCTGAACTGAGCGTCACTGTTTTGGTGGAGGCGTGCCACCTCCCTTGTTGGGGCTGCCTCTGCCTCTTCCACGACCTCTCTTGTTACCCCTGCCGTAACTCTGGGTAGACTGCTGGTTGTTATTCCATTGTGTACCCTGTCCCTGGGCATAGTTGCCTCTTTGTGAATTTTGGCCGCGTGGGCGACGAAAATTATTGTTCCCCCTCTGGTTAGGGGGTTTGTAGGTAAGCTGGCCAAGGGATTTGAGAGTCTCATATTCATCTTTGGCATTTTTAAGTGCGTCTTCGACCGCTTTCCCAAACAATAGGTCGGGTTCCACTGGCTTGTCTATTAAAGAAGCCTGGGTCTCTGTCTTGAATCCCGACTGCCGTAACCACGCATGTCTCTTGATAACAGTACCTTCTGCTATCAATCTCCCTGCGTTGTCAGCTTTTAAAATGCAACCAGACACGGCTCTCCCCTCTGCCGAGATCCGAGCCAGCTGGCCCTTTAACGGTTCTGGAGCAGAGGCAATGAGCGCCGCGACTTCTTCCCATTGATGGCAATTGTAACTAGCCAACAGGGTGGTGGAATTCGCAATCCTTGCTTGGTAGGCGGACGTTGAGGCTACCTTCCTGCCAAGCCCGTAAAGGTTTTTGCTCTCCTTGTCGGGAGGAGCTTCTGATGAAGATAAGGGCGTGCCAGCCCTTTTTCTAGTGTTGGTCACCACTAGGGAATCTGGTTTAAGATGTCCCCTTATATACAGAGGGTCAGACTGGGCTGCCCGGAAAATCTTTTCAATTCTGGGGTTGACAGCTCTGGTGAGGTTAGGATTCACCAGGGAAGGATCTATTCTTCGTTGGATGGATTTGAGGATAGGGATGGCCTGAGCGACCGGTCTTCTCTCTCCTACAAACTCCTCCGCGAAGTCCCTTTCCTCCTGTACACCGTGGGTGTCGATGTGGAAGTGTTCCGCTGCTCGAGCGAGAACCTCGTTAAGGAGGGGCTGGTTATCAACTGGAGAGTCAGTAACTGGGGCTTCGCTTTGTACTGGGGAATCTACTCTGTACATTTCCTGCTCATCTTCTTCCTCCTCCAGGTCCTCATCTTCTGCATAGTAATCTGTCCCGGTTTGTTCTTCCATAATTTCTAACTCCTGGTCCTCTTCAGGGAAAACTTGTCCCTGGTAACTGGGGAGTGGAGTAGAATATGGAGTGGAGTAAGGCTGAACCTTGAAGGGTTCAGGTCTTTCGACCCGGGGCTTTTTACTTAGCGGGATAGGATCGGAGGAGCCTGAGGGTGTGGCCCCTTGAGGGTTATATGAAAGAAAGTGTTCTGGGTTCTTGTCATAAAAATCAGCCAAGGAAGACATCCTAGACATAACCCTGTCTATGTCTACACTGGACCATTCCCTGGAACAGGGTATTACTTTAGCAGGTGATGATTTATGGGACTTTTCAAGGGTAGACTTGAGTTTACTTGTCTGCCTAGGGTGAGAGGATGGCTTTACAGGGGTGGAAGGCTGTGCTTTCCGCTGTTTCCCCCCCTCCCCATGCGTGGAGAAATGTTTTCCCTGTCCCTTGGAGGCCCCAGAGACTTTCGACGCCTGGCGCCGAGGGTCTGGAGAGGTATCTGGGCGTGGGGCCTCACTGGTGTTAACCGCGGTCTCGGTATCTTGGAGCGCGGCCTGGGGGTGGAAGTCGTCTTCGTCTCCCGACGATCGAACTTCCGTTAATGTGTGTAGCGAGGCACTCTTGGCAAGAGTGGATGATTGCCTTGCGTCGTGAGGTGATCTCGATCGAGAGCGCCCAGAGGACACCGAGTCGGACCGTTCTTTTTGTGTCTCTTTCCGGAAAGTCGACGTCGTCGAGGTCCGGTTGGTCTTAGTGTGTTTAGTGTGTGCTAGGTGTGTAGCGCTTGCGTCGCCGGGGGTCTTCCCCATAGCCGCCCTGCCGGACGACCTTCCGAGGTCGGGGACCTGCGCTCGTCGGCTGTCTTTCGACGCCATAATGCCCTCGCCGTCCGAAAGTACGGCGTCGCTGCCATCGCTGAAGGCGCCCTCCGCTGCCATGGCCTCCTGCCTGGCGTGGTGGGCCCAACGCTTTGTCGAACGGTCCTTAAGTGTCTTAGGTTTAAACCTACTACACGCTCTGCAGTTCGCTTCGGGGTGATCCCTCGGCAAGCAGAGATTGCACGTGGCGTGCCTGTCGACCCAAGGGTATTTGCGATTGCACTTGGGGCAGAATTGAAAAGGGGTACCCTCCATACGCACCTTAAGGCAGCGGGCTGCTAAGTGTAGGAATATATAAATGTAACTATATATATCAAGAGTGAAGAGTATGTACCACCCCCCACTCTCCCTACTTGTAAGGGCCGAGGCCAGCGGCCTACTAGGCCCGGGCCGAGGCCAGCGGCCTTCCGAGGCCCAGATCCGTCGTGCAGCAGTCGACGGTCGATGACTTCTCCAGCCGTCGTCGAGGTTGAGGGTCGACGTTGGGGTGGGGAAGGGAATGAATAAGAAGTATAATTATAATAACAGCAAAAGTATGGCTAAGGCCAGGGAACTCCGCAAGATGCTTCCGACCAGTATGGCGGAAAAAAACAATCTGAGGATCCTACACGCGTGAGGGATCTTGGGTACAGTGGACGTTACACTAGGGATAGTATTACTGGCACGCCTGTGTCGACGCCCATTTTCGACTTTCGAAAAACAAACTGTAATACTCCGCAGCTTCCACTAGATGTCGGCCTATGCACAGCATGTGATCTAAGCAGATTCCACAAGCCTCAGAAATATATATATATATATATATATATATATATATATATATATATATATATATATATATATAGTTCTGTCATGGACTCTTATTTATAATGCATAGTGACATCGTGGAATTATATGACTGGGCAGGCTTAGCTAAACACACCTCTAACCCACTGGATTGGTCACGGGTGCTAGTCCCCGCCTCGTTCTCAGCTGGCTGGATTTCAAGGGCAGGCTGTCATATTTATGATCAGAGTTTTACAATGTCCAAAAACCTCCCCCAGTTACTTTAGCTAAAATCCGATTTTGCCACAAATGGTACATTTATACAGTTGAAGTCTCTTAGCAATTTACATAAACAGGTTACATATTTTATGCAGACCATTGCCGTCCAACCCTGCAATCTGTGAGACATTGTTTTGTACATTTGATAATCTTTGGTCACTTTCAGTGTGAAATGTCCGGCCTAACATTCTGCAACTTCACACGCGCGTGCATACTATCATAGGGCCTATTTCTGTTAATTTCTTATGTTCCATCATATGTCCTTTCCCCATGATTCACATTCTTATGTGCCCCATACATGCTATTGACAGCCAAGACCTCTAATTCGAAAGCCACACAAATCACATTTAAAATACTAAATGTTTTCAAATTTTTGTTGCAAAGATAACAGTCTTCAAAGTTTCTTAATAAAATAGTCTTTTCAAACAAATGGGCATTCTTTGTCGTGCACTGGACCATTTCTTTTTTTTTTGTTCAGCTACCACCAACTGTCAATTCCTCCATGGTAAGGTGGGGGTTTCCCAGCTTGATTGAAGGCGTTTTGGCCCTTTTCCACTTTGCACTTGCGTGTCCTGGAAATTCCATTGTAGAGGGCTCGGCCCAGACCACATTCTGTCCAACCTAATAATTATCACTGGGGTGTTGGTATCTACCGAGAGGGGCCCTTTTGGTTTCTGTCATCCTCTCAGCAGAAACCTGTGTTGACTGATTCCTCCCCCATGTAGCCACCGAAGTTTAATTTAAATATATTTATTTTTGTTCTGAATTGGAAGGAAACTTGCTGAATAGAACCATTTCATACATTGTCTTTTCACAGTACAATCCCCTTTCACTTTACTAGGCAAGAAGAAGTTTTTGTTCAACATAGTATACTCCAACAAGCATTTTTCTTCTTTACTTTGCCAAGCCCATTTTTACACATGTGGTGCAAGCTGCAAATTCGGGTTTTGACTTTCCATTTGAATTCCCACACTGTTTTGCAGCCATATTTATTTTCTTCTAGGCAGTAGTTTATTTGAACCACCTATGCACTGAAATTGGCTTAGCCCAGAGCTGGAGTCTCTTTGAATTACTGATCACTGACACTTTGTAACTTAAAAAGTTAAGCTTTTTCTGTGCGGCGGAAAATTGAGTTTCTTTGTTGATTTTTTTCAGATTAGGTTTGACAGGGCCTGTATTCAGGGGTCATACTTGGTTTTGCTGAAGCACAATGGGGATATGAATGGGCATGGCAGGGCCTTGTTTATAACAGTAGTTTGAGGAAGAACAGATAAAAATAGCATCAGAGTAGCATCATTTTAAGGTAAAATACCCCCTTTCCAATGGGGACTTTAGGCTGACAGCAAAGCGGTGCTGCTTTTTCACTATTTCTTTTGCAAGCTCCCTCAGTGTGCCCTCTTGTTCCAACCTGCCCAATATGTGCTTGGCAAGATGGTGCAGCCCTCTTTTTGTCGCTGCAAAATGCAGTTTTGAGGCCATGGTGCTCACAGGAGCCAGCATAGCCATTTTACTGTTGACTGCAGATGCGCAGTTTGGTGATGTGGGGAAGTACTGCTGAGTGGGTAAATATATCCCACACCGTGACCAGGTCTAAAAACAGACGATGTGAGTGGTCAAGAATGGAATTTTCTCAATTGTAGTTCTACAGCTGTGTGGTGACACCTTTTTTTTTTTTTTTTTTAGAGAATCTTGGAGGGTCAGGGCAAACCAGCAATTGGTCAATAGTTTGCAAGATCTTGATGATCCAATGTTGGTTTCTTTACTAGTGGTGTAAGAAATGATTTCTTAAGTTCTTGAGGTAAGTTTCCCTGTTGTAATGCAGCATTCACAAAATCAGTCAAAATATTTGAGAGACGAGGAGTGTTGCACAGCACTACAAGATAGGCTGGGATGGGATCGTAATCATGATTCCTTGGTTTGAGTTTTTGAATCAAGATATAATCTGAGTTTACGAGTGAAAATGAAAAACCTCACTATAACGGGGTAGTGTAACGCTCACCTGATTCCCACGGAGGCGTAGGTCTGGGTTCGAGTGCTGATGCTTCTTCAATGGTGAAGCGCAGGACTCTGAAGATGGACAGGAAGGGGCCCTCTACTCTGGCTTCTCTGGCTCGCAGGAATATTCCCCTGTGCGTGAAAAGGGAGTATTACCTACTGACAGAATAATGCTCAAGCCTCCCACTCCCTTCCAACCCTCCACGATACCCTTCCACGATTCCCCGTGAAGTCTCACCTTAGGGTTTGGAAGGATGAGTTCTCAATCCGGCTTCTGATGCAGGGGCGCGTTGAAACCCAGTTACTTCACTGGATTGAGGTTTGATGGGAGTTCAAATAAGCTTGACTATTCAGGTAAGGCGCTGTAAAAGTTCTGTTGCAAGTTCAAAAGTTCAAGCTTAATGTTCATTGTCTTATTGCAGCAAGCGCTAATGCTTATGTCTTTTTTTCCCCTTAGGGGCCGGGGTTCGGAATGCTGGAGATATGGCGCCGACCCGAAGAGAAACGTGCAGTTCCAGTAAATGACAGGCAAGTTCTGGATGAGCGCTCGGGTAATGTCTTTGCATTCGCTCATTCAATGT
Source organism: Ambystoma mexicanum (assembly GCF_040938575.1). Lineage (NCBI taxonomy): Eukaryota > Metazoa > Chordata > Amphibia > Caudata > Ambystomatidae > Ambystoma > Ambystoma mexicanum. The sequence continues at coordinate 1,343,559,202 of NC_090922.1, forward strand.
CCTTGTCTTTTTTCCCCATAGGGGCCGGGGTCCGGAAAATGCCTGGAAGCGGCAAGACCCGAAATGAAATGGGAATGACCCAACAGGTAAGTCTTAGAAGGAAACTGAGCTTTTCCTATTCCCTTCCTTCTCTCACCTTCTGTTCTTGTCTTTTTCTCTCTAGGCTCTGGGAAGTGGCTGTGGATCCGGATGATCGCTGCTGAAGATGGAGGCGCCCAGGAAAGGTGAGTGGAATGCAGCGCTGCAGCGATCGTAGCGAAATGCTTTTAAAAATGATGTCTTCCTTTTCAGGATCGTCGGTGTGATGTCTCCGTGGTGCAGATTTAGCAGGTAAGGTCTCTTGTCTCCCTTTGCAGGTGACCCAGGATACTGACAGGCGTGGCTGAAGTCCAGATGCAGGAGCTGACACGGTGAGCGTCCAGCTGCGAGGAGGACAACGCGAAGCGTGAGTTGCTGATCGGGCGTGGTTTAAATAGCTTTGGAAGAAGTTCCAGATATGTATCCTTCCACCGATCAGGTATGTATCCTTCCCCAACCACACCCAGGTGCAAAGTAGTACCACAGGTTAAGTAGTTCCATTCAGGCCTCAAGAGGGCCTGGATGTAGCAGCATGGTCTGCATCAGGTAAGTGCACAGTAAAACACTTGAACACATGCCTAACTTTATGAGCCTGGTGCCTAAGGCGCCAGGACCGGGGTCCAACATGAGCCTGGCGCCTAAGGCACCAGGACTGTGTCCAAAGGGCCCCTGCTTGGGCCCGCTGGCACTTCCCTGGGGGAAATGATGACTGCCTCTGGGGTTGCTGGGTCGGACCTGGCTCCTTGGAGGTAGGCATCATGACAGGTAGATATTATTAAAAAATCCCGATTCTGACTAGGAATTTGTAGATTGACTATTTGTGAATCAATATTCAAGCGAATAGAGTTGACTTTGTCAAAGAAAAGCGTTAAACTCATTTGCCAGGATAAGAGATGGAGCGAGGCACATTCAGGTGATGTTAAGTTCTTAATTGGATCGAATCTTTGAAGAATTTGTCTTTGAAAGAATTGTGGCTTTGCCAATTCAATTCCCTGTTTAAATGCTGCCAATGCAATTTGGCATTTTGCCAGTCAATATCTTTGGTTTTCAGACAGATTTTCGATTTCTTACAATACTTTTGCTTTAGGTCTTTTAAAGAGTCAGAAAACCAGGGATTTTTATTTTGTTTTTTGCTTTCAAAGGTGCCCAGGTTCGCAACATCATGTTAGTTTGGTAATATTTATCACAATTATTGTCAATAGGAAAGGGTATTAATTCTGCAATAAGGGAGATCCTGTGATAGCATCAACATCTTTCTTGCTGCGAGACAAGATGACATTCATCAGGATGACTTTAGGTGAACCCACAGTCAATGGAAATGGAAAATACAACAGATAAATGGTCAGACCATATCTCTGCCATATTTTCCTGATGAATTGCATACAGACCTCTAAACAAAACTCAATCCAAACAATGTCCCAGGTTATGAGGGGCCAATGTGGTTAATAGTAATAAATCATTTGCCACAAGTATTTAATTCAGATTTAGCCAGTCTAGAACAATGCACCAGACATTAAAATCGCCAAGAATCATCAGTTTGGGACATTGCAAGGCTTCCGAGGACAAAATACAATTCTAGTTTATCAAGATAAATAAACAATAGGGCCTGGCAGTCTAACATAAACGTACCTGCGTAGACTCATTTGATGAGGTGGATAAAGTGCAAGCAAAAACCGGGGATAGTTCTGCCTAGTTTAAACAATGAAAATTAGATAGTGCAAGTAGAGATCTAAAAATTATAGCACACCGCCACTTTATGTTCACGATTTTCCCATTTTATCAAAAAGCTTGGAGGAACGAGTCGATGCAACTGTGAAACGGAATGGCCTGAGAACCATGTTACAATTATAAAAAAGGAAATCTAGATTTAATACAATAATATTTTTCTATGCCACTGCATTCTTTACAGCTGATCTAGCAATAATTAATACTCCTTGTAAGCAGGGGCTAAGATTAGAACCAATGGCAGCTTCAGTTGAATATACTGTGTCCCTAGGTTTGTAAATTCCCAACCATCTGATTTTATTCAGGGTGTGAAGGTTGATGGAGCACAGGTAGTCCCCCAACCTCAACAGAAAGTTCACAGGTATACATATTTCCCTAATATGAAAAATGTGTTAAAATATATAAATTTTACCATGTCTGATGTATACTTTCCCCGACTGTCACACTGACAGCGTCATGCCGAATAGGCCAAACAGGGTTTTCGTCAGCAGACGTGAGCCAGTTATGGCCTGTGTCGCTCTGCAATCCAGTCATGCGCACATGCAAGCGCTAGTCGCTATGCGGAATGAAGTCCAGGATGAGCACAACTCATGCTTGGCTCGTCCCCCGCCGCTCTTAATGTGGTTCAGCTAAATAAAAAGCAGATGCAATTAATGCAGAATGATTAGCCCCATAAAATCATGCAAACAGTGAATTTACCACACATTTCTTAAAACCTAAAAAAAGTGTCTAAAATCACTGCAAAATTTAATTAAACTAGTAAAAAGCATTATGGTAATGTTGTCACAGAGCGAGGCAACACTAAAACAGCAGTCCAGATCCGGTAGGTCGCGCTGCCTGTTGCCACGCTGACCTGTTGCCGCGCTGACCCAAGCCAATTATGGCCTGTGTCGCTCGGAAATAGTGTGTCACTAGAAATTCATATAATTTGTGTTCCTCATCATATCCTATCATTTCATATCATATTATTCCTCCTTAAACAGAAGTCAAAGTGTTATGACCCATTAAGTCCCCTTGCAAGGCAAGGTTTGGATGAGCTTTTCACAGATAATTGTTCAAAATGTAGGCTGCAAAGAGCAAACGTGCAAACTAATATCATAATAATGGGAGTAACACTGACTTCAGCCATAAAGAAACAGCAAATAGGAATGTCATCATACTGTCTAAAGAGATAAGCTACTTACAGAATAGGAAGTGTTAATCGATATATAAACACTATTGGGTCATGAAGCAAGTTTAACAGTTTTCTACGTTAGAGTGCATGTTTTATTTCAGCCAAAGGTTTATTTTAAACCTCCCCCTTTGGGCCTGTTAGAACAGAGAAATGTCTCTAGTTCAATTAGTGTGTCTATTCCTGTTAGTCTCTGGAGAGGGATCCCCAAGTGGCTTGACAGATTGTTTTTAGAGCCCGGTCTTTCCAAGAAGAAATAATGTATTTTATGAAAGTTAAATAAATGTCCCTAGAACATGAATATTCAAAATACAACATTGGAGGATTAGACTAATATGCGTAAGGGGTGAGAATTGCTTTAAACAAGATTGCTTCACTAAAAAGGCTATCAAACCAGTTATTTAACATTGGTTTCATCGACATGTTTATTTCAACACAGCATAGCTTATACTTTTTAATGATAAGTCTTTTAGGCCAGAACTTTCTCAAGCATTACACACACTTGCTTTTATAGGCAGTCTAGTGCCTGTTAATTTGTGTAGGTTGTGGGTCCCAGAGGGATTCCTCCATTCGCAATCTGAACTTTTAAAAACAGACTCAAGTGTAGCTATGAAACAGATATGAAGGAAGTGTCATGTGTTTTCCACTTGCCTGTCGGCAATGGACTAGCTAGTACGAAACTATACGTTTTCTGCTTTCTCCGAAGACTGAGAAACTGTGCCATGGGGCACACAGCCGATACACTTGCTTGGTTGATAAATCCCTGAACAACTACAGTTGAACTAGTTGAACCAATTATGGTTGCAGAATTATAGTTGAACCAGAAAACTAGTCAAAAGTAATGGATGAGCTCCACTTCCTCGCCTAACTACGCAACTGTTTTTCTCACTTGAAGGACTGCAGCATAGCTGGACCAACCCAGATTTCTAAACCGACCAAGATGTTGTGCGTCCCGCAGCATACAAAGGGAAACTGATTGTGGAGGATGAGCAAATACCTGAGGAAAAACTATCAGACATAGTAACAAACTCTGAAAATACTATGCTCCCTGTTTTGGAGTGAGTCTTTTTTAGAAAGCCTTTTCATGGCACCACAGAGTTTGCAGAAACCCTTTCAGCGCAACCACAGTCATCCGACAGCCAACTTTTGCACCACTCACTCTGCGCGAGGGAGATCTAGGCACAGCTGCTGGGATTAGCAGCTGTGTTTAAATCACCCTTGCACCAAATATAAGCATAGTCCTAGCATATATAAAAACACTTTTACTGCACTTACTAATATATGAATGCCAGTATTGAAGGTTCAACACTTTGCCACAAAGCAAAGAACAAGTTATTTCTTACCTGGTAACGTTCTTTCGATGGGATGGTCCGACGACGTATTCCATATCTATGACATGTAATCACCACAGCTGTGCTGCTTCGGAAACGTTTTTCGGCTTCTGCGTCCTGCGTCGATGACGTCGATGCGCCGTCCTCGAGGACCTCCTCCGACGTCCGACGTCATCCGATGTGATAAGTAGGACGCACGACGCCCGTAGCCTCAGTTGTAGTTTTTTCCCCCAGAACGTGTGACATTAGTCAACTGCCAGTCAGACACAAAGCCTTGTGGAATGTAAGCTGCAATCGCAAAAGAAATTCTGCAGTGGGGAAGGCAGGGCGGGAGCGATATGGAATACGTCGTTGGACCATCCCATCGAAAGAACGTTACCAGGTAAGAAAGTAACTTGTTCTTCGAGGGGATTGGGTCCTCCGACGTATTCCATATCTATGACAGACTCCCAAAGCAGTACCAGAGCAAGGAGGAGGGAAAGAATTTAGAATCACAATTTAGAATAGCCAATCAAATAGCAGAGCAAAGGACCGCCTTGCCAAAGGCCAGATCCTGTCCTTGGATGGAATCGAGGGAATAGTGACGTACAAATGTATGTACTGAAGCCCAGGTGGCTGCATCACAGATGTTGCGAATAGGAACACCCCTCTGCAGGGCAGTAGACGCAGCCATACCCCTGGTAGAATGGGCCCGCAAGCCAGCCGGTGGGTCCTTACCCGCCAAGCGGTAACACTCCGAGATGGCCAAAATAATCCAGAGACAAAGTCTGTTTCGTCACAGCTTGCCCCAGGTTTGCTTTCCAGCGTAACCAATAAAGAGTTGATCGTCCACTCTGACCCGGGACATGCGTGAAACATAAAAGCTTAAAGCTCTCCTAGGATCAAGCCCATGGAGCCTCTCCTCTTCCTTACCAGGATGCGGAGGAGGATAGAATGCCGGAAGAACAACCTTCTGGGCCAAATGAAATTCCGTCACTACCTTTGGAAGAAAAGAAGGACGAACTCTAAGGACAACCCTGTCCTTGTGAAATACAGTGAAGGGTGGCTTAACTGAAAGTGCCTGTAACTCACTCACTCTGCGAGCGGAAGTAACCGCAACTAAAAACACAGTTTTCAGAGTTAACAGCCTCAAAGGGCAAGAATGTAAAGGCTCAAACGGAGCACCCATAAGAAACTTAAGAACAAGGTTTAAATCCCAACCGGGCAACAGGAAAGGTGACGGAGGGAACACAGTAGTGAGCCCTTTCAGAAACTGTGAAATTAAAGGGATTTTAAAGTAAGAACACTCTTCAGACGAGCGCTTAAAGATGGACAGCGCCGCCAGGTAACCTTTAATGGTACCCACTTGCAAGCCCCTGTGGGCCAAAGAAAGTAAAAAGGACAGAACCATGGGGATGTCACATGCAAAAGGATCCACATTCTGAACTCTGCACCAGTCGCAGAACTTACGCCAACGGCAACGGTACAGAGACTTTGTTGCTGGCCTTCGGGCCGAAAGCAACACCTCCATCACGTCTTCAGGGAGGTCCCAATCCTTATACCTCAACCTTTCAGAAGCCAAGCGTGAAGGTTGAGGGATCTGACCTCTGGATGGAGAACCTAACCCCCTTCCCTTGAGAGCAGATCGTCTCGGTAGGGAAGACGACGTGGAGGGCAGATGGACAAGTCGAGAAGGTCCGGGTACCACGTCCTCCGAGCCCACGCCGGAGCAATGAGGATCATCCGGGAACCGAATTTCCGTAACCTCCGCAGCACTTGCGGAATGACGGGGACTGGAGGAAACGCGTACAGCAGCGGGAATGACCACTCCACCACGAACGCGTCTCCTATGGCTCCTCTTGGAGGAAATTCCCGCGAGCAAAACCTTTCGCACTTCCGGTTGACACTGGAGGCGAAGAGATCCACTTGAGGGGTCCCCCAAAGGGCGAAGATCTCCAGGAGAATCTCCTGAGCCAATTCCCACTCGTGAGAGATCGCGCTCTGCCTGCTCAGAGCGTCCGCCGTCACGTTTTCGTCTCCGGCCAGATGAACTACCGAGATCGAAACTTCCTGCTGGATGGCCCAGAACTCGAGCTGCATCGCCTCCCTGCACAGAGGAAGTGACCCTGCCCCCCCCCCTTTTTGTTGAGGTAGTGCATGGCCACTGTGTTGTCGTCAGGATCAGGACACTCCTTCCTCGCACAGTCGTCAGACCAACGACCGCTGACTGTCAGCCCGTTGGCATGAGCTCCCCATCCCGTGAGGGATGCATCCGTCACGATCGTCACCTCCGGCCAGGGAAGCCAAAATGGAGCCCCCTTCATCAAGTTGCCTTTGACGGCCCACCACAGAAGGTCCCGGCCGACCGAGGGCGGCACCTGAACCGGGTCCGACAACCTGCCGGAGGACTGCGACCATTGCGTCTTGAGTGCCCACTGCAAAGATCTCATCCGCAGGCGAGCCTCCGGCACCAGAAGAATGCAGGATGCCATGAGGCCGAGCAACCTCAAGAACTCGAACGCTGGGAGCGTCTGGGCATGCTGAAACTTGTGCACCATCTGCTGAATGTGAAGAGCCCTCACCTGGGGAGGAAAACACTGCCCCAGGGAAGTGTCGAGCACTGCTCCGATGTACTGGAGCCGCTGTGTTGGCGTCAAATGGGACTTCTTTAAATTGAGGGAGAAGCCCAGCCTGTGAAGGGAGTGGCATGTGACGGACAGATGATCCAGGACTTGCTCGGGAGAGCTCCCCCTGATCAACCAATCGTCCAGGTAGGGGTAGACGTGAATCCCCCCTTGCCTGAGATGCGCTGCCACCACCACCATGAGCTTGGTGAAAACCGTCGGGGCGGAGGTCAATCCGAACGGCAGGACCTGAAACTGAAAGTGCGAGTCGCCAACCGCGAACCTCAGGTACTTCTTGTGCTTGGGATGGATCGGCACATGGAAGTAAGCATCCTTGAGGTCGAGAGACACCAACCAGTCCTGAAGCTGAAGGGCCTGAAGGACTTGAGAGAGAGTAACCATCTTGAACTTGTCCTTCCCGAGGAGTTTGTTCAAACCGCGCAAGTCCATGATGGGTCTCAATCCCCCGTCTTTCTTCGAAATCAAAAAATAAGGGGAATACCATCCCTTGTTCCTCTCCGCTACAGGCACCATTTCTATGGCGCCTTTCTCCAGCAGGGCTTGAATTTCCTGCACAAGGAGCGGATCCGGACTCTGCAAAGAGAGGTTCCCAGGTGGATTGTCGCGAGGCCTGTGCCGAAAGGGAAGACAGTAGCCGTGGGTTATGATCTCCAGAACCCACACATCTGAAGTAATGGCTTGCCACTCTACAAGATGCTGCGCCAGCCTTCCCCCAACCAGCGAACCATGGGACATGGCCTCATGACTGAGTGGGAGCGGCAGCGACGTTACCTGAGGGCAAAGAGGCAACTGCCCGAGCGGCCTTGGCACCACGGGTACCCTGTCGTCCACCTCTGGTACCCCTGCGTTGGCCTCTTTGACTGCCAGCTCCTCTCGCTTTACTGAAGGAGTAATAGCGAAAGGAACCACCCCTCCTCCACTGCTGTCCCCTAGGACGAAAAGGCGGACGTTGGCGAACTGCAGCGCCCAACGACTTCGCTGCAGCTTTTGAGGTCTGCAACCTCTCAAGGCTCACGTCAGCCTTGCTGCCAAAAAGGTGTTCACCGTCAAAGGGCATGTTGAGGAGCCGGGACTGCACATCAGGAGCAAACCCCGACTTCCGCAACCACGCAAACCTGCGTATCACGGTGCTCGCCGCCATGGACCTACTGACGCATTCAGCTAAGTCCAAACCCGACTGAACGGGCTCACACATGGCATCCTTACCATCCTGGACAATAGCAAGGAAACCATCCCGTTCGTCCCCTTCGGGAATATGTTCAGCCGCTAACGCAACACAGTTCCACAGAGTGTGTGTGAAACGAGACAAGGCACAAATGGAGTTGGCCGCCTGAAGCGCCATACCACCAGAAGAAAACACTTTCTTCGCCCAGCCATCAAAACGTTTGTCGTCCCTATCAGGAGGGATGGTAGGGTACGACGCCTGCTTTGCCGGGGCCGTGGCCGCCTGCACCACCAAACTCTCCGGAGTGGGGTGCCTGGTCAAGTAGCAGGGGTCGCTACTGGCTGGATGGTATTTTCGCAACAAGGATCTGCCCACCGCCGGGAGACTCTCCGGAGCAGTCCAAGCCGCCGCCACCCTTCTCTGTAAAGCCATATGGAACGGCAGTACCGGGTCAGTTGGGGGACCAACATCAAGGATGTCCGTTAGATCATCCTGCACAAACTCCACTGGCGGAGCAGACCATCCCAAGTACTCCGAAACCCTAGCCATAAGGCGCCTGTACGAGGAATCGGCATGAGAGCCAGACTCAGGCCTACAAAACTCCACCTCCGGAGAGGTGTCCAGTCCACTGGCATCATGCAGTGACTGCCTCAAATCGTCAAACTGACTATGGCCCGAGACAATTTCATCTGGAACCTGACTAGGAACCAGGCCATCAGAATCCTCATCCGCCTCTGAAATATATTCCAGGTGGCGAAAATAAGGCACCAGAGAGTGCTTGCTCTTAACCAGAGCCTTCCTAGGGGGTTCCCCCGTGCCACGGGGTACCTCCGACACGAAAGGTGTCGATGGCGTCGAGCGTATCGGCGCCGGCGTCGAGAGAACAGGCATCGCTGCCGAGAGGATCGGCGTCGAGGAAATCGGCGTCGACGTCAGATGCAGCGCCGCCAGCATCGGCGGCTTCGACACAGCCCTCGAAGCCGGAGCCTCGAGAAAGCCTGTCGACGCCCTTGACGCCTCAGACATCGACGTCTCCCTCGAAGACCTCACAGGTGCACACGGTCTCGAACGCATCGAGGACCGGGACCTGGAATGGGTACGTCGAGAACGAGTCTCCTTGTCCCAACGGGACCTCTCCCGTGACTTGTGCCGACCACTCTTGCGAGCGGTGTCTCTCGACCGACCCCACTCGGGGGCGCGGCCGGCTTAGTACCCTGCGACTCAAGAATCGTCAGCATTTTCTTCCCTAAGGAAGCCCATTCCTCCGGCGTTGCACGGCTGGTGGGGTAAGCGACGTGCCGGGGAGAGTCCTCCGAAGAGGACCTGGAAGACGACCGGTGTCGGCGCTTCCGAGAATGCCTCGAAAAGACTGAGGAGTGGCGAGACCGACTCCTAGAAGGAGACCCACGAGACTTCCGACGATGACGCGGAGAGTCACCCCTCGAATCATCCGTCGAAAGCCCCGCAGACTTCGACTTCCGGGGCTTGGACACCCGACCTACCGACAACAACTTCTTACGTTCGCGTAAGGCTTTGGACGTGAGCGACAGGCAGTCGATACAGTCATCCGTGTCGTGGGCCTCCCCGAGGCACCAGAGGCAGGCGTCGTGCGAGTCCGTCACCGACATCTTGGACCCACACTCCCCGCACTTCTTGAAACCCGGACGCAGGGTCGAAGACGAAGTAGAAGACATCTTCACACGAAGGATTTTCACAAAAACGAACAGGTTCGAAGAACCGAGAAGAACAGAACTCCAAAGAGTCGAGGCGTTAACCGAGATTCACGAAGCAACACATTCGCGGAAAAAACGGAACTGAGGCTACGGGCGTCGTGCGTCCTACTTATCACATCGGATGACGTCGGAGGAGGTCCTCTACGACGGCGCATCGACGTCATCGACGCAGGATGCAGACGCCGAAAAAAGTTTCCGAAGCAGCACAGCTGTGGTGATTACATGTCATAGATATGGAATACGTCGGAGGACCCAATCCCCTCGAAATAGGGCTTATAGTTTGAAGGCACAACTTTCATACTTACCGTGCAATTATATATATGGTTGCAAAGTATGTAGAAAAGTTGTGCATCACCAAACAATAAGCTCAGTTTGGTCTTGTAGCAACGTGGCGAGCGTTGAAGATGGGAGACCCGGTTTGTATTTCAATAAGTGCAATCACATTCTTGTTTTAACATATGCCAGGATTGTGTGGCCATTTAACTGGAGCCGATAGATCCTTGTGCCCAGCTGACATATGCTAGTCCCTAAACAATTAAAACTGAATGGCATGGAAGCGCATATGAGGTGCCCCACAGCAGAGAAAGGCACAAAGACGCCAAAAAGATAGAGTGAGTCGAGTGGGGGTAGTACATTAGCCCACAAATGGAAGGACCCCTCCCCACTGTCCCTGGTCCTCTTTGTGGAACTAGGGCCTTCCTCTTGCTGGCAAATGGGCCAGCATCAGTCACAGGAGCCTTTGATAAGTTTACGAAATCCTCTTGGAAAAGAAAGAAAATTCTCAAAGTAAGACCCTCAAGCCCAGAGGTAGTAGAAACTGGCACAGATGATAGCTCATCACACACGAGTGAGGAGATTTCAGATGATCTCCCAGAGGCAATAAACCCAGAATCTGTGCCTTCTCCAGGTGAGCAGGAACACAAAGAGCCCATGCCAGGCATGTCACTAGGTGACACAGCAGCGGGCACTCAAGACTGCATCTTCGACCAAGAGGATTTAAACCATCCAAAATCCCCTCAATGGGCACCATAACCAAGAGTGTTGAACTACCAGAAGTTGAGGCTTAGAAAAGCCTTGGACAAGAAGGTCCGTCGGCGGATGAGGGTGGAATGCCTGAGAGAGCAGATTTATGTGAAAGTGGCTGCCACTTGCCAGCCAGAGACCAGGATGATAACCTTCCTGGGGGAGTTGCCTAAAGACACAAGGAAGGGTATTGATTGGGCATGGAAGGCGCATGAAGACAAGCTCCTAAATGTGGCGGTGCTTTTAGCAAAGATTCTGGATGTCTCAGGGAAGGCGTCAGACACATGGCTCCGTATGGACCAGCAGGTGAAGGTTGGTTGCGCTCAGCGAGCCATTTGTTTTCTAGGAAATCCAAACTGTCCGAACTTGGCAGAGAGGCATAAATAAGTGCACATTAAGATAACCCCCAAGCTCTGAGAAGTATCCCCTTCAGAAGCAGAACCAGCCACACAAGGTTTACTATTTGGAGACCCCTGTGCTAAGCAGATTGCCACATTTGTTAGTACCTTTATGTCCTTGGGAAAGGAACAGTCTTAAGTATTTGATTTTCAAATTTATTTATTGGCATTTAGTTAGGATTACAAAAACACCACTGGCGGATGCTTCCACCAGTGCCAAATTAACAGATTTTCCGTAATTATGCTGCAACACTTGAACAGTAACTTTCAAACAACAATTTAACATTAACTGCCTCCTGGGTTGGGGGCGTGGCTACATGGCCATGGGATAGGAAGTGACTCGGAGGTGCTCCCATTTATCCTACAAGATCCTTGAAAAAAGATGTGCTCAGAGCTGACTGCGACGTGAGAGCCTGAATCCACTGTGGTATGAATATGTGAGGCACAACATAACCTGAAAGCTGTTGACAACCGCAGCAGTGGCGAGACAGGGTGAGCTGCTGAGGAGTTAGAGCACCCCAGTGTCGGATGGAAAAGATGGCAGCCGGACTAGAACAAGAAGCCATCCAACGAACTACGATATGGAACGAAGGAGAGCAGGAACAGACGAATGCAAACATCCAGACTGGCCGTAAACACCAGCAGCTCGCCAGCTGACCCGCACTACATTAGCATCCGAAGCTCTAATAAGGAGAGCCGCTGATGCGAACAAACCAGAACAATAATAACAAAATGTAAAAAATAAATACATTTTAAAAAGCAAAGGAGCAGCTGCGGTGGGCGCAGGGTATTCAAGTCATTGCCCTGGAGCTCCTGTCACCTTACATGCTAAGTGGAATTTCAGTAACATAGGATCAGCGGGCTGCAACTCCTGCTGGGCTAATGGAGATCTAAAGAGCAACAGAAGTGGATACATTGTCGCCAGTGCACCGGCAAGGTAAGTCGGACAGACGAGAGCGCGATGGCTGATGAGATAAGGAGTAGCTCAAAACGAAAAGCCTGAAGGCGATGACAACAAGAAGACAAGTACAATGAATCCACTAGGAGTGCAGCTCTAAGCATAATAGGCACTCAGCAAATACTCAAGCACGGACACGGAATAAACCGGATAGTACAACACTGTGCAATTGACGAGGTAACTGAATGTCACGAATTCCCAAATACACTGGAGGCATGATTCAGTCATAACACTGGCTGAGAGGGCCGTATACAGGCGAAGCTACGGTGGAATGAATGAAACGGTCTCCTGGGTTGTCATGTATAATGTTCTACAGACTACTGACAAGGTGGGTGTCTGGGTAGTGGAGGGGGGTGGGGGGGGGGGCAAAACCAGTTCAGAGGTCATCTGGGCCTGTGATGGCCCCGTTTCAAGTGACTTAGTTTGCTTCGTGGATCTGAGATTCTCTCCAAGTAAATTGTTCGAGGGAGTTTATCATCCGGGGAGTGGAACAGTTTTGCCATGGTGTCTTTCCATGCAGCTAGTGCCATGCTCGAGTACTCAGTGGACCTGGCTACACTATCCTCCCAGGTGCTCTTTTCAGCGCTCGCCCATTTCTCAAGTTCTTTATGCCACACCGTGAAGATCGGACCTGTGGGCTTTTCACATGAAATGGCCATAGTTCTTTTAGCCATAATGCACACTAAGTCCATCAGTTTAACTGATTGCTTGAATTTAGCTAGTCTGGGGTAAGTTCCTAAGAGGCATTCTGAGGGAGTCCACTCATACCTGGTCACACCCGCCTCTTCGCATGTTTGCTTTATTTTTGACCAGAGGGTCTGAGTCTTATTACAGTTCCATAACATGTGGATCAGGTCTGCGTTATCAGCCCCACACCAGGTGCAGTTCGGTTGCGTAGAAATGTTGAATATAGCCAGTTTGCTCAGGGTTCGATAGGTGCGGTATAATACATTTATCTGTATCAATCGGAATCTGTGGTTTCTAGAGACCTCTCTGGGGAACGACAGTGCCCTATCCCATTCCTTATCCTTCACCTCCCGTCCCATGTCCGTTTGCCATTTAGACCTTAGTTCTGCACTTCGGGGGTTGGGAGTGTCAATTAGGTGGCTATATATTTGGGACACCGCCCTCCCACCTTCTCCCAGATTATAAAGCAGTGTTATGAAGGGGTCTGTGTCCGGTTCTTCAGGCCAGGTTTCCCCATTTAGTTTGTGCTATTTTTCGAATCCTCTGGTACCAGAGGTATTGGCCAGAGGGAATATCGTCTTCCGCCTGTAACAGAGAACTCCCGGAAGGTTCCTTCGGCATATAGGTCACCCCAAGTATATACCCCTTTCCTTTCCCAGAGCCTGACATTTTCCAGCTCAGTCTCAGCCTTATTCAGCCCCGAGATTAATGGCATTTCTGGGGAGTATGGTTGCTTTAATTGCATGACCATGTTGATCCTGTGCCATATTCTCCTGCCTAGGGTCACCAGAAAGGGTGCATTGCTTAGCAGGCTTTGGGGGGCCCATATCAATTCTTTCAATCGTATCGGAGAGATCATGGTCTGTAATAGGGGAGCCTCTGAAGTGGTCTCGTCTGCTAACCATTTGGATACGAAGCCTAGCTGAGCAGCGAGGTAATATTTCTCTAAGTTCGGTAGTTGGAAGCCACCTAGCTTGTATGGTAAAACCACCCGGTGTCTGCCTCTTCCCCATAGGAAATCCCGGATTATTGCATTGCGTAGTCGAAAGGCACAGTCTTAAGTATAGAGGGTGTTTCCCAAAGGGGCCGTGAGAGACAAGGGACACTCTTCTGGTACTTTCTCGTTGGATCAAAGGTCCCTGCAGAACTGACCACATAACAGTACTGTCAAGACCAACATACTGACAATTTCTTCCCAGTGAGAGGTACAGCCAGAGGGGGAAGAATTGCAGCAAGGCAACCGCAACAGTCTACACGTGGGTGTTTTTTTGTGCAGCACCAGCGCTACTAACTCCTATAGGGGGCAGGACATCAGAATGTGTGCATACATTAGATGCATTATCAAGCAATGCTTGGGTCAGACAGACAGTAAGAGCGTTCCAGCTCAAATTTGTTACAACTGCCCATTCCGATAGCAATGTCAGCCTTAGATCAGGAAGCTATGGACAAAGAGGTAGACAAGCTAGCTTAGAAGGGAGCAATATGCCTGGTTTTGCCCCATCAGCGGCTTCATCATTAGCAACCTCTTCCTAGTAAAGAGGAATACGAAGGTCAACCAGTCATCAACCTGGGGAGCCTCAACAGCTCCATACTGTATCAACACAATGGAAGGCATTCACATGCTCAGGGACATCTTGCCCTCAGGGGCCTGGTTAGTGTGCTTAGACCTAAAAGACATGTGGGACATCAAGTGACACAGTCTGCAGCAATCCATGGTCTACGTGCTGCCCGTCGCTTTGTTGGAGTATTTCTTCACTTGCTGCGTGTTACAGGCTCTGCGTGTTACAGGTTCCGCCTGCTTCCGACTACAAAGGCTATACCACACGCGAAGCAGACCGCGAAGTGGGACGTCAAGTGACAAAGTTGGAGCAATATGGCGCTGAGTTTGTGTGACGGTTTTACTAATAATACACATGGACACACACTAAGTGAGTCAGACACAACCTTGAGGAAAATAAAAATGCTGCCTTTGATTTAACGTGCTTGACTTGCTTTAAAATGGACTAGCGACACGCATAACCTATTAGATATCTTCAGTGGCTAGAAACAGGACTAGAGACAATACAGCATTGAGATACTAATAGCTAGCGATAACCGCACCTAGAAAACAACTTGTTGCTGCGGTGGAAGCGACGGTTTTCCTCTATATTAGTGCTGTTGTGAAACTAGGTGCTAATCTGATAATTGAAGATTGAAAGCAGCACAAAAACGCAATCAGATGACTACAGACACTAAATGTTCTTACTCCCTGAAACAGTTAGCATTGTAGATTAGTTTTCAGTGATGGGGGAAAACGCTACAAGACCCATAAAAATAGCAGTGAATAATGAACTGCGCAAGAGCCCAGATCCTACCTAGTGGATGGTGGGACTTGATCCTTTCGAACGGAGAAAAGAACAAGTTACTCTCTTACCTGGTAACGTTCTTTCGATGGGATGGCCCAACGACGTATTCCAGATCTATGACAGTAATCACCACAGCTGTGCTGCTTCGGAAAATCTTCCGGCGTCTGCGTCCTGCGTCGATGGCGTCGATACGCCGCCCTCAAGGACCTCCTCTGACATCACTGGATGTTAGAAGTAGGACGCACAACGCCCGTAGCCTCAGTTGTAGTTTTTTCCCAGAACGTGTGCCACCAGTCTTCTGCCAGTCTGACACACAAAGCCTTGTGGAAACGTAAGCTGCAATCGCATAAGAAATTCTGTAGCGGGGAAGGTAGGGAGGGAGCGATATGGAATACGTCGTCGGACCATCCCATCGAAAGAACGTTACCAGGTAAGAGAGTAACTTGTTCTTCGAAGGGATTGGGTCCTCTGATGTATTTCATATCTACGACAGACTCCCAAAGCAGTACCAATGCAAGGAGGTGGGAAAAGAATTTTAGAAAACAGAAATTTAGCATGCCCATCAAATTGCGGAGTAAAGGACTGCCTTGCCAAAGGCCAGATCCTGCCCCCGGATGGAATCGAGGGAATAGTGACGGACAAAACTATGTACCGAAGCCCAGGTGGCTGCATCACAGATGTTGCGAATAGGACCACCCCTCTGCAGGGCAGTACAGGCAGCCATACCCCTGGTAGAATGGGCCGTAAGCCGACCGGTGGGTCCTTACCCGCCAACCGGTAACACTCAGATAGCCAAAATAATCCAGCGAGACAAAGTTTGTTTCATCACAGCCTGTCCCAAACGCTTTCCAGAGTAATGAATAAAGAGCTGATCGTCCACTCTGACCCGGGACATCAGTGAAATATAAAAGCTTAACGCTCTCCTAGGATCAAGCCTATGGAGCCTCTCCTCTTCCTTACCAGGATGTGGAGGAGGATAAAATGCCGGAAGAACAATTTTCTGGCCTAAATGAAATTCCAACACCACCTTCGGAAGAAAAGAAGGACGAACTCTAAGGACAAGCCTGTCCTTATGAAACACAGTGAAGGGTGGCTTAACTGGAAGTGCCTGTAACTCACTCAAACGGAGCACCCATCAGAAACTTGAGAACAAGGTTCAAATCCCAACCGGGCACCTGGAAAGGCGACGGAGGGAACACATTAGTGAGCCCTTTCAGAAACTGAGAAATTAAAGGAATTTTAAAATAGGAACACTCTTCAGATGAGCGCTTAAATATGGACAGCGCCGACAGGTAACCTTTAATGGTCCCCACTTGCAAGCCCATGTGGGCCAAAGAAAGCAAAAAAAGACAGAACTACAGGAATGTCACATGAAAAAGGATCCACATTCTTAACCCTGCACTAGTCGCAGAACTTACGCCAACGGCAACGGTACAGGGACTTTGTTGCCGGTTGCCGGCCGTCTGGCCGAGAGCAACACCTCCATCACATCTTCAGGGAGGTCCCAATCCTTATACCTCAACCTCTCAGACACCGAGCATGACGGTTGAGGGACCTGACCTCTGGATGGAGAACCTGACCCCCCCCCTCCCGTGAGAGCAGATCGTCTCGGTAGGGAAGACTACGTGGAGGGCAGATGGACAAGTCGCGAACGTCCTGGTACCACGTCCTCCGGGCCCACACCGGAGCGATGAGGATCACCCGGGAATTGAACCTCCGTAACCTCTGCAGTACTTGCGGGGTGACGGGGACTGGAGGAAACGCGTACAGCAGTGGGAATGACCACTCCACCACAAACGCGTCTCCTAAGGCTCCGTTTGGAGGAAATTCCCACGAGCAGAACCTCTCGCACTTCTGGTTGACACTGGAGGCAAAAAGATCCACTTGAGGGGTCCCCCAAAGGGCGAAGATCTCCAGGAGAATCTCCTGAGCCAACTCCCACTCGTGAGAGATTGCGTTCTGCCTGCTCAGAGCATCCGCCGTCTCGTTTTCGTCTCCTGCCAGATGAACTGCCGAGATCGAAGCTTCCTGCTTGATGGCCCAGAACCAGAGCTGCATCGCCTCCCTGCACAGAGGAAGTGACCCTGCCCCCCCCCTCTTTGTTGAGGTAGTGCATGGCCACCATGTTGTCTGTCAGGATCAGGACATTCTTTCCTCGCACAGTCGGCAGAAAAGCCTTCAGGGCTAGCCTGACGGCCCTCAGCTCCAACAAATTGATATGGAGTCTGGACTCCAACGGAGACCAACGACCGCTGACTGTCAACTCGTTGGCATGAGCTCCCCATCCAGTGAGGGATGCGTCCGTCACGATCGTCACCTCCGGCCTGGGCAGCCAAAATGGAGCCCGCCCTCATCAGACTGCCTTCGTCGACCCACCACAGAAGGTCCCGGGCGACCGAAGACGGCACCTGAACAAGGTCCGACATCCTGCCAGAGGACTGAGACCACTGGAGCTTGAGTGCCCACTGCAAAGATCTCATCCGCAACCTGGCCTCTGGCACCAGAAGAATGCAGGATGCCATGAGGCCGAGCAGTCTCAAGAACTCGAACGCTGGGAGAGTCTGGGCAAGTTGAAACTTGTGCACCATCTGCTGAATGTGATGAGCCCTCACCTGGGGAGGAAAACACTGCCCCAGGGATGTGTCGAGCACTGCTACGGTGTACTGGAGCCTCTGAGTTGATGTCAAATGGGACTTCTTTAAGTTGAGGGAGAAGCCCAGCTTGTGGAGGGAGTGGCAGGTGACTGACAGCTGATCCAGGACTTGCTCGGGGGAGCGCGCCCTGATCAACCAATCATCCAGGTAGGGGTAGGCGTGAATCCCCCTTTCCTGAGGTGCGCTGCCACCACTACCATGAGCTTGGTGAAGACCCTCGGGGCGGAGGTCAATCCGAACGGCAGAACCCGAAACTAAAAGTGCGATTCACCAACCGCAAACCTCAGGTACTTCTTGTGCTTTGGATGGATCGGCACATGAAAATAAGCGTCCTTGAGGTCGAGAGACACCAACCAGTCCTGAAGGGCCTGGAGGACTTGAGAGAGAGTAACCATCTTGAACTTGTCCTTCCTGAGGAGTTTGTTCAAACCGCGCAAGTCCATGATGGGTCTCAATCCCCCCGTCTTTCTTGGAAATCAAAAAATAAGGGGAATACCATCCCTTGTTCCTCTCCGCTACAGGCACCAGTTCTATGGCGCCTTTCTCCAGCAGGGATTGAATTTCCTGCGCAAGGAGCGGATCCGGACTCTTCAAAAGAGAGATTCCCCGGTGGATTGTCTTGAGGCCTCTGCCGGAAAGGAAGACAGTAGCCGTGGGTTATGATCTCCAGAACCCACATCTGAAGTAATGGCGCGCCACTCTGCAAGATGCTGCGCCAGCCTTCCCCCAACCGGCGAACCATGGGACATGGCCTCATGACTGAGCTGAAGCGGCTGTGGCGTTGCCTGAGGGCAAAGAGGCAACAGCCCGAGCGGCCTTGGCACCTCGAGTACCTTATTTACCACCTCTGGCACTCCTACGGTGGCCCCTTTGACTGGCAGCTCCTCTCGCTTTACCAAAGGATGAGTAATAATGAAAGGAACCTCCCCTCCATTGCTGTCCCCTAGGACGAAAATGCAGAGGTTGTCGAACTGCAGCGCCCATCGACTTCGCTGCAACTTTTGAGGTCTGCAACCTCTCAAGGCTCTCGTCAGTCTTGCTGCCGAAAAGATGTTCCCAGTCAAAGAGCATGTTGAGGAGCCGGGCCTGCACATCAGGAGCAAACCCCGACTTCCCCAACCACGCAAACCTGCGTATCACGGTGCTCGCCGCCATGGACTGGCTGGCGCAATCTGCCATGTCCAAACCCAACTGAACGGCCTCACACATGGCATCCTTGCCATCCTGAACCATGGCAAGGCAGCCATCCCGTTCATCCCCTTCGGGAATATGTTCAGCCGCCAAAGAAACAGTTCCACAGAGTGTGCGTGAAACGAGACAAGGCACAAATGGAGTTGGCCGCCTGAAGCGCCGTACCCCCTGCAGAAATCACTTGCTTCGCCCAGCCGTCAAAACGCTTGTCGTCCCTATCAGGAGGGATGGTAGGGTATGACGCCTGCTTTGCCGGAGCCGTAACCACCTGCACCACCAAACTCTCCAGAGTAGGGTGCTTGGACAAGTAGCAAGGGTCACTACTAGCTGGGTGGTATGTTCACGGCAAAGACTTGCTCACTGCCGGGAGACTCTCCGGAGCAGTCCAAGCCGCCGCAGCCCTCCTCTGTAGAGCCATATGAAACGGCAGTACCGAGTCAGTTGGTGGACCAATGTCGAGGATATCCTTAAGGTCATCCTGAACAAACTCCCCTGGGGGAACAGACCATCCGAAGTACTCGGTGACCCGTGACATAAGGCGCCAGTACGAAGAATCGGCATGAGAGCAAGGCTCAGGCCTACAAAACTCCACCTCTGGAGAGGTGTCCAGCCCACTAGCATCATGCAGGGACTGCTTCAGGTCCTCAAACTGGCTAGGGCCCAAGAGAATCTCGTCAGGCACCGTGTCAGGCACCATACCATCATCAGAGCCCTCATCCACCTCTGAAATGAACTCCAGATGGCGGTAAGAAGGCACAGAACTGGAACCAAAGCCATGCTTGACCTTGGCCAGAGCCTTTCAAGGCGGTTCCCCAGAGCCACGGGGTACCCCCGTTGACACAGCCGCGAAAGGCATCAAGGGCGTCGAGTGAATCGGCATCGACGACCGACGCGGCGCCGACAGCATCTACGGCGTCGACACAGGCCTCTAAGGCAGAGCCCCGAGCGTGTCCCTCGACATCCTGGGTGCCGACGGCGTCAACGACCTCCTCGGAGGCGGAGCCTCGAGAGAGTTTCGTCGATGTCTTCGCCAAAGACATCAAAGGTTCACGCGGTCTCAAGCGCGTCGAGGACCGGGACCTGGACCGGGCATGCCGAGAACGATTCCCCTTGTCCGAGCGGGACCTTGCCCACGAATCGTGACGACCACCCGAGCCCGAAGGCGTGCGAGCGGCGTCTCTCGGCTGATCACGACTGACCCCACTCAGAGGCGCGGACGGACCAGTGCCCTGCAATTTGAGAATCGCCAACATTTTCTTCCCGAAGGAAGCCCATTCCTCCGGTGTCGCATGCTTGGTTGGGTAAGCGACCCGCCGATGGGCGGAGTCGTCGGATGAGAACGGGGAAGGCGACCGATGACGGCGCTTCCGGGAGTGCCTCGAAGAGGCAGATGAGTGGCGAGACCGACTCTGGGACCGAGACCCACTGGACTTCCGACGACAACGCGGAGAGTCGCCCCTCAAGTCGCCCCTCGAGTCGTCCGTCAAAAGCGCCGCAAACCTCGTCTTCCGGGGCTTGGACACCTTACCTACCGATCACTTCTTCTTGCGCTCCCGCAAGGCTTTCGACGTGAGCAACTGGCAGTCGACACAGTCATCCGTGTCATGGGCCTCCCCGAGAACCCAGAGGCAGGCGTTGTGCGAGTCCATGACCGACATCTTGGACCCACAGTCCCCGCACTTCTTAAAGCCCGGACGAGGTGTGGAAGACGAGGTAAACATCTTCACGAAGAAATATTTCACAAACAGGTTCGAAGGACCGAGAAAGCAACAGAAACTCCAAAGAGTCGAGGCGCGCCGAGATTCCCGAAGCGAACACGTTCGCGGAAATAATTGGAACTGAGGCTACGGGCGTCGTGCATCCTACTTATAACATCCAGTGACGTCAGCCGTCAGAGGAGGTCCTCGAGGGCGGCGTATCGACATCATCGACGCAGGACGCTGAAAGATTTTCCGAAGCAGCACAGCTCTGGTGATTACTGTCATAGATATGGAATACGTCGGAGGACCCAATCCCCTCGAACTATAGTTTGCATAAAGAAACTCCACGGAAAACAAGAAATTCACGTCCCAGAGACTGTTGGGATTGTGATCCCTTTGATTTGGTCAGTGGTACCGGGAGCTCAAAATATCTTTCTGTTCTGGCGCAAAGATGGTTGCCCCGGTCCCTCCACCGCTCCTTGACCTGCCATTACCACATTGCACACCGAGGCGAGGGAAGGTCGGCGTGACGACAGAATCCACACAGGCAGACTAAGTGACGGTCCATCCCCATTACAACAGTGACCTGATGGATGATCACACAATTCCTGAAGTAGAAGAGGATAGAGGCCTAATAGAAATTTCGGGGGAAAACTTTGATACGATAACACTGCCAGTCGTTGACAGCCAACTACTTAACTCAAATAAATTGGGCACCGTCAAAGTGGCAGATCAGATCAGCGAAAATGATCAAGTACAACAAAAATATGACCAAGAACAAATTATTAAAGATAAAGATGTGGGTCAAATGTCTACTCAACACAGAAAACAAGATACCATACCTACTATATTTACATCTCTAAACTCTACATTTGCTGTTATACAGACAAGAGTCACGGAAAAATGAGCTGACAAATTATAACCGCAAATAGGTTTCATGACAAGGAGACATGAGACCAAGACAGACTTAACACCATGACTCCAACAACAATATTAAAAAAAAATAGAGCCATAGAAGCGAAACGACTGTGGCGCTATAAATTTGACCAAACAAATAAAAAAAACACTGATGGTGACACATCACGAATACCCATAAAAAGCGCATGGCGCGTCCATCTTTAGATCTAATTGAGATAGAAGCTTTAAGGAATTAACATGAAAAACGTAGAGAAGTCTTTGGGACTCTTCTGTCTATAAAAACAAATGTGATGGAATCTGGAATTACCTCGAACCAATAATCTGTATTCCTAACTTGTCTAAAGAAAAAAGTACATGCAGACCTCAGGCGGAACAGAATGAGACTCAAATAAAAGAAGTGGACTTTGTACAAAAGCAGAAATAAACTATTAAGCGAAAGAGAACGGGATAATAAGATACTTAGGAAGTGCCATTGTGTCCAGCCATGTGAAAAACAGCAGGAAATAATTCTTACTACTATGACTTGAACTTCAAAACAGGCTGTTGGCTGCGTCGAGTCATGATCTTGCATCGTTTCTTGAACTATATGAAACAACTGGTGAGACTATGAAACACCAAGCAACACTATTTCACACTAAACAAGTCTATCTAGAAGCAGAAACAACAAACCAATGGCAATCCAGACTGTTTGACATTGCTAGAAATGATCGATCAGACAAAGCACTCATGACTACAGCAATGTTGGAGATGCTCTCGCATAAACAATGTAGAAACGACCAAGATAGAGTCTCCAAAATAGAGAGTCCACTCAACATCAGTCTAACAACCATTAAAAGGAGTCCCAAACAGCTATAACCCAGACAATGAAAATACAAATGGAGAAAGAAGGAAAATTAATAACTGAGAAAATAAGGTTGATTCAAGATAAAGATTGACAATTACAAACAATAGAGAACATCCAGTGCCAGAGAACTGAACGAAACTCAAGAGTTAAAGAAAAAAAGCAGAAGTTACATCAGAGGGTACAGATCAGAATACGAGGAACAGAACCATTTACAATTGTTGATCGATTAAAGAATGATCATAACACTGTTAATCTCATTCTTTTGTTGAATTAACTAAAAAGAAACCCCATAACACCGCAAAATAAAATCAGTAAAAAGAGTGTCGAGGGCCTTCCTGAGAAACTTAAAATATACCTGAAACAGAGCATCAACAACACCAGAAAACGGGGGGAAAGTGACAAAGGAAAAGGAGCATGCGATAATAAATTAAGAAACGACAAATAAAGAGAAAAAAAAACTAACCCCCGAGGAAGAAGTCAAACAAGAAATCATGATGAACCTCTCAATATATATGGAAGATGAGATCCAAATATCAAGTAAAGAACCATCTAGTGAAGAAGATGCTTCTCTACTCATTATAGATGTATATGAGGAAGGACAGTCCCTTATCTGTCTGAAGCACTGATTTTTGATGATGGCAAAGTACCTTCTGGGTTTAGTCAGTGTGGAAGCAGATTGGAACCCTAAATACCTGGTGGATTACAGAGATTGGAGACTGAGCACAGCAGTCTTCACACATCTACAGGATAAGTGGGGTTGACTGAACAAGGACCTGTTTGCATCCCTCCTAAATGCTCAGCTGCCAAACTTCTTTAGTTGGAGGGCTGGACCAAGCGGCAGTTGCAGCAGATGAATTTCTGTAACCCTGGAAAGGGTGAGCTATGCGTTGCCGCACCTTCATTGTAATAGCGAGGAGCCTGGTAAAGGTAGGTCAGAATGGGGCAGTGCTATCAGGATAACTCCGCTATGGACAAAGCCAGCATGGTTTCCGGTTAATCTGAAACTTTTCAATCCGTCGACCCCATAATCCGTTTCTCATTTCAAGTCCTCAAGAGGAGCTGCATCCACTAAATCTGGACAGGGTGCTGGCCCCAGAAGCTTGGAGGATTTTAGATCAAGGTGGAGAGTCCCAGGCGTTTCAAGAAAGGCAATCAGCCGTATTAAGAATAGCTAGGATCCATCCATGTTAAAGAGCTACACAAGTTCCTGGGTTGCTTGTGTGCGCTGGTCTGTGAAACGGAATAGACAAACAAGTTACTTCTTACCTGGTAACATTCTTTCGATGGAATGTTCCTCCGACATATTCCTCATCTTGATAGATCACTTACAGCTTACTGGCCTCGGAACATTTTTTCATTAGAGGGCGCTGCGCGTCGACGTCCCTCGAGTCCGTGTCCCTCGACAGCCTCCGTATCGGTGCCGACGTCGTCCTGCGTATAAATAGACTTGCGCAGCGTCCGTTGCTCAGTTCCGTTTTGTAGCTTGGAATTATCTGTTCATGAATTGGTTATTGACCTTGAAGGAGTGTAAGCTGCAACCACAAGGGAAGTTTTACTGAGGGGATGGATGGGAGGGGCGATAAGGAATACGTCGGAGGAACATCCCATCGAAAGAACGTTACCAGGTAAGAAGTAACTTGTTCTTCGAAGGGATTGTGTCCTCCGACGTATTCCTTATCTTGATAGACTCCCATAGCAGTGGTGTGTAAACAGAGGTGGGAGTAAAATTGTCATATTCCCTTTTAAGAGTGAACAGAGTGTAACACAGCTTTGCCAAATCTAGTCTCTTGACTAGAGGAGGAATCCAGATTGTAGAATTTTGTAAATGTATGTGCGGACGACCATGTGGCAGCCACACATATGTCTCGAATCGGTACCCCTCTCTGGAGGACCGAAGAGGCTGCGATATCCCTGGTTGATTGAGCCCCAAGATTTTGAGGGGCTCTTTCCCTGCCAATTTGTAACATTCTAGAATGGCTAAGATAATTCATCTGGAGATGGTCTGTTTTGTGATTGGCAATCCTAATGTGTGCCCTGTGTAACCTATGAACAGTTGGTCTGCTTACCTGATACTAGCCAGTCTGCTGATATAAAAACTCAAGGCTCGCCTTGGATCCAGCCTATGTAGCCTCTCTTCCTCTTTCCCTGGATGGGGAGGAGGATAGAATGAGGGTAAGATTATTTTCTGAAAGATATGGCATTCAGAAACCACCTTTGGGAGGAAATTAGGCTTCACTTGCAGGACAACTTTGTCCTTGTGAAAAATTGTATGAGGGGGTTTGCAAGATAGGGCTTGCAATTCGCTCACCCTCCTGGCAGATGTCAAAGCCACTAATAAGACAGTTTTAAGGGTGAGAAATCTTAACGAACAAGAGTGGAGTGGTTCGAAAGGAGTACCCATTAAGAAATTCAAGACTAAATGTAAGTCCCATAAGGGAACTTGGAACGGTCTCGGGGGATAGACATTAGTTAATCCCTTCAGAAATGTTATTACTAATGGTAATTGGAAATATGATGGCTCCTCTGAAGTGCGCTTGAAGATCGATAGCACTGCAAGGTAGCCCTTGATTGTAACAACTTGAAGACCTGAATTCGTCAAATAGAGTAGAAAGGATAGCACCGTTGGTGTACCACATGAAAAGGGGTCAATATTCTTTTCTCTACACCAGCTGCAGAATTTGTTCCAACGGCAGCGGTATAAAGTCTTTGTTGCTGGCCTTCTGGCTGAAAGCAACACCTCCATGACGTCATCTGGGAGGTCCCAATCCTTGTATCTCAACCTTTCAGAAACCAAGCGTGAAGGTTGAGGGTTCTGATGTCTGGATGGAGAACCTGACCTCCCTTCTGTGAGAGAAGATCCTCCCTGTGTGGAAGACGAATTGGAGGGCAGATGGACATGTCCAGAAGGTCCGGGTACCACGTTCTCCTGGCCCAGTCTGGGGGAATTAGGATCATAGTCTTCCAGAATCTTCTCAACCTCCTGATCATCTGAGGAATGACAGGGACTGGAGGAAACGGATACAGAAGTGGAAATTCCTGGTCCACTACGAACACGTCCCCCTAGAGCTCCTCTCGGGGGAAATTCCCTTGAGCTATACTGATCGCACTTCCTGTTGATACTGGTGGCGAACAGATCCACTTGAGGGGTTCCCCAAAGGGCGAAGATCTCTTGAAGGACTTCCTGAGCTAGCTCCCACTCGTGGGAGACGGCTCTGCCTGCTCAGAGCGTCCGCTGTCAAGTTCTTCTCTCTGGCTAAGTGAACTGCCGATAGAGAGATTCCTTCTTGGATTGCCCAAAACCAGAGCTGCATCGCCTCTCTGCACAGTGGCAGTGATCCTACGCCTCCTCTTTTGTTGAGGTAGTGCATGGCCACTGTGTTGTCTGTCATTATCAGGACATTTTTCCTTGTACAGATGGCAGAAAAGCCTTCAGCGCTAGTCTGATTGCGCTCAGCTCTAACAGGTTCATATGTAGCCTGGACTCCGATGGAGACCAACGACCGCTGATGGTCAAGTCATTGGCATGGGCTCCCCACCCTGTGAGTGAGGCATCCGTGACTACTGTTATCTCCGGCCATGGTTGCCAAAACAGTTCTCCTTTCAGAACGTTCTCCTGACAGGGCCACCACTGTAGGTCTCGAGCCACCTTGTCCGGAACATGAAGAAGATCTGTCATTCTCCCAGAGAATTGCAACCACTGAGTTCTTAGTGTCCACTGGAGAGATCTCATTCTCAGGCGAGCCTCTGGCACAAGGAAAATGCAGGATGCCATGAGGCCTAGCAACCTCAAAAAGTCGAAGGCTGGGAGACGTTGGGCATTTTGAAACTTGGTGACCATCTGCAGAATATCTTGAGCCCTCACCTCTGGTGGTGAGGCTTTCCCCAGGGAAGTGTCCAGGACCGCTCCAATGAACTGGAGTCTCTGTGATGGTATCATCTGTGACTTCTTTAAATTGAGGGAGAAGCCCAGTTTGTGAAGGAAGTGGCAGACATAATCTAGTTGGATCTGAGCTTGTTCCGAAGATACTGCTCTGATCAACCATTCGTCTAGGTAGGGGTGGACTTGAATCCCTTCCCTCCTTAGACTTGCAGCCACTACCGACATTAGCTTGGTGAAGACCCTCTGGGCAGAGGTCAGCCCAAATGGCAGTACTCGAAATTGATAGTGAGAGTTGCCAATTGCGAACCCCAGGTATTTCCTGTGTTTGAGATGGCTTGGCACATGGAAATAAGCATCCTGAAGGTCTAGAGATACCAGCCAGTCCTGAAGCTGGAGGGCCTGAAGGATCTGAGAGAGAGTTACCATTTTGAACTTGTCCTTCCTGAGGAATTTGTGCAATTCTCTTAAGTCCTCAGTCCTTCTTCGGTATCAAGTAGTAGGGGGAATACCAACCCTTGTTACTCTCCGCTACAGGTACCGGTTCTATGGCACCTTTCTCCAGCAGGTCTAGAATCTCCTGCAAAAGGAGCGGGTCTGGAAACTTCAAAGAGTTGTTCCCCGGTGGATGACCGAGGGGTGCGTAGAAAAGGCAGGCAGTAACCTTGGGCAACTGTCTCCAATGCCCAAACATCTGACGCAATAGCCTGCCATTCCGTCAGATGTTGAGTTAACCTGCTCCCTACTGGTGTTTTGTGAGGAGAGTCCTCAGAGCGGTTTAGAAGCGGCTGATGCAGATGCCGAGGGTAAAGAGGCACCTGCTGCTGTGGCTTTTGTACTTAACCCGTCCACCTCGGGTAAATTTATTTTGGCCTCTTTGAGCCGGCTGTCCCCTGCCTCTTCCGAATGCGGAATAGAAACGAATGGACCTACCTCTACAAGAGGTTCCTGAGAGGCGATAGGGAGTTTGACAGATTGCAGCTCCAAGGGATTTTGCTGCTGCCTTAGATGTTTGTAACTTCTCTAGACTGTCATCAGCCTTTTTACCAAATAAAGAAGAGCCGTCAAAGGGCATATTCAAAAGCCTGGCCTGTACATCTGGAGCAAAACCAGACTTTCGCAACCATGCCAATCTGCAAATTGTAGTACTTGCCGCCATAGCCCTACTGAAACTGTCAGCAGAATCAATGCCAGTTTGAAGGGATTCGCACATTGCGTCTTTACCATCTTTAATGATGTTCAGAGAAGTTTCCCTTTCTTCTCCTTCCGGTAGGCAGTCAGCCGCTAATGAAGCACACTCTCAAAGTGTATGGCTGAATTTTGCGAGCGTACAAGTAGCATTAATGGATTTAAGTGTCATGCTACACGCAGAAAAGACCTTTTTTGACATAGCATCAAATCTCTGATCATCCCTGTCTTGTGGAACAGTAGGGTATGCAAATCTACTGTTCGATGAAGTTGCTGCTTGAACAACTAGACTCTCTGGAGTTGGATGTTTTGACAAATATTCAGGGTCAGAAGCAGATACCCTATATTTGGCAGATAGTTTCTTGTTAACTGCCGGGATAACCTCAGGAGTTTCCCAGTTGGTCGATATTTTCCTCTGCAATACAGTATGGAATGGAACCACAGGATCTTCCTGTGGGCCTTTAGTCAAGATGTCTGTAACATCATCTTGTTGAAAAGTAGGTAAAGGTGTAGACCAACCCATGAATTCTATTATTCTGACCATTAAAGTTCTATAAGGGGTCTCAGCATGTTCCCCTGGGTCTGGTTGGCAAATTCTACTTCTGGGGAAGTATCCAACCCACTTGCATCATGCAAGGAATCTTGCAGGTCCTTCAACCTATTTTCTTCAGAGATAAATTCCTCTGGTACAGGTGTTGTAGTTCTCTGCAACCCAAAAGGTCTTTCCTGATCAGAATCCTCACCTTCTTCATAAATGGAAGACAAGGCATTGAAATAATCTGACCTTGGAAAAGGCTTAAAACCCATTTCTAAAGCAGAAGGGGCTAAGCTTGTGGTAACCGGTTGAGAAAACGTTGACGTCGTCGACACGGAAGTCAAACGCTTCGAAGAAACCGAAAAGGGCGTCGAAAAGGTATGAAGCGACCTCGAAGAACTCGATAGGATCGGAATCCTACTCGGAATCGTCGAGGTCATCGATGACATTCTCGAGGTCATAACAGGAGCCCTCGGTAAGAATATTGACTGCGAGGTAGTGACAGTCGTAGGTTTCTCCTTTATCGGCGTCAAGGACGGCGTTGATTCGACCGATCTATGCGTCTATGGGCCCTTCGATAATGGCGTCAATGACACAGATTTATGAGTCGAAGGGGCCTTCGACTCAGACGTCGATGAGGCAGTTTTACTGCCTTTTCTCTAGGGTTTGGGACGCTCTCGAGTAGTTTCTTTCGCCGGGTTCAACGACTCGCAGCGTTTCGACTTTTCGGGTCTTTCACCTAGGGTATCACCTTAAGCCGTCTCCAAGGGGGTCGAGGCCGCTTTCTCGAAGATGCTTAGCATCTTTTTATGGAATTCCTCCCACTTGGCTGGAGAGCTATGTTTTGTGGGGCAGGTGACCCTTTCAGGGGAAACAGAAGACGACGAAGAAGAGGGAGATCTTCGACGCCTCTTTTTCGAATGTTTGGATCTCGAAGAGTGATGGGAACTGCTTCGAGACCTCAAACGAGAATGTTTACTGTGACAGCGAGGAGACGAATGTCTCGACTCTGCCGAGGAAACTTTCGAAGGAGTAGAAGTTTTAAGAGTTACCTCTTTCGAGCTTCCCCTTACGCTCCTTCAAGGCTTTCGCCGTCATGGACAAGCAGTCCTTGCATTCTGAACAATGGTGCCCCGATCCCAGGCACCACAAACAGATCCCGTGAGGATCCATCAACGACATTTTCTTTCCACAATCTCGACACTTTTTGAAGCCGGACCGTGGTGTCGACGGTTCAGATGAGGAAGCCATCGAAACGAGTAAGATATACTCGAGGAATAAATAATATACTTTGACTAACGAACTGAGCAACACGATTCCATGGCCCACGAAGCGCGGAAAAACGGAACTGAGCAACGGACGCTGCACGAGTATTTATACACAGGATGACGTCGGCGCTGATACGGAGGCTGTCGAGGGACACCGACTCGAGAGACGTCGACATGCAGCGCCCTCTACTGAAAAACATTTCCGAGGCCAGCAAGCTGGAAGTGATCTATCAAGATAAGGAATACGTCGGAGGACACAATCCCTTCGAAATCCAGTTTCAGTCTCTTTAGCAGCAGCCCTGAATTTCACAGTGGAGCAGTTGGAGCTCGGATTAGCCTATGGAATGATTCATTCCATCATTCAGCAATATCAGCAGGGCAATAATTAGTGGACAGCCTTCTAATCAGGAAACACCCTTTAGTCTGCCGACTGCTGAAAGGATTAAGGCTCTCAAACCCGCCCCCAGCTCGTAACGCTGTCTTGTGGGACGTCTACCTGGTCTTAAATATGTTTCTGTATTGACCTCAAAATGCCAGCCTCTCTCATAAGGTGCTTTCAACACTTTTGGCACCTACTGTCCTATATAAGGGCCTCATATGTTAGGGCTTTGGATCTCGCAGGAAGAGCTAATGCGCTGACATAGTGTTGTTTCATATCACTAAGGTTACCAAAGGCAATATTCATGAGTAGGTTTTTTTACTCAGCTTTTCGCAAACGCCCAGATTCATGTGTTGTATGATGTCTCAAGGAATATGAAGCAGCAACAGAGGCACTCAGGTCAGGTCCCAGAGGACAGCGCAGATCGTGATCAGAAAACCCCATAAGGCAATCCCATCCCAAAATCTTGCACGATGGGTTAGATGGATGCTAGCACAAGCAGGAGTAGACGTGTCTGGTTTTGGTGCACACTCAGGAGACATGGCTTCTAAAGTTTTCCATGTAAGTATACACATGGAGGACATCATGAAGATGGGTGATTGTTCCAGCGCATCGGTCATTAGAGATTTTTTTATCTTAAACCCATAGAACAGCCAGCTTCATTGGTGGTAAGCTTGAAAAATAATCATACTACTTGCCTACATTCTTGGCATAGATTGTCCATAATAACTTGGAGGGTATACTTGATTCTATTAAAGACATGAAAGCAAGTATTATTCCCACCCTTTGGCGAGACGTCTTAATAATATGTCTGTCACATTGCTGCATCGCATTTTCGATCTCGCTTGTATGACAGTGTTTCTCGCAGTTGTCAGCTCATAGTGGTTTATTCTCAGGGATTTTGAGCTATCTTGATGTAGACGTGTATGCTGAATAGCCTCTGGTTCTTTCTCACCCTAACTGTTCTCTTTATCTTCTGCAGGGTTGGAGGTAAAGTCATCCTAACAGAGCTAGAGTTGAGGAGAGGTTTATGGATTTGTAATTTCAGTTCTTGGGTTTTTCCGAATGGGATTTCTATGAACGCAGCTATGAAAGAGGACTGGCAAAGTAGTCCTGGGTTTGTATAGAAGTAAGCTGCAGCCGATTGGAGAGGCAAGGACATGTGTTCAGAATTGGGAACTGCAAGCTTTTCAGAGATTCTTGGGAAACGTGGTCTGATTAGAAGGTCCCAGTTTTGTTTGGAAGTTGGTTTTTATTAGATTTCAGCAATAACTTCTATCATAAAATGGAAAAAGAAATGAGAAAACAATATTTTGCTAAATTCTAGCTGCTTCAGTTTTGGCATTATAGTAACTGGTGTGATTGGCGCACATGCCCCTGGCACGTATACTGGGTCAGCGTACCCTTCTGCAGGTCTTGTAAGTAGTGGGTATATTTTCTTTGGCAAACAACTCCTGCCCCCATAGTGCCAACCACTCGAGATTTAGAAATAGCACCGACATCCACCCAGGTAGAATTGGCCCGATTGCGAACGTTTTGCAAAACACTGCCACTACCAGGAGGGAGGGCCACCGCCATCACAACCCCCATTATAGAGCTCGTCCGTATTGCCAGAAGATTAATGGAAATCTAGGGATTTCCTTTTCCGAATAGACAGCGCCCCAATTAAAACCGTCCGGGTGGAACGAGAAGGTGAGGTAGAAAGCGTGGGATATGATACAGTAGCTTCAGAGAGGCAAGATGAATGTTGGAGTGACTTAGATTTGTCCGAGGAAGGGGATATGATATGATTGTTTATTTATATAGCGCCTATACACAGAAGTGTTTCAAAGCGCTTCAAGGAGGGAGGGAACATGGGAAATACAGTACATTCAGTAAAGTCCTTGAGCAATATAGAATGTGGAAAAATAACTACCATAATAGGCCTGACGACATTTCTGATAGTGCAAGTGCCAAAAAACACGTAGGGTATGAGGGAATGGAGAAGGAGAACAAAGCAAGCAGTAACATTACTATGTCTGACGACAATTTACGCAGTGCAGGAGGAATACAAGAGGAGGAGGGTTGGGGGGGGGCAGGGATAGAGGCGGTGAGGAGGAACGAGACAACTGCTGAGGCAAATTCATCAGGTAAATTTAGAAGCAGGGGGGGGGGGAAGGAGTACAAAGGGTAGGAGGGGGGGGACAGACAAGCTGATATCATCGGTCAAGAACAGATGATAGGAGTAAGTGCAAGGAGGAAAGAACTCGAGGAAGAGTTTAAGTCCCAAGAGGAGGGGGGAGATGCAAGCAAGTGAGAGTAGGAAGTAGAGGAGGGTGGAAGGGTCAGAGCAGGTGTACAGGGCACAAGTATGCAAAAGTAGGCAATCAAGGTGGGTTTAAACAGTTAAAAAAAAAAAACAGTGAATGCAACACAGGAACATGCATAGATGATGGAACAAGCAAATGCAGTGCGTTTGTTTAGAGGAAGGGGGAAACATGAATGAGGTTAGGGTGAATCCCCCAAAGCAATGGACGGCAGATGTGTGGTAACAGAATTAGTGCAAGGGGAGGTATGAGAGATACAGTAGATTCAGTGGGCACAGGTAACAGAAGTAGAAGATGGGAGGGAAGGCCCGAAACAGGTTAGGGAGAATAGCATTGGCAAAAAAGAAAGGAGTAAAGGTAAGTAAGGGGAAGGTGAGGTCAAAACTGCAGATGCCCCTCACCCACAAAGAAGCGGGCGACCCCATTATGTGCCTTGGGCACTGACTGATAAGAATAATCTTCTCAAGGCACTCCCACCACTCTCAGGGGGTTCAGGGAAATTGATCTATGCATTCAAAAAGAACACAGCAGGGGTCCCACTAGCCATCAGAGATATTAAAAGCCTTTTGATATCAGTAGTAGGAGATCAAGCACACTAGTATGGGTGAAGGCAGGGTGGGTTCCCGGGAGTGACCATGGGTAACGACATGCATGATGGAGCGTCCTTTAATAACGTAAGAGCACAAGTATGGTATGGGATACACTAAGGAGGACCTTTCCTGACACCCGAGATTCACACTCTGTAATGCAAAGCACTATGGGGGACGAGGAAGATGCTGAGCAGTTCATTCTTCGGGTGCAGGAGATGTGGCGGGCGGAGACAGGCACGGCCTGGGACCAGTCTACCTCCCTAATCTATATCATTAAGCAAGGCCCCATGAAGGAGGTACAGAAGGCCCTTGATAAAATAGCTGGAATAGAAGCCAAGGGATGCCCAGAAATACAAAGCATCATAGTACACCATTGCAAGAGGATCAAAGAAAGGAAAAAAGAAATAGCACAGAGGAGATCAGCAAACGTGGCAAAGCTTGTGCAGAGCAAGTTAGTGAAGGTTGCGGCACTAACTGCAGTACCGCCCCCAGACGGGCAAGGAGAAGGAGGGGCCACTAGCCCTACAGGCCAGGATGTCAGCTACAAGGGCAGACAATGGCCAAGAGCAATGGGGTGGAGAGGAACGTTACATTGGACCTCAATGACAAGGAAGACCCACAAGAGGGAGAGGTGGTTAACGAGGGCAACGTGGAGGAGGAAGGTTATATGGAGGACAAGGACCAGGGCGGTGGAGGGGGAGTGGACCCGGACCGTGCTGGTTGTGCGGGAGGTGGGGCCATTTTGCAAGGGAATGTCGTGTCCGACCTGTGGCCAATTACCAAAATAATCAGAGATACAGCAACGAACCCCAGTACGGACAACTACAACCGGGAAGCCCATACGGCCTACCAATAGGAAACTATTAACAAGATGGGCAGCCTGACAGCAGGCAAATACCAGGGTACAATACACTTAGACACCCCCACAATGCATGCAGTCACGCCCTACCCATCAGAACTAAGTAACGCACACGCACGCAAACCCATTTGTCACCCCTGCCAATGGAGCACCAGCGCCTTACCAGGGAACATGTGTACTGAGCGAAAACATTTTCTCTTGCCCCGGCACGAACACCCACCCAGATTAGGACAGCCAACAGAGAGCACTTGCATGTCCAGTCTTGCAAAGCAAGCAGCCTACCTTCAGAAACAATCAACCACAGGATGTGTGCTAAAAGATACAGTAGAAGAGCCCAAAGGAGAGGGATATAATGCACTTCCAATAGCACAAACAATAGAGCTCCAAAAGAAAGCGGCACTTGTAGAACAAGAACTATGGGCAAAACGGGGATGCACACAGTCACCCATAAATCTTCTGCAGAGGCAGGATACGACATGGAAGAACAAGTTAGTTACTTACCAACTGGTAACGTTCTTTCAACTGGATGTTCCTCCGACGTATTCCACATCTTTGACATGTAATGTCCATAGCTGTGCACTTCGGAAACTTTTTCACAAGAGGGCGTCCTGCGTCAATGACTTCGGGTCGATGTCCCTCGAAGGCCTCTGTCGAGGACGACGTCACCGGATGTTATAAATAGGATGCATGGCGCCCGCAGCCTCAGTTTAAGTTTTGTCCCTCCGAACGAGTGGCACCAGTCTCATGCCTGCTTGACTGCACATAGCCTTGCGGAAACGTAAGCTGCAATTGCATAGGAAATTCTCCAGAGGGGCAGGCTGGGAAGGCGATGTGGAATACGTTGGAAGAACATCCAGTCGAAAAAACGTTACCAGTTGTTAAGTAAATTGTTCTTCGAATGGATTGTGTCCTCCAACTTATTCCACACCTTTGACAGCCTCCCAAAGCAGTACCAGTAAATGGAGGAGGGAAAAGAATTTAGAGTACCCAATCAGATTGCGGATAAAAGAACCGCCTTTCCAAAGGCCATATCCTGACCATGGATTGTATCCAGGGAGTAATGTTCAACAAAGGTGTGGATTGAAGCCCATGTGGCTGCATCACAAATATTCCTAATAGGAAATAGGAACCCCCCGCTGAAGGGCTGTGGAAGTAGCCACACCCCTAGTGGAATGAGCTTGCAACCCATGAGGAGGGTCCTTACCCACCAATTGGTAAAACTCCATAATGGTGAGG
The DNA here is from genome assembly GCF_040938575.1 of Ambystoma mexicanum. Classification (NCBI taxonomy): domain Eukaryota; kingdom Metazoa; phylum Chordata; class Amphibia; order Caudata; family Ambystomatidae; genus Ambystoma; species Ambystoma mexicanum. The sequence continues at coordinate 1,343,593,985 of NC_090922.1, forward strand.
ATAATCCACCTGGAAAAGGTCTGTTTGGTAACAGTCTGGCCCAATCGGTGTCCAGCATATCCTACAAAGAGTTGATCGTCCACTCTGACCCTGGACATCCTAGAAATGTAAAAGCTCAGAGCTCTCCTAGGATCCAAACGATGGAGTCGCTCTTCTTCCTTACCAGGATGAGGAGGAGGGTAGAAAGATGGAAGAACCACCTTTTGACTCAAATGATATTCAGATACTACCTTAGGTAGAAAAGAGGGATGTACCCGCAGTACAACCCTGTCCTTGTGAAACACAGTAAAGGGTGGCTTAGATGAAAGTGCCTGCAAACCGCAACCAAGTACACAGTCTTGAAGGACAGTAATCTCAAAGGACAAGAATGCAAAGGTTCAAACGGAGCACCCATGAGAAACCAAATTCAAATCCCGAACTGGCACCTGGAAAGAGGACGGTGGGAATACATTTGTCAGTCCTTTAAGAAACTGAGAAATCAAAGGAATCTTAAAGTAAGAACATTCTTCAGATGAGCGATTAAAGATAGACAGAGCCGCCAGGTAACCCTTAATGGTACCAACTTGAAGGCCCCTGTGGGCCAAAGAAAGTAAGAAAGAAAATCATAGGAATGGAGCACTGAAAAGGATCAACATTGTGACCTCTGCACCAGTTGCAGAACTTACGCCAACGGCCGCCTGGCTGAAAGCAAAACCTCCATCAAGTCATCCGGGAGGTCCCAATCCTTATAACTCAATCTTTCAGATACCAAGCGTGAAGGTTGAGAGTCCTCACCTCTGGATGGAGAACCTGATAACCCCCCTACCTCCCACCCCACGCCTACTCCCTCCTTTCACGCAAGAGCAGATTCTCTTGGTAGGGAAGACGGCCTGGAGGGCAGATTGACATTACTAGAAGGTCCAGGTACCATGCTCTTCTGGCCCAGTCCGAGCAATGAGGATCATGTGAGGAACCGAACCTCTGTAACCTCCTCAACACTTGAGGAATGTCGGGGACTGGAGGAAACGCGTACAGCAGTAGGAGTGCACCACAAACGCGTCTCCTAAGGCTCCTCTTGGAGGAAATTCCCTTGAGCAGAATCTCTCGTACTTCCGGTTGACACTGGTGGCGAAGAGATCCACTTGCGGGGTACCCCAAAGCATGAAGATCTCCTGATCTCGTGAGAGATCGTGCTCTGCCTGCTCATTGCCTCTCTGCACAACGGAAGTGACCCTACCCCACCTTTTTTATTGAGGTAATGCATGGCCCCTGTGTTGTACGTCATGATCGGGACACTCTTCCCCCGTACAGATGGCAGAAAATCCTTCAGGGCTAGCCTGATGACCCTCAGCTCTAACAGATTGGTGTGGAGTTTGGACTCCGACGGAGACCGACTGTTGGCTGTCAAATCGTTGGCATGAGCGCCCCATTCAGTGAGGGAAGCATCCGTCACTAGTCACCTCCGGCAATGGATGCCAAAACAGTTCCCCCCTCATCAGGTTCCCTTCGTTGGCCCACCACAGAAGATCCTGGGAGACCGAGAATGGAATCTGAACGGGATCTGACATCTTGCCTGAGAACTGTGACCACTGCATCTTGAGAACCCATTGCAGGGATCTCATCCGCAGCCTGGCCTCTGGCACCAGAAAAATGCAGGATGCCATGAGGCCGAGCAATCTTAAGAATTCGAAAGCCGGGAGACTCTGGGCATGTTGAAACTTGTCTACCATCTGCACAATGTGAAGAGCCCTCATCTTGGGAGGCGAGCACTTCCCCAAGGACGTATCGAACACAACCCGATGTACTGGAGCTGTTGGGAAGGTGGTGGATGCGACTTCTTGAAATTCAGCGAGAAGCCCAGCCTGTGGAGGGTACGGCAGGTGACACTGAGGTGATCCAATGCATGCTCAGGAGAGCACGCCTGGATCAGCCAGTCGCCCAGGTAGGGGTAGACGTGAATCTCCCCCCCCCCAATCCCCTCGCCTGAGGTACGCTGCCACCACCACCATTAGCTTGGTGAAGGACCCTCAGACGGAGGTCAATCCGAATGGCAGGACCAAAAACTGAAAGTGAGAGTCGCCAGCCGCAAACCTCAGGTACTTTCTGTGCTTGGGATGAATCGGCACATGAAAGTAAGAATCCTGTAGGTCCAGAGACACCAACCAATCCTGAAGTTAAAGGGCCTGGAGGACTTGAGAAAGAGTAACCATCTTGAACTTGTCCTTCCTGAGAAGTTTGTTCAACCAACGCAAGTCCATGATGGGTCTCAATCCCCAGTCTTTCTTCGGAATCAAAAAATTAGGGGAATACCATCCCTTGTTCCTCTCCGCTACAGGCACCAGTTCTATAGTGCCTTTCTCCAGCAGGGTTAGGATTTCCTGCGCAAGGAGCGAATCTGGAAGCTTCAAAGAGAGTTTCCCGGTGGATTGTCGTGAGGCCGCTGAAGCAAGGGAAGGCAGTAGCCGCGGCCTATGGTATCCAGAACTCACGCATCTGAAGTAATGGCTCGCCATTCTTCGAGATGCTGAGATAGTTTGCCCCCAGCCAGCGAACCATGGGACATGGCCTCATGACAGTTTGGAAGCGGCTGCGGCAGTGCCTGAAGGCAAAGAGGCAGCTGCCTGCGCGGCTTTGGCACCACGATTTCTCAGACCACCATGGGTACTTTTTTGCTGGCCTCTTTGACTGGCGGCCCCTCTCGTCTACCAAAGGAGGAGTAGTACCGAAAAGAAACTCCCCTCCATTGCTGTCCCCTAGGACGAAAAGGCGGAGGTTGACGCACAGCTGCGCTTAAAGATTTAGCCGCAGCTTTTGAGGTCTGCAACCTCTCAAGACTCTCGTCAACCTTGCTGCCGAACAAAGGTGCGCCATGAAAGGGCATGTTCAGAAGACGGGCCTGCACATCCGGATCAAAACCCGACTTCCGCAACCACACAAATCTGCGTATAACAGTGCTCGCAGCCATGGATCGGCTAACACTGTCGGCCGTATCCAAACCCGACTGAAGGGATTCCCACATGGCATCCTTGCTGTCTAGCATGAGTGCAAGGAACCCATCCCATTCTTCCCCCTCGGGAATATGCTCAGTCGCTAAAGAAACAGTTCCACAGAGTGTGTGAGAACCTTGCCAAGGCACAAGTGGAGTTGGCCGATTTCAAGGCCAGGCTCCCAGCAGAAAATACCTTCCGGGCCCAACTGTCGAAGCGCTTGTCGTCCCTATCTGGAGGGATGGTAGGGTACACCACCTGCCTCGAGGTGGCTGAAGCCGCCTGAACCACCAAACTCTCGGGAGTGAGATGAGTAGATAAATAGCTGGGGTCGCTAACGGAAGGGCGGTACTTCTTTGTCAAAGATTTATTAATAGCCGGAAGTGATTCCAAGGACTGCCACGCAGCTGCCACCCTTTTCTGTAAGGTGAGATGAAATGGTAAAACCGAGTCAGAAGACGGACCTTGATCTAAGATGTCCGTTAGATCATCCTGCACAAAGTCTTCAGGAGGACTGGACCAGCCCAGATACTCAGAGCCTAGCCATGAGCCTCCTGTATGAAGACTGTATGAGCCCCAGGCTCAGGCCTGCCAAATTCCACCTTCGGAGATGTGTCCAACCCACTGGCATCATGGAGGGTCTACCTCAACTCCTCCAACTGACTGTCTCCAGAAAAAAGTGGAGCTTCATCAAGTTCACCAGGGTCCTCAAACTCAGACCTTTCTTCCTCTTCATATATGTAAGCCAGAGGGAAATGAAACCCAGGCCTGGTGACAGAAGAGGTCCTGGAGTCCAGAACTGGCCTCAGACTTCGCCGTAGCCTTCCTAGGAGGATCCACCACATCGGGGTACTTCAAAGGGAAATTTCGGGCAAAAATACCCAAAGGCGCCAAAGGATTTGATGCCGAGAGCGTCGACAACCTTGACATCGTGAACGCCGAAGGCTTCGACATCGACACTGGTGCTGACGGCGCCGTGGGATGATGAGATGGAAAAGGGTCGACGTTCGAGTCAGACGGACACAGCGCCGACCGAGTTCACACCGGCATCGAGCCGTTAGGAGGTTGCAACGGTCTCACTGGGGACGAGGACCGAGACCTAGAAGCACATCTCTTTCGACTCTCCGAAGCCTTGTCCGAAAGGGGACCTTGAAGGTTCCCTATACGAGTCACGTCGTGGACCCGAGCCCGAAGGCGTGCGAGCCACGGTACGAGATCGATCCTGGCCGGCTTCGTTAGAAGGCGCGACCGGACCCGTGCACTGCGATTGAAAAATCGCTAACATTTGCACCTTAAAGGCAGCCCATACCTCTGGAGTCGAGGACTTCGTCAGGCATGCCACTTTCCTTGCTGCTCCCTCCTCCGACGAGGATGGGGAAGGCAACCAGTGACGGCACTTCCGCAAATGCCGCGACGAAGAAGAAGAATGGTCGGCGCCACTCCGGGACCGAGAACCCCGGGCCTCCACCTGATGCGGAGATTCGCCCCGTGAGTCGTCGGTGGACACCCCTTTGGACTTGGATTTTCTAGACTTACTGGGCTAGAACCCGTACCTACCTGGAGCTTCCCCTTCTGCTCCCGCAAGGCCTCGACAGTCAGCGACTGGCATTTCTAACTGTCGTTGGTGTCATGCGACTCGCCCAAGCACCACAAACAAATGCGATGCGGGTCGGTGACCGACATTTTCGACTTGCAGTCCCCGGCAGGTCTTGAAGCCAAGTTCGTGGAAAAAAACGTAACTGAGGCTGCGGGCACCGTGCGTCCTATTTACAACATCCGGTGACGTCGTCCTCGACGGAGGCCTTTGAGGGACATCGACCCGACGTAATCAACGCAGGACGCCCTCTGCTGAAAAAGTTTCCAAAGTGCACAGCTGTGGACATTACATGTCAAAGATGTGGAATACGTTGGAGGACACAATCCATTTGAAAGTAGTGATGCCTGTAGAGCTCTTGCAAATAGCATTCCAACAACTACACTTTCCCGGCCACACCTCAAAGCAGCACATAGCTACAGACATACAGGAAGATTGGTTTGTTCCAAACCTTCAAGAATACATTACCAAAATGGCCAATGAATGCATCACCTGCCAAACATTTATTTCTGGAATTACTATTAGAACAATGCGAGGGACATTGCCCCTCCCCATCGGACCTTCCAGTGAACTACACATTCAATATGCAGACATGGGAGAAAGGTGCAATGGAGCAAGATACTTGATAGTGGTGGTCTGTCCATTTTCGCGCTGGGTGGAAGCAAAGCCCTGCGCACACCCAGACGCGAAGCGTGCAGCAAAATTCGTGGTGAGAGAAGTGTTCCCACGTTGGGGTATTTGCTATGTCATACACTCCGACAACTCGCACAGCAGTAAGAACAATTGCAAAACAAGTAGTGCCACCATTCACAAGAGAGTGAAACAGACACCTCCACTGCCTCAGCAGATAGCCCAATGAAAGTGCTCATGCCTGGAGAACCGCTGTCAGCAGATGAAGAAAAAAGAGCACACAGGCTTCTTTGAAACAAAAAAATAACTTTTTCCGTTGAAAACACGAAAAAGTCGAGGACTCCTCACACTGAAGTGTGCGGTAAAAATCTGAAGAGGACTGCCAGAGGAGGAGCTTAGGGAGAGGACTGTTTTTGGATAGGGGCAGTATGACCCAGAGGACAGGGATTGGTTTAGAGGAGAAATGCAGTTTTTAGTGAAAGTGAAAAAAAAATTTCTTTTCCCCAAGACTTCCCATACTGACCACGGGGAATGAGCATGTGAATCCATGCCAGACCCCATGCAGGAGAAGAATGAAAAATTGTAATCAATATCACTTTGTTGCCAACCGCAGGAGTGCCTTTAGCTTGATCAAATACATTCCTTGAACATTTTACATATAAAGAGTAGCCTACAATACCTTCAACTGATCGATCAGGATCTGTAAGTAGGCATCAGATTCTGCAAGTTTCTTATCAAAATCCTGAATGGTGGGAACAAACCCTGCATCAATACCCTGTGAAAAAACAAATATATTATGGATGACTTCATCATCAGCTATGTATGCGCACATTTCTGTACAAATACTTCTTCATGCGAATTAACAACTGTCAGAAATAAATAAATTGTCTCTCTTGAATTGTATACACTTAGAATATTGCCAGACAGAAATGCAGAAGTGTGTCATTCAAATCCACAGACATAAGAGTAAACATTGAAATTTGACAATCATTTAATGGATACTTCTAACATGTAAAGAAAATCCGCAGGTTTCTAGGATTCTGGTTGTTCAGTCGACACACATCCCTTATCTGTAGGGCTGCTTGTGACAGAGCGGTGTATTGGTCACTTAAATACTCCCACAAAATAAAAATGGGGAGTACAAATTCTCCCAACTGTGGCGATTCTAGCGATATCACCAGTGGATCTCTGGAGGGAAGCTTCCCTTAACTAGCCAGGGAACAGCAGAAGCTACGCGACACCAACCTTGGGTGTCGTTATCTGCTGGAGGACCACAGGGCTGAGAGCAAACTCCAGAGAGACAAGAAAGTGATGAATCACAATAGCTTTTCAGGTACACTTCTTGGTGACAACCATTTACCTTTATCACATACCTATACGGCAATGAAGAATTCCCAAATCTGCTTAACCCACAACCTTGTTTACCTACACCCTGCCTTCTTAGTACTCCGATGAGAAAGATGAATGGAACAAGGAGGATGCCTAGAAGCGATAAGCAGACGCCCCATTCTAGTCTTTGGAAGGTGTTGAAGAGTGCTGCAAAGTTTAAAAGTCACACAGCTGAACAGAATGAAATGGAGAGGCAGAGGCTGCTGTTTAACGCAGCTTGTGCTGCCGTCGACTAGAGTGCAAAAGTCAAACACTTTTGTGAAAGCAGCAAGTAGGATGAGGAGAAAGAAACCAGCCCTGGAGAAGTGAACCTTGTGAAAGCAGCACCGAGGCCGATAAGAATGGTACCAGAAGAAACTGGCCCAGGAGAAGTGAAACTCCTGATTGCTATTGGCAGCTGGAGCTAAGCAGAGCCACAGAGAGCCAAGGAGAGACTGTCCAAAGCAACAGAGTGAGGCGGGAGCCACCAGTCAACGGCTCGAGAGGAGAGAAAATAGAAGTACGTGAGGAGCGTCTGAGCTGCCCACTCAGCCCAGAGAGAGTGAGTGGGATAAGTGAGAAACCAGAAGGTGTCTCACCCACTAGTCCCTGGGGATCTGTCATCCAGGTGGTCAGGACACGTCCATCGCTTTTGGATCCAATTCCTGGGGGTGGACCAGGGAGGAAGATCACCTGGGTGAGGGGTCTTTGGGGAGTCAGAGTGGGACACCGGATGGCAAATGCTGGTATCCCCTTCCTTGTAACAGCTTTATCCCATCCTATCAGGTAGGATATTTAGGAACTCAAACCCCCACCGCGCCCCCCTTTTTACAACACAAACACTTGCTCACGGACAGCCCGCTATGAGAGAAAACACCTGAGCAGTATACCCGACGTGTCCCAATACAATGGTCAGTCGAGGTCAGGCAATTACTGACATCGCACACACTGAACATCCATTACACTTCCCCACAAAGATAAAAGTCGGAGAACGAGAGCACACTCCGAGCGAGGCAAAGCACACGAGGAAACAGCAGTTCCAAGATGGCAGTTTAACAAGAGGAGAAAGACGGTAAGACAGAAGGGGATTGCAAGGAGGAAAGTTCCCTTGACCTTTTTCGGTAAGGAACCGTTTCTTTCATGAAACCTCAAAAATAGAAAACTTAAGACCAGGAAACCCAGCTGAAGATTCCTGTATTGTGTGTCAGAGATACCCGGGGCTCTTCCGCGTTGATAATTAAGGCAGTGATAATCGCCAGCTGCTGTGGTACTGTCCTTGGCTCCAACAACAAAGCAGTGTCAGTGAAATCAACAAAGCCGGTGAGTTGGGGAAGACCAATACAGGAATGGTCTGTGTTGAAGCCAAGGTTGCAAGCAGCAACATTGTATGGCGAGCTCTGAAACGAACGTTGTTTGAAACGCATGTGATAACCAACGTGAGTGGAGTTGAACAGCAGATGAGTGGCTTTGAAACCAAGATACGATACCTTTGAGAGAGTGGTCTGGCACTGCAGGGGTGCTCAATCGAAGGATTCTGTAAGGTATCCAGCTGAGAGTTAACAAAAGTGAAAGAGTGGCAACGGATTGTGAACCGAAGTGGTCCTGCAACAGATCAAGCAAAATCCCGGGCACAGTCGAAGATCTTCGATGTTGATAAAGAAAGTTTATGGCAAGGTATATAAAGTTGGTCTAAGCCCGGCAGAGGAAGATCAATTAAAAGCTTTGGGTTAAAGCAAATGTGTGCTATTGGTCGGAGGCCGGCGGAGAGAAACTAATTGAAGATTTGATGTCAAAATGGATCTGAGCCTGGCGGAGGGGGGATCCGAGGTGGATACTAAAACACCTAAGAAAATTGTGTATATGGGAAAAACAAAAGAATAGGAACTTTGTTTGTTTGTTTCAGCAGGCCCTCTGGAAGAAGAGACTTTGAATGGCAAAGAAACTTTGGCACAGAAAGCCATGATGTGGAAGTTTTGAACTGCACCCTCGTGCTAGAGAAGCCAGAAAGTACTAAGCTCGAGTGTGCCGCCTAGTCCCGTGCTAAAAATGTGGAGAAGGGAAGCCTAGAGCTTGACTATCCTGACGCATGATTTCTTGAACACTTTACTTTTACATAATATTGTTTCCATCACTATTTGTATTTAGGAGGTAAGGATTGGCAATAAGTTTATTATTACAAGCCCTTTTATTTTGACAGACACCACTAGGACTGTGATATTAATTGATGATCGTAGCTTGCTCCCATCTTTAGATTTAGGAATATATAGACGTTTTCAAACCCTTATCTAAGTTCAATAAACACCAATGAACTGCGGTCACCTGTGTCTGTCGGTCTTACTGTTGATACCATCCCTTCCTTACAGTTACCAGAGCTCTTGGGAACGAAAGTCTTATATCGTTAAAGACACAAGGGCGTCCAATTAATATAGTTGGAGAACCAGATACCAATACAAACCATGTGCAGAAAGGGTTGTTAATGTGATGTTTAAAAAGTAAGCTTTATATTTATTTGTATACAGAAGGAACAATGATCATTTCATCACAAAAGAACGCACAATAGATAAATCAAATTTGACGGGAAGCAGTGAGCTTCTTACAATGGGGCGAGTTTGAGGGACAAGGTTGTGGAGGGGAGTAAATAGAACAGTCACCAGGGACAATACATAAGTGGACATACATGATTAAGGACATCCAACTTTGAATATTTTTAAGTGCAGGTAGGTGGTACGGCCAGCTGTGCGCAGGATGTGACCATGATTGGTGAAGTGCTAAAAGGGAGGCAGAGGAAGTGAGAGGCGGGTTAGAGGCGAGGGAAAAATGTTAGCTAGCAGGAAGATGAGAGGTCAGTTAAGAGGGTAACTCTGAGGCGAGGAGGTTGGCTTTTAGTTTGGTTTTGAACAAATCCGTGTGGACTGCTTCTCAGATGTCCAGGGGTAGAGAATTCCATGCAAGTGGAGCAAGAAGAGAACAAGAGCGGAAGCGAAAGGAAACATAGGGAGGGCGAGGAGCCACAAGGGTTGTCGAGGAGCCACAAGGGTTGTCGAGGAGGCAGAGCAGAGATTACAAGAAGGCTTACAGAGTTGGATAGAGGAAGATAGATACAGTGCTGCCTGTGAAGGCACCATGAAGCAAGAGATAGACAACAGAATCAAAGCTAAAAATAAAAGGATTTATTAACTCAAATGTCAGTATGGTTGAAGGCCCAACTTTCCCTATGCTAAGCTGGGATTTCCCTACCTGAACCAAACTAAGGAACATCTGAAAGTTCAACTAAAAATACTGTGTCCAAAACCTTTCCTTGCCCTCACAACAAAAGCTAAACAATGTGCAGGGATGTCAATAACAAAAGTAACCATGACAGAACAAAGGTTCTGAGCTTCTTCCAGCTCCTAGCTTCCTTTTCAGCTTTCCCTCCCCAAGTTCAAGAAAGTTCCACAAAAGTCTCTGGATTACCCTTCTTAGGTTGAAAACAGTTCCACAAATCCTTGGGGTTCCCTTGCCCAAGTTCAAGGAAACAGTTCCACAGAAAAGGGTCTTGAGGATTCCGTCCACAAGACATTAAAGTTCATCAAGTCTCATGGTTCCCTTCCTCAAAACTTCAACTTGCCAACCTCTGCTTGGCCTTTGTCTCGTACTATTCAAAACAAGTTCAAAATTAACTTATTTTTCCTTCATGATAAGCATAACAAATCATTCATCTTATTTGTTCTTGGCTTGCTTAAACAAGGTCTTTGGCTTCCACAGTTGACGGTTCCTTGGCCTAGGCGCCGTTGTCAGACCACACATGTTCTTCTGCTTTTGTTATTACAAGTGTTCAATTAGTGGTTATTTCACTTCTTTACCACCGTGCCGTTGCTCTCTCGCAATTGTACATTCTTACTTTCTTGCCGCTTACTTGGCTTTCACAAAACAATGGTTGCAAGTTCATATGAATTCATCATTTCTTATAACTTTGCTCATAAAGCTTTAATTCAGTGTGGTATTTAATACTATTTGCTTTGCCATTTCTATTTCACCCAACCCGGGACCTTGGGTTTGTTTCATCAGTTTCATTCTGTTCCACTTGTTCAGCACTTTCCTTTCGGTCCCACAGCATCGCCCCGGTTCGAGTTGAAAGGGGCCCCTAGGGGTCCCTCGTGCTATGGAAACAAGGCAATAACCATACACGAAAAGATGCGCCAGACACGAGGTTCAAATTCCCAATGCTAGGGTTTATTGCAAGCAAAAGATAGTATCAATTGGCCAATTCTGATCTCACGCCCCGCGACGTGAGTTTCCTAGACCTCGGGGGACGCAAGGGAGCGAATTACGTACATCAGTTACATATATACAAAATGCATATCATACAATCAGCAAAGTCATGTTCAACACCCCTCTTTATTAAGTTCCTTTGAACTCGGGATGACGATGGACATATCCGACGAGTATGACGATTATAACATTTTCGATGTCTATTCTAGCAACAATGTGCAAATAGAAAGTGCGGAGGCATCTTTTAGTTGTTGAACAGAGGTGGTTCTGTTCTTGGAAGCAAGCTGCACACGGGGGAAGAGCCACATTCCAAACTTTACCATCTATGAGGTACTATTCGTGTCCTGGGAGCCGACACGTTCTAAAGGGTTTTGCGAAGGGGGGCCGTAAGAAAAGCATAATTCAAGCCTTTAGCTGTATTATTCTAACATATTCTACCATCGTACGAGACTGGCTGGCAGCTGTGAAGTGATTAAATGCCCTGCAGCTCCCTCCCAAGGCTACATAGAGGGAGCGTGGGCATTCCTCTCTGGGCTACTCATGAGGAGTTTCAACAAACTCTTCAGTCCCGCGACCTTGTCCTTTCATATTCAGACAACAATGTTAACAGTTGAGCAGAGTAAGCAGAATCCGCAAGAATTGCAAGCTGCAAAGCAGGTTTTAGACAGAAAGCAATGAGCAATGGTTAACAAGCAAAATGGCGATTCTTGCTACATTTAAAATGGCTGCTCGTTGGTGAAGCATAGCAGTTTATATTTCTATAATTCGGTGCATAAGACGGTTGGCCCACGGCCATCAAGTTACGTCTATCATTCAAATCAAGGGTATTCATTTTTCCAGATTGACAGAGTGACTTGCTCCCTTCATTCACTGGTCCTTGGTTTTCCTTCTCGGCAGCTGAGCTGCCTGTGTTCAGCTCTGCTCGCTAACTTTCGTTCGCTCGTAAGCTCCGCTTGCTCTCCTGTGGCTCTTCAATCCACAGAGTCAGCTCTGCTCTGCTTCCGCAGACACTGGCAGCTTCCTTTCTTCATCTCCTTCGTTTGTAGCTCTTCGGCCATGGAGGCTCCCAAACCTCCAGTTTCTTCACACCCCGCCTGCTCCTGGTCACCACAGGTTCTTAGGGTCAGCTGCAGGCATCCTGGCTGCACTGCAGGAACCCCTACGGCTGCCTCCTCCCAAACTGGACTCCCTGATGGACTCTCCCACACAGGCCTCCCTGTTGGTCTCCGTTTTGCTGGTTTCCTCCATTCTTGTACACCTGCAACCGCTTGACAGGTTGCAGGTGTGAGTTTCAATTAGAATTGCCGGACTGCAATTAGAAACACATGCCTGACCTTCACAATACACTGCAGGCATCTTCCTCGTCCCAGTAGTAGAGTGTTGAAAGGGGTTACTGGGGTTACTAGATGGGTTGCCTCTTCCTCATCTCAGTACTTGAGTGGTAGAATGAGTTATTAGTGTTCACTACTCCTAGTTGCTACTATGCCCTAGTACTGTAGTAGGCTGAATGAGGAGAAAGGAGGGGAATTATTGTACAATCGCCCATAAGGGTACGGGGGAGGGTTAGGTTGGTGTGTCTCGCCTGTAACCCCTTTTTCCTTCATTCTCTTTCTGGTGCTTCTAGCTTGGTTGTATCTCCGGATATTTTCTTGGGCAGTGGGACAGGGATTGCAATACCCCATAACTGCCTCTGGGATAGAAGGTTCTTCCTGAAATGCGGAGTGCAGCGTCTCACCTGAGGACATCTCATTCCCAATTCCCAAGGACCATCCAGCCAGGTGATCCTCCCACGATTCTCCACCCACAGGTCCAGGATCCAAAAGCAAATGGCCTTTCCCTGGCCACCTAAGAGGACCAACCCAAGGGGATTAGATGTGGGGACAGCCTCAGATTTCTCACATGCCTTACCGTAGATAGATTTGTGAACCAGGAGAACAAATTTAAATCTGGCCTGTTCTTCATCAATAGCCACCCAGACTGGTGACGGTACAAGGGAGTAGGTGTGAAGTGATTAAGTTGAAAGAGCTCTGGCAGCGAAATTAATGATCTTTTCCATAGGACGCAAAGCATAGTTGGGGAGACCAAAGAGGATGCTGGCACAGTAGTCCAGTTAAGAGAAGACATGTGTAGCCCCCGATTTCTTTTTTTTTTTCTGGCCCAGGTGAACATAGTATTAAAAATACTCCACCCCACCACAACTGATCAGCTTCTCCGGTCTGGTGCGAATCTGGACAACCTGCAAATAAAACAGATGTTAGATCAGGAGATGGGGTACAATACTGTGTTCCAGTTCTTAAATAAGGCACAGTACACCGGAGGGTGAGTTGTGGTGCCCTTACAGGTTTGATATCAAACTGGGCAGCATATACCCTTCCTTTTAATCCATACTTGCCCCAATCTATTTACTCATTCTATGGTTGACACGCCATTGATAGGAGTTGAGGATACTGCTTGCACAACCCTACTTCAGATTAACCTTGAGCAGGTATACAGTCCCCTCATCCCCCCCATCACAACCTCACACTACATCAAACACATTTGTATTTATTTAAACTAACCTTGAAAGCTGCAGACTGAACTTAATAAAGACTGTTAATAAGACTCATAATAAAATCTCACTTGTCAGTCCGGTAGAAGTAATCGTCAGACAGTACCTTGTTGCAGCATCACTGCTGTGTTGCCCCAGTTCTCCTCAGATGAAACCCCTACTCTGCCGCGGGTGACTGCCAGGAGCCCCGAGTCCCTATAGAGCTGTTGAAGCCCTAATATTCCTCTGTGCTGGCGGTGTTGCTTGCATGGCTGTGGAAGCCCTTCCTTTCACTTTCCACCATGGTAGTGATTTTGGTTTGGTTGGGGGCTTTGGCAGCCCTAAATGTTTATCATGGCTTATAAACCCATCTTGGCAACGTTAGCATTAACAGTTCCTCTGTGGTGGTGGTTTTCCTCAGGCACAGAAAGCCCTTGGTGGACTCCGCCCAGGCACGCCCACCAGGGCGGAGTCAGCATCCAGCCAATGCACATCGCTCTGATGCCCGACCACATCAGAGATTGCGACCGGGGCTCCGGGTAAGCTCTGCTTTCTCAGCTCTCCCCTTCTGACCCCGGGGAGAACGGATGCTGCGCAGACACCCCGGCGGCGCTGGAGGTCTCGCTCTCTCCCCACCTGTGTTGTCAGGGTTTTCTTCCATCTTCACTGCCTACCCCGCCCTGCCTGGCCACAGGGCGGGTGGGGTTACTCTGCACATGGCCACCATGTCAGTACGTGTCCCATTTCCGATCGCTTTGCCATGCGGCGCCGGACTGCTGCGTTTACATTACCCAGGTCATACAGCACAGGCAGCCCGGGACTTTTCTATCTTCAGGCCTGCCCAGGAAGGCCACCGGGGGCGAACCACTGACTCACAGGCCACGCTCTCGCTGGGGACAGCCAGGCACACGTGACCCTGTGCATGCACGTTACTCTTCACCCAGGCCGCACTGCGGCCTGGGGTTTACTTTCAGGCCAGACTGCAACTGGCAGACGCAGCCTGGCTCGGCGCTTTCAGCAGGATGTCCTGGGAGTCCTAGGAGGCAGCGACCCCCCAGACAACACTGATCTTCTTTTCCCTTTCTTTCTGCTACCTTCTGTCTTTTCTGGGCTGTGCTTTAGTTTCCGTCTTTCCTCCTGTGCCCGTTCGTTCAACTGTCACTTTTCAACTGTCCTCCTCGTCAGGTAAGTCCAGTCCATGTTCCTGGCAGTGGAGGCCTGCCCATTGTCCCTCAGTCCCAAGGTTCCATAGGTCACCCATGGTGTGGAACGTGGTACAGATGGTTAAGTCCATTAGTAGGCTGTCATGGCCACTTGCCCAGGATCACAGGAGCTGCACCATCAGGTTGAGGGAGCTAGGGGCACCATGACTCACACACGTCCCTTTGGGACGTTTATTCACAGGGGGCCCGGTTGGACTCAGTCCTGGCGCCTTTGGCGCCAGGCTCATGGAGAAACATAAGCAAGACTTTTATTATGGGCAGGAGTGCTTTCAAGAACTTCCCACTTGTGTGCAATCAGTCCTGGTGTGGCTTTCATCGTTGAGCCTGGCGTCCATTCCTCATCTTCCGGAACGCAGTATTTCAGCTCTGGGCACGACTTCTTCATGCTCCGGCACGCAGAACTTCATCTCTGGGCATCGCCGCACGACATCTTCATCCTCCGGCATGCGCGACTTTGGCTTGGGGCACCGCAGCACAACATCTTCTTCCACGAAGGTGGACCCTGTAAAAGGACTAAAAGCAAGGTTAGACATACGAACCTGCAATTTAAGGTTGTGCTTGCAAAATACTTTGCGCTAGTCCTTAAAAGCTCACTTACCTGCTGCTGGACCGCCGCGGGATCCTCCGCTTCTCATCTGGAGCCACCTCGGTATCTATTGTTCGGCTGGACCGCACTCGCACCTATTTGGGAGAAAGATAGACATTATTGAGAAAGACAATATCAATACTTCAAGACAAAGAGAGAACAAAAAGACACTTACCAGAAAGGCGTGGATTAGTCGCAGCTGGACTGGATACCACGTACAAAGGACCAGTGAAGGAAATCTGTCCTCATTCTACATGCGCCCCCGCCAGAAGTAGCAGGACGGAGAGCTCACCGTTAATAATCTACAGGTGAGCCTTAATGGGATGAAGCCTGCTCACCACGCTATGGGAGGAAGAGTTTGAGAGGGGAATACACTCACAGGCCAGCAAACATACGTCCTCTCGTATCTACGCAGGAGCAGTGTTCCAATTCATCAAAGCAGCCCACAGCCTATTTGCAGCAGGAGAAAACAGATCAGGGGGTCCTATATCCTGGGAGGGCTGCAACCGTGCCCCAACATCCCAGCAGAGACCAGTTGAGCATAACATAGGCGCACCGATTAAATAAAAGCTTTTAAACCCCTTCTTGCTGCCTGTCTTTCCTTATATATTTATTTAGATATTTCTCTATGACCCCCCCCTGTCTTTAAGATCCCCATCTGTGCTGGGTGTTACAAAAGAATGGTTAGCAGATGCTTGGCAGTGTTGAAAGGAAGGAGGTGCCCGATTTTCCTAATATTTAGGAGGTTGCGAGTTGTTCCAGTTTTGGAGATGAAAGTAGAGAAGTTGTGAGAAGGGTCATAAGTGACGCAGAGGTTTCTAGCTGGAGAAGAGTAGGGGAGAGTGTCGGATGGGGACTCGATAGGTAGAGGAAGAGATGAGAAAGCGCTTTTGGCAGGGAAGAAGAGTACCGCTGTTTTGGTAGAGTTTAACATCAGAGAGTGCAAAGCCATCCAATATTTAATGACCGCGAGACAGTTGGAAATTTTTGATAGAGAGATCAGAGGAGAGTTCTGGAAAAGAGAAGATGATTTGGGGGTCGTCCGCAAAGAGTTAGTACGAGAACCCAAAGTAGGAGATTAGTGCCCCAAAAGCAGAAGTGTAGAGTGTAAAGAGGAGCGGACCCAAGACAGCCTTGTGGTACCACAACAGTTATAGCAGTGAGTTGGGAGGTGTTCTTGCTCCAGTAGACAGAGAATTGTCGAGGTACAAAGTAGGATTCAATCCAGGTAAGGGCTTGATCGCCAATAGCAAGAAGAAAGAGTATTATGGAGATCAGAGTCAGTGTCAAAGGCAGCAGGCGGGTCAAGGAGAATTAGGATAGAGGATTGAGGATAGGTATGAGTGCTTAGCTGAAGCGATGAAGTTGGACACATTCATGAGAGCAGTTTCAGTGGAGTGACAGGAGTGGAAACCTGCTTGTAGGGGGTCTCGAAGGTTGTGGATGTTTAAGAAATTGATAGGCTGGTTGAATATAAACCTTTCAAGCACTAGAGTTGTGTGGAAGGAGAGACACAGGGTGGAAGTGAGCCGGTAGGTTTGGGTCAGCAGCCTGCTTTTTTAGGAGAGGGATAACCGTGGCTGTATTGAAAACAGAAGGAAAGCAAACGGAGTCGCAGGACAGGTTGATACATATATAAACAGTGTGAAAAAATGGTCAGAGAATCAATCTTTGGAAAAGGTGAGTAAAGCAAATACGAACATTGTGCAAAAAGGGTTGATGACCCAATGGCTACAGAGGGAGATTGATACAAAAACTATCAGTGATCAAAACGGAATCGGTGATTCAACATATAAAAGCAGAAATTGTGAAGAAAGGGGCGGTGGCCACTACTTAAGATACATTGTTGCTTGGATGAGAGAAAAAGTAAAAGTGGAACAGAAAAGGCCTGACAGGATAGTGAATTAGGTAAATACTGAGCCTGGGACTCACATCCTTAAGAGGGAATAAATACCCTGGCAGGAGAGTAAAGCAGGAGTGGGAAGTGAAGTAAACTTGAATTTGAGAAACAAACATCCCGGCAGGAGAGTAAACCTAGGAGTGAGAGGTTAAGTGTGTTTGATATTGTTGAAAAAGTGAATACGTGTATAAAAGGGAAACCCAGGTCCATTTTCGAGGATCAATAAGCAAGTTGAAATACCCTGGCAGAGAGTACACCAGAGACAAGGAACAAAGGAGAATAAAAGGAAAGGGGAAGGACCATAACCCATTGAGGTGAAATGAAATACAGAGCACAGAAGAACTGTGCAACAAAAGGGTGTCCAAAGGAAGGCAAAAAGGGAAAGACTTATTTTCCATTTTCATTAATAATTATGGAAACCTTAAAGGGGAGAGATTTGCAGATTCAATCCTTCCCTCAACCCCCTTTTTTTTAAAACTCTATAGGTGAACCATTGAACAACAAATGAGCGGGGGTTGGGGAGAGAGCTCTTTGAAATAAATCCTGACCAATCTTTGACTCTTCCTGGAAATCTTGAATGGATACTGAAAGACCAGAAGAAACATAGGGGAAGGGAGGACACCTTCCTCTTGTGGAACTTTACATTTCTTTTTGCTTTCAGCAACAGAAATTTGTTTTATCTCTTTATTTTATTTGCATGCAATTAAAGAAATGTTTTTAGCAAAGACAAATAAATAAACATTAAATGACAAAGGATATCATATCCTCGAATGGTCCTTTGAATGTTCAAAATTCGAGCTATTTACATCAGTTTGTTTAGTCATGTTGTGACTACAAATTCTTAAACTAAAAACAAAGGTACCGAGAATGCTGTCATTGCAATCACATAAGACGGTTTGGTTCCAGAGATCAAAATTGACCAACACTCTTCCATTAATTGTCTTTGAAAGATTGAGAAAAGATGATGAAAGGTTGTGGTATGTCTTTCTTTTAGGGCTGGACAAGCAATAACCCAATGCTTCAGTGTTTCAACCTCGTATAGAGTTTTGCAAAAGCGACAAGTACTGCTTTCACTCAGGCCTCGAATAACTTTGACTTCATTAGTTGGTTGGATGTTAAGTCTAATTCGAAGAAATTGGTCTCTTAGTTTCTTGTCTGGAAGTTGTTTCATGTATTCCCAGATGGTGTCCAGTTTACCCGATTCATGAGAGATGTGAGCCACTGACTTGTATTAGTTTGCGACTTTAAGGGTGTTAATCCAGTCGCCGTCTCAGAGTTTGGCCTTAATCCTCATCAGATTCTGAATCAAGTTTTTAATTGAACAACCAATCTCTTTCAAGGCAGTGCACAGTTTTTCTCGCCATTTCTGCAGCATCAGATTTTGTGATGCCATTAATTCCTTTTGTAGCATTTCCATGATCTCTGGTCTGTCTCCTATTAGACATTTTCTGAAAAAACTCAGGCTTTTCCACATGACCATTGATGCCAGTGAGGATAGACCCATCTCGCGTCGTACTAGTTCAATTGGTACGGATTTAGGTAGTCCCAAAACCTTTTTCCAAAAGAGACCTTCTAAATAGGTCCACGCCTTTTCAGGAATTTGTGGGATTGCCTCTGATCCCTAAGTGATTGTAGGTACGACTGACACTATAAAATTCAAGCACTGTTACGATGGAAAAGTGGCCATATCTCTGGTTCAAGACACGTGCTTCACTTGTTAAGGCCATTATTGTGGATTTGAGTCAGCAAATCATTGGAGCTTCAGTAGTGGTGTCACTTAGCCAGACTTCCAAATATTTGAATGTAGTGACCTGCTCGATAGGCTGGTCTTCAAGTCTCCAAGAGTATACATTTTTTCCTTTGTTGGAGTTCCCAAATGTCAAGATTTTAGACTTGGCTTTATTGATCTCCAGCCTGTTAGCTCTTATGTACATTTGTAGAGAGTTAATCTGGCGCTGCAGGCCAACTGGTGTTTGATCGACTAAGTCAATGTCGTCAACATAAAATTATAAGTTACTCACCATAGGGACTAGTGCCCTTTCCTCCATACTGCATGGGCATCCCTTCCAAGGGACGGGAGACTGAACCTTTTTCACCAGAAAAAAAAACATCTTCCCCTTTAAATTTAGAGGCGCGCAGGGGTGCGGCCCAGGGAGCATGTGCTGCCCTGACTCCGCCCTCCGGCGCCACACCTCAGTCCCCATTGACGCGTCAACAATAGATCTAACATTGCCTAATGACACCAGTATTATTAGGGGGGAGGTTGTTGAGACGTATGGAGGAAAAGGGATTAAGGACTAAGAGTACGTTAGTCACTACTGTGAGCAACTTATAATTACTCTTACGTCCAGTCCCCTTTCCTCCATACTGCATGGGCGATTACAACGGAATGTAGCCCCAGGGTGGAGAGACCCTCCTTAAGCAAATAGGTTCCTGAGAACCGCCTGACCGAAAGCCGCATCAGATGTAGAGCCAGCATCCAAACAGTAATGCGTGCAGAAAGCCGAGGGAGCAGACCAAGTGGCCGCCCTGCTTATGACTTGCCAAGGGACATGGCACTGGAATGCGATGGCCGTTGCCTTGGCCCTGACTGCATGGGTGTGCATGTTGGTTGAAAGCGGGTTGTGCTGGCCCTCGTACACTTACTTGATGGCCGAGACCATCCAGCGAGGTATTAAGGCTTTGGAGGCCTGATAGCCTGGTCTTGAGCCTCCGAAAGTGACAAACAGGGCGTTCGATTTGCGGAAGTCCTTGGTCCGGTCCAAGTTAAATTTCAGGGCACACCTGACATCCATGCAGTGCAGCACCCTCTGTGCTTCGTCCTTGGGATCGGGAAAGAAAGTAGGAAGGACTATTTCCTCTTTCAAGTGGAAAGCAGGCGGCACCTTGGGCAGAAAAGCCGGGAGTTTCTGCAGGACTACTTTGTCCCTGTGAAAGGTAGTATATGGTTCTGAGGCAACCAGTGCCTGTATTTCGCTAACTCTACGAGCCGAGGTGAGGCAGACTAGCAAGGCCGTCTTGATGGTGACCAGCCTGATGTCCGCGGACGTCATTGGCTCAAACGTTTTGTGCGCCAGAGCACCCAAGACTATGTTGAGGTCCCACACAGGGTGCGGCCTCTTGACGGGCAGGTAGAGCCTTGCGAGCCCCGTCAAATGTTTCTTGACGATAGAATTGGAGGAGGAGAAGAGCCCCTCCTCCGGGTTCCTGTAAGCCCCTACGGCTATAAGGTATGTACAGCAGGTGTCCACCTGCAGACCAGAGTGGGCGAGGTGCGCCAAGAAGGAGATCACGTTGTCCAAAGAACATGCCAGGTGGTCGATTTCCTTGGAGTCTGCCCAGTGGCAGAATCTGGTCCATTTACTTGTATACTGGGCCCTGGTAGCCTTGCTCTTTGCACCCTGTATGATTTCCAGATTAGCCTGTGAGAGGCAGAGGTGCCACAGGGTTACCTGCTCAGGTACCACACTGTGAGGGCTAGTTTCTGTGGAACGGGGTGGAGGACCCTGCCCCCCCCCTGTTGCGCCAGCAGATGTGCTGGGCCCATCGGGAGGTGAATTGGAGGCACCTCCAAGAGGCTGAGCAGCTCCGAAAACCATGGCCTGGCTGGCCACCATGGAACTATTAGAATGATGTTGAGTTGGCGAGACTCCTTGATCTTGCAAATCACTCTGAATCAGCGGAGTGGGCGGGAAGGCGTAAGCCTTCATGCTGTTCCACTGAAGCCAAAATGAGTCGCTCAGGGAGCCAGGGCCCTGTCCCTGCCAGGAGGAGATCCATCTGGGGAATGACCCCACCTGTTGATCTCCTGAATGACTGGTTCTTTTAGCTGCCACTCGCAATTGTCTGCTCCCACATCGCTCCCAAATCGGGAGGATGTAATTTCCCAGTGAAAGCTGCACAATACTGGAATGCACTACCTCAGACCCTCAGAACTGACCAGTCCTATCTTAGCTTCAGACGTAACACTTTAAACTGGCTGCACTCCAATGATATATGACCCTGGACACCATGTAATACACACCGAAGTACCTGATTATGAATGTATGTAATCTACTGCACCACCCTTATATGAATGTATGTAACCCACTGTACCATCCCTCACTTGTAATCCACTTGTATCTTCTCTGCTTGCACTGTATTGTTTTCATGATGTAACTAAGTCTTAAGTATTCTTATCTGCTGCGCCCAGTTACCTACGGGTTTGGTGCCCATTACCAAATAAACAAACAAACAAACAAACAAACAATCCAGGGGGGGTTATGATTTTGGTTCATAGATCCCTCCCTTTACAATGTAAGTATACGAAAATAGACACATTAGGTAGGTATGTGCTGGTATATGGCCTACTTGGGGAGGGAAGATCTACGGGCCGAACATCGATGACCCACACTTTTGCACTGAGGTGATGGAGGAACATGCCAGTTACCCCCTGATCCCCATACTCTGTGGGGGAGACGTCAACACTATCCTCAATCTGAAACTTGACAGATCCTCATGCACACAAAGGGCTCTCACAAGATCCGCCAAAGTTAAATGCAGTCCCTGGGACTAGTAGACGTTTGGAGAACTTACAGACGTCCATTCATATTCCTTCTACTCTTCAGCACCACGACTCTTTCTCCCGCACTGACATGTGGCTCCTTTCAGACACATTACTTGGGGGAGTCTCGAATACACACTTGTTTCTCCGCACCTACTTCGACCATTCCCCTGACAGCGTTACCCTAACATTATCAACACTTTCCAAGTCCAGTAACAATTGGCGTTTTAAACCATTGGCACTCCAAGATACATTTTTTGCATCCATTATCGAAGACCACATCCAACTCTTTTTTGAGAAAAAAGCCAGGTCGGTGACCTCTCCAGGATGGTCTGGGAGGCCTTTAAGGTCTACATAAGAGGTATCGCAATGGCATCAGAGTTTAGTGTCGTAAAGGCGTTCTGGCGCAGCACAGAACACTGCGAGAACGACGCGATAGTACTGGAACATGGCCTTGTGGCCGACCCCCCAACGGCCTCCATAGCCCAAATAAAGGAGGCCTTAGACACCTTTATAACACATGCAGAGAGAGAAGTTAAGTTTTTTTAAGCCCCCTGCTGGCTAACACATATGGGGAAGGGGATAGTCTGGCTAAGCTGCTAGCCCGTATGGTGCGCAGCGAAAACGGCAGTAAGTACATTCCTCTCATTACTGATGCCTCCAGGGATACGCTCCATACACCCATTGCCATCAACAGAGTTTTAACCCAGTTTTACACCGATCTCTACTCCAACAAAGACACATGCACAACAGAGAATATCAACGCATTCCTTGACACTCTCCCACTCAGTCAGCTCTCACGGGAGACAAGGGATTTGCTCAAACTCCGGATAACCCTATCGGAGATAAATCAAGCAACTGATAGTCTGCCAACTGTATGTAAAATGCTAGAAATCAGGATGGGAGATCCGTAGACAGCTGTCTTGTTTTGGAGCCATTTTATTTTGCCTTCAAAACGATTTTGCACAGATAAATAGAATTAAACATTTACAGGGCTTTCGATAAGCACGAAAGTATGGTCAGGAGTTTTTTCTTAAGGGAAATGCAGGTGAGTATAGTCCTCTTCAATTATCGAGAGACAATTTCCACAGTGGTGCACGAGTATACAATACAGGTAGGTAGTGACATAGAACTTGTGCAGGGTGCGACCCAGGACTGTAGTAGGTCCGGGGGTATTCAACAAAATAGTGTACACAACACTATCCATCAACACAAATATACAAAGGTTGTGCCACAAAACATCGACATGGAGGTGTTTCGGCCAAACAGGGCTGGGTAAGAGCCCGTGGTGGCCTTCATCAGGATGATCACTGGTAGTGGTGCTGTCCATATAGGTAATCGCCTGCAGTGGTGCTGCGGGGACGTGGTGCTTGGAGTCCTGTTATGGGTACTGGACTCTGGAAACCATGTCTGCAGTGAGCATGGGAAGACTTATGATTTGGGTCTCCCTGGCCAATAAATACAGCCTTAGGCCTCTAGGAGCCAATGCAAAAAATGGCGTCTGCACTCCTTGTGGCTCTGGATTCTAGCATTTTACATACAGGTACCCTCCTGGGCATATCAGGACTCCGTCAGGCGCCCTTTATTGAATCCCTAGTCTGCCAACTGGAAAGTCTCTGGGTACTGATGGCCTCTCGGCGAACTATACAAGCAGTACAAAAGGGACATTCGGCCCTCAACTATTGCAGGTGTGGCAAGAATCTCCGACAACACAGATACTCCCCGATAGCATGCAGGAAGCAGTGATCATGGTACTACTGAAGCCAGACAAATCAGCCGATCAATGCAGCTCCTACCGCGCCCTCTCACTAATTAACACAGACATTAGGCGTTTGCTAAGATTTTGGCTACTCGACCGATACCACCGATGCCATATATTGTCCATCCGGATCAATCAGGATTTATTCCGGAAGTCCACAGCACTGAACCTAAGCCGGGTATTTAATATACTGGCGCGCATCAATCCCGATGTCCAGACAGTAGCTGCCACACTTGATATTCAAAAAGCTTTTGACTCTGTATCTTGGCCGTTCATGTACACGGTTACTGAAATGTGAGTTTGGACCAAAATTTCTCGGGGTGGTGCGCCTTCTTTATACTACACCGGTGGCTAGGGCTAGCACCAACAGGATTACCTTTTGACAATTTGAGATAGGGAGGGGCACCCGCCAAGGTTGCCCCTTCTCCCCTCTAATTTTTGCTATTGTTATAGAACCGTTAGTGGATGCGATCTCTATCAGAGAGTCACAGAGGGATAAGAACAGCGGGAGACCAACAAATCATTTCCCTTTACGCGGATGACGCACTGCTGTACATCCGTAATCCCGATGTACACCTGGGACCCATTATGCAAGATATCCAATTATTCGGGGAGGTTCCAGGACCCCGGGTTAACTGTGCAAAGTCGGAACTCTTTGCCAGCACAGCAACTACACACACCCCCTGCCCCCAGACTTACTAGGCTTCAAATGGGCCCGTGAGTACAGACGTTACTTGGGAGTGATGGTGGCGTGCAACTACCCCACGTTACACGATTACAATTACACCAGTTACATGACCCAACTGCGAGGCAAGCTCATGACATGGTCAAATCTACCCATCACGATTACGGGCAAAATAGCGCTACTAAAAATTATCGTACTACCTAAGCTCTAATACCTTTTTCCTCAGTATACCCCTATGGATTGGGTACATTTTTTTTCCAGAGCTGACTTGCGAAATTTAAAAAATTGTTTGGCATTCCGGTGCAGTATGACTTAAATGGGACACTAACCCAATCACACGAGAAGGGGAGGCTTGCAGCACCGAACTTCCAGCGATACTGGATGGCGGCACAGGCACAATTTGCTTGGTCGGGGGACGGCACCTTGCCTCCCCATGTACAATTGGAGAGACATTCGGCGGGAGACAGGGACCTCTGATCATTCATTTTGCGGATAGCTGCATATTTGACCCTGCTAGTGTTACTGCACTGGCATGGCACAAAATATGGACAGAGGTGGGTGTCCTGAATCCATATCATGAAAACCTTCCTCTCTGGAACTGCGTTCCTTCACTGCCACATTCAGACACAGGTTCCCAGAAAATCTGGATACAACACGGATGTCATATGGTGGGTTTGTTATGCCCAGAGGATAACTTCATTCAAGACGCCGAGATACCAGACGTGAGATGTGGGAGATCCTTGCAGTGGCTGAACTATGCTGACCTGCAGAAAGCATGCAAGAAGCGGAGGCCGACTTTCCGGTTGAACCCGACAGACTCACTCCTTGGGTTCATTCTATCCACACATGACAACCGTAGCCATGTGTCAACCCTATATCAACTGATCCAGGCCCGCTCCGACACCTTCCCCTGTAAGGCACGAGACAAGTGGGCATCGGACCTCCAACTTGAGATTAGCTATGACATGCGCTCTCAGACAGCTAGGGTGTTTAACTCACGATTCCGATTGATCCAATTAAAAGTGCTGCACCGGTACAACTACACTCCACTCTTGCTTTATTTATTCTCTAATGAGGGGACCGGGCATGCCCGCGCTACAGATCCCCAAAAACTAGATATCTCCACATGATCTGGTGTTAGGGAGAATTCTCTGTTAAGGCTAATTTCCCAAACCTAGTGAGTCCCCCAGCAGCTTTGATGGATTTTTTGGGGTTTATTTTTTTCTCCTGCTAAGAGTGCGACTCTTTTTCTCCCGCTCTTAGGCATGATTTGAGAATGTCCTTTGACTTTGTAATGTGTTTTATGGGCTATGGGGTCTTTTACTCCATAGGGCTTCATGTGTTTTTGGTATGTGTGTTACACAGCACCCGGAGTGCAGTAACACAGGGGTGTCATAGTGACCCCCAAACATAGACTCCATACCCTGGGAGTGACTACTGTCTCCCAGGGCATGTAAAGTCATCATTAACTTTACTATGGAAGTACTGGTAGGGGTAATTAGATTGCCCCTGGGTCTGTTTTTCGAGGGGGCACTCTGCAGTCCCCCCCTCGTCGAGTTTCTGGCTGGTGGCAGTGGTTACCACGCGAAATATTTCCTATGGGATTTTCCCATTAATTATAAACGCACCACTTTTTTGGTGCAATGTTAAAGATACCGCGGGTTATTTATTTAATATTTATTTCCCGGTTGGGTCTTTTTGCCAGGACTCTGTTTTAAAATGGCGTTTGTGTTCGCCTCTGTAACTCCAACCCAAGTCGAGCCCTTTGTTCCACTTTTGGCGGGCTTCTGCACAGAAGCCTCCAAAAGTGGTGCCACTCTGTCTGGGTCTACAGGATGTGTGGGAGGGGGGGGGGGGGGAATAGGCACCCTGGACTGAGTTGCCTCGGCAACTCAAGTTGCACTCTTGTGTGATTGGCCCAGTGGTGAGCCGCCCGGCTCACCACTTAGCATGTTTGAGTGACAGCTAGGACTGATGAATGGGGGTTTTCTGCATAAAAGCAGGGCTTTGGGGACGGGAACTTCAGAAGTCGCCACCGGACCCAAAGAATCCGAAGAGGGAGAAGCTGAGCCGACCTGCAACGGCGACACCACCGGTGGAGCCCTGCTGAACCGACTCACCACTTCCCAACGACAGAGAAGATCTTCTTCCTGGAGAGTCTTCTTCCTTTGAACTGGTGGGGTTAACCAGTTCACCCTCTTTTCGCCTTCCTGGATCGTCTCGTGGTCGAATCGCCCGTGCCAAGCACCCCGTCGGCCGGATAGCCACGCTTCACCACTACCGCAAATAAAAGGGTAGTACTTTTTAACGGTTGACAGGTCAAAGGGTCGACACCAAAGGGTCGACAGGTCTAAGGATCGAATTTTTTTTCATTTTTTTTCACATTTTTTTGGGGGGGGGGGTATCCCCCCCAACCCACTTTTTTTGCTAACAACCACTTTTTTTCCCTAAACGAAAACCTAAAAAAATAGATAGAATTTTAAAAAAAAATGTGATCCTTTGACCTGTCGATCCTTTGACTCCGACTTGCACCCGCTGCCAGGAACAACTGCCCCCGCTGGAGCTTTCTCACCATTTCAGGTACTGTGTCCCGCCTGGTCTCCCTTGCAACAGACTGCTCAAGGTGTCCCGTAAATCCTTGACTCTCTAGCCTGGGGTGACCTGGGACCTGTTAACTAACTTTTCTGAAATGATCGAACTCCTTCTTGAACTATCTGCAAAGACTTTTAAAGTGTACTTCAACTGTGTGATCTTGGGCACATTCCGCCTTGCTCTCTCCAAGAGTGGGCCTGGCCTATGAACTTTCTTTCTCTACAGTAGACTCTGCCTTTCTTGACTTGCTGTGGTTCTTTTAAAAGTGTTGGTATTGTGTGCTTTTCTAATTCTGCCTTTTCCCTCCCTTTTTAAATAATTATTGGAGTGCCATCTTGGTTAAGCGCTCACCTCTGTATTGAAAAAGTGGTGTTCTTTTCCTAAGACTTGTCGAATAATTAATCAAGGGGGTGTATATATTTCTAGTGACTGTGTTTGAACTTGCTTGACATATTAGTGCCAGTGTATTTTTACAAGTGTGTTTTTAAATAAATAATTATATAATTTTATACCAAAGCTCTGGTCAGTGTTTGCTTGTGCTACTGTATTTTTGTACCTAATGTGTATACTCTATATACTGCCTAACTCTTCTTGAGAGAAGTCTGACTGCTTAGCCACAGCTACCAGGTAAATCTGGGTGGTGCAGACTGCTACCAATTGGGTTTACTGCCAACACCTGTAGCCTTAAACGTTTTGCCTAAGGGAACTGCACAGGTTTCTGCCTAACATCTGGGACGGCCCCATATTAACCCCCTTTTGGAAAGATGTATGTGCAATGCTATCAGAGATATGTGAACCTGTCGAACCTTCTCCCCCCCCAAACCTGCTACAAGTACATTTGTAAAGTTGTGATTATTGCTGGCAAAACGTTGTATTCTCCTATAGTGGACAAACACACAAGCCCTAATAAGGGTCAATGGCTGAATGATGTGTTATGGGCAAATGAAAGAGAGGAACAATGGATACATATGCAACCGCTCAACTACCGGCGCCACTAACACTATACTTATTACGAACTATGTCAAGACCTGGCGACTCCGCCGAACCCCATACCTTGTAACCCTCATGCCACCCCACTGTGCTATTCCCTTGGCTGTTGCTAATAATTTGTTGTAATGTGACAAGTGATTCCAAGTGTGCTAATAAAGAAAGTTTTAAAAAAAGCAATTTGGGAAAACCTGGGGTTGTCAGCAGTATTTCTCCTCCTATTCCTCGTAGTTGCGGGGGTATGCATTCTCCTGCGAGCTACTGTGGCGTTCTGCCTGAACTAGGTAGTCAAGGACCACGAGGGGAGAGGTCTCTTGGTGCGGGGCTCTATACAAGGTTGACAATCACTTTAATAAATTACTATGGGCCTAACCACGACACAGTGGAATTCCTGGGGTAGACAGATCACCAACTCTAGAGTTTACCTCACGGGGAGATCATTTGGGGAGGAGATTGTAATGCCGTCATGGACCCTGACGAGGACAGGACGGCGGGAGCCTACAATTCATCGCCTAAGCCAACTAGGAAGCTGTAGGGGATATGTGCTGGAATTGGGAACTGGGAGATGTTTGGAGGGCCTGGCACCCAGGGGGATAAATGGTAAACATTTCAATCGTTGGTACACAACTCTACTCCAAAATTACTTCCTGGTCTCTGGCTCAACTGTGGGAAGGGTCTGAGGTGTCCACCTTGGCAGTTACATTATCGAACCATGCCCCAGTGTTGTTGACTCTAGAGGCCCCCGCCTGAGAGGGAGGGAGAAAACAATGGGTGTTAAAAAGTAGAGGGCTATTGGATGAGGCGTTCCGAGAGGACCTAACCAAGGCTATAGATACCTTTTTTGAGCTTAACACAGGATCAGTGGAATCTCACGCAACACTATGGGAGAGTTTAAAATGTGTCATCAGGGGGGAATGTATTACAAATGAGGCTGGGGTACTTAAGCAAATCTGCAAACATATACCCGAATTAGATACACAGATTCAACAGCTGCAGTCAAAGGCACCAACACCTACACCAGTAGAAGAGGCTGAGATTCAGGAACAGTAACAATTGTTTAGGGAGTTAGCAAATAGGGAAGTGAAGTTCCTGAGAGGAGAGGCAGCTGTGAGACAGTTGAGGGGGTGGGGGGGGGGGACAGCCCCCAGGAAGGTGGTTAGCCAAGGTGGCGAGAACTGACAGGTCAATTGGTCGCATCATATCGGTTTACACTGAACAAGGGATAGAGAAATTTGGGGACGTTGATATTGTCCAGATGTTGTGCACATTCTATAGACAACTGTATGCCATCCAAATACAGGTCTTGCAAAAACAACAATTTAGACCAAGTGGTGTTATACTGGTGTTCAGACATGGAGAGGGAATGCCTGGGATGCCCTATATCGCTGGGACAGATCATGTCAGCGATTAAGTCTCTGCCATCTAGGAAGGCTCCAGGACCGGACAGGTATACAGCAGAGTTTTATAAACAGTTTGCTGGGAGGTTGGCCGCCCACCTGCTGGAGATGTACCACCAAGGGTTGAGGGTCGCCAGACAACTGGAGTCTTTGAGGGAAGCAACGGTGGTGGTCCTGCTGAAGCCAGACAAAGAGCCGAATGACAGCTCATCATACAGGCCCATCTCTAATTAACCTGGATAATAAAAAACTCGCCAAGATATTGGCATCCAGGCTGGCACCATTAATGCACAGAATGGTGAAGGCAGACCAATCGGGGTTCATCCCGGGGCGCTCCACCTCATATGGGTTACGCAGAATATTTGTGTTAGTGTCCATAGTACAATGTGACGAATCGGTCACAAAGGCATTTGTCCCAGTCGAAAGGCCCTTTCTGTTCACAATTCTACAGAGAATGGGACTGGAGGAGGGATTTTTCTCTCTAGTCTCATTGTTATACACAGCCCAAGGCTAGGGTCAGAGTGAATGGCTTGTTCAAGTGTAATACTTTTGGAGAGAGGCACGAGGCAGGGGTGCCCCCTATCGCCGCTGCTTTTAGCATTGGCGATAGAAACCCTAACTGAACTGATCTGGGATCTTCATTTGGATAGAGGGAAACAGCTATGCAAACATAAGCGAATTTTCTCACTCTATGCAGACGATCTGGTCTCTATGTCAGGAACCCGGAGGGTAACTGGAACCTGATCATGGAAGATGTTGTCCGGTTTGGGGACTTCTCCGGTCTGAGAATTAACACCACGAAATCAGTTCCGTTTCCGCTGACGGAGGGCACTGCACACTTTAAGGATCGATTTGTGTTTCAATGGCACAGAGTTCACACGCTACTCAGGGATAAATATAGCCCGCTCTCCTGAGGACCGATATTAACACAACTACCAGCGAATACTGGGACAGGCCAAGGGGACAGTAGACAGGTGGATGAATCTGCCTCACACTGTTCGGGAGAATATCCTTGGTTAATATGGAGTTTTTGCCACACTTTCTGTATTTTTTCCTCAGCACACCATTGGCAGCGCAAAGGGGATACCTCCGGGAGTTAAAATCTGTAATTCAGCGGTTTATATTTGCTGGGAAACAAGTCAGGATATCTTGACAGAAACTGGTGGTGCCATTGGACGCTGGCACTACCGGACTTGGAACCATAACACGAGGTGGCCCAGGCAGGGTTTCCTCTCTACTGGTATGAGTCCGGAACAGATAAGAGACATGTGGAGGTAGCACTGGCATCCCTGTTTTCACTGCGGTCAGTTATATTGACGGCACCGGATAGAGCCGCCAGGGCATCAAACATGGTAGAACTGACTTACAGATCAAGGGTCAGTATGGAGAGGAAAACTAAAGGGGAGGTAGTTTACTACCCGAATCTTCAAGTGACCTACATACCCGGGGTCCCACTGACCAGCGAAAAACATTATGTAGCATGTATGCAGCGGGCCAATATCACCAGGTTCTGGGATATGTTCCCATTGGGCAGTTCCTAGCGTTGGAAGAGATGAAAGAGGGGCGTTGTCACCCCACTAGATTGGTTTTTATACTTCTGGCTGAAGAACTCCTTGAAAAAAGTGTTCCCGAGTTTTCCCCAGGACCCGGAAACAGGCCCAATTTTAGACAAAATGCTTGGGAGGGTACAGGAGAGAGGGGTGATATCTATGATGTATGAGACCTGTATGGCAGCTGAGGTGGGAAAGTGTGTTAGTCCCGAAGTAAATGAGACAGCTCGCTAGGAGGCGGGATAACCGATGAGATATGGAACGTTTGCTGCAGAGAGATGAGGAGAGTAGCCATAAACTCCAATTTCAAACTGATTCACTTCAAATATTTACATCGGTTCTACTACACATCCGCCTCACTACACAGGTTTTACTGCAACCATCTGAGAGCTGCGCGAGGTGCGGCACTGTCCCGGCTGACTTTCTCCACCTGCCGTGGAGCTGCCTAATGGTTTGGTTATTTTGGGAAAAGGTTTTTGGAATACTGAGTGCGGTAGTGGGAGAAAACATAGACCCGGACCCCTTGATGGCGCTGCTGGGCTATACAGCCCGGGTTCAGAACGGGATGAGGAGATTGGCTGGACTGCTGACGGGCCTGGCGATGAGGGGAGTGGAGATTGTGTGGGGCGGTTCTGAATCACCAATCAGGTGGAACAGTGGCGGGCTGATATTCTGTATTGTAACAAAACGGAGACAGAACTTGGCAGAGTAGCGCACACCCAATCAACACCCAGGGACATTTGGGGGCCGTATTTACACTACCTTATGGCCTCTTCTCAGACATGACATGCGAATGCCTGATACACCCCCCATTCCCACCGCAGGAAAATGCATAACAGGGCTGTGTACATCAATTTGAGGGGTGATAGGGCCCCGCTGGGGCCACCATTACGAGGCAGATGCCCAAACTACCAAGGTCCAGGGGTTGCTAGGAGTCTGTGGTGTACTATTGTTGTGAAGTCTGAAAAGCTTGAGGAAGCTGGGAGCTCTGAAAACCACCAACCCATCGACCAGGGGTTGTTATCAGTTATTGTAATATGCCTTAAAGACTGTTGTATGGCGCGGTTTATGATGCAAAATGCTAATAAGTATTTTGTTTTAAAAAGATGGATCCAAGAAAGTTTTTTCAGAATAGGAATAATGTCAGCATGTTTAAAGGGCAGAGGCAACCTAGAAGTGACAAAAGAGATATTAAAAGATTATTGAGATAAGAATCGAGAGAAGGATAGTACCTAAAACCAGACAACTACAAAAAACAACCTGCAAGAAGGACCGGAGGCTCCCGATTGGACTTTGTAACCAGCCCACTACTCCGCTGATCCTATGAAAGATCGTGTGGCACTGGCAAGACAATCTCCTTCACAAGTTGAAATGCAAAGACTGCTTTAGGCCTTTAGGAAGAGTTGCTTCAAAGGGAAACTGCAACAGAAGTACTCACCAGGTCAGGAGGAGAGCAGAGAAGGGATACAAGCTCGAGGCCATCACCACCAACAAAATGGATTTTACCGTCAGATGTTTATGTCTACCAGATGCAAACAAAGAACAAAAAACAAGACCTGTTGTTTGTCAGCAGGTAACCTCTATAAGCACTCCAATGAGATATGAAATTAAATCCCTAGGTTCTTAGTGAAAAGTGAGTATCAGTAATTTGATGGATAATCAAAACCTTCTTAGAGTGTATAACTTTGTAGTCAATGCATACTTTCAAATAAATGCCATATACTCAGTGCTTATTCATACATATAATTCAAAAACAGATACAATAAAGCAAAAAGTTGAAAATCTCTGAGACCACCTAATTCCAAAACAATCAGGTTCTAAATATCGTAATTCTCAAAGAAACTTGATTTCAAACACAAAATTCAAAATGATACAGTGTACAGTTGTGGTTTATCTTCTTCACACAAGTATTCACTGTTGTTTGCAGTGAGTCAAATGTCCAGTAGTAAAACATCCTTATAGGCTCCACTCATAGGTGTGGTCTTTAGAGTTGTGCCAACGCGTTTCGGATCATCATAAGATCCTTCTTCAGGGCCTCGGAGCATGTAGTTCCTGTGTGTTTATTAATACAATTCAATGTAGTACCTGTGTGGGGTGACACAGGAGGACATAGAGGCGCATGCGCACTGTGTTACTTAGCAACACAGCACGCATTAGTACAGCGAGATACGCGCGAAACAGACGCCGAGCAAAGTCACTGGCACCAAGACTGTGAGGTGAGCAGCGTTTTCGGCATAGAGCCGATCAGACATTTGGATACTAATAGATTCACAGTGCCTAACATCTCAATCATTGATGGACATTTGCGAGAACAGTGGGAACGGGGGACTATGACCGCTGCCCCCAGAAGCCTTTAGTATTATAAATGGGGCTTGACCTTATGAGGTTTACTTATGAAACTCCCCTGCTTTAACCTTTACAACCCCTCCAGCTTACCAGATACTGAGTAGCCGAAGTGTATATTTAAAGATTAGCAACAAGGCTATAATCCCTAACCAGTTACTTTTATTCCTGGTTAAAGGTCTTTTAAGTAGCATGACTACTCACTCGACTTCACCATACAGTGAAGCTGCCCATGGTACCTCAGGGTGCAACGCTACTGTTTCACAGACACGCCTGCCACCTAGCACGCTAGTGCTTGACCCTGCCTCGTAAGCCCAGTACTCCAATCTACAGCACTGGGGAGCACCCACTTTGGGATTGGAGGTGAGTGATGAGATTTTACAACATGACAACCATGATCTAATTCAAATACTCTCACACACAATTAATATCAGGCTTCCTGTGTCACCCCAAAGGTACTACATTGAATTGGATTAATAAACACACAGGAACTGCATGAAGAAGGGTCTTCTGATGATCTCAAACCTGTTGGCACAACTAAAAATACAACACCTATGAGCGGAGCCTATTAGGATGTTTTACTACTGGACATCTGACTCACTGTAAACAGTGAATACTTGTGTGAAGAAGATAAAACACAACTGTACACTGTATCATTTTGAATTTTGTGTTTGAAATCAAGTTTCTTTGAGAATTACGATATTTAGAACCGGATTTGTTTTGGAATTAGGTGTCTCAGAGATTTTCAACTTTTTGCTTTATTGCATCTGTTTTTGAATTATATGTATGAAAAAGCACTGAGTATATGGTATTTATTTGAAAGTGCATTGATTACAAAGTTATACACTCTAAGAAGGTATTGATTATCCACCAAATTACTGAGAGTCACTTTTCACTAAGAACGTAGGGATTTTATTCATATCCCATTGGAGTGCTTATAGAGGTTACCTGCTGACATACAACAGGTCTTGTTTTTTGTTCTTTGTTAAAAGCCCCAAGCGGCCTTGGGGCTATTTTCCTCTTAGCACCTGAAGTAATTCATTGTTATCAGACCTTGACTGAGTACATACAGACATTGAATTCTGTTAATTGGTAATACACGGTAGTGCCCCTCACCCCCATTTCTGCTCATTACCAGATGAAAACATTCATAGGTAAGAAATAAGGAAAGGTCCAGAAATGACCACAGGACTCGGTCTGTAGAAACAGAGATTTTCTGCAGCTATCTGGAAATTTTATGCGCTGCACTAGCCCCAACCAGGGACAACAAGAAAACCAGAATTGCAGCCCACTTAGCCCTGACTGTGTAATGGGAAAATCCCAATTGAAACCCCTTCTGCTAAAACTTGGCGCTAACCGAAGAGTCCCCATTCAGCATAAGGAAGTTATGTCTGCCGCACCAAGACGCTTAAAACTTCCAGTTTCGGATTCCAAGATGACCGCCTGCAGGGAGAGGACGTGCTTAGCTGATGCTCGTCCTCAGCCTGAAGCCAAAGGGGGATGTTGCGCTCCTTTATCCCCTCCCCACGATGCTTGTGTGAGCACAGGCTGAGCCCTACTCCCTCAACACAGAAGGAGCTCTGATCATGCCGCAGGCTTGAGGGAGTCCGTTGAAAACCACGGCGTGTCGAGAATAGGGCACGGCACTCCGGCAAGAGACAAAAGAATGTGGCGTTCTGAATGATGGATGTGAACTTCATGGAGGATCAGGAAGAGACAGAACTTTGAGGGACAAAGTAGGAAATATCTCCCCCAACCCCCCGACCGCGCACAGGCTGGAAGGAGAAAAGAGTCCAACGGAGGAGGCGGCGCACAGTTGGCAAGAAGGAGAAGGTGAAGCGCTGAGGGGCAAGAATCGCACAATTCTGAAACATTAACCACACTGGTCGATTATTAGTGGCTGGAGCGTACTTTTCTTTAGTATAGGAATACTTTTAAGTACAGTTATCTTCAAACTGGCATCAGTCAATGAAAGGGGGAGACTAGAGGTGTAGAAAAGCGGAAGGGACAAACCCATGAATAAGGTGTGGATTGCAAGGTAACTGGAGTAATCTTGGAGGCATATGACGACTCCCTTTCCTTCCATCAGCCTTAAAAAACTACAAATTAAGGGGCAAGACTCCTCGTAGTATCTACCAGGCAGGAGGGTCAAAGCAGCAGTTACAGTGACAAGGTTTTACTGGCAAAGGGATACAGACCACGAAAAAGGAAACGTGTTGGAGAACCCAGTAGTTTAAAGCTACACGGGAGACACACAGGATTGAAAAAGTACGACAGGAAAGTCATCTGGTACTTACCTCCGTTTAATGTGCAGTCTTTAGAGGACAAAGGTTGGCACTGTATTGGGAAAAGATACTGCAGTGAATGTTGTAGGACGGAGCAGAGCATACAACTCTGACGACTCAGTGAATCATCGGAGAGTGGTAAAATAGGTGATCTATCTCCAAAAAAAAGCCTATGTCGAATGCTAAAGGGAAAGTACACACTAAAGGCATCCCTGCACACCCTAAGGTGAACACTCGAAGGGCAGAGAGGACAATTACCAGATGCTAACAATCAGAGGGTAAAGACACACCTGGCGAGACTTGCTCCCCAGCTGCACGGACACCATATAAAGTGATTAAAGAAAACAGAGATCCAATGGCAATTACAAATGCCTAGTCGAGCACCAACAGCGTCTAAAGGAAACACTTCAGGACTCTTTCAAGAACAGATTGTTTCAGTAAGATCGGACGTAAAAAGTGCTGTTTTGGAAACTAAAGGTGAAATCTCAAAACTAGGAGAGAGAGTTGATAATACAGAACGAGTTGATAATACAAAGCAATGAAACTCTGGAGCCGCTAGCACGGATGATGCACAATATAGAAATTCAGTGCGAAGACCTCAAGAATCGGTCAAGACCATCCAATATACGCATTAAAATTGTTCCAGAGGAGATCATGGACATAGACCTCAAGCGCTCAATACAAACTCTTTGCGCAGATCTGATGCTGGAGATCCCTCCGGACGATGTTCTTTTGGATAGAATACACAGGGTGGGCTCTCGTAGGAAAGAGTTGGAGTCTAGACCCTCAGACGAGCCGACTGCATTAACATCAGATGGCCAGAAGGAAGGAGTTCTGAGGGCAGCATGGTCAGGTACGTCCTTAACTTTCAATGGATCAGAAGTCCAACTTTATCAAGAACTGACTTTCTACATACTAATCAAAATGAGCGAGATGAACCCGGTTACTAGTATTCTTAGTCAAGAGAAGGTGCGTTGGACAGACTTTTCCTTCTGGGTTGCTTTTTTTCTGGAAAGGCAGACAGATCCGGGTAACTACATGTGAAGAGGATTTGTATGTAGTAGCGCCGGAAGGCAGAAGAGACCAGCCAGGGACATCGGATGCGGAATGAGGGACCTTTAAGCAGAGACAATGGGAATGGTCGATGGTTAAATGGGACAGTAGAAAGACCAGGGCTCCGAAAGGCTGGGACAAGTCAAAGGACACGCCACAATTCGAGTGTTGATGGCGGGGTGATCGGATGAATCAGGTACACCAGGGGAATGGGTGAGTTTGATGTGAACAAGGAGGGCAGGAAGGATGACACTGGAGATGGAAGCCCGAGATGAGAATTGGAGATGAAGTAGGGGACCGGATTGGGATCCTATGGAGGGGGTTCGTATCGCTTTCCGCAGCTGGTTGTTCCCAGGTAGTTTACCGGCATATGGACGGGTTCTTCTGAGGTTGTCAACAGAACCCATGTGCCAGCCTGGGCCAAAGTTTAGGCAAGGAGGGTTGGGGGAGGGTGGGTGCAGGGGAGTGTTTGAGGGTTGAAGGGGAAGTCGTCCTGCAGGATAACTGTGAAAGTACGATTTGGGGTGGAGGGCATACAAAATCGAACCTTGATGATTCTAACAAGTGCTACATATGCATTTTATTTAAAAATAGCCACAGCCAAGTATACCTAGGAGGGCTCTCGAAGGAACAAAGGGCGAAGGCCCAGGGGAAAGGTACACAAATGGTGGGAGTAGGGATTTCCCATGAGCTTTAAAATACTTCCGTACAATGTCCGGCCTAAATTCACCTGCAAAGCGGTATAAACTAGGATCTTGAGGCGCGAGAAACCGGACTCTCTCGCACTTCAAGAAATCCATATATGTGGAAAAGATAAAATCGCAAATTAGTTTGCAAGGGTATTCTCAGATTCTACAAGCGAATTAGACTGAGAAGAAAGCGAGGATTTTGATCACATTTAGGAATAATCCTAACTTCATCATTTTGAAACTGGTGAATGACAAACAAGGGAGGCACTTATTTGTGACATTATGCATTAAAAGGGAAATATTTACGGTTGGGTCATTACATGCTCCTAACTCGGGACAGGAAAGCTTTTTGATGGTAACAATGGAGATATTTGAAAACATGGTAGAGGGTCGTGTATTACTGACAGGGGATATTTATCTAATTTGTGATGCGATATTGATACTAATCATGCAGGTTTGATGATGCAGGGCACATCATCACTACGGCTTAAAGACACATTTACACAATTAGGGCTAGTAGATGTGTGGCGAGTTAACAGGGGAAGTGAATCAGGATTCACGTTTTATTTGCACGTTCAAAAAACCCAGTCGCAAATAGATTATATTTGGATATCCGCTAGACTGGTGGGTCAAATTCAAGAAGTCTCGATGGGATCGATCGCATTATCGGATCATGCACCCTGAGGGGCGATATTGAGCAAGGCAACTCGAGGATTGTGGAATTGGGTCTTGCCGAAATTGAGCCTTGTGGATACAGTGTTTTTGAGGGAAATAGAACACATTCAAGCGATGGCGGATACCTCTCCAAGTATATGGTGGGATGCCTGTCAGAGGGGAACTGATAGCCCGCAAAGCATTGAAGAAAAAGATGTCTAGGCGGCTTGAAGACGACTTAGAGACTCAACCTAAGAATATAATGACAAAAATGAGCAAACACCCTACTACAGAAACAATGAAAATATATAGAATAAATATATAGAATAGTCAGAGGGCAGTTAGCCCTATTACAGTGAAAAAAAGGTGGAGAGGAACCTACTTAAAACTAATTATGTCCAGGGGAACAGGGTGGGAAAACTATTAGCATGCCAAGACAAAGGACAGCCACCCAAACGATATTGAAAATTAAGAAAAAGGAAGCAGAGGAAGTTACTGACACGGAAGGGATAATAAAATTGTTATGATGTTGATATGGAGAATGAGCATTGCAATGCTAGAAGTATGGAAGCATGGAGTGTTTGCAGCTACAAGGTTCTGATGAGGTCATAGAATGTGTGTTTGCTTGTTCAGCCTCCAGTGTTCTATGTTTGTCAGTTAAAATGTACCTTTTGATTAGTAAGGGGGCTCTGCTGTTGCTGAGGGTCTTTTTTACCTGTTAACTTAACAAATGATTAACCTGAAGACTTGCCTGCATCCGTGAGTGTCTTCGCAACTAAGATGCTTTGAAACATTTTATGGAGCGTTATATATTCATCTGAAAGGCTACAGGAAGGTCTGTTACATACTTAGCAGGAATATCTCACCCAAAGCTATCAAGAATAGATAAGGAGGAACTGGAGGAGGATATTACAGAGGAAGACGTGATTGCAGCCATAAGGAAACTTCCATTGAGAAAAGACCTGGGACCAGATGGTTTTACAGCCATATTTCATAAGAAATATGGACAAATTCTGCCCCTGCCATTTGACCAGTTTATATAATTCTTTTGAAAAAAGCGGGCATGTCACGGCGTCAATGGATGAGGCTAAACTGGTGGTATTTCTGAAACCCGGCAAAGACCCGGCATGGTGTGGGTCTTATAGACCAATAGCGCTAATTAATATTGACGCAAAAATGGACACCAAGATATTGGCTACACGAATGGAGGACAGACTTCATACGTAAATTTGGCCCGATCAAGCAGGGTTTACAAAAAATCATCGAACTTCGATAATTTAAGAAGGGTTTGCCACCTAATAGAGGATGTGGAGCGGCGGCGTATACCTGCGGTACTCTCCGCTTTGGATGCTGAAAAGGCATTCTATCGGGTGAAGTGGCCCTTCCTTCTCTAAACAATGCAGGAAATGGGGTTTGGCGAGCATTTTATGAAGAGGATACAGGAAAATGATCAAACCCCTTCCTTGCGGTTATGATATGATTGGTTATTTATAACGCGCTTAATACCCAGAGGTTTTTAAGCGCGGACCCGGGGATCAAACCTGTGGTGCTCAGTGTCTTCTTGCTTCCAAGGCGAGCTTGTTGCTGCTGGGCTATCCTCCCGAGACAATGGACAACTGTCAAGCCTGATACGCCTAGAGAGGGGTACCAGACAGGGATGCCCCTTCTCCCATTGCTTTATGCATTATATCTGGAACCATTCTTACAACATATACGGGAGGTGCCGGATGTGAAGCGGATACAATTTGGAGGAACGGACATAAAATAATGGCATTCGCCGATGACATGCTGCTAGTTATAACTAAATCTATGACAACGTTGTATAAGGGAAATTACCTGCAATTGTTGGATACCTTGAGATGGGATCTACAAAGATGGAACCACTTATATATATATATATATATATATATATATCATGTTTGGGGCGCATGGCCTCAATAGAAATGGTGACCTTAACTCAGTTCCTTTACTACTTTCAGGCTTTACGGGTAGCTATTCCCATGAGCTTTTTTTAAAATCCTCAATCGCATCTTATCCACCTTTGTTTGGCAGACTTAAAGACCAAGGGTGGCCTTACGGACATTAATTGCACCGAAGAACAGAGGAGGGAAAGCCTTAACACAGCCAAACGCTTTTGATGGAAAACCTAGTTCTGTGAACCTGCTGGTTGGATACCTCTGTGCAACTGGTGCTCAACCCATGACCTGACCCATACTCGTTGACATTCTATTTTATCACCATTTTGCTTTATACCTGTGTTATGATGTTACTTAATGCATTATTATGAGATGGCTTGGAACTCTGTGAGAGCTTGTGGAATGTTTGCCTATGAGCTTCGCTCCAGGATTCCAATGCTGTCAGTTGAACCTGGGTGATGGGACCCGGTGGTCTTTCTATGCTTAAGATCTCATGTAACTTAAAATAAAGATCTTACATGTAACCTAAGAAGTCTATGAAGCCGCTTCATAACATTGGCGACGAGGATTTCCAAGAACCCAAGAGAAGAAGAAAGCTAAGCTGTGGTGGGGGAGCAGCAGAAGAAGCAAAGAGAGACCACCACCCCCCAGTCATCCCGAAGTAAGTCCCATCACCCATGGGGGGCCAAGAGCGCGGGGGGCTAGAAAGAAAAGATATGGGGGTGTGGAAGAAGAGAGTAGTAAAGCTCCAAAAAATAATTTTAACCCCAAGATAATGCGCTGGCCCATAAGGTTGATGAATAAAGCTTGAAGTTGTCAAAGCAGATGACAAACTCCATTTGAGCTATAAAATTAACGTGGAGCACCAGGTTGAGGCAAGCAAGAGCACCTCCCTGGACTGAAG
Organism: Ambystoma mexicanum; assembly: GCF_040938575.1. Taxonomy (NCBI): domain Eukaryota; kingdom Metazoa; phylum Chordata; class Amphibia; order Caudata; family Ambystomatidae; genus Ambystoma; species Ambystoma mexicanum. The sequence goes on from NC_090922.1 coordinate 1,343,634,387, forward strand.
CTGTGAAGAAAGCCTTTGCACCCCTGGTGAAAATCGTTCCGTTATGCAGGAAGTTGAAGTTGAAGTAGGTCTCCATAAGAGAATCTTGGGAGTATTATAAGAGCCCCTATAGCAGACGTTTGTTGTATGCCGAAATTTGAGCAGCCGTGAAGAAGCCCAAAGCACGTTATTGGAGAAATGTAAAAGGGGAGGTGCTGTGAACAGCCTAGTGAAGAGAGAAAGTGGGGAAGAATGGCTCTAGTGCATTCGTCTGTGTCTGAGGGATGGCAGTGTCTGATTTTACTTATACAGGCAAACCTGTGAAGTGCGGTGGCACAACGACCGTAGGTGATGTTTTCGGTCCGGGAGCTCCGCTCTGTTCGAGTCACCCTGACAAATGGTGACATCACACTTTCTGCCGAGGGTGATGGCGGTCGTGTGGAATGAGAGGTGGATTTGCGCCCCGCAGCTGTGAGACGAGAAGTGACCGTTGGTGTAAAGAACCGTACAACATGGATGCAACGTGCCCAGGAAGTGGGGAGTTGCTTGTTCCCATAAGTGTACACGGGTGCATATCAAAAGGGTACACACTTCAGCGCATGTAAGTAATGGATGCGGAAAGTTGGATGCGCGGGAGTGAGGAAGAAACCGTGCACCATAACAGTGTCACGATGGAGGCATCAGGGAGGATTCGGAAAAGAAAAAAACTGTTTAAGAGGTGCAGGAGAGAAAGAAGCCACTCCGCCTTGTCTCGAGAGGTGTTTGTGCAGTGGCTCCGAAAAGAACAGTCTATTTCTTTAGTCCAATTTCCGGCCGGTAGCCGAAGGATGAAGCAGCGTTCTGCAAGTGCACGAACATTTCAACACAGAGTTGCAAGTGTGCAGTATTGGCACTGAAACTTATGCCAAGCAGTGTTAGAGTAATTCCGAGTTAAGGACAGAAGGACAGCATGTGTTGTTAATGGCAGCGGTATCTGTCTACTGAAGTTGGATCCTCATAATAAGCAAGAATGGCGGAGCGCAGAGGGACTGTGAAGCTGTGTTGGTTCGGATGGCAAGGAAAGGGAGGTACCAGGATTGGTGAGAAGCGGCACATCCTGTATCCTTTCCTTGAAGTGAACATTTTCATTAATTTTTTTGTTTTGCAAAGTAGTGTTACTTCGCATGCAGATTGAAGTTTAATAAATTAAAAGAGGGGAAGTGGATTTGGAGTTGCCTGCGTGGTGGATGAATGTCAGGAAGTGTGAGCTAGCTGAGAAGCTGTACGTAGTTTAATTTTACTATGTGTTTAAGCATAACCGTTTGAGGAGTTTCAGGAAGGACTTTCATGGACTTTTTAAAGTGGTGCTATATATATATATTTTGGTTACGTTAGATGTTGTTTCCCTTTATACATGCATTACTCATTCAAAAGGTTTGCAAGCAGTCAAAAGATTCCTGTCAACTAGATCGTTGAGTTTTCGAGAACACTCCATTATGCTCTTGGATATGCTTTCTTTCATATTAACACACAACACCTTTATGTTTGATTTCAAATATTATAATCAAATCTGTGGCACGGCAATGGGTACAGCAGTGGCTCCTACCTTTGCCAATCTATACATGGGTGCATGGGAAGAAGACCTTTTTCATAATGACAACTACAAAGAACACACAGATAAAGTAATCATGTGGCAAAGATACATTGATGATTTATTTATTATTTGGAGTGGGACGAACACTGAATGGATAACTTTCTTTCATATTCTGAATCAAAATCAGCAGAATTTACAATTTACGGAACATCACAGTAAAACAGAAATAGTTTATTTAGATATTAAGGTGAAAATCGTCGGAAACAGCATAAACACAGAACTGCACAGAAAAGAAACAAGTACTAACACACTATTACATGCAACTAGTGCGCACCCACAATGTCTCAAAAAAAGTATTCCATACGGAGAGTTCTTACGGGTAAAAAGAAACTGTAGTGAGAATGAAACATGGGAAGAAAATGCCAAAAAAAACTGCGGCTAGATTCTCAATCCGAGGCTATAAGAAAACAGTTATAAACAAAGCCTACGATCAAACCTGCAAAAAAACCCGAGAGATGATTCTAGCCAAAAGAAGCACAATCAAAAATTCAATAAAGGATCAACCGTATGAAGATTGCGCACTCAGATTCATTACCACTTTCAACTCTGGAGCAAAGGAAATTAAACAGATCTTAAAGAAACATTGGCATCTCTTGAAACGAGACCAGGACATCAGTCCACACTTGCCAACACATGCCACTGGGACTTATAGAAAACCACCTTCTATACAAAGTAAACTATCACCTAGCATGTTCCGATCGCCCAAACAAAGTACTAACACCTGGCTACCTACCGAAATATCGTTTTTTTTACCTGTGCTAAATGTAAAGCATGTCGCCATGGAATAAACATGAAAAAGTTCTTACATCCTCGGACGAAGAAAGAAGTTAAAATCAAACAAGATCTGAGATGTTTTACACAATTTGCCATCTATGTGATTATTTGTTCCTGCAACTTATGGTATGTAGGTAGCACTAAACTAGAAGCCAGGCTAAGAATATTGCAACATCTACGTGCAATCAAAAATCATGATATGTCCTACCCACTTGCCAAACATTTCAAAGAGGTACATCAAAATGACATCAGTTCTTTTAAGTATTTCATTATTGACTCAGCTAAAATTCACCCAAGAGGAGGGGACAGACTGCGAATACTCAGACAAATGGAATCTAGATATATAGTAGATTTTAATACCAAGTATCCAGGAGGTCACAATCGTGACGAAGAATTATATGCATTTTTGGGATCCTAAACATTCAAAGACTCCAAAATCCTAATCATTGATAGACCTGAGCCCTTCCCAACCTTTCCAAACTTTCCGCATTTTTGAAATTTCTGTATATATTATTTGCATTTTTTGTATATTTTGTTTATTTGGTGTGTATGCACAATGAAATAAGGTTTTTAGGAAACTGAGGCTAATTTGGACGTCTGTGCATCCCCACACGGTTTTCCCTGCAAGCACTTTTCACTTTGATTGTGTGTTCTTTTATATCACCAATCATTTTAAATTAGCTACTTAGCCTAGGGAGAGGATGTTTTATCTTTAGCTTTACCAAGTGCTGTTTTTATCAATATGTAAAATGCATTTATCATTTAGTTGTCAATTGTATCGCAAGTCTCCTCAAAACAGCGTGCATCAACCGCAGGACTGTTTCAAATGTAACCGATGGGATTGAAGTATGGGAGAGGGCAATAATTTGAATGTTAAAAATATAATGTCCCATATCCACTAAAAACTTTAGGCATAAAACACCGACAAATAAATGTGACATCCAGCACTATGCACCTTAATCTTAAGTTGTAGGTTCCATTTTTTCATCAAATGATATAGTCATACATTGTGGATTTTTTTATATTTTAAATTGTTTGTACTCGAATTATAAGGTGTAATTTTAACATACAACATCAAGCACCTTAACTCCTTTCAAAATATGTCCGTATAACAATTTGAAAAGGCAACATTTATTCTTGCATCTGCATTAATTACTTTTTATTACATTGCTAAATATATAGGTTGGCACAGTCACAATATATAGGCGCCGCAAGGGTAACACACTGCCTATGTGTATATATTAGACCAACCTATATGTTTTATTATGAATATTCACAATATATATCATGGACCGTATGTCTTTTCTTAGTATAGTTATGCACAGCGGAATCGACCGATATATGAGGCACCCGCAAGGGCTACATACAGCCTCAAGTCACAGCATATGGGCGCCCGCGAGGGTAACACACTGCTCATTTACGCTGTATGAGATCAATTTATGTGTTTTAATACTAATATTTTTGATACTTATGATATATATTAATGACAGTTTTATGCCCCTCCTTTCTCTCTCCCTCTCCCCCCGCCCCTTTTCCTTACCCTTTACTGCGTTTTTAGCGTTTTTCTAACGTCTTTTAGCGCCTTTAGCGTTTTTCAATCAATTTCTATGGAGGTGATGAGATCAGAGTAGGATAGAATATACCATAGAGGCACCCGCAAGGGTTACATACAGCCTCTAGATCAAATTCCCAACCACTTGCGATTTTGCAATATGCACTTTATATTATGCACTTTATTGATAGCACTCAGCACTTTGTCAATCAATAGTCCTTCAATGTTTACATAGCACATAGCACTTTATTACTTATGAAACATCTGTATATTTCAATTTTGATGTCTGCAACATGTATTTTGTAAACTTTTTTGACAGCACATTTCAGTTCATGCTGAGACACTGTGTCGGTCCACTTGGGCTGAATTAAACAAACCCAGTACAATAGAAGACGATGCACGATCGTCTTTCCCAATTTCATTGACACTGGCAAACACTAAGATGAAATTAAACGATTTAATATCAGTAATTTCAGGCATTTTGTCCATCCCTTACCCACATGGGATAATTGGTTTGATTAAACAAAAATGGTTCGAACTGCTACAGTGTTTATAAAAACACTGTCTCTCATGAAAGCACTGAAATGGGTGGTCATGCAGGTTCCAACATGGCTGCATTCTTGTCTACCACTTGTTACCTTACTTAAGTGCAAAACATCGAAAAAGGACTCACACACTTTTCTCTATAATACTACAGTCCTCTCTCTATGTCACATACCAGACGAAGCCCGAGTAGGGTGAAACGCGTCGTTCCTTTCTTGCACCCAAGACCGTCGCTGCCTCCTTTGTCCATGTATTTTAAATAATAAAGGACACTTTGACTGCACGGTACACAAGCCTGTGTGTGGATTTATTGAAGACATCCAGCCTTTCGCTTTCATCTTAGCCGGAGTGCTGATGTAACCCGGATTGGTTTCCAGTCCTTTTTATACATACATACATATATATATATAAAAACAAAAAAAGTAAGGGAAAAAAAGGAAAGCGGAATATCGCTTCCTGGACGGCACTCTTCCTCAGTCATAGAAATCATCCAGAACACGTCAAAAAAGGATCTCCATCAAACGTCCTTTATTTGTAGAGCATGGTGGACAAGTTGTTCAGGAGAGAACAAAAACAACAACTACGCGTTTCACCCGAAAGGGCTTCGTCTGGTTGTAAACATAAATGACAGGCTTCCCATTTAAACACTTGTGCATGCGAGAAAGAAGTCCTTCTTTACTTTCCCTTATGTTTCCTTCTCAGACCCAATGCATATTTCTCTGAGTGACATCTTGGAATGGTAAAAGGTATATACATATATGTCCTACATCCAATGTGTTACTTCTAAAAATGTTACAAAAATAGCCCCTCAGATATTCATGGGCTAATGTATTATCCCCATATCTATAAAGTGCATTGTGCAATATGACAATGTGTGTTCCCACACATTTCAAAACATTCGTACTGTCATAGGTCATGTAGTACCAAATTCTTCAAAATATGAACAAACATTCTTTTGAGAGTAAGCCATTTCCATTTAAGTTACCACAGCATAAAATCTTAAATGCCATTACCCAAAGTGCAAAGTGCATTATAGCTGCCAATGTTTTCAATTTGTCAAGTCTCTAATATCTTGAATAAAGTGCTTAGTGCACAATAGCATCGATTAAAATGCTTTTTTGCAACACAATTATCCCTCAGTATTACAGGGGGTACAAAATAGTTATTTTTCATCCTTAAGAATATAGTACAATAGCCAGCATAATAATCAATATTTCATCCCCTCCACTGTTGCTTCAGTGCAGGATAAAGTGCAATATGTATGATAGCAGCAAAAATTCTATATCATATAAATGACTAATGATACAAATAAAGTGCTAGGTGCCACATAGCAATCTTGCCGAGGTTTACATTGGTTATAAAAATGATGTTCCTATTTAGATAAAGTGCTTAGTGCATTTAGTATATAACTTGACTAAGATGTTTATAGATACGTTCTGCTTAGTCACAGCAAATATTCTGTGTCATATGCATGGCAAAGGTTACAGATAAAATACTTAGTCAACCTTACAATTTTAACAAGGTTTATAAAAATGGTGTTCCTATTTAGGTAAGGTGCTTAGTGCATTTTTTAGGGGACAGGGGAGAAAGGAAACAATAAACATGATGCATTTACCAAGTGTCTAAAAAAGAGAGCCTATAGCGGATTGAAAATACAACCGTATTTCAACAAATATATATGTGATGATTTTAGAAAAGCCTCCTACATGTTAAAAAATGTAAGGACTGTTGTATAAAACAGTGTGTTAAAAGAAAGCATATATCAAGGAACAGCAGACCTGCAGTGGCCTCATAGTCTGGGAAAAAGCATTCATATACTTATGTACAGGCATAAGACAGATAAATCGAAAAACATCAAAAAATTCAAGGAACCACTTCTAATTTCCCACAAATGTGTAGAGTTCCTCGTCCTTGTGGTGGCCAACTGGGTATTTTGTTTGATAATCAACAATATATTTACATTCAGTTTGTCTCAATCTCAATTCTCGATTGCCCCCTCTTGGATTTGGTAAGATTTTATCTATGCCATAATATCTAAAAGAGGAGGCATCTCCATTGTGTTGTTCCTCAAAATGCTTGGCTAGGGGGTAGGTTGGATCTTTGTTTTTAATCGCACGAAGATGTTGCAGGATCCGTAGTTTTACTTCTAATTTCGTACTGCCTATGTACCATAAATTACATCCACATGTTATCACATAAACCACATAAGTTGTTACACAGGTAATATGTTTCTTGATAGTCACTTCCTTCTGAGTTCGAGGATGTATGTAGTTCTTCAAGGACACCCCATATTTACAGGCCTTGCATTTGGTACATTTGTAAAAACCCCCCTGATTGCTTAGTAGCCATTGATTTGATATCTGTGTCGGGGTCGAGAAAAGGCTTGGTGATAGTTCTGATTGGAGCGATTTTGCTTTCCTAAAGGTCACACTAGCATTCTTCTGAATATGGCCTGCGATGTCTGGATCTCTCTGTAATAACGCCCATCGTTTGGCCAGAATTTTTTGAATGTCTTTAGCCCCATTATTGTAAGTTGTGATGAAGCGTATATTATCAGTTTTTGTTTCCAGTAGCTTCAAGTCATTTTTCTCCTTATTTCTTCTGAAAATCTCAGCTCGTGTCTGTTTCGTACATTGGTTAAATGCACTATTGATAGTCGATTTTTTGTAACCTCTTGCCATAAAATTCTTTGCTGTAATTTTGGCATTTTTTTCAAAGGTTTCGTTTTCACTACAGTTCCTTTTCATTCTTAAGAATTCGCCGTAGGGTATACTATTTTTTAGGCATTTCGGATGTGCGCTCTTGGCATGAAGCAGTGAATTGGTGCTTGTTGGTTTCCCATAAATTTCAGTCATCAGTACTTCATTCTTTACTGAGATCTTAATATCCAAAAATATTACCTCTAAACGATCATGCTGTTCGGTAAATTTCAAATTGGTATCATGTGTATTTAAGATGTTAAAGAAAACCATCCATTCTTGTTCACTGCCATCCCATAGTATAAATAAGTCATCAATAGAACGGCGCCAAAGGATCACTTTGTTGGTGTGTATTGATAATGTTTCCTCTGAGAATAGTTTTGCTTCCCAGGCTCCCATAAATAGGTTCGCATATGTTGGTGCTACCGTCGTGCCCATTGCTGTACCACACAATTGTTTGTAATATTGGCCGTCAAACATAAAGGCATTATGTGTGAGACAAAAGTAAAGCATGTCCAATAACATTTGTGAATGATTTCTAAAACTTAGTGATTTGCTAGATAGAAAACTTTTGATGGCTTCCATTCCTTCTTGATGTTTGATACATGTATATAGGGATATCACATCCAACGTTACTAGTAAATACCCCGGTCTCCATGGTATTAGATCGACTTGTTGGAGAAAATCAGATGTATCCTTGACATATGATGGCAGTGTCTGGACAAATGGAAACAAGAATTGATCCAGGTATTTTGACGTATTCTCCAATAGAGAATCAATAGATGCCACAATAGGCCTTCCTGGTGGTGTTCTTTTGCATTTGTGAATTTTTCGTAAAAAGTGTATTATTGGTAATATTGGAAACTCCTTTGTTAAAAAAGCCTTTTCTCGTGTATTCAAGAGGCCCATCTCATGCCATATTTTAAGCTTTTGATCATATTCCATTTTGTAAGCCTTGTATGGATTTGCTGGTAACTTTTCATAACTATCCAGTTGTCTCAATTGACGTAGTGCTTCTCGCTTGTAATTTTCTGTTTTCAAAATCACAATATTTCCTCCCTTATCTGATGACCGTATGACAATTGTTCCATCTTGTTTTAAATTCTTTATGGCTATACATTCTTTTGAAGTTATGTTGTGATATATTTTCTTTTTGGCAGAGGCCAGTTTCTTCAAGTCATCTATGATTAGATCCTCAAAAAGGTCTATGAGTGCCATATTGTTGGCCGGGGGAATAAATCTCGATTTTTTATTTAAAGTGCTTGGTGCTGGCATGTTGGTAAGGAGATTTTCCGGTACGTTGGAGGACCATGCCAAATCAAATGTACTCATGTCTGTCTCATCTTTGTCTGCTTGTAATTCTGATAAAGTGCACAACGCTGGTATGTCTCTGATGGTAAGGGCCGATGGTATTTCTAATTCTGAGTGACAGGATGTATCGTTGATGTCAACTCCTGCAAAGAATTTTGCCAGCCTTAGTTTTCTAATGAATAGATGCAAGTCCACTCTGCATTGCGTATAATCAAAGTTAGATGTCAGACAAAAAGATAAACCTTTGGACAGGACTTGAATTTCTGTGTCTGTTAATATTCTTTCTGACAAATTGACGACTTGTGCGTTTTGGGTCATCATCATTGCTTCTGTTTCTTGACCTTCCCAGAGCGTGTCTGCCGGGCTCCGGATTGGTCTCTCTTTTTTGGATTTGCTTTGGCCCCTTCTCCCCGTCTGTTCTTCCTCTTGTATATTTCGACTGGTTCCTGCCTTGCGTGTTCTTCCCGACCTGGTGCAGGAGTTTCATCTCCTCTAAAAAATTCAATCTTGGCAGTGGTTCATTTGTACCACTTGAGGTCGAAATGTCCGAGGATGAACCTGCACTCATTGCTATCTCCGATTCCTCATCTGATAAAACTGCGATCGAATTCTGTTTTTGATCTTGTATTCCCTTTCTGATATTCGTTGTAGCGCAGAGATGTGGAAGTGCCCCACATGTGTGTGACGATTGAGCTAGAGTAACCTTTTTGAGGCATTTCAGGTTTGCAGCTGGAATCCAGCATGGACTTATAGGATTATGTTGCCTCGCAACATGGACATATAGGGCTATGCATATTTATGTATTTAACTATATGTCTACAAATGATACGGTTATGAGAATATGTAAGAGCTAATTTTTTTTTTAGTATGAAGTAACTCCATTGTAGATAGGTGGGGACAGGTAGGTCATAGGGATATCCTCCCGCATGCTGTAGGGATAGCGTCCCGTTTGAGAATAGGGATAGCGTCCCACTTTGAGTAGGGATAGCGTCCCGTTGTAGAAGGGATATCGTCCCATTATTAGTGGGGATAGTGTCTCATTGTTAATAGGGATAGCGTCCCATTGTGAATAGGGATAGCGTCCCATTGTGAATAGGGATAGCGTCCCATTGTGAATCGGGATAGCGTCCCATTGTGAATCGGGATAGCGTCCCATTGTGAATAGGGATAGCGTCCCATTGTGAGTGGGGATAGCGTCCCATTGTGAGTGGGGATAGCGTCCCATTGTGAGTGGAGATAGCGTCCCATTGTGAGTGGGGATAGCGTCCCATAGTGTGTGGGGATAGCGTCCCATAGTGTGTGGGGATAGCGTCCCATAGTGTGTGGGGATAGCGTCCCATAGTGTGTGGGGAATAGCGTCCCATTGTGTGTAGGCACAAGTGTAGGGAGGTAGCGCCTCTGATAGCATTAAGTGAGTGTGGTGCACTACAGTGGCTAATGTACTGAGAGGTAGCGCCTCTGTTAGCATTTAGTAGTGTGATGCATTACAGTGACAATTGTTTGTACTGAGAGGTAGCGCCTCTGTTAGCGTTTAATAGTGCGCTGCACTACAGGGAAAATTGTTTCAGAGTACTCATCTGTAAGGGACAGAAGAGCATCCGCTCTATTTCATTCGTAGGTGAAGGTGACTGACAGGGGACGCCATATAAGTTGTCCAATAGTGGAAGTGTTAGAAGTGTTCCCGGTGATGAGTTAAGTTATGTTTTTATATTGTTTCTCTTAGATTTTGGACCCATCTTGTTTGCTTTATGCGAGCATTGTGTTTAGTGTTTTGACTATTCTGAAACTGCCATCGTTTGGGTGCGTGGCCAACCAGTGAGGAAGAAGATGGATTTTGGGGATGAATGGCCAGCGTCTTCAAATTAGGCGGAGGGTTTTTCTCCATCGTGATCTGGTTGTTTAGGAACATGAAGACGTTTAGGAACATCCCGTGTTGGCATTGTCATCAGAAAGGGAGATGTGTTATGATGATGACTCCGTTGGACATCTTGTGTTTGCATTGTCATCAGAAAGGGAGATGTGTTATGATGATGACTCTGTTGGCCATCTTGTGTTTGCATTGTCATTAGAAAGGGAGATGTGTTATGATGTTACTTAATGCATTATTATGAGATGGCTTGGAACTCAGAGCTTGTGGAATGTTTACCTATGAGCTTCGCTCCAGGATTCCAATGCTGTCAGTTGAACCTGGGTGATGGGACCCAGTGGTCTTTTTATGCTTAAGATCTCATGTAACTTAAAATAAAGATCTTATATGTAACCTAAGAAGTCTATGAAGCCGCTTCAGAACAACCAGCTACTCCGAACGTGAGACAGATGGCAGCAAACTACAATATTCCACCTAATTTTCACACTTCTCTGCCTGCTACACAATCTTCTCTGCTTCGTCTCTTACATTTATCCTCTTACATAATGAATACAGAAAGCTAACTAGATGGTTACGCAAAGTAGTCATCAATAGCTCCATCCAGTCAGTATATCTGCAGATCTACTGCAATAGCAATAGCATACACTGTAGTTACCCTCCAGAGGTCGCTTTGCTCTAGGATTAGGATTGTAATATATATTAGCACCTGCGGGAGATAGCTGTCCAAACTGTTTTCAGAGCCTTTTTTATCATATATCTTTATTGTTCATGCAGCTAACTTTTACATTTTACAGACCGTCATCCAGGGCTCCCAAAGTGTACTTGCCCACTCACATAGTCAAGTAGATATTATGGAGGGATGTTTTATACTTTTTTGTAAAATGCACTTTGCTTGCAGTAATCTTCATTGTGCATTGCTGGCCTCTGGGTGGCAGCAATGTGCCAACATAAGGTGGGTTTGTATTGACATGCACCAAAAAGCACATTTACATTTACATTTTTTGTCATCCATTGCCATGGGTCGAGTGCATTTCTCTTAGTTCGAGTAGGTAAACTAAGTTATTGACCTGCAGGTTTAGTGGAATTTTAAAGAAATTACAAGGCTTAACTCCTCTCACCAACGTTTTACCCCAGCGGTACACAAACATGCTGCATTGTTGCTCATTTTGTTCTTGGGTACAAATGTCTTCTGGTGACCTTAAAAATAGTAGTACAACATTGCTAATCAAATGGGTTAGTTTGCTAATCAAGAATATTTTAAGTATTAAATTCTGCTGATCAATTTTAGAAAACTAATTTATGCCTTGTATGACCCTGACCTGCAGGAAGGATCGATGGGGCTGCCAAAACGGGACGCGTAGGTAAGCGTCCTTCAGATCCAGGGAGCACATCCAGTCTCCCCTGCACAGTGTCTCCGCAATAAGCGCTGGGGTAACCATCTTGAACTTTTGAAACGGGAGGGAAAGGTTCAGGGTGGAAAGGTCCTCTCAGGCCAGGCTGGTTCTTCTTGTGTATGGCAAAAATTCTGGAGTAGAAGCCCATACCCTGCTGGGAGGCTGGGACTTCTTCCACTGCCTGGCTCTCTACAAGCAAATTAATTTCCGCTAGCAATGTTTCTGTCCCAATCTGTGGGCGTTGAGGGTAGGAGAGGGGTGAGGGAGCAACTTGTAGGCGTGGGGGGGGTCGTGGGGGGTGGAGGTGGAGTGTCCTGCCTTTTTTCCCTCTGAGGCTGAGGAGGCGGACTTAAGCCTTTATTCCCTGCCTTGTGCTGTTTGCGGCGGTGTAGGTTCAGAGAGTGGTCCGGCTGCCTGGACCGTCGTTCTTGGAAGCCCCGGAACCCACCGAAGGCCGGGCCCTTGTCGGAACGTGGGTGCTTTTCACTGTAGGTCTTGGGCGTAGACTTCGTGAGGCTGGATAAAAATTTCGCAGTCTGGAACCTGTTCTTCTTGTCCAGTTCCTCATCCATGGTGGAATTGAAGCGGTCGCTACCCTCGAATGGAAGGTCCAATATACGTTCCTGTACGTCCGGGTTGAACTTGGTAGCCCGGAGCCAGGCCGTCCTTCTCATGTCTGTGGCTATGCAGATGGCACAGACTGAGGTGTCGATATGAGCCACTGTAGACTCCATGATGTCTTGAGCCACCATCTTTGCTTCTGCCAGCCCCGTCTTGAAGCGTGCCTGACTGTGTACCGGAAGTTCTGGAAAGTAAGTCGGCTATTTCGCACCAAAGCCTCAGGTTAATGGCTGCGAGCACGGCATCCGCGTTGGACTGATGAAAGGTGCAGCGAGGCGTTGGAATAGACCTTCTTTCCATATGCCTCCAAGATCTTCTCCTCCTTGCCTGGCAGGGCCGAGGACTAGGTGGCCGATGAGGACTGGGGCTTTGTGTATATGGAAGCTGCAGCAATCACAGAGGAGTGTGGCAGAGGGAGTACCGACAACATGAGTGCATCCCCCTCTAACTGCCTGTACTTGGCGTTGGGGCACCTGTGGGTGGGCTGCGCTGAAGGGGATTTCAGCCATCCCTTCTTGGCCAAGGCGACAACGTCCTTCTGTATCGGGATCCCCGTTCTAGCCGCGGGGTGTAGAGTGAGGACTTTGGCCAGGACCTCCGCCTCTGGTTATGGAAGCCCCAAGTATTCAGCCAATCCTGCAAGACGATCATGGAAAGCCTTGGCTGAAGATGGTGTGTCAGTCATCCTCCTCGTCAGTGTCCACCAGGGTGTCCGACTGGTCTGGCGCTGGTGGAGGAGTGCTGGGAGCCGTGGGGACCGGAGCCAGAGGCTGCTGTAGAGGCTTTGTGGAACCGCCTGAACTGTAGGAGGCAGGGAAGCTGGAGCTGCAAAGGGGCCTGAGGAACCAAAGCCATAGAAGGAATGACTATGGGTGCTGGCAGAGGGACTGGAGACAGCATGTCCCTGCTCACATTTCAAAGGATGGAGCCCATCCAAGGCGACCTCAGCGTGAGGAACTTGTCAAAAACCTGTCTTCTCAGGCTGGTGGGGTGGCAGGTGGTATTAGCCGAGTAGCGGGCAGCTGCTGGGGCCTGTGCGTACTCTACCTGGCTAGTTGCAGGGGATATCTGCCCTGTGATGTAGAAGTATAAGTGGCAGGCCACGTACCTGGTGAAGACCAGTCCCACCTGGACACTCGATCTCCCACCTGCTCCCTCAGCGGGGTCAGTGTCGGACAAGCAGCCATCTTGTCTGGCACGGCGGCCATCTTGTCGAGATGTATGCCACGTGCCTGCATTGTGGTGCCTGGCTCACTGGGACCGGCCTCCTCCTGGTCTCTTAGCAGTGGATTTTAAGGCCTACCCTGCACCTCAGGACGAGGCCTGGTAGGTATAGTGCCCTTGGCTGATCGCCGGTAGTGCGGCATACAGGCGCACCTCATACATTTGCCCGGTAGCAGTGCATAGCCCCTCAGGTGGACACCCGGTAAAGCGGCCCCTCACCGCAGTCTCCGGAAGGATCTAGCGACATCTGGGCCTGGTGGCCGGTAGCTGGATGAACCTCAGTATCTGTGCTGGTTTGAGAACCTGAACGGTCCTTCCCGCTGAGACGTTTCCTAGGGAAGGAGTCGCCTTTACGGGGGTGCGATGGAAAAGAGCTGCCCTGTCTTGGGCCTTGAGCTGTGCTTGACGAAGTTCTTCAAGTCCTCTGGAGCAGAATTCTCGAAGAGCTTTCTCCACCTTGCTAACCCGTTCTTCAAAGCTCGCGGTGTAAGCGCGTTGCACACAGTACAAGCCTTCCAGCCGTGGTTCGGGTCCAAGACAGCGAAGGCACAGGGCATAGGGGTCGAACATGGGGAAGAGCCCCTCACAGGCTGGACACCTGCTGAAGCACAAGGACGTCAGCATGCGCCGGGGAGGAGCGTGGCGCCAGAGGACGGAGTACCTGTTTAAAGTTTAGAAGAAAAAGACAAAGACAGTATCCGGGGAAGAGTGCATAGAATTATAAGGCTGAAGCCAAACCCAGGAGCGCTGGTGAAAGAAGTCTGTTCCCGTCGATGCAAAAAAAAAAAAAGAGGACTGGGGAGTGGCGCCAGTCGGCGGATTCAGGGGAGCACATGCTCCCAGGCCCACACCCTCACGCACCTCTAAATTTAAAGGGGAATACGATTTTTTCTGAGGGAAAAAGGTTCTGCCTCTCATCCTTAGGAGGAACGCCCATGCAGTATGGAGGAAAGGAGACGGACGTAAGAGTATGTGTAACGCTCACCTGGCTCCCACGGAGGCGCGGGCGTGGCTGGGACTGCTGTGACCTCTTCTGCAGAGATGCGTAAGACCCGGAAGATGGACTGGACTGGATTCCCCAACCTGGCTTTTCTGGCTCGGAGGAATATCCCACTGTGTGTGAAAAGGAAGGGTTAATAGTCTGCGGGTGATGTTCCGACCTCCCACTTCCCTTCTCTCCCTCCGTGAAACCCTTTTGGGATTCCCTGCGAAGACTCACCTTAGGGACCAAAATGACAAGCTCTCCATGCTGCTTCTGATGCAGGGGCGCGTTGTGATTCCAGTTACTTCACTGGATTGATGAGTTTAAACTAGTTTGTCCATTCCCGTCGCACCGCAAATGTTTATGGCAAGTTTGGGTTTATATTCACTCATCTGTTCTTTTCTTTCGCAGGTGCTGGAGAAGATTCCGGGCTGCAGGCGATTTGGATGAAGCCAAATTCTGGTAAGAATTCCAATGAGAGATTCCTTTGCAGTTTTAAGTATTTCCTTTAATGTCCAATGTCTTTTTCCCCATAGGGGCCGGGGTACGGCAATGCCGGAGGTAAGGCGCCGACCCGAAAAGAGCTGCTGTTTCTCTATTGCAAATGGGTAAGTCTTGAGTGAGCGTGTTGCTAATGTTCTCACATGCTCTCACTAATACAATGTCTGTTTCTTTCCCCCTTAGGGGCCGGGGTGCTGAGATGCCGAAGGTATGGCACAAACCCGAAGGCGGAGAGGGAATTGAACCACAGGTAAGTTCTACTTAGATTCGTGTTTCCCTTCTCACCTCTCTTTTTCCTTCCTTCCAATAGGTGCTGGATGGCGGTGGAAGCTCCGGATGGACGTCGCAGGACTCGAAAACGCCACGTGCAGGTGAGTGAAATGCAGCGAGCTGCACGCGACGCGATGCGCGTTTAAAATGTTTGCCTTCTTTGCAGGATCGTCGGCGTGCAGAATCCGGAGTGCAGATGTATCAGGTAAGGTTCTTGTTTTCACCTGTTCTCTTCCCTTTTCTTCTTTAGGTGTTTCCAGGATGCTGGCAGGCGTGATGGAGGACCAAGGCAGGAGCAGGCACGGTGAGCGTCCAGCTGCTAAGTGCAGAACAACGCGAAGCGTGGTCTGCTGCTTGGGTGTGGCTTAAATAGCCTTTCAAGTAGTTCCAGGTATGTATTCTTCCCCCAGAAATATGTATTCCTCCACTGGTCACACCCTAGAGATCAAGTAGTCCCTAGAAAAATAGTTCCTTCCAGTCTTGGAAGTTGCAGCATGGTCTGCACAGGTAAGTTTACACCAAGCACTACTCCCAACCTACTTCTGTACGAGCCTGGCACCGATGCCGCCAGGACTGCTGTCCCCTATGAGCCTGACGCCAACGGCGCCAGGACTGAGTCCAAAGGGCCCCCATCTGGGGCTGCTGGGACTTCCCTTGAATGCATGGTGTCTGTCTCTGAGGGTGCCGGGCCTGGTTTGGCTCCTTGGAGGCAGGCATCTTGACAGTATGATCCGCTGTGTTCACTTTGATGTGGGGTGGTTCTTGAGACAAATACCTCCCTGGCGAAAAACACAAATGGAGGTAGATCTAAGCGAGGGGAGAACGGTAGTGACCCCAGGCCCCACAATGACAGTTCAAACAGTCAACCGCTGTCATATTCGAGGTCAGGATACAAACAGCTAGGGACTTCAGAGTGTAGAAGCCCAAGAGAGCCCAATGGATGGCATACAACTCTGTTCAGTTGGAGAGCCATAGAGACTCTTTGAAAAACCAAGGCCCCTGCATAGTTGTGGTCCCAAATCATGGACCTTGCATCGGTGATGCCGGTTGGAAGGGGATGGTTGAGTGGAAATTCCATCAGGAGATCGAACGACTTCAACCATCATTGCAGAGTCGACTGTATCTAGGCTAATTCTGGGATGCATTTCTAGAAGTTAATTGAGCTTCAGGTCCGATACTGATCGAGATGCCAGGGAAGAGGACAACTATTAAGAAGACACACCCAGGAAGTGACAAAGACGGCTGCACCTATCAGACCCTGTATCTGTAAGAATCTTCCGGTTTTGGCCCACTTCAAGAGACAAAGCAGAGAACCTCCAAAATGATGCAATAGGCCATGCACCCTGTGGGACAAACTCGGCCTGAGTTGGTCAGTATCGGGCTCCGATGAAAATAAGATCCTGAGAGGGCAGGTTGAGGCTTTTTGATGTTGAGGGGTAAAGCTGTGGAAAGACAAGAAGCTGGAAACCATGGACACTGCTTCCACTACCTCTTGTCGGAATGAGCCTTGGATAAGAATATACTCTGGATAGATGTAAACTAGTATATCCCTGTGAAGCCTCCACAGTAAGGGTTCCAGAGTTTTGTAGACCCTTGGAACAGAGTGAAGACCAAAGGGGGGGTATTGAACTGAAAATGCTGATTCCACTGCCCCCCAAATCTCCCTGCCCTGCTTCAGCAAGCCTCAGGAAACTATAGTAGGGTGATCTAACTAGGTGTCACAATTCAGACCAATGGGTCAATACGGAGTACTCACCAAAGATGATGCGAGTTACAATTGTGCTCAAGTTGTGTAGATAAACCGGGGCTTTACCTTCCCAATGATACACCCCTCTAGCGGTTACGTATATGACAAGCCAGAGGAGTAATTCGTTTAAAAGGGCGAGGATCATATACCACAGGAAACAACAGGCTGAAAGTAAGGAAAGAGGTACAGATCAATAGCGTCCTAAGATAGAATAGAATGGCCCCGTAGAGAAAATCCACTGACCTGGGTGTGGATATATCCAGGTCTACTGGTATGGGCTTTAGAGGACCTCCTTCATGGATCTTCCCTGGGAAGGTAAGGCAAGTATTAGGAAGGAGTCCGGTCAATCTACTTCCACCTAACCTCCCCCCACCCATTCTTCCCCAAGTTAACAGGTAATCAGAACTGGTAGGTTTTCTTAACTGAGTGTCAGCTTGGTAGTCCAATGAGGATTCCAGGGTTGAGTAGCAGGAGGAAGAGAAACGAGGAAGGGAAGGTTAGTGAGGAGCTAACACCCGATCGGCAAATGGGACACACTAGAGTCAAGTTGGTGCACACTGGAAGGCACAGAGCATCCAAAAGTCAAATGCACATTAACACTGTAAAGGGGGACATGAAGTGGAGACAAGAGGAGGCAACGGATATGGAGAGCAGAAGAAGAAGCTCAGTGGGATTGGCGCGATTCCAGAAGCAGTTGCCCGTATACTGCGGTACGGGCACAACGTGATCTTCCCCAAAGTAACAGAATCGCAGGTGGCAGTTGAAGATCGCTTACCACTGAGATGGAAGCGTGAGGAACCTCAATAGTGTGGGAGAAGGCAAGGCGAGGTCCAAGGCAGGCCAAGGTCGGAGCCGTGCAAGTCAGGAGGCAAAGGGAATCCGGGCACAGGACGTAGTCGTAAGGAGTCAGACAACAACGAGAAAGTGGGAGGAGACAGCGGGTAATCCAAAGACAGGCAGGGTGGGCAACGATATCAGAAACAATGAATCTATGGGCAGGAAAAAAGAACAAACTTCACACTATACACTTAATCAGAAGCGCCCGACCGCAGGATGCGCTGTGATTTAAGGGTTCCGGGAAACTGCGCTGACTAGGCAACGCTGCGTTATGTGTTACGTGACCATGAAAAAATCTGGAACGCAGCGTTGTCAAGCGGTGTCTTGTGAACACACCACGTTGCCATGGAAACTTCCCGGACACTATCCAGCGCACGTAAAAGGGGCTAGCAGCTGTCCTATAGGTAAGTGAATGGAGGAGGCGCTGAGATGGGCATGGGAATCTGGGTTTGGCAGGGGCTGGGAGGCATGACACTAGGACGTGCAGATATATGTCCATGAGATCAAGGGAAACAATCCAGTCCCTGGTTGGCACAAAGGGAATGATTTCCTGAACCTTCTCCATCTTGAATGTTATGTAAGAAATAAACTAGTTTACCTCCTTGAGGCCACACATGAGCCTGTGACTTACTGAGAGATTATGTTAAATAAACACTAGAGTAGCACCCCCCCCCCATCTCTGAATAGAGGGGAACTGCAGGCATTTCCATCTTCCACTACAGATTCAGAATATACCTCTACACAGAGACTCTCTTGAAGTTCCTTGAACCAGTGGCGTTCTCAGAGTTCCCTTTCTGGAAGGCAGGAGTCGAATTCAATGGTGTAGCCTTCTGTTGCGATGTTCATTATCCAAAGGTCTGAAGCTGAGCTGTTCCTGATATCGT
This sequence comes from Ambystoma mexicanum, assembly GCF_040938575.1. Taxonomy (NCBI): domain Eukaryota; kingdom Metazoa; phylum Chordata; class Amphibia; order Caudata; family Ambystomatidae; genus Ambystoma; species Ambystoma mexicanum. The sequence goes on from NC_090922.1 coordinate 1,343,653,205, forward strand.
TCAACTGAAGGAGTGTTCCCCTGAGAGAGATGCTGGTGAGGCACCCAGCCAGTCATGATCATGCTATCTCAGAGTGGTTGTTCTGAATCTTTGTGTGTAGGCCCATTGCCTTCCTGTAAACTAAGGTCTGAACCAAGATGGTTGAATTTATGTGACACTGGCACAGGAGAACCCATAGTTATTGGGATGAGAATGGAACTCCTGCTTATGCCTATGGGTGCTAGAATGTTTCTCCAACCAGTGCCAAGCAATGAAAAGCTCTAATCCACCCCTCTTCTATCCTGGACTAGATCTCCTAAAAAAAAATCATTGTAGAGTGAATGGGCTGTGCAGGATGTAAAAACAAGGCAGATGGAAAAGATGGGCACCGCATAATTCTTAGCCAAAGTCCTGTTGACCTGATCAGTGGAATGAAGGGCATCTTCTGTCTCAGGTCACATGGAGGGGCTTCCCATGAAACTAGACAATAAGGAATCAGCCTTTAGATTTGTTGGCAAGGACGTTTTCTCTCCAGGAAGGGTACAATTTACTCGTAGATTTCAGCACAGAGATACACTCAGGCGCCTTCCAATTCTTTAAGGTTTTATATCATCTGGTATAAGAGAAAGGCCTTGATGGATTGCCAACTGCCTGAACGTAAGCTTAGTATTGGGATCCGAATTGCTACCCTTAGTCTGTGTGTCTTAGACTTGCCTGGATCATGATCTTTACCTCCGGCAGCTTCTACCTGAGGGGTTTGAGCCTTTCAGGAGAGAAGCTGCAGCATTCATTTCTCCTTGGGGGAACTGTGAGGATTATATGACTAAAAGGGATTGCAAAACAGTCATGTCCCTATGCCTGTGCTTCTCTGAGCACTTGTGAGACCCCATACTGGCAGCAGCGAAAACACAACAATGGAACATAGTAACACTAATTCTATTGGAACTGTCAAGCGCGGATGGGACACAATGCACTGAACAAGTGCAAGGTTGCATAAAACTTCACTAGCGCTGGTAAGCAAACTACCCTGTTCACCCGTTCCCAACTCAACATGGTCCCTGAGCAATAGGAGCAGTTGCTGGAAAATGGCAATTAAAACTTCTGGAAGAACAGTGAACAAAGATACCAACCCTCTCCATGGACTCAACACGAGCATGTATGTCCATGTGTTTAAAGCAGGGTCTTGCCTTCTACAGATCCCAGACACAACTGAGACGAAGCAACTGCCCACGATAGGAATCAGAGGAGATGAAGAAAAACCAAGCAGGCTTCCGCAAATAAAAGTTTACAAAAGGGCAGCATTACAAAGGGAAGGATTATGGGTAAGGCAATCCTGCTATAATTTGGGCGTGCTTGAAGATATATTATTTTAATTAAGAGTGTTGGGGTTCGGACAGCAGACTGACTGCATTCATGAGCTAGGACTGGAATGAGGAAAAGAGGATGTGATGGTAACAACTGTAGCATAACCAATCAAATTAAAGGCAATTATGCACACCTATTATCGGTATTCGGAAATATGTACGTTTTTATTTGACCGAATGGTACATTTGACCGAAATTTGCCCTGTAACATTTGACCGAATAAAAATGTACAAATTGGCCAATAAATACCTAACATGTAGAGCGGGGGTTGCAGGAGTGTTCCCCGCTCCTACGATCGGTATGTATTAGCCTTGGGGGGTTGCGGGGGTGTCCCCGGCTTCCTCAATATTAGAGGCGGGGGACTGAAAAAAAAAATGAAAAAAAAAAAGTAAAAGGGACCCAGCGGCATCGGATCTGACCCACGTTTGAGGGACAGATCTGATGCCGCAGGGCTGCAGTCAACTAGGCGGCGAGTGAACAGATAAGTAGGGAAGGGGGGTTCGGGTGGGGGATTGGTGCGAGTGCGTTTGAAACTCTGAGAACTGATTGCATGTGGGCTGTTTTTTTTTCCGAACAGTATGCCATGATCAGTTCTCAGACAGTCAAACACACCTAAACCCTATTATCGTCTGGAAGGCAGTGGGCCTCCTAACGTGTTGGTCTGTAAATCGGAGGTAACGGCATTATTATACTAACGAACTATGGTTTTGGCAATGGGGTGGAGGATTGGAGTGATCAACCCGTTTTCAACAGCTTATTTATTTTAATAATTAAAAGGGCAAGTAGATAACCTACTACTTCTCACTGCAACATGCGCTGCCTTCAAATATAACGTCAATGTAATGACTGGTCATTTTACTTGTTAAATCCACAGCAAGGACATTATGGGCAGAATTTAGCTACAGGCATCATCATTGTTTGCACTTTAGTATCACAATTATACGCATATGAAATCAAGATTTTACCAGATGAACAAACACAATCATGGTAAACTGTTTCAGTAATCGCTTATCCCAAAATACCCATACGATTACATTAGTATGATGTCTAGGGACTGTCTAGCGCACAATCAGTACTAGGTCAAGGGTACCCTTTTTCGTGTTGGTTAAAGCACACATTTTTGAAATCACGGCTCTTCGTTATATTAAAGCAGACGTGGGTGTACATGTAGCAAGCAGTACGTCAGAGTATGCAAAAGCAGTTTCCCAATAAGGAAGAAAAAGGAGATCTTTGCTAGATATATATGATTAAAATTACACTACTATATTTAGACTGATGCAAAAAAAAAAAACACAAACGAGGTTGACTTTGCTGTAAAAGCGTGTCGCTTTTAAAAATCAAAATGTTCTACTTGTATTGAAAAAAGGGACGGTGGTCTTCTTTTATGCAAACTTTTCCATACAATGCAAAACAAGGCATTATAATAGCACATAATTATGTGTAAAGAGAGCTGGTAACAAACATTCTTTAGCCCCAAAGAATACGTTCACATAATCGGAAGACTTAAAGAACGACTAATGGAAACCTTCCCTTTACAGATACAAACTGATGAAGATTTACTAGACAACAATCCCGACCTACTTTACAAAAATGCTTTTAACAGTGCTCGCCGGTTTTACTTACACTGAGGGCTCTCACGGACATTGTCGTTGTGGTGCTCTCAAGGTGACAAGCATGCTCGTCATGAAAGAAAAAACACCCAGGTTTATGACTAGGCTGAAGAAAGGAATCGTACTTACAGCCAACCCCGTGAAACGCTGCACTTCCTCAGTTCCTGTCCAGACTTCCCCAGCTTCACCTCCCACTGCAGCTCTGATTCGCTGCGTCTCCTTCACATACTTTAAAAGGCTGCTCGTGATAGGCGGCCTGCCCATCATGTGCTTCCGCGTATGTGCCGATATATTTCTGGGCTGGTTATGTGCCAGCCTGTGTTTACATCAGACAGTTTAGTTTCACAACGGCTGCGAACAACCAATTAAGGTGTACAGCAATTATGTGAACAGTCACACAGCTATCCGAACTAATTGCTTTATCTTCAGAAATTACACTGTTGACAAGAATCGATTAAAATTAATTTGCCCTCAACGGACTCGTTTTCTAGGTCCCACTTTTGCAAATAATTAAAACGGTAATAAGTGCAACGGGTCATGTTGGAACTGCCATGCACTGGAAATAACTCATTTTCCGGGTTGCAGGCGGAACCACGTTTCACCCGCTGCATGCCATATTGTCATGCGAATCCGTTTTCAGTTCCAGTGATTGGTTGCTAGACCCCATTCAAAGCCATTAGAGAACGTGAGTCAGAAGCAGTCAGCGGTCCGTCAATGAGTCACTCCATCTTTATTATACATCTGTTAAAACTACATCAAAGCAGCAGTCAAAGCAAACGGCGTCTTCCACATCATATCAAGAACGTATATACCATGTATATATCACAGGTAGTCTAGTCTATGGAGTTCATTATGAGTTCCCTGGTCTGGGTCTGGAAAAAATCCTGGTAATTAATGAACCTGCAGGCATGACCCGCCGGGAGTTCAGGCCCTTACCTGCAAATAAATGCTGTGACTGGTACTACAAATGCCGGTAATTCCGGCAATGCCATCCCATGGAGTCCTTATGAGACTCCATGGAATGGGAATTTACTGGCATCTCCGTTGCCTGTAATATCCCGGAAATATCGGGTATCAGGTGGTGGAAGCGGTAAGGCAGTTTTGCCGGTATCCTGCCGGAATTACCGGCAACACTGTAATGAGGGCCTATATATTTTATACTGCTCCAATAGACGTAAAAAGCGAATGCACGCCAAGGATGCTTTTTAACTCTGGATTAACTCTGGATGTGGGCTAGAGGTTCTATTTTTAGAATGCCATGCGGCACTATGCGTATTGAAGCATATTTACAATTGATACATTACGTACACCTTCATTTGTATATCTTGGTTAGGCACACAAAAGCCTATACCAAAATTAGCCAGAAAGTATGACTTCAGTGCAATAACGAAATGGGTGAGAGCTATATGTTGGTTTAATGAATTAATCCACTTTGTGTTGTTAACTGCAATGGTCAAAGCCTCTAAGGAGTGTCTTTCCCGTCCACCGTACCACTTTAATCTACCATTTAAGTAAATCCGTGTAATATTTCCACGGATGCCGTTGCTGTTCTTGGGCAGACAGAATAAGTCGTGTGTAGTATATATTTCCCGCCAGCCAATACCGTGTGGATTGGGGGAAGGTCTGCAATATTGTAACAGCTGTGGCAAGGCACTGCAGCTGAAAAGCCATTCGTGCTAATTTTTATCACTCTTAACAGAATATATTACAACCACAAGCTGCAGACGCATGCACATAAATCGGTCTTCTCTTTCTTGAGTTAACACACAGAGCAATCCACAGCCAAGGAGCAGAATTCTTTCAAAAGTAAATCACTATTTACCAGTCGACCAGAACACTAAGATCTAGAAATGACATCCGCCTGGAACCTAAACCATACTTGGTGGATCAGCATTCTCTTGCGCAGCTGCTAAAATGTGGAACTCCCTCCCGAGAAAAATAAGAAAAATTGAGGACCATCTAAAATTCAGAAAACTCCTAAAAGCTGGCTTTTCAACTCAGAACCGGAGGAAAACAAATGAGCAACACCCACACCCCACGGAATGAACAAACAAATGACAAGGCAGGGACTAGGCCAGACCACGACGAAGTGCAGGGAAATACAGAGACCCCCCCCAATGGCAGGGAGACCCAGGTGCACCCATTCCCATAGAGGGCCCTGCTGGAACCTAGGGAGAGAGATAAGAATGTCTTAAGTTGTACCAAAGAATTAGAATTGAAGGACAAAGAGCGGCAACCAAACAGATAAACCACAGGGCCCTGGGAGCTCAAGGGCACAGAGAAGAGGCCCCTCCTCCCTCAAGGAGCCCAGGGAGCGATAGTAGCTGCACACAAGGACATGCCAGTGGACAAAAAGGTGTGGCCATCCATTAGTCTAAACAGAGGAGTGTGGGGGGGTGCTAGAGATATCACCACTAAATAGCCTTGCAAACAATCCAAAATTCTACAAAGAATTTCGGAGGGAGTCCCCTAGCACACCACAATGCACAACATTGGCAGAGATTTGTGCTAAAACTGAGGGGGCACGAATATCACCACTAACCAACCCCACTAAAAAAAATCATCCTTCTACTAACACCTCTCAAACACTAAACAAAACCATACCTCTACAGCACAACAAACGGCACGCACATCACTACACCACAACAACAAAACAAACTACACAGTCGCGCACATTAACACATGACAACTACCGACCAAATAATTTACACCAATGCTCAGCAAACAGTGTAAACCGAAATTAAGCTGCCAACAGCACATCACAGCTCTCTTGCGCTTTTTTCCCGTTCAGTCCTAGTAACTTACCTTGCCCTCCTGCTTTTCAGATCCGCCAGAGCACCACTCAGGTGGTGATAGTGCACAGTATAAATAACCTTTATCATAGAATACAACTCCTCCCTTCACGAGTATGACTTTGCTACACTCCTTGCACTGACCTTAATATATTCAAGTGAAAGAGAGAATGGGAGGGAGGGAAATTTACAAATATGACGTGGAAGGCTGGGGCTCAGAATAATGAATATTAATGGTATTTAATTGAACCATTAGGGCCTCATCTTTCATCCTCTTAACAGTGAGCATGTACAAGACCCAAATGAAAAGAGAACAACACACCCACCACAATAATGTACATCCTGTAAGTTGACTGCAAAGCACATTCGTTCAGCCATCACCTACATTTCACATGAGTCGCATGAGAAAGGCCAACCATAAACATGGAATAAAAGTTGAATTAGCCCTACAAATGTCTGCCCAACAAGATGACACCCCTCGGGTAGAGTGCCACAGAGTCCGACCAGGGATGGAAGAATCGTTAGTGCTGTTGGTGCACTAGGATGAGCACATATGTGTCCTATAGAAACAACAGAAATGGGTCATGTGCAACAAATCTGTTCAAGATCTCTAGTTCCTGTGCCGGCCAGCACTCTCCTCCCGATGCTCACAGCCTGCATAGTGCCACTGCCGAGGAGACAGTTGAGGGAAGGGGATTGTAGAGACAGACAGGTACTGGTGCTCCATGCCCATGCCCCATCAGCCTTTATGGTAGGTATCGTTTGATTGATTTCGGACCTTCTAGATGAAGCAGCCTTACTCTCTGTAAGGCTCCTGCTCTAAAAGCCCTTTCTTTTTCCTGGAGACCACATCCAACTTTTACATGGGCAGCATCAGAAAGAACTTCACTCGCATATGGGATGTGGCTTGCAATGGATACAGACTTAAAGGAGAGGTTCTTTCAGGCGCTATAATAAACCAATCGAAAAAACATTGATTTTGAACAATAGATCGATGAATTCCATTTTTTCTTTCAGTATATCTAACTTGACGTAGCATGACATTTTATGTGAACTGAACGGATCCACATCCACCATCTTGTGTTAATGTAATCAGTTGATGGATATCACCAAGATCAAATGGTGTCATGACCCATGTGCCAACCTGATCTTTATTGCGCAGGTGGAGAAGAATGTATGTATATACAGTAACAACGAGATTGAGAACAAGTGCTCCTGGAGATGACCCTATTCTGCGCTGGGGGGGGCTCTATAATTCTCAAGATACGGGTGAACAGGTCAATGTAAATAGGATACCGCCTTATCACTCATTTTCAATTCACAGAAGATTTACCACACCTAAATTATTGTGATACTTTCTTTATGATTTGCAGCATGTACTTGCTTAGTGATTTTGGTATAATGCTGAACACCAATAATTACATCAAGAGCAACATAGATTTGCACAATAAAGGCAAGTTAAATTCCTTGCACATACATATATACAATTAACATAGTACAGGTTCTACTGTTGATGTATAGAGAAACGACAGGGGTCATGTCACAAACAATTGCTAAGGGTACATATAATTAATGACAATAAGACGATTAATTGACGATTACTCTCAAATCACAGTGTTACAAACTTTTTCACTGTATCTTATTGTCATTAATTATATGTACCCTTTGCAATTGTTTGTGACATGACCCCTGTCGTTTCTCTATACATCAACAGTAGAACCTGTACTATGTTAATTGTATATATGTATGTGCAAGGAATTTAACTTGCCTTTGTTTATTGTGCAAATCTATGTTGCTCTAGATGTAATTTTTGGTGTTCAGCATTATACCAAAATCATTAAACAAGTACATGCTGCAACTCAAAGAAAGTATCACAATAATTCAGGTGTGGTAAATCTTCTGTGAATTGAAAATTAGTGATAAGGCGGTATCCTATTTACATTGACCCGTTCACCTGTATCTTGATAATTTATACAGTAACAACGACGTCCAGGACGGAGTCGAAAAGCTCTCCCAGTGTGTATTCACTGCAACAGTCTAGTGTTTCTCAAAATGGCTACCCACTCCTTCAATCCATTGCCACAGGACTGGAAACCCATTAAGCTAAGCACCTCCCTGTGCTCGGCACGTCCCTTCAATCTTGAACCGGTAGCTCCTGCTATTCCCTTGTGCCTCACGCTCTGTTTCTAGGTTGTAGTCCCTTCTTGCCTTTAGCCCTGTGACTATTTTTTCCATTATTATGGACCAATTCTATCCCTATATTTTTTCAGCCCCCTTTGGCTCTCCATTTCTTTATCTCTTTACCTTACATAGGTCTTTTTGTCGCCTTTGTGGCTTCTTTTGTAATACCGGCTGTTCCTCCCCTCTATCTGTCCTCGCGGCACAGCAACGGTTTTTATTACTCATCCACGGCTTCTCCACATGATTCCGGCTGTGCCGCGTTGCTACACTGCACGGCACAGCAACAGGGTTTCATTAGCATTCTGCCGCCCCGCAGCTGCTGTACTAAGTCCGGCTGTGCCGCGTTACATTACCTTCACGGCACAGCAATGGTGTGCTTCCCGTATCTGCTGCCCTGCGGCCCTTGTATTATCTCCGGATATACTCCTGTAGGATTGCTCAGTACAGCAACGGTGTCGAGCCGAGAACAGCAGCTCTGCTGCCCATGAATAACATTCATATTGACAAGCCCTCTTCTCGTTCATCTCTGCCCCCTTTTGGCAGACAACCATTACCAACATCTACATCTTTACTTGGCACTATCCTCGCTACTCACATTGCCTCACCATCCCGTAGCGGTTACACAGCTATACCCAGTGTTACCGGTTAGTAGCCATTTTGACTTCCAGGTTCAATACAAGAGAGGAGTTGCACATCTTCTACTCACATCGAGTTTTATTTCCCAGAGGGTTACCCATATATTCCTGGAGCCCCCGTTTACTCACTCAGGGACTCTAGGGGTTTATGGGAGGCATTGCCCTAGTTCAGGGAGCCCGAGTCGACTTTAAGGACAGTACCATTGTCATATCAATTTAATCGCTACTAGTCACCACAGTAAGCAACGCTCATTAAACAAAGGATCAAATTAAGCAGTTGCTTGCTGCAGTACAAAACCTGACCACAGAGGTGCAGACCTTCAAAAATGAAAATATCGTCTTGAAGCAAATGGTAACTCATCCACAGTTACCTATGGAGATCCCTCCTGGACCTCTCCCTGGAGAGAAATTTGATGGTAATCCTCGCAAGTTAAAAGAATTTTTAGACTCTTGCATGGTCCAGTTTGCGTTCACACCCACATTCTTTCCAACTGACTGATCAAGTGATGGTCAAATGATCTCGAATCTCACAGGAAGTGCCCTGGCTGGGGCTACTCAGTTGGTCACAACCAAACAACCCAGTTCTGGATTTGTATCCTGGATTTACAAATAGTTTACGGGCTATGTTTGGACGCCAGGAAAGCACGATATCAGCAAAGAAACATCTGATAGACTTTAAACAGGTTCCCATGGATACTCTACAATATATAACAAAGTTTCAACAACTGGCACATGTCACTGCCTGGCCGGATGATGCTTTAGTTACATTATTCAGGCGTGGGCTCAATGAGGAACTCAAGGACACGGTAGGCAGAGACCCCCCCGCACCCCCGACAAGGTAATCTTGCCGAGATGATCGCTTTAGTCATGCAGCTGAAGTATCAGATACAAGAGAGACATACGGAAAAGCAAAAGAACAAATCTCAAACACTGAAGACCATGGTGAAACCTCAGTCAGGAGAGGAACCGATGCAATTGGGTGCTACAAGGGGACCTTTATCTGCAGAAGAGCCAGAAGACTGTTACAAGGCATTTGTATGTACTGTGCCTCAAAGGATCATCTGGTGAAGGATTATCCCATCGCTCCTCCTCAATGATCGGGAAGAGCAAGTTACTTTCTTACCTGATAACGTTCTTTCGATGGGATGGTCCGACGACGTATTCCATATCTATGACCGGTAATGTCCACAGCTGTGCTGCTTCGGAAAATCTTCGGCGTCTGCGTCGAGTACGTCGATGCGCTGTCCCCGAGAACCTCCTGCGACGGCCGACGTCACCCGATGTGATAAGTAGGACGCACGACGCCCATAGCCTCAGTTATAGTTTTTTCCCCCAGAACGTGTGCCACTAGTTTTCTGCCAGTCAGACACACAAGGCCTTGCGGAACGCAAGCTGCAATCGCATAAGAAATTCTGCAGCAGGGAAGGTAGGGAGGGAGCGATATGGAATACGTCGTCAGACCATCCCATCGAAAGAACGTTACCAGGTAAGAAAGTAACTTGTTCTTCGAGGGGATTGGGTCCTCCGACGTATTCCATATCTTTTCAACTCCCAAAGCAGTACCAAGCAAGGAGGTGGGAAAAGAATTTAGAACACAAATTTAGCATGCCCAATCAAATTGCGGAATATAGAACTGCCTTGCCAAAGGCCAGATCCTGCCCTCTGATGGAATCGAGGGAGTAGTGATGTACTGAAGCCCAGGTGGCTGCATCACAGATGTGACGAATATGAACACCCCTCTGCAGGGCAGTAGACGCAGCCATCCCCCTGGTAGAATGGGCCCGCAAGCCAGCCGGAGGGTCCTTACCCGCCAAGCGGTAACACTCGGAGATAACTAAAATAATCCAACGAGACAAAGTCTGTTTTGTCACAGCTTGTCCCAAACGCTTTCCAGCGTAACCAATGAAAAGTTGATCGTCCACTCTGACCCGGGACATGCGCGAAATATAAAAGCTCAACGCTCTCCTAGGATCAAGCCTATGGAGCCTCTCCTCTTCCTTACCAGGATGTGGAGGAGGATAGAATGCCGGAAGAACCACCTTCTGGCTCAAATGAAATTCCGAAACCACCTTCGGAAGAAAAGAAGGACGAACTCTAAGGACAACCCTGTCCTTATGAAACACAGTGAAGGGTGGCTTAAATGAAAGTGCCTGTGACTCACTCACTCTGCGAGCGGAAGTAACCGCAACCAAAAACACAGTTTTCATAGTTAACAGCCTCAAAGGGCAAGAATGTAAAGGCTCAAACGGAGCACCCATAAGAAACTTAAGAACAAGGTTCAAATCCCAACCTGGCACCAGAAAGGGTGACGGAGGGAACACATTAGTGAGTCCTTTCAAAAACTGAGAAATTAAAGGAATCTTAAAATAGGAACAGTCTTCAGACGAGCGCTTAAAGATGGACATCGCCGCCAGGTAACCTTTAATGGTCCCCACTTGCAAGCCCCTGTGGGCCAAGGAAAGCAAAAAAGACAGAACCATGGGAATGTCACATGCAAAAGGATCCACATTCTTAACTCTGCACCAGTCGCAGAACTTTCTCCAATGGAAACGGTACAGAGACTTTGTTGCAGACCGCCTGGCCGAGAGCAACACCTCCATCACTTTTTCAGGGAGATCCCAATCCTTATACCTCAACCTTTCAGAAGCCAAGCGTGAAGGTTGAGGGATCTGACCTCTGGATGGAGAACCTGACCCCCCTCCCGTGAGAGCAGATCGTCTCGGTAGGGAAGACGACGGAGAGGGCAGATGGAAAAGTCGAGAAGGTCCGGGTACCATGTCCTCCGGGCCCACGCCGGAGCAATGAGGATCATCCGGGAACCGAACCTCCGTAACCTCCGCAGTACTTGCGGGATGACGGGGACTGGAGGAAACGCGTACAGCAGTGGGAATGACCACTCCACTACAAACGCGTCTCCTAAGGCTCCTTTTGGAGGAAATTCCCGCGAGCAAAACCTTTCGCATTTCTGGTTGACACTGGAGGCGAAGAGATCTACTTGAGGGGTCCCCCAAAGAGTGAAGATCTCCAGGAGAATCTCCTGAGCCAGCTCCCACTCGTGAGAGATCGTGCTCTGCCTGCTCAGAGCGTCCGCCGTCTCGTTGTCTCCGGCCAGATGAACAGCAGAGATCGAAACATTCTGCTGGATGGCCCAGAACTCGAGCTGCATCGCCTCCCTGCACAGAAGAAGTGACCCTGCCCCCCCCTTTTTATTGAGGTAGTGCATGGCCACTGTGTTGTCCGTTAGAATCAGGACACTCTTTCCTCGCACAGTCGGCAGAAAAGCTTTCAGGCCAAGCCTGACGGCCCTCAGCTCCAACAGATTGATATGGAGTCTGGACTCCGACGGAGACCAACGACCGCTGACTGTCAACTCGTTGTCATGAGCTCCCCATCCCGTGAGGGATGCGTCCGTCACGATCGTCACCTCCGGCCAGGGCAGCCAAAATGGGGCTCTCTACATAAGATTGCCTTCGACGACCCACCACAGAAGGTCCTGGGCGACCAAGGGCGGCACCTGAACAGGGTCCGACAGCCTGTTGAGGACCTCCAGTGGTCTGCTGAGACCACTGGAGCTTGAGTGCCCACTGCAAATATCTCATCCGCAGACGAGTCTCTGGCACCAGAAGAATGCAGGATGCCATTAGGCCGAGCAGTCTGAAGAACTCGGACGTTGGGAGAGTCTGGGTAAGTTGAAACTTGTGCACCATCTGCTGAATGTGAAGAGCCCTCTCCTGGGGAGGAAAACACTGCCACAGGGATGTGTCGAGCACTGCTCCGATGTACTGGAGCCGCTGCGTTGGTGTCAAATGGGACTTCTTTAAATTGAGGGAGAAGCCCAGCTTGTGAAGGGAGTGGCAGGTGACTGACAGATTATCCAGGACTTGCTCGGGAGAGCTCCCCCTGATCAACCAATCGTCCAGGTAGGGGTAGACGTGAATCCCCCCTTTCCTGAGATGCGCTGCCACCACCACCGTGAGCTTGGTGAAAACCCTCAGGGCGGAAGTCAATCCGAACAGCAGGACCCGAAACTGAAAGTGAGAGTCGCCAACCGCGAACCTCAGGTACTTCTTGTGCTTGGGATGGATCGGCACACGGAAGTAAGCATCCTTGAGGTCGAGAGACACCAACCAGTCCTGAAGTTGAAGGGCCTGGAGGACTTGAGAGAGAGTAACCATCTTGAACTTGTCCTTCCTGAGGAGTTTGTTCAAACTGCGCAAGTCCATGAGGGGTCTCAATCCCTAATCTTTCTTCGAAATCAAAAAATAAGGGGAATACCATCCCTTGTTCCTCTCCGCTACAGGCACCAGTTCTATGGCGCCTTTCTCCAGCAGGGCTTGAATTTCCTGCGCAAGGAGCGGATCCGGACTCTTCAAAGAGAGGTTCCCAGGTGGATTGTCGTGAGGCCTCTGCCGAAAAAGAAGTCAGTAGCCGTGGGTTATGATCTCCAGAACCCACACATCTGAAGTAATGGCTCGCCACTCTACAAGATGCTGCGCCAGCCTTCCCCCAACCGGTGAACAGTGGAACCTGGCCTCATGACTGAGTGGTAGCGGCTGCGGCGTTGCCTGAGGGCAAAGAGGCAACTGCCCGAGCAGCCTTGGCACCTCGAGTACCCTTGTTTCCACCTCTGGCACTCTTACGGTGGCCTCTTTGACTGCTAGCTCCTCTCGCTTTGCTGAAGGACGAGTAATAGCGAAAGGAACCTCCCCTCCATTGCTGTCCCCTAGGACGAAAAGGCGGAGGTTGGCGAACTGCAGCGCCCAACGACTTCGCTGCAGCTTTGGAGGTCTGCAACCTCTCAAGGCTCTCGTCAGCCTTGGTGCCAAAAAGATGTTCACCGTCAAAGGGCATGTTGAGGAGCTGGGACTGCACATCAGGAGCGAACCCAGACTTCCGCAACCACGCAAACCTGCGTATTACGGTGCTCGCCGCCATGGACCGGCTGACACAATCTGCCATGTCCAAACCCGACTGAACTGCCTCACATATGGCATCCTTGCCATCCTGAACCATAGCAAGGAAAACATCCCGTTCGTCCCCTTAGGGAATACGTTCAGCCGCTAATGCAACACAGTTCCACAGAGTGTGTGAGAAACGAGACAAGGCACATATGGAGTTGGCCGCCTGAATCGCCATACCCCCTGAAGAAAACACTTTCTTCGCCCAGCCGTCAAAACGATTGTCGTCCCTATCCGGAGGGATGGTAGGATACGACGCCTGCTTTGCCGGGGCCGTAGCCGCCTGCACCACCAAACTCTCCGGAGTGGGTTGCCTGGACAAGTAGCAGGGGTCGCTACTGGCTGGACGGTATTTTCACGACAAAGACTTGCCCACTGCCGGGAGACTCTCCGAGCAGTTCAAGCCGCCGCCACCCTTCTCTGCAGAGCCATATAAAACGGCAAAACCGGGTCAGTGGGGGGACCAAGATCAAGGATGTCCGTGAGATCATCCTGAACGAACTCCCCTGGGGGAGCCGACCATCCCATGTACTCGGTGACCCGAGACATAAGGCGCCGGTACGAAGAATCGGCATGAGTGCCAGGCTCCGGCCTACAAAACTCCACCTCCGGAGAGGTGTCCAGTCCACTGCCTCAGGTCATTAAATTGGCTATGGCTCGAGAGAAGATCATCTGGCACCGGAACCGGAACCAAGCCTTCATCAGAGCCTTCATCACCCTCTGAAATGTACTCCAGGCAGTGAGAGGAAGACACCTGGGGACCAAAGCTATGCCTGACCTTAGCCAGAGCCTTTCTAGGGGCTAACCCCGTGCCACGGGGCCCCTCCCACACCACCGCCTCGAAAGCGTCGAACGAATCGGCGTCGACGTCAGCTGCAGCGCCGTCAGCATCGACGGCGTCGACACAGGCCTTCGAAGCCGGAGCTCCGAGCGTGTCTCTCAACGACCTAGGCACCGACAGCGTCGACGACCCCCTCACAGGCAGAGCCTCGAGAGAAATCATCGACGACCTCGGCGCCACAGGCGTTGACGTCTTCTTCGAAGACGGCACAGGATCATGCAGTCTCGAGCACGTCTAGGACCAGGACCTGGAACAGGCATGGCGAGAACAGCTACCCTTGTCCGAGTGGGACCTCTCCCGTGAGCCGTGCCGACCACCCGAGCCCGAAGGCGTACGAGCGGTGTCTCTCGACCGGTACCGACCGACTCCACTCGGAGGCGCGGACGGACCGGTGCCCTGCGATTCAAGAATCGCTAGCATCTGCTTCCCGAAGGAAGCCCATTCCTCCGGTGTCGCTTGCATGAAGGGATAAAGGACCCGACGACGGGCGGAGTCCTCGGAAGAGGACGGGGAAGGCGACCAATGCCGGGGCTTCCGGGAATGCCTCGAAGAGTTGGAGGAGTGGCGAGACCGACTCCTAGAAGGAGACCCACTGGACTTCCGACGAGGACGCAGAGAGTCGCCTTCCGGGGCTTAGACACCCGACCTACCGACAGCTTCTTCTTGCGTTCCCGCAAGGCCTTTGCCGTGAGCGACTGGCAGTCGACACAGTCGTCCGTATCGTGGGCCTCCCCGAGGCACCAGAGACAGGCGTTGTGCGAGTCCGTGACCGACATCTTGGACCCACAGTCCACGCATTTCTTGAAGCCCGGACGCGGGGTTGAAGACGAAGTAGACATCACCACGAACAGGTGTTCACAAAAAACTTAACAGGTTCAACGAACCAAGAAGAAAACAGCAAACTCCAAAGAGTCGAGGCGTACCGAGATTCACGAAGCGAACATGTTCGCGGAAAAAACAGAACTGAGGCTATGGGTGTCGTGCGTCCTACTTATCACATCGGGTGACGTCGGCCGTCGGAGGAGGTCCTCAGGGACGGCGCATCGACGCAGAAGATTTTCCGAAGCAGCACAGCTGTGGACATTACCTGTCTCAGATATGGAATACGTCGGAGGACCCAATTCCCTCGAAACACCCTTTCCCGGTCGTAGTGGGGATGATAATTCAGGAAAGTACTCGAAGTCCCCTCAGTGTTTCTACCAGGGTGGTGATAAAGTTCTCCATGTATTTACCCAGAACCATTATGGAAAACATTCCAGCATTACCGGATTGTGGAGCGGCTGGTCTCTTCCTAGACAATGACTGGGCAGTCAAGGATGACATCCCACGGAAGAAAAACAGAGACTGATACCTGTAGAGGGCGTCGATGGATCCCTCTTTCCTCGAGACCCATCAAGGAACAGACAGGTCTTGTGTCCATGTCAATTTCGTTGCAAATAGAAAAGATCAGCTTTGATCTTATCAAGGCAGCACACTACCCTATTATTCAAGGACTACCTTGGCTGCGACTGCACAACCCATATATCAACTGGACGACAGGATCCTTATTCTTGGGTTTAGAACATTGCATTCAACATTGCCTTACTGATGGGTCTGCCGGCTTACATTCTGCTACTAATACTACTCCAAAGTCTACAACTTCTTTACCAGTGGATCTAGTCATATCCTCACTGGAACAATATCAGGCTTATCAAGAAGTCTTTTTGGATCATAAATACAAGTAACTTCCTCCCCATAGACGCAATGACTAAGCCATAGAACTATTACCTGGATGGCCCATTCCCTTTGGCAGCATGTATATCCTCCCGGACACCAAAAAGTAAGCTCTCAACGAATATTTAGAAAGTAATCTACAGAACGGCCTCATCACTGCGTCAAAGTCTCCAGCGGGCGCATCCTTATTTTTTACACCCAACAAAAAAGAACTCCAGCCCTGTATAGACTTCAGAGATTTGAACAAAATAGCCGTCCCAGACTGATACCCCATGCCACTGACACCGCACATTCTCGAAGCTGTTAGAGTGGCCGCTCTTATTACTAAATTGGACCTCCGAGGTGCTTACCACCTTATTCGAGTGCGCCAAGGGGATGAATGGGAAAACAGCCTTCAGAACTCCCTTTGGTCACTATGAGTATAGGGAAATGCCCTTCAGCCTCTTCAACACCCTTGCCATTTTCCAATGTTTTATTGACCACGTTGTTTCTGATTTACTACTACATTCTGTCATGGTCTATCTAGATGGCATTCCGATTTTTTCCAACACACTACCGGAACATATATTACACGTGAAAGAATTTGGGTCGTTTACAAAGTAATCACCTTTTTTGGCAAACTACAAAAATACCAGTTTCACCAGTCTCAAATGTCCTACCTGGGCTACATCCTTTCAGCTCATGGAACGCAAATGGATCCCGAAAAGGTGAAAGCAGTTTTACAAATGGTCCGAACCCCAAACAGTACGAGATGTAGAATGCTTTTTAGGCTTTTCCAATTTATATACTAAATTTATCCCAAACTTTTCACGTTCTATCCTACCCATAGCTAGTCTCTTAAAGAAGGGACATTTTTTTCCTGGAACGAAGAAGCACAGAGTGCCTTCAAGGAACTAAAGGCAGCATTTACCCAGGCCCCCATTCTACGACTTCCCGATCGGAGTAAACTTTTCATAGTGGAGAATGACGCTTCCAGTCACGCCTTAGGTGCCGTCTTAAAACCAAGGCAGAAACAGCACTGAACATTCCATTGCCTATCTCTCTAAAACGTAGATCACTTGGGACTGAATCCCACAGTGATTGATAAAGAATTATTGGTTAACAAAAAAGCTTTCTAAGAATGGAGACATCTTCTCGTGGATTCCTTAAGAAGTCAGGAAGGACCACCACAATCTGCGAGTATTCAAACATTCGGAAATACAGGAACAGCTGGCAGGCACGATGGGCTTCTTTTCTTTCTCCTTTCAATATTACATTTCAGCAAACACAAATGTCATGGCTGATGGGCTGTCTCGCAAACCCACCATTACTCATACCCAGTCCCAATTCGAAAAGATGTTTCCCAATGCCAGTTTTCTATATTTTGTGACACTTTAACATTTAAAAAAAGAGACCATTCACCATCATGAAGCTATTCAACAGCAAGTACAGACCTACAACCTTCTCTGCAAAAATTATTTGTATTTTCACGATCAACAAGTCTTTATAACCACTCATAGGCTACATAAAGAAGTTCTGAGAATGGGTCATGAGTCTGTCATTGCAGGGCATCGTGGTTGGCGAGCCACTCAAGAATTCATTAACTAACACTTCTGGTGGCCAGACGTCTCATAGCATGTAAAAGACTACGTTTTGGCTTGCACCGTCTGCATTCAAAACAAGACACCACGTCACCGTCAATTCGGTCTGTTGGCACAACCACAGATACACACTCACCCTTGGCAACAAATCTCCACAGACTTCATTGTGGTTCTTCCTCCCTCTTCAGGCCATACCACTATTATGGTAACCATGCATTCTCTCACAAAAGTGGAACATTTTGTTTCTATCTATGTCCCAAGTTCCTACAGTGAATCAAATGGCACAATGCTTTCTAAGCATAGTCTTCACCTTACACATACTACCCGATACCATAACATCAGACAGAGGATCCCAATATACCTAAAAATACTGTACTTTTGTTTGCAAAACTCTGCTCATACAAAGAGCCCTTAGTTCGGGATATCATCCCCAGTCAAATGGCCAAACCAAAAGACTAAATCAAATGCTGGAACAATACCCACGATGCTTCGTCTAAGCTCTTAGAGATAATGGGAAAGACCCTCTTCCCTTGGCCAAATTCACCTATAACAATTCTACTCCTTCTACGATCAAAACCAGCCTTTTTTTATAGCACATATGGTTATCACCCCTCCAGCGTCCCTACCCAAGTACCTGCAGCAACTAAAAGTCCCTCTGTAGACAGTTTACTGTTTGATATCCAAGAAGGACACAAGAAAGCATATGATTCCCTTACCAACTCTCTCTCGTATCCAACAAAAGAAATATGCTGATCGAAAGAGATCTACCGAGCCTGCTTTCCAGCCCAACAATATGATATGGCAAGCATCACAGTTTCTACCTAAACATGTGGTCCACTCAACACTTTCTCCTAAGCATTTTGGACCCTTTAAGCTAGTTTCTCAAGTGGGAACAGTGGCGCACCGCATATAACTCCCTGCCTCATGGTCAAGGATTCATCCTGCATTTCATGTTTCTCAAATTCAGCCATATATCAAGGACAGATTCCATAGAAAACAACAAGGTCCATACGACCTCCAATCTGTACCGCCTCAGTGACAGAATATGAGGTGGCAGGTAGATGTGATTCTCGTCATCATCGAGGGCCTCTTCAATACCTTGTGGACTGGAAAGGGTACCCCTTCAGATCGCACCTGGGAACCAGCAAATTTTGTACATGCTCCATAGTGTATTCAGCGCTTCAATAGATCAAGACCTTGAAACCCAGTCCACTCCCTTCACAAGGGCGGCATAATGTCATGACCTGTGTGCCAACTTGGTCTTTATGGCACAGATGGAAAAGGATGCATGTATATATAGTAACAACCACGTCCAAGATGGCGTTGAAGAGCTCTGCCAGTGTGGATTCACTGCAACAATCTAGAATTTCTCAAAATGGCTACCCACTCCTTCAATCCATTGTCACATTACTGGAATCCCATTAAGCTAAGCACCTCCCTGAGATCAGCTCAGCGTGTCATTTCAAACTTGAACTTCTTGCCTTTAGCCCTGTGACCATCTTTCCCATTACCACGGACTAATTCTATCCCTATATTTTTCCAGCCTCCTTTGGCTCTCCATTTATTTATCTTTCCCTTACATCAGTCTTTTTGTCACCCCTGTGGCTTCTTTCCACCCCTCTATACTTCCTTGCGGCACAGCAACTGTTTTTATTACTCATTAACCGCCGCCCGATGACCACTTTGTTATCCCGGCTGTGCCACGTTGCCTTTTTACACGCGGCACAGCAACGGTATTCTGAAAATTTCAGCCGTCCTGTGGGTTCTCTATATAATTCCGGCTTGCGGCCCTTGTATTTATTCCGGCTGTACTCCTGCAGGCTTGCTCTGTACAGCAACAATGTCAAGCTGAGAACAGCTGCTCTGCTGCCCATAAAAAAACATTCATTCTGATGAGCCCTCTTCTCGTTCATCTCTGCGCCCTTTTTGCAGACAACCATCATCATTACCAACATCTACATCTTTACTTGGCACTATCGTCGCTACGCATATTGCCTCAATACAAGAGGAGCTGGACACCTTCTCACATTGGGTTTTATTGCCCGGAGAGTTTCCCAGAGATTCCTCAAGCTCCTGTTTACTCACTCAAGGACTTGGAGGGTTGGGGAGGAGGGAGGGAGAAATTGGGAGGCTTTCCCTTTCTTCGAGGAGCCAGAGTCCACTTTCAGGTTAGTACCATTGTTATATCAATTTAAAATCGCTACTAGTCATCACAAATACCCTTGCAGCAATAAATCATAACACACGCCCTTCTATATGATATCAGCATGTCCGAGTGCTATGCTACACCCTTTGTCATGATGTTAGCACACGACAGACTGTACGCAATGTACTGACATGTATCCATGGAAATTACAAGATGCCTTTGCGCTTCATACATATCAACAAACCCTTTCTCCTTGACCATATTGTTTCTCCTGCCTTTGTGGTCATCCTTTTTGTTCTGGCCTTCTAGACTCATTCTTTCATGCGCTCTTCAGCTACCAACTCGAAGACTACAACCCAAAAGGTAATTCTACTACTCTTCTCTCTACGCGTTTCACATTTCCATAAATCCATCATTCACAAATGTATTGGGAAAAACACATATTAAGGTTTTTACATCAGTACAATGTTTATTGTGCAAAGGATTGCTTTGAATTTTCTGACAGCTGCGGATCCCTCACTAAAATCCTGGCTAAAGCCTCCTCCCAGGTGGCTATGGAAAGGCAGACGCTTCCTGATCCAGATCTTAGGGCGGTGTACTACGGGAGGAGATAAGGCCCAGGGTGCTGAGGAGATTCTGTGGGATGAGACACAGTATTTATCCCTACAAAAGGCCTTTTAAAAGTACCAAGACATGGTATTGTCGCAATGACGTGTCTGAACCACACATTAAACCTGTTGATGTGGGTAAAGCTGGTGTGACATTTTTAAATATCCCAATGAAGTAAAGAATGGTTAAGACTTCCAAGGTCCAAGAGGTATAAAGACAGGAAACTTATAAATGATGGTTTAAATGTACTACCTTCTCCCTTTCAAAGAAACTCTTGTAATGTTTCCTTAAATGCATTTAAGAGAAATAAATCTGCATTTAAAAATACAAAGCTGATAAGAAAAGCTAATTCTGTTGGTTGGGACAACAAGTCCCATAATCCCCCCCAACTACTGGGATGAGGAAGAGGGCCCAAGAGCAATGTTTCAGGAGTAGTCAGCTTGTTTAGCATAATAACCCACACCTGAAGGCAGCAAAGAGGTTTAAAAGGCACCCCCAGGTGCAGACCATTAGATGGAGTGGGAGCTGGAAATGTCTCAGCAGTAGCAGCAGCAGAGCAGGAGCACGTTGTTGGTAATCCAAGCACAAGTTGGTGGAAAGAAGGGACGCCAGGACTTTGACCAACAGCCTATTGTCCAGAGAGGGTCCTGCTCCCCCTAAATCTGAATTGCAGGGTTTGCGCAGCAGAAGGCGTGAAGGAAGACTGCTGTTCCCCATGTGAACCGGATTACAGAGATTGCGCCGCAAGAAGCGTGCCGGAGACCGTGGCTGAAAGTTGGCGTACAGCAGAGGATCCCAGGAGCAAGAGGAGCTCTGTGACTTCGTGGTGGGGACAAACCACCTTCACTGAAGAAGGGTGTGTGTCCAGACGAAGCCAGAAGCAGTTCAAGTTCTGAAGCACGCAACGGGAGCAAGACAGAAGCCGTAGAGTGTTACTGAGCATTCTAAACCCTTGCACAAACAAAGGCTGGCAACTGTAGCCAAGCAGAATCGCTCATGAAGGAGTGAAAGCAGTAATAAACTGACCGTTGATTGTCGGACAATTGGAAGTTACAGAAGTAGCACTCGCGTTTGAGTAAACTTCTCATGTGCTGAAAAATAACTGAGGTAAAGGGTGGCTGACGAGTCAATTATGAAGCTGTTGAAGATGATGTAGCACTGAATTTAAGTGAATGAACTTTGAATTGTGAGTTTTAAGAGAACCAGCATTGCCCAAGCCAAGAGTGAAACCGGCATTGCCCAAGTTAAAGTAAATCAAGTATTATTTTCAAAGACAAGCATTGTCCTAATCCAAGTGAGTAGAGGCATTGCTCATGTCAAGAGTTGTGCAGGCTTTGTCTTAGCTCAGATAATGGATAATGGAACAGATAATGGATTGCACATTTTGTCTAGGGAATTTAAACAGTTTCTGGAAGAGTATGGCATCATGCACGTCACAACAGCATTATAGCATCCTAAGAGTTATGGATGTGTGGAAAGATTTACTGGGTTGATCATGGGTAGTGTGAGCGTATCAATGTGTACTGGTGTAGATTGGGTTCGAGCCATGATGGTGAAAATATTTCAGTACAGAATCACGCCTCGCAGCACAACACGAGTTGTTTCACCTTTCGAGTTATTTAGGGACAGGAAGCTATTGATATTTCACTAACGTTAAAGAGAGAATACATTGTGAAAAGGAGGCATGATTATAAGGCCAGTTGTAAAGATGTAACATTCAAACCAGGGATGAAAGTAAAAATCAATCTACCCGGATTTCTGAAGAAAGAGTGTATGTTTTCAGGAAGAAGGTTTGTACAAGAAGATTAGGTTAATGCAATTAAATAACACGGGGGGAGTTGTGGGATAAGGAGAAAGCAGTTAGTGTGAGATAGTGGCACAAACGGTAAAAAAATAATAGGGTATGTATATAGTTGTATAAAAAAAATAAGAAAAAAGTAGAATATTGTTCGCAGTTGAATGTATCAACAGGCTGGATTTATTTAAGGTGTTTGCTCTGTAGGTGGTTAGGTGTTTAGATGTGTAGCAACAGGAGAAGGAGATAAATACTGTTCCTTGTGTTGCATAATATGGGTATGAAATACGTTATTTTTACATGCCAAACAACTACAAAACGTTTTGATTTGTAACACAGTTGGTGATAGTGGAGAGACGGTAGGTGAAGGAGGGAGGAACAAGCAAGAGTTTATACTTTTTGCATACCTTCTTATCTATATACCTTAAAGAAACATTACTTGAATAATCTTACCTCTCTCTGCCAATTAATAGTTGCCTACTCTAAAAAGTAATAAACTGGTGCTAGACAGGACGTTGTACAAAGAAAGTCCTCGCCCTACCCCAACATCTGCCCTACCACTATGAAAGAAAAGAAGATAAACATCATTTGGGATAGGAATAGCCCTCCCTCCCGCCCCCATTAGTGGGGACTGGTTTTCTGCCCCCGACCCAAAGAGTTCTCAAGGTCTTTTCTGACGCTAGGCCTGTCGTCGTAGTTAAAAAAATAAAAGCACATGTCTCTGCTTTGTACATGTCTCTGCTTTGCTCTTAGCAAAATGCCTTGCTGGACAATTCTGTGCTTATCCGTCATCCGGAATGTATGCTCCTTTGTAAATGACAGGTCCTACTGACCTGCGTTGGTCGGTATAAACAACATTTAACGCAGCTCTCATGCCAGCTTGAAGTACTTTGCCACTTGGGTTAATTTCCTAGCTCACGCCTGCTTGAATGGTGGGACTTCTAATCCCCTGTGTCTTGGCCTGGTTTCTTTAGCCTCTTTGTAAATTACTTTTCTCACCCCCTGTGATTTCTCTGGACTCTCAGCCTTGCATGGGCTATAGGCCTGCTTACCCTTCCTTTAGCAGTTTATGCACCACCTCATGGGGTACTTGTATTCTCAGCCCAGCCTGAGCTTGTGGCTTTCTCAGCCCTACTCAGTTTGGCCGGCTCACCACTTGGGCCAATCACACAAGAGTGCGACCTGAGTTACCAAGGTAACTCAGTCCAGGGTGCCTAAACCCCCACCCACACCCCCTGTGGTACCCAAACAGAGTGGCAGCACTTTTGGAGGCTTCTGTGGAGAAGCCTGCCAAAAAGTGGAACAAGGGGCTCGACTTGGGTTGGAGTCACAGAAGAGAACACAAACGCCATTTTAGAATAGAGTCCTGGCAAAAAATACCAAACGGCGAATTAATATTAAATAAATAAACCGGCGGTATGTTCGAGGCTATGAGAATTAAATAATTAAAGTTGGTAGCCTCGAACAATGGGAAAATCCCATAGGGATATATTCGCAGTTGAATATAAAAAGTAGTATCCACTGCCACCAGCCAAAACTCGATCAGGGGGGACGGAGACGTGCCCCCTCGACTAACAGACCCCGGGGCAATCGAATTGCCCCAACCAGTGCGTCCACAATATGATGGTTTGTACTGGTTTCTGTTAATAATTTGGGACTAGTAAAGCCAATGGTGACTTTACATGCCCTGGGAGACAGTAGTCAGTCCCAGGGTATGGAGTCTATGGTGGGGTGTCACTAGGACACCCCTGTGTTACTGCTCAGAGGGTGCTGTGTAACACACATAGTAAAAACACATGAGACCCTATGGAGTAAAGGACCCCAAAGCCCATAAAACACATCAACAGTCAAAGGAACACCATAAATCATGTCCAAGAGTGGGAGAAAAAGAGTCTCACTCTTGGCAGGAGAAAAAAAAAACAAACTCCAGAAATCGAGCAAAGCTGCTGGGGGACTCACTAGGTTAGGAAATTTAGCCTAAAGAGAGAATTCTCCCTAACAGACCCCTGCTCACACATTCACCTTGCACCCTAAATTCTTCCTTCACCTTTATGTATTATTTTAATCCATCATGTTTAATTATTGACTTCTGACTAGTCTCAACAGCTCTTCAATTTCCGATACATCTCATCCTCTGTACGGGGTTTATTCCAACTATCTTTACTAATTTCTTTGTCCCAATAAGAATATGCTCTTGACATCTCCCTCGATGGTAACATATCTTTTGCATCATCTTCATTTACCGAATTTCTTGACAGTCCATCTGCCACCACATTTCTCCTCCCAGTTACATGCTGCACTTCCAAACGTAAGCCTTGCAAACAAGTGGCCTATTTGGGTATTCTTCTGGAAACACCATCCAATCCTTTTTTTAATGAAAAATCGCTTCCAATGGATCATGATCTGTCTTGATCACAAATGGCCTGCCCACAGATAGGACTTATTTTTCGATACTACATATGCAAGTCAATGTTTTTGTTCTAGGACTTAATATCTGACATGAGTATCTTTCAATGACCTGGTCGTGAAAACGACTGTGCTTTCCTCCATTCGATCTTTTTGATCAATACAGTTTCTAATCCTGCCTCACTAGCACCAGTGTGCACTATGGTTCCCAAATCATCCTTAAATGCCTTCAAAAACTAGTGCAACCAACCAAATATTTATACCCTGAAATGCTTCTTCACAATCTTGTAACCAATTGAATTGTTTGCCTTTTCTTGTAAGCTTTCTCATATTTTTCGTTTTGCCGGACATATTCCTTACAAAGTAACTCTCCATTTTTAAAATCATGCCACTTCAGATTTGTTCTTGGGAGCGACCGTCTCTAGAATTCCCTTAACCGTATCCAACTTTAGCCTCATGACCCAAATACTCCACCTTTGTCCGTTTGAATTTATGTTTCAGGGCAGCGCGAGTCCTGCTTTACATAATCTCTCCAACACCACTCTCAATCTGTCATGTTCTTAATCATCACAAACCCAAACTAACATATCCTGATAAAATGTTATCCCTCTCAGTCCATGTAGTCCCTCGAACATTATTTTTTGAAAAATATTAATAGCACTGAACAATGCTAAATGCATTACGAATGTAGTTACTTCTGAAGACTATGGATGTAGCTTCACATAATGATATTCAGATTAGATTTCAGGTTTAACAGTGAAAACCTCTTTGCACTGGATATCTGCCAAACTAATTAATTCATTTTGGGTAATGGAAACCTTTTCCGGAAAAATCTATTTTGTTTAATTCCCTCAAATCTATGCATAAATCGCACTGCACCACTGGATTGTCTCACTACCTCAATGGGACTGATCCACTCGGAAGCATCAGTGGGTATTATTCTTTCTGTTTGCTACCTCAATATTTCACCCACTACTTCCCTCCTTAACGCCAACGGTACTGGCCACTACAGGTTTTGCTTTGTCTCTCAATCTGATTTTGTGACCACACCTTTTCAAACATCCTATCTTATTATCAAACACCTCTGGGCCCCAATCTGCAATCTCACCCGCTTCATGTCCTACTTTGTCTGGAGACACTCCTGTTATAGTATACACTTCTTGTGTGGCATTGGGATCCAATTGTATCCCAAGTTCTGCTCGACTACCCCATGAGAGTAGATTTTCTCCATAATAGGTCACATATTATTGAATTTGTGATTCTATCCCTAAATTCAAACTCTGCTTCCAACTCTCCAATAAGGTCTATTGGAACATTGCAATCAGTCTGATTCTAGACTCCTTTAACGTATAACATTTGAGTTCTGACCTACAGGTCTTGCTAGTCACTAATGTATAGTCAACACTGCTGTCAACCAACATGTCAATTCCTATGCCATTCACCTTGATGAAATAAATCTGACTACTGGCATTACTCTGGGAAATCATCCACACCACTGTTTTTTAGCCCATCTGCATCATATGCAAATCACCTCTTTAGTTTTGCCTAAATCACCCGGGTGGGACAGGTATGACCAGACGTGGGTCCTGTGCCTGCTGGGCATAGAGACCCAAGCTACTCCTCACTTATGAGGCCCAACAAGGCCGAAGCATGTTTGGGGATACTTGTGGTCTAGGGCAGAAGGGATGTGACCAAGCATTTCAGGCTGGACTTCCCTTTTTGGGGTGGGACCAAGCCTGATTTGCATCTGGTCTTTCCCCTTTTGTAATGGCTTGGCAGGCGAAGAACGATTGTCTCAAGTGTTGGCCAGAGCAATACCAGAGGATAGGATTAACTCCAAACCTTCCTGCCATCACCTCTTATGTTTTGCTGAAACAATGATACAACAAAGCCTCTTTCCTCTCCATAAAATAATTCGGGCCATTGACTGCCCAGCACATATATTAGAAAGCCTTCCTTCCAGACTTTCTACTTTATCGTGGGCAAAAGCAAAACATATCCCGAATGTTGGTCATCTCAGTTGAATTGGGATGTGTCAATATCCCTAGAGCATATCACCACAACTCCTCGCTAATATGCCTCAGCAACCATGGCTGCACTTTGCTACCATCAGAAGTTGCTTCTTTCTTTGCGATCCTTCAAATATCCATCGCTCCTCTCATCTTTTAGTTTAATTAGTAAAATTGTTGATGCTTTTTTTGTGATTTACTGGTGTTTCTCCCAACCAGATGACAGCACCGGACTGTGCTACACTTCGTGTGTGTTCTTAAACACACTGAACCCCGGTTGCATAGTAAACTACAGCTCATCTTTCTCTCTGTGCCTTTACGTTACAAATGCATGCACTCTCTCCCCTCCCTGCTGCCCTCTCCCTAAGCACCATCAAGGGGACTCTCCTTCAGTCTTCCACACCAACATCTGCTCAGCACTGCCAAATAGACGCTACATCATCCTGGGTGTCCACTCAGCCTCAGCACACCGACACGTACATTCAAAGGTGCAGCACCGCTGAGGGTCCACTCCTGCTGCTCATCTTCATTATGTGGCAGAGAGTAATACATAATTCAGATAATGTTTACTTCAGTTATGTAGATCAAAGCATCTGCAGCATCTCTTGCCTGTTCTCTCTCCTCCACCAACACTCTCTTCCAACACTATTGCCAAATCACTCTCTGTTCCAATTCAAAACATTCTTTAGCTGTTTGGCATATAAATACAGGAGCCTATCTTGAAAGTATGTTTTAGATGAGGAATTATTTATTTTAAATAACAAAACCGGTTTCAAACATGTCCTCTTGTCCGTCTCCTATATCTGACTTATCACAATATATATTTAATTTATTTTCCTCAGTTTTCTTTTCATCATTTACAATCCTAAAACATTATGGCTGGTATTCAGGTATTTGTTTATTAACTGAATACACAGATGAGGAAATGCTTGCGAGGGAAACCCAGCAACAAACTATTGACAGGACTGCTAGTTGTCGAAGATTCACCCAATCCTAACACGAGGAGAATTAAGACGCTTCAATCTGGTGCACATGCATGTGCCAAGTGATGCCAACTTTTGTCAAAACCACATGTTGCGCGAAAACTCCACCTGCATGGCCTACATATCATAAGATGATCTTCTGCCAATACACGTAACATAGCAAAAAGACTTTAGGCCAGCCTGCCTTACTCGGTCGGTTCTGAGAAGGTTTATGGTGTTGAGGCATGAAATCTGCTGCACTGTTCGCCCTTCAGTTCTCACCAAGTATTGAGTCTATCCCCTTTAATTGAATAAACCTTGCACTATGTCCTTATAAGGAACAAGTACCTGTAACTGTTTCTGGCATGGATTCACATGCTCATGAATTTTCCCCGTCGTCAGGCTGGGAATCCTCGGTAAAGAAAAAATCAGTATCAGTTTCGTTTCTGATCCGTCTTTGTTCGTAGTAACCAATCACTGATCTCTGGGTCATACTGCCCCCAGCCAATGACTGCCCTCTCCCTAAGCCCCGCCTCTGGCAGCCATCCTCAGATTTGGTAGCACGCCAAGTGGCAGTATGACCAAGTGAAGAGCCGCAGAGGGGTAGGAGGGAGGGTTTGCATGTGAATCCATGCCAGACTCATGCTGGAGAACAACAGTTACAGGTAAGTAACTTGTTCCTTCTCCAGCATGGGGTCTGGCATGGATTCACATGCTCATGAATAAAAGAATACATAGCAGTATACTCATGCACAACAACGGGAGGTGGCAAAGGCTCAACATTAAGCATTACATCCAAAACTCAACATTAAGCAATTCTTACCTCCTCACCAGGCTCACCTTAGGCGAACAGGTTGCGCAGCACTGCTTGGCCGACCCTGGACTCCTCCTGGAGTCCCGATCGACGCAGTAGAATCTTGTGAAGGTGTGCATCGACCTCCACGTAGCAGCCCTGCAGATGTCCAGCAGGGGCACACCAGACACGAACGCCGTGGTAGCAGCGATCGCTCTGGTCGAATGGGCTCTGACGGCCGGCAGCGGTCGGTTTGCCAACCGGTGACAGTGCATGATGCAGCCGGAGAGCCATCTGGAAATGGAAGTCTTCGAGAGAGCCTTCCCTTGATTCATAGACCCAAAGTTCACAAACAGTTGTGACGTCTTCCGAAAACTCTTCGTGC
This sequence comes from Ambystoma mexicanum, assembly GCF_040938575.1. NCBI lineage: Eukaryota > Metazoa > Chordata > Amphibia > Caudata > Ambystomatidae > Ambystoma > Ambystoma mexicanum. The sequence goes on from NC_090922.1 coordinate 1,343,681,963, forward strand.
GGTCCACATAGAACTTCAGCGCTCTAGCTACATCCAGCGAGTGCAAAGTCCTCTCGGCCGGCGTCGAAGGCGACGGGAGGAAGAAAACTGGTAACACCAAGGGCTCGTTGAGGTGGAAGTCCAATGGCACCTTGGGCATGAAGGAGGGGTGCGTCCTCAGCACCATCCTCGTGTCATGAAAAGTCAAGTATGGAGGCTTGCAAGATAGGGCCTGGATCCCTCCCACTCGTCGTGCGGAGGTGATGGCCACGAGGAACGCCGTCTTCCATGACAGGAACTTCAGAGGGGCCGAATACATAGGCTCGAATGGGGCCCCCATGAGCCTGGTCAGCAACACATTAAGCTCCCACGCCGGGGCAGGAGCCTTCACCGGAGGGAACAATCGGAATAGTCCCTTCATAAATTCCTTCACCAGGCGATGAGACCACAAGGACGCCTGTCCCGTAGTACTGGTATATCGGGAGATGGCAGCCAGATGTATTTTGATGGAGGCGTGAGCCAGTCCAGCTTTGGCCAGCGACAGTAGGTACGGCAGTACTTGAGGGGCCGTAATCCGCAGAAGGTTAATCTTCTGTGCACGGCACCAGACAGAGAACCTCTTCCACTTATGTAACACTTAAGAGTTGAAGACGCCCTGGCTTTTGCAAGAACCTCCCTGCAGTCAGCCGGGATATCGTATCCTCCAAACTCTAGTGCTGCAGGAGCCAGGCCTGCAAGTTCAGCGACTGAGTCGTGATGGAGAATGGCGCCCCCTTCTCTGGAGAGAAGATCTGCGTCCGCCGGCAGCTTGACTGGTGGGGACGTTGACAAGTCCAGAAGGTCCGGAACCAGATCTGCCTCGGCCACGCCGGTGCGACGAGGATCGTTCTGCACCTGGAGTTCTTGAGCTGGTTGATGAGGCGGAGCAGCAACGGCAACGGAGGGAACGCGTATAGAAACAGACCGTCCCAGGGGAACGAGAAAGCATCGCCCATGCTCCTCGGTTGCGGGAACCCGCTGGCGAACCTCTGGCACTTGGAGTTCGTTGCTGTCGCGAAAAGGTCGATCCGGGGTTTGCCCCATCGTTGAAAGAGCCGATCCACCTGGTCCTGATGTAGTTCCCACTCGTGGCACGAGCGCAGCTCCCTGCAGAGTGAGTCGGCGATGGTGTTTTTTACTCCTGCCAAGTGGAAGTGAACCAGAAACATCCCCTGGGCGACGGCCCAGTGCCACAGATCCTGGGCCTCCTTGGATAGGGCTGGGGATCTGGTGCCCCCCTGCTTCCGTATGTAGAACATCGTAGTGGTGTTGTCGGTGAAGATCTTCACCACTTTGTCCTTGAGGGACGGAAGGAACGACTTGAGCGCTCAGAACACTGCTCGGAGCTCCAAAATGTTGATGTGGAGAGACCTCCCCTCCGGGAGCCAAAGGCCTCTTGCGTGGAGATCTCCGGTGTGGGCCCCCCCCAACCCTCCAGAGAGGCGTCCGTAGTCACCATCTTCTGAAACGCAGGGGTTTGAAAGTCTGTGCCTGTAGTGAGGTGAGCACGGGTACCCCACCATAGGATCGCCTGACGGAACTCCTCGTCGAGAGGGATCCTGTCCTCGAAGCAGCCTGTCGCCTGAAACCAGGGGGCGTCAAGGAACTCCTTTAGCAGACGCTTCCAAAGTCTGCAAAGGGGTACAAGATAGATGCATGAGGACATCATCCCGAGGAGGGACTTGATGGACCTCACCCTGGCCACGTCTGCGGCTAGCAGGCGCCGCACGTTGCCCAGGATGGTCTTGGTCCTCTCCTCTGACGGGGAGGCCAATTGCCCCACTATATCGAGCTTCACTCTAAGAAACAGTGCTACTTGCGACGGACCCAGGTGGGATTTGGAGTAGTTGATGGCGAACCCCAGTTCCGTGAGCAGCCGGACGGTCCTCGCTGTGTGTTCGACGGCGAGTTCCATTGTCCTTGCCCGGATTAGCTAGTCGTCCAGGTCGGGGTAGACGTGGATCCCCTGCAGGCGCAGCCGCACCGCCACTGGTGCCAGGCACTTGGTGAATACCCTGGGTGCCAACTTTAATCCGAACGGTAGGGCACTGAATTGGTAGTGGCGTCCCTGAACCACGAACCTGAGAAACTTCCTGTGCCCTTTTAGAATGGGGATGTGGAATTAAGCATCCTCCAGGTCCAGCGACGATAGGAAGTCGCCCTCCTCCAGCTGTCCCAACACGTGCTGGAGGGTGACCATCCTGAATGTCTGCGCCTTGATGAATTTGTTTAACCGACGGTCCAGGATGGGGCGCCAACCGCCTGTCTTCTTTCTGACGAGGAAGTACCTTGAGTACACTCCGGAGCCCCAGAGCCTCCTGGGGACGAGCTCGATGGCACCTTTCTTGAGCATCGTCCTTACCTCCAACAGCAGTTGAGGGACGTGATTCTCCTTCCTGGCCACGGGAGGAATGCGAGGGCACCAGCGAGTGCCCGTTGGCCAGGGTGTCAAGCACCCAACGGTCGGTGGAGATGGACTCCCACACGCTGACGAACTTCGTCAGCCGGCCTTCCACCGGGGTGCTTCGGTGGGGGCCCGACGACACGGCCGGGTCAGTCTTGCTTGGAGGCGGCCTTGCCACCTTGGCCTTCTTGGCGACGAGGGCGGGATCCCCCTTGCTTGCCGCAACCTCTGTAGGCCTCCTGGGAAGAGGAGCGGGCCGCCTGGCGGTAAGTGGAGGAGCCACCGCTGGATCCTTTGGAGGCACCCTGTCTGCCTCCGGAGCTCCGAAAGGGCCGTCGTTGAAGCACCCCTAGGGCCCGGGCCGTCTCCGAGTCGGTCTTGATGGCCTGTAGAGACTCGTCCACCGCCTTACCAAAAAGGATGTTGCCGTCGAACGGCATATCCAACACTCTGGTCTGGACGTCCTGGCGAAAGTCTGTCCCCTTGAGCCATCCTCGTCGTCGGATGCAAACTCCGTTGCCCAGTTGGCGAAATCCGGTATCGGCAACGTCCGTTGCCAACGTTATGGCGTGATTCGACGCCACCTCGCCTTCCTGCAGAATTTCTAGGGCCTCCGCCCTCTTGTCGTCAGGTAGGAAGCCTAGCAGGGGAGCTATCTTGAACCAAAGCGCCCTGTCGTAGCGGGCCACGATCGCTAAGGCATTGGCCGCCTTAATCGTTTTCGCGCCGACGAGATGACTCGTCGTCCCATGGAGTCCAACTTCTTGCCCTCGCTGTCTGGCGGGGAAGTGGAAGATGAAACCGCCGCACCCGCTGCTTTCTTAGCCGCTGCCGAGACGACAGAGTCCGGTGTGGGCTGGGCCCTGAGGCACAAGGCATCGGGGACTCGGTACTTCTTCTCGTACCTGTCCCTCTTGGCGGGTGTCGTGGAAGGGTTCTTGAGGACAGCAAGCCCCTCGTCCCAGATGTCGTCGAGCAAACGCACCGCGAGGACCATCTTCCTCTTGGCCTCTCGTCGTTGGCAAAGAAACCCTTCCTTTTTTTTATTCTTCAGGGCAGAGCTGGAAGAGCTCGGATGCCCTCGTTATCATGGCATGGAAGGAGCCTATTTCATCGGCTGGAGAAGCCGGAGGGGGGGGGGGGGGGGGGGGAGTGCCAGGATGTCCACTGTCATCGCCGCCGTCGTCGTCCGTCCCCGTCGCTGTATCAGTCGCCGTATCCTCTTTAGGGTCCGGCAAGGGGGATGAGGGGTCCACAGGCCTCGCGGGCACGAAGGGCGGAGAGGGGTGGACTCTCCTCCGCTTGTTCGGAGGGTTTCCTGACGGGCCTGGTTCTGGATCCTCCGTCGGGGTCCATGGTAATCTCGTCCTTATCTCGGTACATAAGGATTGGATCGCCAACAAAATGGCCGCAGAGCTATCCTGGGGCTCGGGTAATGGCTGCGACGGACGGGATGGCCGCTCCACTGGGCCCTCTTCGTCGCCATCGTCGATCACGTCAGCGTGGACCGTCCCGTGGGATCGAACCGTCTCAAACCTCTTGTTGAGGCCTATGAACCTCTCGTTGAGGCCCTTCTCGGTTTCCACCAGCTCCTCCTCAGAGGCTGATTCCGAGTCTGTAATGGCCACCACCCCCCCCTCTTTTTCCGCCGGGGACTTCACGGGGGTCTTAACGATGGGCTGGAAAGAGGATTCCCTCCTTGGTGGCAGGGATACTCTGGGCCTAGAGGCCGTTTCCACTGGCGTAGTCTCAGCCGGCTTCGCCAGGGTCGCAGCGACCACCTCGACAGAGGCCTTTGCCGGCTGGATCAAAGCCCTCACCACCTTAGGTGCGTCCTGGGCCTTCGCCTTGGGGGGGGGGGGGGGGGTCAGCGCCTCGCTCCCCCTTTGAGATCGACCGGGGCTGCTCCAGCAGCTAACCCGGGTTCTCGGACTTCCTCTTCCCTGAACCATAGCTCTGGCTCGTGGTTGAACGTGCTGGGGAAGTCGCGCCCAGCCTAGCAGCCGAAGAGCCAGACCTTTGGGCGCTCCCGGTCTCGCGGTGCTTGGCCTTCTGTTGGACCGCCGTCGCCGGGGCGCCCTCACAGGACTTAGAAGCCCGCTGAGACTTTTTCTTCGCCTTCTCACCTGCTGTGCCCTTCTCCAGCCAGGCGGCGTGGCGGGAACGACGATCTTGTTTGCTCCGTTCCGAAAGGTTCTTGCAGAACGCACAGTCCTTCTCCACGTGCGTCTTGTCCTCATGAAGGCAGTAGAGACATTGCGAATGCTTGTCCTCCTTGAAAATGTTTTGTAATCCGCATCCAGGGCAGCACCTGAACAGCTTGGATCCGAGTGTTGAGCTTCCCTTGCCTTGGGCCATGTCCGTTGAGGTAGGCCGCAGATCTTCCGGAATCCTCCAAGAAGCGTAAACTTGACGAAAACTTCACCCTTGAGGGGCGTAGAAGAATTCCGAAACGGATCCCCGTTAAACCGAGAAAATGAGAAAATCTCCTGAAAAAAGCGCAAAAACGCAGCAAAAACTCGAGGACTCCCAACACTTGAGCGTGCGGTAAAAATCTGAGGATGGCTGCCAGAGGCGGGGCTTAGGGAGAAGGCAGTCATTGCCTGGGGGCAGTATGACCCAGAGATCAGTGATTGGTTACTACTAAGAAAGACAGATCAGAAACGAAACTGATACTGATTTTTTCTTTACCGAGGATTCCCAGCCTGACGACGGGAATATTCATGAGCATGTGAATCCATGCCAGACCCCATGCTGGAGAAATTAGTTTACAGTGCAGATGTAAATCTATCATGTGTACACTATATTTAAGCAATAAACCGTGACTGGTGGGGGCCTTACCAGGTCAGGTAATGCCCTGGGCCGAGTTGCCAGATGTTATCTCCGGGCATTCCCAGACCCGGTTATGTCTCTGCCCAGAGGGGTTGGTTTATTGCTATACCGGGATGATAATTTTTTTTTCCATGTTGAAAACTGTTTGCCTAGTGTGTTTTTAAATAACTGCAATATTTATTAATTTATCAAATTTCAATTCATCTTTAGCTCTCTAAAGACCTTGTTATACTATATAGTCCATTCTAAGTAATGTTCATTTTTATATTTAATTTTAGAACTTCTTGTACAGCAAACAATGCCTTTCTGTACTGTTTTGCGATGTCAAAATTTCAGCCATTCGAAAACATTGCCGGTACAGTGCTGCACATTTTCTTGAAAGATATGTCGTTGATAAGAGTATGGTTGCTCAACTTCGGCTTCCCAGATTCTGAAGTTGACAGCTGAGCCAAGAATATCTGAGGAGGTAAGGAGTTATAGCTTTTGTGTGTGTAACGTGTACTTTGTCAGATATGTATGAATCTTCCAAGTTCACTAAAAAGTGTCACCTCAGACTGACTCCTCAGTTACTTGCCAATGCTATTTTGGCCGTCTTTCAACATACACAGAGTCAGGTAAGTACTAAGCACCAAAAATGAATGTATGCATGTTACTCTCGCTATCCTTACAGCATCCTGTCCTATTTCTCCAGTGATGATTGGCTGCTAAAATTCTTTCACATATTTCTACAATAATGCTTGTCATATTAGGCAGATTTTTGAATTGCCATTTTAATTATATGTAGGCTCACATTCTAGACGTTAAATAACCAAAACATTAATACCAATGTCACCGTCTTGGTTATGAAATAATTGTATCTGTCATTTTAGTTTATTAATTACAACATTTTCATTTAAGTAGGTCCAGCAGATGGAAGTGCAGGCGCATACTTTGGGAGAGACGACAGACAATTCTACTAACCATCTGGTGAGTCCATATGACTTGCCCAGAATGTGAATGATTTTGTTTTTAATGGTCGATGTGTTAGATATTGTACATGTTTTCTATGGAGTCTGTACAATGACAAATTCATTTTCAACAAGGTCGACAACTTTGCCAGAATCGACAGACATTGCACTTGCCTTTTAAGTACTGTTTTTATTTTAAATTAGTCTACATGTAGACTGTCGCTGGATGCCATTTCTGAATAACAATGTGATTTGAGCTATTTAAATGTTCTTGCTAAAATATATATATTGTCATTTGTCATTTTGCAAATATATTGACTTCATTATATTAATTGCTATCTTTTATTTCAATACATTATTATAAATAACAATAATTCCTATATAGCAGACGACCAGAACGTTAACGTATACGTCATCAGTTCAAGCTGCTCAGGAGGAGGTATATCAAGCAATCTTCAGATACTTTTTAATGTGTGTATGACATCTGACCTCTGTGTACATTTTCTCCAGATTATTTTTCCAAGAGCTACATTTGTTAATTAAAGTGGCTTTTATAATTGACTGACTGTGCAATTTTGTCTTACCTATCGTGTACTATTTGAGAAAATATTAATACATCCTATTTGCATTGTTGCGAGTACAGAGTATTCTAAGAAGAACAAGGGCAGGGAGCGTTACTCCAAAGGATTCCTCCGACCGGGGCCTGGAGTTTGGCTCAATGGAGTGAAAGTACTACAGGGAAGACAGCAATCAGCTCTACAACCTGCAAGCATGTAAAAAGTATGAGACAGGTCCAACTTCCTGCATCAATGAATGGAAAGGGGCAAAGGGGCCACACCTGGTTGTTGCAGGACTGTGGAAAACGTACAACTCCATGGCTGCCCTCCCCACTATACATTAAAACACAGAGGAAGATGTCCAAGACGCCAAAGGCTGGGAAAACATACAGATATCACAACAATGCTCAAATCTCAAGATAAACCTAAGAAATCAGAAAAGGTGGTGGCAATAGTCCAGGCAGAAGAGAATGCCAAAAAGTATCACAGAACTGGCGACCAAAACAGACTTCCAAAATATATTGGATGAGATAAAAAATAGCATGATGGAAATATCTCACAAAATAGCCACCATAGAAAAAAGTGTTGATGAAGCAGAAAGACGGCCGAGGGAGGTGGAGACCGGAGTATGCAAATAAACATATGAATCCAGTGAATGGGCACTTAAAAATGAAATATTAGAGCTGCAATATGAAGCTCTAGAGACAACACAGGACAACACAGAGAATCTTTCAAGGCCGAATAATAGGCGCACATGGGGCATCGCTGACCAAATCCCTGAAAAGGAGCTCTCAGGCTTTGAGAAAGACCTGTTTCGATATACTAAAATTACCAGATGATGGCAATATAGAGCTAGATAAACATCGCACTCACCCGAGGACCCAACTTCGGCAAGGAGAGCCTCCAGATGTGCTCACCCGAGTAGACAATTATACAATAAAGGAGCAAATAATGAAGGTCGCAAGAAACGTCACAGAGTGTATGCCCAGGGATGCTGTATCAGGACCTCACCTCATCCACCTAGCGAAAAGAAGAGCTCTCAAACCCATAACAGAGTGGCTGCAGGAGAAACACATCCATTACAGGTGTGGATTCCCAACTACTTTGACGATTAGTATAAAAGGAAAGAGATGGTCCACAAAAACAAGGAAGGGAGAGGAACTGCTTCCAAAATCTGAGGGATCGAAAGTACTATAGGTGATGAGACAGCAGGGTCTATGACCTTGAGAACTTCCCCAGTTGCTAATAATTGGAAACAGGTGGGGAAATCCCAAAAACCAAGAGGCCCATTGACAAAAGAGAAGAAATAGACACCGAGGGAAAAGAGACTTGAAAGAACAGTAACTCAACCAGGGGTACTTTCCTTAGCAAGCTTGACAAATGAAAAAAGCTGCAGATGTTGCCTTGATGCTCCATCACAGGACAAGCTCAAAAAGCAAGAGGTTGTGGCACAAATACACAACGTGGGGACCCCCTCGTAGAAGCAACATATACCGGCAACTAGGCATGATCAACAAACCCTTGTTACAGAAATTAAGAAAGAGAGCCAAGGGAGCATATCGGACACGTCGTTAAAAGATAACAGCCCTAGACAAGCCCTTTGATGAGGTAGAACATCGAATCAAGGAGACTGAAACAGCATCATGCAAACAAGCACACAAAATGCAGCAGCTACATGGGCACATTGAAGCGCTTGAATCATGTTTCAAAGGCCTCACAGCAAAACTGGAGGAAACAGAGAATCGATCCTGCAGAAACACTCTTTTCACTCTCGGTGCCCCCTCCTCCACTTAGGCCTGTTTCTTTCTTTCTTTCTGGCCGTTTTGATCGCCTTTCCCATGCTTTTCTATTGCTCTCGCATGCTCTTTTCTCCCTCTCTCGCCCTCTGTGCCCCCCTCTCCCACTGAGGCCTGTTTCTCACTTTATTGCCGTTTTCTCTCCTTTTTTCCTCTTTTCCCATACACTTTTCTGACTCTCTCGTACTCTTTATCTCCCTCTGCTTAATTTTTCCCTGATTGCGACCCCTCCCCCGCCCTCCTCCCTTGCTTTGCCTGCTGCGGTGTCACAGACTGCATCCACCTATATTTGGTCTTTAAAATAAGTTTTGCCCGAAACTCGCTTTGAAATAGAAAGATAGCCCAGCGCTTCCCACGCCTTCCCTGCAGCACCCTCTCCTGATTTGTGTTCCCTGCATAGTATTGTTAAGTGATTAACATGCGCCACATCCACACACAATTGTGTCACTTCTAGATAGAATTGTGAAGATTAGCATGCGTCACCTCTACATAGAATTGTGGAGATCGGCATGCGTCACATCTAGATAACATTCTGGAGATTAGCACGCACCACATCTAGATAGTGATGCCATTAAACAACCCTACTAAAAATCTCACCCCTATACATACACCTCTCATACTCAAACCAAACACAACCATACCTTTAAGCACAAAACAACGCATGCACGTCACTACACCGCAACAAAACAAACCTCATGGTCTCGTACAAAAGCACATAACGGCAACCAACTGAAAAGCACACAAACTCAGCGAACAGCGTTAACTGAACTGAGGCTGCCAACAGCACATCACAGCTCTCATGCTCTTCTACCGCTCAGTCCTACTAACCCATCCTACCCTCTTTTCCGTTCTAATCCACCAGAGCGCCAGGGACCACTCCAGTGGTGATAGTGTGTGATATTAATATCCTTTAATATTAACATAACTGGTGCCTGAAGATAGCTTAAGTGAAAGAAAAAATCTACTGCTGATATATGACTGCAGACTCTTCTAAGTCCAGAATCCCTGTTTACTATGGTTCCGTTTTTGTCCAAGTTGACAGGTTAAGAATATCATGGTAATAGGCACAGTTGGGAAAGAGGGGGTAGAGGAGTTAGGTTTTATTACACAAATGACTGTGACACCAACATAATTAAACTGCAAAGATGGAGAATGACTACCGTGATGAATCTGGCCTGGGGCGCTTCTAATGTGGCCAGGGAAAGGCAGATGCTTCCTGATCCTGACGCTGGGGGTGGTGGTCTGCGGAAGGAAGACATGGAGGTAGAAGAAGGTTGGGAGGAATGGGAAACCCCCTTTAATTACTTTCCCAGACACTCTAACATCCTAAAGGATTATTGTAAAATTGAAACTCTGGAAAAGGGTGATTTGTACATTGGGGACTTGAAGTCCAACAATGCTCAAAGTAGTGGGACAAAGAAAAGGAATGTAGAGGCACGGCAAGTTGCAGCCTAACAGGGTTAATGACCCACACCTGAGGGAGACTGGGAAGCATAAAAGGCCCCCTCAGGTGCAGGCCATTGAGAGAAGTAGTGGGAGGTGGAGTGATTGCAGTAACTCCACATTGCAGTTGAAGGAGAGCAGAGACGACTGAGCCACTGTCGTTTTCCGAACAGATGCATTTTCTGAGAGGGTCTCTACCTTCAGAGATCTTGAATGCAGAGGTTGCGAAGCGGGAAGCGTTGTTTTTGGAAGTTTCCTGCTGATGGCCATAACTGCAGAGGTCATGCGGCAGGAAGCGCAACGTTAAGAAGCTTTCACCATTGGAGGTTGGTCCCCGGTGGCAGGCGAGCACCGGAGTGCCCCAGAAGCGATGAACGCTCCTTTTCCAAACAGCATGGGCCACGAAAAGCAGAGAGAAGCAGTCGGCAGAGCGGAGCAGAAGAAGCAGAAGACCTCGAGGCGACAGAGCGAGCGGACGCCTATTTATAGATCTATTCAACTTATATTGCGCCAAACACCCATGGGTTTCAAGGCACTTGCAAGAAAGTTACAACAAAAAAACAATAAAGTATGCGATACCCAGCGAGTTCACCAGCAGAGTGTGATCATGGAATGCTCCGTGATCACCCGCTGGCCAGGCCTCTATTTTGAATACCGTATTGATGCAAAAGAAGTTTAATGGACAAATCATAATTATTGTGAATACCGAGCTTATACACAGAAGATAAAGTGGCAGAATAAGAACTGAGGGCCCAAGCCAAGAGAGGGCAATATTACCAGAAGTGAATACAAACTACTATTGTCAAAGCCAAAAGAAGGCAAAAACAACGCAAGTTAACAACAACCAACATTGTCAAAGCCAAGAGATGGCAATTAAGAAACTAGCATTTTGTAGACCTTATTGCCAGAGTGAGAAAGAAGCAATAATGCGAATTGGCCTAAAGAAGCATTGTCTAAGCCTAAGAAGAACACGAGTGAGAGAAAGCCATTATCAGCGCTTGGTTAAAACAGGAGTGGCAAGTGTGGAGAATCATATGGGATTCCCTCCAGAAACCTGGTCTGGTACCCTTCTCATGTGGCATGGGAAAGGCAGGCATTATTTGATCCTGACCCTGGGGGTGGTGTATTGCTGGAGGACCACATAGGGGGAAATCGGAGCAGGAAGACTGCGAGGAACTTTCCCCAAAACCCCTTTCCTTCTGATGACCTTTTGCCATGTTAAAGAAGTGGAAAAGCCTAATTTTCTTAAAAAGAACTACGTGTCCAAGAATCCCCCAGGGACTGTGACGAAGAAGAACAACACTGAGGAGGAATGTAGAAGTAAAGAATAAACAAGTAGGCCTAACAGCCTTTGGCAGGGTCAGGCAATTAACATTAAAGTCCTGCACCTGAAGTCAATTGCCCCAGCTGAGGGGTATAACAGGCTGCAGAAGGAAAGAGCAGTAGGAAGGAGTTGGAATGTTGGCAGTAGTAGCAGAAGCGCACAAGGCTGGCAGTTCACGAGGAAGTGTGACCACTTAAGGGACGCCAAGACGAGAGAAGAGCAGATTTCACCTGCAGGTTCTGAATTGGTCCTGCGTTCACAAACCCGGTCTGGCTGTGGATGCACTGAGAGAGACTTAAAGACGTTCATGGTTTCCCTAGGTGTGCCTAATAGCTGTGACTGCAGAGCTGTGGTCGTACAACTACCAAAGGCCCATGTGCAGAAGCAATCAGAGGGAAGTAGGAGTGTCTCTGTGGTCGAAGCCTGCTCAAGAACACCTGTGCTGCAGAGGGGTGTGGGTCCCATGAGTGCCTGAAGTATTAGTAGCAGGAAGAAAAATCTGGAAGTGGCAGCCTCTGGCAACCGCAGTGTTTTGGAGCCGATGAGTGAAGCTCCGTACTCCAATTCACTAAAATATCCTTGCCAATAACTGTAACCAGCTCCATTTAAACTTGCGTAGAAGAGTTTTTTGCTGTGGGAAGTCTAGACAACAATTAAGAGGGAGAACACTGCTTTTAATCACTCAAAAGGTAGCAGCTGACTTTCCCAAACTGTTGCCAGACTATTTACATCAAAGAAAGGTCGCATGAGAATGATGGCGATTCCCGATAAATGAAATGGAACGCAAAACTTTACAGGTCGAAATTCTCCATCAAAGAGTGGTCGCATCTAAAGTTGTTTCTCAAGTGAAACCTGAATCTTGTAACATCCAGAACAAAGTACTCATTAATTGTAGAAGTTGCTGAAGTAACAAGAAGAGCAACCATTACCCAAGCCAGTAGAAAAACCCTTTCTAATGTGAAACCAGCCTTAATAAGAACTACCCACCTATATTTTGTAGTTGTCAAAGTTGTTACCAATCCAGGGCCCGATTCATAGAATCTGGTGCAGAAAAGGCGCAAGCGACGTGCCGAGATGGAGCGTGCACCAGCCGTGGCGGAGAGAAATTATTGCGCGGCATGCGTATTCATTGATTTCCAGAGGCATCAGTAGCCGTGGCGCAAGGAACAGCAAGCTGAGCCAGTAACTCCCCCAACAGGCCCTCACGGGCAGTAAAAAGCGAGTGAAATGCCTAACAGCGCAAGCCTCTGCGCCATCCCTGGGCCAGCATACAGCCCCCCTAGCGAAATCACATGAACACCCTGCGATCCCCGGGCGCACCCCAGCGTAATCGCACGAAAACACCCCGCAATCCATGGCCGCACCCGAGCCAAATTGTGCATCTGCACCTCGCAATCTGCCGCAAGCAGCCCCATCCTGACGGGACACCCACACCCCAGCCCCCATCACCCGTGTCCCGACCCTGCAGGCAGCCCCCACCACATGGGACACCCCAGACCCCATCACCCATGACGCCACTCTGCAGGCAGCCCCCTCTACATGGGACACAACAGACCCATCATCCGTAACACCACTGTGTAGGCAGCCCCCGTCACATGGGACACCCCAGGCCCCATCCCCATGACAACACCCTTCAGGCAGCCCCCTCCACATTGGACACCCCAGCCCCCATCACCCGTCAACCCACCCTGCAGGCAGCCCCCTCCACATGGGACACCCCCCACCCATCAGCCGTCACCCCACCCTAAAGACAGCCCCCTCCACATGGGACACCCAGAGCCCAGGCTCCGTCACCCCACACTGCAGGCAGCCCCCTCCACATGGCACACACCACCAGCCCCCATCACCGTCACCGTCACCCCACCCTGCAGGCAGCCCCCTCCACATGGGACACCCAGAGCCCAGACCGCATCACCCGTCACCCCACCCTGCAGGCAGCCCCCTCCACATGGGACTCCCCCAGCCCAATCACCCGCCACCCCACACTGCAGGCAGTCCCCTCCACATGGGACGACCCCAGCCCCCATCACCTGTGACTCCACCCTGCAGGCAGCCCCCTCCACATGGGATACCCCTGGCCCAGCCCCATAACCCGTCACCCCACCCTGCAGGCAGCCCCCTCCACATGGGACACACCCAGCCCAGACCCTATCACCCATCACCCCACCCTGCAGGCAGCCCCCTCCACATGGGACACCCCAGCCCCCCCATCACACGTGACGCCACCCTGCAGGCGGCCCCCTCCACATGGGACACCCCCAGCCCAGCCCCCATCACCATCACCCCCCACTGCAGACAGCCCCCTCCACATGGGACACCCCCAGCCCAGCCCCCATCACCCGTCACCCCACCCTGCAGGCAGCCCCTTCCACACAGGACACCCCCAGCCCAGCCCCCATCACCCCACCCTGCAGGCAGCCCCCTCCACATGGGACGCCCCAGCCCCCATCACCTGCGACGCCACCCTGCAGGCAGCCCCTTCCACATGGGACACCCCAGCCCTCATCACCTGTGATGCCACCCTGCAGGCAACCCCTCCACATGGGACACCCCAGCCTCCATCACCCATGACGCCACCTTGCAGGCAGCCCCCTCCACATGTGACACCCCAGCACCCATCACCCGTGACGCCACCCTGCAGGCAGCACCCTCCACATGGTACACCCCAGCCCAGTGCCCATCACCCGTCACCCCACCCTGCAGGCAGCCCCCTCCACATGGGACATCACCTGCATGATGAACCCTTACATAGTGATGCATCATCCCTCCATCCATTGTGTGTCATGCACCTTCACTGCCGTGTAGTGACACCAGCCAGAATATCCACCAGAACATGTATCCTGCAAATAAAAATGAATGCATACACCGGGCCACATTCACGAGTAAAGCAACTGGGCAAACAGAATAGCTGTCCGCAACCATCTCCCAACATACACATGTAACAACTGAATGTAAAAGTGAGTGCCTGCTGAACCTGTGACAATATCAAGGCATCAATACCCAGGGACACATTGTTCACCTATCACACATCCCAAACCACCCTCAATGTGTGTCACATGAACAAACACTAGCCAGGTGTCCTACAGCCGGACCTTCATTGTGCTGCTCATCCTAGAAGAGAATCCCTAATAAACACATCACTGTTATGGCCATGTGTGAAGGACATGGCTATCAGACAGTGCACCACGCACCGAGACAGCTGCAATGGGCAGCCAATGTGTAAATACCATGAAATGGCAATAGTGTATCCCAGTGCAAGAGGTTGGCCAACACCACAGATGATAACTGCAAAAACACATGTTGGTGAAGGGGAAAGCACCACCTGTGTGTCACACAGCATCTAGCAAATCATCTGCAAATGTCCTGAACATGTAACATTCCCACAGTCACCCCATCTCACTCACCAACACAGTGAGAGCAAATACACAGTCATGCTGCACATGTGAAAGGAAATGCCATTTGCCTGTGCACACACAAAATCCCACTACACACACACCCCGGTCAGCCCCATGTGTATACTCACCCGCAAACAAACCACAAACATAACACATGCAAGTAAGCAACCACACACATGACTAACAATTGGCAGGATCAGGGCTACTAAATGGACTACCAAACGGGCACCCAGCAAAAATAATTGTGAACGACAATGAGAGTAAACAAATATATATTAAACAGTTGTATTAAAACCATACATACTGTAAATGAAATCATAAATCATAATATCAAAAGATGTACATGTAAAAATAAAACAATAAAGTCCACATGTACAAAAAAGTATTTAAATCAAAAAATAACTACAATCACTAATAAAAATACCAAAACACACCACAAACTATGTACAATAAAACCTGGAGGATAGTCCACAGTCCACTCCAAAAGATAAAAAATGAAAAAGAAACCTACACCTACAGAACTATGTACAAACAAATGGAGCATTGTCCGTGACGCTAGCTCCAAATCATAACGAAAAATTAAAGGAAACGAATGCCTACAAAACTATGTACACAAGCAGCGGGCTAGTCCACCTTGTCACCAATCTCAGTCAATGTCTCAACGTTATGTAGCTGTTTGGGGCCAGCTTCCCAGAGCGCATGCAGCAGGGCTCTGTTTGTAGAGAGGTGTCACGCTGTCCTCTCATTCTGTCCCTTTTTCACAAACATCTAGGTCAGACAATAGGACAGGCAACACTCACAATACACCAGTTACCCCAGTCAGGTTTCCACTCCATGTCCCTCACAGTGGGAGGGTGTCACGTGAACTGGTTTACCCCAAGGGCCACACATGCAGACTCAAGGGTTCCCCGTTCCTTCACTGACGTCTGCAAGAGGGAGCTCGCAGGCGCCGGCTACAGGACGCTGCCCGCAGAAAGTCAATTCCGCGATCATGGAGACCATTGAGATCAAAACAACACTCACGTGTCGCATCTGCGGATCACGTGACGCGTTCATCCGTCTCACTTGCGGATCAGGTGACGCGGAAGCTTCCGCTATTTAAGCGCTGAACTTCCGCACGTCCGCGCTTCACAGCTGTTCTTTAGAGGACTCTGTACAGAGTTTGGATACCTTGTGTTTCACGGCTCTTGACTCCTGGATTGTTTTTGGATTTGCTTTTGCTCAAGTCTTTGGCTCTGTTTGCTGGATCATCTCGAACTCGGAACGCTTTCTGGACTGTCTTGGATTACCCTGAATTGGACTTGGCATTGTTTCCTCTTCACTGCATTACGTTATCAAGTACTTTGGACTTTGGTCCTTTTGTTTCATCAAGTTACAGGAGGGCAAGTTGGGTTTTAACCCGGCCTACAGTTCTTCTCCCTACTGTCATCGGGGAAACCAGCTCACGTGCCCCTCCACGGAATTACCAACTATCATAGGTTCTGGGCTTCCTCACCCATCAGTTTAGGTAAGCCCTATTCTTTATTCTGCCTGTTTGCTTGTACTGTGCTCAGTTGATCGCTAATAATCTCGCCCCTAGCGGAACTAGTCAAAGACTTTTGGCATTTCTGTCTAGAAAACCGGATTTCGGTCACGGCGAAGTATCTACCAGGCCTTCCGAACGTAGTGGCAGATTGGTACTTCCGACATATGATCGATTACAGCGTCTGGAGTCTCGACAGAGAAGTCTTCCTTCGACTTCAGCAAGTTTGGGGTCCCATGTCCAAGGACCTGTTTGCCTCACGCCTCAACACTCAGCTACGAGTGTTTTTCAGCTGGAATCCAGATCCAGCAGCGACTGCGACGGATGCTTTCCTTTAACATTGGACCGAAGGGGTACACTATGCCTTTCCCCCCCTTCAACATGATCGCGAGGACCCTGGCGAAGGCCCGTCGGGAACAAACAGAATTGGTCCTCATAGCCCCGGTCTGGACCTCTCACACCTGGTATCCAGTTCGTCTGGAACTTTCTTCGGATTTTCCAATCCTTCTACCCCGATTTCCCGATCTCCTGTTGGATCCAGCGGGGCAGCGTCACCCCCTTCTCCTCCAAGGATCTCTGATCCTAGCAGACTGGAGGATTTCAGGTCGAGGTGGAGAATTCCAGGCATGTCTCACATGGCAGTCAGCCTCATTGAAGAGAGCTGGGCCCCCAGCCACTCTCAAAAGATACTCCAACTCATGGAACGCCTGAAGGAACTGGTGCCAAGACAAAGGATTACATCCAGTTTCAGGACCTTTAGAGGAAATTCTGAATTTCCTAGCAACCTTAGTTGAAAGAGGTCTGGCCTACCGGACAGTTAACGCCTACCGCTCTGCTATTTCAGCAGGCCACAACCTCATAAAAGGGATCCCAGCAGGAGAGCACCACCTTGTTTGCAGACTACTCAAGGGCATCAGATTTACAGTCCCGCCTCCGTCCCGCTAAGGTAAGCTTTGGGACGTTAAAGTGCTGAACCTTTTCTTATCTTGGCCAGATAACGAGGAGTTATCCCGCACTGCTCTCCAGCAAACTCACTACACTGCTCTGCCTCGTCTCCTGCAGAAGAGTTTCTGATGTCAGAGCCCTCGATCTAGCGGGCAGAACCTTCTTCCCTGATGGCATAGTGTTCCATATACATAGGAGGACGAAGTGCAACTCAAGAGTGATTTCTTATCCTGCTTTTAGGGACCAGCCCAAGCTCTGCTTAGTCAGATGCCTGAAAATTTACGAAGAGATTACGGCTCCTCTTAGAACCTCTCCTAATGGGCAACTATTGATAGCCTTGCGCAAACCTCATAAAGCAGTTCCCGCCCCAACCCTAGCACGCTGGGTGCGGTGGACTATAACCCAAGCAGGAATAGATACCTTGCACTTCGGAGCGCACTCAGAGAGGAGCCATGGCTTCCAAGGCCTTTCAGGTCGGAATCCGACTGGAAGATATCATGAGAATGGCGGACTGGGCAAGTGAATCTGTATTTAAGCAGTTCTACCTGAAACCGGTAGAACAGCCGGCATCCATTGTGGTAAGCATAATGGGAGCCTCCGGTCTTGACATAGAATAAAGATTTTCAATAATAACTTACTAGAAAGTCTTAATTCTATTAAAGACACGGAGGGCGAGCATTATCCCACCCGGCGAGAAATGAAAAATTTATCACGCTTGATGATTATATATGTACATTGCTAAAATTGTTACATGATTTTGAATGCATGACTGCTCCTCAAAATAACACAATTTATTTTGTCTCCCTTCCCTCTAAGGGAACTAGGGTTGTAATATACATGA
The DNA here is from genome assembly GCF_040938575.1 of Ambystoma mexicanum. Taxonomy (NCBI): domain Eukaryota; kingdom Metazoa; phylum Chordata; class Amphibia; order Caudata; family Ambystomatidae; genus Ambystoma; species Ambystoma mexicanum. The sequence continues at coordinate 1,343,699,987 of NC_090922.1, forward strand.
ACTAACTTGGATTCTCCATCTCTCTCGACAGCGTCAACAGACAAATCCGCCTAATCCATGGCACATTTCTCTCTTCTATTATGAGATGGCTTCAGTTCTAATTCTTCTATCGGACAAGTTCGCAGCTTCGAAAAAGGAAAAATCATCATATTCAAGACTGTTTATGTGGGGACTTAGGCACTCATTGGAAGGTCACATGTTGGTGGCCGCGTATTGAACTTTCCATAGGCCTCCTGGGAAATGAAGTTTTATGTTGTTTCAGGGCTTCATGGACATATTATGATGTTTTCTTGTTAGTTTTTATTGTTACATATTTTCTGTGCACCTTTCCTACATACATATGATCTATGGCACTAGGTGCACTGAGAAAAATATCTTGCTGCTGAGCTTTCTTTAAATATTTAAAGGAAGAAAGAGAAGCATAATGCTTGTGTCTTTAATAGAATTAAGACTTTCTAGTAAGTTATTATTGAAAATCTTTATTTGTTGCAATAAGGAGTGTGATGCTGCCAATATACATACTAGAGCAGCACCCATAGAGGCCTGAACAGAAACAGATTTCTGCAGAATCTGCATTTCCTGAATCCTGACTGATACAGCAGAATAGGAGTGCTCAGGAAGTTTGAAGTAGAAGTTTTCAGAACCCTGTAGAAAAGAAATTAACATTCTTTTTCAATCACTTTTGAAGGAGTTAAGACTCTGTTCAAGAAAACGAAAAAGGAACGCATGTGTAGGGTCAGCCCTTCTACTGCTTGCATTGTTATGGCACAGTGGTTCTACTTTCGTTCACTCTGACAGGGGTATCTATTCAAGGGAGGATGGGAGCCACTCTCCGCCTGGAGTGGGTGGCCTACCATTGATTCCCAGAGCCAGTCCTGCCCCAGAGGCGAGGTGTGAGAATTTGGAGAGCACCTGTCCTGGTCCCGGTTCGTTTTACCTATGCCTGCATGTCTGAATACCACACTTTCCCCATACCTGTACTGCACAATGCTGGCCAGTTTCTTTCTTGTCCCCTACGGCATTAAGAACCAGCATGCACGATGAAAGGTGAACAAGCAGCCTGCCGGACAGAAAGACTATGTAGGGTGCCTGGGCCTTCGAGCTATCCACAATGAAGCCCCAAATAAAATATACACTATGCCACAGGGAAAATATACATATCAGCAGCAAGGACATGGAGCGTTCGCCTCCAGGGAACAGCAATCCCCACCAATGCTGCCATATCCACATGGACAATTTCCTTACTTGCAACAGGACCACAGAGTGGTCCCCCTGGCAAACCGGCGTCACGCATGTGCCAGGAAACCCTCACATGAACTGGGACATTAAATTTAGCTTTCAATACAGCAGGCGGTTCAAACACTGGCAGACCCACGTACAAGAAAGTAGGAGGGTTTAAGATCCCTTGAGGCCCACTGCATTGATAGCAAAGTTTAATGTCCAAGTTCATGTAAGGGTTTCCTGGCATATGCGTGATGCCAGTAGGCCAGGGTAACCGCTGCTTGTGCTTGTACTCACATGTGTCACCTCATCTGGGGAAAGTGAAGACAGTGTTTGGCCTGGGGAACCAAGTTAAGAAGAGAGACAATGGACGGTTACAAGGGAAGGGGGAGGATAAAAGGAGGGACAGGAAACAGGAAGGTGTGTGTTATTCGGGCAAGGTAATGGGAGGAGGAGGACCAACAGACTGAGCAGTGGAAGGACAGTGTTGAGAGAAGGAACAAGTTACTTACCTGTAACTGTTGTTCTCCAGCATGGGTCTGGCATGGATTCACATGCTCATGAATATTCCCCGTCGTCAGGCTGGGAATCCTCGGTAAGGAAAAATCAGTATCAGTTTCGTTTCTGATCTGTCTTTCGTAGTAGTAACCAATCACTGATCTCTGCGTCATACTGACCACATCCAATGACTGCCCTCTCACTAAGCCCCGCCTCTGGCAGCCATCTTCAGATTTGGTAGCATGTGAAGTGGCAGTATGACCAAGTGAAGAGCCGCAGAGGGGTAGGCAGGAGGGTTCGCATGTGAATCCATGCCAGACCCATGCTGGAGAACAACAGTTACAGGTAAGTAACTTGTTCCTTCTCCAGCCTGGGGTCTGGCATGGATTCACATGCTCATGAATATAAGAATACATAGCAGTACACACATGCACAACCACGGGGGGGTGGCAAAAGGCTCAACATTAAGCGATACAAAAAACTCAACATTAAGCATCTCTTACCTCCTCACCAGGCTCACCTTAAGCGAACAGGTTGCGCAGCACTGCTTGGCCGACCCTGGACTCCTCCCTGGAATCCCGATCGACGCAGTAGAATCTCGTGAAGGTGTGCGTCGACCTCCACGTAGCAGCCCTGCAGATGTCCAGCACGGGCACACCAGATAAGAATGCCATAGGCGCAGCGATCGCTCTGGTCGAATGGGCTCTCGGACGGCCTGGCAGCGGTCGGTTAGCCAACCGGTGGCAGTGCATGATGCAGCCGGAGAGCCATCTGGAAATAGAAGACTTTGAGAGAGCCTTCCCTTGATTCACAGGTCCAAAGTTCACGAATAGCTGTGATGTCCTCCGAAAACTCTTCGTGCGGTCCACGTAGAACTTCAGCGCTCTAGCCACATCCAGCGAGTGCAAAGTCCTCTCAGCCGGCGACGAAGGAGACGGGAAGAAAACAGGTAACACCAGGGGCTCGTTAAGATGGAAGTCCGACGGCACCTTGGGCATAAAGGAGGGGTGCATCCTAAGCACCACCCTCGAGGCATGGCAAGTCAAGTACGGTGCTTTGCAGGATAGGGCCTGGATCTCTCCCACTCGTCGTGCTGAGGTAATGGCCACCAGGAATGCAGTCTTCCACGACACAAACTTCATCGGTGCGGAGTGTATTGGCTCGAATGGGGGCCCCATGAGCCTGGTCAGCACCACGTTAAGTTCCCACGCCGGGGCCGAGGCCTTCACCAGCGGGAACGACCGGAACAGTCCTTTCATAAACTCTTTTACCAGTCGATGGGACCACAGGGACGTCCGTCCTGTGGTTCTGGTATATCTGAAGATCGCCGCCAGATGAATCTTAATGGAGGCATGGGCTAGCCCAGCCTTTGCCAGCGAATGCAGGTACGGCAGCACGTGAGGGGCCGTAATCCGTAGGGGGTTGATCTTCTGTGCTCGGCACCAGATAGAGAACCTCTTCCACTTATGACCGTAGCATTTGAGAGTCGAGGACGCCCTGGCCTTTGCAAGAACCTCTCTGCAATCGGCCGGTATATCATAGCCTCCAAACTCTAGCGCTGCAGGAGCCAAGCCTGCAGGTTCAGCGACACCTGGTCGTGGTGGAAGATGGCGCCTCCTTCTCTGAAGAGAAGGTCCGCGTCCGCCGACAGCTTGATGGCAGGGAACGTTGACAAGTCCAGAAGGTCCGGGAACCAGATCTGCCTCGGCCACGCCAGTGCGACGAGGATCATCCTGCACCGGGACCTCTTGAGCTGGTTGATGAGTCGAAGCAGCAACGGAGGGAACACATACAGGTATAGGCCGTCCCAGGGGAACGAGAACGCATCGCCCATGCTTCTCGGCTGGGGAAACCTGCTGGCGAACCTCTTGCACTTCGAGTTCGTCGCTGTTGCGAACAGGTCGATTTGGGGTTTGCCCCATCGTCGGAAGAGTTGATCCACCTGATCCTGGCGCAGTTTCCACACGTGACACGCGCGCAGCTCCCTGCTGAGCGAGTCGGCAATGGTGTTTCTTTCTCCTGCCAGGTGGAAGGGAACCAGGAACATCCCCTGGGCGACCACCCAGTGCCACAGATCCTGTGCCTCCTTGGATAGGGCTGGGGATCTGGTGCCTCCCTGCTTCCGTATGTAAAACATTGTCGTGGTGTGGTCTGTGAAGATCCGCACCACCTTGCCCTTGAGCGACGGGAGGAACGATTTGAGAGCCCAGAACACGGCTCGGAGTTCCAGGACGTTGATGTGCAGGAGCCTCTCCTCCGGGAGCCAGAGGCCTCTTGCGTGGAGATCTCCGGTGTGGGCGCCCCAACCTTCCAGGGAGGCGTCCGTCGTCACCGTCTCCTGGTACGCCGGCGTCTGAAAGTCCTTGCCCGCCGTGAGGTGTGCTCGAACGCCCCACCACTGAATCGCCCGCCAGAACACCTCGTTGAGGGGGACCCTGTCTTCGAAGGTGCCCGTCGCCTGCATCCAACGGGCGTCGAGAAATTCTTGAAGAGGGCGCATCCGTAGTCTGCAGAGGCGCACCAGGTAGATGCAAGAGGACATCATCCCCAGGAGGGACTTGATGGACCTCACCCTGGCCACATCCGTGGCTAGCAGGCGCTGCACTTTGCCCAGAATGGTCTTCGTCCTTTCTTCCGACAGTGCCGCCAGGCGCCTCACTGTATTGAGCTTCGTTCCCAGAAACAGGGCCACCTGCGACGGCACCAGGTGGGACTTTGGGTAATTTATGGCGAATCCCAGGTCTGAGAGTAGCTGGACGGTCCTCGCAGTGTGTTCGACGGCGAGTTCCCTCGTCCTTGAGCGGATGAGCCAGTCGTCCAGGTAGGGGTAGACGTGAATCCCCTGCTGGCGCAGCCGCGCCGCCACAGGTGCTAGGCACTTGGTAAAGACCCTGGGGGCCGACTTCAATCCGAACGGCAGTGCTCTGAATTGGTAGTGGCGTCCCTGGACGACGAACCTGAGGAACTTTCGGTGACTTTTGAGGATGGGAACGTGGAAGTATGCATCCTAAAGGTCCAACGACGATAGAAAGCCGCCTTCCTCCAGCTGTCCCAGCACGTGCTGGAGGGTGACCATCCTGAACTTTTGTGACCTGATGTATTTGTTCAAACGACGAAGGTCCAGGATGGGGCGCCAGCCGCCCGTCTTCTTCCTGACGAGGAAGTACCTTGAGTACACCCCGGAGCCCCGGAGCCTCTTCGGGACAAGCTCGATGGCGCCTTTCCTGAGCATCGGCCGTACTTCCAACAGCAGTTGCGGGACGTGATTTTCCTTCCTGGCCACAGGTGGAACGTGAGGGCACTTCTTCAGGAATTCGATAGAGTGTCCTCTTGCCAGGGTATCCAGCACCCAACGGTCGGTGGAGATGGACTTCCACACGCCGACGAACTCAGCCGGCCTCCCACCGGGGTGCTTCGGTGGGGGCCCGAGGACACGGCCGGTTGAGTCCTGCTTGGAGGTGGTGGCCTTGCCGCCCTGGCCACCTTGCCGACGGCGGCGATGCGCTCCCTGCTTGCCGCGACCCCTGTAGGCCTCCTGAGACGAGGAGCGTGCCGCCTGGTGGTAGGACGACGAGCCACCGCTGGATCCCTTGGAGGCACCCTGTCTGCCTCCGGAGCTCCGAAAGGGCCGTCGTTGCTGAAGGGCTCCTAGGGCGCGGGCCGTCTCCGTATCCGTCTTTATGGCTTGGAGGGATTCATCCACCGCCTTCCCGAACAAGTTGCTGCCGTCGAACGGCATGTCCAACACCCTGGTTTGGACGTCCTGACGGAAGTCGGTCGCCCGGACCCCGTCGTAGGCAAACTCTGTTGCCCAGCTGGCGGAACCCGGTATCGGCAATATCGGTTGCCACAGTTATGGTGTGGTCCGACGCCACCTCACCTTCTTGAAGTATTTCCAGGGCCTCGGACCTCGTCGTCCGGTAGGAAGTCCAATATGGGGGCCAGCTTAAACCAGAGCTCCCTGTCGACGGGCCACGATCGCCAGGGCGTTGGCCGCTTTGATCGTCGTCGCCGCCGACGAAATGACCCGCCGCCCCATGGCGTCCAACTTCTTTCCCTCGCCGTCCGGCAGGGAATTAGACGTCGTGGCTCCTGACCACGCCGCTTTCTTCTTCGCTGCCGCCGAGATGACCAAGTCTGGCGTTGGCTGGGCCCTGAGGCACAGGGGAGCGGTTTCGGGGACCCGGTACTTCTTCTCGTACCGGTCCCGTTTGGCTGGTGCCGTGGAGGGGTTCTTGAGAACCAACAGGCCCTCCTCCCAGATGTCATCGATTAGAGGCACCACGATGACAATCTTCCTCTTGGCCTCCGGGCGCTGATAGAGGAAACCTTCCTTTTTCTGCTCCTCCGGGCAGAGCTGGAACAATTCGGACGCCCTGGCGATCATGGCGTGGAATGAGCCAATCTCGTCGGGCGGCGAGGCCCGTGCGACGGGAGACACGTTCCGTCGTCGTCGCCCTCAGAACCCGTCGTCGAGCCCATCGCACCGTCATCTCCCAACTCGTGGGAGGATGAGGAGGGAACTGTAGGCCTTACGGGGGCGAGTGGAGGAGAGGGTTGGGTCCTCCGTCGTTTGTTCTGAGGACTTCCTGACGGGCCAGGTTGCGGGTCCTCCGGCTTGGGCCGTGGTAATCTCGTCCTTATCTCAGAGCATAAGGACTGGATCGCAGACAAAATGGCCGCCGAGCTATCCTGAGGCCTAGGTTCCGGCTGCGCCGGAAGGGAAGGCTGCTCTTCCTCGCCATCGTCATCTTCCTCGGTTATCTCCCGAGGATCTTCCTTACGGGATCGAACCTTCTCGAATTGGACTTCGTGATTCCTCACGGCCTCGGTCAGTTCCTCCTCCGAGGCTGACTCCGAGCTCGAGGAGGCTACCGTGCCCCCCCCCCCCTCGCTTCTTCCATCTTACCTGGGGTCTCAGACTTCCTCTTCCCCAAACCGGAGCGCTGGCTCGTGGTTGACGGTGCCGGGGAAGGCGCGCCCTGCCTGGCGACTGAAGAGCCCGACCTTTCGGCGCTCCCGGAGCCAGCGGACTCGCAGCGCTTGGCCTGGTGTTGGGCCCCCGTCGCCGGGGCGCCCGCACAGGACTTAGAAGCCCGCTCGGACCCTTTCTTCTTCTCACCCGTTGAGCCCTTCTCCAGCCAGCTGGCGAGACGGGATCGACGGTCCCTCATGGTCCGCTCCGACAAGTTCTTGCAGAACTGGCAGTCCTTCTCTACATGAGTCTTGTCCCCATGAAGACAGTAGAGGCATCGCAAATGTTCGTCCTCCTTAAACACATTCTGCAGCCCGCATCCAGGGCAGCTGCGAAACAGCTTGGGTCCGGGTGACAAACTCGCGTCCTGGGCCATCTCGAAGTAGGCCGCAAATCTTCTGGAATGCTCCAAGAAGTTAATTCGACGGAATCTTCACCCTTGAGGGGCGTAGGAAAATCCCGCAACGGGTAGCCGTTAACGGGAGTAGAAACGGTGGAGCTTGAGGCTCAATTAACCGAAAACAATGTGAAAATTCACCTGAAAAAGCGCGAAACACGCAGTAAAAGCTCGAGAGCTAAGCACGAGGACTCCCAACACTTGAACGTGTGGTAAAAATCTGAAGATGGCTGCCAGAGGCGGGGCTTAGGGAGAGGGCAGTCATTGGCTGTGGTCAGTATGACGCAGAGATCAGTGATTGGATACTACTACGAAAGACAGATCAGAAACGAAACTGATACTGATTTTGCCTTACCGAGGATTCCCTGACGACGTGGAATATTCATGTGCATGTGAATCCATGCCAGACCCCATGCTGGAGAAAGTTGTACTTTCGTTTGTGTAGGTTTGCAAGGTGTTTGAGTAAGGCTAATAGAGGCAGAGTAGGGAGTGAATGAGGAGTTGGCTGGGAAAGTGGAGAGCAAGAAGGTGTCAGAGGAACGTAGGAGTACAGTGTAAAGGGTTGAGTGGAGTGTAGCAGTGAGGTGGAGAGAGTAGGTGAGTTAGTGATGGAGGATACAATCAGAAGGTGAAGTTATGTAGTAGAAAGAGAAACACTGGAGGGATAGAATAGGAAGTGTGGGGGAGAGAAAGGAGAGACGGTGAAGTGAACAGTAGGGAGACGAGGAAGAGAAAAGGCAGAAAGAAAGACGTACGGAAAGGAACATGAGAGCATGGAAGCAAACACCAATTGAGGCTGGAAAGCACATATCCTTATATTACACAACCTTTGGGGATTTCAGAAACCAGCTAGATTGTTTCCACAGGAATTGGAGAAGGTATTTGCCTTTAGCGCATCTCAATCGGTCAGACAATTTTAGACAAACGGGCTAACCGATAAGTAGAGTCAAGCCTTTGGTTGAGGGATGCCAGTCTAGGGAGGGAGCACCCGCACCAGACAAGAGAAAGCGACGGCCCTTAGTGAGCCCCTTTACTATTTTGAAAATAAAAACCCTTGAACTGTCTATGAGAGTTGCTGTTTTCTTAAGGCCATCTGTGGCACTACCGGGCAAAAGGATTTGTAAGCAAAGGAAAAAGCAGACTGGAGACACCTGTGCACCCAGGAAGACATACATTCTTTGACTACTGAAACACAATGTCAGGCTAGAACGTCAGATTAATTCTCATCATGCATAAGTATCTGAAGCCCACATTTTACTGTCAAGAAACGCATCAGGATATCAGGTTGAGAATCAATTAAAGAAGACAAATACCTGAAGAGGAAGAGTATGACGCAAAATAGTCTCCTCTAAAGCATGAATCCACTTCTCCCTTTCATCAGCATCACGGGCTATGGATAGAGAGTTCAGTTAATACCACAAGAAAAACATGTCGCAAACAGAATATTTTAGGAGCTTACTCCTTCACGGGAAAATAAACTCTTAAAATCACAGCACACAATGCATTTCATTACGATGTGCACACTGAAGCGACCACGATTAGATTGCTACAGATAGTTACATTGCATTCACTTAAATATTACACACCTAAGATGTTGCCCCTAAAATAATTTAAAAAACTGACCAGCTGATGAACGGATGACTTTTTAAAGGAAAGGTTTCAACTTTTTTGTGCCTGAAGTCAGCCAGAGCTAGTATATAAGGAATTTAAAAAAGCATTGGCAAAGTCAAAAATGTTGCCACTATTATACATGGAGTAGATGTGTTTGGTGCAGGGTCGGTGGGTCTTCTTGTGTAGGATAGTGAATGTACTCCATTTGCCGACCTCAGCAATTGAACAGCTGAGATAATCCTAACAGGATACAAACCCATTGCTAAACTCACTTTAATGTTTGTCAATTTAGCAAATTCTGAGGGGTAAAGTGTGAAGTAAAAAAACCCAATGGTCAAATTATTCCCACAAATGTAACCGTCCTTCAAAAAATCAGAATAGACAAAACGAAATCTCTATCGACTATTCACGACTTGAAAAATCAACACATTCACCACAAAGTAGTTTGCAGGCAATAATGACAGTTACATTTTTATGCCCCATTTAGCATTAGTGAACCATATTTTATCCGCAGCTCTAGCCTACTTTTCCACAAGGTTTCAAGATATGGGTTAATGCATCTGCTGTAGGACCCTCAGGACACATGTCCAAATACTAGCAGGTTGCAACTCAGCCCTTCATCCTTTGGGTCAATTAAATGAGTTGTGGAGGGAAATGTACCAAACTAAAAAGATGCATCCCAAGTAAAAGGATAACGTTAATGTGCTGTGAAGGGACCGATCAGCACATACAATCCTATTCTACAGGGATATAAAGTAGGTTAGAGGGCAGGCTGAAACGTGCCGGTCAGGCCTCCTGTTGGTTCTCAGATGCCTGCAGAACTTTAGGGCAGAGGTGTTTCTCAAAATCTTCCAATAGGAAACCAAGGACAGTACGGGAATACAAAATGTAATGCTAATGTACAGTACTGTAGCCCAAAGTAACCACAGTCATCGGGCAAATCTGTGACACCATGATTAGATTTGGCCATGTTAATTGAGTTCTGTATGGTGTAGTGACAACTTCTTTCAAATATGTTGTATGGGCACAAAGTAAAGAACTCGGATTACAGACTCTCCGATTATCGTTGAAAAAATAATGGCAATTTATTATTAGCAAAATACCTTTTGTAGAAGATTGTGAAGAATTTTTGGTATTTTTAATATTTGTTCTTTCACTCTGATGTGAACGAAGCCAAAAACAGCCAACACGTGTTTCGAATTTCCACTGTTCAAGGCTGTTTGTTCAACATTTAAAAATAAATTGGTGTGATTTCCATATCATCATTTAACAAAGAATCACAGAAATACATTGCGTATGTTACAGTTAAAATACAAAATCGACAATACATACCACATTAGGGAGCCGACGAGAATGGAAAAAAAAGAAACGTAGGACATATAGAAATGCTTCGCACTGTTAAGGCTCCACTTTGGAAGCTCAAGTTAAAATCTTGGCTGCACTGCGGGGACACAATGACGAAGGACATGGATGGCCACTGACTCACCACTGGCCCCTCACCCACAGAACTCGAACGTCCCAGAAGACGCCCTTCTGCATCAGAAGTTAAACTTTATTTTGCTTAACACGAAAGGTCTGAACTCCCCCTTCAAACGAAAATCAACGCTGAAACGGCTCCAAGACATGGAAGGGTCTGTGATCTTTCCACAAGAAACACACCTGTTGCCTCAGGATTTCACACGCCTCCGAAATAGATACTTCTCTCCGCAGTACCTTGCTTCTACCGGGACCATAAAAGGAGGCACCGCCATTCTCTTTGCCAGAGAGTCTCCACAGCCTGGAATTCGACATTGCTATGCCCGGAAGGACATTTCACTGCAGTGAAAGGCCTCGTATTTGGACAACTTTAGTCTTTCATTTCGGTTTATACCCCCAATGAAGGGAAAGAAGCATTCTACAACTCTCTGGGCGATTGCCTGCTTCCCTTCATCAAGGGCCAAATAATCATAGGAGGAGACTTAAATGGGGTCCCGGACCACGTGTGGGACAGATTGCATCCCCCAGTCCCCCAAGACTTTAAACTCGCCCTAAAACTGCTCCACTTCTTCCAGACCTTGGGGGTGGTAGACTCATGGAGGGTGCTCCACCCGGGCGAAAAAGACTTTTCCTTCTTCTCATACGTTCATAGAACCTCCACCCGGATAGACTTGATCCCGACTATGTAGATGACATAACCTTGGGATTGAAGGTGCTGTTGGATCATGCCCCAGTTAAGGTGACACTGCGGGCCCACAACACCGATCCGCCCCCGAGACGCTGCTGGACCCCATCCTGAATGAGATGCTGCTGAGAGACTCCATAGCCATAACGATCCAGGACTTCTTCCGGGAGAAGCCAGTGTAAGACACGTCCCCAGCCAGCCAAAACCTGGGATGCCATGAAAGCAGTAGTGAGGGGAGAGCTAATTGCACAGGGGTAACCATACCGTAAACAACAGGCCTGCACGTCACTAGAAGAGGAGGTCCAAAAGGCTGAGGCCCAGCATGAGAAAGGTATGGTCCCAAAAGACCCAACGCATTTTACAGTCGCCCGAAAGAGGTTAGAGGCCCATTACGCAGAAGATATGGCGCACTTACTGGCCAAATCCAAGCTAGGCTATTATGCAGAGAGAAACAAAGCAAACAAACTCCTAGTAGAGAAATAGGCTAAAACGAAAAAAAAAGAACACCATAGTGGGCCTTTGCGACCCTCAAGGCCGAGTACAATACGCTGATCGAGATAAGCTACTAATGGCGGTGTCCCACCTCGCTGAAACGATGTCTGCAGCACCTCAAGACGAGGCCAAACGGGCAAATTATCTGCAGAAAGCTACCCTTCCGCGACTTGATGAGCCCGACAGAGAGGGACTGGACGCCCCAATCACAGGTGAGGAGGTGGAAGCTGCTATTAAGTCTCTAAAGCCTAGAGCCCCGGGTCCTGATGGGTTTTACAAACTGTTCTGTCCCCAGATGGTGGCACCTCTAGTGGCCCTCTTCAACTCATTTGGTACCTCTGACACTATCACCCAGTCTATGCAAGAATCCATAATGGTGCTCATATTTAAACCCAGCAAAGACCCCAAAGACAATGACTCATACAGGTCCATCTCCTTACGGAATATTGATGCCAACATATATTCCAAGATTATGGCAAATCGCTTGGCCTCCGTCTTGCCCACATTGGTCTATCCAGATCAGATGGGGTTTATAAGGCATAGATAAACTGGAGACAACATCCACAGAGCCTTGAACCTAGTGGACATTGCAACCCAAGATTCACATAAATTGGCCCTGCTGGCGCTGGACGCCACTAAATCCTTTGAGAAAGTGGACTAGTCCTTCCTCAGACTCACCCTAGAAACCTTCCACTTTGGCCCGAACTTTCGGATATTGGTCCTTGCCAACTACCAGTCCCTAAAACCCTTCTTCGAGTCAATCACAACCTTTCAGACCCAATATCGTTGACTTGCGGACAGGATGCCCCTAGTCCCCCCTCCTATTTGCCCTGGTCATGGAGTCCCTTACCCAGCGAATTCGAATAGACCCAAGCATTAAAGGTCTCCCTATTGGTACCTCCCAGCACAAAATCTCACTTTATGCTGATGATGTTCTGTTATCCATAACAGATATCTGTCCCTCCCTGACTTCAGCTCTCCAGGAACTTCACAGATTTGGAAGGGTCTCAGATTTTGGCATCAACTATAGGAAATCAACGGCCTTGGGAATAGGCTTGGAGTCTGAGGAACTGACGAACCTGAAACCTCTATGCCCGATTCACTGGAGTGAGAAATCCATCCCATACCTGGGGGTCCAGATCCCGGCCCGTCCCAGAGATACATATGCAGTAAACTTCCTGCCACTCTTTAAGGACCTGGAGGAGGACCTTGAACGGTGGACCGTACAGGAAATCTCTTATTGGGCGGCTAGCCGTCTACAAGATGAATCTTCTCCCACGATTCCTCTACGCATGCTGCTCCCTGCCGACTCCTATTCCGCTTTCCCCCCCTTCGGCGTATGCAGAGGAACATGCTCTGGTTTATATTGAGTGGCCGAAAGGTGAGAATATCCCAGAAGGCCATGACGAGCAGCTCCCGATTGGGGGGTTTGGGCGTCCCAGACCTGCGTAAATACTATGTAGTGTCTCAACTAGTGCGTGTACAAGCTTGGGAAGGAACAACAGAAGCTCTGAAGTGGATGGAACTGGAGCAGCCCCGCCTCACGCTACCCCTCGGTTTCCTCCCACACATTCCACACCCGCTGAGGACGACCTGGACGGGGACCTTGGCCTCCACAAAGCACACCCTCAGTGTTTGTAACTGGACATTAAAACACGGGGGGGGCACATGGCATGAGCCCTTCTTCCCAGATTTTCCACAAGGTGGATAGGTTCTCCTACAACCAAGTAGGGCACTGGTGCTCTCACCCCCAGACCCGACAAACAGCCACACAAGCCCCTATCCATCTGGAACTTACTTAGCATGGGTTGCCGCATAGGGTTAAGATCTCCATACAAGCTACTGCAGGATGACATACTTAGCGCTATACCCCCCTTACATGGCACAGTGGGAGGCAGACCTGGGACATCCCCTGGAAGATCAAACCTGGGTCGACATATGGACCCAGACTCACTCCTCCTCCTTTTGCATCATTACTCAGGAATGTGGCCATAAACTACTCCTGCAATGGTACTACCCCCCCAGCCCCCCAACCCGCCTGCATAACCAATCCCTTGATCCGCAATGCTGGCGGAATTGTGGCCAGCCCGGCTCCTACTTCCATATGTGGTGGACTTGCCCCATTGTACAATCTTTCTGGAACCAATGTCTGTCAGCCATAGAAGACATCCCTGATGTAACTATGCCCAGAGAGCTGGAAATCGTCTTATTGGGCGCACCAGCCCCAGAGATCTACCCAAGACCAGGGAGGACTGCTAAAAACTTCCCGGCACTGACCTACAAACTTCGTCTAGCCCGACTGGCCCTGCAGCCAGGCTCTGCATTGCTCTCAGATGGGCCTGCTCCACTGAGCCAGGGAGGGATCTGATCGTAGGACAGGGAGAGATGGGTATGCGTGTAGACTCCAGGGCTTTTAGACCATGAACACTTAGCCGTCATTAGCAATGACTTCAAGGCACATTTTATGTCATGTATGCTTGTATTGCCTCCTGCTGTGCTGCTGGTTTAAAATAAACGTGTTAAAAAAAAATACAAAAAGAAAAATGCTTAGTGTCACAAGATATCAAATAAAACCTAACATCACAGTAAATTAACAGGTGAGTCATACAATGCACCTTGATAGGATGATACACAAAATCTGCATGAACAGTGTAAAGCAGATAATTCCCACAATGCATCCTGATGTGCTGATAGTAATGCTCCAATGCAATAGGAGTGGAAAGAGCGGGGTGGAATGTGCGCCTGCATGCATGCCTTGCTTTGTATCCATTCCCCTTGGGCTATCCATGCTTAACAGCTGCACAAGTGTGTGAACTGAGTGCAAGCTTCTTCTTTCGAAAATATATATATTAGTTCGATATTGTGTGCGCTGCCCCATTATATAGTCAAATGGTCTATTGCCAATAAGTCAAAGGCTGAAAATGAAATTGTATGCTCACCTAATGTTCTTGTATGATCAGACCTACAGTCCATTAAGGAAAATGAAGAAAGAAGGATAACCAAAGAGTCCCAGATCAATATTACGTTTCAATGTATTCCCATAAACATTTAAATCAATGGCAAATGGCCAAGTGCCTTCCCTTACGAGATGTAGGCCATCGTGTGCCATGTTAGGAGCGCTGTGACGTGGACATCACAATCTATGTCTGAGGTTCACTTAGAATCTCTTCTCCTTCCCCTCACTTATGGGTTGTACTGTGTCACAATCTATTTAGTAAATATATAGATGTAAGTTATTATAGGTTGGCTTAAATTGTAGCCAAGGGGTGATTCTAATTAGCCTTAAAACCCTTACCTTAAGGCCTCAGCGTCATGGGAAATACTGTATGTCAGGACCAATGTAGATAAGATTCCTGTGACAATCATAAATCCCATATTATAATGATGTAATACTTGGTCACTCATACATAGAATTTAGGATCTTGTTGAGTGCCAAAAGATCTAGATAAACTGTCCCCTCCCAAGTACTTACTAATTCAATTTGGTGTCCTGTCTGGAATCATCTTTGTTTTTAAATAGCGGGTGATGTCTGTGTCCTAACATGAGGACGCCACCTACATGAAACTTGTGCTAAGCACTTTGGAATTCGTAAGTCCACAAAGATAACCCAATCAATGATTGGTGACCCCTTCCTGAATCTAAAATCCAACAAAAAGGTATTGGATTTAGCCGTTTTAAATGAAAGCAAGCAATGTTGGTGCATCTGAACACAGCAGACTACATCAAAATGGTATTTACACATTTAGAATCCCCTGGCTGCTACAAAAAAACAAAATACTGATCCTACAAGAGTCACATACAATGTTATTGGAGTGGCACCAACAAGGTTTTACAACTGATGAGGAAAGAACTTTTTTTTAGCATTAAAAACCTGATTATGCCAACAATATACTTTTTGACGAAAATACAAAAAAGCTTTGACACATTGCCGGAAGTACACCCAATAATGAGTGGCATAGGTTGGGCTACAGAGGGACTTTCCCAATATATAGACAACACAATTAGAGAACATTTCCGAGAAATAAAGTTGGTACCCTTTAGTGCGCTCCTTGGGAAGAATTACTCAATCACTTGGTTATGTTAATTCCAATTTGTTTATTCAGTATAGGTTCTGGATACTCCATACACTTGAAGTTTCAATAAACAAACTTTGTCTCCCAAATTGTCTCCCAACACGTGTTTCCCCATGACTTTAGCCACGGTTCCTCAGGGGAGATTCTAAAGTGAAAAAAGAACCCAAGTTCATACATTGTATATAAACAGAGACTTAAGTGCATTAAACCTCTAGTTTCATAACCACTTCTATCTGAGAAGAGGACATACACTCACCCTTGTCATGTTTCTCATAATTCTGATTCAGTATTGATTGGTATTCAATTTTCTCTCTCATCGGCTCTCTATTTGTCTTCCTTTTGTTCTTTTTTTGTCGGAAACTAAAACTTAGAAAATATTTCGCAGAATCACCTATGAAACTCAAAGAATGCAATATCCAAGACATTTCACCCCTCACTGTGGAACTAGCAGAAGGATCAGTAAACATAATGAATTTAACAGAAACGGATTTCTCATTGGATACCTTCATGGCGGAACAAAATATAGATCCGTTCCAGACTGAGGAAACACATTTAAGATCTAAATCGAAATTCATACCCAATTTAATGGAAAATAATGCCATAGATCTTTTTCAAAAAGCTGTAAGCAATGATTTACGAAAAAAATACCTTGAAAACAAGCAAACCAACATCAAATACAATTTAACGAAAGCTGAGAAAAAGGCAATAGATACACTCTCCAAAAATGAGGAAATAGTTGTGAAGTCAGCTGATAAAGGAGGGAACATTGTGCTTATGAAGAAACAAGATTACATAACAGAAGGAACCAGACAACTAAAGGACACCAAATGTTACTCAATACTACAAAATAACCCAATTAGAGACCTACAAGCTCAATGGAATCAAATGGCAAAACATTGGGAAGAAATGGGCCTACTGACGGAAGAAGAAACAAAGTATTTGGTAATAGACAAACCTGTCATGCCAACAATATATTTCCTTCCAAAAATACATAAAAAGTACAAGACGTTTCCACCATGTAGGCCCATCATTAATGGGATAGGTTCTTTAACAGAAAGAATCTCAGAATATATAGACTTATATCTACAGCCCCTAACAACAGGGCTAGCTTCTTATTTACGAGACACGAAACACGTGATACAACAAATGGAGTGTATACCGTGGGAAGCAGAATATTTATTTGTGACGTTGGATGTGGTGTCACTTTACACCAGCATCCAACACACAAAAGGAATGGAAACAACGGAATTCTTCTTGAAAACAAGGTCTATTTCATTTCTTAATCAGAATAATATGATTCTAGAGATGCTAAACTTCGTTCTGTCAAACAACATTTTTTTGTTTAATCAAGTCCTATATAAGCAGGAACAAGGAACTGCCATGGGGGCGAAATTTGCCCCATCATATGCGAATTTATTTATGGGCCATTTTGAACTAATCCATGCCTGGCAACATGAGGCATTCATAGAAAATAAAATTGTCTACTGGGGTCGTTACATAGACGATATCCTTATGATATGGCATGGAAACAAAACAAGCCTCCTGAAATATATTGCCTATCTTAATGACAATAATCATAATATCAAATTCACAGAAAAAATCAGCTCAGAAGAAATAGAATTTTTAGATCTACAACTGTACACAGATGGTGACAAGATACTAACAGACTTGTATATCAAACCCACAGCAGTCAACAACAAGCTACATGCACAAAGCAACCGTACAAAACACACCATAAAGAACATCCCATATGGAGAAATACTTAGAATAAAACGCAATTGCAGCTTGGATACCAGGTACCAAAAACACCTAACAGATCTAAAAGAAAACTTTATACAGAGAGGATATAAAGAAGACTCTCTTAACCATGCAATTCAGAAAGCAGAAAAAGTAACAAGAACCAGCCTATTAATTGAAAAACGAAAAGTAAAGAATAAAGAAATGAAAACCCATTTCATTACAACATTCAGTAGTGAAATATACAACATAAAGAAAACTTTGAATAAACATTGGAACATTCTATTCACAGATGATACACTCAGCACCATTATTGAAGAAAAACCATCAATGGTATTTAGAAAAGCTCCAACTCTGAAAAAGAAATTAAGTCCGAGTCATCTAAGGAACCCAGTAAAGGACTCCTTGAGTAGTTTTTTGAAAGTGCCGGCACCAACAGGATCCTACAAATGCAGCAAATGTTCAATTTGTTCACACATGATAAATGGAATCAAACAAATTAAATTACCCACTGGAAAAATGATTGACATCAAACAATTTATAAACTGCAGAAGTCAATATGTAATCTATGCTATACAATGCATTTGCAACAAGAAATACATCGGGAGCACGATAAGAGAAATTAGAATACGGATATTGGAACATCTTAGAGCAATGAAGAACGGGGATGCAAGGTACCCAATGGCCATACACTTTGCAAAAGAACACCAACAATCAGACATCAAGGACATCAAAATCATTGGACTGGAAAAAATCGAGCAACCTGAAAGAGGAGGAGACAGAGAACTTATATTAAGGAGAATGGAGTCAAAATGGATTTGTATAATGGATACATGCCAAACTGGTCTAAACACAGATCCAGATATGGCAAACTGGTTATAAAAACACTATTGATTGTATATGTGCATCATCCTAAGTACCTCTCTGTCTACCACTGAAAGCATGTATAAGCAACTTGTTGTTCATTTATACATAGAGCCTATATACCACATACACTGAAATATAGTAAATGGAAAGCTGGATCCAACGTGTTGATGCTATCACATACGCATAGATACAACAACATTTAGAGACACAATTAAATTAAAGAAGACATTAGTGTTAGCTTAGGGGTTTTTTGAAAATAAATCCATTCTTTTGCAAAATAGCAATGCAACCTGAAAATTATTTGTACAAAAATGAAGGCTACAACATAGAAACACAAAAAAAAAAACAAAAAAAAACAAAAAATTGTTTTTTTTTTTTCACAAAAAACAAATCCAAGATGGCCACCGCACGTTTTTTGACGCGTATGACGTCATCGCGGCACATTACGCGATGACGTCATCACGCGACGTGCTCCGCGATATATAAACAGAAGCAGAATTGAGGCAAGATGCATCCGGGAACCACGGATGCACAGAGGCAATCGTACCGAGAGAAAGGAACATCTTTGAATCCACAAGAATCTACACACAAGGTAAACTCTATAGCAATTTAAAATAATTTTCTCTAGAAATGTAAAGGGCTACCTCATAGAGGGTGCATAAATTCAATCAAACTGAATACCAATGCAAATGCAGAATTTATACTAGTAATAATGGACCAATACTAAAATGCCATTCTATATAGGCTAGGAAGGACACAGCACACTGTATAGGACAGCAAAGACAGCTTTGCTGTTCAGAAATATAACACATTAATAGCCAGTATTAGAATGTGAACCAAAGCATATGAGCTTTGTGCATTTTTCTTATAGGGAAAAAAAGAAAAAAAGAAAAAAAGGGAAAAAAAGGGAAAAAAAAGGGAAAAAGAACAAAAGGAAGACAAATAGAGAGCCGATGAGAGAGAAAATTGAATACCAATCAATACTGAATCAGAATTATGAGAAACATGACAAGGGTGAGTGTATGTCCTCTTCTCAGATAGAAGTGGTTATGAAACTAGAGGTTTAATGCACTTAAGTCTCTGTTTATATACAATGTATGAACTTGGGTTCTTTTTTCACTTTAGAATCTCCCCTGAGGAACCGTGGCTAAAGTCATGGGGAAACACGTGTTGGGAGACAATTTGGGAGACAAAGTTTGTTTATTGAAACTTCAAGTGTATGGAGTATCCAGAACCTATACTGAATAAACAAATTGGAATTAACATAACCAAGTGATTGAGTAATTCTTCCCAAGGAGCGCACTAAAGGGTACCAACTTTATTTCTCGGAATTGTACATATATTGCTGCAGCCACAATACAGGCACCCCTGGTGCAGACCCTTGGCCATCTGAGAAAGGAACCAGAGAGGCACAAAGGCTTCGCTCTAGATAGGAACTCAAGCCGACATTGGCTGCAACATCTGTTTTTTTCAACAATTAGAGAACATGTCTATAAGATATCATCTTACATTAAAGACAGTGCTCATGTTTTATCTCTTGCAATATTTGGTATGGGAGCAGGGTTACCTACTGGCCACTCTAGATGTCACTGCACTTTATACCTCCATTGACCATAAATTAGCGATTAAAGCAATTGAGCATGCCTACCGCGATTTCTCTGCGTTATATATGCAACATGTTCAAATGATTAAGGGGTTCTTGAAATTCACTTTGACCAACAATGCCTTCCTCTTTGATGGTAGATATTACCCCCAGACGAAGGGGATTGAAATGGGAGTAATGTGCCCTTTCCATGGCCAATTTGTTTTTGGCTCATTATGAGGATATACATGCTTTGCCCTATATCGAAAGCAAACCAGAGTTTGCATTTACAAGGGCAGCAACTCTGAGAAACAATCTTTGCCTTTAATTTCTGGACACAAGCAGGGAAAAGACTGGATCTGATTGGTTGAAAGCAAAAAGGGGTTTTCATGAATGCAGATCTTGCAGTATGTGCCAATATGCCCACACGGATTGTGACAGCTTTAATTATAAAGACGGCTTAGAGGTACCTATTCAGGACTTCATTAACTGCAGAACACATATAGTATGTGCTATTATTTGCATTTGTAACAAGCTGCATATAGGGAGCACCATTAGACAGCTTTGAATACATATTCGAGAACACTTGAAGAACCTTGGGAGCCAGGCTCCTATGCTGGTGGTGGGAGCACTCACAAATACCCACTTAAGACTATTATAATAGTCAACTGGTGGGCATTCCAAAAAAGCAACTTAGCAGACTGCAAAGAGCACAGAATGCAGCGGTTAGGCTGATTTGTGGACTAAATAAAACCTCTCATGTTTCTCCCTCCTTCTCCTTCATTGGTTATTAGTTGAGGACTGTATAAAATTCAAGGTAGCATGTCTGGTATTTAAGTGTCTGAACAATCTAGCACCAGACTACCTGAAGGATAAGCTCAGGCATCATCAACTGTCCAGATGTCTACATTCAAGGTCTGCTATTTATCCCCTAATCCACATTTGTCTATAGAAGGGACAGAAGATTTTCTGTGTTTGATCCTAGACTCCGGAATAGTATACCCAGGGAAATTAGAACCTTGGGTTCCCTGCTTAAGTTCTGCAAAGCCCTGAAAACTTTTTTATTTAAATAAAGTTTTAGTTATTTCGGGTTTGTCGGAACAGATTCCCCTCCCGGATGTAATACGGTTATGAATACAATTCGTGTAATCTGTTTTCAGCAGATGTCATCCACGCCATTAGTCAATAAATCCCTCAAATCAAAGCTACCACTTGCCTTACACTGGCAAGAATGTCATCAAATGCATAACAGGAATTATTTGAAATGTATTGGTTTGATGAAAACCAAATGTGGCAAACGTCAGGGCGATCTAACGCTTGAACTGCAACAGATGGAATCCAAATGCATTTGTTATTTAAGATGCACCACAGATGGTTTAAACAAGGAGCACGAAATTAATGTTTTTTTGTGATCACATTAGCACAGCTCTTGTTAATGGCCACACTGGATGAGACATTCCAGACACTCCAACATGGCCACCCAACTGTGTTAATTCGCCAGCCCTCCCTACTCCAGACCTGTGTCTGTGAGCCCGCCTAATTGGCTACTTCAACAGCCAATACACCAGCCGGCAGGCGTAACCGGCCAATGCACAAAGGCCTGCACTAAGGCCATTCGCCTGTCCAAGCCTTTCCACCCATCGGCCGGACACTCTGCTCAATGGACTCCTTCCTATTGATGATCCATCTAAAGGTACTTTTTCACTGAGGTCTACACATTACCCACCTACCCCATTCACAGTGTACACTCCCCTAATACACCTATCTAAGGCTTATCTATCTCACCGACTACCAGTGACTGCTCCCACCTCACACCCCCTAGCCTGATATGCATAATCATTGATAATCGCCTGTCTATAATATGTGGAAACTCTACCACCTACTGCTACTAATCTCTACTGTGCCTCGCCTGCCCCAGCTTGAAAACCGAATTTAGGCACTGCTGTGTATGTTTAATTGTATCTATGACCACCACTACCTAGCATTTAATGCCCCCAGTTTGAAAATCGATTTTAGGCATTGCTGTGTATGTTTAATTGTATCTATGACCACCACTACCTAGCATTTCATGCCCCCAGCCTGAAAATCTTTTTTAGGCATTGCTGTGTACGTGTAATTGTATCTATGACCACCATGAATCGAATTTAGGCATTGCTGTGTATGTTTAACTGTATCTATGACCCCCACTACCTAGTTTAATTGCATCTATAACCACTTCTACCTAGCATTTCATACCCCCAGCTTGAAAATCGAATTTAGGCACGGTTGAAAATGTTAACTCTGACCTTCGAATGATCTGCCACCGTTAATTAAGCCGACACAGACAATCCATCTCTTTACTACTGGCCTAACTTCCCACCTTGTTCCTCCACTAGCTGCTCGATCACACTGTCTGCCCTCTCGGACTGCACACCGGCTGCACGTACATGGCTCAGTGACCCTCTACTATCATGTTGCCCAAGACATCACATTCCACACACAACAAAGACTCACATACCCTCCCTCTCAGTGCTACACTCCGCCCAGCCCTCCTTATAACCTTCGCTATATCCCTTACAATAATGGCCCCCACTCTCCCACACCCGGCACACCACACCCAGTGCCATGCACTCAACTCACACACCACATCACTAGACCTTACCATCTCACAGTCTCAGCCACCCAATCTAGTAATCAGACTCAACAGACTCAGAAACCGTTCACTTCCCAGTCACCTCCTTTGCTCACCCACACCCCTCACCTCAAGAAAATCCAGACTAGGCACCCGCACTGCACCAGCACTCTACTCCAACAGGTGCAAAAGCACTCCCCCCCCCCCCACCACTCTCATCACCACCCCAACTTGCCTCAGCACTACCACACACAGACGCACTGCACTACGCACCACAACAAACACACAACTTCTCACCTTAACAGGAAAAAACATGAAAGCAAACTTTACCCTCCACTCAAATGTGCACTGCTGAACGTACGCTCCTTACCTGCACATGCCCTAGAGCTAAATGACCTCCTATCCACCCATAATCTTGACATACTAAGCATCACCGAAACTTGGCTTAATGACGCCTCTTGCCCATCTATTGCTCTGGCCCTGCCCCCAGGCTATGTCATCTTGAGGCACGATAGATCTGATAGGACTGGAGGGGGAGTTGCCCTTATTCACAAAGACTCATTATCCATCAGGTTACTAGACCATAGTACATGGGATGGAAACGCTGAAATCCTCTCAGCCAAGCTCACGCTCTCTCCCAATAACTCAATCAATATCCACACCCTCTACAGACCTCCAGGAGACTTCCAAGAGCACCTTGCTTACCGTCTCAGTAATAACATCAAGAAATCCTCCATAATCCTTTTACTTGGAGACCTAAACTTAGGTTATAATGACCCGAAAGATAAATCCGCTGAATCCCTAGCAAAAGAACTAGCAGACCTAGGTCTCTCCAAAGGAGTACTCATCCCCACCCACTCAAAGGGCTGCACCCTCGACTGGGTCATGGACCACAACTGTGCAACCACCATTATATCAAACACTGCCTTTCCATGGACAGATCACACTTGCATTGAATTCCTTATCCCCTCTACCCCTAGCCACAAAGCTCTCACCCACGCGCCATCTGCAACAACAAGAAGCTCTAAAAAACGTAACGCTAACAACCTCCGACCATACCTCAAAAACCCCTGCCTAGCTCCACCCTTCTCTCAGGATCCTAATGTGCTATCAGCCAGCTTTAATGATACGCTTACCAATGCCATAAACTTGATAGCCCCACTTGAAAGCAAGAAAGAAAAAAAATAATTTCACTGCAACTCTTGGTTCTCAGACGAACTCCAAATGCTCTGCGCACACAAGGCGTCAGTCACAAAAAAATTGGCAAGCAGATCCTAGTGACCTTAATAAGAGCCTCTTCAAACAGATAGCTCTCCAATATAAAAAAGCCATCATAGCAGCAAAATCCAACTCCCTTAATGAGAGGATTTCAAAGGCCAACTTGCAAGCCAAAGAGATATTCACAATCTTTTTTTTGTTTTTTTGTTTAAATAGTTGATTAATTTTATTCAAACCAAACAACAACACAAACAAACCCAACACGCAGTGCAATTTACAACAATTCCAGTAAACACCATTTGTATTTCCAGTTTGCCACTGCTCCCCAAGTCCCAACCTCCATTATGAGCCTATTTGTACTTCTCGTTCAGTATCTGCTACATGTGGCTGGGTCTCACTATCTTCGGATTCAGTCGGGTCCGATATAGATCCGAACAGTTCCGCTATTAATAGTTTCCATGCCATCAAGGTACCCACTTCTTCCTCCCCACTCATGCTGCTCGCCTCCTGCCATACTACCGTTTCAGCCTCCGCCTCCGCCCATTTCTGTAACTCCCTCCACCATACCTCCACCCGTGGCTTGTGGCACTTCTTCCATTCCATGGCGATCCTCCGTTTTGCTAACACATATGCCAAGTTTCTCAGTTTCTCAACATGTTTAAGTTTCCGTGGTCTGGGGAACCCTCCCAGCAAGCAGGCCCAAGCCGTATCTATGACAAGCGTGACCCCTTTTGTCGCTAATTTTTGTGCCACTTCACCCCAGAAACCTTCGATTACTGGGCATGACCAAAACATGTGTGTCATGTCAGCCTTTTCCATGTCGCACTTAGGGCACGCCTGTCGCACTGCGGATATCTTCAGTGGGGTCCTGTATGTTCTATGTGTTATGTACAGCTGTATTTGTTTAAGTCTGGCGTTTGACACTTTTTTGTGATATCCCAGGGCGCGTTCCCACATCCCATCTCCCATCCATGCCCCCACCTCCTCCTCCCAATCAAGTCTCAAATGTGTCAATTCCTTCCCCACCTTGGTCATCACCATCTCACACAATCTAGAAATCCCATGCCCCCCTTCCGATATGTCATATATTACCCCCACAGTAGCATCTGGTTCCTCTGCTAACACTGTTTCAGGACACGTTTTCCGAATTTTCTGGACCATCCTATGGTATGTAACATATTGGCCAGTGTGTAATGCCACCTCCTCCCCGAGTTCTTCGAAATCTCTAATGGTCCCCTCTTGCCAGATGTCCCCTAACGTTACCAGTCCCACTGATTCCTAGTAGGTTCTGATAATCACCCTCAGCTGCTTGTCCCCTCCTGCTAATGCGACCAGCGGTATTTGCGGGGAGCACGGGAATGGGTCCTCCATCATCCAACACGCTCGACGCCACATTCTCCACCCCAACATCAACATTTTAGGGCGCTCCTTCATATCTGTTTTAGGCAACCATATCATTTCCCTTAAGTAAAATGGGGTACAAACCCGCCCAAACAACCTATGTTCAGGGGTCACTTCGTCAGAGAGCCAATTGGCCACATATTGTAATTGACTTGCTATGTAGTAGACCTCAAAATTGGGCAGCCTGATACCTCCCTTTTTGTAGAAGTTCTGCAACTTCCATAGCGCTACTCTATTCTGGGTACCATGCCATAGGAAGTCCCTGCACACACTATTCAGTTTAGCAAAGAACTCCTTGGGTATCATATGTGGGATATTGTTAAAATAATGTAAAAGCCTAGGTAGGACCACCATCTTAAGCATTGCCCCCCGTCCCATCATAGCTAGGGGCAACTTCTCCCAAAACTTCATGCATTTCTGGATTTTCTCAACAGCTACCACAGTGTTGTGCTTATGTTCCTCTTCTGCGGAGTGATACACATCTATGCCAAGGTAACGGAAAGAACCAATCACCCATGGTATCTGTAACACCGGCAACTTTTCCTCCGGGGTCCCCTTATAGCTACCGAGGGGGAATATACTGGATTTTTGAGGATTTACCGCTATGCCGGACAACTCCGCGTATTACTCCATCACTTCAAGGAGATTTGAAATTTCTCTTGGGTATTTCAAGTATAATAATAAATCACCCGCATATAAGGATATTAGATGCCGCTCCTCCCCAACCTCAATACCTATCATATCGTATTGTTGCCTGAGGTATATTGCTAGGGGCTCCAGGGCTAGGATGTAAAACATCGGGGACCAGGGGCACCCCTGCCTGGTACCTCTACTAAGCTGCCATCTCTCGGATATCACCGATCCCGTTCGAACTCTGGCTAATGGCTCACTGTATAGCATTTTCGCCCACCTGATATAACCGTAGCCTCCCAGGGCTGCCAGCAGCCATAGCCACTTAACGGAGTCAAAAGCTTTAACTGCGTCTAGGGATACAATCGCCATTTCGCCTTCATTTCTATCTGCCCATTTGATCACATGGTGGAGTCTCCTATGATTATGGGTTATATTCCTGTTTGGGACATAGTAAATTAATCCACCCTGATCAAACGGGTTAATTACTCTCCGCAATCTGTTTGCCAGGACAGCCGTCAGTATCTTGCTGTCCTGGTTCAGCATCGACAAAGGCCTGTAGGAGCTACAGCTATACCCCGGTTTGTTGGGCTTAGGAAGCGGTATTATGATCGCCTCTCTGAGTGACTCCGGCAACCTTCCTATCTCAAACGCTTCGTTAAGCATGTCTAGTAACGGGGGTAGCACTTCTCTATATACTTCGTAAAATTCACTAGGGAACCCGTCTGCTCCTGGGGTCTTACTGGTGGGCAACTGCTTCACAACCCCCCTCAGCTCCTCCAGGGTAATTGGTGCATCAAGCTCTTCTCTCTCCTTATCACTTATCTTAGGCAATCCTACATCTTCTAGTGTTTCGGTTATCTCCTCTTGACTACTCCCCTCCTTGTCTCCATATAGCACCCTGTAATAATCCGCAAATTCCCTGTTAACTCTTTCTTGAGTGTCCACTACATCGCCATCTTCTCTAATTATGGTCCTAATCGGGGGTCTAGGGGTCTCACTCTTGTACAGCCACGCTAAAAGCCTACCCGTTTTATCTCCTTCCGCGTGCTGTCTTTATACATACTTTTTAAAATTGAGGTTACAGAGCCTTTCCCAATGTTCCGCACATTGCTGTTGTAGTTCAAGTACTAGCTCAGTGTCCACACTGCCACATTCTAATGTCCTTTCTAGTTCGTCTTCAACTCTTTGTAGGTCAGCCAGAACCCCACCTTGCAGGCCCTTTGATTTAGCTATGGCTGCCCCCCGCATCACCACCTTAAAAGCTTCCCATAGTGTACCTGCCGAGTCAACACTACCAGTATTCGTCTCAAAATAGTTAATGATCTCATCCCTTATGTCCTCACGAAAGACCAGATCTTTGAGTGCCTTCCACTCGGAGGCACCACGTCGGAATCCGCGCCCTCGGGGGGCAGTATTGCCACCCAAGGATCAGGGGCGAGTGATCCGAGAGGACCCTCGCCTTGTATTCTATTTGAGTGCTCTCTGCCACCACATTCGGCGTGGCAAAGACATAGTCCTGTCTCGTGTGTAGCTGCTGCGGGGCAGAATAATGCGAATATTGCCCATCATTGGGATGTTTTGTTCTCCATACGTCTACCAAACCGAAATCATCTTGTGACACCTGCAATAAAGGGGTGGGCCTATCAATCCTGTTGTCAGATCTATCCACCTTGGGGTTCATTACACAATTGAAATCCCCGCCCCAAATAACCATGCTTCCCACACATATACAGAGTCCTGAAGTATGCCGCCGTGTTATGGTTAGGGGCATACGTATTCACGATGCATACCTCTTTATTCTCCAACAGCCCTCTCAATATAACCATCCTCCCGTCAGTTTCCACCATTTCCTGCAGTAGCTGAAACGGGACATGAGGTGCTACCCAGACAAGCACTCCCCTGGCGTAAGCAGAGTACGACGAACCCACCACAATCCCTTTCCATTTTTTCCCAACTAGCTCCAGTTTCTCCTGCGTCAAATGCGTCTCCTGCAACAGTGCAACATCTATCTTTTGCCTTTTCAAATACAGCATGACTTTATTCCTCTTCATATAACTGTTAAGTCCCCTGACATTCCACGTCACTATCCTGAGATCTCCCATAATGCTCTGATATCTTCCTCCCTCATTCCCAACCGAACCCTCCCGGCCATGCTATGCAGATACAACCCTTCAACTCTTCCATGTAGGCTCATATTTAAACTTAAACTCCCCAAAGCTATGTACAACCCAAACTTCCCACCTCCCTTCCCTCCCCCAACCCAACCCTTCCCCAACAATGTTCCCCCCCACACCCCCCCACAACTGTTGCCTAGCTCCATCCCTGGATCTCAGGCACCCCCACATCTAGCCCCATCCAGCACAAACTTATGCTCAGGGCTCAGTAGGGTAAAGTCGCCCTAATGGCCACTTAACTATTAGTATTTCGGGGGTGAGTTGCCTCCATCCTATTGCTCCTATTTCCAAATATATTACGCATTCTGTTAACTTTATGCTGCTTCCAATTACAATTTACCTACTATATTCCAGTCCATGTCGGGCACAGGGCCCGAATGCTATCCAGTGTTCAACTAGTCTCGTTTCCCGGTATAATCCGGTACCCCCAATGTCGGCGGCACCAGTTTTTTAGCTGTCCTGTTCCTGCCGGTCACGGTCCACTTTTTGTTCCAAGCAACCCTGCAGATCCAGCCACGTTACCACCTCTTCGGGAGTGTCAAAAAAGAGCGCTCTGCCCTTACGTAGCACCTTCAGCTTTGCCGGGTACAGGAGCATGTACTCGATGCCTGCTGCTCGCAGCCTCCTCTTGACGGCCACGTAGCTGTATCTCAGTCTCTGCACTAGCATCGTATAGTCCGGGTATGCTGTAATGTTGGCGGATGCTCTCTGTATTGTCCCACCTTTACGAAAATATTCTAGGATCTTTTCCCTATCTCTGTAGTTCAAGATCCTCGCGATGATACGTCGCGGCGGAGCCCCAGGTCGCGGTTTCCTCATCAAGGCTCGGTGCGCCTGCTCCACCGTGAATCCCTGCAAAAGCTTATCTGCTCCTATTTCTTGTAGGATCATGTTTTCCACGTAGTTTGTAGGGTCTTGACCCTCCTCCCCCTCCGGCAGGCCGACCATCCGTATGTTATTTCTCCTAACTCTTCCCTCAGCTTCTTCCACCCGATTTTCGAGGTTAACCTGCTGTTTGAGCACACAAAGTTCCTTTGCGTTAGTTGTGCTGACATCAGTATTGGTCTTTACGGCACTCTCCAGCCCACTTGTTCTCTCCGCAGGCCCCTGACATCTTGCCGTAACAGGGTTAGTTCAGTCCCGACCGCATCGATTTTGCCTTCCAGGGATGTCCGCAAGTCAGCCATTGCCACGCCCCCCTTGGTGCAGATATTCACAATCTTTAATGAACTAGTCACACCCCCGGCTACCACAGATGAGATAATTAAAGACAAGGTACGGTATGCTAGCATCCAGTCCGCCACACTCAACAAAAGGAACCTCCTCCAAAATAAAATTCACAACCATTGCAAAGCTCTCTCGAACCAAAAGCCTAACCCTCCAACACAAGTTAATAATAACAAAAATAAACATGCCCAATTCACTTTCAGAGACATTACTGAATCCGAGGTCCTTGAACTCATCAAAACCTCAAACCATACCTCTGCAAAGCAGACATCTGCCCACCTAAAATCAAGGAATGTGCGCACGACCTAGCACCCCTCATCACTGCGTTCATTAACGCATCTTTCGAAACAGGACCTGTACCAAACAGCCTCAAACAAGCTTGGGTTTGCCCCCTTTAAAAAAAAGCCACACTCGACCCAGCGCAGCCCAATAGCTATAGGCCTATAACGACAGTTCCTTTCCTTCTGAAAATCTTGGATAAGGCAACTCATAACCAGATCCAATCTTACATAGAAACAAACTTCATACTAGGCAAAAGGCAATCTAGCTCCGTATCGGGCATGGAACAGAATCCGCCTTGTTAGACCTAAAAAAATCAAATATCACAGATCTTGGATAAAGGTAAACCTGCCCTGCTCCTCCTTTTCGATCTATTAGCAGCTTTTGATCTGGTAGATCACAAAACACTAACTACCCATCTCACTCAAGCAGCTAATTTCTCTAATCAAGCAGCATCTTGGATCATGTACTTCCTTGAAGGCAGAGCCATGAAGGTCTTCTCTAACATAGCCAACCATAAACCGTGGTGTTCCCCAAGGATCATGTACAGCTCCCACTCTTTACAACCTTTTCACAAAACCCCTATTCGACCTACTTGACTCTATGGGTGTGGCATATACCAACTATGCAGACGACACTCAAGTACACTTACCACTATCCGGCCTCTATCACCAAGACGCCACGGCCCTTCACGATATCTATGCTACAATCCAAGCATGGATGGCGATCAATGGCCTTTGTCTCAACGGGGATAAGACTGAAATACTTACCCTCGGTCGGAAACACACTATAGCTAAGCTAAGCCCCCATTACGCCAATTTCAACATAGACAACTCTACCATCACTGCCTCATCCTACGTAAACACTCTAGGCGTACACATTGAAGCAAATGTATCAATGAGCAAACAAGTCAACGCCATAGCCTCGGCATCAGCTTACAGCACCAAACTCATCAATGCCATTAAACCATACCTGTCCGCTCCCAACTGTATAGCAATAGCCAGAGCAACAATAGGTGCCAAACTCGACTATTGTAGCGCTCTCCTAGCTGGCACCTCTTCCAAAAACATTCACAGACTACAAACTACACAAAACAATGCCATAAGAGCCGCCATGAGCATCCCTAGAAGAGACCACATATCCCAGACATGCAGCACGGTGGTTAAAGGTCAAAGACAGCATTACTCTCAAAATCCTCACTATCACACACAGATGTATCTACAACACAGCTCCCACTTACCTATCGGAAGCTATATCAAGAACAGATTCCACGCGCCCTACAAGATCACAGTACACCAACCAGCTGCACATACCACGCATTAAGCGAGATACTGCTGGTGGGCTAGGCTTCTCTTACATTGCGCCGAAACTATGGAACTCACTCCCTGCCACCCTCAGAGCGGAAACCTCCATCTCTGTCTTCCGCAATATTCTCAAGACCTCCTTCCTCAACTAACACTGTCACCACGCCTTGTCCTCCTAATATTGCAATATAAATGAAATATAATCTATTGTAATCTTTGTATATACACTGTATCACAAATGTAATCACTATGTAACAAATGTCGATATCTTTTTATGTAACTAAGCTCTGCCTTGTAACAAGTGCCACGATGCTCACGGGCTGTTGTGCGCTATATACATTTGAATAAAACAAACCAACAAACAAGGCATATCTTTTTGAATCCATATATTACTTAGTATTAACATCATGTATATATATTACTTTTTATTAACATCTTGCTATGTTTCTATTGAAAAAGTGTTGGTCCTTAAGCTCATATGGATGGTCCTTAACAGCAAACCTTCTGTTTTATAAAATGCCAATAACGCAAAAAGAATTAATGTGTAGCATACAATGCATGATGTCGAACATATAATATGTATATTTCTTTTTCGGGCAATTTATAATGTTGCGTTATCATAATGGGAGATGGTGTGCAGTTATGTTTGGATCTGTCTCCTATTGCAAGAGATGCAACTTATAATTATCAAAAGGAGACTTTTCAAAAGGTTCTCCATCCGTGGTAATTATGCGTGGAATGGAGTAAAGTGGACTATGCACGAACATTGCTTGCTTTCATTTAAAACGGCTAAATCCAATACCTTGTGTAGGATTTTAGATTCAAGAAAGGGTCGCCAAACATTTATTGGGTTATCTTTGGGGAACTGAGTTCCAACGTGCTTCGCACACCCTTCATGTATGTGACCTCATCACGTTAAGACACTGACATCACCTGCTATTTAACAACAAAGAAAATGGCGGCTGCGAGCGAAGTGCATGCGGACCACATTGGTGATTCCAGACAGGACGCCAAATTGAATTAGTAAGTACTTGGGAGGGGTCAGTTTATCTACATTTTTTGGCACTCAACAAGATCCTATATTCTACATACGAGTGGCCAAGTATTACATCATTATAATAGGTCATCTCCGATTGTTACAGGAATCTAATCCACATTGGTCCTGACATACAGTATTTCCCACAGCACTGTTTCCTTAAGGTAATGGTTTTGAGGATAATTAGAATCACCCATTGGCTACAATTTAATCCAACCTATAATGACTTGCATATACATATATACACATATAAGGGATACATTACTCATCGTAATTCTGATGCTTGTATCTGCTTAGATTCACATGCTGTGCATGGGCCGACATCTAGTGGAAGCTGCAGAGTATTACAGTTTGTTTTTCGAAACTCGAAAAGGGGTGTCGAACTAGGGCGTTCCAGTAATACTATCCCTAGTGTGATGTCCACAGTACCCATGATCCCTCATGCGTGTAGGACCCTCATATTGTATTTTTTCTGACATGAGGTAGCATGAGGAGTAGCGCGAGTACAGAGTATCCAAGCAGATAGATCAGACTACAAGCATCCATGCGCCTTCTCTCAGAGGGGAGGAAGGGCGGGTGCATGTGAATCTAAGCAGATACAAGCATCAGAAATACGATTACGGTGAGTAACGTATCCCTTCTGAGGCTTGTGGAATCTGCTTAGATCACATGCTGTGCATAGATTAGCGAGCAGTGTTAGAAGAAGGAGGTGGAATGTGAGAAGGGTCATGAGCGAACAAATGTCTTAGAACCACTTGTCCCACTTGAGTATCTGTCATGCAATGGGTGTCAATGCAGTAGTGCTGAGTAAAACTGTGAATAGAGCTCCATGTAGTTGCTTTGCAAATGGTGTCAAGGGGTACATTTGCAATGAAAGCCAGAGTGGCCCCAGTACCTCTAGTGGAGTGGGCCCTTGGCGTAAAAGGCAGTGTTGTTTCTGAAAGGGAGTAAAACAGCTGGATACACTTAACTATCCATTTAGAGATGGCACCTTTAGGGATGCGATCTCATTCTCTGCCTGTAGCTACGGAGACAAACAGTTGATCTGTCTTTCTTAGCGGTCTGGTCTTGTCTACGTAGTAGAGGACCGCTCTTCTCACATCTAGTGTGTGTAGTTTCACCTCAGCAGAGCTTTTGGATTCTTGGAAAAAGGCTGGTAGCTCAATGGACTGGTTAACTTCGAATTTGGAAATAAACTTAGATGAGAACCTAGGGTGAGTTTGTAAAACCAGTTTATCCTTATGTATAGTAAAGAAAGGATCCTGCACTGACAGAGCCTGAATTTCACTGACCCTTCTTATGGATGTAATGGCTAATAAGAAGGCAGTTTTATAAGTCAGGTGTTTGAGACTTGTTTTATGCATGGGTTCAAAGGGGGGTCCCGTGAGTTTAGCAAGCACCACAATCAGGTCCCACCCTGGAGGTGGGTTAGAAATTGGAGGGTGGAGTCTTTACCCCTTTCATAAAAGGCTTGGACAACTGGCACCTTCCACCAGGACACCTTATTATGGGAGGTGGTGTAGGCTGATAGCGCAGCCAGGTGTACCTTGAGTGAATTAAATACCAACCCTGCATCCAGTAAGTGGAGCATGTAGGTGACAATATAGGAAGGAGTGCAATCAACTGGGTTGATTTGTTTATTCTTGCATCAAACAACAAATCTGTTCCACTTATCAAAGTAACAGTGCCTTGTGTTAGGTTTCCTTGATTCTTTTAAGATATCCATACATCTTTGTGGTAAATTGAGATGGACAAACTCTGACTTCAGGAGCCATGCTGCCAAGTTCATTGAGTTGGGTTGAGGATGCACTGTTTATCCTCCGCGCTGGGAGAGTAGGTTGTACTAGCCTGGGAGTTTGATGTGTTTGCACACCGCCAGTTTGCGCAGGTGTGGGAACCATGGTTGTTTCGCCCACATAGGAGCAACTAGGATGAGCGTCATCGATTCCCTATGCATCTTGTTGACCACTTTCCTCATCAGAAGGGTTGGTGGAAAGGCATAGGCAAACATCCCTAACCAGTTCATCCATAGAGCGTTCCCCTTGGAGCCTGGCTGGGGAAACCTGGATGCGAATTCTGGGCATTGTCTGTTTTCGCTTGTGGCGAATAGGTCTATAGTGGGGAAACCCCACCGAGAGAAGAGGTCTCCTACGACTTCTTCGTGTAGACGCCATTCATGTTCTTCTGGAAGGGGATCTCTGCTCAAAGCGTCCGCTAGTGAATTGAGATCTCCTGGAACATGTTGAGAAGACAGGTTAATGTTCCGTTTGAGTGCCCATATCCACATTTTTTGGGCAAGCCTGCACAGATTTGGTGAACGAGTGCCCCCCGTTTGCTTATGTAGAACATTGCCATCGTGCTGTCTGTTAGGATCTGCACTGACAGGTTGGTTATGTGGGATGGCTTGGGCAAAGGATTTTTATCCCCCAGAATTTGCTCTGCAAAGTCCCTCTCTTCTTGGGCCCCCTGAGTGTCTATCTGGAAATGGGCTGCACCCTTAGCTAAAACCTCTAAGGGTTGATTATCCACAGGTGAGTCATTCACCGGTGGGTC
This sequence comes from Ambystoma mexicanum, assembly GCF_040938575.1. Classification (NCBI taxonomy): domain Eukaryota; kingdom Metazoa; phylum Chordata; class Amphibia; order Caudata; family Ambystomatidae; genus Ambystoma; species Ambystoma mexicanum. The sequence goes on from NC_090922.1 coordinate 1,343,734,037, forward strand.
CTTGGGAATAGAGTCGAGACTATAGGCCTCTGCCTCGTCTTCTTCCTCCTCCTCATCCTGGTCCTCGTCTCCATAATAGTCGACCAATGCCTGGTCGTCCAGTGTTTGTATTTCTGGATCCTCACCATACTGCTGGTAAGGTTCAATAGTGAATGGGTCTGAAATCAGCCCCTGAACTGGAGTCTCAGTACGGAGTCTCTTAGTAGGAGGTTGAGGGTCTTTGGATCCCGAAGGGGCAGAGGTAGCAGGGGTATTCTGATGGCTCTGGAAGTAATCAGGGTCTTTTTTGTAAAAATCTACCATAAAAGATATTCTCCTCATTACTCTGTCGATGTCTTCCGGCCTCATTTATTGGAACTGGGAATAAAACATTCGTGCTGTGGTTCCTCTTCTGTTCCCATATCCTGGGGAGTGGGAGGGACAACTTTTGGCCCAGGGTCAGGGGCCTTGGACTTCTCTAAAGATTTGGGGCGTTTCTCCTTCTGAACCTGGTGTTCAGAGTCTTTTTTCTGTTTCTCCCCTTTTCCATGTGTAGAGGCATGTTTTCCTGACTCTTTGGACTTTCCTGAATCTTTCGACGCCTGGCGTCGAGATTCAGAGCTAGGTTCGCGAGATTCTGGAGTCTTAGAAGAGGGACGTGGAATCTCGGAGGCAGACGTCGAACGAACTGCCGGAGTCGACTTCGAACGTGCTACTTGGGGTTAGAGGTCGGATTCGACTTCGGACGACCATACCTCTGACTTTAGGTAATGTGGCACTCTTAGCAATCGTAGACGGTTGCTGTGTGTCATGGGGCGACCGTGACCTGGAACGCCCAGAGGACACCGATTCTGCAGAATGCTCTCTCTGTGCCTTTTTCTGCCGATCACTCGACACACGTGTCGAATCTCAGGTGGGGTTAGTGTGCTTAGATGAAGGTGTGTGGGTAGCGCTCTTCCCACCGGGTATTGTCCCTATAACAGCCCTGCCGGACAGGCCTCCGCGGTCGGGGGCCTGCGCTTGGGTGCCTAACGACACCCCTGTGCCCTCACCGTCCGATACGGCGGCATTGCTGCCATCACTGAAGGCACCCACAGCGTCCATGGCCTCGAGTTGCCTGGCGTAGTGGGCCCAATGTTTGGTGGAGCGGTCCTTAAGTATCTTGGCTTTCAAGAGCTTACAAACTCTACAATTTGCCTCGGGGTGGTCCCTAGGAAGACACAGATTACAGGTGTTATGCTTATCTACCCAAGGAAACTTACGGTTGCACTTGGGGCCGAATTTAAATGGAGTACTCTCCATATGTTAATATCTGGCAGTGGGCGAGTATATGTAGGAAAATAAACGAGTGTGAGTATGTCCACCCCCCACTCTCCCTACTTGCAGGGCCGAAGCCAGAGGCCTTCCGAGGCCCAAAGTGCGTTGTGTAGTCTTAACGCCTGTTCGTTCTCCAAGTCCCAGCATGGATCTTCGGATTCTCGACGTGGGATTTGAGAAACAGGGATTTTTTCTTAAATTTATGATAAATGGCTAAAAGCCAGGGAACTCCGCAACTATGCTTCCAACAAGTATGGCGGAAAAAAACAATCCGAGGGTCCTACACGCGTGAGGGGTCATGGGTACAGTGGACATCACACTAGGGATAGCATTACTGGCACAACCTAGTTCGACGCCCCTTTTCGAGTTTCGAAAAACAAACTAATACTCAACAGCTTCCACTAGATGTCGGCCTATGCACAGCATGTAATCTAAGCAGATTCCACAAGCCTCAGAGATAGATATATATATATATTAAACAGAAGGGTAAAGGTGCTGGGGAGGAGAAAGCTCTCCCACAAACACCTACCAAAAAATGTCCAAGCACACAAGACTTCAAATTGTGTTCAAAATTTCATTTTATTTATCCAAAAAGAGTGAACATAGTATAAAAAGCATACATAACAATACCTAAGCAGACCAGGTGTCATGCAGCACTCACCCACAGCGGGTGGAAAACGCCAAGCGTTCCGCTCGACTCGCGAGCTTCCTCAGGCTAGTATGATTACAAACGTTTCCTTGTGTTTTTATACCCTTGCACTGAAGGTGATTGGGTCAGCATAGCTGTGCAGCTTACATAACGTAAAAAAAGTTGACAGTTACATAACATTAAAAAAAAAAAAACCTTAACAGTTAATTGTTTTAGAACTCTATGGTTCTGATTGCAACAAATCCGCCATTGTTCAGTGTGTAAATACATAATTGCCCACATTTGTGAGTTGCCTAATTCCCCATTACTATACTGGGTGTATGCCAGCTGACGATAAGCCATAACAGCCCTTCACCTTCACTTGCTTTACAATGTTAAAAGAAGTGACCACAAGTAAAAGCGCTAGTGCGCCTGTTTAATTTAATGCTGCACCGTGATAGAAAAAATGTCTTCACGGTACTGCTCTCTTCCCGCTAGTGGCATAAAATGCCCTAAAACGAATGTGTGCTGCTACTGCCCTAAAACCACAATGCCCGCTTCCGTATAGTAAAATAAGCCTTCAAGTGAAGGCCCCCTATATATGCACACTATAAATGCAACATGGCAATACCAGTGTATGGCCATATAAAAACAACAATGGTGTTCACTACACGGGGCGCGCATCTGTGGTATAGACAGTCTGATTCTCAATGACAAATTAAAACAATATCACGATTGGTGAAAAGTCACCATATCGAACAAAGTGACTAATGCATTAAAATACAATATAAGACAAAAGCTGAGACCTGAGTTCCTATTCAGTGCAAAAGTATGGCTGTAAAACATCCAGATATCCATAAATTTAAATGAATATCGAAGTGTGTTGATTCATATAATACACACAGCCAATAAGAGGGAGGGTCTACCTAGATCGGTATCATAACTATAGACAATAGTTTGTAAACTTGTGATAATCATATATGCAGAATGAATGGACATATCAAGGTGTGTTGGTTAATATAGATTAGCACCTGGATATCAATGATTAATTCCTCATTCATATAGGAACACATACATCTCTGAGTCAATATTCTGAAGTGGAGCTATCAGACACTGTAGGAGCATATTCAAAAAAATTGAATTTTTTAGACAAGTTCAAACTACTCCACATGGACAGCAGAATGGACAAAAGAGGACGGGGCCAACAAGCCAGTCGAGGAAGAGGACGAAGAGGAAGAGCAGGAAAAGTACAACCAGGCGAGGTAGTCGTGCCAAATGGGGACGATCAAACTGGAAGGGCAACAAGATCTGGGACCAAACCACGGGGGAGACCAAGGGGCAAGAAAATGAATAGTTGAAAATTTATAACATTTCGACAAGGACCCTTACTCAAATTGAAGAGTCAGTCCTGCTAATAGGTCTGTCATACAGCCCCACCCACGCTTATGACTATACATCTGCCAGGATAGATCTTTTCAAATTTACACGCAAACTGAAATTGACCAAATTTTATGCCACACGAGTTGGGGATACCAGACATAAAAAGGATCAAGATAAAGAAACTGCATCAATTTTGTCAGAGAGAGATTTGGGTACCCTGCTATGTTTAGATGAACTACAAGGGAATACTGATATATGCACTGGATATACAGATACTGTAGACAATGATACACTGGCTGAACAGTTTGGAATCAACGCTAATGTGAGCTGTTTCAGCAACTTTAGACCCAAATCGGTCTTTTGTCCGAACATTGAATGTAGTCCAATTAATATCTTTGAAAAACTGGTAATTAAGGATTTGAAAGAATTGTCAACCCTCAATTCTGATGCTATGAAATTTAAGAATCTGGAAACATCACAAGTCAGCGCCTCGGAAACACTGCGTAAAGACCATAATATTGTTATTCGACCATCGGATAAAGGGGGTAGCATAGTTATCATGGACAGTATCAACTATAACAAGGAAGCCATCAGACAACTGAGCAATACATCATGCTATGAAAAAGTTGACAGATCTATCCTTAATACCACTAATCAGGAATTCCACACTCTGTTACATATTTGGAAAGAGCAGGATTTAATAAATGAGGATGAGTATTTCTATTTGAAGAACGTCCATCCCACTACTCCTCTCATTTATTTTAATCCCAAAATTCACAAGAGTCTTATAGATCCCCCTGGACGTCCTATTGTATCCTCGATAGGCAGCCTTTTGGAGAAGACCTTGAGATTTTTAGACCATTTTCTCCAACCTTTTGTATTGAGTTTGAACTCATATATGCGAGACACTTCTGACTTGCTAACAAAGCTTAATGATGTTAATTGGGAATCTAATTTTCTTTTGGTTTCCCTAGATGTAGTCTCTCTTTACACTTCGATACATCATCAGTATGGGTTAAATGCATGTAAGCACTTTTTAGCGAGTAGATCTGTGAGCTATCGCCAACACAATCTCATGTTATTAGACATGTTGAGATTCTGCTTGGAACACAATTACTTCCTGTATGATAATGCTATCTATAGACAAATACAAGGCACGGCCATGGGGTCATGCATGGCACCAACCTATGCAAATCTGTATATGGGATGGTGGGAAACGACAGTGGCATGGAGTGAGGAGATGGAAGAATTCGCCAAACACATAGTGATGTGGTATCGTTTCATTGATGATTTGTTTCTAATATGGGACGGTACTGAAAATGAATTAGAAAAATACATCTCTATCTTGAATTGCAACCCATATAATCTGGAATTGACTAGTACTGTCAGCAGAAAAGAATTGGTCTTCTTAGATGTGTTGTTTAAAATAGAAGAAAACATGATAAAATCTACACTCTATAGAAAGGAAACTAGTTCCAACTCTACCCTCCATGCCAACAGTCATCATCCCACATCACTCAAAAAATCCATACCATATGGAGAATTCTTGAGAGCCAAACGTGTCTGTAGTCAGGAGAAAGATTTCCAGGAAGAAGCCAAAAATATCGGCAGAAGGTTCGTAAGCAGAGGATACTCTAAAAATACAGTGACAGAATGCTTTGAAAAAGCAGACAAACTTTCTAGAAGTATTCTGTTCAAACCCAAAATTAAACCTAAAGATGAGAAAATCAGGTTCATAACAGGCTTCAACCAACAAGCCTAACAAATAAGAGTCATAATGCAAAAACATTGGAACATTCTGACCACCGATAGAGATCTGTGTAGAGTCTTAGAGACAAGACCGAGTGTTACTTTCCGCAGAACCCCCACACTAAAAAACATCTTGGCGCCAAGTATGGTAGTGACTAAGAATGAATCATCAAGTTGGCTCTTAGGAGAGAACAAAATGGGTTTCAGAAAATGTTGTAATGGAAACACAAACATAGAATAACATGTCAAACGAAGTTCGTTGTGTATGCCATTACCTGTAGTTGTGGCCTGAATTATATAGGATCCACAATAGGCCCGCTCAAACTGCGCATCTTGCAACATTATAGGGCTATAAAAAATGGAGATCAAACCGATCCACTGGCAACACATTTTGCTGAACAACACAGCAATAATGTAAAAGAAATGAGTTTCCAGGGACTAGCCCATATACCACAACATAAAAGACTTGGCAATAGAGAACTCAAGTTACGTCAACTAGAAGCCAAGCTCATATGCAAATATGATACTCTGAAACCCAATGGTCTAAATATTGACTCAGAGATGTATGTGTTCCTATATGAATGAGGAATTAAACATTGATATCCAGGTGCTAATCTATATTAACCAACACACCTTGATATGTCCATTCATTCTGCATATATGATTATCACAAGTTTACAAACTATTGTCTATAGTTATGATACCGATCTAGGTAGACCCTCCCTCTTATTGGCTGTGTGTATTATATGAATCAACACACTTCGATATTCATTTAAATTTATGGATATCTGGATGTTTTACAGTCATACTTTTGCACTGAATAGGAACTCAGGTCTCAGCTTTTGTCTTATATTGTATTTTAATGCATTAGTCACTTTGTTCGATATGGTGACTTTTCACCAATCGTGATATTGTTTTAATTTATCATTGAGAATCAGACTGTCTATACCACAGATGCGCGCCCCGTGTAGTGAACACCATTGTTGTTTTTATATGGCCATACACTGGTATTGCCATGTTGCATTTATAGTGTGCATATATAGGGGGCCTTCACTTGAAGGCTTATTTTACTATACGGAAGCGGGCATTGTGGTTTTAGGGCAGTAGCAGCACACATTCGTTTTAGGGCATTTTATGCCACTAGCGGGAAGAGAGCAGCACCGTGAAGACATTTTTTCTATCACGGTGCAGCATTAAATTAAACAGGCGCACTAGCGCTTTTATTTGTGGTCACTTCTTTTAACATTGTAAAGCAAGTGAAGGTGAAGGGCTGTTATGGCTTATCGTCAGCTGGCATACACCCAGTATAGTAATGGGGAATTAGGCAACTCACAAATGTGGGCAACTATGTATTTACACACTGAACAATGGCGGATTTGTTGCAATCAGAACCATAGAGTTCTAAAACAATTAACTGTTAAGGTTTTTTTTTTTTCATGTTATGTAAGCTGCACAGCTGTGCAGACCCAATCACCTTCAGTGCAAGGGTATAAAAACACAAGGAAACAAACGTTTGGAATCATACTAGCCTGAGGAAGCTCGCGAGTCGAGCGGAACGTGTGGCGTTTTCCACCCGCTGTGGGTGAGTGCTGCATGACACCTGGTCTGCTTAGGTATTGTTATGTATGCTTTTCATACTATGTTCACTCTTTTTCGATAAATAAAATGAAATTTTGAACACAATTTGAAGTCTTGTGTGCTTGGGCATTTTTTGGTAGGTGTTTGTGGGAGAGCTTTCTCCTCCCTAGCACCTTTACCCTTCTGTTTAACATATATTGAGTGTAGCCTGCTCTAGCCCGGTAGCACCAGCTCAGTAATGAGGCAGAGCGCAATTTGTTGGCTAATCATCTGCTTTACTAAAATATATATATATATATATATATATATATATATTTTTTTTTTTTTTTTTCCAAACGAAAATTAAGCCCAAAAAAGGGCGAAACCTGAGGAATGCACTCCCAAGAGCAGCCAAGTCCATAAAATCCAGTCCTTAGCAAATGAAGGGCTTCACTGCAAAAGTCAGGCAGCACCAAATGTTCTTTATTAGTAAAAAAGTGCATTTCAAAGGAGAACCTGAAAGTTACAGTGACGCGTTTCGCGATCAACTGACCACTTGTTCACGATAGTAGGGCAAACACAGACAAAGGACTCCTTAAAACGCAATTCAAACTCAATGGTTGCAGTGTATAGAATGTCTCATTCAGAACGTTACTCTAATGTAAAGAGAAAACAGTCGGCCGTATTATAGTGACCAAAGTTACCTCATGTCAACCTCTACAATCTCAAACAAGTACATTTAATAATGTGCTTAACATAAAGTAACAGTTTGCAGATATGTTTGTTGCCGCAAACGCCACTAAATTCAACAAGGAGGGAACAAACCAACGAGATGGCAAATACCTCGTGGAAACCTTAATGGTCAAAATGGGAGGTAAAGCAGTTGTAAAAAATATAACCATTGGAAAGAGGGAAGGAACCACACATGCATAAAGTAAGGTTCCCCCTGCAAATGCAAAATACAAAAGCAGTGGCGGACTACATTGAACCTTAGTATAATATATGTAAACAATAATATGTTATATGCAGAAGGGAGTGTAGTACAATATCAAATGCCAACCTTCCAAAAATAAATAAAGCCTGCGCCAAAAGAGTAATAAGGCACACTCACAGATATATTGCTATCTCCCCATTATGGACCCTTATGCAAATTATGCACGTGCCGGAGTTGAATGACAAATACATTTGCCTTGACCATCGGTAATCACAATCTTACCAATGCATGCAGTGAACATCGTATATATGTTAGGGTAAAAAACGGGTCTAATCAAACACGTATAGCTGTATTAGAACAGGGTTAAAGTGCTTAGTGCGTAAACATTTGTGCAAAGTGCTAAGTGCAAAGTGCATAGCAGCAATAATAGGAAGGGGAGGAATAGACAGGGTACAGGGGAAAGGAAAAAGGGACACGGGAAAAGCATGGGGATCAAAATTACATTCTCTACAGTAATTATAGTACGCATAGTGTTCTAAGTCCATGGGTGCACTTATTATATAGTCTCAAAATTTGAAAACCAACCAAACTACCTTAAAATAAAAGGAGAATGGCAAAAAAAAAAGGGCCGTGCAGCCATGGACTACTGGAGAATCGTAAAAATATAGATCCACAATAAAGTGCAAAGTGCATGAACCCTAAAATGCCCCAATTTAGGAGGCAAATACCCTTCCTTATAAGCCTTATATTTCACCAAAATGATGCATACATGCTATATAGGCCCGTTCAATGATTAATTAAAAATCCACACATTGAATGAATAAAAAAAAAAGGGGGTGGGGGGAAATAATACTATATGCACAAATATTCATTATACCCAAAACATACGATTCCTAGATGCAACACTGAGTGAATGCGTTAAAAGAATCCAAGGGACACTGTGTAAAAAATAGTATACATCATAATTATCAATTTAAAAAGCTAAATATACTCCCTACTAAAATACAGGTTAAAACCAGATAATACAAAACAGGCCGACATAATTCATGAAAAAACAACCATAAAAAATGTATCCTAGCCTAGATGGATTGATATTATTGCCAAGAGGCAAGTGAAGACTTTTTTGCCGGGGAACCCAAAAAAATCCAACAATAATACATAAAAAAATGACATAAAATATGAACTATTAGGTCCCCAAAAAAGTGTACAATTCTAAATTATGACCCCTTAGTTTCTTGGTCTCTAGGTCCAAAATAGATTTAGTCTCCAGTTGCCTCAGCAATAACTCACGATTGGGGACTTGGGCACTGTAAGAATCCCGAAGAAGGAAAAACCCTCCAATTTGCTGTCATGTTGGGACTGGAAGTGTATAGCCATCGGATAGTTAGAGTCAGTGTTTCTAATGGCTCGAATATGCTGAAGTATCCTTAGTTTTGTTATATATATATTATATGGGATACATTACTCACCGTAATCGTATTTCTGATGCTTGTATCTGCTTAGATTCACATGCTGTGCATAGGCCGACATCTAGTGGAAGCTGCGGAGTATTACAGTTTGTTTTTCGAAACTCGAAAATGGGCGTCGACACAGGCGTGCCAGTAATACTATCCCTAGTGTGACGTCCACTGTACCCAAGATCCCTCACGCGTCTGGGATCCTCAGATTGTATTTTTTCTGACATGAGGAAGCATGAGGAGTAGCGTGAGTACAGATAATCCAAGCAGATAGACAGAAAGGTAAGACTACAAGCAATCATGCGCCTTCTCTCGGAGGGGAGGAAGGGTGGGTCGCATGTGAATCTAAGCAGATACAAGCATCAGAAATACGATTACGGTGAGTAATGTATCCCTTCTGAGGCTTGTGGAATCTGCTTAGATCACATGCTGTGCATAGATTAGCGAGCAGTACCCGAAGAAGGAGGTGGGATGTGAGAAGGGTCATGAGCAAACAGGTGTCTTAGAACCGCTTGTCCCACTTGTGTATCTGTCTTGGAATGAGTGTCAATGCAGTAATGCTGAGTAAAAGTGTGAATAGAGCTCCAAGTAGCTGCTTTGCAAATGGTGTCGAGGGGAACATTTGCAATGAAAGCCAGAGTGGCACCAATGCCTCTAGTAGAATGGGCCCTTGGCGTAAAAGGCAGAGTCTTTTCAGAAAGAGAGTAACACAGCTGTATACAGTTGATAATCCACTTCGAGATCGCGCCTTTAGAGACGCGATCCCCCTCTCTGCCTGTAGCTACGGAGACAAACAGTTGATCTGTTTTTCTTAGCGGTCTGGTCTTATTTACATAGTAGAGGACCGCCCTACGCACATCAAGGGTGTGTAGTTTCACCTCAGCCGAGCTTTGCGGGTTCTGGAAGAAAGCCGGAAGCTCGATGGACTGGTTTACATGGAATTTAGATATGACTTTAGGTGAGAACCTAGGGTGTGTGCGTAAAACCAGTTTGTCTTTGTGGATAATAAAGAAAGGATCTTGCACTGACAGAGCCTGAATTTCACTGACCCTTCTTATGGAGGTAATGGCTACTAAGAAGGCCGTTTTATAAGTCAGGTGTTTGAGACTACTTTTATGCATGGGTTTGAAAGGGGGGCCCATGAGCTTAGCTAGCACCACATTGAGGTCCCATCCTGGCGGTGGGTTCGAAATAGGAGGGTGAAGTCTCTTTACTCCTTCCATGAAGGCTTTAACTACTGGTACTTTCCACCACGATACTTTGTTATGGGATGTGGTGTAAGCCGAGAGGGCTGCCAGGTGTACTTTCAGAGAGTTAAAAACCAAACCTGCGTCCAGCAGGTGGAGCATGTATGTTACCACGTTGGAAGGAGTGCAATCAACTGGGTTGATTTGTTTATTCTGGCACCAAATAACGAATCTCTTCCACTTGTCAAAGTAACAGTGCCTTGTGTTTGGTTTCCTGGATTCTTTTAGGATGTCCATACACCTCTGTGGTAAATTGAGATGCCCAAACTCTATGACCTCAGGAGCCATGCTGCTAGGTTCATTGAGTTGGGTTCTTGGTGCACTGTTAGACCTTGTTGCTGGGACAGTAGGTTGTACCAGGCTGGGAGTTTGATGGGCTCGCACAGCGCCATCCTGCGTAGGTGTGGAAACCATGGTTGTCTCGCCCACATGGGAGCAACTAGGATGAGCGTCATCGATTCCTTGTTCATCTTGTACACCACCTTTCTGATGAGGGGTTGGTGGAAAAGCGTACGCAAACATCCCTGACCAGTTCATCCACAGGGCGTTCCCTTGGGAGTCTGGCTGGGGGAACCTGGATGCAAATCCTGGGCATTGTTTGTTTTCGCTTGTGGCGAATAGGTCTATAGTGGGGAAACCCCACTGAGAGAAGAGATCTTCTACGATCTCTCTGTGAAGGGCCCATTCGTGTTCTTCTGGAAGGGAGTCTCTGCTTAGGGCATCCGCTAGGGAATTGAGCTCCCCTGGAACATGTTGTGCTGATAGGAAGATGTTCCGTCTGAGTGCCCATATCCAGATTTTCTGGGCAAGCTTGGACAGATTTGGCGAACGAGTCCCTCCTTGTTTGTTCAGATAGAACATGGCTGTCGTGCTGTCCGTCCGGATCTGCACCGACAAGTTTAGTAGAAGGGGCTCGAACGCCCGAAGCGCTCGGAATACTGCCAGAAGCTCTAGCAGGTTGATGTGGTTCTTGGCTACTGAGTGAGACCAGAGACCCTGAGCTGTGTGGTGGAGATGGTGAGCTCCCCACCCAGTCAGGCAAGCATCTGTAGTTACCACTGCTTGTACTTCGGGATCGTAAAAGGGTTTTCCCCTTGCGAGATTCTCCTTTGTCCACCAGTGTAAGCTCTGTACGAGTGTTGGCGAAACGACCACTAGATCGTCCCACTGACCACTTGCCTGAGACCACTGTTTCGCCAACCATTCCTGCATGGGACGCATGCGCAGACGCGCGTGGGGGACCAGGTAAATGCATGACGCCATCATGCCCAGTAACCGCATTGCTTTGCGTACCGTTATTTGTTGACCTGACTGATAATGTGGAATTTGCAGTAGTATATTCCGAATTCTCTCTTCCGAGGGGAAGGTCAACCCTTTCTGAGTATCTAGGATTGCTCCTAGGAACTGTTTTGAGGTGCTTGGCACCAGACTTGACTTCTTCTCGTTGATAGAGAAGCCTAACTCGTGGAGGAGGTCGATAGTCCTCTGAATGTTTGACCTGCAAATTCTTGGGGTTTCCCCCGTTATGAGCCGGTCGTCCAGATAAGGGTACACTGGGATTGCCTCCCTGCGTAGGTGTGCAGCTGCCACCGCCAGTACCTTGGTGAATACCCTTGGTGCTGAAGCTATCCCGAAGGGCAGTACCTTGAATTGGTAGTGGCGACTGTCCACTTTGAAGCGCAAGTATTTTTTGTGCGCCGGGAGCATGGAAATATGAAAATAAGCATCTTTCATATCCAAGGTTGCCATGTAGTCCCCCCTTTTTTAGGAGGGGGATTACCTCTTGTAGCGTGGTCATACGGAATTTTTGGGGCTTGACATACTTGCTGGCAGGCCGTAAGTCCAATACTGGGCGCATTGTCAAATCTTTCTTTGGCACAAGGAAGTAAGTTGAATAGATACCCTTGTTTACCTGGTGTCCTGGGACGAGTTCTATCGCGTCCTTTTCTAGCAGAATGGCGATCTCCTCGAGAAGGATCTTCTGATGTTCTAAGGAGTGTATTCTTTGTCGTGGAGGGTGGTTCCGGGGACGCTGCAGTAATTCTATACAATATCCTGTGGACACTGTTGACAGCACCCATCTGTCTGAGGTGATCCCTTCCCAAGCCTGGGTGAAGTTGGAAATGCGTCCCCCTACTGGGGTTGCGTGAGAAGGGACCCTGAACTGAGCGTCACTGCTTTGGCGGAGGCGTGCCACCTCCCTTGTTGGGGCTGCCTCTGCCTCTTCCACGACCTCTCTTGTTACCTTTACTGTAACTTTGGGTAGACTGCTGGTTGTTGTTCCATTGTGTACCCTGTCCTTGGGCATAGTTGCCTCTTTGTGAATTTTGGCCGCGTGGGCGACGAAAATTACTGTTCCCCCTCTGGTTCGGGGGTTTGTTGGTAAGCTGGCCAAGGGATTTGAGAGTCTCGTACTCGTCCTTGGCATTTTTAAGTGCGTCTTCGACCGCTTTCCCAAACAATAGATCTGGTTCCACCGGCTTGTCTATTAATGAAGCCTGTGTTTCTGTTTTGAACCCCGACTGCCGTAACCACGCATGTCTCTTGATAACAGTTCCTTCTGCTATCAATCTTCCTGCGTTGTCTGCAGCGTCGAAAGTTGCTTTCAATATGCAACCAGACACGGCTCTCCCTTCTGCCGAGATCCGAGCCAACTGGCCCTTTAACGGTTCAGGAGCAGAGGCTATGAGCGCCGCGACCTCTTCCCATTGATGGCAGTTGTAACTTGCCAACAGGGTGGTGGAGTTTGCAATCCTTGCTTGGTAGGCGGACGTTGAGGCTACATTCCTGCCAAACCCGTACAGTCTTTTGCTCTCCTTGTCGGGAGGAGCTTCTGACGACGATAAGGGTGTCCCAGCCCTCTTCCGAGTGTTGGTAACCACTAGGGAGTCTGGTTTAAGATGACCTCTTATATAAAGAGGGTCAGACTGGGCTGGCCGAAAAAGTTTTTCGACTCTGGGGTTGACGGCTCTGGTGAGGTTAGGATTCACCAGGGATGGATCTATTCTACGTTGGATGGATTTAAGGATAGGGATGGTCTGAGCGACCGGCCTCCTCTCTCCCACCAACTCTTCTGCGAAGTCCCTTTCCTCCTGTACACCGTGGGTGTCGATGTGAAAATGTTCTGCTGCGCGAGCAAGAACTTCATTAAGGAGGGGTTGGTTATCAACTGGCGAGTCGGTAACTGGGGCTTCGCTCTCTACCGGGGAATCTACTCTGTAAATTTCCTCATCTTCTACCTCCTCCAGGTCCTCATCCTCCGCATAGTATTCAGACCCGGTTCGTTCCTCCATAATTGAAAACTCCTGGTCCCCTTCAGGGAAAGGTTGTCCTTGGTAACTGGGGTGTGGAGTAGAGTATGGAGTAGAGTAAGGCTGCACCTCGAAGGGGTCAGGTCTTTCGACCCGGGCCTTTTTACTTAGGGGGATAGGATCGGAGGAGCCTGAGGGTGTGGCCCCTTGAGGGTCATACGAAAGGAAATGTTCTGGGTTTTTGTCATAAAAATCCGCTAAGGAAGACATCCTTGACATGACCCTGTCTATGTCCTCACTGGACCATTCTTTGGAACAGGGTATGACTTTAGTAGGCAACTTAGAGGACTTATCAAGGGTACCCTTGCTGGATGTTGATGTCCCAGTAGATTTATGTTTACCTGTCTGCTTGGGGTGGAAGGATGGTCTTACAGGAGTGGAAGGCTGAGCTTTCCGCCGTTTCCCTCCCTCCCCGTGCGTGGAAAAATGTTTTCCCTGCCCTTTAGAGGCCCCAGAGACTTTCGACGCCTGGCGCCGAGGGTCGGGAGAGGTATCTTGTTTCGCGCGTGGGGCCTCGCTGGTGTTAACTGCGCTCTCGGTCTCTTGGAGCGCGGCCTGGGGGTGGAAGTCGTCTTCGTCTTCCGACGATCGAACTTCCGTTAATCTAGGGAGCGAGGCACTCTTGGCAAGAGTGGATGATTGCCTTGCGTCATGAGGCGATCTCGATCGAGAGCGCCCAGAGGACACCGAGTCGGACCGTTCTATCCATGCCTCTTTCCGAGAAGTCGACGTCGTCGAGGTTCGGTTGGACTTAGTGTGCTTAGTGTGTGTAGGTGTAGCGCTTGCGTCGCCGGGGGTCTTCCCCATAGCCGCCCTGCCGGACAACCTTCCGAGGTCGGGGACCTGCGCTCGGCAGTCTTTCGACGTCGTAATGCCCTCGCCGTCCGAAAGTACGGCGTCGCTGCCATCGCTTAAGGCGCCCTCCGCTGCCATGGCTGCCTGCCTGGCGTGGTGGGCCCAACGCTTTGTCAAACGGTCCTTAAGTGTTTTAGGTTTAAACCTACTACACGCTCTGCAGTTCGCTTCGGGGTGGTCCCTCGGCAAGCAGAGATTGCACGTGGCGTGTCTGTCGACCCAAGGGTATTTGCGATTGCACTTGGGGCAGAATTGGAAAGGGGTACCCTCCATACGCACCTTGAGGCAGCGGGCTGGTAAGTGTAGGAAAATATAGTGTACCTATATACCAAGAGTGAAGAGTATGTACCACCCCCCACTCTCCCTACTTGCAGGGCCGAGGCCAGCGGCCTACTAGGCCCGGGCCGAGGCCAGCGGCCTTCCGAGGCCCAGATCCGTCGTGCAGCAGCCGACGGTCGATGTCTTCTCCAGCCGTCGTCGAGATCGATGTTCGATGTTGGGGTGGGGAAGGATGTTAATAAATAATTTTAAATTGCAATAATAGCAAAAGTATGGCTAAGGCCAGGGGACTCCGCAAGATGCTTCCGACCAGTATGGCGGAAAAAAACAATCTGAGGATCCCAGACGCGTGAGGGATCTTGGGTACAGTGGACGTCACACTAGGGATAGTATTACTGGCACGCCTGTGTCGACGCCCATTTTCGAGTTTCGAAAAACAAACTGTAATACTCCGCAGCTTCCACTAGATGTCGGCCTATGCACAGCATGTGATCTAAGCAGATTCCACAAGCCTCAGAAATATATATATATATATATATAGCCATTTGCCATGGATTTAAATGTCTATGGGAATGCATTGAAACGCAATATTGATCTGAGACTCTTTGTTAAAGCTTCTTTGTTCATTCTCCTTAATGGACTGTAGGTCTGATCATACAAGAACATTCAGTGAGCATCCAATTTCATTTTAGGCCTATGACTTATTGGCAATAGACCATTTGACTATATAATGGAGCAGCACACACAATATCGAACTAATAATCTATATACTTCCAAAAGAAGCTTGCACTCGATTCACACACTTGTTCAGCTATTAAGCATGGATAGCCCAAGGGGAATAGATACAAAGCAAGGCATGCATGCAGGCGCATATTCCACCCCGCTCTTTCCACTAATATTGCATTGGAGCATTACTATTTGAAATTATCAGCACATCAGGATGCATTGTGGGACTTAACTGCTATACACTGGTCATGCAGATTTTGTGCATCATCCTATCAAGATGCATTGTAGGATTCACCAGTTATTTACTGGTGATGTTAGATTTTGTTTGATATCTTGTGACACTAAGCATTTTTATATTTCCTATGTTTGTTATTTTTTCCCATTCACATCGACTCTCTAACGTGGTATGTATTGTCAATTTGATATTAACTGTAACATACGCATATTTTTGTCATTCTTTGTTAAATTATGATATGGAAATGAGGTCAATTTATTTGCAAATGTTGAACAAACAGCCTTGTGAAAGACAAAGTCTAAACATGTGTTGGCTGTTTTTGGTTGCGTTTACATCAGAGTGAAAGAATATAAAAAATTCCCAAAATTCTTCACAAATTTCTACAAATGATATTTTGCTTATAATCTGTTGCCACTATTGTATCAACGATATATCTGATAGTTTGTAATCAGAGTTCTTTACTTTGTGGCTAAGCATGAAGTGCCATTAGTACCCATACACTGCATTTGCTTTGTGGTTTGGGGAGTGCCACAGACTACTAGCCACGCGGCTGACGGAATTCCTATTGAATTTTGTGTTTCAGTGCAATTGTATACGGGTTATCCCATCCCTTTAACTACTCTTTCAAATCTATGTATACAACTACTTTTACCTTTCTAACAATTGTCACAGATGCAGTACACACTCAGTGTGAAGCATGGTTCAAAGGTCTTTATTTTCACAATATCTCCAGTCTGCGACCGCTTATCAATAACATCCTGGACGCGTCCAACTACAAGAACCTAGACTCGAACAAGTTAGTTGACCTGTATAATGATACACTGGAATCAGCCTTAAACGTCTCTGCACCTCTCAACCATAAAAAAGCCAAACCGATCACCCACCCCAACAAATGGTTCACGCCCGAGCTAAAAATCCTAAGGAATGCCAAAAGGTTGGCGGAAAACACTTGGCGAAAATCACCCACCAGTCATAACAAAGCTATGTTCACCTTAGCTGCGGCATCCTACAAAGCTGCTATCTTATCCACCAAAAAAGAAGCCTATAACACTAGAATCCATAACGCCAAATCAAGAACCAAGGAGTTCTTTAGCATTTTAAAGGAACTAGAATCACCAGCACCCCCCACTCAGGACTGCATTAAGGATGCGGCTTGGTGCACGAAAATCCAACAAGCCTTAGCTGACAAAATAACGTTACTACAAAACAAGATAAAATCTAAAAAGAGCACTCTAAAGTAGCCATTAGGCTAAATTAGCACCTGAACAAAGACCCCCACAATGCCCACCTTTTGCATTCTCTCAAGTGACACCTAAAGAAGTGGAAGATATTATTAAAAGTCTGAAACCTTCTCACTGTCAAGGAGACTCTGCCCAGCATCCATCATTAAGGAAGGAGCCAAAGGACTGGCCCCTTTCATTGCCACACTGATAAACTCATGTTTCGAGATAAACTCATGTTTCGAGACTAGTCGAGTACCAATCCTTCTCAAGAAGGTCTGGGTCATGCGTCTCTTACAAAAAAAAATTAAAAAAAAAAAAAACAACAGCTTAGAGCCGAACATTCCAACTAACTACAGACCTATTACTACCGTCCCTTTCCTCTTAAACATCCTGGATAGAGTTGCGCACCTGCAAATCCAGAAGCATTTGAAGAAAAACAACCTATTAGGCCTTAGACAATCCGTCTTCAGACCAAGACATGGAACGGAAACAGCACTCCTGCATTTGAAAATCCAGATGGACGAGGCTAAGGACAAAGGCAATCTGGCGATCCTTATGCTGTTAGACTTGTCTGCGGCTTTTGACTTAGACGACCACCAAATCCCTACTGGGCATCTTACCAAAGCAGCAGCCTTCTCCAACCACGGCTCTAATTGGATCAAATCATTGTTATCCAATCGAACCACCAGATTTTTCTCTCCGTTAGCCTCAGCAGACCCGAACCCTATACATTGTGGAGTCCCGCAAGGCTCTTGCTTGTCCCCAACGCTATATAATATATTCACAAAGCTTCTCGTCAATTGCTTGGACAACATGGGTGTCATCTACACAAACTATGCAGATGACACCCAGGTCCACATCCCCGCTCACTGGCCGCTACAATGAGGATTCTAAGCTAATCAATGAAATCTATCTAGAAATCCAGGCCTGGATGGCCACTAACAGTCTGTGCCTTAATGATAAGACAGAGCCCCTGATTGTTGACACTCAGGCACGCCTGAATAAACTAGACCAGAGGTACACATCTTTCAATATTGACGGAAACACGATCAAAGTCGCCAAGGAAATAAAAAACTTGGGGGTCTACCTCGACTCAACACTGTCCCTAAAGAAACAAGTCGGTTCTGTGGCATCTTCCAAAGCTTATACAAACAAGCTAATCTACAGTTGTAAATCCAATCCGTCTACTAGCAGTTGCTTAACGCTTGTCAGAGCCTTAGTACTAAGATTGACTATTGCAACACACTCTTCCTAGGATCCTCTGAAGTGAATCTAAACAGGCTTCAGGTTCTACAGAATAACTCATTGAGAGCAGCTCTGAACCTTCCCAGATCCAGCCCCATCTTCACTATCAGACGGGATGCCAACTGGCTATCAGTTCGAGATAGAATTACTCTTCGCACTCTGGCAATCACTCACAAATGCCTCTCAAACACAGCTCCCAAATATTTGTCAGACAAATTCAGTAAGTACCAACCATCTAGACCCACCAGATCTGCCCTTTCCCATTGCCTCTCAGTACCCAGGTTCAACCTAAAAACCACGGGTGGAGCTAGCTTCCAATTTCACTCTTCCAAGCATTGGAACGCCATACCTCTCTCCTACAGACAAGAACCATCCTTCCTGACTTTCAAATCCGGAATAAAAAGTTGGTTTATCAATAAGCCTATCCGATGAAGCTTTATCTTCCGACTCTAGTCTTCCAGCTTATGTTTGCCTAACTCGCCTGCGCTTATTTATATATGCTTGTCAGCAGACCTAAACTGTAACCACTGGTCTGCATAACTGTTGGTGTTGCTGTTTTTTTTATGTATGTAACACCCAAGTTTCCTAGCGCCCAGTTACCTCAGGGTTCGGAGCGAGATACAAATAATAAACAAATAAAATAATATTAGCCATGCGTCACAGTTAGATAGATTTGAGAAGAATAGCCATGTGTCACTTTTACATTGAATTGTGAAGATTAGCCATGCGTTACATTTAGGTAGAATTGTTAAGATTAGCCTGGGGAAGAGATATGTGCCACAGGCAATCAAAACAGAGGGGGTAGGATAGGGTACTCGTTTCCAAGCGGTAGCTGTATTTTGTTGCCGGCCGTATTAAAGGGCGGTTTTCTTACTTCATTCCACTGAAGTGCGCTGACATTTTGGACCTAACACAGTTCAACATCAGAAGTAAACTTCAGTGCCTTACTTGTACTTTAAGTTTGGAAATATTTAAAAATCTAAAGATGTAATTTGGTTACCATCTTTTTACTTGTTGGGCTGCGTCAACAAAGCAATGGTTCTCTGCGCCACGTGTGGACTAATCTAGAATTGAGATCTGCAATCAAGCTTGGAATATTACAGCGACTCAACTATGGGACCCACTGGGTTATTTTCAAACTATGTATACATTCCTGTACCAGTATGTCTCCAATGTTATTTGTACTCAATAGTGCACCCTGACGAAGGCGACCATCAGTTCTATTGATTGAACTAGAAAATATCATGTCGCTTAAACTGTAATGTTTATGATACTAAATTATTCTGTATCCACAGTAGGCACATAGCACTTTGGCACTTAGCACTTTTTGGCTTCCAGCACTTTTTGCGATAGCATTTCCATCATTATTTAATGAAATTTATCATCACATAGATGATTATGCATCACCCTAATTAGCAACAGATAGGGTACTTATACATTTTCTTAATATTTTTGATAAACTACTTTGCATTATTATAGAATTGAATGATTAAGGATGTTATTGTGTGAATGCATTATGGATTTTTATATTATGATGTTTTTGATCAATATTAAAATATGAAGTTGTAACTGCTTACCTGACTGAGCCTCTCCTCTCTCCACATCTATTTGAATCCATGAGTACTTAAACAATGATTGTACTTATCCATTTGACCCTCCCCTTTGGTTTCTTATTGCCACTAACCAAACCTACTAAAAAAAAAAATTCATCCTTCTGCATATACCACTCAAACTCTATTTATTTTTATTGTTTTATTTATTTGCATTTGCATCACGCACTTGCAGCCCAAGGACATCGAGCCGCTGTTACATGAATATAAGAAGTTTGACATACAGGTTAAGGTGCCTGTAGGCTTCTTGGTTAATTACAACATAGCATGACAAGTTACATACATGCAGAATGATAGAGAACAGTATGTTGGTTCTACCTAAGCAGGGTGGTACCAGTTTATAACTTTTCAGTTGAAGAGCACAGTTTTGATGGCTTTCCAGAAAACTTGGTGTGATTCGATCTGTCTCAGGTGAGGAGGGAGTGCGTTCCAGTGTGTGGCGGCCAGTGTGGGAAAGCTGGAGCCGCCTGCTCGGGCTTTACAGATTTTAGGTGTGAGGATAGTGTTGGAATAGCCTTCTCTGAAGGGCCTTGAGGCAGTATGCCTCGTGATTCTTTGTGATAAGTATGGGGGTGCGAGCTCATGGAGGCATTTGTGGGTGATGGCAAGAGTTTTAAAGACAATTCTCTGACTGGAAGCCAGTGGACCTGTCTTCTTACTTCAGAGATGTGGTCTCTTCTGGATGTTCCAGTGGCTGCCCTGAGTTCGTTGTTTTGCACCAGCTGGAGTTTGTTGAGGTTTTTTTGGGATGTCCCAATGAGGAGAGCATTGCAATAATCAAGCCTAGAACCAATTATCGCCCTTGCAATAGTAAGGCAGTTCTCACGGGATAGGAAGGGTCTAGCTGCGTTTAGCACTTTGGTGTAGTATGCAGATGATGAGGCAATGGCATTAACCTGCCTGTCCATAGTCAGGTCGGCGTTCAAGTAGACTACAAGGGTCTTGACATTGTTAGAGACTTTGATAGGAATGCTGTCAATAGAGAAGGATGAGTACTGCTCATCGAGGTTGCCCAGGGTGGTGGGTGATCCTATGAGCAGGAGCTCATTTTTTTTTCGCTGTTGAGGCAGAGCCAATTGTCCGCCATCCAGGATTGGATGGTGGAGTAAATGGAGGTGAGAGTGGAAAGATCTGCGGCATAGTCCTCTGTGTGGAATAAGCACCTGCGTATCATCAGCATAGTTGGTGTATGAGATGTGCATTGCGTCAAGGATGCTGAACAAGGGTCTGGTAAAGAGGTTGTAGAGGGTGGGTGCAATGCATGAACCCTGTGGGACACCACATTTGATGTGGCTAGGGGTGGCACAGGCAGTGTTGGAAAATACTTTCATGACTCTGCTGGAGAAAGGAGGTGATCCATGCCTTTGGGGAGAAGTTGGCCTCAGTAGCTAGATGGCTACACAGAGTGTTGTGATCAACCAGATCAAAGGCTGCTGATAGGTCAAGGAGCAGGAGGAGCGCAGGTTTGCCTGTATCTCTGATATCATCCATTTAGTTCTTTAGTTCTAAGAGGGCCGTCTCAGTGCTGTGTTGAGGGCGGAAGCCGGATTGCCGTAGTCCAAGAAGACAGTTCTTTTCCAAAAATTCTTGGACTTGCAGGTAAGCTGCTTTGTCAAGGATTTTTAGTAGAAATGAGACAGTGGTGATGGGCCTATAGTTCCCTGGAACCGTTGGGTCAAGGGAAGCTTTCTTGAGGAGCGGGCGAACCCATGCTTCCTTAAGACTGGAGGGAACGTGTCCAGACTGGAAGGATGAATTTATTAATGCAGTAAGGAAAGGTGCTAGGATTTGAGCCGAGTCTTTGATGAGTTGGGCAAGACAGGCGTCTCCTTTGCAGTTAGAAGGTTTGATGGCTTTGAGCAGGGTGATCACTTCAGGTTCAGTCATATCTCTCAAGTGGAAGGTGGAGGGTGGGGAGGCTATAAGTCATGAGCGGTTTAGGTGTAGCATTATGTAAGCTGGCTATGAGGTTATTGAGAGCTTTCTGGTGGCCGCGGATTTTAGTTTGGAGTAGGTTTAGTTTGTCAAGCATGGCTGACTGAATGCTGTTGCACCAGTTCTCATCTTTAAGGAGAGAGGGAGGTGGCGCAGAAGGCTTTTCTAATTCCCTGAAGATAGCGAATAGTTCTTTGGAGCCTGATTTGGCGTTATTGATCCTAGAGTTGAATGCTGAGGATTTGGCTAAGGTGATGTTGGCTTTATAAGAGATGGAAATGGCTTTGAAGGCATTCCTTGTGGCTTCTGAGGGATTAGCTTTCCAAGCGGAGAGTGCAGACCTCTTCAGTGAGCGCTGGTCAAGCAGATCTTTTGAAAACCAGGCATTAGAGTGTTTGATTTTCTTGGCTTTTTTTAGGGTAAGTGGAGCTATGGAGTCGACTGCTTGGGCGACGATTTCTTTGAAGGTGTTGGCTAGAGTTTCTGGGTCTTTGGAGAAGGGGGCCTGTAGGCCTGGCATCTGTAAGAAGGGTGCCAAGTTTTGGGCTGCGAGTAGGCGTGAGCTCCTTCCGAGTGCTGCAGGGAGTGGGGTAATAGGTTCAGGAGTGCCTTTTTTAGTATCAATGTTGAATAGAAGAAAGTGGTGATCAGACCAGGTGATGGGGCTGTTAGCGACCATTTTGATGGAACAGTTATGTTGGCTGATCCAGTCAAGGGTGCGTCCTTTGATGTGGGTAGGGTCTGTGATAGATTGTGTGAAGCCCAAGTTGGTGAGGGCCTTCTTGAGGGATCTGGCATGGGAATCCTTAGGGTCGTCCAGTAGGATGACTTGTGAGATCTTGGTCTCTGAACTAAACACAACCATAGCTCTACAGCACAACAAACTGTGTACTTTATTACACCAAAACAACAAAACAAACCACACATAGCCTCGCCAAATAGCGCATCGTGGTTACCAACCGGAAAACACACACATGCTCACAGTATAAACCAAACTGAAGCTGCCAACAGCACATCAAAACTTTCTTGCTTTTTTCTCCTGCTCGGTCCTACTAATCTATCACACCACTATGCCCCCATGCTTTACAGATCCACAAGAGAACCAAGAAACCATGCAGGTGGCAACAGTGTACGGTATAAGAACCTTTACCATAACAATAGAGAAATGTATTGCTTTTACTCAGGTTATTGTGTGGGCAGGTCACTAATGGGCTTCATTCTCTCTACCTCCTATGGGCTCCCCCATCCTAAACCAAGGCGTCCCTAAAAACCTAGGTGTTCATACTAGCGATTGATACTACCCAATATCGAATGCTAGCTATTGGTGAGGGCCTAATGGTAAAACCCTGAACTATCGGCCTCCCTTTAGGGTTCTTCTATGGGTTCCCTAACCTAACACTCCCCAGATTTGCCCAACAGGAATGGTGTTTTTTATTATGCCAATGTCAGACACTCTGGGACTTCTCTCCCTCAGTCGAACAAATTACTTACCCCTCGTAATGTTCTTTCTGATGGATGTTCCTCACACGGATTCCTCATCTTTGGCATATCCGTATCCTGCTTTGAAGTCTCGGGGAAAAAAAAAGATCGACAGCAGAGGCTGCTTTGCAGCATCGAGTCGATGTCCCTCGACAGTTACTACCTGCACGGACTTGACATTGATGAAAGTGTAAGTAGCACGCACTGTGCTGGCTGCCTAAATTCCTCTTCTTTCCTCTTTCTGCTCAGCAGTCTTGAGGACTAGATCACCCGCATGGGCGTTGAAAGAGAGAAGTATTACACAAATTCATCCACAGTCGGAGGGGTAGGCTTGGAGGCTGATGAGGAACAATCCATCAGAAAGATCACCACCAGGGATAAGTAATGTGTTCTTCTAATGAATAGTGTCCTCCCACGAATTCCTCATCTTTGATACTCCCATAGCTGTTTTGTCGTTGTAGGTGGGAGACGTGGATTTTTGTACAATTCCGATTACTACATAATATTGTGAAAGACCGCTCTTCCAAATCGAGTGTACTGGCACGGCAGTGTGTCAAAGCATTAATACTTTGAAAAAATGTTGAATGAGGACCAAGTTGTGGCATTGCAAATGTCCTGCACTAGTACACCACTTTGGAGAGCCAAAGGGGTTGCAGCTCCTCTTATGGAATGGGCTCTTAGGTTCTCAGGGATATCTTTTCCAGCCATGGAGCAGCACTCCAAAATGCATAGGATTATCCAGCGTGATGGTGTTTTTTTGTGTCACGGTTTGGCCTAACTGTGGCCCATGTAACCAATAAATAGTAATCTTTATTTGCCATTCTACAAATGCAAAAGCTAAGAGACCTATTTGGGTCAAGTCTGTGTAACCTCTCTTTATCCTTAGATGAGTGAGGAGGTGGATAAAAAGCCGGTAGCGTTATTTTCTGTGACAGATGGAATTCAGACACCCCCCTTGGGAAGAAAAGAGGGATGAACCCGCAGAACTACCTTCTCCTTGGAGCATATGGTAAATGGTGGCTTGCATGACAAGGCTTGTAGCTCATTCACTCTGCGAGCAGAAGTGATGGTTACTAAAAATATGTTTTTCAAGGTTAATGACCTAAGAGGATAAGGACTAGAGAGATTCAAATGGAGCTACCATTAAAATAGTATGTACCATGTACAAATCCCAGGATGGAAAAAAGGGACCGGTGGATTATTTGACAGTCCCTTTAAGAATTGTATGAGAATAGGCACCTTAAAGAGCCTTCTTCTGGTGTGCATTTAAATATGGATATCCATTTACGGTAGCCACCTTGAGCACTTGGTGGGCTAGGCGCAGTAAAAAAGAATGCACTTTAAGTGCATTGCAAGAGAATGTATCTATATCTTTAGCTCTACACCAGCTGCAAAAAGTGTTGCAATGATAGCGGTATAGCGCTTTTATTGCTGATCTTTTTAGCCGATAGAAAACGTCTTCCGGGAGGTCCCAATCTTTATCTCACACACGTGATCACAGTTCAAGCTACAACCATCAAATAATAATAACGCAGTCCTAGTGGTGCCTTGTCAAAATAAAAGGGCCTATACTAATAAACTTATTGCCAATCCAATCCTTACTTCTAAATACAAATAATGTGGGAAACAATGTAACAGGATATTTAGCTATTGGCTTCACTTCCACACTTTTTCAGCACGTGACAAGGCGTCACACTCAAGCTTAGCACACTATCTGGCTTCTCTAGCACGAGGATGCAGTTCAAAACCTCCACATCAGGGCCTCCTGTGCCGAATTCTATTTGCCATTCAAAGTCTCTTATTTCAGAGGGCCTGATGCAACATGACAAACATTAAAGTTCCTTTCTTCTCAGGATTTCCCCATATACAACTTCTCGGGTGATACTTCGGGTCCCCCTCTGCTGGGCTCAGACCAATTTATCTACTTTCCAAACATTCTTTACTTTATCAAAATCAAAGACTTTCGACAGTGCGTGAGATTGTGCTCGACCCTTCGCAGGACCACTTTGATTCACAATTCTTTGTAGACATACAACTCTTTCAACTTTCACTTCTGCCACTTCTCAGGTGGATAACTTAGAGACCTTCGATTGAGCACCCATGTGGTGCCGGACCACTCTGTCAAAGGCATAGTATCTTGGTTTCAAAGTTCAATCACTTATCAGCTGTTCAATTTTACTTGTGTCTTTTATCACATGCGTTTTAACAATTTTCGTTACAGCGCTCGCCATACAATGTTGCCGCTTGCAACCTTGGCTTCAACACAGACCGATTTGTATCAATCTCCCCAACTCTCCGGCTGGGTTGATTTCACTGATGCGGCTTTGTTCTTGGAGCCAAGGACCATACCACGGTGGCTGGTAATTCTCCCTGCCTTGATTATTGATGCGAAAGGGGCCCGGATATCTCAGACACACATGCAGGATTCTTCAGCGTGGTTTCCTGGTGTTGCGCTTTCTATTCTTGAGGTTCCTGGAAAATAATGGTTCCTTGTCGAAAAGGTCAAGGGAACTTCAGTCTTTCATCTCTCATTCAGCTGCCGTCTCTAAACTGTTTCCTCATGTGCTTTGCCTCGCTCAGAGTGTGCTCAGCCTTTTATCCGTGTGGGGAAGCTTAATGGGAGTCAGGTGTGTGTTATGGTCAGTAATTGCCCGACCTCACCTGTCCATTGTATTGGGACACACCAGAGGTACACTGCTCAGGTGTTAGTCTAGGGCGGGCTGTCCATGCCAAAGTGTTTGTGTTGTAAAAGGGGGTGGGGGTGGTAGAGGTCCTAGGTATCCTACCTGGAAGGATGGGGTAAAGGTGTTACAGGGAAGGGGATACCGCGTCTCACCATCCAATGTCCCACTCCCCGAAGACCCCTCACCCAGGTGATCCTGCCACACTAATCGACCCCCAGGAACAGGATCCAAAAGTGATGGCCGTGTCCTGGCAACCTGGATGACCGATCCCCAGAGACTAGTGGGTGAGACACCTTCTGGTTTCTCACAGCACAAAGACCATGGAGGTGCTGGCATTGCTGCGACATTTGCGGTTCCCGAGCTCCATTGTCCACCAAGACCCCTTTGAATATGATGACATAATCAGGAGGCTGGGTGGAGGGCGATCAACTGGAATGCAGAGTGCAAGTTCCACGTCCGGCATTCGCTCTCTGTTTGGTGGAGTGACCGAGGCTTTAGTGGAAAGGCCCCTGGGACCTGTCTTGGCAAGGCACGTTATATAGAACTGATCACCCGTTCCTGGAAGGTTTTCACAGTGCGATTACTGTGTCATGGAGATTGCCGAGCAGTGTCATGGAGTTTGCTGGTAACTACGGTGGTCGCCGTCCGCAGTGAAGATAGTCTGTGATGTGCACACTGTCATGTCATGCTGGCAGGGATTGTTGACATGAGCAGATTATATTCTGTCTTTCCTGTTGGCGGTAGGCTGGGTTGCTGTAAACAGGTTGGCAAGGAATTCTGTGGTACTGACGATTTTGACAAGTTTGCTTTTAGCATCCAATGCTTAACGATATGTTGGCAGCCTGGATCACTGATACAATGTGTGGGTAATTAAACTGTTGCTTTGTCAGCGTGGGTTGGGTAACATTCTTGAGGCTTAGTACCCAATACAGTGTTTGCTATGAATATGGAGATTGGGATCATATATTTCATTTAGATAGGGCAAAGTTTGCTTCCAGAAGAACATTTTGAGGAATTGCAGGTTTTAGATTGAATTCTGCAATATGCAACATGAACATTTAGGTGATTTAAAAGTTCATCAGGAGTTATGTTGCCTGAATACAACAAGGATTCTATTACGCTAGAACAACATTGTTGTGAGAAGATGCTGAATGTGATGATGGGACTGGGGAGACTTAGCTTGTAAGGACTTTTAGGATGCTGTCGATGAATTTATGAGTGTTAATGTGGTCGTGCTGTTTGGTAAAATGTAATATTTTGAAGCATTTTTGGGTTCTAAGTTGCACAGAAGCAACAAGGAGTCATAGGATTTTAGCACATGTATTACAGTAAATGCTGTTCATGCAACATGTCCGGACGTATTGGTGCAGAAGTTCATTTTTTTTATACCATTAACAACTTTTGAGGTTTTGCAGCTCGTTAGTCCCTAAATGCAAAATGTTTTGTCACAGCAGGGTCAGGGTTTTCCAAAAGGGTTCCCCAACATCACAATTTCCTTGCAAGCCCACCACATGAGATCCTGTGTGACGTTGCCCGGAACCTGAAGAAGATCTGTCATCCTGCCTGAGAATTGTGACCATGGGGATTGGAGGGCCCACTGGAGGGCCATCATCATTAGACGGGCTCCTAGCACCACAAAAATGCATGAGGCCGCGCAGCCCTGCAACCTCAGAAAATCGAATAACTGTAGATTTTGGGCATTCTGAAATCTCATTACCATCAGCACAATATGTTGAGCCTTCAACTCGGGAGGACAAGCCTTCCCCGAGGAAGAGTGTAGGACTGTTCCAGTAAATAGCAGCTTTGTGAAGGTGTCACTTGGGACTTCTTAAAGTTGAGGAAGAAGCCCAGTTTGTGGTGGCAATGGCCAGTGTTGTTGAGATGTTGCAGAGCCTGTTTGGGAGAACAAGCTCTGATCAGCAAATCATCTAGGTAGGGAAAGAGGTGAAACCCTCCCCTCCTTAGATTCACAGCCACCAACCACACCATCATCAACTTGGTGAAGACACTCGGGCGGAGGTAAGCCTGAAAAGCAGAACTCGAAATTGATAGTGAGAACTGCCAAAGGCGAACCTCAGGTACTTTGTGCTTAGGATGTATAGGCACATGAAAGTAAGGATACTGAAGATCGAGGGACGCCATCCAGTCCTGGAGCTGAAGGGCCTGGAGGATCTTCGAAAGAGTAACCATCTTGAATTTGTCTTTCCTGAGGAACTGGTTCAAGCGCCTCAGGTCCAGGATGGGTTGCAGTCCTCAGTCTTTCTTGGGAAGCAGGAAATGTTCTGCTACAGGTGCCTTCTCTACAGCACCCTTAACTCTCCTGTAGAAGGAGCGCATCCTGTTAGCGAAGAGATTGGTCGCTCAGGGTACACAATTGGGGTCTTTGCAGAAAGGGGATACAGTAGCTTTGGGCCACTGTCTGTAGTGCCCATACATTTGAAGTAATGAGGTGCCATTCTTGCAGATGCTGGGTCAACCAGCCTGCCACCAGGGTTCTGTGAGACTACTGCTCAGAGAGGTGTTGTGGATGTGGCATAGGGCAATGAGGAGGTTCTTGCATGGGCAGTTTTTCCTCCAGGGCCGCTGGTAGCAAGTGGCAACCTCCTTTGTCCTCGTTTCTGGGTAGCTGACTTCTTACCCTTTGGAAGCATCATTCATTAATAAGGTTCTCTCGCATCAAACCAACATTCAATCGACGAGGGATGCCCGTCCTTCACTGGTTCTGTCGCAGGTGGATGCTAAAGAAGAGGTTTCCACATCATCTTCATCCATTGCTTTTTCCTCCTCCCTCTGCTTGGAAACATGTATCGCGCAAACTATCTCCAGTATGAAGCCGACTTCCTGTCAGGGCAATGTTTGTCCATCCAGTCTCTTGATTAAATGTCTGGATGTCCTTTGTCCATTGGTCACTAAGTTCATTAACTTATGGTTCGCAGAGGGAAGTGTCCAGTACTTCCTCAACTAGGCCTGGGTCACCCCCTTTTAAAAAAGGAGTCTCTAGACTCGTTTGTACCAGAGAATTATCGTCCCATCACTAATGTGGCCTTTCTTTTTAAAATTCTGGATAAGGTTGCGCATACGCAATTCCAGAATTTTGTAGAGGGCAATAATATTCTCCTGCCCGACCAGTTTGGCGTCAGGAAAGGGTTTGTTGCTGAAACCGCTATGTTAGACCTCTAGGCCAACCTGCTGCAGAACATCGATCAGGGGCAACCAGCTGTCTTTATTTATTTTTATTTTTTTTATTTGTTTAGCTGTTACAAACAACTTTTCAAATATTTAACAAATGTTTCAGAATCAATAAAATAATACATTTAGATACAATTATTTTTCAAAAATGCATCTCACTTCTCAGCTTTTCTTAGATGTTTTATACAGAAGAAACATCTGGCACGATTACAATAGCTACCTTCACAGCCAATCTAGGACTTGTAAAGAGAGATTTCCAAAGTGTTCCCTCATCCGGCTCAGAAAAGAAGACAAGTACATTTTGAAACAGTTTCATGCGCAGAGAATACAGGCCAGGGCACGCCACAACTAAGTGTTGAAGAGTTTCATTCTGTTGTACCTTTAGGCAGTAACGACAAAAATTCTCATGCGGGGCAATTTGTTTTCGCCTCTGTAAAACAGCACGGGTGTGCCACACATTAAATCTGACTCTCCTATATTGTCGTTGTATATGCGGAGATGGACATTTATTTAAGTATTCCGCCAGGACCTTGTATTTTTTAAAACCAAAGACTGCGCTATCAAAGTCCTTGTAGGTCTTACAAGCTGCACAAAGACTGCGCTATCAAAGTCCTTGTAGGTCTTACAAGCTGCACAGTTTTTAATCCAGTCATATTCAAAGATCTTTGCTAAATCTGGATTAGTAAGTAGGATTTCAATAGTTACAGCAGCCAGGGCCATTTCGGTAAACAAAAGCGTGCGCCACTTAAGAGGAAATCCAGAGGTGTTGACAAGTAGGTACTGTGCTACTATGCCCAATACATTTGACACATTAATATTTAGCAAACATTTCCTCTGGAAAGCTGACATTTTCCACAGTATTTGCGAATAGAGTGATAATACCCCCAACTCTAAACGTATCATAGGTAGAGGGGTACAGTTAGGCAATTGCAGTACCTTCCTCCAGTATTTACCCTCTAATTTGTCCCAGTACAGCTGATTTTGCGGGCTTCCTGACTCAGCACCATAAACAATATTGGTACAGCCATCATTTGGTAAAAAGACGATGCATGTTTGAAGCTACATTTACCATATTTTGCAACAAGAATTCTTGTCTGGGAGATCAGAGTCTGTAGTTTATTTGTTTCCCAATTTTCAATTTTCGGTGTGACAGAATTGGAAATAATAACACCCAGATATTTATAATGATCAACAACCAAAAGTTCCTTTCCCTGTATTGTCCAAGCATATTTCTTAATCTTTCGTTTACCTGTATTATGGCAAACTAATACTTGGGATTTTGATGCATTTATTTCCAGATGGTTAGAGATTGTGTACTGATTTAATCTATTTAGCATAAGCTGGAGACCATATGGTGTTAATGACAATAGTACCAGATCATCAGCATATAGTAAATAGCTGACTTTACTGGTACCCACTTTCGGAGGGTCACAACAGATGGAACTGAAAATTGTGCCAATGTCATAGATGAAAAAATTGAATAAGCTTGCAGCCAATGGGCACCCTTGCTTTAGGCCTCTCAAGGTATCAATAGAGGCAGATAGTAAGCCTTCAAAAGTTAGTCGTACCTGCATTGTGGTATTAGAATGCAATTGCATCAACATATTCACTAAGGAGTTTGGGCAATTATATCTATTTAATTTTTTGTAGAGCAATGCCCGGTCAATAGAATCGAACGCCGCCCGAAAATCTATGAACGCTAAGTACACTGACTGGCCTCTGGCAGCATAATGATTTTGATTAAATGTAGGCACATTATATTTGGGATAGTACCCAAACCTGAGACAAAGCCAGATTGAAAGCTGTCTCTTACTTGTGCCAACATGGTCCACGCATTAAATCTTTTCAATAGCAGTCTACCAAAGATTTTACCTGGTACATCAAGAAGGGAGATTGGCCGATAGCTACTAGGTGCCTGCCGATCCCCCTTCTTGAATATTGGGACAGTGATGGAATGCGTCCAAGTTTCAGGGATAGCCTGGGCTACATTGACTGCAGTAAAGATGTTATACAATATTGATGCCCATAATTCCGGGTGCAGATTTAGAGTATAATTCAATAAACCATCAGGCCCTGCTGCTTTAGAGTTAGATGAAGTTTTAATGAGAGTACAAATATCCTCATAATCAAAATCAAGTTTAAATTAACCATTCAAAAGACTGCGTTGAAAAGGGGCTGCACCTTCTGGAACTGAATATAAGTCAAGAAAATGCTGTGTCCAAGCTTGTTCTGACACAGCATTTGATTGTGCTGCAAGTTGGGAAGACCCTGCAGCACAATTAATGAACGCCCACATTTTAGCAGTGTTTTTAGTTGCTAATATGGACAGCATTCCTGCACCATCTTGTTGGAACAGAATTGCGCGACGACTTTTTACCCAGTTAGTATATTTTGACTTTATTTTCGCAATCAATAGAACTCTGGACAGCCGGAGGATACTTCATAGCCAATCTCAACTGGGCACGTTTTTCGGTTTTCTTTGTCCTCATAACTTGGTCAAATATATGCGGATGTATAGTTTTTGATCTGACCTTAGTTCTTGTATCATGAAAGGGTTGCATAGTATCACTATATTGAATACACGGGTTGTTCATAATACTAGAGTTTTGCTCAGTTGTTTCTGATAGATATTGGTTAAATTTATAGACAGCATCCTCAGACAATCATAGTCTATTACATCCCGGGTTCACAATTAAGACTCCTTGGGGCTGGACACTTTGTTGAATTGTGGTGATGTTTTTCTGCGACCATTTCATTGATAAAATATTATGGTCGCTTTGTTTAGTGACAATAATTTCAAAAATTTCAATCGAGGGCAGTGGAGAGGTACAAACAAAAATGTAATCAATCACTGATTCCAGATGACCATTACACCATGTGGCCCTCGGGGGCATGTCTTCTTTGAATATGCCATTGAGTATATGTAAACTCAAGGATTAAATTAACATTTAGATCACCAGCAAGAATCAAATGTGTAACCGAGTGCTCCAGAGCAACCATATCCAAAAGCATTATGACATCAAAGAAAACATTATCACTTATGGCAGCAGTGTTCCAGTATATGTTAAGGACAGCATAACATACATTGTGAACCCTAACCTTTACCAAAAGCATATGTTTATTTGGGGCAGCCCAGAATTCCGATGACACACCCATTTGAATTTTACTAGCTATAAGAAGCCCAGCCGATGGTCTGCCCATTATCGGCTTATAAGCCGAATTAATGTGAATGCAAAATCCATTCCAAACTGGAGGATCAATAAGCTAGGTCTCTTGTAACAGAATTAAATCATACAATCCTAAGTGATTGAAATCATTATTAAGGAGATGAATATACCCTCTAGTGTTCCAACTTAAGATCGATATTTGCAGCTGCATATGGTCCTGTACTAGTTATGCTTGTTCTTGGGTACATTTGCATGAGCAAGTGGTACTTCTTGGGGGGTTAACCTTTCCCTTCTGGGGGACTGGATGAACCAACTGATTTTTCAAAACCGGGGTAGGTTTGTTATTTTCGGCAATAAGTTCAAATTCCAGGTTAAAGAGAGGAGTTTTTACAGACCAGATGAGATTTTGGACGACCCGAGAGTTCAGCCATAATCTCACAGTGTTAAAATTCTGGTCATTCACAAATTCTACATACTCAATATCAGCCGAATTAATGTCTTCCAACTGTACAATTTCAGAAAATATGGCCATAATGGATCTTCTATTAAGATTGTATTGCTTGCAGGGTAGTATTCTGCAAGCCAGAATCAATGAGTATGGTGCCAATCTTTTCTTCACCGATGGGTTTATCTGTTGACCTAAGTCACTGTGGGATCGACCATGAGGAACTCTTGGTAATTCACTTTTTGTTTTTACCTGAATTTGTTTTAGGGCAGCTTCAATTAACCTCATCATTTCTGCTGTTAAATCCATCCCGTGGGTATAAGGGGTTTGAGGGAGAGATTTCTGAGACTGCCCTTCCCTCAGGTCAATAGACACTCCATCTAAGCCAGAGTTGTATAAAACAGGCTTTTCTTGAGAAGACACACTCATTTGTGTTTCTTTTAGTCTGGATTGGGGATAATCCAGAGTCTGAGCGCTAGAGTTTTCAAAGGCCACTCTTCTGTCTTGTTCCCCTATAGTGTTTAGAGCAGGACATTTTGGATCCCTCCCCACTGATCTTGTCAATGGCTGGTTAGAGATATATGCATCAACTGCTGTTCTGAGTTCCAGTCTGTGTGCCTGAAGGGCATCTTCATTTCTAGACTCTGTTATACTAACTTAAGTATTATCAAAAAGAGACAATGATGCTCGCTTATTTGCTTTTTTCAATATCGCAGCACTATGTAAGTCCACTTCTTTTAACAATGCATTCAGAGGGGCATAATCTGGTGGAACAGATAGTGTCAGAATGTATTGATTTGCCATGCATCTGGTGTTTAAATTTTTTCCTTATGGCTTCAGATGCTACCGTAGCACTTTTTTTCATTTTAGGGAGCGTAAGAGCCTTAAAAAACTGCTTAGAGCTTGAATTCGTTACCACTTTAGGGGCACTTTGATTTTTTGTTAACTTCTCTTTCTGTGTGTTGTTATTTTTCCTACCATTAGCAGGAGTGAAGATGGTATACTTTTTTTTATTGTCTTTATTGAGGTATTTAGACTAACCATCGGAACCTCATCAGGTTCATTCTCAGCATCACAATTCTGTATTAAGTTCTCATTCGGTATATTTTCGAGGATAATCCCCTCAATCAAGGGAATAGCAAAATCAGTTTTCTCTACTAATACCGATGTCTGGACAGATACTGAGTGTGAAACTGGAGCTTTATGTTTGAGAAAAGTTAGTTTTTGTAACTCATGCCTGATGTCCATCCCAAAGGTGTTTTGCCAGTGAGACATTTGATCTAGTACATCCGCCTGCTTATTTAGTTTAGTGTCAAGGGCCTCAAATAGTTTCCCTAGCGTTTGGATAGCAAAGTTCATAGCCTGCAGAGTGGGTTCTAACATTCTCTCCCCCTGCCTGTCTGAATATAGCGGAGACCGGCTAGAAATGTGGGAGATCGGTCTTCTTGGCGTAGGGTGGATGAAAGACACACTCACAGGTGAACTCGTACTATTGGGTTCAGGCGTGACAAATAATACAGGCGAGGCTGACAGGTTATCAGGTAACATATGGCCAGACAACCCAGATCCCTCCTTGCCAAGATCAATGTCCTGTACAACTGGCATGCTTTTCGCCTCTAAATTATCTGCCTGATTTGTGATTGCGGTAGGAGGGAGTGCTTTTAACAGCGCGCGGTCAGTAACAGAGGAGGTGTGCGAGGGCATTTTTGCAACAGTAGGAACATTAGATGGATTCAATTCACATGTATCATTCATTACAGAAATAACAGGCATTGGTAACTTACATGTCTCGGCTTGTTGCAAGGATACAGATTTTTTATCCATACAGGCTTTAGTGGCTGGGATACAGGCAGCGGGAATGTTAGTTTTATTTACCAATGATTTTGTAACCGTCATCAATAGCGGAGGCTTGCCACTGAGAAGGGCCTGTGCCGTGATTTCTTTATAAAAAGCGCGAATATCCGCATCCTTTAGAGCTTTTTGACATCCAGCCATGGATTTCTTATTAGGCGTGGATGCAAGATGAGCGCTGGCTCGCGAGGAGCTCTTTGATGGAGTCATAGCTAACGCTCTCAATAAAGGGGGCGAGTTTATACCAGGCTGAAGAGGATTCCTCTTAGACGAGCGTAATTGCATTCCTCACTGCAATCACAGAACGCTCGTACCGCAGCAACTGTTATGCCTCTCCGCCGCAACGAAGAGGCAAAGAGGTACTTCCGGTACTTCGCCTGGTGCGCGCGATCCCCAAATTTAACCTCTTCCTGAGGAAAGGGGGCAGAGCCACTGGTAGTAACGCTGTAGAACGGGTAAAAATGCACTATAAATGGAGAGAGAGAGATACAATAAGCACCAGAAGATACTTAAGTCCACATATATTTCCCCAACTTAAGTCCACGGTAAATACCGTTCAGGGAAGTAATGAATGCACAGCGTCTGGACAGCGTGGGAGGCAAAGAGGTACTTCTGGTACTTCGCCTGGTGAGCGCAATCCCCAAATTGAACCTCTTCCTGAGGAAAGGGGGCGGAGCCACTGTAGTAACGCCGTAGAACAGGTAGAAATGCACATTCAGGGAAGTAATGAATGCACAGCGTCCGGACAGCGTGGGAGGCAAAGAGGTCAATTCCGGTACTTCGCCGTCTATGTTGCTGGATCTATCCTCTGCCTTTGATCTCATTGATTATATGTTATTAGAGGATAGACTCTGGTCGGTAGTGGGCTGCTCTCCCAAGGCAACCCAATGGATCTCTTCCTTTCTGGGCTCCAGGAATTCTAGAGTAAGCGTAGGCGAAGTTGCCTCGAAACCTACCCCTATTACCTGCTGCGTGCCACAGGGGTCTTGCATTTCTCCAGCATTAACGTTTATATGATCCTGTTCTTACTACTCCTTGATAGCCTGGGTGTCCAGTATGCGAATTCCGCAGAAGACACACAGGTTGTCGTAAAACTCTCTGGCTCGTATTCTGTGAACTCGGCCAATCTTAATACCATTTATGAGTCTACTCATTCCTGGATGGCTGCCAACTCGCTTGCACTTAATGCAAACAAATCAGAGCTTTTGATTGTCGCCACCAGCTCTAAACTGAAGTCGCTCCCTGCGGAGTACAATACCTTCCTTAGTCTTGGCTCTTTGATACCAGTGGCCAAGAAGGTGAAGACTCTTGGTATAGTCCTAGACGCTGAGCTTACTATGAATTACCATGGGGACCACATCAGATCTTCCTGTGGCTTGATCAATATACTCTTGTGCAATATTCAATCTTTTTTGACCTGCGAGAATACAGCAACTTTGACCTCAGTCCTTATTAATTCCTGCTTGGACTATTGCAACAGTCTGCTCAGCGGCTGTTCGCAGTGCACTATTTCTGCTTTACAAGTCACGCAAAATGGTGCAGTTCAGGCAGTTATGGGTCTGTCCAGACATACTCATATCACTGCAGCCAGGCAGGACCTACATTGGCTGCAAGTCAAGCTTAGAATTAGACACAGAATTGTCACCTTGACTCATAAGTGCATTCTGAATTTGGCTCCTAAGTATCTTGTGTTGCGCCTTCAACCATATGCCCCTGTCCGTTCTCTTAGGTCTCAAAACCTAATTAAACCAGTTCAACCCAGATTCAAGTTGGTGAAGGCTGTAGGGCGCAGTTTCAATGTTCAAATTTCCACTGCCTGCTACAGAGCATCCGAGACACCAGCTGAGTTTAATAGCAAGTTGAAAACCTTTCTCTTTGACTTGCCACCTGATTAAGGAGTTTCCTGCCCTTCTCTCTCCCAGCCTATGTACGTGTCTGCCCTCTATTATACGGTTTTAAGGTTTTCGTTGCTGTGTTTGTCTTGTCGGTTTGCATGTGCGCGCCCTGAGGCCCATGGCCATGCAGAGCGGTACACAAGAATTCTTAATAAATAAATATTAATAAATTGGCTAAAAGAGGAGTACCACCAAAAGGAATGCCCTCTCCAAACCTGTGAAAGCTGGTGTTGTTGCAGCTGACGAATGGCTGCCCCTAAGGATTTTGCTGCAGCCTTTCAAGATTGTAGCTTTTCTAGACTGTCTGCCTTTGGCCCAAATAGGTTGGACGCATTAAAGGGCATATCCAGAAGTCTTGACTGGACACTGGGGCAAACACAGACTTGCATAAACTAGCACATCTCCTGAGACTGCACTAGAGCCCATACACGGTCAACGCAGTCTGCAACATCCACGTCTGACCTAAAGGGACTGGCAAGAGGCCTCCTTACCATCATTGATGAGATTATTTAATCCATCTCTCATCTCACCTTCAGGAATGTTTTCCGCAGTTTGGGAAATAACATTCCACAATGTATATGTTTATTTGGTGGTCGGTCATTTTTTCGAAAAAATAATGTCGAATTACAATTTTTCGAAAAAATGTCCAAAAAAAAATGTCGAATTCCTTTTTTTTTTTTAAATTATATATTTATTTTGGGGTTCGGGGTAAAACAAAAAGAAAATTTAAAAAAGGGGGTTGGGGAGAACCCCCCCCCCATTTCGAAAAAAAAATGCATTAAAAAAAAAACGTTTATTTTACCAGAGTACAAGATGCATTAATTGCTTTCAATATCATTCTTCCTTGCTAGTGCGTCATACTTCTTATCGTCCCTATCCAGGGGGATGGTCGGATAAACTGTGGTCTTTGATGTGGAGATAGCCGCTTGCACCACCAAACTCTCTGGTGTAGGGGTTTGGAAAAAAAAGTCAGGGTTTACAGAGAAAGGCCTGTATTTCTTTACCAATTCCTTGTTCAAAGCCAGAGTTGTATCAGGTTTTTGCCCGTTTGGCAAAATGTTTTTTTAGTCCTGTATGGAAGGGCAGCTTAAGCTCCTTAGGAGGGCCTCCATCTAAGATGTCCCAGATCATCCTGGATAATGTCGTTTGCAGGATGGCCCCAACCCAAATAACGTAATCACCCTGTTCATGACTGTTCTATAGGCTGCATTTGGGTGAGAATCGACATCTGGCATGTCAAATTCAACATCATGGGAGGTTTCCAGACCACTAGCCCCCTTCAGACAAGTAGCTAGGTCTTCTAGACGGGGTTGATCCAAGACCAATTCTTCTGGAATATTAGGCGTTCCAAAGCATTCATACCTGAACAGTAGGCTGTCATCGTCCTCAAAAATGGACCCAAAGGATTTGAAGTTCGAAGCAGAGGTTGATGCCGAAGAGCCTTTCGACTTCAACTCCTTCGAGGAGGAAGTCACAGAAGCTTTTTGCTTTGATGTTGTCTCCATGGTCAACGCTACACAAGACAAGACCATCCTCCCCCCGAGGTTTTCAGACTTGGGCTTCTGGGCACGCGGTTCAAAGCCTTACTCTATTCCCTGACAGTCCTGGAGGATGCAGTGGGAGCAACAGACATTTTTGGCTCTTTCGAAGGACCAGGATACTTGAGAATACTTCTTCATTTTTTCACCAGACCTTTCCCATTAGGCCGCTGAGGCGGGTCTATGGGGAAAACGTACCAGACGCTTGTCAGGGAGTAGTTCGAAGATGATGAATGATGGTGTCATTTCTTTGACTTCTTCCGTGACGACAAAGAAGAGTGATGGGAGTCGCTCCTGGATCTTGACTCTTTTTAATGTTTTTCGGATCTTTCTGGGGACTTGTCTGCAGTGGAACTTCTACCTTCGGAGGTCTTCTCTTCAAAGGTGTGGAAGACAGAGACTTGGAAACCAACCGACCTTGGGTGAGTTTCGATCTTCTCTCTTTTAAAGGCCTTACTGGTCATCGATTGGCAGGGACCGCATTAAATGACTGTGTTCATTGCCCATGCACTAAATGCCAATTCTGTGCAGATCAGTAATCGACATCTTCGAGTCACAGTCCGCACATCTCAAAGCCCGATTTCAGGATAGAAATTGTGAGATTTTACAAAAAGAATTATGAAGTTAGTCGAAAAGATTCCCTGAGGCAGGTCAGATCATTTCAAGAGTGTGCTGTAAATGCAGCAAAACGAAACTGAGTGCTACTTGTACTATCATCGACATCTCGCCCGGATATGGGAATGGTAACCGTCAAGCGACATTGACTCGATGCCGCGCAGCACCCTCTGCTGTCGAATATTTTTCCTTCGACTGCAAAGCAGGATACTAATATTCCAAAGAGGAGGAATCCGTGGGAGGACACAAGCCATTAAAAGCTGCATTTCTCTCCTCTCCCGTATCTTATACTACCTTTTTTTGTTACGCACATGTTCTGTCCTTCATCACTTCCCCCCCTTCGTCTGCCTCACTTTCTTTTCCCTTCTGTTCATCCGATATTCACTCCCTCCACTACTCTATGCTCACCCTCTTCTCACCCCTCTCCTCACAACAGCGACTCCCTCTCATCATTCTTAATGCAATCACTCACACATTCTCCCACATTCACAGCTTCAAACATACCACTCCCTCTCACAACCAACAACTCACCTGCACGCTGCCAAAACTCTGAAACGAACTCTACAGAACTCTTCTCCACCTTCCTTCCTCCATATGTTTCCCTCGGTTCGCCTTCACTCCTTCCGAACTTACTCACTCAACACAATCTCTCAGTTCCTCCGCTTTCATACACCTCAGTTCCCAAGTCTGCCGCCCTTTCCATTTGCTCCAGCACTCATCCAACTCTGAGAAAGGGAAGTGATGAAAATCATCACACGTTATTTTGATCTCATTGTCGATACCTGCTATGACCTCCTGTATGTTCTCATAGGCTACATTGGGGATGACTGAGCGTCACTTCTCATATTCACAGCATTTCATGGTTTTGTTGCAATTAATTGCATCATCTTCTGTTTTAACTAAAGTTCTTTCACTGAATGTAAGGGTTTTGTTGTGATGTATAGTCTACAAAAAAAAAAAGAAATACTTGCGGTATTCTGTGCCCAATTTGGCGCAAATCATCCAACGGTTTACACAGTGTGCATGTTCAATCACTTCACCTTTTGCCTATGGGAAAATGAATGAGAGTAGGCTGAAAGTGAGGCCTAGTAGGAGTTAAAGTACCCAGCCTTCTTCAGGTAAAAAAAATGCAGACAGGCTGTGGATGAGAGCTGATCTCATCTTGCTGACTGATGCCCACCGGTAGCTAGAGAGGGAAAATTGAATCAGTCCTTGAGAAGGGGAAACAATCCTGAGGGTAGTGATACTATAAAAGGAATTAGATTAAATCCTGGCTCCTGTTATTTG
This sequence comes from Ambystoma mexicanum, assembly GCF_040938575.1. Taxonomy (NCBI): domain Eukaryota; kingdom Metazoa; phylum Chordata; class Amphibia; order Caudata; family Ambystomatidae; genus Ambystoma; species Ambystoma mexicanum. The sequence goes on from NC_090922.1 coordinate 1,343,773,854, forward strand.
TCATTATTCAGGGGTGGGAATATATAAATTGATTGTGCATCCCGAGAAGTTGAGGAAGTTTTGGAAACATATGTATTTTATAGACTACACACCATGGTGTGTATACAATGAGATCCCTCTCACACTCGATGCGAAGACGTCTAGCGCAGACAAATTCTCAGGGAGTTAAATGGACATCTCACTGTGTGCATACTGTGACGTTTCATTAGATGTCGCCACTTCTCCCCATGGATGGGAGGGGGGGGCCGAGGGGGGAAGAGTCCTTTCCCATGAGGCCAGGGAGGTGAGGCCGCTACCTAATAGTCCCCTGTGGGCGTGGTATAATGCGGGAGGGTATAATGCGGGAGGGTCTCATGGGGAGGACTACCATTTATGGTACAGTCCTTATGAGAACATCACACCCCCACACTCTAACCTCTCCTTCCTCTACTAACCTCTTTGTAAAAAGTAGACCGATATATTATTATAAGGCTGATTACCTCAAGGTTTTGTAAAGTACTGAGACGAACATGAACAACAGGAACCTAGGTGATCCAAGTACTGGACGAGCTGGCCCTGCAGAGCAATGAAGATGAAACTCGTGCAGCCTCAGAAGTCAGCAGGTGTGTTGTGCACCGAACGTGGGAGATTCAGCCTGCGTCGCAGATCCGGAGGGAGAGAGCGCCAAGGATGCGGGCAGTCCGCCGCGCCCATTGATCAGGTGGTCTACCGGAGCGGACTGGTGCACAGCAGTGTCGAGAGGAGGAAGGAACGCAGAAGGCAGCAGTGAACGTTGTCGCACAGCCGAAGGGGAAAGTAAAACACTGGAAAAGTCGAACGGAAAGCACGCCATCCCAGGAAGCCCCAGCTTCATGCTGAAACCCCCAACAAGGTAAATGGGGGAATGCGAGACCTGGAGGGGATCCAGGGCAGCTTACCAAGAGGGCGCATGCAGTTGTCCCTAGGCCCCTTTGCAACCATAACGCTTGGGTAGCACGGCAGAGGCAGAAAGCCTACAAATCTTGTCCTCCTCTTTGCAGTCATGGAACGAAGCCGGTGGACTACCAGGGAAGGGTTGAAGACCCCAAGGAAAACTTGAGAGGGAGAGAACCTCACATCAGTGGCGGGGTGAAACCCACTGACATCCAAAGGAGGGTTAGGGACCCTTAACAAGATACAAGTCATCAGTACTTGGCAGGGAAGTGAAGTGGAGAGAACCCAGTGGGCCAGGTCTAAGAAGAAGAGAAGCCAGTGCCGCTGATTCTTCTAACACTCAGAGTTGGTTCTTGTAGGTGTAAAGCCTAATGAACACAGACCAGGAGAAAGGAGTCCTTCCCCTGTTGTATGATATATGAGATATGGCATTTGTAATGCGCCTATACACAAGTGTTTCAAGGCGCGACGAGGCGGGGGGAACACGGGGAGACAGACGATCCTTCTAGGCCAGGTGTCATTCAGACCACGCAAGTGCAAGGGTAAAGGGGAACTGGGAAAAGTGCAGGGGGGAGGAGAGAGGGGGAAAGTGCTGTACATGGTTAGTAGAATACAAGATAAATAATAGGGCCAGCTGGTGGCAAGTGCAAGGTAAGTGCCGGGAGAAGGGGCTGTGGGATACAGAGACAGTCACGTGGTGCAGGTAGGCAGTGCAAGGGTAGAGTGGCTGGGCCAAGGACTGAGATCGGTGAGTGGTCCAGTAGCAGATTCGGTGCAGGTTCAGTGGTTTTAGCAGGGGAGAGAAAGCGGAGGCAAAGAGGAAGGTTTTGAGGTGCTTCCGGAACCGGAGATGGTTCTCCTCAACTTTCAGGGAGGCAGGAAGGCTGTTCCAGAGAGAGGCCCCTGCTGCGGAGAGAGATCTACCCCCAGCTCGTTGCTTGGAGAAGCGGCTGACTCTGAGGTAGTATGAGGTGGATGAGCGAAGAGCTTGAGAAGGAAGATATTTAGGCCCAGAAGGCCTTGTGGACAATACAGAGGGTTTTGAACTTAATCCTTGCAGCCACTGGGAGCCAGTGCAGTGATTTCAGTCCTGGAGAGATACGGTCCTTGGGATTGAGGCCAAGGACAAGTCTCGCAGTCCTGTTCTGGATGAGTTGCAAAGGGCGAAGAGTAGAGGCAGGAAGATTTAGATAGAGGCTGTTACAGTAGTCCAGCTTAGAGAGAACCAGGGCTCTGGAGACAGTGAGCTTCTGGGGGAAGGAGAGGAAAGGAAGGATCCCTCTGAGGAGGTGTAGCTGGTAGTGTGACTTCTTAGAGACGTCAGATATGTGTGGAGAGAAAGAGTGTGGAGTCGAAGATGCACCCAAGGTTTTTTGTCTTGCAGGTAGGCGCAGGAAGAGGGCCAAGGGAGGCCGGCCAGAGAGCTGCAGGGAAGGAGGGAGTGGGTGTGCTGATAAGTAGAATCTCAGTCTTACTGGCATTAAGGCAAAGGTCGTTGGCGACACACCATTCCTGGATAGCAGAGAGACAGTCAGAGATGAGGGAAGGGGAAGAGGAGGCTGAGGGTAGCCTGAAAATGAGCTGGGTATCATCCGCATAGCACTGAAAGTAGGGACAGAGAGCGGCGATGCGGTGAGCAAGAAGTGCCAGATATTGGTTGAACAGCCAGGGGGAGAGGTTAGAACCCTAGGGGACACCACAGGTAGAGAAAAAGATGTCAGAGAGGAAGGAACCCAGTTGGACCTGGGAGGGTCGATTGGAGAGGAAGGAGGTCAGCCACGCCAGAGCCTGACTAGTGATACCCAGGTTATCACGGAGACGGTTGAGCAGGATGGTGTGGTTGACAGTGTCAAAGGCAGAAGAGAGGTCGAGCAAAATGAGAACACAAGGGGTGTTAGAGTCAAGGTTAGAGAGCAGGTCCTCACGGATGTTCAGGAGAGCAGTTTCCGTGGTTCTGGCAGCTCTGAATCCAGACTGGTGGTCATAAAGACTACCAACAGATTCAGCATGGAGATTAAGTTGGGAGATGGCCAGTTTCTCAAGGAGCTTGCCCAGGAAGGGAGTGATAGAGATTGGGCGATAGTTAGCTGGGCAGGAGGGGTTGGAGGAGGGTTTCTTAAGAAGGGGGTGCACAAGGGAGTGCTTGAGGGGGGAAGAGAAGACTCCTGAGGCGAAGGAGTGATTGCAGAAGTCAGCCAGGGCAGGAGCCAGGGAGTCGATGTGGTCCTTGATAGTTTTGGAGGAACAGGGGTGGACCTGTTTTGACGAGACTTTCATAAATCGGACTTGTCTCAAAACCTCGTCAGCAGAAAAGAGGGGAAAGGCAGAGAAGGAGGGAGGAGGGGTGGCTGCAGAAGGGCCAGAGTGAGAGCAGGGAATAGAGGGGGGAGGTGATAGGAGAAGAGTGAGGACAGGATGTCCTGAGTTTTTGAAATGAAGTGAGAAGCCAGTGCCGTGCAGAGGGCCTGAGAGGGGACAGGAGAGGTGGAGACTGCAGCAGGGTTGGCCAGCTCCTTGCAGATTTTAAAGAGTTCAGCCGAATTGTTAGATGCTGCAGAGATGCGAGCTTGGATAAGGGCTCTCTTCTTAGTGAGAACGGAGAGCCGGTATTGCCTTTGGAGCAGGCGACAGGCCAGTTTGTCAGAGGATGAACACGAAGCACGCCATTTCCTCACTGCCACCCTGCACTTGCGTTTAAGGGTGACGAGATGTGAGTCATACCAGGAGTTACATTTGGCTTTGGGCTTCAGGCGGATCCTCTTAACGGGGGCAAGGATATCAAGGGTATCAGATATAGCATAGTGGAGAGGGTTGTGTCAGGGTGGGAGTCAGCCGAAGGGGGAGGAGGGGGCGAGAAGGTGGTAGCGAAAGCCTCAACTGACACGCGCTTCATGGGCCGGATGACCGCGAAGGTGGGTGGCAGTGATGAGGGTGGCTTTGCCTGTGGGTAAGGGAAGGTGAGGTGGGAGGCTAGGAGAAAGTGATCACTCCAGGAGAGGGGAGTGGAGAGAGGGACAGAGAGGGGAAGGTCAGAAGAGATCAGAGCATCGAGAGTGTGCCCTGCAGAATGGGTCGGCCCAGATGGGAGAATAGAGAGCGAGAGAGAGTCGCAGAGGTCACGAAAGAGTCCAGAGGGAGGACAGGAGGCATCAAGATGGATATTGAAGTCTCCAAGAAAGAGGAGTTGAGTGGTTGAGGACAGGAGTGAGGAGGAGAGGTCAGCCCACTCAGAGAGGAAGGTGGAAATTCGACCAAGTGGTCGATAGATAGTAGCCACGGTAAGGGAATGGCTAGGAGCGAGAGAGAGTCGTCAGACAAGGCATTCAAAGGAGGGGTAGGTCTGCGTAGGAATGACAGTGGCAGGAATCCACTCAGGGAAGATAAGGGCCACACCCCCCCCAAACGGTTGGGCGTGGGCAGGGAGAGGATCTTGTAGCCGTCAGGTAGGAGTGTGTCAAAGCTGGTGACAGAGCTGGCTGTGAACCATGTCTCAGTGAGACCGAGGATGTCAAGGTCCAGTTCCTCAAGAAGGTGACAGATATCAGAGGAATGTTTGACAGCAGAGCGAGAGTTGAGAGTGGCAATGTGGAGAAGGTTGCCATCTTTGAAGGACTTCCGGGGAGGGGTACAGATCAGAGGTACGCCCTGTGGAGGTGAAGAAGAAGGAGCCAGAGAGAGGGCAGGGTGAGAGGGAGGAGGCAAGGTAGCGGAGGACAGGGAAGAGGGGACAGCAGGAGAGAAAAGGAAATTGATGAGGCGCAGTAAGCGTCTATCAAAGAGGTGGAGGTTGGCCTGAGGGCCTTGGACCAAGACGGTCCCATTAGCGTAGACATTAATGATGGCCTTAGAGGAGCAGAGCAACAGTAACAGTAAGTACGAGTTAGGTACCCAGTGTAGGGGCCACCTAAGTTTGAGAGTCCTGCGAGGGGAGAAAAGCCCGAGTTTACCACAATTGACGGAACACACTGAAGGGAGTAGGTAGGTGGGCGAGCAGGTGGAGCTAACCAGAAAGAATGGCGGACCGGCGCCTGGAACTGGTAACAAGATACCAGGAGAAGGGAGTCATTCTCTTGCCCATGGGATTAGTGTTCCGTTTATTTTTTCTGTATTGCGGTTGGGGAGAAATTTCTTTTTGTTAATAGCATGGATATGTCCCTTGGGCTAATTTGCTTTTTACTCTATTGTAGTATACAAATAAGCAGCATTGCTCACATCTCACATGGAAGTCATGTTGAGAAAGGAAAACCATTATACATAATGTGATAAAGGTGACAAGGATGCCACTCTCCTCTAGGCCTCCGGTTCCTACTTCATCCGAGAATAGGAAACAGAGGCAATAAAATCACAAAAAGCTGAAGATGTGATCACTCCTTTTGTCTGCTCCGCAGGTTATACCGATTTGCTCCCGGTGTCGTGTGGTCGACAAATAGTGCGGGTGCATTTCGCAACTGCCAGCAATACAAAATATTAGACCATATTAACTGCAGACCCAAGTATGCAATATACGCCATCCTGTGTATATGCTAAAAGATTTACATTGGAAGTACAATCATAGGGATACGTGTGAGAATAAGAGAACACATGAACAGTATTCACTCACAAGACCGCAAACTGCCATTGGCGAGCCAACGGCAAAAACAACATCAAATGGACGACAAACGACAGATCCGATTCATTGGACTACGCACAATCAAATGCGGACCAAGAGGGGGAGACATAACAGAGACTGCGCCAGGAGGAAGCAAAACTTATTAGCCATTTCAGATATACCAAAATTGGGTTAAACTCTAACCATGATTTCACTGTTTTCTTATAACATGCATGTTCTTAAGCATCCTCCTACATCTCTCTTTCTTCCCCCTTTGTTTGTACCCCTGCCTTTCCCCCACCCCTTCCTCATCATCTATTGGGATTGAATTTCTCAGGTCCTTTCCCTTCATTCCCCACCATTGCTCTTCACCACACGTGCGTAACTCTACCAACATGACAAACCAGGTTTGTCATCCTTGGACATCCAGACCACAACTGTGGCTCAATTCATTCATTCATTCATTCATTCATTCATTCATTCATTCATTCATTCATTCATTCATCCCTTGGTAACCCCCCTGCTCCATCTGTTGGTTTTTGGCATCCTTGTCACCTTTATCACATTATGTATAATGGTTTTCATTTCTCAACATGACTTCCATGTGAGATGAGAGCAACGCTGCTTATTTGTATACTACAATAGTGTAAACAGCAAATTAGCCCAAGGGACAAATCCATGCCATTAACAAAAAGAAATTTCTCCCCAACCACAATACAGAAAAAAGAAAGGGAACACTAATCCCATGGGCATGCGCAAAGATGCTCCCTATTGTGTCTCCTATGCGAGCATGCGCTCGCAGCGACAGCATTCGCGGCACGCACATGCTGCGCAAACGTTTCTGCAGAGTCACAGCCATATAATGCAAAGCTCTCTCTGAGCTCCGTGACCTGCAGAAGAGCTATCCGCACTCAGAAGGCAACAGATAAGAGGCTGGACTGCACAGACCATGGGTCCCCTTCGCAATTGCTCTATTCTCCAATTCCTACACAATAATAGATCCACTGCAATTAATTTCAAACGAACGGCCAGCATGCCACAGCCATTTATTCACAAGCATAAGACTTACTTGAATTGTCACCTGCAATGGACCTCCGGTTTTATTGGCAATAAGGACCGGACAGCCACCTGCAAGCGGACCACATGAAACTACTATTATTTACAATTGTCCTACGTGGTTTCACCTCAGCAGCAAACCCACAGGCCGGACTTACCTGGAGCACCTAGCGGCACCTGCTAATCCACTTAATGATGAAGCACACGTAGCAAGTGCCACAACAGACACCTTCCTCGTGCCATAACTGAATTTTAACTATAAGCACCCAATCTTCACCACTTTCATCCCTGCTAGTACTCCATATCCCCAAAACAGATCCACAAATTGACAAACACAACCTTATTGGGTAATTGGGTTCCTTGCCTTACCAGGCTAGGACTTGCATATACGCAACAGCCATTTTCACTTTCACTTGCCAAGAAGGCCCGTTAGTACCCACTGACGGTCCTCCTTGGTTTTGGCGCAACCCTTCTTCGAACATCCATACCCGGTCAGTACAAAGACCATTCAGCTCACTCCCTTTCTTAAGTTGCCAAGTAACTTACACCCTATGTGCAGCAAATCACACAATGTATTTCCCTCTAGCCTTAGGGATCCTACAAGCTTGATAAGGAACAGTGCCAACCGGCAGTTTAAACGAGATGGGTTAACATTCCCCCAGATATACTACTCTTGGTAAGTTCCCTCAATGGGGCAATATATTCTTTCAACCATATTTTGCTAAAACAAAACCCTTTGCCTTGAAGGACATACAACTAATTTGCTTCCTTTTCTTGTTTCCCTTCCTCCACCTTCTTTCTCCCTCTCTGACCACTGCATTTATTTTCTGCAATTAGTTACGCCTTGTTGCTTATCTGAACTTATTGCCATTATGTCACTAACATAATCTAAATCCTAAAGCAAATGTGTATTGAACTTACTCTCACATTATCACTTTCCTCACCACTATGTCACGTTGGCCACTCCTGTCACCTCACTACCTTGTGAAAACATTAATGTGATTTCTGTGACCAACAATGTATAAATCTCAGCCTTGATAAAGACCCTTTTGGGTTGAAACACGTGTCGGCTGACCACCTTCCTGTTACCATATGTCCACACTTTGGACAATATAAACCACATGTGAAGACACAGCAACCTGCGCGAGATCCTTCTCATTTATAAGGGTCAAAAAACGACTTAACCTACTGCAATGTAACCAGGACTCCTTTGTATGATAATATTAGAAGGGTGATCCACTGAATGGAAAAAGTGGGGGGGGGGGGGGCAGCAGTGTTTCTTTCCTTAGATGCTGAGAAAACATTTGACCGCATAGAGTGGTCGTTTTTGTTTGCTACACTAGAAAGGGTGGGTTTTGGCAGCCACTGTTTGCGAATGATTAGCGCTAATTACAACACCCCATCAGTGTGTATATTGGTTAATGATGCGTTATCAAAGAAACGCTTACACACCAGAGGAACTAAATAGAGCTGTCAGCTTTCCCCTCTCCTTTTTACTTGTAACCATTTTTAGCAGGGATAAGATTCGAAAAGGACAGTAAGGGAATTCCCTTTGGGGGGGACGAGCATACGATTTTAGCATTTGCAGACAGCATGTTGCTAACCTTGGCATCCACCCTCCCTTCTCTTATTGCTGTTCAAAGAATTTGGCATATTTAGGAAGGTGGCGGGTCTCAAGATTAATGTGGACAAGTCAGAGATTCTCAATCTCTCTTTGACGAAACCAGTACTTCAGATTTCAAAGTGCTCTTCTCCTTTGAAGTTGGCGACTACAGATATTAAGTATCTGTGAATGATGCTTACTAAAAGCATCACAAATGTATACTCTGCCAACTTTCAACCCATACAGCAGAAACTTAAGGGTGACCTTTCAAGATGGGGCCCTTTTCTGATCTGGTGTATGGATATGATTGTAAGCGGGTAAAACAATGATGCTACCGAGGGTGCCCTCCCAATTCCTGTGGCAAGGGTCTTCTTTAGAGATCTGAACTCCATGGTGATGAAGTTTATATGGAAAAATAAAAAAGACTGGCTTACAAGATTTTAATAGCGCCCAGAACAAGGAGTGGGATGGCGCTTCTGGACTTTATGGTTTATTATGAGGCAGCACAAATATGAGTTATATGCAAATGATTCAAGGGGGAATCATGAAAGACATTGGGTGAAAATGGACAAAGCTGTGGTGAGAAAACCTTTAATTGAGGTTCTGTGGCTTTGTGCTTCAGATAGACCACATGATGTGTGTCCGGGTCCGATTACCAACATAGTTGGGACCAGGTGGGATTTGCTTTTTAAAAAATATGGGATTACATCCCCCACCCATCACTGTTTACCCCTTTATTTTAAAATCCTGCGTCTTCACTATGCAAGGATTCATTGGCTTTCATAAAGTGGGAGACTGTGGGATGCCACAGATTAAAGGATTTGTTTGATTAGCCAGAGGCGAAATCCTTTGAGGAATATAAACAAACATTCTTACTATATGATAAAGACTGTCTTTACTATTTACAGATTAGACATTGGGTTATGAGGCAGGAATATAAACGAGCTGCCACCCTTCCCTTTAACATGTTGGATAATGTTATACTATCCCATAATGGTGCAAATTTCTTCACTGTATAAAATTCTCATGGACTGTAAGAAAGAGACAAAATAGTTATATATGACCAAATGGGAAAGCATGCTGGCACGAGAAGTACCTAGAATGAGGTCTAAATGGTTATGGGAGAATCTTCCCAACATGAGAAGACCTATCCAAATCACAGAAATGTGTTATAGAAGAACAAGTTACTCTCTTACCTGGTAACGTTCTTTCGATGGGATGGTCCGACGACGTATTCCATATCTATGACAGGTAATGTCCACAGCTGTGCTGCTTCGGAAAATGTTCGGCGTCTGCGTCGATTACGTCGATGCGCCGTCCCCGAGGACCTCCTCCGACGGCCGACGTCACCCGATGTGATAAGTAGGACGCACAATGCCCGTAGCCTCAGTTGTAGTTTTTTCCCCCAGAACGTGTGACACCAGTTTTCTACCAGTCAGACACACCAGGCCTTGCGGAACGCAAGCTGCAATCGCATAAGAAATGCTACAGCGGGGATAGTAGGGAGGGAGCGATATGGAATACGTCGTCAGACCATGCCATTGAAAGAACGTTACCAGGTAAGAGAGTAACTTGTTCTTCGAGGGGATTGGGTCCTCCGACGTATTCCATATCTATGACAGACTCCCAAAGCAGTACCAAGCAAGGAGGTGGGAAAAGAATTTAGAACACAAATTTAGCATGCCCAATCAAATTGCGGAATAAAGGACTGCCTTGCCAAAGGCCAGATCCTGCCCTCGGATGGAATCGAGGGAGTAGTGACGTACAAAAGTATGTACCGAAGCCCAGGTGGCTGCATCACAGATGTGACAAATAGGAACACCCCTCTGCAGGGCAGTAGACGCAGCCACTCCCCTGGTACAATGAGCCCGCAAGCCAGCCGGAGGGTCCTTACCCACCAAGCGATAACACTCGGAGATAGCTAAAATAATCCAACAAGACAAAGTCTGTTTTGTCACAGCTTGTCCTAAACGCTTTCCAGCGTAACCAATGAAAAGTTGATCGTCCACTCTCACCCGGGACATGCGCGAAATATAAAAGCTCAACGCTCTCCTAGGATCAAGCCTATGGAGCCTCTCCTCTTCCTTACCAGGATGTGGAGGAGGATAGAACGCCAGAAGAACAACCTTCTGGCTCAAATGAAATTCCGAAACAACCTTCGGAAGAAAGGAAGGACGAGCTCGAAGGACAACCCTGTCCTTATGAAACACAGTGAAGGGTGGCTTAACTGAAAGTGCCTGTAACTCACTCACTCTGTGAGCGGAAGTAACCGCAACCGAAAACACAGTTTTCAGAGTTAACAGTCTCAAAGGGCAAGTATGCAAAGGCTCAAATGGAGCACCCATAAGAAACTTCACAAGGTTCAAATCCCAAGCGGGCACCAGAAAAGGTGACGGAGGGAACACATTAGTGAGCCCTTTCAAAAACTGAGAAATTAAAGGAATCTTAAAATAGGAACATTCTTCAGACGAGCGCTTAAAGATGGACAGCGCTGCCAGGTAACCTTTAATGGTCCCCACTTGCAAGCCCCTGTGGGCCAAGGAAAGCAAAAAAGACAGAACCATGGGAATGTCACACTCAAAAGGATCCACATTCTTAACTCTACACCAGTCGCAGAACTTCCGCCAACGGAAACGGTACAGAGACTTAGTTGCCGGCCGCCTGACCGAGAGCAACACCTCCATCACGTCTTCATGGAGGTCCCAATCCTTATACCTCAACCTTTCAGAAGCCAAGCATGAAGGTTGAGGGATTGGACCTCTGGATGGAGAACCTGACCCCCCTCCCGTGAGAGCAGATCGTCTCGGTAGGGAAGACCACGTGGAGGGCAGATGGACAAGTCGAGAAGGTCCGGGTACCACGTCCTCCGGGTCCACGCCGGAGCAATGAGGATCATCCGGGAACCGAACCTCCGTAACCTCAGCAACCTCAGCAGTACTTGCGGGATGACGGGGACTGGAGGAAACGCGTACAGCAGTGGGAATGACCACTCCACCACGAACGCGTCTCCTAAGGCTCCTTTTGGAGGAAATTCCCGCGAGCAGAACCTTTCGCACTTCCGGTTGACACTGGAGGGGGAGAGATCCACTTGAGGGGTCCCCCAAAGGGCAAAGATCTCCAGGAGAATCTCCTGAGCCAGCTCCCACTATGAGAGATCGTGCTCTGCCTGCTCAGAGCGTCCGCCGTCTCGTTGTCGTCTCCGGCCAGATGAACAGCCGAGATCGAAACTTCCTGCTGGATGGCCCAGAACTTGAGCTGCATCGCCTCCCTGCACAGAGGAAGTGACCCTGCCCCCACCCTTTTTGTTGAGGTAGTGCATGGCCACCGTGTTGTCCGTTCGAATCAGGACACTCTTTCCTTGCACAGTCGTCAGAAAAGCCTTCAGGGCTAGCCTGACGGCCCTCAGCTCCAACAAATTGATATGGAGTCTGGATGCGTCTGTCACGATCGTCACCTCCGGCCAGGGCAGCCAAAATGGGGCCCCCTTCATCAGATTGCCTTCGACTGCCCACCACAAAAGGTCCTGGGCGACTGAGGGCGGCACCTGAACAGGGTCTGACATCCTGCCGGAGGACTGAGACCACTGGAGCTTGAGTGCCCATTGCAAAGATCTCATCCACAACCTGGCCTCTGGCACCAGAAGAATGCAGGATGCCATGAGGCCGAGCAGTCTCAAGAACTCGGACGCTGGGAGAGTCTGGGCAAGTTGAAACTTGTGCACCATCTGCTGAATGTGAAGAGCCCTCACCTGAGGAGGAAAACACAGCCCCAGGGATGTGTCAAGCACTGCTCCGATGTACTGGAGCCGCTGTGTTGGCGTCAAATGGGACTTCTTTAAATTGAGGGAGAAGCCCAGCTTGTGAAGGGAGTGGCAGGTGACGGACAGATGATCCAGGACTTGCTCGGGAGAGCTCCTCCTGATCAACCAATCGTCCAGTTAGGGGTAGACGTGAATCCCCCCCTTTCCTGAGATGCGCTGCCACCACCACCACCACCACCACCATGAGCTTGGTGAAAACCCTCGGGCGGAGGGCAATCTGAACGACAGGACCCGAAACTGAAAGTGCGAGTCGCCAACCGCGGACCTCAGGTACTTCTTGTGCTTGGGATGGATCGGCACATGGAAGTAAGTGTTCTTGAGGTCGAGAGACACCAACCAGTCCTGAAGTTGAAGGGCCTGGAGGACTTGTGAGAGAGTAACCATCTTGAACTTGTCCTTCCTTAGGAGTTTGCTTAAACCGTGCAAGTCCATGATGGGTCTCAATCCCCCGTCTTTCTTCGAAATCAAAAAATAAGGGGAATACCATCCCTTGTTCCTCTCCGCTACAGGCACCAGTTCTATGGTGCCTTTCTCCAGCAGGGCTTGAATTTCCTGCGCAAGGAGCGGATCCGGACTCTTCAAAGAGGTTCCCAGGTGGATTGTCGTGAGGCCTCTGCCGAAAAGGAAGACAGTAGCCGTGGGTTATGATCTCCAGAACCCACACATCTGAAGTAATGGCACGCCACTCTACAAGATGCTGCGCCAGCCTTCCCCCAAACCGGCGAACCATGGGACCTGGCCTCATGACTGAGTAGTAGCGGCTGCGGCGTTGCCCGAGGACAAAGAGGCAACTGCCCGAGTGGCCTTGGCACCTCAAGTACCCCGTTTTCCACCTCTGGCACTCTTATGGTGGCCTCTTTGACTGACAGCTCCTCTTGCTTTACTGAAGGACGAGTAATAGCGAAAGGAACCTCCCCTCCATTGTTGTCCCCTAGGACGAAAAGGCAGAGGTTGTCGAACTGCAGTGCCCAACAACTTCGCTGCAGCTTTGGAGGTCTGCAACCTCTCAAGGCTCTCGTCAGCCTTGGTGCCAAAAAGATGTTCACCGTCAAAGGGCATGTTGAGGAGCCAGGACTGCACATCAGGAGCGAACCCAGACTTCCGCAACCACGCAAACCTGCCTATTACGGTGCTCGACGCCATGGACCGGCAGACACAATCTGCTATGTCCAAACCCGACTGAACGGCCTCACACATGGCATCCTTGCCATCCTGAACCATAGCAAGGAAACCATCCCGTTCGTCCACTTCGGGAATATGTTCAGTCGCTAATGCAACACAGTTCCACAGAGTGTGTGTGAAACGAGACAAGGCACATACGGAGTTGGCCGCCTGAAGCGCCATACCCCCTGAAGACAACACTTTCTTCGCCCAGCCGTCAAAACGTTTGTCGTCCCTATCCGGATGGATGGTAGGATACGACACCTGCTTTGCCGGGGCCGTAGCCGCCTGCACCACCAAACTCTCCGGAGTGGGGTGCCTGGACAAGTAGCAGGGGTCGCTACTGGCTGGACGGTATTTTCGCGGCAAAGACTTGCCCACTGCCGGGAGACTCTCCGGAGCAGTCCAAGCCGCCACCACCCTTCTCTGCAGAGCCATATGAAACGGCAGTACCGGGTCAGTGGGGGGACCAAGATCAAGGATGTCCGTGAGATCATCCTGAACGAACTCCCCTGGGGGAGCCGACCATCCCAAGTACTCGGCGACCCGAGACATAAGGCGCCGGTACGAAGAATCGGCATGAGTGCCAGGCTCCGGCCAACAAAACTCAACCTCCGGAGAGGTGTCCAGTCCACTGGCATCATGCAGTGACTGCCTCAGGTCATCAAATTGGCTATGGCTCGAGAGAAGATCATCTGGCACCGGAACCGGAACCAAGCCTTCATCAGAGCCTTCATCACCCTCTGAAATGTACTCCAGGCAGTGAGAGGAAGACACCTGGGGACCAAAGCTATGCCCGACCTTAGCCAGAGCCTTTCTAGGGGCTAACCCCGTGCCACGGGGCCCCTCCGACACCACCGCCTCAAAAGGCGTTGAGGGCGCTGAACAAGTCGACGCTGGCGTCGAGAGAATCAGCGTCGACGTCAGCTGCAGCGCCGCCAGCATCGACGGCGTCGACACAGGCCTCGAAGCCGGAGCTCCGAGCGTGTCTCTCGACGACCTAGGCGCCAACAGTGTCGACGACCCCCTCGGAGGCAGAGCCTCGAGAGAGATCGTCGACGACCTCTGCGCCACAGGTGACGTCTTCCTCGAAGACGGCACAGGATCACGCAGTCTCGAGCGCGTCGAGGACCTGGAGCGGGCATGGAGAGAACTGCTACCCTTGTCCGAGCGGGACCTCTCCCGCAAGCCGTGCCGACCACCCGAGCCCGAAGGCGTACGAGAGGTGTCTCTCGACCGGTGCTGTCCGACCCCACTCGGAGGTGCGGACGGACCGGTGCCCTGCGATTCAATAATCGCCAACATCTGCTCCCTGAAGGAAGCCCATTCCTCCAGTGTCGCTTGCATGGTGGGATAAGCGACCCGCCGACGGGCGGAGTCCTCGAAAGAGGACTGGGAAGGCGACCGATACCGGCGCTTCCGGGAAAACCTCGAAGAGGCAGAGGAGTGGCGAGACCGACTCCTGGAAGGTGACCCACTGGACTTCCGACGATGACGCGTAGAGTCGCCTCTCGAGCCAACTGTCGAAAGCCCCGTAGAACTCGACTTCCGGGACTTAGACACCCGACCTACCAAAAGCTTCTTCTTGCGTTCCCGCAAGGCCTTTGCCGTGAGCGACTGGCAGTCGACAGTCGTCCGTATCATGGGCCTCCCCGAGGCACCAGAGGCAGGCGTCGTGCGAGTCCGTGACCGACATCTTGGACCCACAGTCCCCGCATTTCTTGAAGCCCGGACGCGGGGTTGAAGACGAAGTAGACATCGTCACGAACAGGTTTTCACAAAAACTGAACAGGTTCAAAGAACTGAGAAGAATACAACAAACTCCAAAGAGTCGATGTGTACCAAGATTCACGAAGCAAACACGTTCACGGAAAAAACGGAACTAAGGCTACGGGCGTTGTGCGTCCTACTTATCACATCGGGTGACGT
This sequence comes from Ambystoma mexicanum, assembly GCF_040938575.1. NCBI lineage: Eukaryota > Metazoa > Chordata > Amphibia > Caudata > Ambystomatidae > Ambystoma > Ambystoma mexicanum. The sequence continues at coordinate 1,343,788,923 of NC_090922.1, forward strand.
CGGCTGTCGGAGGAGGTCCTCGGGGACGGTGCATCGACGTCATCGACGCAGGACGCAGGAGCTGAAAATGTTCTGAAGCAGCACAGCTGTGGACATTACCTGTCATAGATATGGAATACGTCGGAGGACCCAATCCCCTCGAATGGCATAATACTTCCGATAGGATTCATGCAATGATTCCCAATACTTTTACGAGGTGTTGGAAACAACTCTGGGGTACGGGAAATTGAAAACATGTATGGTGGAATTGCCCCAAGTTGAAACAATTTTGGAACATCATTCTGTCTCAAATAAGTATGATTGTTGGATCCCAGCAATGTACTACGATAGAAGAAAGTTTATTAGGATCGATTGATCCATAAGGGGAACCCTATGTTGAGTAACGGTTGAAGTTATTGATGTATGTGTTGTTACAGGCCTGGCTCTTAGTTGCTCAAACGTGGAAAAGTTTTGCATCTCCCAATAGCCATAATTGGATTAGAAAGATATGGGAGTTTATGGCTCTAGAATGGGTTACATATTTGATTCAATTGGCATTTGCAGCATTTTACTTGAATTGGGGTCCGATTATTGATTATTTAAAAAGACTATATTGTGTGGTTTTGTCCACAAAGACAATCTTTTGGACTTTTCATGTAGCTGACGTATAAGGTGAGTGAGTGAGTAAACTTTATTGATCAGATTTCGCCATTAAAATACTTCTTTAAACACATCATAGCAAAATCAAAAATGTATACAAAATTTAAAAACACAATGTTAAAAAGAGAATTCTCCCCACATCAAATTCAATCTAATCGAACGTCTTCTCAGGGCCTTGCTCCCGTAGGTACCCAAGTAAAAAATAAAGTCACGGTCTGGACAGTTCCAAATAAAATAAAATGCTGCTTTGCAGTCGCTTATCCGATTTTCCAAGAAGAAGAGCCTTAACAAATGAAATTCACAAATCTAGGTACCACCTTCATATTAGCAGAAAATGCTTAACATCCTCCCTTTCTATTCGCCCACACATTCTTTTTTGATGGGTCTCCCAGTCTCTGATTGGTGCTGTCTTTTAGGGGTAACATGTTTAAACGCACTAATAAAATAGAGCGCCTACATTTGGGAGAGAGGATACCACACACAATGCCCCCCTGCTCAGCATTAAATCACATAGCCGAAAACAGATCCACAGAGCATAAGGCCTGAAACGTGTTCCATTCCTGAATCAGTTCCCTGCTAATTATCCCCTCTTTAGCCCTTGATTTTCAGGCTCAGGTCTCTTGCTGAGGTCAGGAACTCAATCCCTGCTGTCAGTCTATTAAAAACCTCCCGAAACCACTTAAACAGAAATCCGAACCTGCCATCTCCGATAACAGGCACTGAATATTGTCATTTTTCAGGGGTACCTGCGGAAGAAAAGTGTTGCATCTCCTACTAGCCATGATTGGATTAGAAATATAAAGGGGATTTATGGCTCTAGAATGGGTTACATATTCGATTCAATTGGCAAATGCAGCGTTTTATTCGAACTGGGTTCCGATCATTGATTATTTTAAAAGACTATATTGTGCTGTTTTGTCCACAAAGACAAACTTTTTGACTTTTTATGTAGCTGCCGTCTAAGATGTTTTATTGTATTCTGCACAATGACTTTTACCTCCGGGCGTTTGGGAAGAGAGTGGGAATTGAGTTTTTTTTGTATGTTTTGTTTTTTGGGAAACGAAAAAAATGTAATAACAGAAATGAATAGAAATGCAATCAATACATCTGCAATTGCCAGAACCAAAACAAGTGGCAGTTCAGAAATTGAAAATCAACATGCTAAATGCATGTATCACCTTACAATGCCTTTTCTCACTATAAACAGCATTCTGGACACTGAAGAAAATAAGTTTGATACTTGAGTCACTAACTGTAAAATGAAAAATACTAACAGGACATTTTCTAAGACATTTATTAAGATTCATAAAAGTAACCCCTTGACGTCAAAACAGGTGGTGCACAAAAAAGGAGAATGCATTCTAGTAGGTGTTTCCACACAAAAATTGCTGAGAGGACAATTCCAAATTCCAGGCTGCCCATTAACCCTGCCGCATTTTCATTAAAGCTATTTTCTGCGATTGAGAACTTGCTACAAGCACAGAATTGTCAGGCCAGCATAATCAATTATTTCCATCAGACAGGCAGTGCACTTTACTCAGCAGACTGAGACATTAACAAGAGCACTATGTTTGGAGGTGCTTAGCCAGGCACAGATGTATCATCTACTGCGGTGGACGTTTTACAAATAATTTAAGGGAAATAAAAAAAACAGTGGCAACGCAGAACAGTGAACAAAAGAATTATTCCTCACATGATACATTTTTATCAATCACTTATAGAAAGAAAAATACGTTAATCCGAGCAGCAGTCTCCTAAAAGAAGCCATGCATTTCTATTGTTCACTGGATAATGACTAAAATAAAGGGACTCTTATATTTTGGAGTTAGGTGTGAAGATTCTGAAGTAGATGTGTGCCCAATATGAAACCAAAGTTTAGAAACAACGCATTTCATTATTAAGAATGACATACTTCATTATTTTTTTTACATATCGTAGTTAGTGCGAGTTTTTTTTTTCAAAAATCGCTTTGCCAACAAAAGAATACCTTGATACGAACGCACTTAGAACGGCCATTCCAGGAACGAATACACTAGTGAGTGTTGCATGCAGAAGGGACGAGGAGACGTTCACATGATCTTACCCTTTCTCCCAGTTAACCATAGCATGCAATGCCGAAACATGGCAGTGACAGATGGCATTTGGTGAAGTTGGACAAACAGCAGGAAGAATAATGACAGAGAAATGATAGCACGGCAGACCGACACATGGACGATGAAATGAATGCAATTTCTTTTCTTCCCGTGGGGGCCGGGGTGAGGGGTTGATTTAGGTGGGCGCCGAATGTGGTCGCTTCTCATCCAAAATATATTATACAAGTCAGGCTTGCAAAATGGTAAAACTGCAGTGCCACCCTCGCAACAGGCTTGCGTCTCCCTGCATACAGTCCGGCCAAGTGGCTATCCTCGATCAAAAAGATCAATATTGATACACAAAAACAACCCATCAGCACCAGCGGACAATGCTCTCGCGTGCCTTTCATTCGTGCTTTAAATGTTTAATCTGCGAATCATCCCAAAGATCGTCTTTTGAAGTACATAGTCACCTACTGCACACTTAAATCCCTGCGTGCACGTCAGCCCTGCGCTGCGCTCCGAGTCGGACTGAAAACTTGAACCATCTAAAACAAAATACCGCAGCAAATCAAGAGAGTAAAGACAGAGGATAGGCGTGCAATCAGCGTCCCGCTCACCCTGGAAATGGAAGGTCTTCTGGTCAACCGTTATGGTGAAGGTGCTGTCGTCCTCGTCGTCTATACCGATCACGGCACCCTGTGGCAGAAACAGAAGAGACCCTGATTATGCGGCAGGCACGGACATAAGCAGGCAGCATACACGCTATCCAACGGAATGAAGACGGGCCGTAGCAGGAGGCAGGCTAGGAACTTCCCTACCTGCTGACAAGGAATTCCCCACTCCAGTAAAAAGATGCAACGGCCCATTCCCACACCCCACCCACTATAAAACACAGTTTCTAGATTTGTTTAAACGTTGTGCATTATTTTTAATTCACTGCATTTGAATCAAAAGTCAATACTAGCATATTAGCCTGCGTTGCATCTAGATGGAATTGTGAATGTTGGCATGTCCACACTTATATAGAATTGTAAATAAATATTAGCATGTCCACACTTGGATAGAATTGTGAACATTAGCCTGCGTTGCATCTAGATAAGATTGTGAATGTTAGCATGCCCACACCTAGATAGAATTCTGAACATTGGCCTGCGCCGCTTCCAGATAGGATTGTGAAGGCCAACAAGTGCCACGCTTAGCTAAAACTGTGAATGTCAGCATGCTAAAGGTCAGGTAACCCACTAACCAATATAACCTCAAACTCTGCATACCTATCTCACTCAAAAACTCACACAACCATCTCTCGCACCACAAGCCGCATGCACTTCACAACACTGCAACAACACAAGCCGGAGCAACAGCACACGCGGACTGACACCGATCCAATACCCGCACCAAAGCTCAGCACCCGATGTATACAGAGTTGAAGCTGCCAACAGAACATCACTCCTCACACTATCCTACTCCCGCTTCACCTTACTAACCCATCCCATCTCATCGTTTACAGATCCGCCAGAGCGCCCGGGGACCAATTCCGTTGGTGACGGTGCGCGGTACAAATACTTTTAACATTTAACATTATTAATCAATTAACAATTCTGTGTGGTGCGTAGTTAATGTTCCATGGGATAAGATGCCATGAAGCGCAATGCATTCAATAGTACGTACACAGTTGACAACGTGCAGCTCGTTTATTCACTACAGTAATCTGAACAGTGTTCATAAAATATTGCTCCAAGTAAATTGCATATAATCTTTGGGTTTAGAACCAGTAACAATTATTTCAAGGCAAGTAATTTACCAAACAAGTTCCTTAAATAACCCGATCTTCACAGACACATTCTTCCCCCAAAGTTCACGAGGCCCTAACGCTGCAATAAGCCGTTCAGAAATACGACAGGTAAACAGGTTCTAACCTTGGGTGAAGGGGGTGTGAGCATTTCACCTAGGAAATTAACAATTAACCAATGCAAATCCACACACTTTGATACACGTGCTTGTTAATACACGCCAGAGGTTCCAAATTACACGCAAAAGCAGTCAGTGCATCTAAAATCTTCTAAAAACATTGAGCTATTTAGCACCACACTCCACAGCTAATCCAGGAACGAATGTACATATTTTAGAATGTACTAAGGCAGTGGCGTAACTCAGTGAGGCAGCAAGCCGTCACATAAGCATCATGTGGATACAATGTTCATAACAATAAAACTTTTGCGGAAAACGTTGAAATAAAAATTCAATTAAAAGAATGTAAAATCAAAGAGGAAAAAGGAGAGAAAGGTAAAAACACTATGTATTTTAGCCAAATTTGGTCTGGAAAAATAATCTTTTCAAAGCCCTTACACCCCTAATACTGAATGCACGATCTTTAGCCAAGCACGCTGTTTCCCGTTACGACCTGCTAACTGACCTAGGGCCCGACCTGCTCTGTGTCACCGAAACGTGGCTAAAGGACACCTCTGGACCTACAGTCAAACAAGATGGCGATTGAAGAATCCGTCGGCCGGGGTCTGGAATAGATGGCAGTCGCAGTACGGTAGGATGTACCTGTTTTGAAAACCTAAAAATTGAAATTAGTCTCGCCAGCCGATCTTTATTACTATTATTCATTTTATTTATTAGGGCCGAGGTGAAACTTTTTTGCTTGCGAGGATAGTGCAATGGAGTATGTTCGGCTATAAAAGCAATGCGAAAACGGACTAAAGAAATCAAGGTTAACACACAATGTAACGATTTATTAACGTTGAACCACTGAGAAACGACTGTCTACATGCGTGTCGAATGGGCAAATGCATGCCCATGTGCCCGGTAGAAAGACGATCCCACAAATGTTTTACTTGATCTTCATTGTAATAATTGTAATATGCCACACAGAATGAACAAGTACAACTTAACCTGTCTTTAACTGAACGCTATTGTTATTATATTCCGGTATAAAATCGTCTAAAGATTTACTTACATTATATTTGCCATTTCCATTGTCTCTGCGTAATGCAGTCCGTAAATCCCACTCTGTTTGTGGCAATGATTTTTCATATCTCTTTATCCTGCAGCTCCTGCCTTTCTTGATCGGCTACTCGTTGTTGCCTAATTTTGGAAGGGGTAAGTATGGGGAGAACCAGGGGTTGCGCACTCGCTGGTCGCCGCACCGGCAGCACATACATACATGCTCATAAATGTTGTCGTTTCTCCAGCCTCCGGGCTAGATAAAGGGTTAACCACAGACATACACCACGCCCTTCGAAATTGTGATGCTTTACGTTTAATGGTTGCCGCGTCATTGCAAAGTTGCAATTGCTTGAAAATAGTAACCTGTATACTGGCTGCAATGTTGCGTTTCCCAGCACAGCCTCCAGTGGCTCAAGCGGTAAGTGCCCGGTCTTGCAATACGGGAGACCGGAGATCGAATCCAGGGTCCGGTATCTCTTGAGGATGTTTTTATCGTTGCTTGGCCATGCTGCAGGCTTTTGGCAATTCCTTTTGTGTTTGATGGCCGCCGCGCAAACAAACGCTTACTTACGGAATTTGAGAGGCTTCAGTTATGTGCATTTGGTATTTTGATTATGTCAATAAAAGCCAATAGACACCAACAAAACCGTCAGTGTGGCATGGGTGGGGGGCAGAGCAATTACTCTGCTCCAGAAAGCCCTCGCCACTCTACCTTGCCTCTCCATAACGTAGACTACCATAGTTTTACAACTTGCATGCTTAGAGAGATTTGTTAACGTCAGCCTAAATCCATTCTTGGATGAGCTATAAATGTTGCATTGCACAACGCACTAACATACACGCCGATGTTAGAATGTGCCACACACTGCTGAAATCTTAGCTTGCATCACATGTGATTGTTAGCATATGCCACACTTAGATGAATTCTCAAGTTTAGTCTGCGCCAAATCTAGACAGGATTGTGATTGTTAGCATATGTGATTCTTAGCATGCACCACACTTAGAATTCTGAACCTAGCTTGTGTCGCATCTAGATAGAAATGTGACTGTTAGCTTGTGCCACACTAGTATGGAAATCTGAACTTTAGCTTGCGTCGCATCTAGACAGAAATGCGACTGTTAGCATGTACCGCACCTATATGGAATCCCACAATTGCAAGGACAGCGATGCCAACTAACCAACCAACTAACAATTCCATCCCTCTGCATACACTTCTCAAACTATAACCAAACACAACCACAAGCCTTAAACACAGCAATCCGCACAAACTTCACAACAATGCAACAACAAAACAAACCACACAGACTTGCACAACAGCACACGATGACTACGGACCATGAAACACCTCAAGCCCAGCCAACGGAACCACCGGGCTGAGGCTGCCAACAGCACATCACTGCTCTCTTGCACTTTTCCAGCTTATTCCTACTAACCCACCCCCTCTCCTCCCCTTTTTCAGAGCCGCCAGAGCGTCAAGGGACCACTTCGGTGGTGATAGTGCACGGTACAAATGTCCTTTAACATTAACATATACAGAAACTAACATGAAACTCTGTGTAGTTTCAGAATTTTCAGCCTTATCGACTCTTACGTTATTGCAGCCCTACTTCAAATGAAGTCCTTTCGGCATGGTCCCTGTCTCTCAAGGTCAAAAAACAATAGAACCTTATACTACCAGTGCGAGTCGTGGGACTCTCCAGCCCGCCAGCAAAAAATCAAAGCTGCTGACCTTCACTCTGCATGAGCATACATTCTTACTTTGCAACATCCCGTGTAAAGCCATCTGTGAGAACTTGAATTTTTGACTCCATCTTTGTACTAGGCCTCACTGTGCTAATGCGAACTGGCTTCTCTCCCATCTGCAACGCCTCGCTTGGCGCGTTCCAAGGCCCCCAAGTTTGTCCTTGTTGTCCGCAAGCTTTGCAGCCTTAGAGAACCATAACTATGGAGACATTGACTTTTTGGGGGAAGGTGAGGAAAAGTATAAAGTACCCGAGGAGTTGAGTTGAAAGTGAGATTTATTGTTCGTTTTATTATTTGTAATGCGCAAGCCTCCCCATTGGTAACAGTGCGCAGCATATACATGTGATTGCAAAGCTTAGTTACAACAACAAAGATATATACATACACATATTGACAAGGTCAGGGATATGAGGTGAATAGAAAGAGAAGTCAAAGATGACACCCAGGTTGTTCGCCACCCAGGATGGTGAAGGGAGGGGTTAGGGTTAGCATACTTTGTATGTACACTGTACAATAACTTTTTTCAAAAAGACAATCAGATTATAATGATTTAAACCGGGGTTAGTATTTCTCAACGAGCTCTTCTTTGGGTGGACATGGCACAGTGCCAATGTCTGGTGGCAATGTATCTGTGCTCTGCACACAATCGCTCAAAATTCCATGTGTGTGCTTCTCTAGTACATTAACAATAAGGCCTTTAACAAAGTCGAACTCCATTTCCTCATATACTGGTTTGACCACCCCTTTCTTACTTCTTTTTACAAAGGCCGTAGTGTAGTGAAGCATCCCTACATTTCCCGTAGTCCTAGATTGTTCACGGCACACATTCTCGTTATGAGCCAAGACCGCTAGTAGAGTCCTATGTTTCATGCCCTGTATGCCGAAATGCAATCGCTTTGGCCTGTACTTTAGACACATATTGTGGAACACCTCCAAACCTCCTGTGTGACAGAATTCTGTCAGTCGCCTCAAATCTATTGATAGAATTTTATTAAGAACAATCTTCTCAATGGCTTTGTGTGTAGGTGAAGATGGAATCAACCACTTCTTCTTCTGTGCCTCCTCTGGGGACAAAGGCCCATGTTCACATTGGTGGAAATGTTGGTTTTCTGTCCAGCGGTGAAAGTTGGTACAGTGGTGCATCAGTGACCGCCATTTTTCAAGTAGGATTTCCACTGATCCTTCACAAGTTTTGGAGCTCCTCCACAGATGGTTTCTGATAGACTGGGACCACTGTGAAGTACTTTCCAAACCTTTTTTTTTCCCTGCAGCCGAGATTTTCTTATTGATTGATTTAGCAAGAAGCCATACGTCAAATTGATGTTTAATATGTTGGAACTGCTCTCTCATTGTCTTGGCTATTGAAACATGTCTGTCCGTGGCTATGAGGTCGATGTGCATTCCCCTCGATTGTAGATATTCCAATGATTTTATAAATCCTAGTTTCTCCATGGCCACTGAGGATTTACATTGGCACACCTGCACGCCTGAGATAGGTAAGTAGGGATAATATCTGGGAAGTCGACACAGAGAGGGACGGCCCTAGCGCCAATCTTCCAGGAGGATCCGCTAGGCCCTAAAGAATCTTCAAAACTGAACCCATTCTGACCCTTTGTATTTTAATAAACGCCCTTGGATTTACTACCGGAGTCAGCGTGGTTCTTTGTGACGGGCCATCCTGTCACAGCACGCAGGTTGACTGCCAGCAGGCAAGAGACATGGTCAAGGCAGACAAACGCGACCCAGTGAGAGACATCTAGGCAGCTGTGAAATCCACTGAACGTGAGGTACAGACATTTTCATACTTCTGGGAACTAATGCAGAGGCCTGGCTGGTAGATAGGCAGAAGGGGGAGAATAGTGCAACAACAATAGGCAAAGGACACTGCAATAATCTAGCTGCAACAGTCTGGGACCCGCATAGCATGCCAGGCCGGCAGACGGGAAGAGACAAGCCCCTGAAAGCAGGCATTGGAGCCACCCCGCCAGGGCTTTGGCGCTGCCCCGCACCTGGAGCGACTGACATCCGGAGTGACTGGAGGTAATCTTTGCCATCTAAGTCCCCCGAAGAACTTCAAAGGAGGACAGTTAAGCACAACGCCATTTCATGTACGGCAGGAGTGGTTGCACTCGGACTAAACAACCTAAACCTCTACAGGGCACTAGAGACAGGTTCTGCAAATACAAAAACAAACACTAAAACACCATGGCGAAAGCAAGCAAAGGCACAAAGTTGGTGACAAGGAAGTTATTTCTCCAAGATCGGAGGCAGAATAACTCAGCAGCTAAGGAGGAAAACAGGGAGAAAACCCTAGAGAAAAGGGTAGGAGATGGCAAACAGGATTCACTCACAAAAGATCTTTTTCTTGAAAACCCTCATCTTAAAAAAGGATATCACTGAAGTGGTCAAAATGGAAATATCCAAGTTATGTGCCAACTAGAAATTGCATAAAGAGGCAAAAAGGTTCCCAAACATGAAAGTGCAGTCTCAGGACTAGAAAACAAGATCCCAAGCTTAACCAAAGAAATTCATGATCTAGTCAACTCCACAAAGGCATTACAGAACAAAAGCGAAGACCTGGGAAATCGATCCAGGTGGGAGAACGGGAGAATAACATTCTTGTGAGTGAGCTGGAGGTAACAATATAAGGGGCGGTATGCTGGAGCTATTCCAACAGGTTCTGAAGAAGAATCCACAATCCAAGATAAGGCTCGACAGAGCTCATTGTGTGGGTACACAGAAAACCAGCAGAATCAACCAACCACATCTTAAACTAGTTCAGATACACAACTTCACATCACACCAAGCAATCCTAGCATAAGCCAGAATGCTTAGGAATGTCGACTTCAGAAATAGCACAATTCGAATCTTGCAAGAGGGGACTAAACCACGCTTACCTAAAGACATTTAATGTAACTGATCATAGACGAACGTAGGAAATACTATATAAAATGGACCTACCCATTTGGTCTTGAATTCAAGAATAAAGATAAAATCACTACAATTATCTCCGTACAAAAAGGAGCAAAGACGCTAGGATTTAAACTGAATCGGCAGAAAGAGGATATCTCCAAAAGAGATATACTGGGACTGGGGCCCTCTGACTGGCAGGAGATACAGTCAAGAAGCAACAGAAGATTAACCAGATCTTATTAACATGATTAACTCCATGATCACTCCCTCCCTGGGCAAGCTCCTGGAGAAACTGGCCATCTCCCAGCTTAATCTCCACACTGAATCTGTGGGTTGTCTTCATGACCATCAGTCTGGCTTCAGAGCTGCCAGAAGCACGGAAACTGCTCTCCTGAACATCCGTGAAGACCGGCTCTCCAACCTTGACTCCAACACCCCGTGTGTCCTTATCCTGCTTGATGGCTCTTCTGCCTTCAATACAGTCAACCATGCCATCCTGCTCAACCGTCTCTACGATAACCTGGATATCACTGGTCAGGCTCTGGCGTGGCTGACCTCTTTCCTTTCCGACCAACCCTCCCAGGTCCAACTTGGATCCTTCCTCTCCGATATCCTTTTCTCTACCTGTGGTGTCCCCCAGGGATCTAACCTCTGTCCCTGGCTGTTCAACCAATACCTAGCACTCCTAGCCCACCGCATCGCCGCTCTCTGTCCCAATTTTCAGTGCTATGCGGATGATACCCAGCTCATTTTCAGGCTACCCTCAGCCTCCTCCTCTCCTTCCCTCATCTCTGACTGTCTGTCTGTCTGCTATCCAGGAGTGGTGTGCCGCCAATGATCTCTGCCTTAATGCCAGTAAGACTGAGATTTTACTCATTGGCACACCCACTCCCTCCTTCCCTGCAGCTCTCTGGCCGGCCTCTCTTGGCCCTCTTCCTGTTCCCACCTGCAAGGCTAAAAACCTCGGGGTCATCTTCGACTCCACACTCTCATTCTCTCCTCACATCTCTAAGAAGTCACACTACCAGCTGCACCTCCTCAGACGTATTCCTCCTTTCCGCTCCTTCCCCCAGAAGCTCACCATCTCCAGAGCCCTGGTTCTCTCTGACTGGACTATTGTAACAGCCTCTATCTAAATCTGCCTGCCTCTACTCTCCACCCTCTGCAACTTATCTAGAACAGGACTGCGAGGCTTGTCCTTGGCCTCAAGCCCAGGGATCGTATCTCTCCAGGACTGAAATTTCTGCACTGGCTCCCAGTGGCTGCGAGGATTAAGTTAAAAACCCTCTGCATTGTCCACAAGGCCTTCTGGGGCCCAGGGCCGCAATACCTTCAACTCTCTCTTCCCAAATATCTACCTTCTCAAGCTCTTCGCTCATCCGCCTCCAACTCCCTCAGAGTCAGTCGCTTCCCCAAGCAATGAGTTGGTGGTTGATCTCTCTCTTCGGCAGGGGCCTCCCTCTGGAACAGCCTTCCTGCCTCCCTGAAACTTGGAGAACCATCTCCGGTTCCGGAAGCACATCAAAACCTTCCTCTTTGCTTCTGCTTTCTCTCCCCCTCTCCCCGGCTGAATTCCTGGTTGAAACTGCACTGGTTAACTGGCCAACCTTTCTGATCTCGGGCCCAGGCCCCGCCAATTGCACACCTGCACTGCCTCCCTGGCAACCCCCGCACATGGGGACTGTTCTGTATCCCTACAGTCCCCCTACCAGCACTTATGCCTGCTCTTACCTTGCACTTGCCACCATCTGGCCGTTCTATTATCTTATTTATTCTACTATCCCATGTACCGGACTTTTCCCTCTCCCTTCCCCCACGCATTTTTCCCTTTCCCCCTTCCCATTCACTTGTGCGATCTGAATGACACCTGGCCTAGTAAGATCGTCATCTGTCTTCCCTCTGTTACCCCTCCCCTGCCTCATCGCGCCCCGAAACACTTGTGTATAGGCGCCTTATAAATGCCATATCATATCATATCATAACATGGTCACATATAAATGAGAGAGATGGGAGAGGAGGGAAGGGCGGCAATAACTTGCCGGTGGATCCAAGCACAAGCAAGAGGTGGTGGGCACGGGTTGCAGATTTACAGATTTTGGGATATTGTTAGTAACATTGCAGCACAGACAGACCCACAGGGGAAAGTTATGTTAGAGGTGTATATATCATTATGTTGGATTCTTGGAAAGAAGGTTAACTCATGAATTTAGGTAAAACGAAATTAAGATTATGGGCAATGTCAGGGTCCTAAACACCCCAAATAATAGAACTCAACTGTTTAGTGATGTCCCAAACGAAGGAATATACTCCATAATGCTTTGCTTCAGTAAACTCATCTGAAACATGTTGACCGAATAAGATTAAGGCATAATCAGTATTCCAGCCAATTCCAGTCATCAAATACAGAAAAAAGGGTGAGAGTACCAATACTCCTCCATAAAAGAGTGAAACTAGAACTATAAGATGTATATAATGGCAAAGATGGAAGGTTTGAAGTGGTCATGGGCCTGGGAAACGAGAGTAGCTGACCAGAAGATCGGTATATGCACCCAATGCTGGCCAATAACAATTCCTACTATCAGTATCAAATAGATTGCACACTGTCCCAAATGGTAACTATCATCACGGGGGCCCTCAATTTAGTAATGCATGCAATGTTAGATAGATCGACTCAAGCCAGAACGGCACAGGTAAGGAAAGCCACATCTAAATTTAAAGACCAGTTATTCGAGATGTGCCTCTGATGTTGTGGGATGTTTTTACCCATGCATCCGTGCCCTACCACAAAAACTGTGCATTACTGGCATTGAAAACATCATGATGGCCAGAACTTCCCAGAAAATGCACAGGGAAATGCATGAAGAATAGGCTGCCACCCATTTGTGCCTATGTTGTGGGCACAGAAGGGCACTGCCTAAAACCACCATTGGGCTAATAGTGCATAGTGCTTGCAAAAGCGGAAATGCCCTAATCCATGAAGGAATCTTACACCACTGGAATTCATAAATTGGGCAAAGACTGATCTCTGTTCTAAATTTAGATATAAAAATCTCTACAAAGATTAAAGTAGCAGGACTAGAAATCCTGATGCAACGGATAATCAAGTCAGACTAATCAGGCTTTATAAAAGAAGGAAACCTGAGCAATAACGTTGGAAGTATTCTCCTCCCAGTGGATCAATTTAAAAGGGGGTCTAATCCATCAGTTATTATCCTGGGACAATGAAAAATCTTTTTACAGGGTGGATTGGACCTTTCTCAGGAAATTTCTGGGAAAACAGAGGTTTAGACCACACATTTATTTTTCTGATTTATATATATATTTATAAACATAATTATGGTAATTACATTTAAACAATCATAGTTAAATACAGAGAACCTGCAACCAGAATAACTATGAATGGCCCATTGACTAGCCCATCTCTTGTAAACAGGGGGTGCTCCCATTCTCCACTCCTCTTTGCCTGCATTATGGAACCATTTGCAGAGAGAATTAGAAACGAACCTGAGATAGCTGGGATAGAAATAGGCAAAATGGAGTACAAAATTAGTCTATTTGTAGAAAATGTTACCCTGTCACTAATAGACCCAAGTAACTCCATGCAGAACTGAACATTTACCTTCATGGTGATTCAGGTTCTCTTAGTTCAGGCTCTCCCTCCTTCCCAACTGGTTATGTTACACCTCGCATGCGGGATGGAAAAACTGGCTGCAAAAGATAGCGGTCACTAAGAATTTTGAAGGTGTGTGGCCTAAATCACGTGTGTGTCCCTCCACGTGCCGTGCCCACACCTTACCCCTATGTCACCAACGTTCCACACCAAGTTCCTGTGGTTCCGCCAATGTCGGTAGAATTTAAAATATATGCTTACTGTAGAGGATGGCTGGGTGAGTGTTGTGAAGGAGGGAGAGCCTGGACTAAGAGAACCTGAATCACCATGAAGGTAATTTTTAATTAGTCTTTTGTTCTGTCCCTCCCTCCTTCCCAACGGGTTGAGACCAGACTAAAAAGCCTTTGAATAAGTAAGGGTGGAGGAGATAGCAGAGCACCTCTTGGCCGAATTTTGCATAATTTCTAGACGATGTATCCATAGCATTGTGCTTGCAAAAGGCAAGCGGTGTAGCCCAGGTAGCATCTCTAAAGATTTCTACAATGGGAATATGTCTAGTGAAGGCTATGGATGCTCCGAAGTCTCTGCGGAGTCGCTTGCCCTTTCATATCATAACCAAAACAAGATATCGTTCCATGGAATATGCGCTGTCTCAATATATTTGGTTGAAAAAGAAAACAAATTACACAATTTGCAGTCCCGTGTTTTAATCACAAAGGTCTGCTTTGATTATTATAGTCTTTTGCCTTTGCCTACACGTGTTTCGACCACTTTTGGTCTTTTTCAAGGCACAGGTTATTACAAGACACAACTGATATCCATAGGACAAAGAAGCCTACCTGCAAGTTCAAAAAATCATTGATGACAATCTCCTTCTGGGTCTCCGGCAATCCGGCTTCCGTCCGAGGCATGGCACGGAAACCGCCCTGCTCGATTTAAAAAATCAAATGGACGACCTTAGAGATGCAGGCAAACCTGCGCTCCTTCTCCTCGACCTATCCGCTGCCTTCGATCTGGTGGATCACAAGACTCTCTGCCACCACCTCTCCACCGCGGCTATCTTCTCCCTGAAGGCCTGTGTTTGGATAACCTCCTTCCTACAGGATAGAGTGATGAAGGTTTTTTCGGAATCTTCATGTGCCAACCCTAGTCTCATCAAGTGTGGAGTCCCACAGGGTTCTTGCATTGCTCCCACACTCTACATCCTTTTCACCAGGCCTCTATTCAAAATCCTGGACACATTGGGCATCTCATATACTAACTATGCAGATGACACCCAAGTGCTCATCCCCCTCTCGGGTGATTAACTGGCCGATCTTAACACCCTCAACTCCATCTACTCAACAATCCAATCGTGGGAGCGGAGGAAGCGGGGCGTGGCCAGCAGCGAGGCGATGCAGACGTGAGCCTTCTTCACTCCCATGGCTGCCCGCAAACATCCTGCCTTTCAGCCTGAAAAAGACTCAATACCGATTCCCAAATGCGCACCGGGAGCACCGGACACCCTGTGGCATCAACAGCTGTAATAATCTGGAATCGTTTGTGTTCTACGGGAGAAAGCGACCGTCGCAGCACGCTTAAATGCTCAGGAAAGGCGAGACAAAATGGCCACTAGGAGAGCTCATTGATCGTGGTCCACTGAACAACTACGCAGTGGAGACCCAGAGGCAGCTCAGGAGCCAACTGGAGGGACTCGCATATGAGCCCCCAGCACCCACGCAGCGCAGGCAGCAACCTGAATCACACCCTCGATCCTGTGGAGCCCCGCGCACCAGGCACAACTCGCCCGCACATGACCGCTGAAAGCCTGGAATAGATAGTGGGTGAGGCGAGTAACGGAGGACGGCCAATGGAGTGTTCGGAGGAGTGCAGAGGGTCCCAGAGCCGCGTTGGGTGCGGACACGGAGAGGCAGTGACTTACATCCCTGTTTGTTGGCGCGAGAGCCCGATTGTAGCAGCTGCGCCTTGTTCTGCCCGCCGGGCGCCCGGTGGGGACCCCTGACACCCCAGACAAGCGGTCACAGACTACCGGAGCACGGGGAAGGGAAATCCCTACTCAAGTTGTGGACGCCGTCACAATTCCGACAGCGCCTGCCCGGCCCTGTGCGGGACGCAACTTCTTTGAGCCCTCCTGGCTCACAATGGACACCAAGCATGGTGTTGGCGCAAAACGCATTGCAGTTGTGCATATCCTTGGGCGCCCTCACAATTTGATCACTGCTGCACTGGCCGACACCATAGTCCAGAAGTGCCTCGACAAAAAAGACAAAAAAAAAAAAAAGCAGTACCCTGTGGCACACAAACCCTGTATCTGATCCCCCCCCCTCCTCCGAGACCATCGGGTGGAGGAGGTGAAAGTAAAGAAACAAAGTGCCCTGTCGGGATGCCGGGAACCAGCTGCTTTGTGGGTGAGGGACCACCGGTTTCTCCTACCATAAGGTAGGCAGTAGGACACGCCACTCCCCGTCACCGGAGGGGGTGATACTCCCGTTACACCGCACCATCGCACTAGCGGCCTGACGCCCAGGGAAACAATACAGTGTCTACCTTGCTAGCAGCAGTGCCCCTGGATCACTGCAGGCAAGCATACTGTACCTATTAAACACTCCCAGTTACTCCCCACAGATTGCAAAAGTGTACAGATATCATTGGAGGAACAACGCTGAGCTGCAAACACTCCTCATACTGCTCAGAGGCAACAACAGAAATAAGGGACCGGGCGTGTGAGTATGCACCACACTATCACACCGTCCTATCCACCACAGATCAAAGAAAAACCACAACACTGGTGTAGGCGAATAAACTAAACTGGTTGGTACAGAACACGACGAAAACAACACCAGACACTCGAGATCTGCCGTGCTTAGTCTGTTGTAACCGAGAGCAGAAGCCACAAAACTAGGCGCACCAGTGCTACCCACGACCCAAGCCACACGTCACCTGTATGGACCTGGAGTCAAGCATGGGCAAAGAGAAGCTGAAGAAACAACCTGTACAAAACAGAATCGACCAATACACAACACCAATGATACAAACACAAGAGGGTCATGACCTACCAGCAACAATGGAAGGAGTCGAAAACACACTTTCTCTAAAGAACGTCATGGCAGCAATTGCGGACACTCGAGCATCCATGGAACAGAAAATGGATGGTATAAGCACAGATGTATCCCTACTCCGACACAACCTACAAAATCTGACCTCACGCACCGGAGAAGCAGAACGAATCTCTGACACAGAGGACGCAATGCGCAGCATGCAACAACAGCTATCCGGTGTCAGCTCCAGACTGAAGTTAATGGAAAGAGGGTTGATGAAGGAGAAGGGAGGTCAAGAAGAAACAATGTTCGAATAATCGGGCTACCGGAAAAGGCAGAGGGCCCCAGCACGGAGCTCTTTCTAGAACAATGGCTCACAGATTTATTTGAACCAGAAATCTTTTCTAAATTCTTTTCTATTGAAAGAGCCCATCGAGTCCCAAACCGGTGCAAGGTGCCCCTCCACGCACAATAATAACCAAGCTCCTGAATTACAGGGATCGGGATGCACTGCTCCAACGAGCGCGTGCCAAGGGCCCGAGAAGGCACAATGGCTCAAAAAAAATAATAATAATTTTAAAAAAATAATAATAAATCGCCTTCTTCCCTGATTACACGAGAGAGGTGCAGAAAGCCAGGCAGTCATTTGACCAACTAAAGAAGCAATTGCAAATGCTGGATCTCAAATATGGGTTGCTATTCCCTGCTCAACTCAAAATATATCACAAGGGCACTACGGTCCACTTCAGTTACCCCAATGAAGCATGGCGATGAGCCAAGCAACATATCGACGGCGACTGGTCAACTCCCCGGAACAGAAACAGAGAACCCTGGCCCAGATTGGACAGTAGAATGCCCCCAATACGACCACAACCACCGGATCCGGGACGCCTGGAAGGAGAACAAGAATAGAGTCTGCGGTGTCCGCACAGGCATAGACGAATAATCCATGCAGGACTGCCTTGCTAAACGAACACCATAGCCAGTACGACATACCGATGGTCCAGACCAACGAAGAGTCCCCAACACTGGGCAGCCATGGATAGCTATGAGGGAGGGCCCCTTAAAGTCTCTCCTCCCCCCTTCCCTAACGGGGCGAAAGATAGCTTGCTCTCTCCGGACGTGAATATAAGGTACCTGGGGCGAAAAAAAGAGTTAGTTAATGTTTAACGAGTTGACTGATTCTGACTGTTTTTTTTGTTGTATTGGGCAACAGATGCTTCAAGTTGGGTGGAGTATGGGGAGGAGGAAACAAAGTTTTATTGTTTTAGTTCACACCAGCTCTAATATGTATGGCACACTAATCTCTCTACTAACAAGACACACCATACCTTCAGTGGGCCACTCCTCACGTGGACGTGACAGGTCCCTAGTCATGCGGTCAGAGTACACTGGAACCTTAGGTATTCAATATACATTGATACAGCTTATGTATATTCCAGATGGCAGGAGTTCCCAATGAGAATAAAAAAATAGGACCCTTGGAGTTATGACATGGAATGTGAATGGGCTCAGCAATGGCTTCAAGAGGTGCTTAGTCCTACAATTGCTAAATCGTCATTCTCCAGATGTAGTGTTCCTTACCAAAAACACACCTAGCCGGTAAAAACTGCACATTATTTAAACGCACTAATTACCAACTAGCGATACATGCTGGTTTCACCATGGGTTCCCGTGGGGTACTAATTCTAATACACAAAATACTCCCCTTTACCCTTTCTACTGTTACACAGGATACGGGAGGTGGATTTGTATACTTAACAGGGACTCTCTGGGAACGCACCATAGCTGTGTTTGCAGTTTACGCACCACCAAATCTATTAGCCCCCCTGACCAACGACATCACGCCCCCGATCGCCAGAGACTCCACAGAGCTCATGATAATTGGAGGATACTTCAATGAAGTGACCAATGTAGACCTTGACCCAACACATGTACGAACTAGGAATCCAGACATATGCACCAAACTTGCTACATTCACTGATGCTTTAGGGTTACAAGATGTGCAGAGAAAATTGCATCCCGACACGAGGGAATACTCCTACCACTCCAGAGTACATGCCTCGTTGTCAAGGCTAGATCATTTCTTCGTACCATCAGTAAACATACACGTAGCATGCGAGGCACAACTGCTCCCCAGAGTCATAGACGATCACACTCCCCTTATAATAAGGATAAAAACCAATAGAACGGTCCCCCCGCCCAGTTGGCGACTAAACAACTACTACTTGGGATTCCCAGAACTGGTAGAACACATTCAAAATATTACAAAATCATACTTTGAGATAAACACTGGCTCTGTAGACAGCCCATGGACGCTATGGGAAGGATTCAAGACAGTGCTCAGAGGCAAAATCGTATCCTGGATCACAGCCCACAAAAATAAAAAAAATTATAAAATAAAACGCATCTAAAAGCACTACAAGAAGCCGAAGCAAATGTACAAAGCGATGCGGCTGCCCACCTGATCCTTTACCAACCAGAAACACATCGCGCATTACAACTAGCACAGAAACAGTTACAACAAATAGCTTTAGATAATGCCAAACAGGCACATACGGCCGTGCGGGCAAAGGTGTACGAAACAGGAGATAAGGCAGGAAAGTTGCTTGCATGGCTAGAACACAGAGAAGAGGGTCTTGCCCAAGTTAGAATGCTGACAACAGCAGACTCTGAGTCATTGGTGGCAGACCGAGCTATAGCAGAAGGCTTCGCAGCATACTACGCTGAGTTGTATAGAGCACCATCCTCACCACTTGAAACTGACATTCTGGCGGAAGTTACCCTCCCCACCCGAAACGAGCAACAGTTCAATCTACTAGAAAAGAAAATCACGGAGGAGGAAATAACATTAACCATATCAGAGCTCCAATCCGGTAATACCCCAGGTCCAAACGGCTTCCCCATCAAAGTTTGGAGGAAGATAGGGGCAAATGTGACGACCTCACACTTATTTCGATTGTTCCAGGACTTACACTCACAGGGATGCTTGCCCCAGATCTAAGGAGAGCTACTATAATAGTACTGCCGAAAGCAGACAAACCACCAGATAAATGCAGCTCCTACAGACCCATTTCCCTTATAAACAGCGAAGCTAAACTACTAGCAAAAGTGCTGGCCAATCGGCTACAACAGGTTATACACTCCGATACATCCGGATCAATGCAGATTTATGCCACAGAGATCCACAGCATATACACAGAATACATACATCGCTAGAAAAAGTACCCGAGCTTTGAGGTCCCTTAGCCTTGCTTGAAATAGACTTTGAAAAGGCCTTTGACTCGGTCTATTGAGAGGCAATCTGGGAAATGATGCATCGTATGGGCATCTGCCCGCAATTCATAAGCTGGGTTAAACTGCTATAACACTCCCCAGAGGCAGTTACAATGGTGAATGGGCATGTATCGAATCCCTTTAGACTAGGGAAAGGAACAAGACAAGGCTGTTCCCTGTCAGCCTTAATCTTCGCGTTAGCAATCAAACCCCTGGCAGTGCTATTAAGAACCACACAGACATGGAGTGGCTTTAACTGGTCGGATGGCTGGGAAGACAAGGTGTCCTTGTATCCGGATGACCTGCTGATATATTTAAAAGACCCACGAAAATCTTGCCCCACTGTGACGTGTTTATTGAACACATACAGTACTTTCAGTGGTCTCTGTGTCAACTGGTCTAAGTCCATATTGTTTCTATTAGGGCAAGCAGAAAACAGTGCCAGCTGACTGCCCCTACCGTGTAGAAAAAGAGCAATTTAGGTACTTGGGCATACAGATCACAAATAATTTAACAGACTATGTGCCTAAAAACCTACACCAAGTGACGGTGAGATTCAAGGAAGATGTCCGACACTGGATGTCACTACCACTGACACTGTTAGGACGAGCAGCGCTTTTAAAGATGATGGCCCTTCCCCGCTTTCTGTATATACTACAAAACGCTCCGCTACCTATAGCGCCAAGTGAATTTCATAAAATAGACCAAACACTTAGGAAACTACTATGGAGCGGAGGTCACCCACGTTTAGCACTCACTACCCTTCAAAGATCTATATGGGAGGGCGGGATTGGACTCCCCAGTCTACAAACCTACTATTGGGCCAGCCAAATGGCAGTAGTGAATGACAAACTTCACGGGGATACCACACTACCGCATAATAGAATATCAAAACCAAATGTACAGAGAGACCCATCATGAAATACCTCTACCGCGAGAAGGACCGATCAGCCGCCCCATCCAACACAAATATGGACGTATACACATAAATACTTAGGCTGGGACAAAAAGCTAACCCCGGTACAACCAGTATGGGGCAATAGACACCTCCCAGAAGTGAATAAACTACCCAAATGGCCCTCTTGGTCAAAACTCGGCATATTAAAGATCGGAGATGTCATGAAGGAGAACACAATAATACAGTTTGCAGATCTTGTCTCTAGCTTTAAACTCCCCTCGAATGAACAATACCACTACATGCAATTTAAGCATGCACTACAAGCCCACCTCCCTGACACGATTGACATGCCCCACCATACCCCACTAGAATGCAACTTATTTCCAGAAATGATCAAACACAAAGTCACATCAACTATGTACAGTGCCATAACTTCTTTTGCCACCACTGAACTGGAGGGTCTGAAAACCAAATGGGAGAGGGATGTGGGTGCTATACTTCCGGAGGAATGGGTAGCCGCACTCATGTTTCCCAGGGAATCGGCCATCTCATCCAGGCTTAGGCTAATTCAATTGAAAATACTGCATAGAATATACTATCCAAGGGTAGCATTATTCAAATGGGGGAAAATCATTAACCCATCTTGTTTGCGATGCAAACGTGAGGAAGGCACTTTCTTCCATATCCTCTGGGAGTGCACCCATATACAGCAATACTGGCAGAAGTGCTGCGATGAACTGTCAAGGGTATTGGGCAAAGTGATCCACAGAAACCCGAAACAACTACTGTTAGGGTCGGAAGACGATGGTGAACTGTCACGATCCGAAAAATTGTTTATATCCACCACCACTGCACTGACTAAAAGGAACATAGCACAGCTTTGGGGATCTGAAGTGACGCTGAACTATACGCAATGGGCCGCAGATGTGGATATTTGTGTTGCAATGTAAAAAAAAAAAAATAAGAGTGCTGCTAGAGGCTGCCCTGAGAAAGCCCGGAGAATATGACAGATGGGAAGACGCCCACTGAGGGGATGTCTGTATTAAAAGAATCGAGTTGGCATCTAGGAATGTGAGGTGGGAATCAAGTTTATGCGACACTTTGTAGTAGAATGTAATCATATGTGTTAAGAGACCATACTAGGTTTCACCTGTAGTGTGATTCCGATGATTAGTGGGTTTGAGAAGGAAATGTTGCCCCCATAGCGTGTGGGCGTGTTTGTATATGTTGTTGTAAAAACAATAAAATGTTTTATTAAAAAATTTGAAAAAAAAAAAAAAACAATCCAATCGTGGATGTCAGAGAACTGGTGATGTCTCAACAGTGAGAAGACCGGAGTTCTGTTCATTGGATCCATGTCCTCCTTGGGTAAACTTGACAAACAATATTGTTCATTTACAGTTGACAAAATCCCTATTGCTGTCTCCCCAGTAATTAAGACACTGGGTGTGTACATCGAACCTGACCCAACCATGAATAGACAGGTTAATGCTGTAGCTTCCGCCTCAGCGTACCACTCCAAACTTCTCAATGCAGCCAGACCCTTCCTATCCCAACAGAACTGCCTTACCATTGAAAGGGCAATAATTGGCTTAAGGCTGGACTATTGCAATGCCCTCTTTGTAGGGACCTCCCGCAAAAATGTGGCCAAACTCCAACTCGCACAAAATTTCTAGAAGAGACCACATCTCTGATGTCAGGAGGAAGGTCCACTGGCTTCCCGTCACGGAAAGGATTGTCTTCAAAACACTCGCCCTTATGCACAAATGCCTTCATGGGCTGTCCCACACCCCCACTTAGCTCACAGAATTGTCCCCCACACCACATCTAGACCTTCGAGAGCTGTGTATTCCAACAGAATAACGGCACCCATCACACGCAGAGTGTGGGCGGGTGGCACTAGCTTCCCAAATATGGCTGCTACTTTCTGGAACTCTCTCCCCCCTGAACTACGACTGAACTATGACAGATTGACTCACTCAGCTTGAGCAAATCCATTGCATGAAAAAGGAGAGGTAAGGATTATACATTCAAAACACAAGTTCGTTATGTAAATGATAATAAGTTCAATATACATAGTGAAAGCAATTTGAAAGGAAAAGGGAGAGAAACAGAAAAAAACTGAATTAGTGATATAGGGTAACAATTTATACTCTCATTCTTATTCAACTTGTTTGGCGTGCCAGGAAAATATCATGCTGAGTTATCATGCCAACCAATTTATCAACCCTCAAAAAGAACCAAGAGTACATTTTGGAACCAGTTCCATTACTAGCAATGGCTTCCAAATATCATGCCAAATCCCTACATTTTAAGTGATTTTTGCAAAATGATAATGTCTGACGCACAGTAAAATCCGAAATTGTATAGACACTTGGAATGCGATAAAACAAAAAAACGTATTAGTAACTGGGGTAGATGATGGTCTCGAATGTAGAGAATACCCTAACATTGTTTAACAATAGGTTGTCAAACATTTATATTTTGAAACTTCTCAGTTCGATACACTGGTGTTTGTGAGATAAATTCCAATCAAGCAGGTACTGTGAGGTCCTATAGGAATCCATTGTTTTAAAGTGCTCCCGATGTTTATATTGGCAGCCATTGTTGCATGCATTATGCGAGTGAGTAGACCTTCCTTGTGGTGTACATAAGTGATATGTCAAACAGACCAGTCACATTAGTGTCTATAGTCACCTTGCCACATTAACATGTTAAGTCGTGAGAGTGGAAAGAAAGGAGCGTATACCTATTTTGCGGTCGGTTCCTGGTAAAAAGAACATTGCAAAAGTATGTTATTCCTTATGTTGGCCCCTGTGGCACAAAAGTGAGTATTTGTGATTCGAAACTCATGAAAATAATACCTCAAATGTTTTGAGCCGAGCCCTGCGTTAATCTCGTACATTGATGTATTTGTTTGTTACTGGTTATCGTGTACGTGACCCAGTACTAATTCACGTTGCAGAATACCTACAATGGAGTAATATTTGTGAAAATGTAATCTCCTGATTTAAAATTGTAAGGACCCATGATGAAACGATGGTAAGTACACACGTACAGTTAAAGAAATCGCAAAATGAGTTACCGTATCAAAATAGGGATTCCGCCGACGACCATGCCGTCGCACCGTTACGTTCCGAGACCTATTGGGTGGTCAATTCTGCGTGTTCCCCAAACGTTCGGGTGGTCCTATGGATGCGTGGTTTACAGGTGGGTTCCCATAGACTATGCTAATTAGCAAAATACCTGCATTTGAAAAGAAATTTGAGAGACAGGATTGTCTCTGTGTGGATACTACGAGACCACTGAGCAATAAAAGTAGATGTAAAGTATGGCAGAATTCTGAACAAATTACTGTGTCTCTGCAGGGGTTACGCAACGCCGAATAACTTGAAACAAAGTAGGCGCTTTCCGCTTGCCATGAGGTTCTCGCGAGCTGCGGTTTGATCCTGCTGAAATAAACTCTGTGCTGGCACACGTTACCCAGAACAGTCGCATGACATCCAGCATGACACTTTGGACGAAAAGACTTCCTGTGTTTATTAATTATTGATTGAAAATAGACCAGAGGCCACATGCGATACAAATAAAATCGCAACAAATTCCTATATTATCTTTAGTTAGATGTGGAATTATAGATTGTTGTGACTTACATAGCGCGCCAGGTGACCATTTGCGGTCACGTGACTTATTAATGGAATGGTTCAAAAAAATACAAGAGCTATAACAATAATAGGTAAAACGCCTGACAGTAGTAGTTTATGTAACCGAGGTTGCTGATACCATAATAGGATAGTGCAAGTAAAGTGAGTCTCCCGTGTGGCTTATGTTCATCACATGGTGCAATATGTGGAATTGTGGGATATCTGGTCCCTTTCTAAAAAGTATTATTCATATTGGTATGGGCCCTCTGACTGAATAGGCGAGTGCTACACTAACTAGCATTGGCACGTCCACACTATGGGAATTTACATACCCATTACAATGTGACCTGATAGTAGGATTAGGAAGTCAATTCTCATATAGCTGTGGTTGGACAGTTAATTATGTAGCTATTGAACGAGGATAGAACCACCTTCTTTTTTCTATATGTATGTGTTAAATGCAAGTTTGCACTAGTATTTCTTTGTTTGACATTCCCGCACGGTGTGTTTGGCCTAATACTTGTACAAAGGCCTGTCCTGATTCCATCATATACATGAACATAGCCATGCACTGATAAGAAAAAATGATATTTGTGCATTCCGAACCATGACCAAAATCAACTCACAATTGATACATATCATACCATAAGGTTGTACTTGAGGAGTACTTAAATAGACAAAATTTTTAAACAATGTTAATATTGTTAGTTCATGCCATGGACCGGCATGGATCGTCAACATACCAGGAACAGAAACTCAAAGGGGCATTTATAATACATGTCACAGCCTAATGTTTAAATGGGCATGTGGGACTGGTCCTCATAGGAAAACATTAAGTTCATGATCTTTGTTCAAGCCAAGTGTCGTATACCTCAGCTTGCAGATCGTTCAAGCTTCAAGTTGCCATAGAAGTAGCTGGCGATCGCCTCCGCTAGGATGAATATGGGCTTGTTGTAAGCCTACGAATCATATGTCCTTTTAGTTGTCCAATTGATGTTGGGTCTGCCAGTGTACTGCAAACGGTAGCTTGGGATCTTGACTGTTCAAATGTGAAAAATGTTCTCGTATCCCGATACGCAAATTGTGTATCGTGCTACCAACATAAACCTTTTGGCATACACACAAAATAGCATAAACAAAATATTTTAAATTCACAATTGATAAAGTCCCGAATGTGTATTGTCAGACCATGATGGCAAGAAAACTTTGTGGTTGGTTGTGAGCGTATTGGCAAAAATGGCATGTTCAACACTTGTGAAAACCAGGGGGGCTGCTTTTGAGCCAACTGTAGTTAGCGTTTTGATGGGGCTTTGGTTCAAGGAAAGAGGGACTAGGTTTAGTTTTCAAAGTTTTATTTTTGGTGACGATGAGCTTAGGTCTATTGGTAATGTATTGGCTTAAATCGGGATCCAATTTCAAAAGGTGCCAGTGTTTAACAGCCTATAAAGGCAATCGTTATATTGCACATATTTAGTTATAAAGCTGAACTCCTTGTTGGGCTGTATCTGCCGTGAATTGGTCGGATTTAAGATAGTTTCTCGTAAGTAGATTAGTTTTGTGCAAAGCCTTCTGGATACAATGAGCTGTGTACCCTCGTTGCTTGAACCTTTGCTCTATCAATTCCCATTCCTGCTAATATGCTGCCTGCGTGCTACAATTTATTTTGGCACGATGGAATTCTCCAACCGGAATATTGTTAATGACTGACCTCCGGTGGCAACTCCTGGCGTGTAACGTTGCATTAACGGCTGCTGCTTTCCTAAACGTTTTGGTTTGCAAAGTGTCATTGATGAGGTCAATTCTCAGATCGAGAAATTCCAAAGATCAACTGCTGATGCAACCTGAAAATTCAATCCCAAACCTATTTTGATTGAGATATTGGGTGAAACAAGTGAACCGCCCAAACGTTCCATTCCATACCACTAGAACGTCGTCTATATAACGCTTCCAAACTATGATTTCTGCCTCAAATGCTTGTTCATTGAAAATGTGAGTGTGCTCAAAGTAACCCATGAACAGATTCGCCAAGGACAGCGCATACTTTGCGCCCATGGCAACGCCTTTTGTTTGAAGATAGTATTGTTGATTGAACAAAAATTGATTACAATTTAAAGTGAAGGCGAGAAATGCTTTAATCATGTCAATATGTTTGGAAAATGACGCAGAGTGTTTGCGAAATACAAAATCTATGGTGTCCAACACAAGGCTATGCTGAATAGATGTGTACAATGCCTTTACATCAAAGCTAGCTAATTGGTATTGTGGTTGCCACTCAATTGAATTAAGAATTGTTAATGTCTGTGTGGAGTCCTTAAGATACGCAGGAAGCAGTGGGACCAGGTCTTTAATTGCAGTATCTATATATTGCGAGAGGCCTTCTGTTGCCCATCCCAGTCTACTCATAACTGGTCGAACATCAGGCAATAGTTGACAACTTATGGGAATCTTGGGCAAGAAGTACATGGTTGGAATAACCGGGTGCTGTCTGATCAAAAAGCGCTTTCGTCATCAGTAAGCATGCCTTGTGAGTGCCAGTATTGAATAAGAACCGAAAGTTCCGAGACTGTCTGCGTTGTGGGATTGCTGATAAGTTTCTTATAACACCCAGGTGTGGCTAGGTGGTCATCTGCCATTTTCAAATAGTCCGATTTATTTAGAAGCACAATATTCCTGCCTTTATCGGCCTCTTTGATCACAATACTTGAGTCGTTAGCTAAATCATTGAGTGCAACTCTCTCAACTTGGGATAGATTGGATTTATGGCTAGTAAAGCCTGGTTTAGAAAGGTCAATGTAATGATGGATTGCTTTTGTGACTGCTTGGTAAAATGTGTCAATTACGCTCTCACCGGTTGATGGTGGAACACATTTTTATCTTTTTTTAGTGTTCTATGATCTCCAAGTTACGTTGATGCACTCCTAAACCCTGTTGTATAGATATTAGAGAAGGTGTCAGATCTGTGGAAAGAGACAAAATTAACTGAGTATTCTCAATGTCTGCCACTGTAAAGGCACTCGCTGGTTCGTATCTCTCCAATGGGTGGTATGTTGCAACCGGATTGTGAAATAATTATTTCAATTTGAGTTTTCTCACATATTTATCGAGATCTATTTGGAATTAGATCAGATTGTGTGCTGGGAGCAAAAGAAAGGCCTTTATTTAGAAGAGACAGCTCACAAGTTGTAAGTGTTTTGTTAGACAAATTTCACACTATGTTTTCAGGATGGGCTTCCCCCTGAGATTCCTGGAACCGGACCTGGTCAATCTTGCATTTATATTCCTGCTCGTTTCTGCTCCTTGACCCTCTTCCTCCTCTGAAGAGGTGGTCACTGATGGAATATTTCTGCCTAAAGGAACCTGAAATCTAACCTGTTTGGTGGATGCAGGCCTGTAATTGGATTGGTAACCTTTCTTATAGCGCCTAAGTTCTGCTAGAAACCCTCTTCGCCGTTGTTGTAAACCTGTGGCTGCACTGCCTTCTCCCATTTCCATTGAAGCAGGATTTTCCTCTTCTGATTCTACTTCAGAGGAAACTGGAGTAACAGTCAGTTTTTTAACAATGGGTGAAATGTCAGTCAAATTTCGCTTGGAAAGTGTAGACCCTGTCATTACTGTAATCCCTCTCATTCCTGTAGAACTTGTGAAATTTACACAATTTTATTTCATCTTGATACTCCTTCAAGAGTGTGTACATTTTAGCATAGTTTTTGTCTTTTGTACTAGCTGGGTTACTCATGGTCTAAATTTCTCTTTTAGTGGCTTCTATTTGAGCGAGAGCTCACTGTTGTTCACTTTCCGCGTGCTCTATGAGTAGCTGGTCTACTTTCCTGAACGGTTTGGACCTTTCTAGATAAAGGTTTTGAGTTCTTCCAACATCTAGGCTACGTAATGTCTCCTCTGCCGTGCAAGCATGCGGCCTAGGAGAAAAACGTGAAGACACATTTCCTGATTCAAATGAAAATCGGAAACCACCTTTGGTAGGAAGGAGGGTACCATACAGAGGACTACTTGGAAAACTATATAAGGTTCCTTTGAGGAGAGAGCTTGAAGCTCTCCAATCCTTCTAGCCGAAGTAATGGCTACTAAAAATGCCATTTTCCAGGTTAGAAATTCTAATTCACATGATGCCATAGGCTCCATTGGTTTTTGCATGAGAGCTGACAAAACTACGTTGAGATCGCACTGAGTTGGTGGGTCACGAATAGGAGGATAAAAACATAGAAGGCCCTCAAAGTACCTATGAATGGCTTTGTTCGAAAGAGAGAAAGACTTATGTTCTGTTTGTTTAGGTATGCTCCAATAGCCTATAATTACTGTTTGCAAGGGTC
Organism: Ambystoma mexicanum; assembly: GCF_040938575.1. Taxonomy (NCBI): domain Eukaryota; kingdom Metazoa; phylum Chordata; class Amphibia; order Caudata; family Ambystomatidae; genus Ambystoma; species Ambystoma mexicanum. The sequence goes on from NC_090922.1 coordinate 1,343,818,040, forward strand.
TACTTTGACACCTGTGGAACCTAGATAAGATATTAAGGACATAAAGGGCAGGACATTATCAAAATAAGCTTCTAGAGGATTAAGGTCGCGGACTAAGGCCCTGTGACAGAACCGTAACCATTTGCTAAGATATTGCTTTTTAGTAGAAGCTTTCTTGGAAGCTGACATGATGGTTATATTTTGCTCTGCCAAATGTAATTGGGAGAAGGCTAGTCTTCCAGGAACCAGGCCTTCAGGTTCAGCAATTGAGAGGAGGGATGAAGAACCTGCCCCTTCTGTTGAGTCAACAGATCCCTCAATGATGGAGATCTAATTTGGAAGTCCCCGCTACATTCCAGGAGGTCTGGAAACCAAATCGGACGAGAGCAGGCTGGAGCTATAAGAATCATTGTTAGATTCTGTGACATTTTGAATTTGAGCAATATTCTGTGCATCAATGGGAGAGGTGGGAACGCGTAAAGTGCTAGGTTCAACCAATCCAGGTCGAAAGCATCTCCCAGGGACTGGAGACCCTTGCCTTAACGCAAACCGAGGACGATCTAGTTTTGTGCTGGTTGGCAAAGAGGTCTACTGATGGATGATCCCACTTCTGAAAGATCATCTTTGCTACAGACGTTTTCAGCTCCCACTCGTGCGGAGAAGACTGCAACCTGCTCAGTTTGTCTGCTAGGACGTTCTTTCCCTCCAGATGGGATGCCAACAAGAAAATGTGATTCCGATTGGCCCAATACCAAATCTTCTCTGCCAGGAGCCACAGGAAAAGGGAACGAGTACCCCCCTACTTGTTGATATAGAACATTGCTGTGGTATTGTCCGTTAGCATTTTCACCACCTTTCCTTCAAGTTAGGGCAGAAAAGACTTTAGAGCGAGAAATATGGCAGTTAGTTCTAGGACTTTGTGATCCTTTTCCTGAGAGGACCAAAGATTGTGTTCTGGTAGTCTTAGACAATGGGCTCCCCAACAGTACTTAGATGAGTCTGTTGAAATAACTATTTTTAGTGAACAGGAGGCTAAAAAGGAGACCAGATTGATAGGTTCTCTCAGGGCTCCAGATAAGGCGAGTACCAGGCCTTTTTACGCATGAAGATCTTGTAAATACGGCAGCTTTATTATTTTCCTGGGTACATTTACACACAGGTTTAGAGCAGAGGGCAGTGCAAAGGTCAGGTTACTTGACAGAAACCCGAAGGCTTCTTGTGATTTTTATCAACATGGATGTAATTGCAAACCACCTCTGAAACAGAATGTATTTCTCTGAAGCCTTTAAAAAAAATAAACTGCACACTGATAAAAGGAATGGTTTCTTTCCATTCAGCTTCAGAAGCACTGTGCATGTTTTCCTAGAATTTTAGGATTGTATAATTAATCAGATGGAAAACTAAGTTGCAATTGATATCTTTTCTTTAACGAGTTATGCTTTTTTTCAGTGAAAGCAAACCAGTATTGCAAAATTGTATTTTTCAGAGTTCCGGTGCTGTGTGCATAATCATGCAGAGGCAGATCATTTTTACGCTTCTAATTTAATTTAAAATCTAATTATAAAAACAGCGTGTAAAATGAGGACTATGCACAGTCTAGTTTACATCCATTCAACCTTGCAGTCAATGGGGTACATTACTATAAATGGTCAGTGGCAGCAGAGTCTTTGCTCAAGGGTGAGTAATTGTCATTACACTGATCACAGGTGTTCTAGCCTCTCAAATCTTCAAGACTACAAATAAAAGAAACAACTACAAACCCTGAACATCAAATACGGCCTCTTGTTCCCAGCACAGCTCAAAATATATTACAAAGGGACGACAGTTCACTTCGACGATCCGAAACAGGCCCGGAAATGGGCAGAGCAACACATTGAGGGGGACTGGAACACCCAGAGCAACAATAGGCGGAGGAACTCCCGGGTCCACCGGGACCGGAACCCACAGCCACCACAACAACCACCCGAAGACCCCCATGCTGAGGGAATGGGGTGACCATGGATAGCATCTACCGAACAATGACAGTGCGACAGCATACACACATCAAGATTGGAGCAATAGGACGGCCGCTGCAAAGGTGGCCCACCCCATAGACAGTTAATTGTTTGATCGCTGGCCACTAGGACCAGCCTTGGTTGTTGTGTGAAGTTTAGGCGACAGGTACTTCTAGTTGGGAGGAGTATGGGGAGGGGGATGGGACAGTTTATTGTTATTATGTTCACCACCACAAGGGTCCTGGAGAGTACACCTACACACCCTGAGAAGGTCCCACACACCACAAAACGAACACCACTACATCCACGCGCAATGTCTGACAGCGCACCTAAGGCCCCGAATACACAGACCAATGCCACCTAACAGTAATGAAGTCATGACCCTCAAGTTCCTGACTTGGAATGTTAATGGCCTGGGTGGAGGAATCAAGAGACTACTGGTCATGCAGTTCCTAAACAGACACAAGCCAGACATAGCTTTTTTAACAGAAGCACACCTTGCAGGCACCACATGTAACCTCTTCAAAACGCACTAACTAAAGACTGGCAGTACACACAGGCTTTACCATGGGCTCCCGTGGCGTCCTCATACTGGTACACAAAAGGTTACTCTTAAGAAAGTCAGACAGGACCCTAATGGGAGGTATGTATATATTACAGGAGAGCTGTGGAATCAGACGATAGCAATGCTGGCGGTTTATGCGCCACCGGCGCTACTACCGGCACTCATAGCTGACATCACGTCTACAATCACGGAGGATGAATCTGACCTGCTGGTCACTGGCGGGGACTTCAATGAAGTCATGGATATAGAAACGGACCGCACACACTTGAGAGGGAGGAAACCAGCCAACCGCACCAGACTCGCCACCTTCGCAGCGGCATTAGGCCTACGTGACGTGTGGAGGGACCTTCATCCTGACACAAGGGAATACTCATTCCACTCTGGGGCACACGCCTCACTATCACAATTGGATTACTTCTTTCTTCCTGCACTAAATATGCATAGGGTCATAAACGCAACTTTACTACCCCGAGGCATATCAGATCACTCCCCCCTGCTCATTGAACTGCGCACAACTAGACCACGACCTCCCCCCACATGGCGTTTGAATAATTACTACCTGGGTTTCCCAGAACTCCTAGAACAGATGCAAACAGCTACCACAACGTATTTTGAAACAAACGTTGGTTCCATTGACGATCCAATCGTAATATGGGAGGCCCTTAAACCAGTGCTGCGCGGCGAGGTCATCTCCTGGACCGCTGCACATAGGAAAGAACACCAAAAGGAACTCCGAGGCCGAGCAATTAGTCACGCAAGCCGAGGCAGACCATCTGGCTCTCGACCAGCCCAACACCCACCGCCAGTTAACCCTAACCCATAAACACCTCCAGGACGTGGCCCTAAATTGTGCCAAGCAAGCTCATCGAACAATGCGAGCTAGGATATACGAAACAGGAGATAAAGCAGGCAAAATACTGGCATGGCTGGAAAAAAGAGACGAGGGCAATCGCCAAATTAGAGCGATCGTAACAGAAAACTCTGAAGAATTAGTGAATGATAAAGACATAGCTGAAAGCTTTGCCTCCTACTATGCTGTATTATACAGATCTCCCGAAACACCTGCGAACACTGACATACTGAATGAAATCACCCTTCCCACCCTCACCCAAACACAACAAACCCTGTTAGAGAAGGATATCACAGAAGAGGAGCTGGTAACAGCAATGTCCCAGCTTCAAACTGGGAAAACGCCAGGCCCGAACGGCTTCCCGATAGAAGCATGGCGAAAAGTGGGGACGAATGTAATAGCCCCGCACCTGTTGCGAATGTTCCAACACGCCAACACGCCAAATCCCGAGGTGCTCTCCCACCAGACCTCCAATATTGGTGATTCCGAAAGCGGACAAACCACCAGACCGCTGTGGTTCATACAGGCCCATCTCCCTTATTAATACGGAGACCAAAATTCTCACAATGGTACTCGCCAACAGACTACAGCAGGTAAAAACATTGATACACCCCGATCAATGTGGATTTATGCCGCAAAGATCCACCCGTATGAACATACACAGGCTACAGTACGAGAGAGCTGCTGCCCTCCAAGACCCCTTAGAATTGCTCACAATGGATTTTGAAAAAACCTTTTTGATTCTGTGTATTGGGATGCTATATGGGTGGTGATGCGCCGGATGGGCTTCGGGCCCCAGTTCATAAGTTGTGTTCAGCTATTATAGGAGTCCCCGGAAGCAGAAATGCGAGTCAATGGGTGGCCCTCGAATTCCTTCGCGCTGGGAAAGGGGACTAGACAAGGGTGCCCTCTGTCTGCAATGATCTTCGCGCTGGCCATTGAACCCCTGGCGATATTGTTGCGTACATCCACGTCTTGGACAGGTTTTCAATGGGAAAGCGAATGGGAAGACAAAGTTTCCCTATACGCAGATGACCTACTTCTCTACGTAAAAGACAGATATGGGTCATTTAGCGGGCTACGAGTAAACTGGTCCTAATCGACACCATTTCCAATCGGAAAATACAACTTTAGAGCCCCACCAGATTGCCCATACAAAATTGTGACGGATCAGTTTCGGTATCTTGGAGTGCAGGTCACCAACGACTTAAAAGAATATGTAATCAAGAACCTCCATCCAATAACGATAAGATTTACATAAGATGTCTGCCATTGGGTCCCCCTTCCACTAACCCTACTAGACAGGGCCGCATTATTTAAAATGATGGCATTTCCCCGTTACCTGTATATACTACAGAACGCCCCATTATACATTCCGAAGGGAGAATTCCAGAGAATCAACCGCGTGTTGAGGAAACTGCTATGGTGCAACTGACACCCTCGAATTGCACTGAGCATCCTCCAATGCTCGGTGTGGGAAGGGGGGGGGGAAATCGGCCTCCCGAGCCTACAATCCTACTACTGGGCCAGTAAATGTTACATGGCGATACATCACTGCCGCAAAACAGGGTGGCGAGTGCTGGGGACCCAGGCAGTGCCCACCTCGAATATCTCTACCGGGCAACGAACCCCAGGAATCCCCAAACCATGCGTTCCCACATCTCACGAATCTGGGAGGAGACACACAAATACATAGGCTCGGATGCGAAAATCACCCCCTTACAACCATTATGGGGAAATAAGAACCTCCCTGAACTGAACAAACTCCTGAGATGGCACCAGTGGATAAACCAGGGAATCACCACGGTTGGTGACGTAATTGTTGACGGTGGGCTGGCACCCTTCGAGCACCTAATTACCCGCTTCCACCTCGCACACACGGAACACTATCACTACACACAAATGCGACACGCACTAAGACCCCACCTCGCAGGCCTTGCAGACATGCCCGAAAGCACTCCCCTTGAAAGAAACATAGTCCAAGCAAGAATCGCCACCAAAATAACATCCACTATGTACGCTGTTATAACATCGTTTGCCACCACTGAATTGTTGAGTCTTAAAACAAAGTGGGAACGGGATGTTGGTGCCATCCAACCAGAGTACTGGATTACTAGCCTAACGTACCCACGCGAGGTAGCAATTTCCGCCAGACTCCGACTCATACAATTCAAAATCCTGCATAGAGTATATTACACCAAGGTTGCACTCCACAGATGGGGAAGGGCTACCGACCCACTCTGCCTACGATGCCAAAAAGAGGAGGGTACCTTCTTCCACATATTATGGGGATGTAATCAGATCCAACAACACTGGCAACAATGCTGCGATGAACTCACACGAGTAATGGGGAAAGAGATTCACAAAGATCCGAAAGTACTGCTACTCGGGATGGAGGGTGAAGAAGACCTGTCCACAGCCACGACACTAACCACAAGGAACATTGCAAGACTGTGGGGTTCAGCATCACCCCCGCAAAACGAACAATGGGTTGCGGATGTGGACATGTGCGTTATGATGGAAAGCAGAGTATATGCAGCCAGAGGCTGCCCAAATAAGGCAGAAAAGATATGGCAGAAATGGGAAGATATGCAGTGAATCAGGTGGCCGCATGTAAATAACTTGATTTAAACGATGTGGGGTATGACCTGGAAGAACCTTATATAAACGATGGTGTTGCTCCCGAGACCCAATTCAAAGGTGTCAACGATTAGTTGTTAAGGGTCCGTTGACCCCAATGTAATTTTTGTTGTTATAAAATGCGATTAAAAACAAACAATAAAATGGGTTATAAAAAAAAAGACTACAAATAAAACATCCAAAACCTGACTCTCAAGAAAGTGCAAGCGCTGTTCAAAAACAAACAAATGTAAGTTACATTGGTAATTGAAAACGAAACTCAGCGAAACCTGTCCCTGTGATAATCCAGATAGGGTTTTCACTTTATTTAGCGCTTCATAAATGGTTTGTCATACATCTAGGTACTGTGATCATTATACCTCAGTCGATACTCAGTTAACCAACCTCTGAAGGATGTTAGCCAATAAGATAGCTCAGGGTACTCGTTGCTGCAGACTCTGCGTGATCTGTGGGTGTCATGCATGGCAGGCAAATTACCTCTGGACACGTAACACTGTCTTCACACAGAACAGGTTATGCCCATAGAACTGCTAAGCCTTTCTATTCTAAACGGAGGTTGTTTGATATCTTGCCTGGAAAACGACGTTTGTATTATTCACGTCGTTAATATCACGTGATTAGAGATTGTCCCGTGTGTTTCAGCATTACGTTCATAAGCAGCGTGTGGACGTCGCTCGCTGCTTCTGATTGAACAAACATGGTGTCTGGTAGCTGAAACTTTGATCTGCGTCCTCGCAACTCTTCACCTACTTCTTTGGCTTTTCCTCTTGTGTGTGATCTCCACACGCGAACTCCTGTAGCTGCGTTCCAAGAAGAGACAGCAGCTTTCCTTGTCCGCGTGCATCTTTCCACACGCTATCATCTGTGGCCGTAGAAGACCAACGTACGGCTTTTTTCCTGCACATGCGAACTCTGGAAGTCCTGGCTGCATGGAAGTTTGTCGCATGTAAAACCACACGCGGTTCCTGAAATCTTAACGTGCGGCTTTCCTGGCTGCGTGCACTTTTGCTGCATGTAAGACCACACGCGGTTCATTAACCTAACGTGCCGCATACCTTTTCTGTGTGCAGGGACAGGACACAATTTTACCATACCGTACTTTTCTGTTTACCGGTCGGCCAATGCTCATTCTTAAAAGCAAATCAGTGCAAGCATCACATGCAATAACACACCCCTCCCCCCTTATAAATCAAGTGACTTAAGGGACACTTGGGTAAGTAACTTATTACAATTTTCGCTGGTTTATAACTGCAATTAAACCGTCAACTTTCAAAAAACTTCCCAGAAAGCACAGATGTAGCTCAAAGCAATCCCAGGGGAAAACGTTTTGGCGGGTAAAGGCAGGTAATGGGTTGGAACAGCAATGTGGATTACCATGGCCAGGGGTGGTCAAAGCGTGTGTAAAAACTAAACCACCACCACAGGCTGTATGCCCTTCTGTGCATCCCATCTCCTATCTCCACTCCCAATGAAAATAATTTCAGCTGAGAAGCAGCGCTTACAGTGCCAATTAATAATCAAAACTAATTAGTGGGAGTTATCAGGAACCAATGACATGCTCGGCTGTGTATCACCAGCATGCCCTTTCTCATGGAGCATTTTATGCTTGGCTAGTAACTTGCAACTTAACATTTATAACCCTGAATTCTGTTATATATGCCAATTCATAATGTTTGACAACTAACTGCAATACAAATGTGGATAAATGTAGGTAATTCTTTTAAGTGAGTCAAATATGGCAGTGACGATACCCTTGTAGGTCCAAAGTTGGACTATTATAATGCCTTGCTTTGCGGCTCATCTGACAAAACCATAAAAGGTTCCAGGTCCTACAAAACAACGCCCCCGGGCAACACTGGACCTAAGCAAATTTGACCACATCTATGAAGCTTGGAGATCTGTACACGGACTCCCCGTCAGAGAGGATTATATTCATAATCCCCTCAACTACACATAAATGTCTATCCAACAATGCCCCATCTTACCTAACCCAGAAAATTACTCCTCATACATCATCCAGACCTCTATGATCCACCCAGAGCCACTGTCTGGTCAAACCTAGACTCCGATGCAAAAGAGCCAGTGGCTCCAGCTTCACTACCACGGCAGCCAACATCTGGAACAATTTACTCCTGCACATATGCTCTGAGCCATCCTATCTCACTTTCCGGAAATGCTTAAAAACCCATCTCTTCAATTAATCTTATGAAAATGAAAGAGAGAAAGAGAGAAAGAGAGAGAGAAAGAGAAAGAAAGAGAAAGAGAGAAAGAGAGTGAGAAAGAGAGAAAAAGAAAGAGAAAGAGAGAGACTCATTTGGCAGTGCAAGTAAAAACAGAAAGGTAATGCAGCCGTAATTCCATTACCGCACTGACATCTTACAAGTTTGGTGGTATGGAGGAGGATTTACCTCCAGCAAAAAGCTGAAAGTAAATCCTTCCATTTATCGTCAAAAAACGGTGGAATTTCCACCGGCCATAATTCCGCAAGTGGCAGTAAGGGTAACAGAGTTTGGCAGATTTACTGCCGATTTACCACCAAACTCATAATTTGTCCAAGAGGATTTTAGAGATCTTGCATAAGAACTATTAAAACGTTAATGCTCATTTAAGGCTGTTTATTGACACTTGCATTAGACAAAAGGGTCTAGGATATCAAACATTAATGCATCCATGTAGGCATTCAGCTCAGCTTGCAAAACAGTGTCGCGCATTAGAGATGGAAGTGTCACACACAAGGAAAATGCAATAATGCAAATGTCGCACATAAAATGAAAATGTGGCAGCTCTGTTGAGGTTTCCAAACAGTGCGAGTTTGGTGACAAATGAAATGAGCTGTGAGTCCAGTTCCCATTACTTGCTCAGATGGGTTTTCAAGCATGAATCACTATGACAAACATATTTCAACTATACAATTCTGTCTTATATTCGCAAAATGATCCTTGCTTTTAAGCAAATGACAGACTCGGCACCCTCCTTTAGGTGTTCCCGAAACAGCACTCGATTCATTTTCTTGAGGAGTCCACACAAAAAGGTGGTAGAGTGTAAGCTTACCATCAATTTGATCAATTTCCCGCATTGTCAGAATGGAACATTTAAAAAAGGGCCCATGACGTGATTTTCGATTTTTGGCATTTACATTGTAAGCATGCGCCTCATCACTGCTCGGGGATTTGTCACCTTTTCTTCTTCCCCGAATTTGTTGGAATCTTGAGTTGGGTTGCTTTTGTAGTTTTCTGATTTCGACAGTGAAAAATTTGAGCCCGTTTCCACTTCTGCCAACGGCCTACTGGTCCGAGTGTGAACGTAACTGCAGCTTACAAGCCCACTTCACCCAGAAAACGAAGAACAAACCTATAGTAAACCACGAACGCTGCTAGTCTGAGAATGTGCGTGAAAATCCCCAGTCTTCTTCTTGTTCATGTTTTTGGACTGTCTTCTTACACTTAAGACGATTTGCGACCCCGCCCCCTTTCGTTTGTGACCTCAAATACAGTCTTCTTTGTTTGTCACCATAATATATATCAAGATTGTTTTGTACTTTTTTCCCTGATACTCGTGTTTTCCTTCCAACATCAGAATGTGAAATGTATCTGCTACACTAATTCCCAGTTCTTTCAACACTTGTATTAATACCTTTCTGTGTAGATTCTACCAGCTAATAGACACATAATATGACAATTATCTGTGTCGATTCTAGCAAAACGGGTGTATGTAAAGCAACTTTTGTGATGGCCTTTTTTATTGGAATAGGAAGATGTCCTCATTTGTTGGATTTTTTGAGAAGGTGAAATGACAGCATTTTCCTTCTCATCTTCCCCTACCCCTCGCCCCGCTCAGCCCTCAACTCCTTCCAGATCATGCAAGTCAGTGACAAATGTCAAGCGTTTTGTTAATAGTTTGCATTTTCAACACTTAAGCTCCAGAAAGAAGCAAGTTTTATAAAGTTGTTCGGATATAAAGTGCATGTGGAAACAACGCAAATACACAAGCAAATAAAGGATAACAGCTCCCACAAAAGGAACGTCTACATTTATGTTAAGCACAAGCAGTTCTACCCTCAGAAAATTTACATTTGTAGGTGTAGTATTTAAATTGTGAACAAAGGTCCCAACGTTAAAGCCAGATCTGACTACACACAGCTTGGCCAGGCAGCATAATTAAATTCTGAAATGCAAGCTTGCATCATTAAAATCACAACAAACGCACACGTGTGAGTACAGCCGTATATGATTCGGCATAACAGCGATCAACCAATATGTCACAAAACTGAAGAAATGCATTCACATATCTTTTTTTGTGCGTTTCCAGTTTAATAAAACTTTTACCCAACATTTAATCACAAATACAGTAAAAATGAAGACAATATACAGTCAATATAATTATAAATCTATATACACATATAATTATCTTCGATCGTTATTTCATAAATACACAAATACTATTATCAAAAATCTACCCAAAAGTCCTGAGTCCCTCGTCGTGACCTACAAACAACACGATGTACAAACACTTTGCTCAGCAACGGGCTGGGTGATGCTCCGGAAACGTGGCAAGAGGCCCTTCCTTCCGCCCGATTGTTCCCTAACCACTGCACGCTTTAAAAAAAAAAAAAAAACTAATATTTCCGTGAGGATCAAGTGTAGCAACAACACCACGTCAGACCGAGAGCATGCTGCAAAGGGGCCGCGCCCGACACTAAAAAGTTCAAGAACTTTTGCAGCTGTTCATATACAAGACAAGAAGCCTGAAAAGGCTAAGCAAAAAAAAAAAAGATAGAGTTATAGAGGAGTAGAGCCGTTTGAGTGCCCTCCATTAGAGTTTCTCATTTAGTTATTGGATGCTTATTTGTAGCGCTACACGCCACCTTGTGGCCAGGGGTAAGTTCTTGTTCCCCATTTGCAAGTCTTGAAGTTCTTTCATTGGTTTATTAGGGTGGATGTGGATCATATGCAGACAGCAACAGATTGGTTTTCAGCCTTTGCCAAAATCTCCAAAAGTGGTTGTCGAGTCTGAGGTTGGATGGGGGGGGGGGGGGGAGGAGGATTTCAGAAAATGGAAACTTGTGTATGCACAGTGCACCTTGTTAGGGAGAATTCTCTGTTTAGGCTGAATTTCCTAACCTAGTGAGTCCCCCAGCAGCTTTGCTGGATTTTTGGGGTTTATTTTTTTTCTCCTGCCAAGAGTGAGACTCTTTTACCCTCACTCTTGGACATGATTTGAGTGCGTTTCTTTGAATCTAGATGTGTCTAATGGGCTATGGGGTCTTTTACTCCATAGGGTTTCATGTGTTTTTGTGATGTGTGTTACACAGCACCCTCCGTACAGTAACACAGGGGTGTCATAGTGACCCCCCAGTATAGACTCCATACCCTGGGACTGACTACTGTCTCCCAGGGCCTGTAAAGTCACCATTGACTGTACTAGTCTTAAATTCTGAACAGAACCAGTACAAACCATCATATTGTGGACGTACTGGCTGGGGCAATTCGATTGCCCCAGGGTCTGTTAGTCGAGGGGGCACGTCTCCGTCCCCCCTGATCGAGTTTTGGCTGGTGGCAGTGGATACTACTTTTTATATTCAACCGCAAATATTTTCCTATGGGATTTCCCATTGCTTTAGGCTACTATCTTTATTTAATTATTTAAGGTAGCCTCGAACGTACCGCCGGTTTATTTAATTAATATTAATTCTCCGGTTGGTATTTTTTGCCAAAACTTGATTCTAAAATGGCGTTTGTGTTCTCTTCTATGACTCCAACCCAAGTCGAGCCCTTTGTTCCACTTTTTGGCGGGCTTCTCCACAGAAGCCCTCCAAAGTGGTGCCACTATGTCTGGGGTACTTAGGCGGGGTGGAGGGGAATTTAGGCAGCCTGGACTGAGTTGCCGAGGCAACTCAAGTCGCACTCCGTCCTGATTGGCCCAAGTGGTGAGCCGGCCGGCTCACCACTTAGCATGTTTGAGTGACAGCTAGGCTGAGTGAATGGGGGTTTGCTGCATAAAAGCAGGGCTTTGGGGACTGGAACTTCAGAAGTCGCCACAGGACCTAAGAATCCGACGAAGGAGAAGCTGAGCCGACCTGCCACGACACCACGACCGGTGGAGCCCTGCTGGACCGTTTCACCACTTTTCTCAACGACAGAGGAGATCTCCCGCCGGAGAGTCTTCTTCCTTTGACTGGTGGGGATAACCAGTTTCACAGTCTTTTCGCTTTCCCGACGTATCTCGTGGCCGCCTTGCCCGTGCTAAGCACCCCTGCAACCGGGATACCACGTTTTACCACGACCGCGAGATAAAGGTACCACCTTTTACCGGAAAACTCCGCGGCTGGTTTCTGCCCTGGTAGTGCAACGACCTGCATCTTTCCTCCACGTCGAGATCTTCTCTTCCCCTGGACGACGCCGCAACTTGCAACCACTACCAGGAACAACTGCCACCGCTGGAGGATCCTTCCCACTTAAGGTACCGTGTTCCACCCGGCTTCCCTTGCAACCGACTGTACGCGGTAGATTTAGCCCCCGGCTTTCGAACCTGGGTTAGCCTGGGACACCCTGGCTAAACTTTTCTAAAGCCTCTCTAAACTCTTTTCTGAACCCTCTGCAAGACTTTCTAAGCCTAGTGTAACTGTGATCTTGGGTGCATTTGTGCTCTGCTCTGTCTAAGAGTGGGCCCAGCCGTTGGACTTTGGCTCACCAGTGACTTTTGCTCTCTGCCTTGCTAATAGTGTTCCTGAATCGTAGAGTGGTGTAATCCTGCATATTCTGTCTTTTTCCCTCCGTTTCCACAACCTTAGTAGAGTGCAATCTAGTTAAGCGCTCACCTCTGTATGAAAATAAGTGGTGTTTACTGTGATTTTCTAATAAGGGGAAAAGGGGTGTATACATCATAATAGTAGCTGTGTTTAGAATATTTTACAATAAGAGTGCTGGAGTGTTTCACTGTGCGTTTATAAATAAATAATTATATACTTTGATACCAAAGCTCTGGTCAGTGTTTGCTTATATTATTGTATCTAAGTGCCTATTGAGTATACTTTGCATACTGCCTAACTCTTCTTGAGGGAAGTCTGACTGCTCAGCCACAGCTACCAGGTAAATCTGGGTGGTACAGACTGCTACCAAGTGGGTTTACTGCTAACACCTGTAGTCTTAAATCTTTTGCAGTGGTCCCTAAGGGAACTGCACAGGTTTCTGCCTAACACACCTACCAAAACATTTGAATTTAGATGGTTATCTACAGGGAGGATACCCACCCCACCATTGTCAGGTTGGGAATGTACATCAAGTAAAAGCAAAGAAGGGGAGAAGCCAGGCTGTGAGGAACGCATGTGAGAAAGGTTGATACAAGGAAAGCACAAAGATAGCGTCAGTAGGAGCGGGCACATGGTGAACACGGTTTATGGTCATAATACTGAATTTAGAAATCTCGAAGAAAAAAAAATCTCAAAAAAAAGGCCGAAAAAAAAAATAAATAAATAAAATAACATTTATTTTTATTACGTTTTTTTATTCGAAATGGGGGGGTTCCCCCGGGGGTTCCCTCCCAACCCCCCTTTTTTTATTGTACCCCTTTTTTTTACTTACCTGACCCCAAAACACATAAATAAATAATTCGATATTTTTTTTCGAGATTTTTGTAATTCGATATTATTTTTGAGGCCTTTTGACTGACCACCGGTGAACACAGCATCACCACCCGGACTACAAGTCACGGATATAAGACTTGTTGCCTGAAGGCAAGGCACTCAACTGGTGCGTCACACTCAACCTTTTACCACAGAGAAAGAGGTAACCAAGGCATTCAACAGAGACGTCAAGAGGTTAAGCAAGAGAAAAGTCATCAAGTGATAGCAGAAAGGGTGAGAAGGAACATAAATGGAGTAACTCATCCAAGAACTGTATATCTTCGTATAGGGACAAAGTATAAGGGCTTTATGAACTTTTGAGTTGGTCCATACATTTGAACTTTTGTGCAGGGAAAAAGGCCAGGGGGTCTGTCATCATCGCTTGGATAGGTAGAAGTGTCATACGTCCAGGTTATTCCAGAGTGGGGCACCCTGTTGGTGGATAGTTTTAAGATTTAGTTATCCCCTAGGAACGTTAGGCATTTTCCCCACCTTTAACATGTAAATCAATAAAGACAGTTGAACTTAACTTGTATGGTCACAGGTGCCTCACTACTCAGCTCACCAATTATCTAGGTCAGAAGGGCATATCAGGGAACCCACAGTTCCCATTACCTGCGCTGCCCATGGCCATGGTCATTTTACTGTGACTACTCCAAACCACGTGACATTGTGCATATTCCATGCACACATGTAGCAACAACCTCAAGCAGCTTGCAGCTCCTCAAGTTCAGGCAGCCTGTAGACAGCTTCTAAAACAATTGAGCACTTCATAACAATTTCACCTGGTTCATTTCACAAGAACTCCATTTACACCTCTCAAAAGTGTTCTGCCAGTTAAACAGACATAACACAGCTAACATCGCACAGCATACCAAACCTAAATGATTTACTGCGCTGACCAAAAGCGCCTTATTTTTTGTTCCAATTTTCACCATAATTATATGTGGGGGTGGGTAAGGGTCATTATTTATGTAAAGGCGGAATGGTGGGTTGTGGGGGTTTCTTCCCCTGCCAATAATTGCTCAGATCAAGAAATACACTTTAAAAAAATATAAAAGAAATCGCCAATTTTGCATACAGTATTTTATATTCGAAGTGATCACGCAAATCCCTACTTTATACTCTATTGGTATTTCTCACTCACTACTCTCAAACGCAAACTCCACAGACCCCCCTCTCACCAATAGCCTCTGCACTCATTTAGCTTTTGACTTCTCTGGTCTCTCGGACAATCTTCTCCACCGCATGTCCTCACCCAACTATCCCACACTGCACAACTCCCATTCACCTTCTTAAATACCCCACCCCCTCCCAGGATTGGATACTCACCCTGTCCAATCCCTTACCTGGCTCAAGGAGTGTAGCAGAGAGGCTTCAAAAAGCCCTGCCCCCTTTTCTTACATCATCTCATGCAAAGAAAGTAAAAGACTTCGAGGGATTGGAGTCCCCATTTGATAAGGCCTTCTGGTGGGCCTTTTAATGTTAATGTCCCTGGTGGGAGTTTCAATAACAAGGTCTCTATTTCTGGACAGCGCATAGACTCGGAGTCTCTGCTGCATTCCTTTATCTTGCAGCCGGTGTTATGCTGCTTGCCGCATCCTGCATCAAAGTGCGGACCGATGCTGCATTTATTTATTTAAAATTATTTTAGAGTGCTGCTCACCCGGAGGCTGCAGAGCCCATAGTGCATTCCTTCTGCTACTTCCCATTGCTGCTTCTCCCCATCGGTGTTTGCCTACGGCGTGGCCCCTGTCAGCATCACAGGTATGGTACAGGTATGGTGTGAAGAGTAGGAGGTGGGGTGAATTGAGATCTAAATTCTGACAGAGGAAAATGAAGCTCTTCACATGATCTACGTCATCTTTGGTATCGGGATCCACCAAACACGCTGGTATGGCTGAAGGTGTGGATGGCATTGAGGGCGGTGTGATGGGCCAGAAATGAGAGGCAGACACAAAGTTGCAATATTTTCAACAGACATCATTATTAAAGAAAAGGGGTTGGATAAAGGCCTTTCTGTCCCTATCCTAAAGAGAGTTCCCTGCTTAGGAAACTAAAACTCAAGATCAGTCGGTCTCGTCATCAAAATTATGCAAACTGCCCTTGTGGCCCAAACACATCTGACCCTCACACTAAAAATAAATGATAAAAAAGGTGCAAGTTAAGTGTCTCGGTTTTGATTTAGCAAAACGTGTGTAAAAATCAAATATGAAAATTCAACAAACAATCCTTGAATCCAGGAGGTGGCTCCCTTCCCCTGGATTGTTTCAGGTAGAATAGCAAAAGTGTCGTTTTCAAACAATGATTCCTTAAGAGAAGCGGAAATGTCTCCTTCACAAAACACTTTCGTCAGGATGGCAAAAATGTCTTGGAAAAATAGCAAAAGTGTCTCTTCTACACAATAACTTCTTATAGTGATCTCCTGGTATAATCTACCGACAGGTATCTTTTCAGAATGTCTTTTCCTTTTTATATGGATTACCTGGTATACTCCTCTGCCAGGAATCCCCAGGTATATTCCCCTTCCAGGTCTCTTTCTCCCAAAGGCTCACTGCCTTAACACCGTTTATACTTAATTGACTTTAGATATTACTTGTTCCAACTTCCCCCATATTGACATCTCATATATGGAGAACTGTACAAATCTTGCCTTTCAGCTTCTTAATTAATGTTCATTTGTTGGTGATAATATTTACTCCACCTCTCCCCATATTGAATTCTCTTATATGAGGATTTGTGTAAAATCTGAGTTTCCAAGTTACTTGGCCGGTATGCAAAATAAGTGTTCAATTTTTCATATGCCTTTCGGCACGCCCCGGATCCCCAACACTTATGACGAGAGTCACCAGTGTTTGATGGAGTTTCTGAATTGCGCACGTTGATGTGAAGTTTAGTCTGGGAAAGTTTCCCCTCATTTGCAGACCCTCATTCAGTTCCCTCGCCGGCTCCGCGTTCCTCTGCCGGTAGAACTCTTGCTTCTCACCAAGACCGCGTCCCCCAACATTTCTGCTTCTGCCGGTCTTCCAGCGGTCCCTCCAAAGCTTCCGCTGTGCCTCTCGCCTCTCAGGTAAGTTATGCTCCCAAGGGGTTGCTTTTAAGCGCTTGCCCCTCTGTGCGTTCAGCTTCCCTGTGTCTGCTTCTGCCTTCAGTTCTGCTTCCCGCTTCGCCCGCTCTGCATCTCTCGCCTTCACTTCTCAATTGCAGGTGTTCACCATGTTTACATTTCCCATGCAGCCGATTTCCATTATAACAACTAGTCTGCTTGTTTTGCTTGATTTCTCCTTCAATCCACATTGACTCCTTCCTCTTCCTCGTCTCAATAATTGAGGCTAGGCTTTATGGGAGTTGGAGTCCATAGGAATTTGGGATCTTTTAAAGTTACATTGTTTTGGATATTCGTTTTAATCAGAAACATCAGAGACAGGAGATGTTAAGTGAGCAGTATATGAACTGGTATTTTGCTCAGATTAACAGTATGCCATCAGCACTTGTTTTCAAAAAGGGTGTGGAAGGAGTGTGCCCTGTCTCTCCTAATGGAGTCATCAACTCCTCCCAGTGGTCTTGCCCTCCCACATCATCCTCCCTCATAATACCACCCCTGGGGTCAGGATCAGGTAGCGGCTGCCGTTCCCTGGCCATGTAGGGGGTGACCGTCATAGGGAATCACTGATGACTCTGCAGGATTAATCACAGCTGAGAACCCAGAGGACAAGGGGGCTGCACCAATGTAGGAGTCCCTGATACAGATGTAAAGGGGCACCCCACAAAGAATACGGTAGACCCAAAAACCTGCCAAAAGAATATGTGTCTGTCGTGCATAAAGAAACCATCGAGGTCACTGGGGCTGAGTGCGAGACCTGGAGGAACAGCTGGATAAGGAAACTGAGGCAGCATTTCCTTAATGGTGAGCCTGAAGTTGTCCCTCTTTGCTGGCCGGAATTAAACAAAATACTGATCCTCCAAAGAAGGCTGTTGCAAAGGAGGACGTCAAGCGCATGAGGCCTGAGAAGAAATCCAGGAGGGTCCTCTGCTTCCTGAAAGCCACCAGTCAGAAAGGGTAATGGGGAAGGATGCAGTCAGAAGATTCACAATGAGGTGCAATGATATCCACATAGGTGCAGACCACTGCAGCCTGGTGGCAAAAGGGACCACTGATGTGCAGATACTTGGGTTTTCCCTAGCCAATGCTTGCTCCCTTACAAATGAAAGGCCCTGAAAGCTCCTGCATTAGCCGATATTCCATGCTGCTTAGCTGAGCCTTCCATCATCTTGTTGGGCTGCTTGGAAAGGCTCCGAGAGCAATAACCACCAATGATGACACTGGCAGTATTAACGGGACCACTGAGTAGAGGCCGGAAATGTCCATTGGTGCAACCCCCTTTGACGAGACAGGCATCTTAACCCCTTTTTTTCTCATGTCTAGTTTTAGCCCTGATCCAGGGAATCTCTGACCCTGTCCAGTCGTAGCCCATAAGTGGGGACCCTCTGGCGAGGGCACTTGGCAATAGCCACAAGAATTAGCTAGTGACAAGGTACCCTTGGGGTAAGTCCCAAACATCAGAGTGTGAAAAGTACCGCACCCAGACAAGGAGGTTCCTGGAAAGGAGTCCACCAGCCTGGGTGCCCTAATGGGAGGAAAGATACTTGCCCATCACCGCTTCTTAGCTTTGAAACATTCTGAGCTGTAGTGGTGAAGGGCCAGGGAACTGCTCCTCCTCCCCACTGAAGATGCCAACCTAATGAGTGCACCAAGAAGGCATTGCAGCACAAGTAGCGGTCTCATATGGTGTTCCTACCCTAATCAGAGCAATTGTGAGTCGGTGGCAGTTACCAGTTTGTCACAGCACATGCATGCTGAGAACTGACTTTTCCTGGCGGAAGCAAAGTAAATTAGTAGTGCCACAGTGAGGGCAAAAAAAAGAGCGAAGAGGGGCTAGAGCCAAGGGCACTGTCCTGTGCGACAAGGAGAAAACGACCAGTGGGGCGACGCTGGGAGCGTTCCTTGTAGGGACAGGACCGTGGGCATGAGCGGTTAAGCTAAACAAAATTGGGGGGTTATTTTCATTGCTCAGAAAATAATTCCAGTCTTGTGAATCGATAGAGCGATTGAAATCCGATCCAAGATGGTGTCTAGATTTTGTGAGAATTCAGAAATGAAAGCTGGCCACACAGTTGCCATGTTTTTGGTTAAATACTAACTTAAATGGGCTGGGAAAAGGCCTCTCCAACCCTGCTCAAAGAGGCCTTTCCCTACCTACAACCAAAAACTAAGGATCTGTCAAAATCAAAACCGCCCATGTGGCCAAATGTTCTATCCTGACCCGCACACTACAAACCAAAGTATAAAGTGAAAAAGAAAAGTCTGATTGCAAAATGTGTTCATGAATAAAAATAGAACAGCTCCAACATAAAAGTTCTCCAAGGTAACAGAGCCTTGGCTCCAGAGGGCGTTTCCCTTCCCCTGGATTCTTCAATAAGATAACAATGTTTTTTGCTCTAACAGTTCTTTGTGTCTTTCTTGGCCCACAGCAATCCTATTAGTTACAAATTGTCTTAGCCTTATAGTTCATTCCTTCAAATGTTCCTCCCTTGTTCAACAAACAGTCCTTTCTTGAGACTGTAGATTTGCAATTTCCTGGTATACTCCCCTGCCAGGACTTCTCATACACTTGTAGCTGCCTGGTTTACTCGCTTGCCAACACTTCTCATTTCCGTAGGTAACAGTTCCTCTTTTACTTCCACAACTACATACATCTTCCTTGGTTCTGTATATTTAGTTCCTGAGGCAACATGGATACATTTTTACTCAATACTGTTCAGCTCCCCAGATGAGCTACCTCTACCTGCCCTCCCACCGACATCTGATCCCTGGGTCGACCTCCACGTGAAATCGGGCATATTACGCTCAATAATCAAGCTGAAGAACTCGGGCGCCAGGACCCGACGGCCTCTCCAATGCAAACTTAAAATCTGCGCCAGAGGACTGGGCTAATCTTCTGAGCTTGATTTTCAAATAATGTTCGACTTCAGGACCTCAGCTGTGATTATTCCAATATTTAAAAAAGGAAGAAAAGACGACCCTAGGAACGGTCGCCCGGTGGCTTTACTTGATGTCATAGGGAAGGTTTATGGATCATTACTCCTGAACACTTCAATTCATGGAAAAAAAAACACCCTGCAACGACCCTCTTCAATCCGAGGTTCAAAAAGGGTATAGGAACCAGCATCAATATCTTCCTGTTGAGCATACTAAAATCAAAAGTCCTGGAAGCCAAGCAGAAATTATACCTGGCATTCATAGACCTTACCCAGGCTTTTGATTTAGTGAATAGAAGAAAACTCTGAGAAAAATTAAGCAACTGGGAGTGCCCTCTGGAGATTTGGAGTCCGCTACAAGCCTTACACGCCGCCACTACTGTCCAGGTCCGGCTTAATTTAAAGGGGTCTACTTTCCGCAGTAATACCAACCACCCGAGGGGTCAAACAGGGCTGCCCTCTCACCCCGGCCCCATTTCTGGCATATTTTGGGGACTACAAAGAAACCAACACAGTGACACAATCTTTTCCCCCAGTAATGGGCAACATGAAAGTGCCAAGACTCCTGTACGCGGATGACCTCATTCAACTGGATCAGACCCCAATTGGCCTACAACGCCAGCTGGTTTCATTAACTAAATACACGGAAGCCAATAAAATCATGGTCTTTGAAAAACGGATTACAAATTTTAAAAAAAAATACAACTACTCATGGTTTTTGGCTGGAGAAAAAGTAGAACAGGTGGCAGAATTGAAATATCTTGGGGTGTTGATTGACTCGACACCTAAAGACCTGGCAATGTAACTATACCTTCTTGCAAAAATGAGAAACCTTATTTCACAGGCCAAAGTACTGGACAGAAAATATGGTTGATTCTCTCGGATGCCCCTACTCAAATTCTATCGGGGGAAAGTGGTTCCAACAATCACCTATGGAACTGAGGCTATGCCATCTCTGCCTAAAGCCTTGTGGCCCAGACTGGAGAGCCTTTTTTTCGCGTTTGGTCCTGAATCTTGCAACTTCAACACCTTTGGCTTTGATCAGACAGGGAACTCTCACTCTCGTCCTTAGAGTCAATAGTAATGAGAGCTTCGATTATGTTATATCGGAAGATCAGGATCCATCTTCTCCTACGATTTTCTCCATGGTACAAGAGGAGATGATTGCTGGTAAATGCAAACTGCTGACCACCTGGGAGTCAAACTGTAAACTACAGCTGGAAGTCTGCGGCAGCTCTATGGAAGAATTGCTGGGTAATCCGACAAAAACTAAAAAATGCTTAGACGAAATGGACTGGATAAATACATTGGAGAAGGCAGCTACTTATAAATTGACCCAGCATCTGCCCCCATCACACAGAAAACTAAACGAAATCCAACCATTTCTCATAAGACACCCAAACAGGAAAACACGATCAACACTTCTTCGAGCTAGGTTGAACCTGCTGCCTACAAATGAGATTCTGCATATAAGAGGCCTCTCTGTGACCAACACCTGCCGCTTTTGCAAAGACAAACCATCGAAATGCTCCGGCATCTCCTCCTACTATGCCCAGGAACATCTCCTCACAGATCTCCTTATCTGCTTTACCATTTGGAGAAAGCATACTTGACAGACACAGATCCCTGGTGGGATTGACTCATAGGTGGGCTTAGACCTTCATGGACGATAGCAGCTACCAAAATTCTGGAGCTGATCTTTGAAGACAAAGCACCGGAGTCTTTGCAGGTTTGCTAAAGTTAGCACAAATCCCTTCGGAGAGGTTGTTCAGTTCTGTTTTGTTCTGTTCTACTAAGTTATGCTCTCCTCGTCCGCTACTCAGTCTACTGTGCTGATACTACTGACTTTCGTTTTCTACTATTATACATTTCAGTAAACTTTGTTTAAGGGGATTTTGCGTCTAACTTGTAAAAATCACTTCAGTGATTATAAACTCGGAAATAAACATTTTTTTAAAAATATAGTTGTTCCAACATTTGCTCTAAGCTTTTCCTGTGAAGGATTCCAATCGGGTGTCACACACCGGACCAGGACCTATGCCCTCAGCCTTAGATGTAGCTCGCGATTAGAATACTTTTTCTTTCATTTTCAACAAATTTAAATTGAGCCAATACCCGACACATCTCAACCCCCCCCCCCCTTTTACAAATACCCCGGGTCACAATGGACCATGAACCAGGCCGGTGGGTGATAACAAAATATTTATTTTAATTTCAAAGAAAAATCACACAATTTTAATATTGGGCAGCAATCACCACAGGTGATAATTACAATGAAAACTACTGAAATACACTTGGGTAACCTTCTACAAGAACATATCCAAAGCACAAATGAATAGGAGCACTTTTTCAATTAGGATAGATAGCAATCAAGTTAAGATTTCCCCCTACAATGTTCCCTCAACCCACAATGAATCTAATTCTGAGTGGATAGAAACAAGCAGCAGGTAGTCAGGGATATGAGGCAGCAAACTGAATCAACATCCGACCTTCCCTCACAAAATAGGAGGCATAGCCTAAAATGACACTCGGATGTTAACAAATAATTAATTATATGTGTAATTAAATAATGATGTACATAGGTTTTATCACCGACTCAGGAATGTCATATCACTAGCAACTATAAGGTAAGATATCACACAAGGCATACAGTTCACAAAAGCAGGTTGAATGGAAAACACAGTGCAGTCAAAACACACATGGAAAAGTTGCATTTTTTCTAGTTTGCAGTTTTAAATGTCAAACACAGTTTTAAAAAAAAAACTGGTGAAATACTCTGAATTGGAATGCGGTTTTTGGGCTGGGAGATAGATGCACATCACAGGGACAATATAGAAGTGAAAGGAGGGCTATAGTTGTAAAACTGGACGAGATTTGCAAGATAAAAGGAGGTTGAGTTTTGGTAAAATAAAGCCATTAATGGGAGGAAATTGGTTTGGAAAGAAAAAAGGACAAGTTTTACTTAAACTAGATTATTCAGACTAAATTGTTAAAGAAAGACACGGTACGATCCCGGGTTAATCTGCAACTTAACCCTTTCACCCTGGGTTCAGATCTATGTGGGAATTAATTTAAATTATTCCAAATATTGCTAAGGAGTTACAAGATAAGGTGAATGAGAGAATTGCGCTAACACTAGAAAAACATGGACAGGGTGCACAGAGAATTAGAACAGTTTAGACAAGTTATCAGGGTATGGATAGGATTACTTAGAAAATAAGGTAAAGACAAAGGGGTCAAGAAGGGTACGCTATGTGTTACTATGGGAGGGGGGAAATACTCACAATCAGCACTGGAATTTAGGAAAGCCAACCGGGTTCTGGGCTAAAAAGGTTCTGGTCGCCAGATAGCGGGCTCTCCTGGCAAAAGACAGCTGGGCGAAGGTCTGGTCTGGGCACAGCGACACCTTAGCTGGCTGAAGCGGGTAAGCAGGGCAAGCAGGCGGCACTGAAGGATCCCAAAGCGGGCTCAGCCACCTTTCCTCTTTCTCCCTGAAGTTAGTGGGATTTTGTTATGGGGATTTAGTGCTGAAGGGTAGTTCTGCCTGGATAAGAAGACCTGGGGCAACTATCCCTTTTCTGGCAGTGAGGTCTGGAATCTTGCAGAGTGAAGGTGGAATATCTGGATACGCAGGTGCTGGAAAATTCAGAAGAGAGTGTCAGAGTTCTGTCAGCCACCCTTATTTATAAGCCATGGTGACATCATAGAATTAGGCCGGCCATGCCTCTAACAACTGGATTGTCCAGGGGTAATGGTTACCGCCTTGCTGTCAGCTGGTTGGGCTTTTAGAGACATGACATCAACTTTATGATGTGGCTTTACAATGCCTAGGATCATCCCACAGTTACTTTAGCTAAAACCCAGTTTTGACATAAATGGCACATTTGTACAGTTTTGGTATTTTAACAAATTACATAGGCAGATTACATATTTTATGCCGAGCATGGCAGTCCCACCCTCATGTCTGTAGGACTTTGTTTCGCCAGTCTGAATTTCGCGCTTTTCAGTGAAATATTCGACCTAAAATTCTATAACTTTATACATGGGTCTAGATTATCATAATGCATGTAAGTATTGATTTTCACAGTGGCCTCATGTACACATTCCTCAAACTGTCCAATTCTGTGCCATTTCTGTTCTCAATATGGCAGTGAAGGCTACCGCATCTTAAATTAAAAACCACAAAATTACATTTAGACTTAACTTTTTACATTCCTGCGAAGTCCTGTTGCCAAGATAAAAGTCTTAAAAGTTTATTAATAAAATAGTCTTTAGAGCCAAAATGGTCAACATAGTTCACCATATAAGGGCATAGTTCCAAAGCTGCTCTTGAATTGGCTTTGAAGCTCCCAGTAGAAGCCGCGGGGACGTGCGATTTCTTATTTTACCCAGAATCTCCATTGTAAGAGGTCTCAGCCCAGACAAAAGTCTGATGCCTAGGCCGTTTAGTGCTTTTGGGTCCATTCAAAGTTTTCCATGGTAGCAATTAGCACTCATGTGTCCTAGAATATATTGTGGCTTCTTCTGTTGCTAGCAACCCCCCCCCCCAAGCAGAAACCTGTTTGGCTAGTTTTCAGAAGGCAGCCCATGTCTTTATTTCTTATTTTATTTTAATTTTGTTTTAAATCAAAAGCAAGCATGTTGAATAAAACATCCCATATATGTTTCCCAGCAAAAAAAAACCTTTACATTGCTGGGCCAAAACAGGGCCTTCTTTTGACATTACACTTTTAAAACAGTCATTTTTCATCATTTACGAAAGCGCCTTTTAACACATGGTGAAGTCTGCTGGGCTGACCATTTCAAAAAGGTTTTCCCTCTGAATTTCCCCCATTGTTTTGCAGCCCTAATCAGTTTCACTTATACAACAATCTGTTTAAGAAACAGGTCCTTTCAAATTGATATAGACCCAGAGAGCCAGAGTCTCTTTTGCAGCATTGATATTTGAAATGTTTTTACTCAAAAGGTCAAGCGTTTTCCCATGCGACTGAAAATAAAGCTTCTTTTGATTTCTCAGATTTGGCTGACAAAGCCTGTCATACAGGGATAATGTTCTGTTTTGCTGGAGCACAATCTGGATATGGGTGGGCATGACAGGACCTCATTGATGACAGCAGGGTGATGTCTAACAGATGGAAATAGCGTCAGGGTGCCATCATTATAAAGGCCAAATATTTCCTTTTTCAAGAGGAATGTGGATCAAGCAGCAAAGCAGTGCTGCTTCTCAATTTTCCTCTTGGTGCATGTAAGAAACACACTGTCAGGCTTTCTCAGTCTGTCCCATTGTTCCATCCTGCCCAATGGTGCTTGGCAAAACAGTGCAGCCATCCTTTTATATCTGCAAAATGCAGTTTTGAGGCAAGGCTCTGGTGCTCAAGGAGCCAGCGCAGCCATTTTGCTGGTTCTGCTGAAGTGCAGTTGGATGATGTGAGGAAGTACTGCTGAGTGGGTAAATACATCCCACACCCCATATCGGCATTCCATGCACTCATACATGGCTGGGGATTGTATTCACAGTATTTCCATTTGGCTCACAAACAATCTTCTTACTGTTTCTGTCTCTGTGGCTTTGAAGTTTACAAATGGCGTCCACACTTTGCTTGGGCTGACTCACCGGCTCCGTGTGGCGTCTTCGGTCACTTTTGCGCTTTCGTGCCACAGCTCTGCCGCTTGCTTTTCACACTGGACTGCTTTCACTTTGTTCCGGTTTTGCTCGTGGCTCAGCTTCTGCACACCTGCCTTCCTTCAGGTGCCAGCGAGTGTAACGCCCATCATGAATCTTCCCTTGGTTCCTGGCGTCTCTGCAGCACGTCCGGCTCGCGTAACTTTCTTCTTCCTCTTTGCTGCTAGACCCTCGGCTCCGCCACACCGAGTACTTTCAGCTTCCACACGCATCACTGAGAGGTGCAACGTGTACTCCCAAACAGCAGCCTTCAATAGTTTCTTTTCCATCTTTATATGTCCCGCGCACAGGTGGCTTCTGAAAACAACTATCAGGCTCATGGAGCTTGGAGCTCCTTCTGCTCTGCATTGTTCCCCTTTTCCTCCTCGTCTCAGTACTTGGGTGGTTGTGGAAATTAGAGTCCATTGATGACAGATGCAGATTATTTGGGAAATCACTTGCCGTTTACAAATGGTTTGCCAGTTCTATATGAAGGGGAATTAGAACCGGAAAAGGTATTTTTGAAGTTTTTACCTTTTGGACCAGGGATGCAAGTATGGGTTAAAGGGTTTTGTGAAAAGGTTTCGGATGATCCTGAGGCCTTGTTAAAAAGGGGAGGCAGTAACCCTGCAGTAGCCCAAGCATCTGAAGTAATGCTCTGCCATTGTTGCAGATGCTGAGTGAGTCTGCCTCCCACCATGGTCTTTTGGATTAAGGCCCGATAGTGGTTTTGAGGCAGCTGAAGCAGCAGCTGAGTGCTTGGGCAGGCTTGGCACCTCTTCCTCGTCCACGACAAGGAAATTTCCTTTGACCTCATTGACTGACAAGTCCTCTTGCTCTTCAAATGAGTAGTAGTAACAAAAGAACTTACCCCTCCAAGCCGCTGCACTTGGATGCACAGGTTGTGGTGGTCTGATGGTGGCGCAGAGTGCCCCCCTTTGAGGTATTTCTAGGCATTCATCAGCCTTATTGCCAAATAGCTGCGTGCCGTCAGAGGGCATGTTGAGAAGTCTAGACTGCACATCAGGCGCAAAACCAGGTTTCCTTAACCACGCAAATCTGCGTATAGCAATGCTTGCCGCCATGGCTCTGCTAATACTGTTGGCAGAGTCCAAAGCTGATCGGAGAGACTTGCACATTACGTCTTTCCCATCTTTCACAATGCTAAGAAACCCTTCTCTCTCCCCTCCTTCAGGAATATGTTCAGCCACCATAGAAATACAATTCCACAAGGTGTAGGACCATTTTGCAAGGGCACAAGTGGCGTCGACTGACTTCAAGGCCATACTCCCGGCTGAAAATTCCTTCTTTGCCATAGCGTTGAAACGCTGGTTATCTCTGTCCAGTGGTATTGTGGGATGTGCTGCCCGTCTAGAGGTGGAAGTTGCAGCTTCACCCACCAAGCTTTCCGGTGTCAGGTGGCTGGACAGATATTCTGAGTCACTGCTTGAAGGCCTATACTTCTTAGTAAGGTTTTTGTTTAAAGCTGGGCTGGTCTCTGGCACTTCCCAATTAGCGTTCACCCTCTTTTGAAGGGCTATATGGAAAGGTAACACAGGGTCTTTTTGAGGACCCTTGTCTAAGATGTCTGTGAGGTCATCTTGCTCAAAAGATGGAGCTGGCCTGCCCCATCCCCAGAAACCCTGTCACTTTGCCCATGAGCTGCCTGTAGGCTGCCTCGGCATGTTCTGATGGAGCAGGCTTTCCAAAGTCTAACTCTGTCAAGGCTACTTGCTGATTGTAAATTATCATATAGATCCCTCATTCTAGAATCCACTGATATGAGGGCCTCAGGGGCATTGGGTGTGCCATACTGTAACCAAAAAAGTGGTGTGTCCCGACCACAGGGCACATGTTCTTCAAAAATCAAAGACAGGAACTTGAAAAGTTCCTTCTTAGGAAGAGGTTTGAATGTTTTTTCCAATTTCCTTCGAAGGCATCGCGACTCTATTGGCATTAAATGGAATCCTCAAAGGTCTCGATCTGTGCCTCTTCGATGGACAAGCCTGGGCCTGTCGTCGACTCAGGGCCTCGAGGGGTCGCGATGGGTCAGAGGCTTCTCACCCAGGGCTGAGGGCGTGCAGGCTTTAGCCTTGCTTTTCTCCTTATTGGCCGTCAGGGATTGGCAAGATCCACAGACAGCCGTTCTGTGGTCGACACCAAGACACCACAAACAGACCCGATGTGGGTCACTTATCGACATCTTAGCACCACAATCATTGCACTTCTTGAACCGGGTCTTTGAGGTAGAAGAAGAAGACATCCAGAGGTTATGGCGTAGTTTTGTGAGAAACCAGACGTGCCGTATCCAAAGCGAAAGCTATCACAGAAAAACAGAACTGAAGTAACAGTGCATGCTATTTATAGCATTGATGACGTCAACTTCGAGAAAGAGGACTTCGAGGGACATCGATTCGATCAACACGACACACAGCAACCTCTACTGAATTTGCTGTTGCTGAAACAGCGAACGCTGGAAGGGAGATATCTAAAGATGAGCAATATGTGGGAGGACACAATCCATTCGAAATAAAGATAACAGAACAAGGTAACCGTAATTAAGCTATTGCCGCCTAAATTAATCTAAAATATCCACACATTCAAAAATCTATCAGTTCTCCAGGAGGCCTCGGCAGTTAAACAAAATCTCTATTCCACTGGAGATTTTTTTAAATTGTGAAAACATATGTGAACTTTTCAAACACAAACAAAGTCACTACAGAGTATGAATTAATCACAGAAAGTGTGAACTCTTAGTGATACTGGAGAGAAAAAAAAAAAAACTTACTCTAAGTCGGACGCATCCCCGGCGTGATCCTCTCATCATTTTGTCCTTTGACTGAAAGAAGAACATAAGAAATTTAATAAAACAAATAATAATGAATCTATTTGTTAACAATACTTGACAGCCATTACATCAAGGTTATCTGCTGGCAGGTTTAATATTGGAGCATCCCTTACCCTAGCAAAAAATGGTAGGATGGGCTCCGAGAAGGTTAGCTGGGCAAACTGGCAGTCTGATCATCGCTGGTACAGCAAGCTGTGCTCCAGGCCCCAATGAATTTTCTAAGACTGCACTGAAAATCTAACATTGTCCTTAAATGACAATGTGTAATCCACATTACAAACCAATCTGTGACTCAGTGTTGTTCTCCGAATCTAAGTAGAGGGGGGGTCTATTAATGTAATTTTATTTATTTGCTAGCTTGGCAGAGATTTGAACCAGTAATGCTGTACGTATGACAACAGAAGAGCTAGAGGGAACATAAGGAGTACCGTTTATGTGCATTTTTCTACATATTCACAGGAGTTTTCTAGGAGGAATACTTCCTTTCTTAAGGATACCATCAGTGAAAACTACTACATCATTTGGACATCAGTTCCTTTTTCCCAATAAGTTTAGTTTAGTTTATCCATTTATAATGCGCACCAGGCCCAGGGGTATCAGGGCACAACAGTTACAGATAATGCGAAGCTTGGTTAACAGGTTACAGAATTGTCAGCCCAATCAAAAAGTAGTGCAGATGAGAATCACAAAAACAGACAACAGAACACAGTGGAATATACATAATTCAGTAATTACAATTTAGACAAAATACAGAGGCATAGTTCATACAACTAGGATACGGGGGGCACAGGCAAATATACAAGGAGGGGTGCAGTGGTGCGGGAGTGTAATCCGGGCTAAGGGATACGTATATGTGGACATTAGATGTCGTTCGACTTCAGCCAGTTGATGTAACTTAGTCTAAACTTTGTGTGGGATGGATCTGCTCTAATGTGGTGTGGTAAGGAATTCCACAGTTGGGCAGCTTTGACGTGGAAGCTGTTTCCAGCAACCTTAGATAGCTTGAATCTAGGGATGGTGATGCAGTTGAAATTAATACATCTCGTGGGTTTAGTGGAAGTTCTTCTTTGAAATCAGTTTGTGAGATAACTAGGGGCAGCGTTGTTCACCTTGTTGTTGTACCTTGTGTGTCAGGTAGGCCATTTTTAATTGGATTTTGTTAAGGGTAGCAAGCCAGTTGTTTTGGCGCCTTATCACCGAGATATGTGATTTTTGGGCACGCCAGGGGCTGTTCTTAAGGCATTAGGATTTGAATCTTTGGATGATAGATTTGTTGGCCCCAATGTATAATGCATTGCAATAGTCGAGCCTTGATAGGATCAGGGCTCTTGCCAAGGTGATGCAATTATTGTCCGAGAGAAAGGCTTTGCAAGTACTGATCAGCTTAAATGTGTAGGCTGTGGCAGAGGCCATGGTGCTTACTTGTTTAGCTAGGGAGAGGGTGGAATCGAGGTAGAACCCAAGTGTTTTTACCTCCTTGGCCACCTTAATAAGGTTACCATCAATGATGTTAATGTTAAGGGTATTTGTACCGTGCACCGTCACCAACGGAATTGGTCCCTAGGCGCTCTGGCGGATCTGTAAACGATAAGGTTGGTGGGTGGATTAGTAAGGTGAAGAGGGAGTAGGATAGTGAGAGGAGCGGTGTTCTGTTGGCAGCTTCAACTCGGTATACACCAGATGCTGAGCTTTGGTGCGGGTATTGAATCGGTGTCAGTGCGCGTGTGCTGTTGTTCCGGTTTATGTGTTGTTGCAGTGTTGTGAAGTGCATGCGGCTTGTGGTGCGAGAGATGGTTGTGTGAGTTTTTGAGCGAGATAAGTATGCAGAGTTTGAGGTTATATTGGTTAGTGGGTTACCTGACCTTTAGCATGCTAACATTCACGGTATTGTCTAAGCGTGGCACTTGTTGGCCTTCACAATCCTATCTAGAAGCGGCGCAGGCCACTGTTCAGAATTCTATCTAGGTGTGGTCATGCCAACATTCACAATCCTGTCTAGATGCGGCGCAGGCCACTGTTCAGAATTCTATCTAGGTGTGGACATGCGAATATTCACAATTCTATCTATATGCGACGCAGGCTAGTGTTCACAATTCTATCTAGGTGTGGACATGCCAACATTCACAAAGATGAGTAATCCTGTCAAGGTTTCTTCAGGTTAATGTAGGTACCCGGAATGATCAGCTCTGTTTTGTCATCATTCAGGCATAGACCGTTAGTAGCCATCCATGCCTGGATGATGAGATACACCCTATTCACCAAGGCCAAATCCTTCTCGTAATCCCCGGAAAGTGGGAGGAGAATCTGGGTATCATCTGCATAATTAGTGTAGGTGATACCGAGAAGGTCCAGATCATCAAAGAGGGGCTTGGTAAATAGGTTATATAAAATGGGGGGGGAGACAGGACCACTGGGGAACACCGCAGGTGATGGGAATGGGGTCTGCTGCTGCTGAAGGAGAGAAAACCCTCATTGCTCTGTCGCTTAAGAAGGACTCAATCCATGTTATAGCATCTTTGGAGACGTGGGCAGCTGAATCCAGGTGTCTGCATAAGACCTTGTGATCCACAAGGTCGAATGCAGCTGAGAGGTCAAGAAGTAGGAGGAGGGCTGTTTTCCCTGTCTCTCAGCTCGTCGACCTGTGCCTTCAGGTCGATAAGGGCAGTCTCAGTTCCGTGTTGGGGGCAGAAGCCTGATTGACGTGCTCCTAGGAGTTGTTGTTCCAAATATTTTTGAATTTGGAGGTATGCAACTTTATCAAGGATCTTAAGCAGAAAGGGGACAGTTGTAATAGGGCGGTAGTTAGTGGGTATGAGTGGATCTAAGGTTTGTTTCTTTAGTAGGGGGAGCACCCATGATTGTTTGAGGTTGGATGGGACGGTGCCAGATGCAAATGAGGCATTGATGAATTTGGCTATAAAAAGGGGCAAGATCGCTTGCAACGTCTTTTATGAGCTGAGCAGGGCAGAGATCTCCCTAGCAGTTAGAGGGCTTGAGTGAAAGAATTACTTTCTCTGCCTCAAGGAGAGAGAGTTTGGCGAATTTAAATCGGGGGGGGGGGGTCTGGTTAGCCAGTGTTTTCTTCGAAGGGACACTCAGAGTAATGTGGTTAGGAGGATGGTTAAAGGATTTTATTTTTGGGATATTTTGTTTTGAAGGGTGGTCCCTTCATTGGAGAGGGCCTGTTGTATATCAGTGCACCATTGTCCTTGGTACAGATATCAGGATGCTGATAGGGGATTCATGTTCCTTAAGGATGGAGAATAATTCTCTAGTGCTAGAGTTAGCGCTAGAGATACGTTTATTGTAGGAATTGCGTTTGTCTAGGAAGATTTCCTTTTTGTAATGGGATGAAATTTCGGCGAGTTTAGTTTTGTTAGCTGTGGTTGGGAGTAGTCTCCAAGTAGTTTCACAACTCCTCTTTAGGTTTCTAAGGTCTTTGAGTTGAGGCGAGAACCATTTGTTCAGATGCGCTTTAGGCTTACTAAGTCTAAGTTTGCTGGGAGCAAATGGTATCAAGTGTAGTCAGCATGATTTTGTTATACTCCTTGACAAGTGGGCCTGGGTCAAGGTTGTCTTCAAGCAAGTTGAGGGTAGGGAGGATCACTGGGATCACTTTATCCCTTGTTATTTTTGTTTTGTTTCTTGTTAGACAAGGTGGGGCAGTAGGAGTGGTTAGCGGGAGTGGTCTGGAAGTAAGAATTGAAAAGGACACGAGAAAGTGGTCTGTCCAAGGATGAAGTCCACGGCTGGACTTCATTCCTTGTATGTAACCAAGCTTTGCATTCCTCTTGCTGCCTCTGTGCCTTGCTACCCCTCTAGGAGTTAGGTGCGTAATATAAGTAAATAAATACTAAATAAGATGTGATGGAAGTGATATTGGCTGTGCAATTGTGTTCCAAAACCCAGTCGAGGATTCTCCGTTTAATGTGGGTGGGTTCGGTGATTTTATGGGATAGGCCTAATTCGGATAGAGTATTAGCAATGACTAATACTTGAGATGTGGTTAAAGGTTATTGGACAGTAGAGTGTGTGTCCTCAAAAGTTCCAATAGGGCCAGGGGGCCTATAGATAAGGTGAATGGTTAATGTCTGGGAATTAACTAGAGGGAGTTTTGCTGTGAGGATTTCACAGCAGGGGGCGTTTTGGGCGGGAGCTAGTCTCAGAGAGGCTAGATTTAGAGATAATGGTGATTCCTCCGCCTCATGCTTTGTCTCTATCCTATCTGATTATGGTATAACCATCCGGGACAGCCAAGGAAAGCAGGGGTCCTGCTGCTTCGTGTAGCCAATACTCAGTAATGGCTAAGAGGTCATGGTTGTGAGCCAATATTAGGTCAGCAATGTCTGTGGCATGTGCCACTAAGGATCTAGCATTTATTAAAGCAACTTTAAGTGGGGGAGCAGGTGTTGTAGTGGTAGAGGGTGAGGGTGATGTGTCTAATTTGTTAGATTTGGTCAAGGTGTGGTTTGGAAGTGACCTGATAGACATAGTTGATGGGGTTAGGCGTACCATTTATGGTTTTCTGGACAATATGGAGGTTGGTTTTGATGTTAGGTGAGGGTAGGGATCTAGCGAGTGGTTCATAGAGTTTACTGAGACGTGATCGGAGTCTCACGTTTCTAGCCTCAATGATACAAGGAGTGCTGGGTCGGAGCAGGCTGCTTGGATATACCGTGGGGTGAGAGCTGTTAAGTGTCATAGAAGCCATGGTCAGTGGGTCTTGTATTCTCAAAGAGATGAAGACCCCTAGCAAGTTGAGCAAGAATAGTAAACTAGCATGGCTGAGATTAATGGTAAGCGTGTGCATGTTGAACCAGGACCTACCGAGCATGCATATAAATGAGATGTAGGCAAGTTCAGCATACACTAGAGTAAAGGGTCAGGAGACACGCTTGCGTCCATGTTGCTAGTCGCAGTGTGACAGTACAGGTAGCTCCTTATACTTTGTTAACAGGCATCACAGATGTATTAGAGCAGTGATAACGTAAATTACTTGTACAATTGCCTAGGTACACAATCAGCATGTAAGGGCATGTGCTAAGATAGGGGACACAATCAGAAGTTATGCTTACTCCTACGTCCCATCCACTTTCCTCCATACTTATGGGACATCTCGCCGTCCTAGGGACGGGACCGGAGCAATTTGTAAAAAGCATCCAAAATTTTGCTAAAATGGGTCCTTCCTCTCTTTCTTGCACGGGGCCAAACATGCGGCCATAACCCCACCCACCTTGGCTCCACCCCACGCATAACCCATCAGTCCTTTTCTCCGCTCATTCGGGACCGGGCGCACTTGCATCCGCGGAAGATTTTCTTCCTTTTTTTCCTCTCTGGCTCTCGCTAGCAGTCGTGTACTAGTCTGTCTATGTCGTTCAAACTAGACTTTCCAGATTGTTCATCGTGTCAACAATGCTTTGCGAGGGCGGATCCCCTTCCTCTTTGTTTACAGTGTTTGGGTCCGGATCCCCGTTGGGACTCCTGTTTTTGCTGCGATTCCCTTCCGGTCCGGGCTCTTCAACGTCGGTTGGAGCGGTGGGAGGAGGTTTTCCGACAAACTCCTCCTTCGCATTTTCAAGCGTTCATCGACGAAAAGAAGAGACACACGGTAAGTTCTTTACTTTTCAGAGCCCCCCGGTCGGGAGACACCTTTCCGGGTTCCTCCTGGGCCGGGAGGGGCATTGATCGCTCTGTCACCGGGGTTCGGCTTGAGGTGCCCGTTGGGCCTAACAATTATACCAGAGTTTTCTCCGAGGGTCTCCGTAAGGGGCCTGTGGATACCGGAGTACACTCTGAGGCCCCTCCTGTTGGGGCCGCTTGTAGACCCAGTTCTACCGAGTTGTGTGGTACCGGAGCTTGCTCCGAGACCCCTTTGTCGGCTTCCCTCAAAAATAAGACCGGGGTTCGCCCCGAGGCCTCGGCGGGGCTTGCTGTTACCAAACTGATGTTCGAGGCCTGCGCTAGTAAGGCTATTACCAGACCTGGGTCCGAGGTCCCTCGCACAGAGGCTAAAGTTACCAACATTTCTAAGAGGCCTGGCAAGGCCATATCGGTGAAGGTTGTTTCTCACGTTCCCGCTCTTGTGGCGACATCAGATCTGTTGAGGGGGCAAAGAAGGAAAGTTCTTCTTTTACCGGCAGTGCCGAGGTCCTTCCTTCCTGAGAAGGCTAATTTGGCGATTGGTATGTCGCAGAAACATTCCAGGCCACATAGTACCGGCTCAGCCGAGGTTCCTTATGTTAAGGTTAAAGTTAAGACCCCTGATCGATCGACGGGGACCCCTGCCTCACTTCCTCACGTGCCGCAGTTCCCTTCAGGTGATGACAAAATGGCGCCCGTTCCCGCCACGACCGCGACGGCCATTTTGGGTGCTACCCCTACAACTACGCCATCGGCCTCAGGTGTAGGGCTTGGTTCTGTGGGTGAACATAGAGTTCCTTGTGCGCATCCTTTTCAGCCAGTTTATGACTGGAACGCTCGGTTGCCCCTTCTGCACAATGTTTCGTTGCCTGCGGGGTCGGCACCTTTGATTTATGTGGATACGTCAGTGGATGGGCCGGTGTGGCACCCTTCCCCGTAACGTCCCTGGAATTATCATCCTCATGAGAGGCCTCCTCTGGTTCCAAAACAGTCCCCGGAGGACGTATTTTTTGGCAAATTTCAGACGCTCATGTGTACCGACCCCACGAGGGAATATTTCAAAGGGCTTTTTAGGGAGATATGTCCGCCCGCGCCTCTGGCTCCACACGTTCCTCCGGTGGCTCTGCCGGCGCCTCCCTTGCCTACGTTGTCTCCCAGAATCTTCTTCCTTTGCCCCCATTGACCCCCGTGGACAAGGCAGCGCCCGACACGGCTCAGCAGGATCTTGACCTGTCGGATGACGCGCAGGGACAGATCAGGACAACGAGGACCTGCCCCGCTCTATTAGAGCTTTTCATGACCGGGGTACTGGACATGATGCGCTTCTTGGATGTTCCGGTGCCCGAGGCACCCGCTCCGCAGGAGGGCGTGCTTTCTGGGGCGTTCACCCTGTCTCCTTTGGAGCATACCAGCCTGTTCTTGCAGAAGGACGTTCTGGCCGAGGTCCGCAGGGTCTGGGAAAAGCCACACTCTGGACTTTTCATCAATAAGAAAATTGACGCGCGATACAGGCTGCATTATTCGGAAGAGGTGACCCGGTCTTCTTGTCCGCCCCCCTCCTCCACAGTGGTGGCTGCGGCTACTTTACAGTCCAGGCCTGCAGCATCCTCTTCCACAACGGCTACTCAGGTTCTGGCAAAGGAGGATAAGCTCCTCGACTCACTTGGGAGGAAGATTTTCACCAACTCGGCCTTGCAGCTCAGGCAGGCCAATGCCGAACTGGTGTTAGCGGGGGCTAATATGCGGATGTGGAAAGGTCTGTCGGAGTTTGAAGAGTTCATTCCGGTCGAGAAGCTGGAAGACTTTAAAGCGGGATTATCCGACGCCAGGATCTCATGGAGGCTGCGGCTCATCACTTAAGACACCTCGGCTCGGGCCTTATGCTGGGGGTTGATAACTCACGACAGGCATGGCTGCATGCCACCAAATTCTCAAAGGAAGTGCAGGACAAGGTGTTGGACCTTCCGTTTGATGGCAATGAGCTCTTTCATTCTACAACAGATGTAGAGCTGACCAAGACGAAGGATAGCACTCAGACAGCCAAGTCCTTGTCGGTCCTTGTTAAAACCCCTTTTAAAACCCAGAGACCGTTGTCGCAAAGTCGAGCCTCCTCTGGCTTTGGGGGCTTCCTAGACCGGAATTCTCGCAGCATGGATACCCCTTCGGGGAATAACTGCCGGAGGTAACAACGGACTCGGTTTTTCTCCCGCTCCTCGGGTTCAGGTGGCAACACCACCGAAAAACCTACAAAATGAGGGTTCTCTGCGCTCGCACGAGACCCCGGTGGGAGGACGCATGGAGTCTCATAGGGAGGCGTGGCAGACCATCACCGAAGACAGATGGGTCTTGTCAGTCGCTCGGGGGAGCTTCCGCTTACCCCTACCTCCTACCCAACCCTTGAACCCTCCTTTTCAGCTGTCGGGCTCGCCCTCCCTCAAAGCCGAGGTTCAGAAACTTCTGGACCTCAGAGCTGTAGAATCCGTTCCCCTTGGGGAGCGAGGGGAGGGCTTCTACTCCCACTGTTAACAGTGCCCAAACCCAACCAGGATCGCCTGCGCACCATCCTAGACCTTTCCCATTTCAATCTTTTCCTACCCCAAGAGAAATTCAAGACGATCACGCCCAGCCAGATACGGTCCTCCTTGCAGATGGGCAATTGGCTCAGCGTAGTGGATCTTCAGGATGCGTACATGCATATTCTGAATTGGAATCCACACAGGAGACATCTCCGTTTCTCTTCCAGTTTCGAGTGCTTCCTTTTGGCCTCAGCTCTGCGCCGCATGTCTTCACGAAGATGATGTCGGTGATTGCGGCCTATCTTCATCTGCAGGGTATCCATGTGCATCCGTATTTGGACGACTGGCTCTTACGCAGTCCTTGCCCGTTGAAAGCAGCGGGCAATCTTCAGTCTCTCCTTCAGCTCCTGTTCCATCTTGGGCTGTCGGTGTACTGGCGGAAATCTTCCATGACGGTCTCGCAGGACTTCATTTTCCTGGGTTTTCGTTGGAACACGATCGACTGCAGAGTGTACCTGATCGGGGACAGAATGGCGGATCTGTTAGTCACGTGTCAGATGTTTGCGCAGTCGGAGAGCATGTCGGCCTGGTGGTTCCAGAGGCTACTGGGCCTCATGGCCTTGTGTGTGTTGGCTCTTCCTCTTGCTCGTCTCAAGATGAGGCGGACTCAGATGGCTCTTCGGAGTTCTTGGTGTCAGGCTGTGGACCCGGATTCCAAGCTAATAATGATTCCGGCTTCCATGAGAGTGGACCTGGAATGGTGGTCATCTCTCAGCAACCTGTCGGTGGGTGCGGGGTTCCAGGACCCAGCTCCTACAGTGACGATCATGACGGACTCCTCCCTCCTGGGGTGGGGTGCAACGTTAGATCCTCTTCAGGTCTCGGATCTCGGGTCGCCCCAGGACAAGCTCCTCCACATAAATCATTTAGAGCTTCTGGCGATCTTCCTAGCGCTCAAGGCGTTCAGACCGATCATAGCCAACAAGGTGGTACGCATACGCACGGACAATGTGGTGTCGATGTATTACATCAACAAGCAAGGGGGAACCAAGTCTCCCCCTCTCGTGGACCTGTACATCCAGATTTGGGAGTGGGCTGTGCTTCATGGTGTTTGGCTGCTTGCAGTGCACATCCCGGGCCAGCTGAATGTAACAGCGGATGCCCTCAGCCGGCAGACAGTGGTCAGCTACGAGTGGGAGTTGAAGGCAGGCCCTCATGGATTTTCTTGAGTTGGGGCACACCGGAAGTGGACCTCTTCGCTACGGGGATAAACAAGAAGCTTCCTCAGTATGTCTCCAGAGGGGGGCTGGGAGCCTCCTCTATGGAGGAATGCTCTCGAGATTCCATGGCACAACATGAGAGCTTACGCCTTCCCGCCTCTGCCTCTAATTCACCGAGCAATTTGGAAGCTGAAGAACTCGGTGAACTGTTGCCTTCTACTCATAGCCCCGTGGTGGCCGGCCAGGTGTTGGTTCTCAGAACTTCAATAACCGACGGTGTATCCGCCGATCAGGTTACCAGTGACCTTCGATCTTTTTCATCAGGGGCAACAGCCGATGTGGCACCCCTCCCCACAATCGCTCAGCTTGGCGGCATGGTGCCCGAGTTCAAGTCTTTAGAACATCTTAACATGCGTATTATCCAGGCAGCCAGAAAACCCTCGACTAGGCCCCAGTACAGAAGCAAATGGATCAGGTTCTGTCATTGGTGTTGAAACAGGCAGTTGGACCCAAGGGGGGCTACAATTGACACGGTTTTGTCCTTTGTATCCTTCTTGGCAGAGTCGGTGTCCATTTTCTGTCATGCAGAACTTACTTTTCAGTGGTTTCTGCTTACCTTTCTACAGACCAATGCTCTTACTCTCCGAGTAACCCATTTTGCAGGCTTCACACGCCTCTATCCTCCAATTCGTAGTCCGCACCCGTCGTGGGATCTGAATGTAGTCCTGACGGCGTTGTGTCATAAGCCTTTCGAGCCAATGGCCACGGTGGACCTCAAGTACCTGTCCTGGAAAGTGTCCTTTTTGGTCGCCATTACGTCAGCAAGGCGGGTGAGTGAGCTCCAGGCCTCGTCGGTGGAGCATCCCTTTTCGGTCTTTCACAAGGACGAATCCTGCTTTCCTGCCGAAGGTGGTATCTGAATTCCATCTGAATCAGTCGATCTCTCTGCCGGTCTTTTTTCCGAACCCTACCTCAGAGGCAGAAAGGGTTCTGCATTGTCTCGATGTCAGAAGGGCTCTTAAGTTCTATCTGGACAGAACATCCGAGCTTAGGAGTTCTTCTCAACTGTTTGTGACTTTTGGTAACCCTAAGGGTAAGTAGGCATCTAAGGCGACTATTTCTCAGTGGATCGCCACCTGCATTACGAAGTCTTTCACCGTCCAAGGGCTGAAGCCTCCTAAGGGTATTCATGCACACCTGGTGCAGGGCAAGGCAGTCGCGGTTGCTTTTCAGAAATATGTCCCCTGGGAGGCCATCGCTAGGGCAGCTACTTGGGCCTCCCCATCTGCTTTTTGTAAGCATTATTGTCTTGACATGAGCTCAAGAGCTGATGCTCAGTTTGGTCAGGCTGTGCTGAAGAACCTGTTTCAGTAAGGGGTATTTCCATCCACCCGTAGTTCCTGTAAGGAGGGCTTGGGAATCTCCCATAAGTATGGAGGAAAGGGGACAGGACGTAGGAGTATAACCAGGTTACTCACCGTAGTGACCACCTTACTCCTAGTCCATAGTCCCCTTTCCTCCATACTTATGGGACATCTCTCCGTCCTGTGGGACGGAACCGGAGCACTTTGCAAAAAGCATCCAAAATTTTGCTAAAATGTGTCCTTCCTCTGTTTCTTGCGCGGGGCCTGGCACGTGGCCGTAACCCCACCCACCTTGGCTCCGCCCCGTGCAGTTTTTGCTGAACAACCTATGTATTTGTTTGAAGGTGGATGTAATGTATGAAAACTATATTTTGATTGGTTATCCACATTTAGATTGAACTATCAAATTGGGAGAACATTCTTTGAGGCAGATACCGTTTCACAAGGAAGTGGTTAACAGAGCTTTCACACCGGAAAGCTGGCATACAAGTTGAGAATAGTAAAGGATAGAGACGTGGATTCTTTGAAGGCCATATATTAGAGGTAACCATTTGATACATAGTTTGGTTTTTTATTCTTTTACCAGACACGACTGGATTTATGGAATACTACTCAAAGTCTTACCGTTTTGGAATACAATACACAGTTTGAACTGTGATAACTATACCGACACCAGGTAAATATCAAGGAAGAGCTCACGATAGAAAATTGTTTGATAGATGTATATAGTAGGAATGGTTTTTGCATAGGACTTTGCTAAATAAGTAAAAATTGTGTATGATCAGTGTGCATTAGAGGCACGAATAGCTCCTGTAGAAGGGAAATTAATTTCCGAAACGCATAGAGCATATGATTGATGAATTTAGAATCTTGATTACTGTCCTGTTGAAATTATTATTGCTGAAAAAAAAATTGTGCAGTTCAATCAA
Source organism: Ambystoma mexicanum (assembly GCF_040938575.1). Taxonomy (NCBI): domain Eukaryota; kingdom Metazoa; phylum Chordata; class Amphibia; order Caudata; family Ambystomatidae; genus Ambystoma; species Ambystoma mexicanum. The sequence goes on from NC_090922.1 coordinate 1,343,857,907, forward strand.
GATTGTCAATATAATAATTGCCGAGCAAAATAATTCTTTAAAGAAAGAACTAGTAACGTTAACCGACTACCTAATTAGTCGTAAATATTGATTGGATCACAATAAAATGAGGTGTGCAGGCCCAGGGGACGGGAGTGTACCACAGGTCTGTGGACACTTGTTTTGTTATCCCAACTGTCCACTGTTCTCATCTCCGTCATGGATAGTGAATAAAAAGGGTCAGAAACCATACCAGCCAATCCTGTAGGATGTTTAAAATGATCATACAGTTTAACTCCTATATAGCCAAAAAGGAGGATAACCTATATCCCTTTCTAGGGACGTCCTCTCCTCTGAGGGGCCATAAGAGGGATCACCCCCAGTGGGATCACGCTTGCCCTATCCCCTAGGGTAGTTTAAGCCTTAGCAAGCTCACCTCTAGTCCCAAATGGGGTGGCTCCTTGGGGAGAGAGGACAAATTCCCTGGATTCCTCGACAACACACAGAGGCAGAACTAATAGATCATTATCTAGATGAAGACATTCTTAGAGAGACGGTCATGCGAACTTCAGAATGGGAAAAGCTCTGGGCACAGGAGTTCTTTCAATACTTTTCTGGGTTCCATGTCATTCCATCAACAGTAATTACTTTGTAGTAAATTATCACAAAGTAATTACATCGACATCTTTCATCAGATTTTAATTTTGGGGGATATCCCCCGCCTCCCAGGACTCCCTTCTCCTTCATTGCTACCCCTATCGAAAACCCTCCACGCCTCCTTTTCACCACTTTAACCTTAAATACGCATATTTTAATTACATTTTTAAGTAATTACTTCGTAGTAAAGTACCATGAAGTCATTTATGTCGATAAAGCAACAAGATACAACTTTTCTGAGAAGTATTAAAGCCTGTCTAAATTGAAACACGCAATGCAATTATGAGAGGTTCTATTCCAATCGCTACAAAAATGGTGAACACCGATTACTAAGCCTGGAAGGGAGCCATTGAGGTTACGGGAATTCAGCTTGCATCACCTTAATGCTGCTATTTAACTATTGATGAAGATCTACTCATCGAAGCTTGGGGTCATGCTGAAATTAATACATAAGAATCAAACTGGTTTCAAAAAGGTTATTTTATGAAGGGCAAAAACTGTTTCGGCAATACCAGAGATTGAATTAATGCGATGCATCAAAATAGAAATCTGGCTGAACAATTGGCAGTGATCACAATTGGTGCTAAAAAAGCTTTTAACTGGATTGGACTTAACTGGCTTTTGCCCTTCAGAAATAGATTTGTAGTAATTTCCTGGCATTGTTTGATGCCCTTTGCAGTGATCTCACAGCAAAGTGTCAGTAAATCAAAGTGCATTAGATAATAACTACTCATTATCGCAAGGTTCAAGACCATGGAGCGCTTTTTCAATATTTTGTCAATTTTATCAATAGAGCTCCTAGCTGAGGCACTTACACGAAACGATGGCACGTTTAGTATCAAGAATGCTAAAACCTCAGATATCCATTTTCTATCCTACAACAGATAGGTCACTTATCAGGGTGTACTTTTTCACACTTTCTCAAGCATGCCACTGCTCCTCCTCTTCCAAATGAATCTATCCTGCAAGGCATCTATTTGGGGTTTAAAGTTGATCGGAACATATGACTGATCAGGAGATGGGGGAAGGTGAATCAATACTATTATGCAAATTAGGTAATAATAAATTGATGTTTCTTCATGCTTATTTAACATATTAAACATGATCCCCTACTATGGAACACAAAATATATGAACTGTTACTAAAGTGTTCGGGAACCTGTTGGGAGTAATAAAGGAACATAGTAAAATCCTTTAAGCCACATTCCAAAACAGTGCCGAATATTAAGGATTCAGTGTTCTTGATATTAGCATATACAATCAACCATTCAGTTAGCAGGTCTTTGCTTTATGGATTCAACCTTGTGTGGAGAAAGAGCAGAATTGGGGTGGATTTGAAAGGGAAGCAGCAAACTAATTTACCCAGCGTCCCCGCTACCGATTGACTCAGTCTTGGGCTTTAACACAACCCTACCCCTTTCTAGTTATCCATAAGATCAAGAATTGTACAAATGCATCTTCTAGCATGGTGGAAAAACAACAATGGTGACCAACAACAAAAAGATCTGCTGGGAATCCTGGCACTTTACAGGCATTCATAAGGTGAAATATCTTTGTGAATGGTACTATGGCATGCTTTGAGTTTCTCAATGTAAACAAAAAAGCTGTAAAATATTTTGCATTTCACAACAATTTTACTATTTTCTTCTCCTGACCCTCCCAACTCGTACAAACCTGCATGTGTGACATGTCTCTGCCTACACTCCATTTAAATAAATATTGCCAGCATTTCATCTGCCTTACAACTGTCGTAAACACTGGAAATCAGAGATGTACTACGAAAATGGACGTGGACCCAACATATAAACAAAAACATTTCTTCAGTGACCATTATAGATGTTTTCATCCAAAATTTTATTGAGGAAAATTTAAATTAAGGTTCTGTGACAATTTCTGAAAAATGAAGACCAAATACAGATTTCTATAACTTTATTATTAAGTGGTTTGTCAGGTGATTGTAAACTCTAACATTGGCCCTGTGGTTTGCCATCATTATTTCAGTCTATTAGTGGCGATTAGGAACATTGTCCGTCATTCGTATCCTTTCAGCTCCTTGCCCAATTGGCTCGACGAACAGTCTCAATAGTTTAAAAAACGTGCCTTTAGGTAACAGCATGAAACCTTTTACTTAATGGCTCTTGGAACATTTACCTAAATTTCCAGCAGGCAGTCTTTTGTCTTGCAATTGCTCTAGGAACTTTGCCTTAAAGTTCAAGCATGCAGCGTTTCTTTCATTAATCACTTTCTCAACGGAGTCCACAGACATTCCTCCAGTTTCCAGCAGCAGCGTCCTTTCTTTTAAAGGAATGGTCATCCTGCTTAAATTAATTTTTATGATTTCTACAGAGCATCCCTTACATTTTAGTGCACTTATCACTGCGACCCCACAGTTTGCCATGTTAAGTTTGAATGCCCTTTCAGCACATAATGGAGCAAACATCCTGCTGGTGAGGCCAGCAGCTCCAGAGAAGGCCATAGACCACGCATTCACACCCAGGGAGGGTGAGCCAACCAATCAGGTGGCTGGAATAGCAGACGAGAATACACAATCCCCACCCGTTGTTCCAGCCAGGCCCTTCCCCGGGTTGCGCCATTTTTTCCTTTTGTTTAATGTGGGGATGGAAGAGGGAGCCTTTACCTGCTGCCTCACCACAGCCGATCCCTCTAAAATCACCTGATTCCCCTCCCTACTCCCCCACTTACCTGCTGGGGACCGAGCTCTGTGCCCAGGTCCCGGCGCTCCTCCAGTCTAGCTGCTGTTATGGAAATGGAAAAGGGACTTCGTTACTTTTCCACATGGCGGTAGTCATCATTTTTTTTTTCTCAATCTTTCCTCATGAGATCAGCCCCGCAAGCAGCGTGGGTCTCTTGAGGAAAAACTATAAAAGCCATTCACACCCTGGGGTGAGAATGGCTTTTATGCCCTGCCAGTTAGGCGGACATTACCGGTAACAGCCCACAGCCGACCTGAGGCCCTTGCTTCGCTCTGGCGTGCCATTACCGGCCATGTCCGCCTTCCGAACAGGGCATGAATGACACATTTACGCAATCGCCCGTTGTCATGGAAATGCGGAAGTTGCTTTTACTTGCAATTCATATCAACACCACCTTTCTAGGTTTTCATCTTATTAGCCACTTGTGTGTTTCGTACTTTGTTCTTTGCTTTGATCCAATTTTTTCGCTTTAACAAATCACTTTCTGGCTCTTGGTGACATTAAAAGTTTTAGATTATGTTACTGATACACGAAGTTGCTTTTCATAGGAATGCAGGAACGCATCCGTAGACAACGGTTTTAACAGTATCACAATGAAAGCATGTTCCGCAGTCCCATGCACATTTATCTTAACATCTCCTTGTTAATCCATTTTTTTAATACACAGATCGAGCAAAATTATTAACTTTAGTATTGGGAAACAGAGTGTTATGCATTTTTTCAACAAATCCCTCTCGAATTGTTATTTTAACAAACCATTGGATTACCATTGTTACATCATTTATAAGTTTTGCAAATACACATGTATGTCTATACTTTATTTTCAAAAGGTCTCTTCGGTTGGCCGTCTTCACCTGTACATCTTAATTTCCAAGCCCATTTAATATTTTAAATGCCATGGCTTCATGTTCAAACCCGAATGCACAGATGAAGAAATGAAAGCAAGACAAAGTGAAGAAATACCTGATCACAGTAGTGACATGGAGGACCATTTTCCTGATACGGAACCCAGCCAAATGGAAGATGTCTCCACTAAGTGTCAATGCCATCAATGTGAACTGAAAACCCACATTAGATGAACAACCACTACCATGAAAATTAGTAGTTGACATGGTATAGATTAGTAGTTGACATTTCTTCATCCAGTCAACCATTCATCCTCACATGTTAAATGCATTACGTCTATTTCTAAATGTTTCTTCATTTTAAATTGTTTTGTGGTCATCCCTGATGCTTTCACTATAACAATTTAATATGCGCAGTAGTCACTGAGATAGTGTCACATGGTTTCCAATGTCAAAACCTTTTTTTGTGTAGCTGCGGTTTGGTTAAAGATTGTTAATGTGAATTTAAATTCAAGAGTGTAGCATCAACAGCGGTGGCTAAACAGCCCAACTTATTATAATGGCACCGTTTGACCAAAAATAAAATACAGCATTGTAACCATGTTTCTTCATAGTCACGATGTCCCGGATGCCTGTCACGGCCTGATGCTGTCTTGTTTGCATTCAGCTATATGTAGCACCTAGACATGTTTGTCCGACATGCAAACTCCAAATGGCTCAGCTTATACTTTTTATTTTTAAACAGCATACATTGAACATCTGTTCTATAAATTGAAAATTTCACACTCACACATCAGATGGTACAGTTTTGCGCATGGAGAGCTTATACCTGGTGGATTCACATAATATTAGGAATCCAAGTTATCCGTGTGAGCGTTACACATGTCACCTAAAGTTCTACAGGCCAATGCACTGGATTATGAAACAATTGAGACATTCAAAGAATTAAATATATCGTTTTATATTTTGATTTTACATATATATTTCTTGTAATAAATTGATTGGATGCCAAATTTCAATTAACTTCGGTGGAGATATGGATAATAAAGTATGGGGGGGGCGTGGCCAGCGCTGATGGCGTAAAGACGTGACTGTGTGGAGCTCCCGTCTCGATCCTGGCCTAGATCCTTTATTCGACCTATATTCTCGACCCGATCAAGAGCCAAACTCACACCCAGGAGGGGGAAGTGATTCCGACTCCACCCGGCGCGGGATCGAGAAGAATCGGAACCGGCGTTCCCGAAAACGCAGCTTTTGTATCGGTGCCCCCGGGTGAAACAAGATGGCGGACGGCGGCAGGGCCTGACGGAGGGACGGATCGAGCAAGCAGCGAGGCATCAGGGAGACAATCCATTGGGCGCCGCCTCCCCTGTCCCTGTGAACTGAGCGGAAGGTCCCCAGTGAGGACACCGCCCGTAAGACCGGACACACTTGCATCTCCCTACTCCTCGGGAGACGTCCCGCTGCCGGGGACCCCGAACACACGAGATACCCTCTGCATTGTCCAGGGGAGCGGAGGGAGCCATATCCGCGGCTCCGGGACCGTCGCGGAGGAGACACGAGGTGCCACCACCAGGGATACCCGTCGGCGATCTGCTGGCCGCGGGGTGCTGCGTGGGTCGAGGCGGCGGCGACCCAGGCAGGCCCCTGTCGCCCCGGCGTACTACGCGGGCCCTCCTCCTCTCGCCCTGAACGGTTAACCGGGCGGCCGAGGCGCGAACAGCTCATACAAAGATCCACTGGTAAGCCTGCAGACCCTAACTACTGGGGGAATATTCTGAACCGAGCCACACAATTACGCTGCCTGAGCGCTGTATGGGGGCCCATTCCTGCCGCCACAACACCAGGAGGGCCAAAAATGTCTACTTCTCGCAACAAGAACAGGGGTGCAACAATCATGGACTCGTTCTCAGGGGCTAAACCCAAACTGCCCAGCCAATTTGAGATCCCCATACAGACTGAACCCCCGACAACCGCTGCCGACCCCAGCAACGCCCAGGTGCTACAGGCTATCGCAGCGCTCCAAACGTGCATGGAGACCAGGATAGATGAACTCAAGGTGGACATGCAGCTCATCCGTCAAGACGCCCGCAACTTAGCGGAAAGAATGGGCAAGGTGGAAATAAACTTACAGGACACCACAGATACTGCCAAGGACTTAAAGCAAAAAGTCATCACACTTGAGAGACAAGTGGCTCATCTTGAAGCGAGATCGGAGGAAGCAGAGGGAAGGGCACGCCGAAATAACATCAGAGTCCTTGGCGTTCCGGAGGGGATGGAAGGCACAGACCCCACAGAATTTATCGAGTCCTTACTTATGCAGGATGTCGGGGCTGGTAAGCTCACACAGGGCTTCTCTGTCGAGAGAGCCCACCGCGCCCTACAAAAGCGACCCCCTCCGGGATCGCACCCTCGCCCAATGATCGCCAAGATCTTAAACTTCCGTGACAGGGAAACGATCCTCAAATTCTCAAGGGAAGGAGGTGTGATCAGACGAGATGGCTCCAAGATCGTAATCTATCCCGACTATACCTCGCAAGTGCAGCGAGCCAGGAACTCATTCATTCCCGTCAAAGCCCAACTGCGGAAGCTCGGCCTCAAATACATGCTCCTGTACCCCTCGCGCCTCAAGATACTATACAAAGGCAAAGCCGTCTACGTGGAGACCCCGGCCGCAGCCACCATGTGGATGGAGCACAACAATTTGGCAGAGGGAGAGGATTGCATCCCGACACCCAACGGCTAACTCCAAATAGTCCTTTTTACAGCGACAATTGTCTGGCTCCTTCAAGGACGGGAGCTCTACGGACCAACCCACGGGCATCGCCACAACCCACCCCAAGCATGGCTGGCCCAAGGCCTACACCACAAACGCACCACATGACCTGGACAGGCCGATGGGTAGCGGTAGCCCCCGAGCGTTGTCCTCACAGAACAGCTGGTGGGGGCAACACACAGTTAACTTTCTTGTTCAATCCACCTGTTCGAGTGGGAGTTAAATTTGTTCATAAGTCCCCGATTGGCACACCAACGCAACAATCAAGGTCAGCAGGAAGAGTGCAGAGCACAGACCCAGGGGGCAGCTGTACAGCACATGGAGCTGGTTCGAGGAGGGTTGAGACCGCCACGGGCTCAAGGGCCACAGCCCCTTTGACACCATCATGTCCACACACCTTAAAATTGCCACCTGGAATGTGAGGGGTTTGGGTACCTACTTACGCCGGAACAGAATAAAGTCCTACCTACACAGAAAAAAGATAGAGGTGGCCCTATTACAAGAAACCCACTTAACCAAGGAATCCATGGCGGCACTTGAATCATACTGGGGCGGACAGGGGTTCGGGTCCACATACTCCAAATTCGCCAGAGGGGTGTTCACCTGGATCAGTCCCCACATCCCCTTCCAGCTCACCAAAGCCGAACTGGACCCTGATGGAAGGTATGTTATACTCTTGGGCCACATTGAACAAACAGAGATATGCATTGTAAATTCATACCTCCCCAACAACAACATCCCCGCGCACCTCACTATGCTATGCACAAAGATTGCGCCCTATAGAGATGCATTCCTTATCTGGGGAGGCGACTTTAATTGCGTCAGCGACCCTGTGCTTGACAGGTCGGCCCCCCCCTTGGCGGGCCCCTCAACCGCTACCACCGCCATGAACGCCACGCTACACCAACTAGACCTGGTTGACATCTGGCGGGAACAACACCCCGGGGATCGGGGCTATTCCTTCTACTCCTCGCCACATAACCTTCACACCAGAATCGACTATCTCTTCACCGGCAGAGAGAGATTCCCCCAGATTGACTCCTCTAACTACCTGGGTCGCACCATCTCCGACCACTCTCCCCTGGTAATTGAATGGAATATCACTGGACCCAGATCTCCCATTCCTACATGGAGGATGCCCACCGAGGCACTCAAAGACCCGGAGTTCAAGGAAAGCCTCAGAGAATCTCTAGAGAACTACATCAGTGAGAATAAAGACAGTGTTGACCACCTAAGCACGGTCTGGGATGCCCTCAAAGTGGTTGTAAGGGGAGAGATCATAGCAAAGGCTGGAGGCACGAGGAAACACCTCAGAACCGAACTTGAATTATTAGAAACTGAAATTGAACAGCTAGAATCCAACACCCTGGACCCCCATCCACAGGAGGACAAGCTGGCCAGTGCTAGGGCCGCCTGTAAGGAAGCTTGGGACAGGCTGGCCAAATTTGATTACATCACCAGAACCAACAAAGCGCATGCCCATGCCGACAAGCCGGGTAGGCTACTCGCCTGGCTGTGTAAGAAAGAACACCCTAAGTACTCGACCACAGCCCTAAGAGATGCCGATGGCAAGCCACAACGTTCCCAACAGGGAATTAACGACACCTTCGGGCAGTTCTACACCCGACTATACTCCCACACTGATACGGTGCCCCCCGAGGAAATCGCAAACACCCTGGACGAAATTGGTCTGCCCCTACTCCCGCTGCCACATAAGGAGGCTCTGGATGCCGATATCAACATAGATGACATAAAAGACGCCATCAAGTCTCTGGCTACCTGCAAAGCTCCGGGTAGTGACGGGCTACCCGCCGAATTTTACAAAACCTACGAGCCAGAACTGTCCCCGCTGCTACACGAGGTGTTCCTAGAAGCTTATGAGTCGGGCATCCTGCCTGGGAGCATGCGCGAGACTTTGGTGGTTCCGCTCCTCAAGCCTGGTAAGCCTGCAGATGACTGTGATTCCTATCGCCCTCTCGCCATGCTCAATTATGATGTTAAAATCCTCACAACCATTCTGGCTAAGCGGCTGTCCAGGGTGATCGGAGAGGTGGTACACCCCGACCAGAGTGGCTTTGTGCCGGGCCGAAATACCACTGCCAATCTGCGCAGATTACAACACGTATTGTCACATCCCACTCACACAGGGAAATCCCACGCTTTGCTTTCTTTGGACGTCATCAAAGCGTTCGATTCAATTTTTTGGGAGTGGCTGATTGCGGTACTTAGGGAGTTTGGTTTCGGTGAGCGATTCATTCGATGGATCACAGTTCTCTACACCAAACCGCGAGCACGGGTGAAAACTGGTCGGCTCATCTCCACGGCATGGGATATACAAAGGGGCACAAGGCAGGGCTGTCCGCTCTCCCCCATGCTATATATAATCGGGCTTGAACCCATTGCCATTTACTTTAGGAAACAATTCTTTGATGCTGGTATAAGGATTGACGGGGTGGACCACATAATTTCCCTATATGCGGATGATGTTCTCCTTTATGTGAGGGACCCGCAGCTGAATGTCCCAACCATGTTGGAGGTCCTCGGCAACTTTGCCAAGGTATCAGGAATACACTTCAGCAAACACAAGTCTTGCCCGTTTCCGTTGGGCGCCCTCCGGAATACACATGTTGCTGAACTCCCCTCCCTGGGTATAGGTTGGTGTCCCACCACTTTCCGCTATCTGGGCATCAATATTTATCACACGCCTGAACTCATGCACGCCAACAACACGGTAGCGGCGCTGCCTCCCTTGCGCAAGTCAATTGGGTTCTGGGCTCGCCTCCCCCTATCCATGATGGGCAGGGTTGCCATCATTAAGATGATTGTTCTCCCCAGATTCCTCTACGGTTTCCAAAATATTTTTTACTACATTAGAACTCCCTTCTTCCGTCTTTTAGGAAAGATACTTAAAGACTTCCTGTGGGGCACTAGTAGGCACAAATTTGCATTATCCACGCTGACCCTCCCTTACGAGCAAGGAGGCATTCGGCTCCCTGATCTGGAACGTTATTACCTGGCTGCCCAACTAAGCTTCGTGGCCAAATGGCTAGATGATGATGTTACCTCCGAAACACTGCTTTTACAACACCCGATTGCTCCATTCCGATTAAACGAACTCATTTGGGCCCCTCAACGTCTTGTAGATGGGATTCCTTTCTTAGCTACTCTGGGCCGTCAGGTATGGCAAAGGGTTAAAAGTCTTCTTCACTTGAAACACCGATATAACCCGGACATACCGCTCTTAGCCGACCTATGCCAGAACTCGGTGGACCTTGCCTCCATTCGACACTGGGAAAGGATGGGAGTATACACTTGGGGGGATCTATACAATGAGGGCACCTTCCGGGATTTCTCCTCCTTGCAATCTGACGATGGCGTCCCGGCTGGTCAATTCCTCTGGTACATAAAGATACGTAAATTGGCTAAGACTAAATGGGACACGTGGCCTGAGGAGCCTGAAACTGACCCCTTCATAACACACCTATATGGCCTGGGGGATGGATGGAGGCCTGTCTCCCGTATATATAGTCACCTAATTGACAGGCCCAACCCCCGTAGTCAAGATCTCAAAACCAAATGGGAGAGAGACCTGGGTCACGAACTGTCCGAAGCCGAATGGGGCAGAGCACTAGCGTTCCCTAATGCGGTATCCAGAAATTCCAGATTCAAATTGATACAACTCAACATGCTATACAGAACATACTTGACACCGCTTAGAATAGCCAAAATATATCATCTACCCCAGCATAACTGCCCATGGTGTGGCAGAGACGGAGCAAATCTTTTACACATGTTCTGGGGATGTGTCAAGGTCCGACGACTTTGGGCGGGAGCGGAACTCCTATGTAGCGAGGCAGGCATGACCAGATATGAATGGACCCCGAAAGAGTGCCTTCTTGGAACGTATCCCAGACTGGCCAAGTTCAAACACTCAGTCAAGCTCATGGACCTGGTATGCATTCTGGTCAAAAGGACCATTGCTATGGCTTGGAAGCGACCTGGAGGCCCACAATACCAGGTATGGCACAACGAACTGGAGCGCTGGATAGAGGCAGAAACCTCGGCTTGGGAGAACGGCCTCACCACATCCCCTGAAGACACGAGCTTGGGACTTGCTGCCTGGAAAACTCTTACCTGGGCCTTACTTAACCCCTCTAACGATGATAAACCCCCTTGAGCAACTAGCCCCTGTTGACACAAGATATCTGGTAAATAATACCGGCACAGCACCTAACCTGTGCTCACTTGCTGCTCGACCCCCCCATGTTGCTTACATCATTGACCATATGGAGACTTGTTAATGTTGTTATTGTTTTGTTTTTTCTGTTTAATCATTAATGCACAAGTGGCCTATTTTGATTACTCCTGATTATTACCGTTGTGATTGCTTGACTCAATGATTTAACTGTTTTAATACATAAATCCCAATAAAGAAATTTGAAAATAAATGGATAATAAAGTATTTCCTTTAATTCCTGTATCGTCTTGTTATTCCTCAAATCTACCCTGATATAACAAAACATGACAATGTTGAAACACATGCAAAGTTACTAGTTGATAATAAAAATGCTTGTCGTGGGTGATTTGCTATCACTAAGAGCACAATATATTATTAGAAACCAGCAGGTATACTGAACTCAGCCATAAAAACCTGCACAGCAAATATCTCAAAAAAATATATCACACTGGCAATATGTTCCACCACTCATTACTGTGCCACTGACAAATCAATTAAAATCGTTATATATGTGTGATTCTCTGGTTGTTGTAAACTATATACAATACACAGCCATTCATTTCATAGTTGGTGTAGAATATCGGGTACTGACGCACCTGACAAGCTGCTTTTCCTCTCTGGGGCCTTCTCTAACCCACACACTGCTTGTTGGGGCTTTATGAAAGCTTTGCAACTGGTTCCTACTCCCATCATATCACATCAAAATGTGTAGCTACCGCCACACCCTCAAACCAACCAAAAGGGGACTGTTGATATGCAGTGTGGGTACTACAAGGCCGGGTGGTTTGTACGAAACAGACTCAAAATACATCAAAATTTCTACCTACAAAGGAATTTATAAGTAGTACAGGCATTATTGGTAGGTGTGTTGGAGGGCATAAACGTTGCAAGGACAGAAACATCATATCGGCAAGTAAAAAAAATGTTTAAAATCAATTGAGTTTGTTGTTGTAATCCTTTATTCGACTTTAAGTCATCAGGTATAAAATACTTTGTCAATAGAATCGCAATTAATTAGAAATCCATATAAAAACACATTAAATATTAATTGTGGTCAATACATTAGAAACTTGCAGTATCATGTGACAATAGTTAAGTTAAAAGAATCAGATACATTAATGACTTAGAAGAACTTAAAATAACGTTAATAATCCAAGGAGATAGCTAAACACATAACTAAGCGAACAAATCATTTGATAATCAATTGCTTTCTTTTAAAAAAGGAGCCAAGATGTTCGTCCTTAGCCAGGCCCGGTGTATATGCACCACATCCATCGACGGAATCACATGGCCTCAGCCATCGTATGAATGCCATGGAGTGTAAGCAGAGATTTGAGATAGCCAATTTTCAAATTTTTCAATCCTGCGCATGTAAACAAAGTGCAACAGAGACTCTTCCTCAGCACACATATCGGACAGCTGACACCTGGCCAATTCTTTCCCAATGGCTAGTGTACTTTCAGGCAGCCAAGTAAAGAGCACGAGCAAAGATAGGAGTTATTATATCAATTTGTGGATCAAATAATCAGAACCTTGCACGAGGGTAAGATAAGAGCTTTCCATATTAATCCTCTTGTAAGCGCAGACTGCCGTCTTCACCCTGCATTTACATTACTTAGTAATGGATGCTGGATCATCCCAATAGCAGCACAAATCCAGTTTCTTTTTTTTCTTTTTTAAGATCTTCATTTTCTTTGGAAATACAGATACATGTATTTTACATCATATAGTCAAAATACCCATTTAACATAAATCCTTACACGCATTGTGTCTTCCGGGTGTACTCAAACAGTCTTCTGCATCTCCCTTCCCTATATTCTTCCTTAAATAGTACCTTCAGAACTGATAATAGCCACCCCAGGAGCAATTGGGAGTGTGGGGTGTAATCAAAGGCCCCAAATTGACAGTACATGTGAAAAAGGCCTAAGTGTCATTACCAGAGGAAAAGAAGCATTTTAATTCACAAAGCAAGAAGAAATTCAAAGGTCCCCTTCAAATGAAAAAACAGGATTTTTAAACATTGACACAAAAACGGATCTGCATGTGTGTTGCAAGTTAAAGCAGTTTAAAATGTGAGAAATGTACAAAATGTCGGGGAAGACAATGCGTGCGTTGCCAAAAAGTAATGTAAATTATGTTTTGCATGCAAAATACCAGCAGACATTTGAAATGAAAAGCCCACTTTATTTACATGAAAATGTTTCTGTAGGCCCGAGGCAACCCCTTTGCTTCCTGTGGGACAAATGTTACAAAGAACTTTACTCCAATACGTCTGGTTTACATCCCCCCAGCTATTTTACAACAACAAAATGTGGCCTCTGAAAGGTGTGGAAACCAAGTGTCCTTTAGACTTGCTGTCCCTGCACAGGGCAATTTCGCCTGGCTGACGCATGACCAGAATGCAAGCAGGGGGTGTGAAAACGGGGGCTACAATTAAGAGAGGCTGAAACTCCAACTTCAAAGAGCAAACCAACCAACTTCAAAGGGACTAATAAAACAACTCTGGTCGCATGCTGGCCCAGAGTGGCAAATGGCAGATGGCGTGGAGGAGGGGGAAGCTCATATTTGTACATATGAAGATGACATTTGTTTAAAAGGGCTATAATCATTTAGGCCTTTTTCCTCAGCAACCTTAAGTCGTACTGATTATGATTCATTTTTTAAAAGGTAATTTCCAGGCAATTTTGGTGATATAATATTCATCCACCTACGACTCGGCTGGGGTTAATTATAGATACAGCCAATGAAGTGTCGAAACAGATCGAAATTGATATCAATAAGCTACAAGAAGAATTGAAAAAAGATCTTGATTTAGAAGCTTTTTAAAATACAATTGGAACAGCATTTGAATGAACTAGTTGAGTTTAAAAATGACACCACTTTGGAGGTTGTCAAAAGAAGGAAAAAAGATCTGGCGAACTTCAGTCTCGAGAAAATATTTCCATACATTGTCGAAGGATTTAAATTCAGCAACAACTCTCAAGGCCCAATGAAAAAAAGGAGGGTTAATTTCCACAATACATCATACAGTTCCAGCGATGATGTAGTACAGGCTCTAATGGCCTAGGTAATAAACAAGGTCCAATTAGAGGCAGAGGACATCAACGTCCCAATCACCAAAGAGAAGGCCGACCTTCTTTAGGACAAGGGCCCAATCGAGGAGATTGCGGCGACCAGATTCAGACTCGGAGCAGATCAAGGAATCTGTGGTAGTCATTCTATCTCAATACAAATTGAAATAGAGCGAAGAGGAGGCTTTGAATATAGGGTTACATTTTGTGATAACCAAGATACACAATCCCTTTGAATTTCAATCCTAGTTTCATGCCATCATGCGGAAAGTTCACTTAAACAAGTTTTTCAAGGAGGACAATTGTGTTACCAACACTAACCTCACGGGCCTTCGAAATAAGTCTACTTTAAATGCCCCGACATACAGTCACACCGCAGAATCCTTGGTGCTTGAAAAACAGGTACTATCTGAAGTACAGAAATTAGAACAGTCTTAAACTCAAAACCATTCGAATTTTAATACCACCTAGCGAGCCCTTATGTCCAAATTGGCTAAAGATCAAGATGTCATTGTGAGACAAGCAGACAAGAGGGGGTGCTATAGTTCTCCTTAAATCGGATAGTTTACGCAAATGAATGTATGGGGCTACTTAGCGATGAAAGGAGTTACTATCGCCTTTATGGTGACCCTTCCAATGACCTCATTGAGATCATAAGGGAGAAGGTACTCAGTGCATATGAAGATGAGATGATCAGTAAACAGGAATGTGATCATCTGATTAGGGAACAAGGCAGAGTCCCGGTGTTTTACATCTTACCCAAAATACATAAAGCAATTACCAATCCACCGGGGAAACCCATAGTCTCAGGGGCAAGTTCCATTTTAGAACCACTCTCCAAGTATGTGGATTTCTACCTAAGACCGTTTGCTTTGAAAATGACTAGTTATCTAAGAGACACAACAAATGCTATCAATAAGATAGAGAATTTGGTTTTTCGACCTGGAAAATGTTTATTGATTAGCTTGGACATACAATCCATTTACACTATGATACCGCAGAGAGCCACATTGGAAGTTATAGATGAAATTCTACATAATAGAGAAGATGGCCACCCCGTTGGTAATTGCTTTATTATGTGGTGCACTGAGTTTGCATTAACTAAAAGCTTTTTTCAATTTCAAGGCATTTACTACCAGAAAACAGAGGGCACGGCTATGGGTGCGGCCATGTCTCCAAATTTAGCCTATTTGTATGTGGAATTGATAGAAAAAAAGTGGCCTCTATTCTGACAGCAATCCTTTCAAACACCCTTTATGAAAGTGGCTACGTTATATAGATGACGTATTCATAGTGTGGGATGGAACCCTGCATGAGGCAAATAGATCTTTGTAGATTGGTTGAATTTGCAAAGCAACTCTCTTAAATTTACTAGAGAAATAAATGAACAGGAAATTAATGTTCTTGATATTACTATTTTCCATCTTCTTGGGATCCTAAAGGTGAGACCTTACAGTAGAAATACTGATAAAAATGCTTCATTACATCACACGAGTCATCATCCTAAACACATTAAAACTAATCTCCCTTTCGGACAATTTTTGAGACTCAAGAGAAACAGTAGTCTAAAACAGGATTATTCTAACAGTGCCTATGCTTTAACCAACGAGCTTTTAATGAAAGGTTACCCGACCAAGTTAATTAAGCAATCTTCTAAGAGAGCTAATAATAATAATAGGGAAGCACTGCTGGAAAAAAGAAACAGATGAGAAAGAAACTGGATTAGTATTTGTTAACACCTTTTCAAATGTATCGTACAAAATCAAAATGATAAGAAAGCCTGGAAGAAGGTATATAATGATAAAAACATACTACCTCCACTAGTTGCAATTAAGAAGAGCCAACATTTAAGAAACATATTGGTTAGAAATGACATTTCTGTCAAGCAGAGACCTAAAATCTGACAAACTACCGTGTGGGGTTTACCCATGGTCAAGGGGCATTTCCCTTGTGGACAATGCTTGATGTGTGGTTTCACCAAGGAGACTAGCAGATTCAATTAAGTCCTACTCTGAATTGGGTGTTGGGGGAAATGACAAATAGCAACACTGAAAATGTGATTTATTTGATAACATGTCCATGTGGGTTACAGTATATTGGTAAGACAAATAGAAAATGTCGTACCCGCATGATCGAACATCGTAGTTGCATCAAAAATAAGGTGGTAGCAGCCCCTATGGATAAACATTTTATGGAAAAGAAACACAGCCACAAAGATTTTGAATGGGTAATTCTGAAAAAGGTACATGGCCCTTGTAAGGTGGATATGATCGTAAACTGGCCAATTTTGAACAGAAAATGATTTTTAAATGCCAATGTCATGTCGCAGGCCTTAACGAGGGGATTGAGTGGCACCATGTAAGTTTATGAGTAACATGGCAATAAAAATGTTGCTGCTCCATTTGCTAATCATGAGGAAATAATGTCACCTTCTATTACTTTGTGCTTAATATGATAACTATAATGGATAGGCCATAACATTCCTCATGTTTCATCTTTTTGACAACAGGTCCACCTTTATCTTGTATGTAATGTTTAATAATCCAATTTGTACTGTATAATCATTCTAGCTGGGGTGCGGTTGATTGAAATATTTTCATTTTAGGCTCTCAGTGTTCACTGGTTCCTGATTTTTTTTCAACAGCTTATGATCCACGATAGATAGCGTAATATTGGACTTGTGATCGGATTTGTGGGAAATGGTTCATTTTTATCTATATTGTGTTTACGTTATCCTTGATAGGGGCATTGTTGCTGTTTCCCTATCTAAGATGACGCCCATCGTGTGCATTGGATAGAGTGCTAGTCCCTTGTTGTTGTCACCGGACCTCCGTGTTGTCTATATCAGTTTCACTAGATAGCTTGTAGTTGCGTTCGAGTGTGGCCACACGTCGAGAACGTCTGGTGGTGTATAGAGGTAAGAACAGAATACTCATTCAGCAATTCTTTTCCCGCTGGGGTTTGACCACGTATGAAGCTCTTACACGGAGTGTATTTAAGCTGTGAGCATCACGGTCATATCGCTCCTGTTAAATGGATTTTGAAGCATGTACTTGTTCATCCGTTCTAACAGAGATACGGCTATTACAGAGTCCCTTTTGATGTTGTTTGTTACAGCTGCTACTCCAATGGGGTGATTGCAGTGCTCTTATTAAGGGTGACTTTGCATTTAAGTTGATTATACTACGACTGAATTTTTGAATATTCGAGCTCCCCAGCTCAGAGATTACAGAGGTATTTTCACTTGTACTATTGAGTTTGGTGAATTGATGTTTTGGGGATAATAGGTGGCTTCTACCAGCTGTTGAAGGATGTGGTTATATTTAATACATTCCCCATGGTTAGTCCATGGTTGTTTTTTAATGTTTGAACAGATATGCTTGAACCTTTGGCCTATAAATTAGCACCGTCGATATAAAGACTTGCTCTATTAATGAGACTTGTGGCGATTGGTTGTGGACCTTGACACGCTTCATACAAAGTACCATTTGAAGGCAATGTGTGGTTTTTGTTTGATATAGGATTGGTCCAGTGGTGACCTTTACCTAGCACTCAGCACACTGATTTTGGAGTATGCGAGAGGATGTTATAGCTATTGAAGAGCTTTTTCTCACTGCAGTTTACAGTGGTGTTTTTGTTGTCCTCATAGGTTACAACTTCGTAGAAATTGAAATATACATCAACCCTGGTCACATGGTGTTGAAAAGAAGTTTTTAAAGAAAGGATTCCCTTGAAGAATGTTTGTGCACTTTTAGAGTGCTTAGTTGTGTATGTCTAGGTCATTAGTGTCTGCAAACTGTTAGAGGTTATCTTGATGTAATTGTGATTAGTATGTACATGATATACTCACCATGTGGGTGAACAAATGGGTCTGAGTTGTATGCATTTTAGGAATTTTTCTATTTTTTAAAGAATGAAACTTATTTGAATTATATGTATGAAAACTGCACTGTGTCCATTTTTTCAGGACTGACAGTGTGTGGACAACCTTGAGCACCCGACTACTGTAGATGAGAGGGATGTTGTGCTAAATTGTGCACCTCTTTCCTTTGTTTATAGACAGGTATTGATCATTAGCATAATGATTGTTGCAAGTGGTGTTTTAACAGACATAACTATGGTATTGGAAAATATAAAAAACAAATATGTGCACGGCCTACCTGCCTTTTCTTCCTTACTTCTAGGGATTACACGCGAGTGGTGCGTCTGTGAAATGTTATAGGTAAATCATCAGGATCTGCTCTAGGTTCAAAAATTCAGCAACCAGCATAAAGATGTCTATTGGCGGTATGCCATACTCTTGTCTTACCTTAAAAAGAAGGTGAATGCATCGCGTGTTGTTCAAAGAATTATGTCACCTTCATCTACGCCTTGCAACCTTCCCAGTGGCACTCTAAACAATAAGAAACGTGCTTGTGACTTTACATTATAATGTGCAAGCGTTCCCTGCCATTAGTTCTGTATTTAGAGTGTATGAATGTGCCCAAGTGTTCCTTTACTGATTATTATTGGGGAAAGCTGTTGAACTTTGCGGGCATGATTTCTACTGAAAGCTTGTTTAAACAGTACGTGATCTGTGGGAGGAATACAGAGATGGTTGTGTTGGACTAGCAGGGAGACCGTACTACATTCTAACAGTCAGAATTTCCATTTTAGTATTCTATTCTACTGCAAATGGCCTTTTCTTTTACCTGCTGCAGATTGATGGAGGCTCTGAGCGTTGGCATGCTGTGTGGCTGCGCGTCAGTGCACTTGTAGGTTTTACAGTGCTTATAGATTTAAACTGGCCATGTCGCCAGTGTGTCGTCAGTAGCCTGTGGAGTCACGCATTTCGTGACGTCACGCGTGTTATCTTGAAGACATGTCGAGTCAGGCAATTTGGGATCTCTTCTGTAGATTAGTTAATTGTTTACTGCGGCCACTATACAGCTTTCTACAGTATGCATGCCACTCAATACTGTCATTCCTGTTGTGGGTGATAGCGTGCTATCTCACAGTGGATCTAATCTCAATAGGTAACCAAAACGTGTGTCGGGTGATAAGTCTGCAGCATTATTTAGGTTAGCATATACTGGAAATTATTGAAGTGCACAATCTTAAAGCTATATGGTCATCGCTTTATCTGTTCATATTTCACAAGATGATTGCATTTTCAACATCTGATGTGTGGAGTACACTACGGACGTGTAACGCATGAGTATTCCTGTATAGATTCTTAGCATCATTCACAATGAATGTCATCTGGAAGAATCCAACAGTAGTATTCAGTTTGCATTGGCTTTTAATCGTGCGTGTGCCGGTATTTTAATTGATGTTAACAAGCGTGCATGTTTCTAGTTTGTTATGCTGACACTTCATCAGCACAAAGTGGTTTTATAACTAGTCATGTTATCTCCAGGTGCATGCAGTTATGGTTGCGACTGCTGTTGGGTGTTTCCCACTAACAAATCTTACTTTCTGACAAGCAGGTTTACAGCACTTGCACATATCTGACACTGAAAACTTGTAGTTCAAAAAATGTGTGTACTTTCCAAATGTACCCATCAATCCGGACATTAATTGTTAGCGTTCATGATTGCATACAGCAACACATTTGTAGCACTTATACATTTCTAACACCTGGGGGCTATAGTGAATAAATGAGTGATGCAACTTTAATGTGCCCATCTAATCAGACATTGCTTCTTAACATCCATATTTGCATCCAATATGTTAATCAGATATGGAGTCATGCTGATTTAATCGACGATTATATACATTGGGCCTCATTATGTGTCAGCCGGTACGGAAAGAACCGAGGTGGTAAAACCGCCACCACCGTTCTTTCCATACCGGCTGATTCTGAGTCCTGCAGGCGGGAGGTGTCACTCCCGCCAGGTCTGACCTGGCGGGTTTAACACCACCTGCCTGCAGGTGGAAATATAAACACTGGCTCCGTCATAGACGGAACCAGTGTTCCCATGGCCCCCATCCCCATGGAGTCCTAGAGGACTCCATGGGGATGGGGATGGGGATTTACCGATTTCTGCCTCCGGGGTTGTAATGCCCCGATGATTCCGGCAATCACGGAGGCGGAATGGTAATACGAGTCCCGTGGTAACCTGCCGGAATTTCCGGCACGGTTACCGTCGGACTCGTAATGAGGCCCATTGTGTGTTCTAGTACAGAAGTGTGCTATTGTTAAAACGGTGACAATCGTATCAAAATAGGATCATAAATCATCATATCACAGGTTTTACAAAAAAACTGTGGAAATAGTTGAAGCCATTTGGCATAACTGTGTCTAGTCTATCAATCCAGAAGGTTTGTCTCTGGACGAATTTCTTGTTAATGCTGATCCCGAGATCTGTGTTATTTACTTCACAAGAATCTGGATCTGCATGTGATAAATGATGTTTGTGTTCAAAGAAATGTCTGGAAACTGATGAGTTTTGGTTCTGTAAGCGGATGTTAGATTTGTGCTCATTCCACCTAACACGGGCTGTGCTGCATGTCTGGCCTACATATAGAAGGTCACAGGGACATTTGATGGCGTACACTACATTTTTGGAATTGCAAGTCGAGAAATGTTTTAGTTGACCGTTTTCTCCTGATCTGGGGTACATGACGTATTCTCCTTTGATGATACTGTTACAGATATTGCATCCTAGACATGGAAATGTCCACTTCTGCTTGGGTTGAATCTTGGGTACTAATCGTGGTGTGGTTCTCACCAAGAGATCTTGCATATTGCTGCCTCTTTCATGAGCAAAAATGGGTTTCTCTGTGAAAAGTGCTTGTACTTCTGGTGGCATGCCTGTATGGGCCAATGGTTTCTTTGATTTTAGATGATTGAATGATGAACTTGTTGATGTAAACAAGTGGACTGTCTATCTTGCTCTTCTGTTTTTCCTTGCTGGTCAGTAGCGATAGATGGCCTCAGTGATGCAAGTAGTTCTTTCTCGTGATAGCCTTGTTTCTGGAACTTGTTTGTGATACAGCCTAGCTCTTCCTTCTATCCCTCATTATTGTTGGCGATTCCTTTAATTCTTAAAAGCTGACTAAAGGGTAGTCCTGTCAGGGTAAATGGATGGTGAAAACTCATCCGGTGTAATAAGTTGTTTCGGTCTGTATAGAGCACCCCTCCAGTGCCATCTATAACCCCAGACAAATGGTGCATTAGAAAGGTTCAAAGTGCGCGAGACATTGAAACTTTTAGCTCCACGTCCCATTTCACCACCGGGATGTTACTTTCAAAATGCTGAGGGGAAGAAATCCAAACACCAGACTATGCCTTCTATGGTTTAACAGGGGAAGCAAAGTCAGTATAAGGCAAAAGATGGTAGTGAACAGGATCAAGGAAGACCTACCTACAACAGGCATAAGGCTGTCAAGGCCACCATGGTGAGAGTAATTGAGTTGGTAAGAATCAAGTTATGAGTGGTCAGAACCCTCCAGAATCAGAAGGACCATGCAGTGAGCTGTTAAGACAACAGAGGAGAGCGTTCAACCTAAACCGCATAGCAAAGCGGCATACCCCGGGAATAGTTCAAGCACCCTCCAACAGGAAATCCATGCAATCTCTGGGCCCAGCGGGCACCAAGCAAGTTCTAGGTTTCGGCTTGGACACGGGTGATCTAAGCAAAGAGGGATCACGGGGGAGTGTCCCACCAGTTTACGAAACAGAAGGACAAAGAACTTATGAGACTAAGTAGAATAACGACATCAACCATGAATACACAGTTCTCTTCCTTCCTACCCCCCGCCCCTTGCCAAGTTCATATCTCCAATTTTCAAAGGGTAAATTGTCTAACTTATGTTGACTTCAGCAACACCAATGGCACCCGGACTACCTGCCTGGAATTTTGAATTCCAGGATAAGACGTTATTCAGGAGACACCTGGCAGTCGTTGGGAGTATTTTTCTCTTGCAATAAAACTCAATCATATGACCTAACCTGCAACTGGTCTGTACTGCCACACAATTGTGTTACAATTTGCTGTGCTTGTCCTTCAAAGGTTAAGAGCGTCCTGCCTTTATTTGCAATATACATTCTATACAGGGCCTTCAACCATATACACAGAGAACACGGTCAAAGTGGGCGGGAACTATAGGATACGGCAGGGCCCACATACTTGAAGTGGGTCCAACTGTTGTACAGCAGACCATTAGCTCGAGTCCGGACGGGTGTGACCATCTCAGAACAGTGGCAACTTAGTAGGGGTACTAGGCAGGGATGCCAGTGGTCCCCAATGCTTTTTATCCTAGCACTTGAACCTCTGGAGATATACTTGAGGCAGGTATTTGGAGAAGTGGGGATTAGCATGAAGGGAGGACAACGTATGCAGATGACATGCTGCTATTCTCGAGATGCCCCGAGGAGAACCTCCAGTATGTTTTGGAAGTTATGGAGTGATACGCGGTGCTGTCTGGCATAACAGTGAACCCCAAAAAATTGAGTAAATTTCCCCTCAGCAGATATAAAAGGGATAACAAGGGATAAATTGCCGGTATTACAGATACAATGGGAAACTGAGACTTTCAGATACATGTACACCACAGTGTTGAAGTCTAACACAAACAAAACACGGAGAAGGCGGTGACTAAAATTGAAAAGAACATGAAGTTTTGGGCCAAGCTCCCTTTGACTATGATGGGGAGGGTGGCACTGTTAAAAATGGTGGTACTGCCCAGGCTTCTGCACTACTTTGCAAACATACCATACATGATACCCAAGCGATTCTTTGCCAAAGTCCAGAGTATATGTAGGGGGTTCATATGGCACAATTGCAGGAACAGAATAACATTATGGAAACTACAGAACCCATATTAACAGGGGGCATTAGATTGCCAAATTTTGAAGTATACTATATGGCTAGCCAACTACAATACGTGGCAAGGTGGTTAACAGAAGACCCTACACCGCAGTCTAGACTGTTGAAGGCCGAGTGTGCCCTGTTTTTTCTGAATGAATGGATTTGGGTGCCGATATTGCAGCGAGACGAAGGGACAAGAATGTTAGATTTGGGTTGGAAAATGTGGCGGAGAGCCTGTCAGGTCATGGAGAACCCGTTCCTGTGCTCCCCACAGATGCCACTAGTGGCACTGAATGGGGTAGATGAGCAAATTAGGAAGACAGTCAGAAGGCATTGGGAACTGATTGGTATAGCAACCCCTGGGGATGTATGGCAGGACGGGAAGGTGGTAGAGTTTGATTCCCTAGTGGACGACACCGGTTTACACCGGGGACAATACATCACATATACTAGGCTGGTGAGGATGATAAAAGATATGTGGTCAGAGACAGTGCTGACTCAACAGCCTCATATGGCCATAGGAACATTTTATGACGTGTCAGACTGAGGCCATCAAGTCTCCATGATATATGAACTGTTGATATCGAGGGTGGGGAAGGAGGTGATCCAGTTGAGGCGGGATTGGGAGGAGGAAGCCGGGGAATCAATAGGTGATGGGTTGTGGGGCAGGGTACAGGAATACCACAAAAAAAGGGTCCAGGAACGCAAGATTGCAGCAGATCCAGTTATAGGTTACCCACAGAGTATACGTGGCTCCCAAGAAGATAGCTAAGTTTAAAAATGCGGGAACACAAACATGTCCTAAATGTGGGGAGGTGAATGCGGGATTGGTACATATATGTTTTGGGCATGCCTGAAATGAGGAGATTCGGGGGGGGTGGGGGGGTGGGGAGCCCACCTCATGGCAGAGAAAGAGAGAAGGCTGGATGTGGACTCTCAGGGGGCGTACATGTTAGGTGGGTTCCCCAGGCTTTGTAAACTGAAACACGCGAGTAAACTCAAGCAACTGGCTTACATACTAGCTAAGCGCAGAATAGCTATGAGTTGGAAGGCAAGTGGTAGACAGAAAGTAGAGGCCTGGTGGCACAATCTTAGAAAATGGGCGGATGCTGAAACTGTGGTGTGGAGCGAAGCAGTAAACAGAGGTGGAGATGAAGAGGCAGAGACGTTGATAGCCTGGAGGCAATTAGTAGCTACACTACAGTTGATAGCTACTACAATTGTAAAACTTCTATCACTGCTATAACCCCCACAATCTTGGACAGACTACCACCTCAAATTTTTTACATTAGATGCTAAAAACTCTACTACTAAGAATAACCCAATCGCTCTTCCCACTCTAACGAGGAACAAAAAGAATATAACTAGTGAAAAACTCCTATCCCTAATACTACCCACTCTAACTCATTACCAGACTCTACTGACCCTTCCACTCTAGTCAGTGAATATAATAAAATCATGGCCTCAGCCTTGGACACTATAGCACCGCTGAAAATGAGAAATAGCAAACCAAAAGCACGCCTGAACTCCTGGTCCACCCCACATCTCAAAATGCTAAGAAAGGAAAAAAGCTAAAGTGAAACCACATGTCCTCCGACATAAACAAAGCCAACCTAATCCACATATCCACCCTGTACAAAAAAACGAAATACTGCGCACCAAGCAGGAAACGTTCAACAACAGAATCGTGCAAGCTAATTCAAGCAGCAAGGAATTATTTGTTATACTTAAAGAGCTTGAAAACCCAAACCCTGTGCCTGACAATTGCGTTAAGGACAAAACATGGTGCTCAGATATACAAAATGCCCTTGCTAACAAAATCCACGCTCCCCAGGATGAAATAGCCAATAAAAACGGAGCATACCCACTACTATCACACTAGTTAGTACCCCCATGCCCTCTCCTAAACCAACACAACGCTTCAACTTTGCGAAGGTATCTTCACTGAAGTCAAAAAAATTATCCTCTCCCTTAAGCCTTCTAACTGCTGTCCTGCCCAAGTCATAAAGGATGCAGCTAGAGATTGGGCCCCCTTCATTTCCAAGCTTATCAACACTTAATTCGCCACTGGCACCATCCCAAGAAATTTAAAGGAGTCCTGGGTACTACCACTCCTGAAAAAACAGATACGGCTATACCTACTAATTATCGACCAATAAAAACAGTGCCCTTTCTTTTGAAAATCTTAGACAGGGTGGCCTACCTCCAAATACAGGGCTACCTAGAGCAAAACCAGCTGTTAGGCTTGCGGCAATCAGGATTCAGGCCCCAACACGGTACAGAAACAGCCTTGATTGACATCAAAGCACAGATTGATGAGCTGCGAGACAAAGGAAAGTCAGTCCTACTACTTCTTCTTGATCTCTCAGCAGCCTTCGATCTAGTGGACCACAAGGTCTTGTGCAACCAACTTGATACAGCAGCACATTTTTCCCACAAAGCCATAGTCTGAATCCAGTCCTTAACAGGACTAAGAGTCTTCTCACCATCAGCAGCAGCCAACACTATTCCCATCCCCTGTGAAGTGCCTCAAGGATCATGCGCATCACCCACAATGTATAATATATTCATTAAGCCACTTTTTGATGATCTAGATTCGGTGTCACCTACTCCAACTATGCAGATGATACCCAGATTCTCATACCACTTACTGGGGAATACGAAAAGGATTTGGCCTTGGTGTATAGAATATACCTCATCATCCAGGCATGAATGGCAACCCATTGTCTATGCCTGAATGATGACAAAACTGAACTCATCATCCTGGGCACCATGCCTAAACTCTGTCATAAATACACCTCCTTTATCATTGACGGTAATACCATCAAGGTTGCCAAATAGGTGAAAACCTTAGGGTTTTACCTTGACTCAAGTCTAACCTGTGCTAAAGAGGTTAGCTCCATGGCCTCAGCCACGGCCTATACTTGTAAATTGATCAGAGCGGGTAGACCGTTCCTGTCAAATAACAGCTGCACCACATTAGCCAGAGAGCTAATATTATCTAAACTGGACTATTGCAACACCTTATATCCAGGCACCAACAAAAATATTGTCAGAATAATTCAGATTCTTCAGAATAACGCACTCAGAGCAGCACCATGTATATCAAAGAAAGAGCACAGCTCCGAAGTAAGGAGGCAAAACAACTGGCTCTCCACTAACAATAAAATCATCCTAAAAACTGCTTCACTCACGCACAAATGTCTAAAACAATGCGGCACCCCGTTACCTCATAGACAGAATCAATAGGATGTCATCCAACCACCCTACTAGGGCTGCGAACACAAACTGTCTTCTGATACCGAGATTTAAACTGTCAAAGGCTGGGGGCAGCAGCTTCACTGTCAAAGCTGCTCAGCTTTGGAACCCTCTACCACCCTCCCTGAGGGTTCACCAACCTTACCATCTCTTCAGACTTAACTTCGTCAACTGGCTTAAAGATAATGACCATTAAAAAGCCATACAAGCTTTTGATGTCTTTAATACCTGCACTCTTCCACGCTACGCTATTAACCTAACTGTATCATATCTCTGTAAATATGTAACCTTTAAGTTGTAAATATCCATGTACCCTGTCTTGTATCACTGTATCTATCATACCTGTGTACTATTGCAAACTTGTAACCTTAAAGCTGAAAACTTTCTTGTACCCTGCGCCCTGATGCCTTCAGGTCTAGCACGCATTATGAACAAACAAACCAACAAAACAAACAAACAAGTTTACTCTGTCTGGGTCTGACCAGGCTAGCCTGGAAGACGACAGTTCTTCAGGGTGAGCAGAGAGAGGAGCGCCCACAGAAATGGTGTTGGAAAGAGGCGACGTGGGGTAGGCTTGGGCTGAGGGGGGGCGAAGGAAACAACATGAAAGTGTACAGGAGAATTGGAATGTATAATTGCTGTTACACTGTATGGTTTTCAAGTTGGAATTAATAAAAAGAGTTTTTAAAAAAATAATTAAAAAAAAATAGAAACTATAGGATACGACCTTACCTTACTTTTCGGGGAAATACACCATATTTCCCCTACCTTTAAGTGCTCCGTAGCACTGTTCCAGGACGGCAGTGAAGGACACCATTATTTTTTTTCACTTCGCCCCTACTGGGAATTTGAAGTTGGACACTGCTGGTAACACTCCAGTGTCACATCATACTGCACTATATCACAGGTGTTGGAGGGTTTTTGTTTATTTGTGTAGACTACTTGGGAGAGAACGCCCACTGCCGAACTGCCACAAAGCAAAGCTAGGCAGTGATCTGTGCTTGTCTTCTGCAATTAAGCATGGATTGCTGCTGACAGTGTCAGTACAGATAATGGGAGAGGGAGAAGGAGTGTGGATGTAGTCCTTCCTGGCCATGCTCCGTAAGAGGTGAGAATGGTGGGTGATAGGAAGGGGGAGGTTGCTTAAAACTGCCTGCTGTGGAGGACAATAGAAACGAATGATGGTCATTTAAATGCATTTTCTTTCATTGACTTTGTCAGTCTTGATAGTACTTTTGTAAAACACAACGGTGTGGAGTGAACGAAAGATAGGACTCGGTATGGGGTTTGAATTGGGGAGGCTATTGACTATGGAGTAGTTAGGAGGGCAAAGAAGAATGGGGTCAGGGAACATAGTTCGACTCCTTTTCTTTTTTCCACTTCTAACAATGCATAGAGAGCTCTCAATCTCACATACCATAAGTGTGTGCGTGACCTGCACCACATTCCTTGGGTTCGACATCAACAGAAGCCTCTCCTTCGAACAGCACGCACATAGCAAGGAAGAGACAAATGGCTTGTTGCCAACTTTCTCTACAGAAGAAAAATCAACTCCTGATCTCCTGTTCAGGCCTTCGTCCTCTCCCATCCGATGGTGGCAATGCCGCTTTAGAAGGCCTTCCGGCCACTACTCTGGCCCCCTGAGATGTGTCCTGCATGCTACAGCACGACTCAAAGGAGGATACCTCAGCGGCAACCTTCTCGCATTGGAAGCAAGACGACATGAAGTAACACTGATTCAATCCCCAGGTCCGCGCTTAGAAACCTCTGGGTATTAAGCGCGTTATAAATAACCTATCATCAAAGGACTCTGCAAATTCGACATCATCCCGACCCTCATCGAATTGCACTGGCCTCTGCTGCAAGCCCGCATCATCTTCAAATCCTGCTACATCATATACAAGGCTGTCACCCTGAAGTCCCGAAGCTACCTCCCTGAGAAAATCAGCATCTCTGGACGCCTACGATCCACCAGAAGGACATGTGCAGACTTTAACTCCACTGGTGAAGAAATGGAAAAAACAGAAGACAGGCTTTCACTGTCTATGCCCCAAGACTCTGGCACCTCCTCCCCATCAACATCCGACTCGCCCCTCACTTTTACAGTTGGGGAAGGAGCTAAAGATCCTCCTCCCCAAGGAATAGCCTCTCCCCAACACCTAGGTCCATACACCATCCACTCCCCAGCATATCTGAGACTGGGTGATCAAATCCCCAATGTTTCCTACCGTGGTTGATCTTTTCTTTCTCTCCCGTTAGATCTCCCCTCCCTTATTTCTCTGCTCTCTAAACTTGTTCTTTTCCCCGATGATTGTAAAGCTTCTGAAGCTAGGTCTGTGCACAATAAATACCCTAATAATAACGTGCGAGTAGCTCATTCAGACCAGTAGAATTCTCTAACTAGTTGCATTGCACTGATAAGAAAACTTAACACACCTCACGAAAAGAATCCAAAAGACAGGAAGGGCTACCCACACCTCATAACTTAGAATGCAATTGTGCTTCCCCTTCTTCCACTTCACCCCTCATCCCCTTCAATACCAGATTAAGGGTCATTTTAGAATGACCAGACGTCCCGGTTTTGCCAGGACTGTCCCGGAAATTGGAGCTCTGTCCCCCTTTTACAAGAGTATGTTTCCATTGGAAACTGCAGTGGTCCCGGTTTTTGGAAGTAGGTTTGCATAGTTGTCAGGCACAGCTTGCACAGAAGAAATGCTGCATTCATTTACAACTTAAAATAGTGTTAGCTTGTGATAATGTAATACATTAATTATAATGTGTTCGTTTGAACACTAACACTTAAACCCCCTTCTCCTCCATCCACTACTGAAGTCTAGTGCCTTGACTGCCACATTGAAGAGTTAGTCCTACTTTTATGTTGGTTGCCCTGTCCCGGTTTTTTACTTTTTCTGGTCACCCTACTGACCCTAGGTCATTTGCCGGGACCAGTATGCCGTGTACCAGCAGGTTCACAGATTTTAAAGAAAGTTTTATTTTTGTACATAATTGATTTTAAACATAAGTATAGAAACTGGGATGTTGACAAACACTTCGTTGTCCATTGAGGGTGGCACACAACTTCGTTAACAACACTAACAGCAGCCAGACACCCCCAGCACCCAAAGCTAAAAAAACAGGGCAGTTAACTAGACCTCAGACGTCCATTGAACTGATATCAGCCTTCTAATTGGCCTCAGCTGCATCCGCTTTCCCTCTCATTGGCTATCCATCTGTCCGTAAACTGCTAGCTCCGCCCACTCTGTTTAGAAACCTCTAAGAAGTAAATTAATGAACACCCGGCGACTCCTTACCGTGTAGTAAGAGAGTAGACCTGCGTTGTAATCCAGTACGAACCAGCGATACTGCCAGCCTTTCATAACGTTCGTCCATTTACTCAGCGGACCTTCCATGATAGACGCCATATTGGGACAGAATAACAACACCACCAGTGACGTCACTCGCACGCTCCTCTTGGGCGTGTTAGATTGAGTGGAACGAAATCAGTCTTCGAAATAGACAAAGGGCTAAGTAAAGCAAAGATAACTGTGAAAATCCTACTGGATGACCATTGTTCAAGCTGAGGCCATCTTCCAGAGGATTCACTTCCGTTGTGTTTGAGGATTCACCCTGGTTGAGGAACAGGAGCGATATCTATTTTTACCGGAAATATTTGTTTTGAATGTCATTGAATATTTGTATAATGACACTTGTATAAGTGTATGTAAATTCTCATATATACCATAGAGAAATAATAATGTTATATACAAGATTATCATTCGACGAATAATGCTTCTTATTACTTTGAAGAGTAATTATTCTAACCTCAGTTTGAATTTCTTAATTTCTATTTCAGCGGTATGAAGTAAAGCTGTTAAAAGATGGCTGCTGTACTCACATAGGTAAGTTAAGTGCTCTGATCAGACATCTTTTTCATTTTAATTTTGTTCAATATATCATATGGTATGCTATGATATGGCATTTATAGTCGCCTAAACACAAGTGTTTCAAGGCATGACGACGAGGCAAGGGAGGGGAACAAAG
This sequence comes from Ambystoma mexicanum, assembly GCF_040938575.1. NCBI lineage: Eukaryota > Metazoa > Chordata > Amphibia > Caudata > Ambystomatidae > Ambystoma > Ambystoma mexicanum. The sequence continues at coordinate 1,343,888,279 of NC_090922.1, forward strand.
GGAAGACAGAGACCAATGTGCAGAGGCTTTGCTAGGGTGGGCTAAGGAGGCTATAGCCCCTGGTCTTTTGGTTGTAGCCCCGGATAGAATCTCAGGAGCTACAACCAAAAGGCTAGCTAACCCCCAGTCACGACAGTTCCAACATTAACTTAGCCTCGGGTCTTTTCCAGACCTAGCAACACCCCTGCAAACATGCCGACATTTAAGCGTACCTGGGAGGGAGATTTCCTGAGAAAAATCGGGAGATGTTAATTTCCCCATAGGGATGCATTGGGGCTAGAATTAGTTTAGGTGGGAGAACGTGAAAAATCGTATTATTTTTCACTGAAAAATCAGGAGTCTCCTGCCTAAATCGGGAGGGTTGGCATGTATGCAGAGACAACGATCTTACTAGGCCAGGTGACATTGAGATTGCGCAAGTGTAGGGCGAGGGGGGGGAGTGCACAGGGAATGGGGGAGGAGAAGTGCAGTACATAGGATAAACAGTAAAAAATAAAACATATATAAGAACAATAAATAAAAAGTGCGGCCAGCTGTGTCAGGTGCAAGGGCATACATGCCAGAAATGTCGTCGGGCCTAGTACGGTAGTCGCCTGTCTGTTTCCATTTCCTTCCCACTCTCCCCCTCCCTTCCTTATCTATGTTTTAGCTCTTGCACTATCTGAAATGTCATCAGGCCGAGTACGATAGTTAATTTCACATCCTTACTGTTCATGGCCTGTAAGAATGTAATTGTTTTTTCCCTTGTTCCCTCCCTTGAAGCGCTTTGAAACACATTGTGTATAGGTGCTATATAAATAAACTATCATATCATACATGCCAACATTCCAACGCACCTAAGGGGGAGTTTTGAGAGAGAAAATCAGGAGACGTAGTTTTCTCCATAGGAATGTATTGGCGCTTGAATTATCTTAGGTGGGAAAAGGTGAAAAAAAGCAATATTTCTCACTGAAAAGTCAGGAGTCTCCCGCCTAATAGGGAGGGTTGGCATATATGTTTCTCTCTGAAAAGTCAGGAGTCTCCTGCCTAAATTGGGAAGGTTGGCATGTATGCAAGGCTAAGTGCAGACATCATGTGTTAAGTGCTGGTAGGAGGCTGTAGGTATACAGAAACAGCCCCAAAGTACAAGGGTTGCCAGGGGGGCAGTGCAGGTGTGCAACTGGCGGGGAGGGAACCTTGGCCCAAGAACAAAGGGTAGCCAGGTAACTAGTGCAGTTTCAGTTTGAGCCAGGAGTTCAGCACGGGAGAGAAGGAGAGAAAGCAGAAGCAAAGAGGAAGCTCTTGAGGTGCTGCCGGAACCGGAGATGGTTCTCCTCAATTTTCATAGAGGCAAGGAGGCTGTTCCAGAGGAAGGCCCCAGCCGAAGAATGAGATCTACCACCAACTCGTTGCTTGGAGAGGCGAGTGACCCTGAGAGAGTTGGAGGTGGATGAGTGTAGAGCTCGAGCAGGAATATATTTAGGAAGAGAGAGTTGAAGGTATTGAGGCCCCAGGCCCCACAAGGCCATGTGGATAACGCATAGGGTTTTGAAATTAATCCTCACAGCCACTGGGATCCAGTGCAGAGATTTCACTCCTGGAGAGATACAATCCCTGGGCTTGAGGCCAAGGACAAGTCTCGCAGTCCTGATTTGGATGAGTTGCAGAGGGCGGAGAGTTGCGGCAGGCAGATTTAGAAGGAGACTGTTGCAGTTATCTAGCCTATAGAGAACCAGACCTCTGGAGACAGTAAGCTTCTGGGGAAAGGAGAGGAAAGGAAGAATACCTCTGAGGAGGTGCAGCTGGTAGTGTGCCTTCTTAGAGGCGTCAGAGATGTGAGGAGAGAAGGCGAGTGTGCAGTCGAAGATGACCCCAAGGTGTTTAGTCTCACAGATGGGAGTAGGAAGAAGGCCAAGAGAGGCCGGCCAGAGAATTACAGGAAAGGAGGGAGCAGGTGTGGAGAATCTCAGTCTTACTGACATTAAGGCAGAGATCATTGACGGCGCACCACTCCTGAATAGCAGACAGTCAGAGATGAGAGAAGGAGAAGAGGCGACTGAAGGGAGCCCGAAAATGAGCTCAATGTCATCCGCATAGCACTGAAAGTTGGAGCAGAGAGCGGCAATGTGGTGGGCATATGTTTTAGAGATCAGTCTGCAGACTGGTTATAGGGCAAAAGGGCAATGACCGAATTGCAGGTATAACACATGCTCATGTTGGCCATTTTATTTTAGTCAAGGGGGGCCAGTTTGATGAGTTACTTGACTATTCAGTAGGATTGATTGTTCATTAGTGTTATTGAACATATATTCTTTAAAATTCACTATTTGCAATACAATTTACCAAAAACGAGCCCTTGGACACTAGTCGGTCATAAAAAGTAATAAACCGCCATTTGCGCCTGTGGATCACTTTTTCATGGGTGCCCGAGTCCCTTTTAGGATCCCCCCAAACATGCTAAGTTACACACATCTAGTGTGACAATCACACACTTTATGCATTCCTGCAAACCGAAGAAAATGTCATAAATTGGAGAAGTGCCATAGCAGACGTGATCGAATACTTAAATGCATAGCTCATGCATGCATGCCAACATTCTGAAGCACATCGGAGGGTGATTTTCTCACGGAAAGCGGGAGAAATAAACTTTTCCATGCGCTTGCATTGTGGTTAGAGTTATTTTAGATGGGCGAAAGGGAAAAATAGCTACATTCTTAATTGAAAAATCCGGAGTCTCCTGCCTAAATTGGGAGGGTTGGCATGTATGCTCATCCTCAAGCAAACTACTGCTTATCAGCAATGTTTCCTTCTACATGATGCCCTTCCATAGCCTTGCTCTTATCCCGTCTCTACACCCAGAAAACCATCTGCTTTATGCTGTCCAGCACATTTGGTTGGTTAAGCTTTTGCCTCATTCTTCATGGTGCATGCCCCTTCATGTGTGACTCAAAACCGCATACAAAAAACATGGAGATGCCATTACAAGCAAGTTGCACACATGGAATTGTCAAACATGCACAAGCTGAAAACCTTATGGCTTTGCCACCCCTTTGCAAAACTGGCAGTTACTTCCCACTGCCCAGCCTGTGGTAGTGTTGACAATTACCTGCCTGGGGACATGCCTAAAGGAGGGATTTTCTATTTAATTAAGGTGCTACCGTCCTGCAAGCCATTTTATGCAGGACCTGTGCCCAATGATTGGTAATAGGAGGATTCATCAGTGTCAGGCTTGGCCACCTGACTGAGGCGGGGCCATTAATGGGTGGTGCGACCATAGAAAGACAGACTTAAAGCTGAGACTGATTGTGCTGTAGGAAGGAAGAGACTGGTGTTAAATTAGGTGCCTCCCAGTGTTTGATTGTCTTTTGGGAGATATTCCTGGAAAGGTACCAAGGTTTTTGTAACTTTTGTTTGACTGGCATTGCTTCACCGCCGCAGCCCACGATGCACTACATAATGTGAGGGATCAAAAATGAGAGGCGGACACAACATTATAATGTTTTTTATCATCAGACATCTTCATTTAAATAAAAGGGTTGGATAAAGGCTGTCAGCAGCGGGCGCTAACCGCAGGTCCTCCGCTCCAGTAATCCAATCCTGTGGACAGAAAGAACACTTATTAAAGACGATTAGCATCGGATGAGAAGCACAATGATTGATTGATATTTAATTTCTATCGTGCTCGTACACAAGTGTTTTAGAGCGCGACAAGGCAAGGGAGGGCAACAGGGGAGAACAAAACAGAGATCTTACTAGGACCAGTGACATTGAGAACGCGCAAGTGCATGGGAGAGGGGGATGGGAAAAGTGCATGGAAGGGGGAGAAGTGGAAAGTGCGAAGCAGGGGAGAAACAGATCAATAACAATAATTAAATAAAGGCAACATATAGTGGTAGTGTAGCAAGCAATTTGCAAGTGCTAGGTTTAAGGCAGCAGACAGGGTAGGTCTGATAAGTGCAGGAAGAAAAAGGGTGGGGGCTGTATGGGTACAGAAACAGACCCCAGTGCAAGGGGTGGCCCGGAGGCAGTGCGGGAGGGTGGCAGGGTGAGCAGGTACCTGGGCCCGAAGGACAGAGGGTGGCCAGGTGCACGGTGCCAAGAGAGAACAGATCAGCACGGGAGAGGGGAAACGAAGGCAGAATAAAAGAGGAAGGTCTTGAGGTGCAGAGTACCTCTGACGAGGTGTAGTCGGAAATTTGACTTTTTAGAGACCTCAGAGATGTAGGCGGAGAAGGAAAGGGTGGTGTCAAAGATGACCCCGAGGTTCTTAGCCTCGCAGGTGGGGGTAGGAAGAGGGCAAAGGGAGGCCGGCCGGAGAGTGAGGGTAAAGGATGGTGAATGTGTGTCGATGAGGAGGATCTCCGTCCTGCTGGCATTCAGACAAAGATAATTGGCGGCACACCAATCTTGAATGGCAGTTAGGCAATTAGAGAAGAGAGAGGAAGAGGAGGTGGCAGAGGGCAGCCTGAAAATGAGTTGAGTGTCGTCAGCGATAGCACTGAAAATTTGAGCAGAAAGTGGCAATGCAGTGGGCGAGAGTTGCCAGGTATTGGTTGAAAAGCCAGGGCGAGAGGTTAGACCCCTGGGGAACACCACAGGTAGAAAGGAAGATAGATGAAAGGAAAGACCCAAGTTGGACCTGGGAGGGTCGATCTGAGAGGAAAGAGGTCAGCCAGGCCAGAGCCTGATCAGTGATACCCAGTTAGAGCAGGATGGTATGGTTGACTGTGTCGAAGGCAGAAGAGAGATCGAAGGAGGATGAGGACAGAGGGAATGCTAGAGTCAAGGTTGGAGAGCAGATCTTCACGGATGTTCAGGAGAACAGTTTCCATGCTTCTGGCAGCTCTGAAGCCAGACTGGAGGTGATGGAGAAAGCCAACAGAATTGGAGTGAAGGTTAAGCTGAGAGATGGCCAACTTTTCCAGGAGTTTGCCAAGAAAGGGAGTAATGGAAATTGGGCGATAGTTAGCTAGACAAGAAGGATCAGCTGTGGGTTTCTTGAGAAGAGGATGCACAAAGGAGTGCTTCAGAGAGGAGGGGAAGGATCCCGAGGCAAAGGAGTGGTTGCAAAAATCAGCAAGGGCCGGAGCGAGGGCGTCAATGTGGTCCTTGATGGTTTTAGAGGAACAGGTATGAACCTGTTTTGACAAGGCTTTCATAGTAGATCAGACTTGTCTAGCTACCTCGTCATGGGAGAAAAGAGGAAAGGACGAGAAGGGTGGTGGTAGGGATGCTAAAGGAGGGTCAGCAAGCACAGATGGAGAGGGGAGAGGAGGGGCGTGGGTGGAGAGGGTGGACAGGATATCCTGGGTTTTTTAAATGAAGTGAGAGGCAAGGGCATTGCAAAGAGCCTGGGAGGCAACAGGAAGGGTAGAGATTGCAGCAGGGTTGGCCAGCTCCATTTCCTCTCAGCTGCCCTACACTTACGTTTAAGTGTGGCTAGGTCAGAGTCATACCAGGAATTGCACTTGGCTTTGGACTTCAAATGGATCCTCAAAGCAGTTTGGATACTCACCTAGTAGATTGTGTTTCCTTTTTGCTCCCAGCTCGCATCGATCCTCCTGTGCTCCCGACTCCATCCTGCTCTCAGCAGTCTTCGGCCCCTCAAGTCCCGGCCGACACCTGTGAAAAGACAAAGGAAAGTAAGAGTGAATTCCGGAAAAAGAACAAAGGGTCGCATGGCAGCTGACGCGCAGCACATAAGGCAGCTGCAAGGACAGGTGCATAAGACGCACAAGGCAGCAGCAGCTTTCACTGCTTCAACGCGGTATTCCCCACAGGAAAATGCAGCGCAATACGTATTGGGGGCAAGACTGACAGACATTCAATAAAGCCACAGCTGGCCTGGGCTTAACCAGTGAAATAACTGGTGGATCCAATAAAACAAGCAAGAATCAAGACAAGTCTAATACAGAGATAGAAAACAGCAGAAGCAGAAAAAGAAGAACTAAGCAGAGAAAGAACAAGAATCAAGTGTCCCTGTGTCAGTGAGCAGGAAGGAGAGCGCCATAGTGCTAGCCAGCAGGTGAGTCCAGCCTTCTGCGGGGAGGGGAGCAAGCAAGGGGTTCATACGTCGGGTTGATGTATGCATGACACAGTGTGTTCTCTCTAGGAGGAAGTCCGGCCTAGCACACTCCCCTGACAAGCAGGTTCCCCCACATTGCTGCACACGCCAACATTTGAACACGAGAAGCCAGAGGGTCCCAGCACTCCCGCAGAGACATGGTAAGCGTTACAGAACACGAAGCCCACGTTACCACTCTGCATGAGCGTCATGGACTCCTCGGAAGTAAACCAGTTATCACAGCTCTTAGGTGAGCTTAGGGAGGAAGAGATTGCAGCCCGGTCAGAGACTAACACTTTACGGCGAGGACAACAACGAGGAGTAAGCCCGACAGCTGCTACAGGCACAAGCAAGGCAAGCACCATTACCCGGTATGGGTCCACCTGTCATTCCAGCGGCTTCAGTTCAAGTGGTCGTCCCAGGAGCAGTTCCTTTGGTCCCCCAGAACGCTTCACAGGAGATCCCCCTCAAATTTGCAGTTTTCATGAACCAATGCCGCGTCCATTTCATCTGCAGACCTGGGGTTTTTCCCACTGATCAATCCAAGGTGGCCTTTGTTCTGTCTTATTTGGGGGGGGCACACCGCCAACTTGTCCATTCCACTGGTAAACCGCGATGGCCCCATCCTGCGTAATTACCCAGGGTTCCAGCAGGAGTTGAAAAAATTGTTTGCTCGTCGCACTCAGGGGCAAGCTCTTGATAACAAACTGTTATCTCTAAGTCAGGGCAATTAGGACCACCTAACTTATGTAGCCACCTTCAATCGGCTGGTAGCAGAATCCAACTGGATGGAGGCAAAGCGTACCATGTTGTTCTACCAAGGTCTCAGAGGGGAGTTGAAAGATGTCTTGGCGCAGGTGGTTAATCCCGAAAAGGGTGTGCTGAATACATAGACCTGGCTTTGCAGCTGGACCACCGGTGACAGGACCGCAGAGCGGATCGCACTCATGGGGAGGGGTGATCGCTATATATCCGTCCAAAGGAAAGCCCAGCACGAAATACAGAGAATCATCCGAAGCCCATGCAGCTTGGTGGTATCCGCGGCCCGCTCACCAGAGACGAAAGGGAAAAGAGAAGACAACAGCAGCTGTGTTTGTATTTGTATTTTTGTATTTGTATTTGTTTTATTTGTAACACGCACCATCAGGCCCAGAGGCATTAGGGCGTAACTTGTGCAAAGTTACATACAGACCATATGTACATACATAAATTATAAACAAGAATACTCAGCGAATATATCTATATACATAATTTAAAGAGAAAATGCTTGACATGATTTTGTTTTGGACTTGAATGAGTTAAATGAGTCTTCAGATCTAATGGTGACGGGGAGGGCATTCCATAACTTGGAGGCAAGGACAGGGAAGCTTGTGCCCCCTGCTTTTTGGAGTTTGAACCTAGGGATCGATAGACAATAGGTCTGGGCGGTTCTTTGAGGTCGGGTAGACGCATGGCGGGACAGTCGACTTCAGAGGTACGGGGGGCCTTGTTAGCCAAGCATTTGTGCAAGGGCAAGTGTTTTCAGTGAGATTCTCTGCTTGACAGGTAGCCACTGTAGGTTGGTTCTGGATTCAGAGATGTGGTGGTTTCGAGGGATGTTTAGGGCGGCTCTAATAGCGTTGTTCTGGGTGATTTATAATTTATTCAGGTTCTCTTGGCTAGTTCCTAAGTAGAGGGCACTATAATAGTCAATTTTGTACATAATGAGGGTTCTGGCTAGTGTGACACTATTCGGAGTGGTCAGGAACGGTCTGCAGGCTGCAATGAGTTTACAAGTGTATGCAGAGGCTGATCTGACTGCATTTATTTGTCGAGATAAGGATAGAGTGGCGTCAAGGTAAAAGCCTAAAGTTTCTGTGTCTTTCGAGACTTGGATGGTATTGCCATCTATGATAAATGACTGGTAGGATGGCTCTAGTTTACTAAGGCGTTGCGAGGTGCCCAGGATGAGGAGCTCCGTCTTGTCGTCATTGAGGCATCGCTGGTGTTGGGCCATCCAGGCTTGGATGACCAGGTAGACGTCGTTAAGGGCCTTGGTATCAACTAAATAGTATCCATTGATAGGAATGAGTATCCGGGTGTCGTCAGCATAGTTTGTGTAGGAGACACCCAGATAGTCAAGTACATCAAAGAGCGGTTTAGTAAAGACGTTATAAAGTGTAGGTGACACGCAAGATCCTTGAGAAACGCCACAGTGAATTGGAGAGGGGTCCGCAGCTGCAGACGGAGAAAAGACCCTCATAGATCTATTACTCAGAAAGGATTTGATCCAGGCCGTGGCTGAGGATGAGAAGTGGGAAGCAGAATGAAGGTGCCTGCATAAGATTTTGTGATTGACCAGATCGAAAGCCGCAGAGAGGTCGAGGAGAAGTAATATTGCTAGTTTGCCCTTGTCCTTCAAGACCTCCATTTGGGTTTTTAGATCTATCAGAGCCGTTTCAGTCCCGTGTCTGGGACGGAATCCAGATTGTCGTAGACCTAGAAGATTATTGGATTCCAAGTAGTCTTGGATCTGAAGGTATGCTGCACGGTCTAAAATCATGAGCAGGAACGGGTCTGAAGTTAGTGGGTATGCTTGGGTCCAAGGATGGTTTTTTTAAGCAATAGGATCACCCATGCGTCCTTGAGGTTGTCAGGGACAATACCTGTTTTAAAGGAGGAGTTGATAAAGGACGTGATGAATGGGGCCAACTCGTGGGCAGATTCCTTAATGATGGGAGCGGGGCACGGATCACCTTGGCAATTAGATGGTTTGATTCTCAAGATGATGTTTTCTACCTCAGCAATAGTGAGTGGTGAGAAGGCAAAAGGTTTAGTATTAGACGAGTCTGGAGGGAAGGCCCTTCCAGGGGTGGGAGGACGGTTGTCCAGTTTCAGACTGTCATGTTTGTCTTTAATTTTGGATTGTAGCATAGATATTTTATTCAGTAGGGCTGACTGAATGTTGGCACACCATTTACTATCTTTAGTGCAGGTGTCAGGGGGGGTGGCTGGAGTTTCAAGCTCTTTTAGGATCTTAAAAAGATCCTTTGTGTTCGAGTCAGCTTGCAGGATACGGTTATTAAGGGACTCTTTTTTTCCCAGTGATAATGGCTTCTTTGTAGGTGAGCGATGCAAGGAAGAAACAGTCTTTCTGCTCATCAGAAGGGTGACTTTTCCAGCAATTTTCGGCACAGCGTTTAGCTTTGGGGAGCACTGTTAACTGTGGCAAGCCTGGGCATTTCCTTCGAGACTGTCCTGTGAAACCACCAAGGAAGACTGTGGGGGCTATGGACAAGGGTGACAACGAGCACCAGCCGGAAAACTCTGTTGACCGGCAAGAATAGAGGTCAGCTTTTCGAGAAAGGAAAAGGCACCTATGACCTCACACCTGGTCTTACCCGTGGTACTCATTTGCCACCAACAGCCTACATGGATGTACGCTCTGGTGGCATACATGGACAGCTGAGTGGTGGGCAATTACATGGACCACAACATGACACGCAGAATCATGATTCCTTCTCGGCCCAAACCAACAGCGGAAAACATCACTGCTGTGGACAGCACCCAATTACTGTTGGGCATAGTGACCCAATGCATGGAGGAAGTTGTACTGCTTTGTCAGGACGGACATTGTGAGAGCATCTCCTTTGATCTGATTGGGGCTCCACAGTTCCAGATCATCCTAGGAATGCTGTGGCTGGAGTCCCACAACCCCAGCATTGATTGGTGCGCCAGGATCTTGACCTTTTCCGAGAGGTATAGGCATACGTGTTACAGTGAAGACCCTGCCTCCAAGCGCCCCAGTCGTCTGGTTGTGTCCGCAAGAAGTAAGACAGGCTCTACTCTAGGCATAGTGGGGATATTTCCACCTGAGTACTCAGAATATCAAGACGTGTTTCATAAGGAACCGGCAAATTCCCTTCCTCCACATCGACCGTACGGCTGCCAGATAGATCTCGTACCAGGCTCCCAAGTACCCTGCAGTTGTATGTATGTATTGACAGAACATGAAAACGGCCATCTCAAGACATACATAGAGGAGAACGTAGCTAAAGGATTCATGTCCCCGGCAGCATCACCCCTCTTCTTCGTACCGAAAAAGGAGGGGGACCTAAGGACTTGTATCGGAAAGTATCGATATCGGCTGCCTTTCATACCTGGTCTGCTGGACCAAGTTAAGGACGCCTGCATTTATACCAAACTGGACCTCAAAGGGGCATACCACCTGGTGCAAGTCAAAAGAGGGGATGAATGGAAGACTGCTTTCCGCACCAAATTTGGCCTCTATGAATATCAAGTAATGCCCTTTGGGTTGTGTAACGCAGCTGTGGAATTCCAGTATTTCTTGAACCACGTCTTGCGTGAGCTCTTGGACGTGAGCGCGATTGTCTACATCGACAAAATCTTGAACTGTTCCGCCATGCCTCAGGACCATGTACTTCATGTGCGGGCTGTGCTTGAGAAATTACGGCAGCACAAACTGTATGCAGAACTGGAGAAGTGTGCCTTTCATGTCTCAGAAGTTGAATTCCTGGGTTTTGTATTGACTCAGCGAGGCATCCATATGGATAATCGGATGGTCGATGCAATCCTCAATTGGCCTTCACCAACGTCGGTGAAGGGGGTCCAGGGGGTCCAGAATGATTTGGGATTCGTGAACTTTTACAGCTGTTTCATTCACGGTTTTTCTCACCTGGTGCATCCAATCACTGTACTACTCCATAAGAACAAAAGATGTGACTGGTCATCGAAAGCGGAGCAGGCATTCCGGGCGTTGACACAAAGATTCACCACAGCACCCATCTTGCAACACCCAAAGCTGGATCTGACGCTTATACTGTGGCCATGGGAGCTGTCTTATCTCAGAAGAATCCAACGACAGGTCAGTTACACCCAGTGGCCTTCTGGTCAACAAAATTCTCACCCGCTGTTACGCTCACCTGGTCTCTGCGGAGGCTTCGGGGCACGGTTGCAGCCCTCCCGGGGGTGAAGTTGCTAGGGTCCGACTTCGCCCTTTGCACTTATGTGGTGACTGGTGGTAATAGGTAATGCTTCTCAGAACTGCTCCTGTTGATTAGTTTCGGCGAGCCCTCCGTCCTGCTGTTCTGGCAGGGGCGCTTGAATGATCTGGACGAGTCCTTCACTGGTCCCTTGCACGTGGTAGTCCAGTCCTGCTGCGACTAACCAACTATACTTCAGGTAAGTGCTCCTGTTTGCCTTTGTCTTTCCTCGTCTGTTTTTGTTGTATTGTAAAGTTTGTTGTCTTGTATTGCTGTCCGTTCCACTTTTGATGTTTGCTCCTTTGCTTTCTTCCCTTGCCGGTGATGTTGCCGGCCCGGCATAAGCTGCGGAGCTCGAGGTGACAGCCGGAGGGAATGAGGAATGAAGCTGCGGCGTAACAATAGCTGATAAGTTGTTAACTAGGGGGCTCGCAGGGTTTAAATGCGGCGCAGCCCTAGGACGGATGTTCTAACCTTGTCTTTCTTCTTCTTCACAGGGTCCGAGTTCGTGGATGCGGAGTGCAGTGCTGCAGCGTCGGGATCAAGATCACTGGATGTCAGGAGATGAGTCTGCAGATGAAGCGATGAAGCACCGGTTTCCTGGAGGTGAGTATGAGTATGCAGAAGAACGCCTGGTTTCAAAGTTAGGTAAACTGGTCCAAGCGGCGGTGAGCATCACGTTGCACGCGAGTGCACAGTAACACGAAGCACCAGCCTTAAGGATGGAGCAGCTTATATAGCTGAGGTTCTGAAGCCACGCCCACCAGGTTCAGCCTGCCCGCCACACCCTGCCACACCCGATGAGTCAGCACATGAAGACTAGGCCTAGGGAGCCACGCCCAATGAGTCAGCACATGAGGATGTTCTCTGGAATAAAGGCTTTCAGCTCCTGGAAAGTTCTTGTAAAATAAAAGCACTCCTGCACTGAAATAAAGTAAAAGCACTCCTGCACTGAAAGAAAGTGTTCCTGCTCACATCTCTATATGAGCCTGGCGTCCAGCCAGGGCCCCTGTGTGTATAGGTCCCAAAGGGACATAAGTGAGTCAAGTGACCCACTGCCCCCATCACTAGATGGTGTGGTTTTTGTGTTCTGGGGCCTGTGACCATGACACCCACAGAGCTAAATTATGCCATCAATGATAAGGAGCTTTTGGCGATCAAAGCCGCCTTCAAGGAATGGAGACACCACTTGTTGGGTGTGACACATCCCATAACAGTGATTAGAGATCACCGGAACCTACAATACTTGTGGTCAGCAAAGGTGCAATCGTCACGCCAGTTGAGATGGGCCCTATTCTTTGCAGAGTATCACTTTGTAATTAAGTACCACACCGGCTTACGCAAAAGCAGGGCTGATGCGCTGTCACGTTTGGATGAAGGAGACAATGCTTATGACTCCCCAGAACCGGTAGCCATCATTCCTGCAAATAAATTGCTATGTACCATCAATACCGCGCCCACTTCGTTAATTGAGTTACAGACATCAGTAAAGCAAGCTATGTCTTTGGATGAGCAGAAATCTTGGGCAACAAAGGACCCACAGCGGGAAGTCCGGGAGGGCTTACCCTATTACCAAGGCTGGCTTTTTTTTCCGGAACCGGCATTACAGACACTGGTACTTTACAACTATCACAATGCGCTAGTGGAAGGACACCCATGAATCACAAAGACCATGGCCAAAATCCAGCAACATTATTGGTGGCCGACCTGGCTCAAAGACACTGCACAATATGTTCAAACGTGTAGCGTGTGTGCACAGAACAAGACGCAGAAACATCCTCCAGGCCTTCTGCAGCCTCTAGCCGTGCCTCCAGCTCCCTGACATACTGTGTCATTAAACTTTATCACCAACCTACCCCTGTGCAATGGGTCTAACACCATACTGGTTGTAGGAGACCTTTTATCTAAAATGGCACACTTCGCTCTCAAAGGACTTCCGAATGCTAACACATTGGCCAAAACCTTTCTGGAACAGATCGTTAAGCTTCATGGGTTCCCCTTTGTGGTCATCTCAATCGGGCAGTCAGTTTGTGTCCCCATTTTGGAGGAGATGTTGTGGCCTGGCACAAATTGATGTACGTTTGTCCACTAGCCATCATCCACAAACGGACAGACAAACAGAAAGAACTAACTAAACATTGGAACAGTATCTCCGTTGTATGCTGAATCAGGCTGATCAGAATTGGGTTGATCTCTTGTGGATAGCTGAATATGCATACAATAACTCGGTACATGCTTCCACCGGATTCAGCCCATTCTACGTATTGCATGGTCGACATCCCTGCACCTCAGTTTACGACCCACCGGAGAAACTGGAAATGCCAGCTATAACAGCATTACATGAGACCAGTCATCAAACCTTGACACAAGCCGCAGTGCATCTATCAGCTGCTAATGAAGCCCACAAAAGGTTTGCAGATCGTAGCCGAAGAGATTCTCCCCGTTATCAGATAGGCGATGCAGTGTGGTTGGCTACTAGACACATTCAACTGAGGGGGCCTAGGAAGTTCCACCCCATGTTTCTGGGAGCTTATACAATTTCTGCAGTGGTTTGCCCTGTTGCTATGAAACTAGCATTACCTTCCACCATACACATTCAGTCTGTGTTCCATGTCTCACTGCTCAAACCCGTCCACCCAGACACACGTGTCATGACCACTCAGACCCCGGTATTGTTTGACAGCGAACCGAAGTATGAGGTTAAGGACATCCTCAATTCCAAATTGGTAAAACTCACCCTGTATGCACCCTGTACTATCTAATAGACTGGAAGGGGTATGACGTTCAAGACCGCACATGGGAGCCTGCCACTAATGTACATGCACCATGTTTAGTGAATAGGTTTCATCGTAACCACCCAACCAAACCTGGCCTGGCAGTCACCCTTTGGGAGGGGCTTTGGTGGGGGGCACTGCCATGACCACTGGCAGTAGAGGCACTTGCCCTTATACTCATACTAAGTTTGGGGCCAGGAAAACAAAGAATCGGGAAGGCTTGACTTCACTGTGGCGCACCTCACGCTCATTAGGGCCTTGAATTGGCCTTAGTATTGTCAGGGATGCCCTCCAAGATGGCCGCTCAAGAAACCCATCCCGATTCCACCAAGATGGCTGACAGTTGGGTCACTGAACTCATTATGGATTGGCAGCCTAGTGTGCATGGGTGGGTAGCTATTTAAACCACACACATGCATGTTTCCTTGCTTTGCGTTATTCTGCTGTCAGCAGCGGGCACTAACCGCAGGCCTTTTGCTCCCGTAATCCAATTCTGTGGACAGAAAGAACTTTTATTAAAGACGATTCGCATTGAATTAGAAGCACATTGCAGTTCGGATATTCACCTAGTACATTGTCTTTCCTTTTTGCTCCCTGCTCGCATCGATCCTCCGGTGCTCCTGACTCGATTCTGCTCCGGCTCAGCACCCCATCCCTCAGCGGTCTTCGGCTTCTCAAGTTCTGGCCGGCACTTGTGAAAAGACAAAGGAAAGTAAGAGTGAATTCAGGAAAAAGAACGAAGGGTTGCATGGCAGCCAACTCGCAGCGCATAAGGCAGCTGCAAAGACAGGTGCATAAGACGCACAAGGCAGCAGCAGCTTTCACCTTTCAAACACGGTATTCCCAACAGCGCACTCCAGGAAAATGCAGCGCAATACGTATTGGAGGCAAGATTGCCAGACATTCAAGAATGCCCACCAAGATGGCCGTTCAAGAAGCCCATCCCGATTCCACCAAGATGGCTGACAGTTGGGCCATTGAACTCCTTATGGATTGGCATCCCAGGGCGCATGGGTGGGTAGCTATTTAAACCACACCCATGCATGTTTCCTTGCTTAGCGTTATTCTGCTTTAAGCAGCAGACGCTTACCGCAGGTCCTCAGCTTCAGTAATCCAATCCTGTGGACAGAAAGAACACTTATTAAAGACTAGTCGCATCGGATGAGAAGCACAATACAGTTTGGATACTCACCTAGTAGGTTATCTTTCCTTTTTGCTCCCAGCTCGCATCGATCCTCCGGTGCTCACGACTCCATCCCACTCTGGCTCCGGCTCAGTCCCCAGTCCCTCAGCGGTCTTCGACTCCTCAAGCCCTGGTCAGCACCTGTGAAAAAACAAAGGAAAGTAAGAGTGAAATCAGTAAAGAGAAAATAGGTTGCACAGCAGCCAATGCATAGCGCATAAGGCAGCTGCAAGGACACGCGCATAAGACGCATAAGTCAGTGTTAGGGAGAATTCTCCTTCTAGGGCTAATTACCCTCACCTAGTGAGTCCCCCAGCAGCTTTGCTGGATTTCTGGAGTTTATGTTTTCCACCTGGTAAGAGTGTACATCCTTTTTCCACTCTTACATGTGTTTTGGCCTATGTGTTGTTACTCATTGTGTGATCTTGGGCACTGGAGCACACCACTCCAAGTGCCCCTGTTCTTGTATGGGTTACACAGCACCTTTAGTGTAGTAACCCAGTCTTTTAGACTTCCCTCTGACTCCATTTCGCTGGGGCTGACTACTGTCCCCCAGAGAAAGGTAAAGTTGCCATTTTTTTTTTTTTTTTTCTTGTTTTTTACTTGAATTTCAATTTTTACAAGATCTTTCCTTCACTCAATTTCTCGGGTGCTTCCTAAGACCGTTATTTATTCCCTTTGTTCTTTATGATTTTCTTTTAAGATTCTGTTTATTCTAAGTTAGGAGAAACTGGTTCCTATTTGATCTCGATTGTCCTTTTCTTCTAGTTTCAAAGTATCCAGAAATTTTGCAGTTGCTATAGTCAGGGAAATTGAATCCCCGCTCATAAGCTTGTTCCACCAATCCTCTTCCCTTATGGTCTGGAACTTTAATCCGTGTGGATGAAGATAAGTTTGTCTGGTGTTGCTCGTACCAGGACAGTGAAGGAGTAGATGTCTGAGAGTTTCGGTATCCCCACTTACACAGAAGCGGCACTTGTTGGTCACTGATTGTTTCCTGATGTATAAGATCTCATTTGTCTTCAGGATATTCAGGCGTGCTCTCAGAAAGATTGTACGCAATCTTTTGTCTGGGAACTTTTTTAAGTAGTTTCTCACGACATCCAGCTTTTGTGTATTGGTTGTGTGATTGGCCACAGTTGTATATTCCTCAGCTATTTCGAGTGTTTCAATCCAATCTTGTAACTTTAGTTTTTTCTTTATTTTTCCAGGGATGCGTTCGATTTCCCATTCAGAACAACCAATATTTGCAGCTCGATCTAGAAGGTTGTTATACCATGTTGTTAGCATGGGGTTTTGGCCACTTTTCATTTCTGCAAAAATGATTTCCAGGATTTTTGGTCATGGGTGTCTTAGAATCTTTCCCAGGAACAGTAAGCTATTTCTCTCCACCACTGATTCCAATGATTGCAGACTTAATTCTCGTCGAATGTTTGCTAATGGGGTAGAGTTTGGCAACCGGGGCACCCTCCGCCAAAATGATCCTTCCAGTTTTGCCCACAGTGTTTTCGGGAGATAAGGCATTGCCTCTGCTCCGTAGGTTAAAGCTGGAGTAACTTTTGCTTTGAAGAATCTTATTATTGGTAAGATTGAGAATTTGCCGAATTTACGTTCCAAGGATACGGCTTGTGCAGCTAGTGTTTTTGCCTTGGAGAATAAATGTTCTTGCATTGTTGTTTCAATTCTGCTGCACGATAATTTAACCCCCAGGTATGTGAAACTCTTTACTGTATCCAGTTTTTCTGAGTTCGCAAACCACTGGGGGCGTTTATTCTGTTTGGATCCTTTTTCCAAGATCATTATTTTGGTCTTCGAGGTGTTGAGTTCCAGATCATTTTTCTTTAGGTAGCAGGATAGGCTATCCAGTTGTCTCTGGAGCCCAATGGGCGTTTGGTCAAATAGAAGATGTCGTCCGCATAGAGCAGACGTGTCACTTTCTGCATGCCTATTTGAGGAGGAAATGATCGAGTGTTGTTTTCTGCGTCCACTATGTCCGCCATGTATGCTTTATACAATGCTGGTGCCAAAGGGCACCCTTGTTTGACTCCTCTCGCTGTCTTTATGATTGTAGACAACGAGCCTGCTGCATTAAGCCGGACTCTGACGGAAGTGTCACTATGCAAGGCCTTCATTGGTTCTAGGATGAATAGTGGGCAATTTTGTTTTTCGAGTTTCGTCCATAGTTTTCCTCTATTGACGCGGTCGAAGGCCTGGACCAGGTCGATCGTAGCAATGAAGATTTTCGGTTGACCTTCTAGGACTTTGGACTTCAGGATGCTGATCAGCATGATGATGACAGAGGTGCCTAGGTTCTTTTCGAAACCCGATTGAAATGGGTCTGCTGTTTTTGCCTCCTTTTGCCATGTTTGAAATTCGTCTAGCACCAAGGAGCCGAAGAGTTTTCCAAGTACATCTAGAAGTGCTATAGGCCTGTAGTTTTTCGGATCGTCTCTCAGGCCCTTCTTGTAAATGGGAACGATGTTTGCTGTTCTCCACGTGTCAGGGATTTGTCTTGTGTTTCTGCATCTACGAAAAATTTCTGTTATTAGAGGTGCCCAGGCTTTTGCATCCTGTTTTAGGTGAATGTTGGATATTCCATCTGGGCCGGGTGCTCGAGAGTTATTTAACTTGTAGATCTTTTCCAGAATAGCCCGCTCAGAGCAAGTTATCCATTGCGATGTATTTTGTTTTACCACTGCGGTTTCTGGTGTTGTAGGTTCTTTAAATAGTTCGGTGATGTGTTCTACCCATTTCTCTTCTGGGACACTGTTGGTGATAGTTGTATCTGTAGTAGCCTGATTGGACTTTATTAGTTTCCAGAAGTCTTGTGAGTTCTTTTTACACGTTGCTCTCAACATGGACTCAGCATCTTCTTGGTATAATCTCCAACGAAACCATTGGAGCCATGCTTTGTAGCCTTTTTTTTGTATATTTGCCGATTTTAAATTTTTTTGTGTTGGATTTCGTTTTGCTTGTCGTGTTACCTTCCTTAAGAAGGATTTCTTTATCCTCAGCTCTTCATTATATTTGTGCAGATGAGTTGTTTCCGGTCTTCTCTTTTGCATTGGGCGCAGGTATGGAATGAGAAGGGGATAGTAGTCCAAGTTTTCAGGGGTAGTTTCAACAGTCCTTTGTCTATAGTAGGATGTTGTTATATCGATTAAAACATCTGATGTCATTTTCAGCCGGTTTCCTTGTGCATTTGTTTCAAGCTTGTAAGGCATTACTGTGGTCGCGTGTGTTCTTACTGGCCACGTTGCGGATAGTAAGTTATGATCACTGCTGGTGGTTTTCACTACCTTAAAGCTCGTGATTATAGAGTATAGTTCTTTGGAGGCGAAGATGTAGTCGATGGTGCTTTTCTTTCCTTCGCTTTCCCATGTAGGGATGATGGTGCTGGCAACTTCTAAAGAGTTCAAGTTGTACAAGTCTCTGGATTTCATCAACGCCGACCAAGCGCAGCCTCGGGCGATTGAGCATGAATTTGTTGTGTTTTGCAGAGCCTTTGATGCTTTGTGACCGGGACAGGTGGCATTCAGGTCACCGCATATCAGAGTGTGGTCCACATCGTAGATTTCAGCGACATCAGTCAGTATTTTTTCCACGATGTTTAGAAAATCGTTTGTTTTAACTTCTAATGGGTTCCAATAGATGTTCAGGAGGAGAAGGAGGTCATATCTGAGTTTTCCTTGGTAAGTTTCCTCTTTTTCCCATTTCAGTAATGTTGCCTGGATTGCCAAGGATGATCTCAGATTGTGGACTATTCGTAAGGGCCCTCCTGATCGGACTGCTGTTAGGAGGCCTGATATAGGTCGGCCTTTATCTCCTTTTTGAGCAGGAGATAATAGAACTTCGTAGCTGTCCAAGCTGGGTGGGTAGAGCAGCCATGTTTCTTGTAAATTTATTAGGTCAAATTGGCCAAGGTTTATTTCTCCGGGCTTGGTCAGATGGGAATGGCCTCTTGTATTCCAAGAGCCAATGGTGATCATTTGCTTCAACTTCTGTACACCTTGCGTTTGGTCTAATAAGTCTCCTCCAGTCCTCGCCGAAGGGCTATTTGATTGCTATTTCTTCACGTAGCGTGTCAATACGGATGGTATCCAAGCCCATTTTTTGAGAGCTTTTTCCACCTTATCATCGTGCTTTAAAGTCGGGGGCTTTTCTCGATCGTTTCGCGTTTCTTGTTCCCTTCTGCCCGATCTCGAGGGCGGGCCCCTCGGTTGTCTGTTTGATTTACTTACTGGGGTCCCTTCCTGTGTTTTCCACCTTCCCAAGGTGGTAGCATTGTCAGTGCTCTTTACTCTTCCTTTGTCTCTTCTGGTGTCTAGGCTGTGTTGCCTTTTAATTGCTCGCTCTGTGTTTCTATTTTCTTCAGTTGCACGCTCGTTCTTCTCTGGTGTTCGGTATGAATTCCTCTTTGTTCTATTAGTGTCTATTTCTTCCGGGGTGAACAGAGCTGATTTCCGTCTCTCTTTCCCGTTTGTCTCATAAGTGCACTCTAATTTTGGTGCATATGGGTGAGCACTCCTATGACCTCTTTCTTCAGATGTGGTTTCCCTTAGGAGGTACCCTCTTTTAGACAGTTCGCCTGCCGCCTGGAGCAGGAGTTTCTTTACTGTTAGAGACGTGATGTGCAGAAAGATGCTATCTGTCCTAGCTTTATGTGCGAATTCCACTATTTTGATGTCTGCACTTCTGATTAGGTCTCCTCTGTTAATTTTTTCGAGGAGCTTCATGGTTGCTCTTCTATTGAGGATGATTTTTTCTCCCGTTTTGTCACGTCTTTCAAGCTTCAGCGTACGTGACGAGTGACTCTTTTGAGTGAAGATTTTGGATGTACGCGTGGAATTTTGTTGTGTGGACGAGGCAGGAAGTCTTCGATTTAATCCAGGTGATTCCCCGGAATTGTGTCTTCGTCTGTTCACATCCCTCCTGTGACTCATTATTCTGTGTGTTGGTGCATTTGCATTTTTATCTGAATCACTATGATTAGTCCGAGACTTTAGTCTATACCGCGATTCGTTGTTTGCTGTCTCTTCAGTTCTTCCAACAGTGTGTTTTCCCTTGTGTTTCCTTAGATAAGAATCCTCGGTACCTCCGAGCTTCGATTCAGTTTTGTTGATCTTTGAGTTACCTAGACGAAGGAGCGTGTTCCTCTCTGGGGTGATTTGACAACTTCTGTTACTTGAGTCGTCAGTTTTCTTTTTCTTTTTTGTTGATGTTTTTTTTTGGATCTGGTGGTGTGGATCTTCTGATTCACGTTGTAGGTGGTTATCATCCAGAAAGGATACCTTTCTTTTTTTTGTAAATGGTCTGGGAATGTCTGATTCCGATGTTTCAATGGAGTAGACGCTTAGATTGGATAGGTCCAGCGAGTTGTTTTCATTGGCTCCCCTCTGCTCTTCTTCTACAGTGCTCTGGGAGGACTCGATCTCCATTGATTTTGGTTTTTGATCGTTCACCGTTATCCATTTGG
This sequence comes from Ambystoma mexicanum, assembly GCF_040938575.1. Taxonomy (NCBI): domain Eukaryota; kingdom Metazoa; phylum Chordata; class Amphibia; order Caudata; family Ambystomatidae; genus Ambystoma; species Ambystoma mexicanum. The sequence continues at coordinate 1,343,908,737 of NC_090922.1, forward strand.
TCATAAGCTTATTTGAAAGGCTTTCTGTTGATTGTTTCTTCTGTGCAGATAGAGCTTTCGTGGTTTTTTCTTTTACTGATGATTGATTTTTTTGAACCTTTAGACTCAGCAGTTTTGTACTGCTCACTTCGGTTTGCGTTCTGGGTTGAACTTCATCCGTTAGGTTTTTACCGATCTTTTCCGTGTCACCAGGCTTAGCATGTGAGTTTATTGCTCTTTTTGGCGATGTAGCGCCCGTGTTGTCAAAGGTCATCGGGTATACATCTGCCGTTTTGTTTTCTGGTTTATGTTTTCTTTTAATCTCGGTCAGATTCGTTTGAGTGCACACATTCACTGATTTATGTTTGAAGTGAAATACCTCAAAGTTATCTGTCATGGAGCTTTGGTCATTTGTACTTGCCTTCCAAGCTTCTAAGGCTGTTATGTAGCCTTCGAGATGGGTTAGCTTTGAGTTGCATGCAGCTAATAATGAGGTGTGATCCTTTAACGTGTCATTGATAGTTTCATATAGCTTTCCAAATGGTGCAAGCGCGATGGTCACAGCTGACATAATTGGTAGTATGTCTGTTTTTGGTAGGTAAATTGGTGTCTTTTTTTTAATGCATTTCGCTTTCTGTCTTGGCTTTATATGGAGTAGAGAGTAATGGTCGTGAAACTTCTACTTGATCGGCGTCCTGTCTTTGTTTCGGGATCAAAATCCCACCGAGAGAAGTTTCTCTGATTTTTAACATATTTTTATAGTTTAATAGTGCCTCCGCCAGTTTGATTTCATCACGTTTTCTCTGGTGATCTAGTTGGACCATCGTTGTATTTGATTCCGTTTCTTTTTTTTTCAGCGTCAGAAGTTTGTTTGGTGATTCGGCTTTACCCGATTTGTCAGCCATACCTAAGGATGAAAGCAGTGGTGTTTCGCTCATAATGGGGTCTGCCATTTGTGTTTCAACATAATTTCTTCCTTCAGTCGTAGCTGGCTGTAAGCCAAGATCTAATTGTTTTTCTTCTCAGTGCGTGGTTTTAGCTGGGTGTCCCACGACGCTTTTTTCTCTCATTTCCGCGTTGTTTTCCAAGTTTCGCTCCGGGAGTCTGAGATCTGTATTGACGGTCGGTGGTTCTGTTTTTTGATGGGGCGTAGATAAGTTGTAGTGCCAGCGTGTTTGGGGTGAGTGGCTGGTGCTTCTCAGACCCTGCGCTGAAGCCGGTTGTTTAGGTGGGATTTTTCGAGGGGATGGGGGAAATCCCTCCAAAATTTCCAAATCCGATAGCTCGAACCGGTTTACCGGCGGAATCTAAAGTTGCCATTTACTTTACATAATCATTTTTACCATAGACCCTGTACACCCCATCTTACATGGAGTACTGGAAAGGGCTAATCTGTACCCCTTTTTCTCTCTGTACCTCCCTGAGCATTGTTTTGCTCTTTTAACATTTAGACTTGGCCGGTAGAAGTGGTATCTACCCTAACTTTTCTACCGCGTTTATATTAGATAAACGTGGTACTGTTCTTGGCTATTATATTAGCCTCGAACATAAACCGGCTTCACCAAATCGTCTTTCTTTTGGCTCCGGTTGGGTTTATTCACCATTTCTTTTTGTTAAAGACCTTCTTGTGTTTTACTTTGCGCGGCAAACCAGGTTTGCCTTCTTTGTTCACTGTCTTTTGGCGGGCTTCTGCAGAGAAGCCCTCCTCTTGGCGCCTGGGTGTCTAGGTAGACTGAATGCGGGGAAGGGGTGTAGTCACCCCCTGCACAGGGTATCCTGGGAAACCCAAGTCGCACTTTGCCATGATTGGCTGAGGTGGTTATCCCGGCTGGACAACCCCCCTGCTCCGGAATTTACAGCTAGGCTGTGTGAATGGGGGTTTTTGCGCATAAAAGGCAGGTCTCTTGGGCTAGAAGTCAGAGTCGCCTCTGGAACTACAGGGAACCGAAGAGAAGTGGAGAGAATGACGGCTGCTGTAACTACCCCGTCCCGGTGAAGCCCTGCTGCAGTCCTGAGCTATCTTCCCTTCGACGACTAAGAGAAGATCCAGCCCGGAGTCTTCTTCACTTGAGCCTGGTGGGGATAACCAGCTCATCTTCTTCAGCCAGAGATCTCCGCCTTAGTCGAAATCGCCAAACACTGCTGTAGTGGTCCGGATAGCCACCTGCTGAGCCTCTCTTGTTTTTAAGGAGCACACCTTTGCGTTGTCGCTGCTGTCGGCTTCATCCCTGTGTGGTGCAGACCCCCTTCAGACGTCCTCCTTCACAACGAAGCTCCAGGAATCGTGGGTCTGCGGGAAACCAACAGGAACAACTGCCAGGCCACCAGATGCATCATGGGAATAAAGTACTGTGTTCTACTCGATGAAACTGGGTGAATCCCTTTTCTTCATCTTCAAGGCTCGTCCTTGTCTTCCCTCCTTTTTATAACTTTTGCTTCCTAACATTGACAATATTCAAGTACTTTTTGGCTACACGGAATCGTGATCTGTCTAACAGTGTGATCTTCGGCACAGGCCTCTGGTGTCACCTAAACCTGGCTCCGACCCTTTGACTTTTGAACTTAAATATTGCCTGTGATTTTTGCCCCCAACTCCCTCTGGGCATCTCAGGTGCTAAGTGTGTTCTTGACCCGGTAGCATTTCATGTCACGGATACGCGTTGATTTAGTAGACCGAACTGTCAAAAAGTGATAGCAACCGTATCCGCAGTATCGTGTTTTGTTTATAACTGTCATGCCTGCGCCATGGGCGCATCCATTTGCGCTCAATATGGACTATTTGTTTATCATTTATTTACAACAGACTCTTGGATCAATCTATATTTACTTTGGGGACTTTATTTCCCATTTGCGAGACTTTGGTGCTTTATTATTTTTTCCAACAAACTACGCATACCACAATGCACTTGGCTATAAGCATCGATTCCTGGCTGTTCCTATTGGTCATCAAAGGAACTACACCCCCCAGAAGCCCTAGGGATTGGCTCTGCTTCCACCAACTCAGGAACAGAGAGGGAGGTGGCCGATTGTCTGCAGGTGTGCTTAGCCAGGTGCAACCAATTAGCCTGCCTCTGTGCTGGGCTAGGCAGTATAAAAGGCTGCTGCCTGCAGTGGCTCAGCCTCTTGCTTTGAGAGACCTTCCTCCACCTTTCGTGTCTTCTACGGATTTTTGTATGCTGTTTACCATCACTCCTGCTTGGACCCTGCCTTGCAGCTTGCTACACCCTGCTGCCTACAGCCCTAGCCTTCTGGGCTCCCTGCCTCAGTCCAGCTCCTCTGGGCTTCCTGCCTTGCAGCCTGTTACTCTTCGCTGCCCACAGCCATAGCCTTCCAGGCTCTCTTCCTCACAGCCCTGCTCCTCCGGGCTCTCCACATTGCAGCCGATCACGCTCTGCTGCCTTCCAGCCTCCGCCCTTGCCCGACCGGGCTTTCTACATTGCAGCTGATCACGCTCTGCTGCCTTCCAGCCTCCGCCCTTGCCCTGCCGGGTTCTCCACATTGCAGCCGATCACGCTCTGCTGCCTTCCAGCCTCCGCCCTTGCCCTACCGGGCTTTTTTACATTGCAGCTGATCACGCTCTGCTGCTTTCCAGTCTCAGCCCTTGTCCTCTGGGCTCCCTGCTCTGCAGCCTGCCTCACTCCGGCTGCCTACAGCCCTTGTCCTCTGGGCTTCCTACTTTGCAGCTGATCACGCTCCGCTGCTTACTACCTACCTTTTTCCGCTGGGTTCTCGGCCTAGCAGCCCTCTACAGTCCTCTGCAACCTTCTACGGTCAGCGGCCCTGCCCCTCAGGGCTCACTCCTTGCTGCCCGGTCCTTCTGGGTTCCTTGCCGTGCAGCCTGCTTTACTCTGCTGCCCTAAGCCCTTTCCCTCTGGGCTCTCTACCTTACAGCCCTGCTTCTGTGGGCTTGCTCATTGCTTTCCTGCTCCTCTGAGCTCTCAACCTTGTTCCTTACTGTCCTCTGCTATCCTATCCTGTTACATGACTTTCCCTTCATTTCCTTCTGCTAGTTTGCTATCAACCTCCTTTTCCTGGATTTGTCTGTAAGTATCTTCTCTTGTCCTGTTTTGTAGACCCTTTTGTACAGAGCTTGTCTGTTGGTTCCTATCAGTCAACCTCTGCCCCTTCCCTTGTCTCGTTTCTACATTACAGACACCCATAGCTGCTGTTCCAAGTCATGAGCAAACAGCGTGGGCCTCTGTTATAGCAAACTGTGCAGAAGGCTTGAGTATTTCCTAAGGTTCGTGGAATACTCTTTTCCTATATCTGCATACACCCCAAGAGGGAATTCATTCTGTACCTTTCCTTGCTACTCTTGCCTACTCTTCATTCTCTTTCCTTTCAGCTGTGTCTGTGCTTCTCTGTCCACTTTATTTAGGCACAACCACCCAAACCCTTTTTGGGTGTCCTGTGCCACTCTTAATAGAGTGCCTTCCCTGACAATAACACTGGTTCATTCAAACACAGGGTACTTACCTTGAGACTTACTGTACAAAGTGAATTGGTTAGTTGTAGTATATTTAACGTGTGGTATGTTTAAAGTTTCATAGAGGTGTTGTGTTTATAACTGATGGTTTAAAAATAAATGTACTTATATTTTTTACCTGAAACCTTGAGTCAGTGTTTGCTTGAGTCAAAGTAATTGGGGTCCCTTTGTGTAATCTCTGCTACTGCTCATATACTCTTGAGATAAGCCTGGCTGCTCTGCTACCACTATAACTTAGTAGTACAGGCATGTACCAAAGGTAAAACTTGTATTGCCACCTGTGGTCTAAATCAGGTGTAGTCAACTTTATATACAGTGCAAAGTATTCAGAGCAAACATCAATATACATCATTTACAGAGTAGCAATTAGGGCAGGCGCTTGCTGGGACAGGGGTCCCTGGTACATAAGAAGTCCGAGTTTAAGGCTGATTGAAGAGCCAGGCTTTTGTTTTGGATTTGATGGGCACTAAAGCAATCTACTGATCTGATGGTGAGGGGGAGGGCATTCCACAGCTTGCAGGCTAGGACAGGGAAGCTAGATCCACCCGCTTTTTGTAATATGAACCTGGGGAAGGTTAAACAGTGAGTCTGGGCGGTTCTTTGAGGGCGGGTAGGTGCATGGCGGGATAGCCGGCTGCAGAGATACGGGGGAGCTTGGTTGGCTAGGCATTTGTGGGTGAGGTCTAAGGCTTTCAGTGAAATTCTCTGTTTGACAGGTAGCCAATGAAGATTGGATCTAGATTCCGAGATGTGGTGGTTTTCGTGGGATGTTTAGCGCCACTCTAATGGCGTTGTTCTGGGAGATTTGCAATTTGTTGAGATTCTCTTGGCTGGTTCCCAGGTAGAGGACACTACCATAGTCGATTTTGGCCATGATGAGGTTTCTGGCCAGTGTGACTGTGTTTGACGTGGTTAGAAATGGCCTACAAGCTGCAATGAGTTTGCAGGTGTATGCTGAAGCAGATCTGACTGCATTTGTTTGTCGGGATAGGGATAAGGTGGCGTCAAGGTAGACGCCTAAAGTTTTAGTATCTTTCGAAACTTGGATGGTGTTGTCATCGATGATAAATGATTGGTAAAACGGCTCAAGTTTACTAAGGCGTTGCGTAGTGCCCAAGATGAGGAGCTCAGTCTTGTCATCGTTGAGGCATAACTGGTATTGTGCTATCCAGGCTTGGATGTCCAGGTCTTAATCAGGTTTAGTGGTCCCTAAGGGCACTGCACAGGACTCTGCCTAACAGTCAGCAGCATCTTTCACCGTTCCAACGCAGTTCCAACACAGTAGCCACTATTGGGGAGCAAGACTGACAGACATTCAATAAAGACAAATCTGGCCCGGGCCTAACCAGTGAAGTAACTGGTGGATGCAAGAAAACAAGTAAGAATCAAGACTAGTCTAATAAAGAGCTAGTAAACAGCAGAAGCAGAAAAAGAAGCACTAAGCAGAGAAAGAGCAGGAATCAAGCGTCCCTGCGTCAGTGAGCAGGAAGGAGAGCGCCATAGTGCTAGCCATCAGGTGAGTCCAGCTATCTGCAGCAAGGGGAGCAAGCAAGGGTTTCATACGTCAGGTTGATGCATGCATGACACACGTTTTCTCTCTAGGAGGAAGTCCGGCCTAGCACACTCCCCTGACAAGCAGCTTCCCCCACATTGCCACACACCCCAACATTTGAACACTAGATGACAGAGGGTCCCAGCGCTCCTGCAGAGACAAGGTAAACGTTACAACAGGGTAAGGTAGTATCTTGGCGCACAGCACACACTCAAGCTTCCCCAGTCAACAGTTCTGTTCCAGTTTATCAGGATCCTCGATGGCCAAGTCTCATTTCACTTGACAATCTCTTGCCTTCGTGGGCCAGATGTATTCAAACAACAAAACAAAATGTTTCTTCAACAAATGAAAGTTTGTTTCCTGCTTTCACTTAGGGTGAGGATTCTTTGACCCTTGCACCCCCACTCCTGGGTGCTGAATTCTCTTTACTCTCAGCCTCCCTTCATCTGGTTCACCATGGCTTTTCCTTCCTTCACAAATCTTAACGTCTTTTTAAACAGTTCCAGTGGACATCCCTCGTCCGGGTTCACTTTTGTTGACACACTGTTTCTTGGGACTTTAGACTTACCCCCTTCTCGTCAGCATCCCTCTTCCGGGGTTCACAAAGGTTTGCAGGATTCACTTCCCTTTCTTTCTCACAGTTCTTAGGTCAAAGGCTTTCGAATGTACAGGGATTTTGCTTGACCTCCTGTATGACCACTTTGACCTATCTTGGAGGCTCTCCTACAGCCTTCTGGTATTTGTAGTTTCATTCAGATGGGAATCGATCAGAGTCTCTCGAGTTAGCACCCATTTGGTGCCAGTTCCCTCACCAGCTGGTCTCCCGTGAACATGTTTACAGTTCTTTGAACTTCTGTTCAACTTGCCACATTGCGTCTTTCATTTACCACAGCCTGGCTCTTATCATCTCTCCCCTCGACTCACCGACTGTGATGTACTGCTTGGCTTTCCTCGTAACTGGAGTCAAGGCCGGTACCACGGTAGCAGGAGTTTCCCTCTCTCCCGCTTATCAGCATCGGCACGCTTCATGTACCATTGACATCTGCTGCAACACACTTGGACTATTGTCCTCGGTCTTACGATTCGCTCTGCAGAGGCTTCGCGGGTCTGCGTCCAAAAGGGCAAGGCCGCGTCCCTCCTTTTCAGCCCCTCGACATTTGCCACATTTTTCCTCCCATGAATTGCCGGGTCTGGATAGCTGTCTTGTTGTGCAGCGGAAGTGGTAAGCAGGCCAAAATGGGGGCGGCTGTGTGGGAGACCCCAGTCAGAGCCACAGTTTTGGACCAGGGAGTCAACAGACCCAGTGGGGCTGCATTGTATATTACAAACAGATTGGGTCCCCCCTCTGGTAATAACAGACAGGTTACATGGAAAAGTGGGAACACAATGAAGGCACCAAAGTCTTTGTAGAAACCAGGAACAGATTTATTACAGGAAGAAGAGTAAACTCATTGCCACCAGGATACATTAGACACACTGGACTAGCTAGGCACACTCACTGACATGGAACCTGGGGTCTGGGGAGTAACCTTGGATGCAAAGGTGGGGAAAGGGACACCAAGGGAGACAGAGAAGGGTTGTAGAAGGGGGGGGCTGGTAGAGATGGCGAGGGGAAAAATGAGAGACAGACCAGTGCAGAGGGACCCACTTTGGGACAGACACACTTGGGGACCGACACACTGACATAAGGGGGACAGAGAAGCAGTGAGGGACAGGGAGGTGCAGAGAGGCAGGCAGGGCGGGGGGCAGAGGCTGAGAGGCCAGGAGAGAGAACCAGCTGAAGGAGAGAAAGAGATCAGGAGACCCCCTGGTGGAAAAATAGAGCAGGGTTGGGGAGGAAGGGAACCGGGAGTAGGATAAGGCCAGACAGGGGGAAGGGTACCTGCCACAAGGGTTTCTGCAGCCTCTGCCCCCAACCCACATCAGAACACCACGCTGCCAGCAGCCAAAGAAAAATAGGCACCACAGCCTTATATAAGGCTGTTGTCCCCACCCACTGCAGGGATAGCTTCTCACCCAGAAAAGTGTTTGTTTGGGCAAGTGTTGTCATGGTCGTTTCCAGGGCCAGCCCTCCTCATCCAGGAGTCTTTGTTTGGCTGTTGCCAGGACACATAGGGCCTCATTACACGTTGTGCGGTAAGGGAATACCGGTACCGGTAAGGAATTACCGGTACTGGTAATTTCCTAAGCCAATCACGACCCGGACCCACCGCTATCAGCGCACCTGTTAATTACGGTGCCACTAATAGCGGCAAGGCCGCGGGCGCGCGACCCCCAGGCCGGAATTAGTGCCATGACGCTAATACCAGGCCATCACAAGCCATGCGGACATGGCATTAGCGGCATAGAAAACACCCAAAAACCCCTTACCGGCATGGCGCTAATAACGGCATTGAAAAGCACCCGTTAAGAGACCTGAGCAGTGTACCCATCTACCACAGGTGGACACAATCAGCACAGGTGCATGCAATGGAGACAGGCAGCACAAAAGAGCACACCACACCCCTACCCACACCCCTTCCCACACCAAGGTGGTCCCAATAGCAGCAGCATGACATGACGGGCTTGACTACATGATAGCAGTGCGGCACCAACAACAACAGCCCGCACCAGAGGTGACCCGTAACAGGTACCCATTCCTCACACCATACAGGCGATGCCAGCTATCCACTGAGGAGGTGGCTCCTAACCCCTGTACGGAACCCACAGAACCAGCAGGAAGAGGACAACAATATTGCACATCCCCGTACCTGCGTCGCGATAGAGCTGGCAGTCAGCCTTCCAATGACAGTGCTCCGTTGCCTAAGCAGCCTGGGTGAGGCACTCCTGTACAGCCGTGTCAAAGTGGCAAAGATAACCATGGCATGTGTAGAGCATCAAAAAATGTGCATATGATGGAATGTGCCAATGCCACCTGAAATTGACATGCAACCACCAGAAGAGCATGATGTGGATAGGGATGAGTACGGGTGGAATGTCCCAGCAGGACATGCAAGAGGCAATGCCAAGGAGGCACACGATGTGCGTCAGCATCTGATTCTGAAATCCCATCAGGCACAAAGGTGAAATAGCATGGACGGAGACGGATATTGTTGCCCTGGTGCATGTTTTGAGTCCCACAAAGGACCCTGTCCAAAATAAATGACACATACGCAATGATGGAGACCACGCTTGGGTTTCAACTTTAGAACAGTGTATATTGAACAGAATGTGATAAGAAGTGCAACACCCCAACACACCCAAATGCACCCTTACCCCCCTCCCACCCAAAACACCCAAATGCACCCTTAGACCCCTCCCCCCCAAAACGTCCAGGTGAGTCTTATGGTGTCTACGTTTCCTGCCCCACATGTGCCACCTCGTCCTTGGTGGACCTAAGCCTCAGGGCCTCCACCAACATTGGGTTGGTGTGATGTGGGGCGCCTCAGGTTGCGCAGAGAGCGGCGCAGGGGGCTGGTCTGCTGGGAACTCGCTGAGGAGGAGGTTCCCGGTCGATCCTGTGTTGGGGGTTGGTGATGCTGCTCCATGATGTCCCCAATACGTAAAATGGCCTGGCGGAGTTGGCCCATTTCTTGGCATATCCTGTCAGTGCAGGCCTCAATGGCCTCCTTTGTTTGCCCTGCATATTTGTTGAGGTCATCCCTTAGACGGCCTGTCTCGGCCACATGCTGGGCGACCAGCGCAGTAATGTCTTCCTGCCTCCGGGTGATGGTTGCAAGTTCAGGCAGGGTGGTAGGTGCTGCTGGGCTGGACGGTGCGCCCTGGTCCGTGCTTCCGGCATCCGGTGAGGACACCTTAGGGCTCCATGCACCTTCTACAGTGTGGGTGTCATGTGCTCCCTGGCTAGCAGATCCGGACGTTGCCCTTGGACTCCCCTCAATGGACCATGTTGGGCTGGGGGTATGGATTAGTTGTAGGACGTCGATTGCGTCCTCCTCGTCAGTGGGCGGTGCGGTGGCTGCTGCCTCCCCAGTTGAGCTGGTGGCAGCGGAGTGCGTGCCCTCCGTGCTCATCTCAGCAATGATGGGGCACACCGGCGTGGGTTCAGCTACAACAGGAGCCGTGCCCTCAGGCTGTGATGAAATGGTGCTCCTGCCGCCCTTGGCCCTCTGCAGATGGACTGTCCTCCCAGTTCCTTTGGAGGTGGTGGCGGTGTCACCTTTCTCATGCATCCTGGCTTTTTTGGCTGCTGGGGGAGTACGTGCTGCAGTGCTTGTGTCTCCAGTGTCTGTCGGTGATCCTGTGGAGGACATAAATAGGGTACATCATCGTTAATGGGTCTAGGTGCCTCATGCAGAATGTTCACGTCATGCTGCTCTATGCATTGGGGCCTATTTATCAGTGATTCTTGTAATGGGGATGTCGGGTTGGTCATGCATTGATGGGTCTGTATTGCACGTGTATATGGTGATGCATGCATGTATGTGTGTGGCTGGATCAATGGCCTGGTCATCGACACATGTTTGGGGTACCCCTTCACCCTTCACTGTGCATTGTTTGACGTATACACTCACCTCCATCAGATGTGATGGCCACACCATGCTCCATATCTCCGACCTCCTCTATGGCTTCGACTCCTATTGTGGAGGCACATGTCTCCTCCCACTCCTTCATCTTCAGAGGTGATTCTGCGCCACCTCCTGTGGCCATTGCAAGGTTGCGGGTGACAGATAGGATATTCCGCACACGGAGCCGGAGGTCGTCCCACCTCTTGCGGCAGTCCTTCACACTGCGGGTGGTAGTGCCCACCGCACTAACTTTGCGGGCAACTTCGTCCCAGATGGCCTTTTTCTTGATGATAGCCTCCCGGCGCATATCATTAGCAAAGACGACTTCGGCATTGGCTGCAAGTGTGCTAGTCAGCATTATGAGCTCCTCAGGTGTAAATTTCTCTTTCCGCTGACGATCTGAGGTTTTTTTTAGGGCCTTTGACATCTTCGGGCAGTCCTGGATGGTTTCTTGTGGGAGTTCTCCGGAAAGAGGTCCTGGATGCAGAGGTGTCATGCATGCTGGACGTGGTCCTTCCTCCTACGCTCGTAGAACAGCTAGACCGTTCTATTCCAAATGGCGGTTGTTCGATACGTTGCCGGGAAAACGACGTTTGCACTTTTCACGTCGCTAACTTCACGTGTATTCTGCTTCGTCACGTGAACTACGGCATTACGTATTTAAGCAGCGTGGAAACTTCACTCGCTGCTTCTGATCGAATCATTTGCCGTTGTGTAGCTGACCCTCCGGTCTGCATCCTTGCAGGTTACTACAGCTACTTTTTGGGCCTTCTATAGCGTGTTTTCCGTCACACGCTGATTCCTGGAGCTGTTTGGTTGCGTGTAACTCCACACGCGCACGCTATCTTCAAGCGCTGCTGGCCTGGTCTGCGTGAATCCTGCTTGCGTGTAAATCCACACGCGCACGCTATCTTCAAGCGCTGCTGGACTGGACTGCGTGAATCCTGCTCGCGTGTAAATCCACACGCACACGCTATCTTCAAGCGCTGCTGGACTGGACTGCGTGAATCCTGCTCGCGTGTAAATCCACACGCACACGCTATCTTCAAGCGCTGCTGGTCTGGACTGCGTGAATCCTGCTCGCGTGTAAATCCACACGCGCACGCTATCTTCAAGCGCTGCTGGACTGGACTGCGTGAATCCTGCTCGCGTGTAAATCCACACGCGCACGCTATCTTCAAGCGCTGCTGGTCTGGACTGCGTGAATCCTGCTCGCGTGTCAATCCACACGCGCACGCTATCTTCAAGCGCTGCTGGACTGGACTGCGTGAATCCTGCTCGCGTGTAAATCCACACGCGCACGCTATCTTCAAGCGCTGCTGGCCTGGACTGCGTGAATCCTGCTCGCGTGTAAAATCCACACGCATATATTGCTCGCGTGTAAATCCACACGCGCACGCTATCTTCAAGCGCTGCTGGCCTGGACTGCGTGAATCCTGCTCGCGTGTAAAATCCACACGCATATATTGTCTTCGAGCGCTGCTGGCCTGGACTGCGTGAATCCTAATCGCGTGTAAATCCACACGCACACGCTCTTTTCTTCGCGGCTGTACAGAACCGCGTGAACTTTGTTTATATGTGATTTACGTGGCTGTGAAAGCTGTGTCTCCCCTTTCTCTTTTCTTCCCTCCACACTCTCCTCACCTGAGTCCTCAGAGTCACCGGTGTTCTGTAGGTTTCGCCGGCTCAGGTAATCCCGTTGTTTTTTAGGTAGCACTTGCCTGTCTCGGTGAGAAGCCACAGTGACCGCTGACTGGACAGCCGTCCTGGGACCCCTTGACCGGGAACAGGCCGGACAAGAAAGGGAAAAACCCACAAGTGGGAAAAAACCCTTAGGAAGTTCTGGTAAAGAGGAGTGGGACGAATCGAACTGGAAGCTGATGCGTGATCCACTGGTTAGAACTCAGGAGGGATATCCAATGCTCCAACGAATGGTGGAAGGAACCAGGCCACGGATAAGTTGGGAGCGGTGAGAGAAAGAGAAAAGAAAACTGATGGACAGAGAAAAAAGGAAAACTGGAGAGCCGCGAGAGAAAAGAGCGGCAAAGCGAAAGGATAAAAATAGCACGCCCGCCGCCGGAGCGGCGAGTCTAGAAAGAGAAAAAACGAAGAAGAGCCGAAGGATCGGCAAGTACAAAATGCTGCAAAAAGCAAAAAAACTGCCGCTGTAATCAAACAGCGAAATAGGTAAGAGGAAAAGAACTCCTATACCAAAAATGAGGAGTGAGCAAGCAAAGGAGACCCGCTGCAAGTCGAGGCTAGCAGAGGGCAACGCTGGAGAGCGCAAAAACACGAGCCGCTGGAGAGAGCGCCAGCAACGGTTGAAACGCAGCGACTGTCGGGCTTGGATGACAGATAAACTGCCGGCAGTGCTGTGATTGGTGGTGGTAGGTACTAGATACAAAGAAAGGACTAAATGGCTCTACCTGCCGGAGAGCCTCCAACGTGGAAGGAGCCGCCATCCGCGGTAGCGGTTGCGGATGACAGTATGACCCCCTCCCCACCTAACCGCCCCAGGCTTCCCCGGATAGCGGCGGTGAAAAGTAGCCAATAACCTTGGTGCATGAACCTGAGAAGCCGGTTCCCATGAGTCCTCCGACTCCGGGTATCCCTTCCAGGACAGAAGGTACTCAAGACGTCCACGATAATACCTGGAATCACGGATCTTAGATACCTCATATTCCTCAGGCTCCGAGGACTTTGCTAGTATAGATCTGGGGATAGTTCTCTGGTGAAGATCGGGATGGTAAGGTTTGAGAAGAGAGGAATGAAAGACCGGGTGAATGCGGTGAAGAGAGGAAGGAAGCCGAAGGCGGAAAGCTACAGGATTCACTTTAGAGAGAATAGTGAAAGGTCCCAGAAAACGAGGAGACAGTTTAGAAGGCCTTGTCCATCTAGGTAGAAACTTGGTGGATAACCACACCTGATCCCCTGGCTTCCAAACAGGACATTCTTTCCGATGTTGATCGGCACTGGATTTCGTCCGTCTTCTGCTAATCTCTAAACTCCGCATAGCAGAGGTTTGGGCCTCCTTGATATTTCCTAATACCTCTTCCACTGTAGGGGAGTTAGTATAACTGGGAACCTCCGGAAATACTGCACGAGGGTGAACCCCGTAAGTGCAGTAGAAAGGAGAGAGTTCTGTCGAGGAATGTCTAGTATTGTTGTATGAGAATTCCGCTGTGGGAAGCAGCGATACCCAGTTGTCCTGATGTTGAGAAATATAACACCTTAAGTATTGTTCCAGTGTTGCATTAAGGCGTTCCGTCTGACCATTGGTCTCTGGGTGAAAACCTGAAGACAGAGCTCTTTCAATGCCCAAACGGTGGCAGAAGGCGGTCCAAAACTTTGAGATATACTGACTTCCCCGATCCGAGATTATCTTATCGGGAAGACCATGTAGCTTGAATATATCTCGAGAGAAAACCTCCGCCATCTTAGCAGCAGTGGGCAGACCAGGAAGGGGAGAAAAATGAGCCAACTTTGAAAAAGCGTCTACTGTGACCATGATGCAGGTACAGGATTCCGAAACAGGCAAATCAACTATGAAATCGGTCGATATAAGACCCCAAGGGCGCGTTGGAAGTTTGACCTGAGTGAGCAGACCCAATGGTTTTCCTAGGCGGTACTTGGCTCTGGCACAAATTGGACAAGTGTTGACATAATCGTATGTCTCCTTTCTAGCATTTGGCCAAAGAAATGTTCTAGAGAGAAGTTCCAAAGTACTCTCAGGTCCTCTATGGCCGGCCGAGCGAGAGTCGTGACTCCACTTTAGAATTCTCGAACGAAGAGGACCCGTGGGAATGTAAAATTTCTGTTTGTAGAATAACCAGTCACCTCTTTGTTGAAAAGGAGAGGTGTTACGTAGGGGTATTTGAAGTCTTTCCTGAGTGAGGGCAGTCTTCACTTCTTTGAGGAAAGAACCAACCAAGGCCAGAATTTGGTTGCGTTTGAACATGGATTCCCTCTTTACTTCCAAGTGTTCCTTGGTAGAGTCTTTGCGGGATAAGGCATCCGCCAGACTGTTCTGGGATCCCGGGATATACGAGACTTGGAATTCAAACTGTGCGAAGTGATGTGCCCACCTGGCCTGTCTGGAATTTGAACATTCCAATTCTTGTAATACCTTGAGGTTCTTGTGATCGGTCCTAATCAGAAAAGGATGTCTGGCTCCTAGCAGGAGATGGCGCCACTCTTCGCAGGCTAGTTTCATGGCCAGAAGTTCTTTCTCCAGTACCGAATAGTTGAGCTGGCTGGGAGAAAGGGTCTTTGACATGTAGGCTACGGGGTGTTCCGCTCCTTGGATAAACTGGAGAAGTACCGCTCCTACAGCTACCGCAGACGCGTCCGTTTCCAGAACAAAAGGTTTTGATTGATCCGGATGCTGGAGAATGGGAGCAGTACAGAACAATCTTTTGAGAAAGTTGAAGCTTTTCTCTGCTTCCTCAGACCAAAAAAAAGGAATAGCCTCCTTCTTGAGTAAGCGCGTAATCGGGTATACTACCTCTGAAAAGTCTGAAATGAATCTGCGGTAGTAGTTGGCTAGTCCTAGGAATCTCTGGACTTCTCGGACTGAAGTAGGAGCTGGCCAATCCAGAATCGCATCCACCTTGGTTTGGTCCATGGCCACCCCTTCCTCTGAAAGAATGAATCCGAGATAGTGAACTGAGGATACTGCAAATTTACACTTCCCGCTCTTGACTAGCAACTGATTTTTCTGAAGGCGAGACAGTACTTGTGTGACATGTTGAACGTGTTCCTCCTGGGTAGGGGAGAAAACCAGAATGTCATCGAGGTAGATGATGACTGAGACTGACAGCAGATCAGAGAATAGCCTGTCCATGAACCTTTGGAATATAGCCGGTGCATTCACTAGGCCGAACGGCATTACTCTGTACTCAAACAAACCGAATGGAGTTCGAAAAGCCGTCTTCCATTCGTCCCCCTCGGTGATGCGAAGCAAATGATACGCATTTCGGAGATCCAATTTTGTAAATATTCGAGCCCCTTGTACTGCCTCAATAATGTCGGTTATGAGTGGCATGGGATACCGGTCACGGATTGTAACCTTATTGAGGCCCCGGTAATCGATACAGGGTCGAAGATCAGTCGAGTCTTTTTTCTTAATGAAGAACAGGGAGGCGCCAGCAGGCGACTTCGAAGGTCTAATAAGACCGTTCTCCAAGTTGGTATCTAGATAGACTCTTAATGCCTTCTTCTCGGCCTGAGAGAGAGAGAACATGCGCCCAAATGGTACCAGTGCATTAGGTTCGAGATCGATTGCACAGTCTTCTGGTCTATGGGGAGGTAGCTGAGCGTGAAGGTTCTCTTGAAATACCCCGAAATATCTTGCACAGAAACTAGGAAGCGCGTGAATACCTATATGATCCTTGGAGAGAACTCTGATAGACTGTTGATCCGCCCTGGTATCGGGAGGAAAACAGTGTACCGAACAGTAAGTAGAGCAAAAGCTTAGTCGATTTTCCGTCCAGTCGATATACGGATTATGCCTGCGCAGCCAGGGAATGCCTAAGATTATGGGGAAATGTGCGGCTCTAATGATGTCGAACTGCAGGTTTTCTGTGTGTTGGTTGATGACCATGGAGAGTTGTTCAGTGGTATGAGTGATTAATCCGGATGACAAAGGTGTACCGTCCACTCCTTCTACCTTCTGACCCACCTTCCGTACTATCCGTGTGAGCCCCATCTTGTCTGCCCACAGAGTGTCCACGAAGTTTCCGGCCGCTCCACAATCCAATAAGGCTAATGTTTCTACCAGTCTTCCATTCAAATTCAAGGTAACAGATAGTACCATCAGTCTGGAATCCTCTTGGGATTCTGACGCTGATACCGAAAGTGTGACATAGGGACGCTGAAAAAGATCTGAATACCCCCGGCTGCCCGTCCCTATTGGCGCCGAGGGTAATCGTTTCCCACCTTCTTCTCCGGTACTTCAGAGCAGTCCTTCAGTACATGTTGATCGGAACCACAATAGGCGCACAACCCATTTTCTCTTCTTCGCCTTCTCTCCGCTGACGATAGAGGTGCTCTGGTAGCTCCGATCTGCATCGGTTCTTCGCTTGGAGTAGAGGTGAATCGTCCAGAAGGAGAGTGTGAAGGAGGGTTCATGAGATTTCCTGGTCCTCTTTGTTTCCTGCGTTCTGTCCTTCTCTCTTGGAGACGGTATTCAATGTGGAGCGCGGCAGCAAGTAAGTCTGGAAATGTGGGAGAGCGTGGAGATCTGGCTAACTCATCTTTGATCTCCTCTCTCAACCCTCTTCGGAATACAGCGTATTGTGCTTGTTCGGACCATCCTGCTCCTGCCGCCAGTGTCTTAAAAGAGGAAATATATGACAGCACATCCAGTGCACCCTGTCGTGCATCCAGCAGGTCCTCACCTGCAGTAAAAGATAGTTCAGGTCGCTCGAAAGTCTGTTTCAATAGGTTCTGGAAACCTGAGCAATCCTGTAGAATAGCATTGCTGCTCGTAACTAGCGGAGTAGCCCAGGCTAAAGCATTCCCTGTCATATTGGAGATCATGAAACCTACTCTGGCTTGATCTGTAGAGAAGGTGTGTGGTCTGAAGGTAAAATATACATTGCAGGCTTCCAGGAATTCCTTCACCCTTTTAGGTGAGCCATCAAATCTTCCTGACGAAAGAGTCATAGGAGGCAATTCCGGAGGATGTGAGGGTTCCCGGACCGCTACCATTTGCTTTAGAAGGGCATTCTCCGACTTTACCCCCTGTAATTCCAGTGACATGGCCTGAAAAGCCTTCCATAATTCTTGGACTTGTTCTTCGGCAGACATCTTGGTCCTAGAGGGCGTTTCAATCTGTGATTTACGTGGCTGTGAAAGCTGTGTCTCCCCTTTCTCTTTTCTTCCCTCCACACTCTCCTCACCTGAGTCCTCAGAGTCACCGGTGTTCTGTAGGTTTCGCCGGCTCAGGTAATCCCGTTGTTTTTTAGGTAGCACTTGCCTGTCTCGGTGAGAAGCCACAGTGACCGCTGACTGGACAGCCGTCCTGGGACCCCTTGACCGGGAACAGGCCGGACAAGAAAGGGAAAAACCCACAAGTGGGAAAAAACCCTTAGGAAGTTCTGGTAAAGAGGAGTGGGACGAATCGAACTGGAAGCTGATGCGTGATCCACTGGTTAGAACTCAGGAGGGATATCCAATGCTCCAACGAATGGTGGAAGGAACCAGGCCACGGATAAGTTGGGAGCGGTGAGAGAAAGAGAAAAGAAAACTGATGGACAGAGAAAAAAGGAAAACTGGAGAGCCGCGAGAGAAAAGAGCGGCAAAGCGAAAGGATAAAAATAGCACGCCCGCCGCCGGAGCGGCGAGTCTAGAAAGAGAAAAAACGAAGAAGAGCCGAAGGATCGGCAAGTACAAAATGCTGCAAAAAGCAAAAAAACTGCCGCTGTAATCAAACAGCGAAATAGGTAAGAGGAAAAGAACTCCTATACCAAAAATGAGGAGTGAGCAAGCAAAGGAGACCCGCTGCAAGTCGAGGCTAGCAGAGGGCAACGCTGGAGAGCGCAAAAACACGAGCCGCTGGAGAGAGCGCCAGCAACGGTTGAAACGCAGCGACTGTCGGGCTTGGATGACAGATAAACTGCCGGCAGTGCTGTGATTGGTGGTGGTAGGTACTAGATACAAAGAAAGGACTAAATGGCTCTACCTGCCGGAGAGCCTCCAACGTGGAAGGAGCCGCCATCCGCGGTAGCGGTTGCGGATGACATTATACCTCAAAAGGAGCGCTATTTCCAACTCCTGCACCTGTAATATTAACAGGGGGATTGATTCATTTCTATACTTTACTCTACGTGGGAAGGAAGCTTTTCAAGGATAATTGGAAGGCGACAGTGAACAGTACTTTGGACGCTATCCTGTGGTGCATCAACCCGGTATCTAGCGTGAGCCTCGTTCCGTTCTGGATAAGTCTCCCTTACTAATCTTCCCTTCCTTGTCGTTTGTTCTACCTTGGATTCCTCAAGAGACTCTGCTGGATTCGTCTGCCCTAGACTCAAGGTCAGTGTGTGCATTCATGACATTTTCTATTCCATCATACCCAGGTTGGGGCAGTTATTCATGATACTTTATTTTGTTCTAGGCTGACTTCCTATACCTTACCCACGCCCTTTCCAGTGATCCATCGCTCTGCCTGTTTTACCGGTCAGAGAGTTGTATCATTTGGAAGGTCTTAACTTGACTTCACAACTATCAAAACGCGTGAACAGGGATCCGGAAGACCCTACCACCTGTATCCTTTTGAGTACCGTATCCTTTTCAGTTAATAGTTTGGTGCTTTCTGACAAGAGGATGGCAATGGATTGTGTTTTTAAAGATGGCCGCCGTTCTCTTTCCCGTTCCTGTGCGAATACGCTATTTCCGGTTCCGCTTTTTAACGGTGTCCGCTAATAGCGGTGACCGCTATTTGCAGGTTGCGTGAGGGAGGAGGTGCTATCAGCACTTTGGTCGAGGCCGGTAATGGGCATTTTGTTGACTTTTGCGGCATGGCGGTAAAGTCATTCACGGCATGGCGCTATGCTCGTGTCCGCGAACTCGTAATGGGACGCTATTAGCGGTCTTTTCCGAGGGCGGACACGCTAATAGCGCCATGCCGTAAAATTCCGATTTTTACCGCACAACGTGTAATGAGGCCCTCAGTGTTGCTCCAACCCCCTCCAGAGTTAGCCACTTCCCCACCCAGGAGTGTTTGTTTGGCTGTTGCTAGGACATGTTGTGTTATTCCCAGGTCAGGAGAGTTGAGTCCAGAGGTGTGGAGGTTAATTGTAGGGTACAGTGGAGGGCAGCTGGAGAGGTTATTTGTTGAAATAGGGAATAAAGGAGGTTCCCGGAGCAGGGACTATCTTGGTGGCTCAGGATAATTACAGGGTGGGCTAGCCAGAGCCCCCCACCCCACCAACTGTCACTGGGTCTCAGGAGAGCAGAGTAAAGATTCAGCCTTAGGTGGCAGAAGAGGTTTTTAGACAATGGGAGTTGGCAGGCTTACTGTCCAGTGTGCCAGAATCAAGTACAAAATATAGAGATCAGGCAATGTGGGGACCAAGCACTGTGAATACAGGACAAAATACACACACAGGGCACTTGACAAAAATATACAGCAATAATAAGGAGAAAAAAAAGTCGGCCATGTAGCTCGCTTTTTAGGGGACCTGGAGCCGCAAAGCAAAGCAGGATATTAATTATAGGGTGGGGAAAGGTTGAAAGCCGTTCCAGGCTGCAGCTGAGCAACAGATATAACTGGTTCTTTGTTGACAGATCATAGCTTGGGTCCACAAACCCCCACCCACACAGTGCAGGGAAATGCATTTGGGAGAAATAAAGTCACCCAATACTTTGGAAAATAAAGTTGTGCAATAGATTGAATACAGGTCATGTACTACATTACAAATAAAAAAGGGTACATAGAAATTGCCATTTCCACCCCCCCCCCTCTGGGCCTGAAAGGGGCCACATGAACTGTGTGGGAACCAGTGTCATACCTCGATTTGGGCGAGTATGTAAAGTTCTTGGTGGAAGGAGTCTGGATTCCAGGATGTGAGTGGGATCTGATCCATAGTTAAGTAGTGTCCAGGGGTTTGGCAACAGTTTGCTATGAAGCACCAGAGTAGCTTGCAGGTGACAATTAGTGCAAGCAACCCCACAACAGCATACAGGATATATAAAAGCAGTTTTCCCCAGAAGGAGCAGAACCAATCTTTTATTTCATTCAGAAAGTCTTTGGCTGTATACTTGGGGGTGGCCCTGTGATGCTGGAAATGCATCGGAGGGACAGGGCCTCCGTATCCTTGTCCTTTACTGCTTTTTATCGTGTGTTCTGTCGTGTTTTCCACACAGGAGTTCATGTGGGACTCCAAGCGGTGCAGCTCTCTCTCTTTTGGTTTGGTGAACAGACCCGTGGGATACCCTTATGGCACCCATGGGTAGGGGTACAACCCTGTGCCCCTAGTGTGTGTTTTTGGGTACCTGTGGGTAGCCCGCAGAGCAGGGTATGGGCTGGTGGCAGCTCCATGCTGAAATTGACAGGTGCGTGGAGTATCCTCCATTTTGGGATACCCCAGCCCTGCCACTGGGATCCGTTGATTCCTGATGGAAAACAAGATGGCCCCTGTGGCCTCTTGCTTTCTATTCCCCATTACCTTGTTTTCCCAAAGTCCTGGGAAGCCCTGACTCTGTCCCTTCCCCCTGACTGACTGTTGGGTGGAAGTGCCATATATGGTGTTGTTGTGAAGGCCCGGCCAGACTGGCTGGAGCCTTCCCGGTGATGTATGTTGTGGGTACCTCCTGTGGGTGGGACCTGGGTGAATAGTGTGTGTGACGAATATGCATTCTGTGTTGTGGGTGTCTAGTATCTGGTGGTTGACACAATGACTGAGACAACCCTGCCCGAAACCGGTATGAATGCAGCTTGGAGTGTTGAATGGCTCGGTACTTGTCCCAATACACATAACTTGTTGTGAGTGTCTGGAGAGAAGTGAATGGCCTGAATACCTCGTGTGCCTGATTGGCTGCCTGCCTGCATGAATGCCCGTAGTCGTGATTCGATGCTTGAGTGTGACCCAGCGGAATGAATGGGAGATCAACAGTATGTCTGGGGACCTCTCACTGCTAGGAATCGTGTTCAGAAGCTGAAGTCCACTACGACGAGTAACTGGAGTAACTGACCCTTGACCTTGAAGCCCTGATGGACGAGAAGAATTGCTGTTGCTCTCCTTCATAATCTGCAAGCTGCTGTGCCTCCAAGGACTGACCCAGAGAGGACCTGGTAAGGCGCCCTCTTCTCGAGCTACGAGGGACCATCCTGCACAGCTGATCTTTGCCAACGCTCCCTGGTAGACAGACCTTCGACAGGCTGCCGACCCGATATGGGGACTGCTGCGGAACTCCAAGGAGAAGCACTCGGACTGTTGTCCGCCACTGTTGATGACCGCCGTCGCCGACCGGAGCCGCCTTGCTCCCGTTTGCCTAAGAACTTTAATTGATCATCAGACGCTCTCGTCTGTATCGTCACCCGCTTGTCTCCCGCTGGAGAAGGCCTGACCGTCGACGCGCCGAGGAGCATCCACCGGAGGGTTTCCCGCCACCTAAAGACCACAGAGACGCCGACGACTCGACGCCCTTGCTGGGCCACAGTTCTTCATCATCTCTTTGCGGTCCAGAACTATCGTCACCGAGGTGCCCCTCACGCCTCTTCCTTGCAGGACGCCAACGCTCTGTCGTCGACGAGCACCGCTAGGAACGAAGCTGCCACTTCCCTGCCGTAGTTCACCCTGTTCACCGTCGGACGTTCGATGACCCGTGACTCCTGCCTTAAAGGGAGGGCACTCAAGAAGGGCCGTCGATTCCCCGACACCGAACGTCAAGATCCCCGACACCTCTCGACGATCCGTGGCTCCCGCCTGAAAGGGAGGCACTCAAGAAGGATCGGTCGGCACATCGTCGGAGAACTCTACTCCATCAGGTACATTGGGGGGGTAAAACCTTAATAGGAAAAAGTGAGACTATTGAACATATGGACTGGGCTTGTGCGATATATCTTTATTTTACAGGTTGCCCAGGTGGGGGGATCTCCACACAGAACTGTGCCTAGTGGTAGGGGTCAGCATTCTGCCTATTGTTTCAACCATCTTATGTTCCTGCCTATCTCTATTGCTGGTTTCCTCATTATTAATCTGTGTGACATTTTAACTGTACAGTTGATGCACTTTAATGAGATTCAATAACATTAGTGGTACCACTTTAGAATTGTATATATTTATCATTATTGACTTCCGAGTACAAAGTGCGTTATTGTGATCGTGTACATACCTTTGAATATTAATTATATAAAGACTGTGTTTTCAGTAATACACTGTGTGGACATTCCTTTGTGAGGGTTCGGGGACTACACTGTACTTAAGAACCAGCCCACATCACCTCCTGAGAAGATAGGGCTTGATTGCTCGTCCATTGCCACCATATAGAGAATCTTGGCTGGGGTCCGCTGTGCCTCTCCTCTACCATATAAAGAGTGGAAGTACAGACACCCCCTACCAGTCTTTACAGGCCCCAAGGAAGTGATCTGAGCGGCGTGGAGAAAGATTTCATTAGAAGAGTCTGCAACACATACACACTGCTGTAAAACAATAAGTGCAGCCAATATCATGCTGTTTTTTGAGAGCCAGTTTTCTCAACTCCCTCTGCTTGGCAGCCAATGTTCACTGTGATACAGCAGTTTAATTTGCTACGACTTCCAGAATTTCTTGCAACCGATATTTAGCCCAACCTACTTTTATGACACCCTTCTTGGCTATTAATGCGGTGCCATACAGCTGTGCCTTCATCAGAGGAGTGTAGGTGTTCTTTAGGCTTGTTGTAAGTGATGGGCATTTTGGATCTTTCCAGGATGCCTTTCTTTGGTGACGCTGATGGCAGAGTTCTTGGGGTGCCAAACAGGTGTCTGTTGGCTGGCACCCAGGCACGGGTACCTTCCATACCTGGCAGGCACTGTAAGGTAAAAGGCAGTCTCACAGGGAGAGGGCATCTAGTTTGCTGCATAGCCAGAGGCACTTGTGCGACCGGAGCACAGTGGACTGGCATCTGGTGGTGGTGCCCACATCTTCTGCCCCTTCTTTTCTTTCCCACTTGAAACACACAGGGATGGTGTCCTTGAATGGTTTTTCCAGGTGTGCACTGGGCTTCCCGGGATGCTGGAACAATAGTTCAGAGATGTTGGCAGGTACGGCTTGGAGCTGAGGCTCTGCGCCCTCATGAAGAGGCACATGGGCACAGACACAGCAGTTGGTTTGATTGAGTTTGTGGCCCGCAAAATGGCAGATCTGGAGGGAGGAGTTCTCTTGGTGGTCCGTTAATGCAGGAGGGAGGAGTAGAGCAAGCGTGATTAACTGGCTGATGGCTGACATTACGGATTGGCTTTGGGGACCCATGGGGGCAAGAACACCCAGTTGGAGAAGAGCGTGTGCAGATGAGTCAGAGTCTCTCTGTCCTTCAAGTCCTTCGGGAAGCAGATGAAAAGTTCATAGCTGGTACATAAAGACAGGATGACAGCATAGTGCAAAAATGAAAGATGACATGCAAGGCTGTCATGCGGGTATAGAAAATGTTAAATAGAATACACTTATAACAGAGTGAGGTCGGTACACTGTAGACGTATGATGTCACATTGAGATACTAGGTGACATTCAAAAGTGGAAATGTTACTCCTTAAATGCAGGTCAAACTCCAAAATATAAAATATAAGCATTAAAAATGCTAAATTGTACAATATTAAAATTATTAAAAATCAAAATTATCAAAAATTCAAACAAATTCCAAAATTCAAAGATGAAAAATAGAATATAAAATGTACAATTATTAAAATGCAAAAGAACAAACAAACATTAAAGTTGAAAATGCCAAAATGTATTAAAAAAAATATACTTAATGTTCACTGTCTAACTACTAAGGTCCCAAAAAAAATCACAGTTCAAGGTACCACGGTCCAAGAAAATATCTGATAGACTGTTCCCATGCCGGCAGGGTTTCTGAGCGGGGCTGAGGGCAGAATTTGTGGGGAAATAGTCCATGCTCTGCAGTGCAATGTCCTAGCTCCCCCTCCAGTACCTGATGAAATATTGTCTGCCCTGATACAGGTTGTTCCTCGCTGACCTGGCGGTAGATCTATCACATGACTTAAGTAAGGTGTTTGAAATATGCCAGAACTGAATAAACAGTCAGTGCCAAAAGCAACCTGTTCACAGAGGGAGGAGCTGCAGTGGGCAGATACATTGTTCTTGCCATCATTCTTTGAAATAGAGTTTTTCCAGCAAAGCTGCTGGGCATACTTCTCATGCACATGACAGCAAGGAGCAAAGCATCTGGACAACTTAGTCCTGTCTGTGCGCACACTTTTGCCAACTCGTAGCTCCCCATTCTACCTTTCTCTTTTCCCCAAGCTGTGTGTTCTATTTCATCCCTAGGGTAGCCCCCAGTGTGTGGAGCAATGGTGTCAGTGTTGCTAAAGGAATTTGTACAGGAGAACTGGGGAGAATGGGCCAGAGAATGTTTCCAATATAAATGGTAGAAATCGATGGTTTCCATCATAGGATTTTGGTTTTTTATAAAAAGAAAGTTTTTATATTTTCAACCAATAGGTATATTAAGTAAATAAATATATGAACAAATATATTGTTTCAGTTTACAATATGATAAATGGTCATATAAAGTAATTATTCATCATTACAGTACTTCCCATCTCAAGATTTGTGTTTTAAAATTGGGCATAATGTAACCACTTTCATTGAATCAACATCATTCTCTCAAAACATATATCACGTTACAATAATGCTGTCAGCATTGTATTCAAAGTATTTTGTGAATCCAGACATCTTGATAGGAAATAATTACGGATGCTAAAATCGTGATGAGAACTCTCAAGGTGGCATCCCCTATCTTTCACTAAGCGTTTCGGGCTTTGTCGAGCCCTTCTTCAGGTGAAGATATCAAGACTTTATGCTTTTTTTCTAGACATGAACAGACACATTCTGTTTAGATATATTTACCAATATTCATAGTAAGTTTTGCCATTTTTACTTAACCACAATTTGAATTAATTCATTGAACTCAAGGTCACTAACCTTGGACTCAGAAGAGAGCCGGGTTGAATTGCTATTCTTTTCTGTTAGAAAAATGTTTTTCTTACGTGCCTGTTCTGGGCATTTGGACTGCCTTAACCAAAGAAAGACTTATTCAGATGGTATAATACATTTACCACGAGCCATCCCGTTCAACAGGAGGTATCTATAGGCAATACTTATAAATTCCCATATGTAGAATGCAGCGAAGATGCCGGCTAGCTGGTTTATTAATTTGTTCAGGAAAATCACAGAAGATTACGTGCACGCACGTATGACCCACTGTAATTGTAAGATCTTTTCGTACAGTTTCTAGAAAACACATGCCAATCGTAATGCCAGCTGGTCCACCTTTATTGGTTAAGCAATTGACGAATATCAGGTACATGCACGTATGACTTATTGTAATTATACAGATTCCACTCGTAATATTTAGATATCACATGCACTGTGTAGTGCCAGCTAGACCATCCGAATTAGGTTGCTTATTATGCTTTTTAGAAGCAACCCATGTCAAATCCATAGAGAATAAAAGGTCGGACGTACTTCTAATACACCCAACATGGTGCCCGAATGCTGACAAATGAGAAACCAAGCACATACATAAAGGACAGACAAACATCGGGGTTGCTTAGCAACGTACCGATGCGAACTACGCGTGAGGCCAACCGGAGCGTTTGAAGACACAGGGAAACGACGCAGAACCTGTTTTTTTGGTAAATTTAGAAAACTACGAGTGAAGGTGTTGGGTTTGCTTAATTCATTTTATATTTCTTATGTAGCAAATTGGTATTGTTATAGAATGTTAAACATGTTCTAATGCTTAAGTTCCATTTGTGTGTTCTCTTTTAGGCAAGCTCTGCATTGCATTATGATCCCATTTCATTCTGTATTGGAGTGTTTATCTTTATGTAATATTCCATGGTAAGTCAGTTGGAGCCTGCTTCCTAGAGCAGTGCCTGCTGTCGCTGTAAGCTCCCACTTAATAAATGCTGTTATCACTTCTGACGCCTAAGTATGTTTCCTCAACATTGGCGACGAGGATCTGTATTGACGGACACGCCGGCATCTTCCAGTGACCGGCCTACCCCACGGCATCTCCCTGCCTGCGTGTGCGACATCAGGCAAAGGCGCAGGAAGGTGAGGGAGAGCAGCGGTCCGCGCGAGAGAAAGCAGCGGTCCCCCCCCGGAGCGAAGAGAAGAAAGCGGTCCGCCTCCAGAGCGGAAGAAAGGGAGGACAGAGGTCTGCCTCTGGAGCGAAAGAGGGAGAGCAGCGGACCGTCTCCAGAGCCCACACCAGGTTAGGAGGCACTGGCTGAGGCTGGGGAGGGAGACTATATATGCTGTCGTACCGCCCAGAGGGCTCCCGCGTGACAAGCCCAACCGTGCTCCGCTCGAGCTGGCTCATGAGCACCCCCCCTCGCGGACTGATACACCCGCCTCCTCACGCCCACGTGTGAAGTGCACTGCTGGGGAGGAACGTTCCACTGATCGTTGGGCTGCCGAACTCTCCGTTCCCCATTGTGACGTCAGTCACTTGGCAACATTGTTTCCACGTGTTGGAGCTGCCGGGAGAACTTGCACAATCAGCTTTCTGTTTTGCTCCATAGCAGAGAACAAACTGCAGCACAAGTAGGATTGGAATCCTTGGTCATTGTGTTTATTCTACTGCAATAGAGTGCTGCTCTGCCAACCTGCTATTTCTCTACAAAGGAAACGTCAGAGGGTGTGTGTCACTGGAGATGTGGAATACTGCAAATCTTGGCTGAATTTACCTCCCGCATCAATTTCTTGGATCTTGGACACTGAGCATGTTCTGCAACCTATCTTTTCCATTGAAGTTTGTATAATTCCCCACCATGGCTGCAACAATACCTCCCCACGCCTCTTTTCTGAATGAACCAGGCCGTCCTTCCATCAAGTGGGACAGGTGGAAGGATATCTTCGAAAATTACCTTGTGGCAATGGGGGGAGACAGATTTAGCTCGGCACTCAAGAAAGCCCTATTGCTGCATAATCTTGGTGTGGAAGGATGCAAAATCTTTGATGGTTTGACTAGAAACCAGGTGCCTGAGGCTGGAGATGCAGATGAATAGGCTCTAGCCCTCAAGCAGTTAGAGGGTCATTTTGAACCGTGGAAAAATGTCAGCTTTGAAAGACACAAATTCTTTCAGCGGGCACAAGGTCAGTTGGAGTTTGTGGAGTCTTATGTTGCCTGTTTGAGATCTTTGAGTTATTCATGTGAATTTGAGCATCTTGCCGATTCGCTGATTAGAGACCAATTGGTCAGGTATACTAACAATATCAGGATTCAGGAGAAACTCTGTACTAAAGACATGAAGTTGGAAGAGGCTGTTGAGTTGGCAAGGGGTATTGAACAGACGCCCCAGTACGTTAAGGAACTCAGGATTGATAAGCAGGGTTCCCCAACTGTCTCTGTGCGTGCCATTGATCGGAAAAAGAAGGCACATTTTCCTGCTAGTAGACGGGGGAATTGGAATATGAGGAATTCTTGCACCAGGTGTGGAAATCCCAAACATGGGGCTAACTACCCGTCTTGTCCTGCCAAGTTTGCAGAGTGCTTCAAATGCAAGGCCAAAGGCCATTTCGCAAGTGTTTGTAAAGCCACCTCTATAAATCTCCTAGAGCCCAGATTAGAAAGCAGAGTTAATAGTGAAGAAAGTGTCTGAAGAAATTACAACATACAAGAAGTGTCAAGCACACATGAATCCACTCCCAGGCATGTGTTTGAAATTTCTGATATCTCTGGGGAGACGAAAGGTCCCGTAGATGTGTTTCATATTAATGGCTGTGAACTAGTCATGAAAGTTGACACTTGTTCTCTCTGGACCATAATATCACAAGACACTTTGGTGAACACATTAAAAAAGAGTGAGACATAAATTTGTCCCACTGATATTAGAGCTTGTGGTTATGGTGAATCTGCAATAGAGATCCTGGGGGAATTTCCTGCGAAAGTACTTTACAAGAAGAGAGAGTGTCTAGCCAATATCTTAGTAGCCAAGAAAGGTGCCTCTATTTTAGGCTGGGAGGAACAAAGGAGCTTAGGAGTGAGGGTGCAAGCAAGTGCCCCCAATCCAGTAACTATTGCAGAAATCGAAGATGTGTGGTCCAAGGACTTTCCTGAAGTATTTTCTGAGAGCTTAGGGAAGCTTAAGGATTTTGAACATCACATAAAGCTCAAGAATGATGCACGACCTGTAGTTCACAGGGTGAGACAAGTGCCATTGAACATGAGGAGTCAACTCCGAGATGAATTGAATGACCTTATTGGCAAAGGTGTGATCAAACCAGTTGTTGCCACGGAATGGTTGTCACCCATTGTGCTAGTGGCCAAGACCAATGGCAAAGTGAGGTTGTGCGTAGACCTGCGCAGTTTGAATCAGAACATTATTGTTGAAAGGCATCCGCTTCCAAACATTTCAGAAACTCTTTCTACACTAGGTGACCCAAAGGTATTTTCAGTCATTGACCTCTCAGCAGCTTATCATCAAGTCCCTTTATCCAAAGAATCTCAACACTTGACTGCTTTCATTACTCCTGAGGGTATATTTAAATATAGTCGCATGCCATTTGGCTTGGTTTCGGCTGCGTCCGTATTTCAGAGAGTGATGGAGGAGGTTCTTAAGGATTTGAGTAAAGTGACAGTTTTCCAAGATGACATTTTAGTGTTTGCCAATGATGAAAATAAACACAATGAAATACTGAGAGTTGTCCTGAACAGGCTCAGGGAAGCTGGTTTAACTGTTCAAAGAAAAAAGTGTAGGATTGCTGTGAAAGAAGTTGAATACTTAAGGTCACAAAATAACCAGTGATGGCATTTCTCCAACGAAGTCAATTGTTGAAAGTATCAGTAGTGCTCCCCAGCCCCAAGACAAAGAGCAATTGCGTTCGTTTATGGGACTGGCGGAGTACTACCATAAGTTTGTAAATGGTTTTGCCACAATTTCTTCTCCATTGAGAGATTTGCTAAAGAAAGGAGTGAAGTATGATTGGTCGAGTGAATGTCAAGAGGCCTTTTTGAAGATCAAGGAGTGCATAACACGAGCACCTTCTTTGGGTGGTTTTATTATAGGCAGAAAAACTGTATTGGCTGTAGATGCCAGTACACTAGGTCTTGGAGCAGCTTTATCTCAATACGATTCTGGCAAGGTTGAGCACATTATTGCATTTGCCTTTAGACCGTTAAGAGGAGCAGAGGAAAATGACTCTGTTATAGAGAGAGAGGCGTTGGCAGTTGCCTGGGCTGTTGCACATTTTAAGTTTTATTTTTGGGGTCAACCTTTTGTTGTGAAAACAGATCATAAACCATTGGTCCAGCTGTTGGGCAGCGTAGAGTGGGCCAAGGGATCTCCCAGGATTTCAAGATGGATGATAGAAATGTTAGCCTATAATTTCAGGGTTGTGTATATACCTGGCAAGGAGAATGTTGTAGCAGATTGCCTGTCCAGGCTACCTATGAAGATTAAAGATGCTGGTGAGATGTCTATAGAGCAAGGAATAAGCATTTCAGAAATTGAGTATGAGGCAATAGGAAAAGAGGAATGGGAAGGTGCTGATGAAGAGGATGTGGTGTTAGCACAAATAAAGACATGGACTAAAACTGGGTGGCCTCACAGGAATCTGGTTGAGAAGAAATTTGACAGGTATTGTGGCATTAAGGATGAGTTGAATCTGTCGGAGGATGGGTCCAAACTTAGGAAAGGCAGTAAAGTTGTTCCCCCAACAACATCAGGCCTCAGTTAGTGGGCATTGCTCATCAAGGACATTTAGGCATGGGTGGCACCAAGAGATATCTTAGGCAAATCTTTTGGTGGCCAGGAGTTGATAGTGACGTAGAGAAGTGTGTGAAGGACTGTAGGGAGTATGAGAGAAGTGATAAGAACAAAGTTGTTAGAGAAACACCTATAAGTCCTGTAAGTGTGCCTAATGAACCTTGGAAGAAGGTTGCTGTAGATTTGGTGGGACCATTGCAAAATTTGGGTGATGATTTCAAATACTTAGTTGTTCTAGTTGATTGCCACTCAAAGTGGATTGAATGGAAAGCAATTCACGAAGCCACCACTTCAGAAATGATTTTGTTTTTTGAGGAGGTATTTCATAGAGAGGGTTTCCCTACGGAACTTATTTCTGATAATGGTGTTCAGTTCTGTTCTGATAAAATGTTGGCTTTTCTCAAGAAATTTTGTATAAAACATTCTAG
The DNA here is from genome assembly GCF_040938575.1 of Ambystoma mexicanum. Lineage (NCBI taxonomy): Eukaryota > Metazoa > Chordata > Amphibia > Caudata > Ambystomatidae > Ambystoma > Ambystoma mexicanum. The sequence goes on from NC_090922.1 coordinate 1,343,939,128, forward strand.
GACAGCTCTATACCACCCTAGGGCCAACGGCCTAGTGGAAAGGGCAAACAGGTTCGTGAAGGGTGGTCTGCAACTGGCCATGGCATCGGGGTTGAGCTGGCAGAAAGTTCTGAGGGAAATGATTTGGAATTATTGCACTACTCCACATACTGTTACAAAAATCACTCCGCTCATGTCTCTCAAGGGCAGGCAACCAGGTACGAAGCGCTGCCCAGGTTGGTTAGACATGGCTAGGAGTGTCAATGTAGATAGAGAAAAGATTATGACAATTATTAGAGAGGCACAAAATGAATACAAGGAGAAGTTTGATGTGGATAAGAAAACAAGAAAGATAAACTGGAAAGAGGGAGATTTGGTCTTGGTTAGGAATCCCAGATTGTCTCCCAAATGTCTGGAAAGTAAGTGTATTGGTCCGAAGAAGATTGCTGTGGTGAGAGAGAATGTGGTCATTATGGAAGGTGGAGAGTGTTGAAAGACTACTATTTGGAGTAAATTCATTAATAATTATAAGGGAGATGTGTTGGGTTTGCTTAATTCATTTTATATTTCTTATGTAGCAAATTGGTATTGTTATAGAATGTTAAACATGTTCTAATGCTTAAGTTCCACTTGTGTGTTCTCTTTTAGGCAAGCTCTGCATTGCATTATGATCCCATTTCATTCTGTATTGGAGTGTTTATCTTTATGTAATATTCCATGGTAAGTCAGTTGGAGCCTACTTCCTAGAGCAGTGCCTGCTGTCGCTGTAAGCTCCCACTTAATAAATGCTGTTATCACTTCTGACGTCTAAGTACGTTTCATCAACAGAAGGCATAGATTACGCAATCCTATTACGATAAGAATGGATAACATGTAACTAATCTAACCACACATATCAATACAGGGAGGGCACAGCAGCCGATCGTACATCTAACCATATCACGTTACTGAGGACGACGTCAGAGCGTTTCCCCAACAACACAGAAAGGAGATACAGGGACATGATGAATGTTCTGTAGTTTAAGGTATGAGCAGACAGATATTAAATACACCAGCAATGGTATGCCATAATACAGTTATTTTTTTTAAAACAATTTTTATTTATTTTCCGCCACAAACAAAACAAAGTACACTTTATTTATCACAAGTCAATATACATGAAATAACCCCCAACTTCCCTACTCCGTCCCCCCCACTCTAAGCCTACACTGCACTCCTTATACCTTTCTCTGTTCTGTTCGCATGTTATATCCAGTGGTGGTGGATTTGCCGGTAGGGGTCCCTACCAGGTTCTGAAACTTAAGTTCAGAAGCCGCTAAGTCGGCTAAGAGCTGTCTCCACATCTCGACTCCTCTTACTCCTTGCTCTTCTTCTCCACTAGATGCTTCTAGCCATACTGTGGTTTCTGCGTTGGCCCATTTTAACAACTCCCTCCACCAAACCCGGGCCACAGGTCTTGTTGCCGCTTTCCATACCATCACTATTCTCTACTTCGCCAGAATATACGCTAAGTTTTTATGTTTAGGTTTTTAAGTTTGCTCACATGCTTAGTTCGTTTGGGTCTAGGGAAGCACCCCAACAGGAAAGTCTGGGGTGTCTCTACATCTAAAGTGATTCCCGTTTTCGCCAGCAGTTGTGCCACCTCACTCCAGAACCTGCTAATTTCCACACATGCCCAAAACATATGCACCAGGTCTGTGCCAACCTCCCCACATTTCGGCATGACTGGTTCCCCGCCTGACTAAACCCGGCTATTTTGTGTGGAGTCAGGTATGGCCTATGTGTTACATATAACTGGATCTGCTGGAATCTTGCATTCCGTGACACCTCCTTATGATACATGTTCACTCTGTTCCAACTCTCATCTGACAGTGCCTCACCAGATCCACCTCCCACTTTTGTCGTACTTGGTCTATTTCCCCACCCACTTTGGCCCCCCTCCGATACGTCATAAAAGGACTCTTTCACTTCAACCGGCTGCAGAGGTGTGTCAGGTTCCAGCCATCTTAGTGTTAGACCTTTCGGAAATTTTGCCTTTGTGTGTGATATTTTGTCCTTTGTGTATGCCGGAGTCCGCTACCAATTCCTCAAATCTCTGGGGATTCCCCTCCTTAAGCACATCCCCTACTGTGACTAGTGGCATGGGTTCCCAACTCTTCTGTACATTCCTCCTAGTCTACTCATCTTCCCCTTCTAATGTGACCAGTGGTACCTGCAGGGAATATGGTGCCATACAACCCAGTAGCTGTCTCTTCATGCGCCACATCGTACAAATCAGGCGCAGCAGGAGGTGCTCACTGGTTTTGTACGAGTGTGGTACCCATATGACTTCGTTCAAGAAGAATGGTTCCCCCACCGTCTTCAACAACCTCAGTTCTGGGGTTGGTTCATCAGACAGCCATTTGGCCACTTATTGCAGTTGGCTGGCCATGAAGTATACCTCAAAGTTGGGTAGTTGTATACCCCTTTGTTCATATGAATTTTGGAGCTTCCACATCACCACCCTATTCCTCGAGTTATGCCATATAAAGCTCCTGCATATGCTATGCAGTCTAATGAAAAACTTTTTTGGTATTGGGAAGGGGACATTAGCAAAGTAATGTAAAGGTCTCGACAGCACCACCATCTTCAGTAGCGCAGCCCGTCCCATCATGGATAATGGTAACTTCACCCAGAATGACATGCTCTTTTCAATATTATCAACCGCTTTCACTGTGTTATGCTTGTGTTCTTCCTTGGGATCGTGATATATGTCTACACTTAAGTACCTAAACATAACCAGCTCCCATTTGATCGGCCGCACCGGCAGTCTATGTATGGGTCTCCTCCTGTACCCCCCTGAAGGATACACACTCGATTTTTGAGGGTTCACCGAAATTCCGGAAACTAGGGCATATTGTGCTAATACTTCCAGGACATACTGTAAACTCTCCTCTGGATATTTCAAATACAGCAGCATATCATCCGCATATAACGAAATCAAGTGCTTGCCGTACACTGTGTTTATTCCCACCACTCCAAATGCTGCCCTTAGATAAAACGCCAGTGGTTCCAACGCCAGTATGCAGAGCATCGGGGACATTGGACATCCCTGTCTCGTGCCTTTATTCAGTTGCCATCGTTCTGATATCATGGAGCCCATTCTAACTCTTGCCATCAGTGTATTGTACAGTAACTTCACCCAACTTATATATGTAGGCCCCATGCCAAAGCCCTCCGGAACCAAAACACGACGTGCCAACAAAAAAACTAGTTTCTGGTTTAATGAAGAACTATCTTCTCTAAGAAGGACCAAACACTCTCTTGAACACGCCCACAGTTAACACCCCACTCCTGACTTGGCCAAAGCCTTCAAGGACGCTAATAAAATCTACAAAACAGCCATCATTTCCCACAAAGCTAATTCCTACAACACTCGCATCAGCAATGCAGCTTCAGACTCGAAAGAACTCTTCTCTATCCCTAGAAAATTTGAAAATCCCCTACCAACCGCAATGTCCACCAATTCCAGTAAAGAATGGTGTACCATCATACAAGATGCTCTTGCCTCCAAAATTGCCCTGCTCCAGAATTAAATAACCACCAAAAGACTGTTATTAGCAGATAAAAATATCTCAACCCCCAACCCCCTCCCCTCCCTTAACGATAACCCCAACTGCCTATTCCATTTTACCCCTGTCATCCAAGAACTAGTGTTTGATACTATCTCTAAGCTAAAAGCCTCTAGTTGCAAAGGAGATATCGTCCCAGCCAAATTAGTCAAAGCATGTGCCTCCACCTTGACCCCTACTATCACCAACTTTGTCAATTCCTTCTTCAACTCCAATACAGTACCAGCCAGCATCAAAGAAGCCTGGGTTACCCCACTTCTAAAAAAATCAACTCTGGACCCCACTATACCGACTAATTATAGTCCTATAACCACGGTACCATTCCTACTTAAAATCATCGACAAAATAGCTTATAATCAAATACAAGCACACCTGGAACAGTACCAGCTCCTCGGTACCAGACAATCAGGCTTTAGGCCTAATCATAGCATGGAAACAGCACTCCTGGACCTCAAAATCCAGATGGATGCTATCAGAGATTCAGGAAAACTCTGCATACTCCTGCTATTAGACCTCTCTGCAGCATTTGACCTCGTAGACCATGATAAACTATGCACCTCACTTGCTACGGACTTCTACTTTTCTAGCGATGCCACTGCATGGGTGAAATCCTTCTTAGCCGATTGCACTTCCAGAGTATCCATTGGAAAAGAAGCTGCCGACCCCATCCCAGTTCCCATCGGAGTGCCCCAAGGATCATGCCTCTCCCCTACACTGTACAACGCCTACACCAAACTCCTCTTCTCAGCATTAGACGACAATGGGTGTCATCTACACTAATTTTGTGGATGACACCCAGATCCTCATACCACTCACAGGTAACTATGACCAGGATAATGTGACCATCAATAAAATATATATCATCATCCAAAATTGAATGGCACTAAATAGTCTCGGTCTCAACGATGAGAAGACAGAAATTCTCATTGTAGGATCCCCAGCTAAAATACCGGCCCTCCACCCAGACTACTCTTCCATCAAAATCGACGGCACCCTCATTCGAGTGCTGAAGCAAGTGAAAACGCTAGGCGTCTACCTTGATGCCAGTCTCACCATGACTAAACATATCAACACTCTTGCTTCCTCCACGGCCTACACCGGCCAACTTATTGCTCTTAGCTGACAATTTCTGACCCAAACCAACTGCATCACCTTGGCCAGGACCCTTTTATTATCCAAATTGGATTATTGCAACGTGTTACTACTAGGTACCTCCAGCAGCAACCTCACCAAACTGCAACTATTGCAAAATAAAGTTTTAAGGGCAGCATTAGGGATAAAAAAATCTGATCACAAGGAAGGACGCCCACTGGCTACCTATCAAAGCTAGAATTATTTTTAAAACACTCTGTATCACGCACAAATGTCTTGCTAAAAAAGCCCCACCATACCTCAATAACACCCTACAGTTAAAAGAATCCACCAGATCACTGAGATCCAATGACAACCTTCTACTTGTATCCCCTTGTTAGAAAACCACTAGAGCGGGGGGGGGGCAGCAGTTTCCTTGTTCTAGCTCCCAAACATTGGAATACCCACCCCATCAATATCAAAAAAGAATCTTCTTTCCCTGGTTACAAGAAACTGCTAAAAACATAGTTATTTAACCAATATTAGCATAGTGAGCAGTGCTTCCTCTCAAGTGCAAACTCTCCATCTAGAAATAGTAAATGTTGTTTATATCTGTGATGTACTTTTTGTTTGCTGTTAATAATTTCTGTTCTCTGTATCAATGTAGTACCTATGCTTAAGTTGTTCTGTAACCACGCTGTGATACCCCAGGGTCTGGGCATGTAACAAATAAATAAAATAAATAAATAAATAAAATATGTATCCTGAGTGCCCATGCACTTCGGATACTCTCCAGCGCTTGGTTTCATTAGTTTGTACTACTCAGGGCGCCAGTTTAGCGTTTCCACTTGTGACACTGTTACAATGTGTTAGAGTTTTGCAACTCCTATTATACACGACCGGACCCTCGATACTGTATCTTCTTTCTAAAGTGGAGAGGGGCGGCGCACACAAGCCGTAACCAACTTTATAATTATAAGGAGGACCAAATCCCTCACTCCATTCACAGTAGGCTGGTTGTGTTCCAGCTTTGCTCTTGTCAGCCTTTAAGCCTGTAAGCTTGGTTATATCTCAGGTTCCAAATGATCAACGATCTGTGCTTTTAATTGTCAGTGTAACACGACCGGCTGCAGTTGCATGCTAACTTGCATACTCTCCTGGCAGAACTTGGGCTGAAGCAAGTACGGTCTGACTGCCAAGGTTTACCTCTCCAATGTCAGCAAACCACGACAGCTGCCGCAGCTCCGGCAAGATAGAAGTCTTGTTTCCCTGCTGTGTGTGGTCTGCTGTAGGAACCTAGCCCGTACCATGCACAAGTGTCTGCCGGTAATTCTAATGTTAATAGAAGCAGTGGGGGATGCCTGACTGTCTCATCCCGTGTTGCAGGCGCTCTCAGTCAGCCGCAATTAAGTCCTCGGAGCGAACGTTGTATTTCCTTTTATTCCCTTCCCTGGTTCAGCGGCACCCTCCTTTGTTCATGAGCATCTGCCATTTTGTCAGAGCCTCCGCGGGATCTTGCAACATTTCTTCTTTGTATAACACTTGTTCCTCGCTTCGGTTTTGATCCAGATGTCGTGCTTGTTGGTGGTTTGTCCTGACCCCCATCTATAGCCGTAAACCCCTCAGTACCCAAAGACTCACACCACACACGTCCTTTGGTCTCGGGCTTCCCGGTCACACTAACGCGTCCGGGAACGCCCCCTTTATTTATGCTGCACGCGGCGGCGTGCAACGTCATGCCGCCGCGTGTGCGTCTCTTCAAGGGGCAGCGCCACACTCCTCCTTTTTCGGGAGGACCAACAAGAAATACTTTAATAATACACACTGCAAATCAAACAACTCTATTTAACTCAACACTTCAAACCGTTTCCCCACACACCCCTTTATTATCAGCCACCCGGGTCCCCTTACTCAACAATCCCCGGAATCAGGCGTTAAAGCCTCCAACCCGCTAAGGGACCCTGTAATCAGGCGTTAATGGTTTAACGGCGCCGACGCTCTTTATGGCGCCGTTAAACCATTAGCGCCAGGGTCGTAATGAGGCCCATTGCCTCAATGGCGGGTTCTTGCTGTAGGGGAGATGCAGCTTGACACCAGACACAGGCCGCCACGAAATCATCCACCTTCCTCTCCAGTTCAGGGAACCAAACCTTCAGTCGTAGCCTGGCCTTGGTCTTTGCGGCGCCCTGGTGTCCATGGTGGGCAAGGGTGATCATGTCCTTTACCTTGCACTGAGGGACTACTATCCGGTCACCTCTGAGCAGAAGGCCCGACGCCGAGAATGACAGTTCCTCCCTGATCTTCCACAGCTGCTCCAGTCCCGTCTTGGCCCCTTGAGTCTGCCCCGCCAAGGATTCTAGCACCGACTTCCAGGAGCCTTGCTGCATAAAGTGCTTTAGGATTTGGAAGCACTCATCTTCGGCCTCAGCAGCCTCCAGCTCAACCAGGGGCATTGCGTTGTTCGTGGCCGCCTCCACCACCATTCGGACATGATCATCGGCCTCCTCAGCACATGTGTCATATTCTACTCCCCCCTGCGCTCCTGGGTGCTCCTCAGCACATGTGTCATATTCTACTCCCCCATGTGCTCCTGGGTGCAGGGAGAGAAAGTCTGCTGCGTTGTTCGCCCCCGGTCGATACAGCAAGGTAACCCCGTACTCCAGAAGAGTGAGCATCCACCGCTCGATCCTCGCCGGTGGTTTCGAGGATGACCCTGCCAGAATAGGAAGCAGGGGCTTATGGTCAGTCACGACCGTCACAGGGAGCCCCAGGACATAGAGCCTGAAGTGCCTGCAGCCCCAGAGAACCGCCAGCGCCTCACGCTCGATCTGCGAATATCTTTGCTCCGTTTCAGACAGCGCCTTGCTGGCGTAGGCCACTGGATGGACACCCCGTCACGATCTATTTGAGTTAGCACGGCGCCCAGGCCAAATGGGCTGGCATCCACGATGACCTCCGATGGTAAGGCAGGGTCGAAAAACGCCATGGTGTCCTCAGCCGTCAGTGCGCCCTTGATGTCCTCGAATGCCGCCTGCTCAAGTGGGCCCCACTGCCAGGTGGATTCCTTCTTCGTCAGGGCCCTGAGGGGCTCAAACCTGGAGGCGAGATTTTGAAGGAATCTCCCACAGTAAGTGACCAATGCTGACAAAGCTCCTCACATCGGACACTGACTCGGGTGGCTGTGCCTTCTTGATGTCCTGGACCTTCCTGGGATCTGGCGACACACCACTCTCTTTGAAAACAAAGCCGAAGAATTTGATGGAGGGGGGCAGGAACTCACATTTTTCCCTGTGAAGGGTGGGGCCAAGTGACTGCAGTCTCTCGAATGTCTTTGCCAGCCTCCGTAGATGGTCCACCTCTGTCCTCGCGAACACCAAAATATCATCACTAATGTTCAGAACGCCCTCCAGGTCTGCGAGGGCGCCTCGGATGATATTCTGAAAAACCTTAGCTGCCGAGGACACTCCGAAGCTAAGTCTTTTGTAGCGGTAGAGTCCCCAGTGGGTGGTGAACGTGGTGATGTACCTAGATTCCGGGTGGAGGACCAACTGATGATAGCCCGCCCGGAGGTCCAGCTTGGAACAGAAACAAGCCCCTTGCACCTCTGCACTGATTTCATCAATGGTTGGGGTAAGGTGCCTCTCCCTCTTAATGGCCTTGTTCGGCAGCCTCATATCAACACAGATATGGACAGAGTCAGGTTGCTTGGGCTTCCTTGCCACGCAAATCGGGGACACCTAGGGGGTCGGGTCCTCCACCTTCTCAATTATGTCGAGGTTGACAAGGTTGTCCAGTTCCCTGTCAACCTGCTCACGAAGGTGGAATGGAACCCTGCGGTGTTTCAGAGCGATGGGCTGCACGGAATCGTCAATATGCAACCTCACCGGGTCACCAGCCATCTGTCCGATTCCATTAAAGAGAGCGGCATACTTATCGAGCAGGTCGTTAATGTCCTCCAGGTACACGGAGTATGCGAAACTGACAATGCCGAGGGCCTCAGCTGCGGTTCAGCTCAACAGAGTGTTCGTGCTTACTGGCATTACGTAGAACTCGGCAGTGATCTGTAAGCCATCATGCTCCACCTTCGCCACGAATGCCCCATCAAGTGGGATCGGTTCCAGCCCCCCAAAAGCAAAAATGCAAGCTTTCAGTGTGACTAGCTTGGGGGGCGCGTCCATGGCATCATAATGTCCCCGGGCCATCACATTGACTGACGCCCCCGTGTCTACCAGGACCGGGACTGGCGAGTGATTGACCTCCACCACACATCTCGGCTTTCTCCTGTTCTTCCCCCTCAGGACTCCCACACTGGAGACAAAGACAATGTTCTCTTCCTCCTCTTCGTCTGCCTCCTCCACCTGGGTCTCTTCCTCGCCCTGGTCCACCTGGGCAACATTCGGCAGGCGGTTCTGGCGCTGGAGCCCGGACCGGGCCGGGCCTCTCGGCACCATCACAGGCAGGGCTGCCTTGCACACCCGAGAAAAATTATCAGGCAAGCCGCACCTACCACTTGTCCTTCCTGCTGCCGGACACTCAGTCGGGTGGGGAAGATCGTACCCACACTTCTGGCAAGATTCACCCGCTCTTCCAGCTCTGTCATGGGGTCACACCCCAGGTCTTCTGAAGCCTCTTCCACCTCGCCACATGGCACACACCTCCTCAGACTTGACTGAGCGGGACCCCGCCTCCATCCTGGCTGCTCGAGCTTCAGCCACCTCGTGACACCCGCCCAGTTCAAGGATGCGGGGCAGTGCGAGGCCCGGCTCTCTCAGGACCTGCCTTCTGAGTTTGCCTGAGGAGGACGCCTGAATCAGCATAGTTCGTATCATGTCCTCTGCGTCGCCCCACGCACATGTCAACGAGAGGCATCTGAGGCGTCCATAAAAGGTGTCCAGCATTTCATCTTCCTTTTGTTTTGCAGAGAGCATTACAAATCTTTCATAGTCCGAGTTGGCAAGGGGCAGAAAATTAGGCTGGAGGGCAGTCTTTGCTGCATCATAGGAGCCATCCCCTGGTGGAAGCGACTCGAATATCTCCTGGACCGAAGGCCCCACCGAATACAGCATAGTCGCCAGCCTGCTGTCATCATCCGTCACCTGTGCGGCCCTAAAGTACATATCGAGGCGATCAACTCACCTCTTCCATCGGGGCCCAATGCTGGATGGCGGGCCCGACACGTCAAACTCAGGGATGGGTTGAAGGGCTGCAGGGGCACGTGCTTGAGCCATGACGGGAAGTCCTAGCTGGGCAATCGGCTGCACCGCCGGTGGCGCCTGAGGCACTGGAGCTTGGCCTCCACCTGGAGGTTGAGGGGGTTGCTGTTGAACCGCTGCCTGGGGTGGCGCCTGAGGCAAAGGAACCTGGCCTCCAACTAGAGCTTGAGGGGGTTGCTGTGGAATTACTGCCTGTGGTGGCGCCTTAGGCAATGGAGCCTGATCCACTGCTGGAGCTTGAGGGGCTTGCTGTTGAGCTGCTGCTTGTCTGTCGTCCTGGGGAGGCTGTTGAACTGTTGGCAGCCCACTGTCTTGATCACCAGCCCCACTCATGTGTTTGAGCGCATAGGCACCCCCAGAGTAGACCTTGGGGGCCGCAACTCAACACCCACCACCACCAAGAAGTACTGATGCCTCACCCAGGCAAAAAGAAATGTCCAACCTGGGGGCGAAGAAGATGATGGTGCAGTGCCTCTCTCTCCAGACTGCCTCATGCGCAAACACAGCAACTGTACATGAAGAAGAACCAAGAATAAGAAGATGGAGGGTCCACCACTGCAGCAGTCTTCACTGATGATGAAGAAGAGGAAAGATCTTCCAGTCTGATGATGAAGGGGATGAAGAAGTGATCAGAACCTCAGCTGCAGCAGCACTCTGTGGGCACAGATGTTCCAAAAATTGAGCCAAGAAAGAGATCTGGGCTATGCAGACCCAGCCGTGTTAGCCCTTCTCCTTGCTTGCACTCGACGTAGGAGACCCAAGATTTGAAGAAAAATCAGGACCTGGGCATGGGTATGCAGGTATGACTGCCTGCTAGCAGTGTGTCCAATAATTAGGCCTGGATGCCATTCACAGCCCAAACCGGAGCTCAGTGAAGTTCCACGGCCTCACATACAAAATGGCCGCCAGCCGCGTGTGTGATGCACAGCCTACGGCACAAAACGGAATGCTGTGATTCCATTTCAGGGAAAAAATTGCAGATTTCGTTACCGCCGGGCCCAGGCATCATCCCCCACTCATCGCCACTATTGGGGGTTTGTCCTGACCCCCATCAATAGCCGTAAGCCCCCAGTACTCAAAAACTCACACCACACACGTCCTTCGGTCTCGGGCTTCCCGGTTGCACTAACGCGGCCGGGAACGTCCCCTTTATTTATGCTGCACGCGGCGGCGTGCAACGTCACGCTTCTGCGTGCGCGTCCCTTCAAGGGGCAGCGCCACAGTGCTCAGCATGCAGTGCACATTCATGCCGCAGAAGGTTTATCAGATTGTCATATGCACCGTCCTCTTCATGTGTGCATACCAGGACCTTCCAGGATCAACAGGAGCTACAAAGAAACACAGCTTGTCCCATGGCTAGTTAGCCATGCCCTCCTGCCATTATACAGTTAATGCAAATCAAACAGCAGAGATTTAACACTCGCAATTATTTTCAGCAAATGAAGACACCACATACCCTTCAACCTACTAGTCCAGTATAAAAAGTTATTTACACAATACACAGCAGAAAACCTGCTAGGTGAGTGAAATAGGCTCATTAACTTTAACTTTTAAAGTACATTGGTCTTCTAGTAGTGCACATTGCTTTACCAGCGACTTGTCCCACAGGAGACCCAATTCTCTACCAACCATAGATACAATAATAGAGTATTTTCACTCCCAGAACAGACACGTGAGAAAATAATTTTTCTGACGGAAAAGAATAGCAATTCAACCCGGCTCCCTTCTGATTCTGAGGTTAGTGACCTTGAGTTCAAAGAATGAATTCAAATTGTGGTTAAGAGAAAATGGCAAAACTTATTATGAATATTGGTAAATATATCTAAACAGAATTTATCTGTTCATTTCTCGAAAAAAAGCATAAAGTCTTGATATCTTCACCTGCAGGAGGGCATGCCGAAGTCCGAAACGCGTAGTGTAAGATAGGGGATGCCACCTTGAGAGTTCTCAACACGATCTTAGCATCCATAATTAGTTCTTATCAAGATGTCTGGATTCACAAAATACTTTGAATACAATGTTGACAGCATTATTGTAATATGATATATGTTTTGAGAGAATAATGTTGATTCACTGAAAGTGGTTACATTATGCACAATTATAAAACACAAATCCTGAGATGTGCAGTACTGTAATGATGAATAATTACTTTATATGACCATTTATTGTATTGTAAACTGAAACAATATATTTGTTTGTATATTTATTTACTCAATATACCTATTTGTTGAAAATATAAAAACGTTCTTTTTTTATAAAAAAAACAAAACCCTATGATTGAAACCATTGATTTCTAACAATTATATTGGAAAACGTGTGACCTTATTTGCCCCCGTTGTATTTCGTGGGACCTTGTATTGCACTAACTCTGGATCTGGTAGCACAGATCTAACAAGGAGCACCTGAGAGTTATTTACCTGACCTGTATAACTTAGCTTTACTATAATTACCTTAAGGAAATTGAGTGCACCTCCACTACCTGCTATTCTGAGAATGGGCCAGAGAAACAGAATTTGCTACGGAGTTGCTCACACGAGCCCCAAACTCCTACTCGACTCCCAATGGCACGCTGCCGAAACCAACTGTCGCACCTGTGCCACTGGCGCACACATTGGCAGCCATCATGGACGATATGGTAATCGCTTATCTTCATAATACTTTTTAAACAATCCCTATTCACATTTTGGTCATTAATTTCCATTTTTACGACATTGGCACTTTCCTATTTAATTCAGCTAACTACATGTACCATAATGCAGCTTGCTTCAGCTATCAATTCCTGGCCATTCACATTCGTCTGTATTGGAACCACAATCCCCAGAAGCCCTAACAATCAGTGCTGCTTCCACAATCTCAGGACCAGAGAGGGAGGAGGCAGATTATCTTCAGGTGTGCTGCTCCAGGTGCTGCCAATTAGCCTGCCTCAGTACAGGGCAGGGCTGTATTTAAGCAACTGCCTGCAGGAGCTCAGTCTCTTGCATCAAGAGTTCTCCCAGCCCCTTTTTGCCTTGTGACTCGAATTTGTATGCTGCTCCTGCTGCTGCATTTTCCTGCTTTGATCCAGTGCTCTTTCGGGGCTGCCTGCCTTGCAACCTACTACACCCTGCTGCCTACAGCCCTAGCCTTCTGGGCTCCCTGCCTCACAGCCCTGGTCCTCTGGGCTCCCTGCCTTGCAGCCTGCAGCCCTCCGCTGCCTACAGCCCTGGTCCTCTAGGCTCCCTGCCTTGCCGCCTGTTACACTCTGCTGCCTTCAGCCCTAGCCTTCTGGGCTCTCTGCCTCACAGCCCTGGTCCTCTGGGCTCCCTTCCTTGCAGCCTGTTACACTCCGCTGCCTACAGCCATAGCCTTCCGGGCTCCCTGCCTTGCAGCCTGCAATCCTCCGCAGCCTATAGCCCGGGTCCTCTGGGCTCCCTGCCTTGCAGCCTGCTACTCTCTTCTGCTTTCAGCCCTGACCCTCTGGTTTCCCTGCCTCGACGCCCTGTTCCTTTCGGTTCGCTCCTTGCTGCCCTATTCCTCTGGGCTCTCTGTTGCTCCTCTGGACTCTCTGCCTTGCAGCCCACTACAGACCTCTGCAATCCGCTACAGTTTTTCTGCACCTTGTGCTATCCGGTACTGCAGCCCTGCTTCCTTGTTTGCAGCCCCCCTATTTCCTGGCTGCTTCTCCCTTGCTCTCTTCCTTGTTTGCAACCCCTTGTTCTTGATCCCTGCCCTCTTCCTTGAGTCCTCTGTCCTCTCCTTTAGTTTACCCATTTATATTGTACTGTTTCTTCCTTCATTCCCTTCTGCTAGATTTCTCTTAGACTTCCTTTTCCCTTGTTAATTCTGTTCTTGTCTCTCTTGTGTCTTATGTTGATGCTTTGTACAGTGCTTGACTGTTGGTTTCCGGCAGGCAACCTCTGCCCCTTCTCTTGTCGCGTTTTCTGTGTTACAGACACCCACAGCTATTGTTCTCAGCCATGAGCAGACAGAGTGGGCCCCTGTAATAGTAATCTGTGCAGAAGGCTGGAGTTTCAAAAGGTCAGTGGAACACTCTTTTCCATTTCTGCATACACCCCAAGAGGGAATCCAGTTTGTTTGTATCTTTGTATTTCCTGCCCCTTTCTGTTCACAACTACAGTTGCCTACTTTTCTTTCTTGTTGAGTTTCCTGCTGTGTGTGTAATTATCTGTCACCTTACATCAGCACAGCCACCCAAACCCTACCTGGGGGCCCTGTGCCGCTCTTGACAGAGTGCCATCCTTGACACCAAACCCCTTCCTACCTCCCCTACGATTATCTTCAGCTCAGCTCTGTACCCGCTCCCCTGCTACCAACACTCCCACGATTTATTCTTTGCTCACAGGCACGGCCAGCCCCCATGTTGGAAACAGCACTACCGGCATTACTGCCTCACCGTGTTAGGACCGTGGCCAGCTCCTGGTTCATCTGGCATAAATGGAGACGAGCACATCCTCACAGCATCCCAAGATGGCAGCGCATTGGTTCCATCGTTAGAACTTTAGGCAGCGCTCTAGCTTTCTCCAAAGATGGCGCCCATTTTTCTGGAACTTCACTATTGAGTTCCATACTTAAGGACCGATCTGTAGTAAAGTGATTGTGTCGTTTCTTGTTTTCCTACCAAAGCCCTGACGCTGGCACCTGTTTTGCCTTCTACGTTTTGTCTCTGGAGCTTTTTCCTTTTCTCCCATTCAGCTTCTTCCTTTGGGAGCATCTCTGTTTCCCTTTCCCCCTTCCTTAAGGCTCTCCCATTCTGGCTTCCCTCTCTGCCTGCGGCTGTTCTACCTGCCTTTCCCTCACGGTTCACCGCCCTCTGATCCCTCCAATCTCTTACAGCTCTCAACGTATCCCTTCCTGCGCAGCTTTTGCCCCTTGCCGGAGTGCTGCTTACCCTGTCCACTGCTGCCTGCATAGCTCTCTGTCCGCCCATTGCTAACCTGTGGCAGCCATTCTCTAGCTGCTGCGACTCTTACCGCCTCCTTACGTTCATGGCCCCCGCCGCTTGTCGGATTGCTGCTCCCTCCGTCCAAGACTGCCAGCGCAGCTCTGTCCGCCCTCTGCTTACCTGTGACATCTCTCAGTGCTCTGCTACATCTTTGGCCTTGCTTCCTGGCTGCTACAACCTGATTTTCCATGGATCGCCTTCCTGAAGACCCATCCATCGTCACCTTTAGGTTTTTCCCCTTCACAGGTTTTTTTTCATTGGGATCGGTACTACGACATCTATTCATCCTTCCTGCAGACTTTCCCTCCTGGAGACACAGGTCAGTCCTTCCACCTCACCAGGTGGTCTTAATACACCGCTATCGACTACCGCTCAACGAGCACAGGTACTTCACCTCCCTGGATCCTGCTATTCCCCTTCTATGAGCCGCGGGCTCCCGCCTCGCCCCCCCACCAACGCTAATACTGCTTGCTCGCTAAATTGCTCCTCGCATCTATTGACTATTGTAACAAATGATGACTATCATAATTCAAGTGTTGCACCATGTACTTCTGAATATGCTGCACCTAATGTATTTGTCGATATTGCCATCCCTAAAGTATCTGCTGATGCCCCCCACATTCCCACTGCTAACTCATTTACTTTTGGATATGCTGTGCCCAATGTATTGGATGATATCCTCCACAACTCCACGGTTAATCATTGTACCGCTGAACATGCCGTGCCCCAATGTATTTGCTGATCTTGCCATGCCCAATGTATCTGCTGATGCCCCCCACAATCCCACTGCTAACTCATTTACTTTTGGATACGCTGTGCCCAATGTATTGATTAATATCCTCCACATCTCTATGGTCAATGTTTTTAGCGCTGAACATGCCGCGCCTAATGTATTTGCTGATCCTGTCATGCCCAATGTATCTGCTGATGCCCCCCACAATCCCACTGCTGATTTATTTACATTCAAATACACTGTTCCACAATATAGCCCGAACACTTTACACACACCACTACACCTGTTCTGCCCGCCTTCTCTCTCACCAAAATGGCCTCCATAACCCTGCTCAGACCTGTTAACCCCACAGCCACTACACTTCCTCCTGCACCGTTTCCATGGCTACCCGCCCTTACTTGGATTGGTGCCCCAACACAACACAACAGCCAAAGAATCTCCTCCAGACAGTCCGCCTAACCCATCAAAGCTCCCAAACTCGGACCCTACTGCCCCACAGTTCAACACCCTTTACATTTAGCACACTGTCCAGGTCCAGCTAGACTACACAGGTTACGCACCAGACTTCAGAGCCCCCATTCCCTGCCAGAGACCAAACTCTCATCTACCCTCATCACCCGACAGGAACTCCTAGCACTGTGGCTGGGCCCAGCCCCTTTACACAGAACTTGTTCCAGATTTCCGAGCCCCCCCCACATCCCAGAAGCAAAACACAACTGCCCCATGAACACCAAAGCCCCATGCCCTGCACCTCTCCCCCTGCACAATTACCACCCCTCCCCGCTGCCCCATTACACCCTTGACGCCTACCACTTCTCCCCCTAACACCTTTGCTTGTGCACTGGTCAATGCTTGCTCCATCTGCGCTCACACATCCGATATCCATGACCTCTTACTAGCTAACAACCTGGACCTACTAGACTTATCAAAAACCTGTCTACATGGAGCAGTAGGACACCTCCTCTCACTCCCTGTACCCACCGGATACTCCATCCTACGAGTTGACTGACAAGAAGGAGTTGCAATCATACACAAATCGACCCTCCCCATCAGAGCCTCTGCCCTACATTGTCTCCCAGGCTATGAACTCCTACTGGCCAAGCTTGAATCTTCCTCCCAAACCACCATCAACATACTACTTCTCTACCGCCAACCTTCCCACACTGGCGCTACAGATACCAACATCCCTCTCCTCATTACCCCTCTCCTCAAGCCCAATATTACATTCATACTCTTAGGAGATTTCAACCTAGGTTACAAAGACCCCGCTGATTACAAGGTCTCCGCTCTCAAAGCTACCCTCGAAGAGATGAACTTCACCCAACTGGTCCTCTCACCCACCCACGAAAAAGGAACAATCCTCGACAGGATACTCCCCTGCAACACTCCCCTCCAAGTTACTTCCATTGACCCCCTTTCCTGATCAGATCATTCACTGATCTGCTTCACAATCACTACCTCCACCAGAACCGCACCCACAATCGGGGATCCCCCCCATATCACTGTCAGACACACCCATAATCTCACGGTCGAGCAACTGGCCCCCTCCATCCTGACCTCTCTCAAACCAGCTCCCGACAATGCCATCCCCGAAGTCATCCTAGCGGCGTACACCGCCGCATTGCTCACCGCATTTGACAAACACACTCCCGTCAAACCTACCGCCCGCAAAAAAAAACTGAACTGGTATACCGTTGATCTAGCCTCCTTTCGCAAAAAGAACATCTCTGGAGAAAAAGCCCTACCACTATGTTATGTTATGTTATTTGGCATTTATTTAGCGCTCTATATATCAATAGTATGACCTCAACGCGCTAGAATGTTGAATGCCCTCGGGGACCGCAGTCCAGATCAGTGGAGACAGTAAGGTGTCATAGGGTGCTTGCGTGCCCCAGTTATGTGTGCAGCTGATGCGATTGCTAGATGGTAGCTGCATCCTAGCGTTAGGTGTGGTGGTATTTTGTTATCAGTTGAATGTGTGCAGTCTGGAGGAAGGATACCAAGATTGGGTTCTGGCTGTATTAGGCCTGTGTAGTACGCTTATGTGTGCAACCATTTCGATTTTCATGGGGTATAGCTGAGTTTTATCAGAATGTTGGGTGTTTGTAAAGTATTGTTCAAATGTGAGCAGCTAGGCCGAGTTGATCGAGGGGTGTAGCTGCACTCCAATTGAGTGCTGGTGTAGAGTAGAGAGTGAGTATAGTGATAGGAGAGATCAGTGTCTGAGTGGAGGTTTTGATTGAACACGCCCACTTTCCGGATTCCAATTGGGCGTTTGCGAGTGCAGCATTTAGAGTAAGCTTATTCGTGACTAAATGGGCATATTCAGTCTTGTCTTTGCTGGGGATCTCTTGAGCATTTGGTTTTCAGGGTCTCAGAGCCTTAGATGGTCTTAGTTGGAATTGTGGAAAGAGCCAGGCTTTTAGAGCCTTGCAGAAGGCCATGTAGTGATGGGTGTGTCAAATATGAGGGGGGAGTGAGTTTCACAGAGTTGGTGCCAAGCTTGAGAAGGCGGATCCTCCGATCCTGACAGAGTTAGAGGTTGGGATAACTAGAAAGAGGGCAGAGCTTTATCTTAGGGTGCGAGATGGGAGGTAGGCTATTATATTCTCTTGTAGGTACGTTGGGCCGGTCTTGTGGCCTGCTCGGTGGGTAATGCATAGGGTCTTGAAGGTGGCCTTTTGTCCAACTGGGAGCCAGTGGAGGGTTCGGAGAGTGGGTGAGATGTAGTCTCTGTGACCCAGGACGAGGAGGAGTTTGGCGGTAGCGTTTTGGGCTCTTTGGAGTTTGTTGAGTTCTTATTGTAAATCTTCCTGCCTCTACTCTCTGCCCTTTACAACTAATCCAGAACAGAACTGTGAGACTTGTCCTTGGTCTCAAGCCCTGGGATCGTATCTCTCCAGCTCTGAAATCCCTTCATTGGCTCCCAGTGGATGTAAGGATTAAATTCAAAACCCTCTGCATTGTCCACAAGGCTTTCCGGGGCCTTGGTCCAAAATACCTTCAACTATCCCTCTGTAAATACCTCCCCTCTAGAGCTCTTCGCTCCTCTACCTCTAACTCCCTCAGGGTCAGTCGTTTTTCAAAGAAACAAGCTGCAGGTAGATGCCTCTGTCATTCGGTTGGGGCCTCCCTTTTAAACAGCCTCCCTGCCACTATTAAACTTGAGGAGAACCATCTCCGGTTCCGGGAGCACCTCAATACCTTCCTCTTTGCTTCTGCCTTCGCCCCTCCTCTCCCCTGCTGATCTGTTTTTCTCTCGGTACCATGCAGCTGGCCACCCTCTGTTCTCCGGGCCCAGGTACCTGCTCACACTGCCATCCCCCTGCACTGCCTCCGGGCCACCCATTGCAATGGGGTCTGTATCTGTACCCATACAGTCCCCCACACCCATTATTTTCTTTCTGCACTTATTCAGACATACCCTGTCTGCTGCCTTAAACACAGCACTTGCTGGCTACACTACCACCATTTACTGCCTTTATTATTTATTTATTTTATTTATTGATTATTATTTATCTGTTTCTCCTCTGCTCCGCACTTTCCACTTCTCCCCCTTCCATGCACTTTTCCCCTTTCCCTTTCCATGCACTCGCACATTCTCAATGTCACTGGGCCTAGTGATATTGTTGTTTTGTTCTCTGAAACACCTGCCTTTTTTAGGAGCGGTTTGACATGCTCTATTTTAAAGGCTTCAAGGAAGATGCCAGCGGTGAGGGGGTCGTTGAGTATGGCTCTTGCATGTTCACCTGTACAGGTAGAGGAGAATATTTATTTCAGAACAGAGGCAGGGCAGGGGTTGAGGGGTGTCCCGGAGGGTCTGCTGGCTGATAGTAGGTTGAGGAACTCTTCTCTGGAGATGGGTTTAACAAGAGCCGAAGGTTGGTAAGGTGGGCGTCCGGGCAATGGGATCAGGAGGGGCAGGGAGGGGGGTGAGCGAGGACAGTTTGGTGTTAAGGGTTGCCATCCTGTCAAGTGCGGTGTTGTAGAAATGTAGCAAGAGGGAGTCGCAAAGTGGTTGTGTGGGACTGGATTGGGCAGAGGTGCAAGTAGGTTACATGAATTCGGAGATGATTTGGTGGAGTGCTTTGCTGCTGCTGCCACAGTTTAGAATTTGTTTGTTGTAATGGGCTTTTTAGGCCTTTCTGATCTTGGATTTGTAATTACGGTGGTGGAGGGCGAACATGGATCTGCTGAGATGGGATTTGGGTGCTCGCCATTTGTGTTCAAGAGTTATTTTGCATTTTGAAGGTCCTCAGGTGGGGCGTGAACCATTTGGGGGATGGTCCATTGTGTGCGGTTGTCGGGCGCGAAGGTGTGAGAGGAATTAGTGATTCTATAAGCCAAGAGTTGAAGGACTCTATGGTTAAGGGTATGCCACAAGACACTGTTTAAGGGGGACGAAGTAGCAGGGCTTCAGCTAGGTCGGGAAGTATCTTGACTTTGTTCCAGCATTTGTGATCAAAGGTGGGGGCGGGGGAGCTGTAGGGGAGGGGCTGGTGTGTAGATAGAGAAAGGGATGGCAAAGTGGTCTGTCCAGATAAGTGGTTTGGGACTGGATAAAGAGACCAGATCATAGGAGCTGAAAATCGCATCAAGGGCGTGCCCACCTGAGTGGGTTAGACCAGTGGTATGTTGGCAGAGGTCGAGTGCATCAAGACTGTCGACCAGAGGCTGGGTCATGGGGTTGTTGGCATATCAAACCAGATATTGAAATCCCCCAGGAGCGTAATAGATGTGTGATTATTCTGAATGGTAGTTATTGAGTCACAGAGGTTGGTGGCGAAATGTCTGTCGTAACCCGGGGGTCTGTAGAGGAGTAGAAAGCTGTGGATGAAAGTCGATGATAGGGAGAGTTTTACCAGAAGGGATTTGCAGGAAGCGTTACATGCCTGGGGTTTGCCGAGTGTGACAGAGAAGCAGGGTTTGTGGAAGATTGCAACTCTGCTACCTCTGGAGGGTCTATTGTGGGCAATAAGCGAGTAGCCAGTGGGGGAAGGCCTTGTGTGCGACTGGCTCAAAATCGTCAGTTAGCCAGGTTTCCGTGATGAAAATGAGGTTGGGATTGTCAGAGAATAGTAAGGGGTCGAAGATGCTGTGTCTGTTTCTGTGCTACGGATCGGGCGTTAAAAGGATGCATGTGACTTTGTGAGGGCAGGTGATTTTTGTGACGCTTATCGCAGGGCCTGTTCGGGGAACATGGGTGCCTGATGAGGTGGGGGATGTGGTAGGATCATTCTGGGTGGTTGACACTGGTTGAGGGGAGGTAGAAGGGGGGCTGGAAGCCTGTGCACTGTGACTGCACAGGGGGTTTGGGTGTACTAGGTGAGAAATCCAGACGACAGCCACAGTGGAGGCTGGGAGAGGGGGTGGGGAGGGTCTGGATGTAGGCGGGGGGGAAAGGTAGGGAGGTTGGATTGATGGAGGGTCAAGGGAGAGGGACAGTCTCTCTGTCAGCGTTTCGTGGGTTTTGGTGCCATGGGAGTCTGAGAGTGGGTAGGAGGGTCAGAGGGGAAAGGGAGGAGGCTACTGTTCTAGAGAGGGCGAGACAAGCTACCTTCAAAGAAGGGAAAGGGTAAGAAGCGGGGTCTATGGGCGGGGTTCGAGAAGGGGCTGAAGGGGATTGAGAGGGTGGCATGGGAGGCAGGTTGAGAGGGTGGCGAGTTTCTCAGAGGGCAGAGGATTGCGTGTTAGTGGAGGGATACTTGTGATGTTTGGAGCGCCAGAGAGCTCCTCTGGCTTGTGAGTTTGATATTGCATGGGGTGTATGGACTGGGAGTGGGGGATTGTTCTCATTAGATGCAAGCGGAAAGATGGGTGGTGGAGTGTTTGGGTGGGTTGAGGGGGATTCCAGATGTTTGGAGCGCAAGCGAACTCCTCTGGCTTATGAGTTTGATAATGCACTGGAGTATGGACGGGTTGTCTGGGGTCGTTCTCACTAGATGCTTGAGGGAAGGTGGATGTCAATGTGTTTTGGTGGGTTGAGGAGAGGGGGATGAGTGAGGAGACTGGAGCACGCCAGGGTGCTCCACTGACCTTTGCAATGGAGGTGGAATGATGGTAGGGCGGTGGGCAGGCGGCATCCAGGCGAATCATTGTTCGGGGCAGAGATTGTGGGTTGCATCCAGATGGGGGATACGCTGGGGTTTCATGAAGGTGGGTGCTAGGGTGCATGTTATGCGCCAGGCCGGTGTGGGTTATGGGCATTGGGTAAGGTGCAGGAAGGCCGGGATTGAGAAGGGGTCTGAGAGGTGTTCTTTGGTGATGTGGGGTCTCCATCCCAGGGGTAGGTTAAGGGCAGCACCAGGAGATTGAAGTGTTTGTAAGAGTAGATGTTGTGACCTAAGATGTAACGGCCGAATCTAGATTCTGGACAGGATGACAATGGGATAGGGTCAGAGAGGTGGTAACACGGAATGCGCCCCCCCCTTGGTGAAATAGCAGCATCTAGATCTGGGACACCTAAGTATGTTATGCAGGCTAATAATTCACTGTACTATCACAGTGTGGCACTTTTTAGGTTATGAGTCAATGCAGTGCTAACAATTTGTAAGTGTGTGACGCAGGCTAATAATTCACAGTACTATCACAGTGTGGCAATATCTAGGTGCGAGTCAAAGCAAAGCTAACAATTTCTAGGTGAGAGTCAATTCAATGTGTGGTGGAGGCTAATGGTCCCACAGTATTATCACAGTGTGGCACTTTCTAGGTGCGAGTTAGTGCAATACTAACAATTTCTAGGTGATAGTCAATTCAATCCTAACAATTTGAGTATGTGACGCAGGCTAATAACTCACGGTACTATAACATTGTGGCACTTTCTAGGTTATGAGTCAATGCAGTGCTAACAATTTCTAAGAGTGTAGTGCAGGTTAATAATTCACAGTACTATCACAGTGGGGCTCTTCCTAGGTGCGAGTTAATGCAATATTAGCAATTACTAAGTGTGCAACGCAGGCTAATAATTCACATTACTATCGCAGTGTGACACTATCTAGGTGCGAGTCAAAGCAATGCTAACAATTCTTAATTGTGTGGTGCAGGCTAATGGTTTCACAGTATTATCATAGTGTGGAACTTTCTAGGTGTGATTCAGTGCAATACTAACAATTACCAAGAGTGTGACGCAGGCTAATAATTCTCAGTACTATCACAGTGTGGCACTTTCTAGGTGCAAGTCAAAGCAATGCTAACAATTTCTAAGTGTGTGGTGCAGGCTAATGGTTTCACAGTATTATCCCAGTGTGGCACCTTCTAGGTGTGAGTCAATGCAATGCTAACAATTTCTATGTGCGAGTCAATGCAAAACTAAGTTCTCAATGGTGCGACGAAGGCTAATAATTCACAGTACTATCTCAGTGTGGCACTTTCTAGGAGCGAGTTAAAGCAATACTATCAACAAAGCTGCCTTCCAGCATTCAGCTGACACTTATAAAACAGCCATCATTGCCACCAAAACTAACATTTACAACACCAGAATCATTGAAGCAAGCTTTAACGTGAAAGAGCTCTTCAAAATCCTTAGAGAGCTCGAAACCCCACCCCCAGCTGACAACTTTCCGAAAAACAAAGCATGGCTTATCCAATCAGCCCTTGACACCAAAACACTGAAGCTAAGGGATCAAGCCATTCTCAAAAAGTCTCATCTACCACCTGTACCGCTCACCCCCTGGGTAAGCACCACCTTGACCGCTACCAATCCTCCACAGTTCCAGTTCTCTGTCGTCAACCCCTCTGAAGTCCTCACCATAATCCAGCATCTGAAAGCCTCTCACTGTGCCGGAGACACCTGCCCAGCTCACATTGTCAAAATGTGTGCAGAACCATTGGCCCCAGCCATAGCCAGCTTTATTAACGCATCAGTTAAATCCAACTCAATTCCTAATGCCATTAAAGAAGCTTGGGTCACGCCTCTACTGAAGAAACCCAGCTTAGATCCCACCATCCCCACCAACTATTGTCCGATCACCACAGTACCATTTCTTCTCAAAATCCTGGACCGCACTGCATACTCGCAACTTCAAGTCTACCTTGAAAGCCACACCCTAGTAGGAACCAGTCAATCAGGCTTCAGGTCCAGACACAGCACATAACCACATCAGAGATAATGGGGAGCTTGCAATCCTCCTCCTACCTGACCTCTCTGCTGCCTTTGATTTGGTGGATCACGAAATCCTCTGCAAACACCTCACCACAATGTTCAACCTCGCTCCGGAAGCTACCTTGTGGAGCCAGTCCTTTCTATTTGGCCGAACCACTAGGGTCTTTGCTGGCTCCGAAGCAGCTGACACCATCCCTTTCTCCCACAGCGTCCCACAAGGCTCCTACCTCCCCCCCACCCTTTACAACATGTACACCAAGCCCCTCTTCGATCACTTGGACAGCCTCAACATACTGTACACCAACTTCGCTGATGATACGCAAGTTCTCCTCAAAATCACTGGTAACTACGAGCTAGACTCCACCATCATTAACCATGTCTTAAGCATCATCTGGGCTTGGAAGGCCACCCATCATCTCTGTCTGAATGATGAAAAAATGGAGTGCCTTATCGTGGGCTCCCCACACCACCTCAAACACCTCAGTCCTGCCTTCACCTCCTTCCGCATCGACGGAAACACTATCCCTGACTCCGCCCATGTCAAAACGCTAGGCGTTTACCTTGACACAGAACTAAACATGCAGAAACATATCAAAGCAATCACCTCCTCAGCGGCTTATTCCACCAAACTTATCAACCTCTCCAGAAAATTCCTTACCCTGAACAACTGCCTCACCCTAGCCTCTGCCATCATAGGTAGCAAACTGGATCACTGCAACGCCATCCTAGCAGGCACTTCAGCCAAAAACATCAATAAACTCCAATTGCTACAAAACAATGCACTCAGAGCAATCTGGGGCCTGAAACACTTTGATCACATCCCACAAATCCGACGGGAGGCACACCGTCTCCCCATCAAAACACTCATCAAATATTAACTCCTTACCATCACCTACTGTTGCCAACACAACACCACCTCCGCCTACCTCATAAATCACATCACCAAGAAACACAACACTCGCAACCTCCACTCCTCCTCCTCTACATTGACCTTGTTCACAGCCAGATTCACCAGAAAGAGAGCTGGGGGCTCCTGTTTTACTACCATCGCTCCCGCTTTCTGGAAAGCACTTCCACAGCATATCCAAGATGAATCTGCTTACTCGCTCTTCCATAAAAAAGTAAAAACAACTCTGTTTAACAAATGTGTGTAACCTTACCAGACCTGTAACTGCCTATCCAACATGAACCTGCTGAAAGAATGTAATTATTACGCTGTCTACAACTGTGTAATCCATTCTGTACTGTTCTCTTAGCGCCATGATACTGCCGGGTCTGGGTGCTATTTATAAATACAATAAATAAATAATATAAAGAGTGTAGACAAAAGGTGAGGGCAGCAGCAACAGGGTCAAGTGGAGTGCTGTAGTGGGCCAGAGGACGCAGTGCACCACGATGATACACAGGCAACTTAGATGGGATGACTTCTATTCCTACAATGGTGACAGTCTGGCCAGACACTGGGGCATCCGGGAACTCCCACATCCTCAGTGTGCTGAAGGTGGCTCCTGTGTCCACAGCATCCTGGCACACTTGTTTCCTACCTGTGCTGTCACATAGATGTTAGGGCGAGGAGTTGGGGTGCCAGGGGTACATCAACTGCGTCCAGTCCCTGTCAATCTTGAGGGAACTGCAAGGGACCCTGGCCTGGCTGTTGGGCCCAGGGTAGCAAGGCGGTGCCAGAAAAGGCACACTGGCTGTTTTTACTATTGGCTACGAGATGAAAGGCATTGGTCTGGGATCCAGCTGGGGTTGTCCAGGCTGGAGTTCAGGGCCAGAACGCGCATTGTGATCTGTGGGGCTAGGCTGATGGGGAGGTGAAAGGGACCCGGTGGTCATAGTTGGGGGGGATGTGATTTGCTCTAAGCAGACCGGGCGGAGGCCTTGTTCTGCTGAATCTGCTGAGGACAGTTGTGCTTCCAGTGGCCCCATTCATTACAATATGCGCACTGGTCCTGATGCACGCACTGACCTGTTCAGCTGTGAGACCCGCAAAGAAACCTGAGACCTGACTGAAGGAGGCCTGGCGACCAACTTCTGCTGCTGTCCTGGAGGAGCCCTGTCTTGCTCGTGATCTTTACCAATCCTTGGAGTGAAGGGACCATCCATTCCTGATATCTGCTCGGTGCCCTGCCAAAGGAAGCCTTCGGAAGTGCCCTGGAACCGTCATGTGGCTGGCCAGCTTCGAATTTGGGCTACTGTGCTGCCAGCGTCACTGTTCCGAGTTTCGACCTAAAACTTGGGGGATCCTCAGCTGGCCCTACGAGACTAACCTCTGCAGAATTTCAGCATCCTAGCACTGAGGGGATCAGAGATAGGAGGGAAAGTCTGACCATGGCTGATGAGTCCTTTTGCGTCGCCGTGCTGCGGTGACCACCATCCGAAACTTACCTGACCCGAGTCCAGTGCTGAGAGGGGACCTGCATTGGGTTTTGCTGCATTCTTCAATCGAAAGTCCTTGCAACAGTGAAAGACACTAACCAGTGATCAGTTCGTACCTGCAACCCCTGCGAATCGAGGACTGTGACTTACGGCGGGAAAAGCAACCACAGACCCTCTTCCTTTGTCCTGCCAAGTCTGGGGAAGAATCATAGTATGGGGTAAGTTACAGAGCGAGCTTCTAACCTACCGCTATACTCCCATTATAATTCAATTGGCTTATAATAAACCTTAATTCTATCAATATTGGCTTTGCCATTGCTTGCGCAAGACCTTTGAACGTTGGGGCTGCTTTTGGTAGTTAGTTTTACTTGTACCCTAACCATAAAAACCCTTCACTGGACCCCAGAGACCCTACCTGCATTTATTCCTGCTTCATAACTACTGTGGAACTTTTATCTAAATTATTGGACAAAAGGCCTCAGACAATTTAGGGCTGGACTATTTTAGTTAGGGATCATCTCTGTGGACCTTAAGTGCATAATACCAACAGAACCTTTCATTTACAGGAGTTTCTGACATGTATTATGCCCTATAATAAGTGAATGTATATATGTATATATGTTTATTGGTCTTGTGTGATAATCCTACCTGCTAGTAGTCATTTGTCATAGTGTGTTTTGGCCATAAGTAAATAACTGTAGGGGGCGTGGCTACAGGACCATGGGCTAGGTCGCATATCTAGAGCTCCCGAGATCCGACAAAAATCCAAAAAAACATAGGATAAATAAGTAGGCTGCTTTAAGTTATTGGAGCCACGGACGTGTGAATATGCAGGGCGAGCAACGTGAGAAACTAGGAAGAAAATAAAGCTTTACAGCAGTACAGCGGATCCAAGGACCGAAAAGTGAAAATGGCACCATCTCACAGATAGAACAAAGACTCGTAGTTGCAGGAATCCCCAGTGAGCGTGAGCACAGCGCAGTACGGGCTGGTGGGCAGACGAGGCATGTGTTTGTGCAGGCGGAATGAATGCAGCCCGCGACGTGGTAGCAGTCACAATGATGGTCCCAAAACAGCGGAACGAGTGAAACAGGTGCGGATACAGTGTATCATAAGAAAGCATACACTGTAAGGCGGATCGGAGCGAAGAGGGGAGTGTGTAGGCGAGCGGAAGGAAGTGCTGCAGAACAACAGCTGATACCAGACGAGGCGGTGAAGTATGACAATACACCCAAGGAAAGTCTATGGAGGAACCAGGAGATAATACATCCACGGTCAGACGCCGCACACATAACGAATTCCAAGATGGCGCCCGCCAATTAACCGGACAAAGGCTCTTAAAAAGGGCAGTATAACGTACCTTGGACCCCAAACCGGCCCAGACCAAGACTCGAGGGCACACATTACAAGTGGGGTTAGAGCCACTTGCAACAGATATTCTGTTGGGGGTGGATGCACAAGCGATTAAAAGTGACATTACATGCGCCATGTATGGAGGCACTGCGAGTGCAGTACCACGTTGGAAGCCAGTAAGATGGGTAGAAGCACGTTAACCAGCCCGAACTAAGAGCATAGCCAGGCACAGTCTTGGATTGGTTGCCTGTGCGTGGCTCAGAGCGAGACCCAACATGTGAAGGAAGTCCACAAAAAGCAGGAACTGGTTGCAGAGCCATTCACAGAGACAAGTGCCCACTGAGGGGGCCAATCCCACACATCTGAACAACTATAGACTATAGCGGCCTGAAACTGAGGGCAAGCAGTGAAATTGTATCAAAATGCCCAGGGATAGCCTATGGTGAACAGGAGTGGAGGCTGCAGGACGGGGCGACAAGGCTGGTTGCCAGTACCAAGGTGGGGCCAGCAGGAGATGTGAGAGAGCCAATCATTAAAGTGTGGATGCACTACAGGGAGATCTCCAAGACAACAGGAGTAGAAACAACACAACCCTGGGGTAGCGAAGGCTGGATTGCAGAGAGCCATGGGCGCTCCTGGTGTGAGGGCAGTCATCCAGCACTAGGACTGACACTGCATGAGAGCCTTGCAACTTGGTGCAGGAGGCCAGCCAGACTAGCGACGTAAAGAGCAATGGCGCTTAAGAGTGGCAAAGGCAAAGGTAAACAGCCGACAATGCATATCTTCGCCAAACCACCGCAGTCCCCAACGATGTCCGCACAGGCTAAAGGTAACACACAAGATACTGCTGCCTTGCCGTGGGATGACCACTTGATCCTCGACGCCATAACAGAGTTGAAATCCTCATGGGGGAGTACGATAGCGGATCTGAAAGTGGCGCTGGAAACCAAGATCGATGCGGTGGGCGTGGACGTCAACCTTCTGAGACAGGACGTGAGAGCGCTGGCCAAACGCACAAGTACCTTAGAAAGCGCTGTGAAAACCAACACGGAAACCAGCACTGTCAAAACGAAAGAGACTATGTTGATCCAGGAAATAGGGGCTATCCAACTCTACCAAGGGTTTGCAGTGGAACGGGCACACAGGGCCCAGGTGAGGAAGCCACAGCCTGGGGCCCCGCCTCACGCTGTTATAGCCAAGATTTTGAATTACCGGGATAGAGAAAAGATCCTAGAATACTTTGTTAAAAGCGGAACGATAAACCGAGCATTGGCGAAGGTCACGGTATACCCGGATTACACAATGCTGTTACAAAGACAGCGCTTCAGCTACGTGGCAGTAAAGAGACGATTGAGAGCGGCGGGCCTCAAATACATGCTTCTGTATCCTGCGAAGCTTAAAGTTTTTCATAAGGGCAAGGCACACTTCTTCGAAATGCCAGAGGATGCGACGAGTTGGCTGGACGCCCACGGCTGCCCAGAGGAAGCGGACCGACGGGAGCAGAGCGGACAGGATAAGTGAACCGATGCACTATTGCAGATTGCTAGATTAAGGGTTAATGCAGCGGTGCTAATGTAGACAATTGGGCACACTCATTATGTGGAGTTTTTGGACTGGAATATAGATATTTGCAATGACAGACATGTGCAGAGAGTGCATTCTGAAACCTAATCAGGAGGCAAAGCAGGATCAAGATCTACCCCCAGTAGTTAGAGTAGTTGAATCGCCATTAGGGTGATATCCCCCGCTGTGTCCCGTGTATCAGTTTTACCGGGAAGGGCCTAGATGCGGGGTAACTTGAGATCCAGGGATGGAGCTGGGCATCAGTTTGAGGTGTGGAATGTTGGGTGGGAGTTAGTAGTTGGGGAGTTTGGGTTGGGAAGGGGGTGGGTTGCGGGTGGGGGGAGTTTGCAGTGGAATTTGTTAGGGAATGAGCTTACAACCACGTGCTACTGCGTGTTGGTCGGAAGACAAGGGAAGACAGAGGCGGGATGGGATATGGATGAGGGATGGGAGACCTTAAGATAGCAACCTGGAATGTCAGGGGACTCAATAGCTATTTGAATAGAAACAAGATCATGATGTACCTGAGGAGGCAAAAAATAGACATAGCCTTGCTACAGGGAACCCATCTCACAAAAGAAAAACAAGAGATGATACATAGAAAATGGAAAGGGACCACTATTGGAGCAACGTATTCGGCAAATGCCAGGGGGGGAATCACTTGGATCGCGCCTCATGTCCCCTTCCAGTTATTGCAGCCCACAGTGGAGTCTGACAGGAGAATGGTGGCAATACGGGGTATGTTGGAAAACGGGGAGGTGTGTATTATCAACACATATGCCCCGAACCAGGATGCAGTGGCCTACTTTAAAGCCCTGTACGATAAAGTCAACTTGTACCTGGAGGGCACGGTCATATGGGGTGGGGACTTTAATTGCACGCTGGATCCCAGGGTGGACAGATCAGATAAAAAACTAGACCAGCCTACCCCTGCAGCCAAAACTCTGAAGACCCTGCTAAGCGAATTCCAGCTGGAAGATGTATGGAGACTGCACCACCCACATGACAGACACTATTCACACTACTCAGCCCCACCAAATCTGAACACACGATTAGATTATATGTTCGCCAACCGGGAACTCACTGGTGAGACAGTGTGATCGGAATAAAAAGCAAGGGTCCTATCGGACCACTCATCCTTGATCTTAGCGTGGCAATATCAGCCCCCAGAGCCAAGATCCCGAAGCACCGAAAGATACAGAGTTTAGGGAGGACCTGAGAGAGGAAATAATAGAATACTTCAAAAATTACACAGGTAGTGTAGCATCGGAAAGCACTCTGTGGGAGGCATTTAAGCTAGTGGTGAGGGGTGCAGCAATATCAAAATCCAAAGGGCTCCAAGGGGACATAATAAACGAGTTGCAATAAACAGAAAGAAAACTAGAAGCAATTATGGATAAAGGGGACACCTCACAGGAAGATGCCGAAGCCATGAGCCAATTACAACAAGAAAGTGAAGGACATTGGGAGAGACTATGGGCCTCATTACGAGTATAGAGGTAATGAAAAAAGGAAGGCGGAATGGCATTACCGGCATCGTTAACGGGTCCGGGCCATTATGACCCAACAACCCGCCAATACTGCCACCGCCCATACCGTGCCCCTTCTTACCGGCATGCGCAAGTACATGCGCCCCTTCACAGTGCCAATACTGGGATGCCGCTAACGGGGACATCACAAGTTTACGCGGGCATGCACTTACCGGCATCCCGAAGGCAGTAAGTAGGGCCTGCACAACAATCACCACAGGTGGAGCCAATGGAGCCTGTCCCAGTACAAAAGGATTACACCCACACACCACACCCCTTCCTACACCAAAATGATCCCACTAGCTGTTGCAATCATGGGGCTGGAGGACATGCCTGTACTGCTACAACTACAGCAACAACAACTACAGCCACAACAACGGGCAGCACAGAGGAGACGCAGGAGGAGAAGGAGGGTGAGACAGGCCAAGCAAGTTCCACCAGTGCAGCGAGTGGTACCACGTAGGCAGCGCCAATCCCTCGCATCAGACCCAGTCCATTCAATCTAACCCCTGAGCAGATCCAAACCCTGTACCGGTTGGACCGGGACACCATCACTGCCATAGTGGACATGATACACGACGATATCATCAGCCTGATAGAAATCCGCACTGCCAACCCCCCTCTACTAAAGGTGGTGTCTGTGCTCCACTTCCTGGGCACAGGCACCTACCAACACACAGTGGGACAGCTGCATGGCATGTTACAACCACTCTTGTCCCGCATGCTGGCCCAAGTGCTTTATGCCCTCCTGAAGCATGCAAGCATCCACATTTACCTACCACGGACTGGCCAGGAGCTCGCTGACACCAAAGTAGGCTTCCATGCACTGGCAGGCATGCCCAATTGCGTCGGTGCCCTTGACTGCACCTATGTTGAATTGGTGGACCCTCATGCCAATGAGGTGGTGTACCGCAATCTCAAGCAATACCACTCCATCAATGTGCAGATGGTATGTGACTCCAGCAAGATCATCACACATTGTTGTTCCCGATATCCCAGATCTACACATGATGCCCTGGTGCTGTGAAACTCCACGCTACCCCGTTACATGGAGCGACATGCTGGACGACGTGCCTGGCTGCTCGGTAAATTGCCTGACTGGGCCATGGCAGTGCATCAGGATAGTGAGGTGGGGGGATGCATACTCCACCTGGGAGGGATGGGGGATGCATACTCCACCTGGGAGGGATGGGGGATGCATACTCCACCTGGGGGGGATGGGGGATGCATACTCCACCTGGCAGGGATGGGGGGGTGCATACTCCACCTGGCAGGGATGGGGGGGATGCATACTCCACCTGGGAGGGATGGGGGGATGCATACTCCACCTGGGAGGGATGGGGGATGCATACTCCACGTGGGTGTGATTGGGCGGTGAGTGGACAGTGCACTCATAGCTAAACACTGACCTGAACATCCCAACCTGAACATGACACATCAATGCCATACATAAGACCAATGACGTACATCAATGGGCCTCATTCCGACTATGGAGGTAGTCATGGCGCTATTTGCGCCATGACTATCTCCCATACCGGTACCGACACCGACCTGGTTCAATGGGGACTTACCGGTACATTCCGACCTTAGAGGGACCAGTAAGTTCCCATTGAAAAATCCATTCCCCATGCCCATCTGAGCCCTAGTAGGGCTCAATGGGAATGGGGAAGTAGCTAATAACTGTACCGCAATTTGTAGTACCGTTATTAGCTCCGAAGTCCCTTAATGGGTCTCGTCCATAACGCCTGGTCAGACCAGGCGTTAAGTGAGGGACCCTCTAAGGGCCCTCGGAATAGGGAGCAAAGGGTTTACCAGCACCGGTGTCCTTACCGGTGCTGGTAATCCCTTTGCACCCAACTCGGAATGAGGCCCAATGACAACATGCAAGACGCACAAGCAGGCCATATTGCAGTACACAATGCATCAAATTAATCTGTGTGCATACATACAGGGACATGTGTATGTCAACAGAAAATAGCTGCGGCCATGGCCGTGAATCCTAAAGGTGCCAGCTCAGATTGACTCACACATACCTCTTTCTGTTCCCATGCAGGTGATGGAGGCTATCCCTTGAAGCCGTGGCTACTTACCCCTTTGCGGAACCCGCGTAACAGGCATGAAGAGGAGTACAATCGGGTACATACCCGTAGCCGTGTCGTGATTGAGCAGACCTTTGGCCTGTTGAAGGCACGGTTCCACTGCCTCAGCAGGTCTGGTGGAGCACTCCTTTATGGCCCTGAGAAGGTGGCAAAGATCACCATGGCCTGTCATGCTGCACAACATGTAAATCCGGAAAAATGTACCACTGCCACCTGACATTGACATGCATGCACCGGGTGAGTATGATGATGATGATGATGATGAGGAAGATGATGGAGGAGAAGCAGCACCCATGCCAGTACGTGATGCATAAAGATGGTCGTGCTGTACGCCAGTCACTGATTGACGAGTACTTCTGAACCACAGGGACGTTGATGGTTATGTGTCAGTGCTACGCTGAGCACTGCTACCGTGTGGACATGGACACAGGGTGTGTGGGGAGTTGGGCACTGTGGCTGTCATGATTTGAATGGACACACACAAAATGAACAATGTCCAGGCATTAAATGAAATTGAACACAACGGGTGTATTAAGTACAATTACAAAATAGTGCTTCCTCCCTCCACCACTCACACGCCCTCCCCCCTCCCCCAAAAACACCCAAACACCCCATACCCCCCAATGAACACCCCATACACTCAACACCTCACCCCCCAATGAATACCCCATACCCCCCAAAGAATACCCCATACACCCCAATGAACACCCCATACCCCCCAAACACCCCATACCCCCAATTAACAGCTCCTTAATCCCCTCTACACCACCTACCCCCTCACCCATTGTCTTCCCACACTATTTCTGGAATTTTTTGTGTCCGGGGCAGCATTTCGGTCTGCCTAGCACTGGGCCTCATCCGCACAGGGCTGGAGGGAGCGGAGCTTGCAGGTCTCGACGATGGGGTGGATGTGGATGGGATTTGCACCGCAGGTGCAGGTTGTTGGCGCTGCATGTGTTGGAGCATGCTGGTTAGGACCTGCATGACGGCCCCCAAACTGTCACGGATCATGACTGCACTAGAATTTATTCCACATGGATTGTTCCATCAAGGTCCACGTACTCTTCCGCTTCCACATCCACATCACTGAGTGGGGCTGTGGCTACTGCCTCACCCACTGAACATGTGGCAGCGGACTGGGTGCCATCAGCCTCCCCTTCAGCTGTTGTTGGCAGCTTGGTAGTCGCAGTCTCGTCCGCTGCTGTGGTTTCCTCATGTGCCTGCCTGGCCTGTGCACGTGCCCTGGGTTGCACTGTGGGCCGTGGTGCTGCCCCGGAGGTGGAATGGCCAGTGCCCTGTGGTGTGGCCCTGGATGTAGATGGCCTTAGGGCAGGGTCCTGACTTTCACCTTCTGCATCAGTGCCTGTGGGGGAAGAAGAGATGCAGGGCATCAGTGATGGTTTTACATGTAAGATGCATGAGTTGGTGCTGCATAGTATATCATTTCTCATGCATTGCAATCTTATAGGTGTGTCACACAGGGTAGTTTCAAAGGGGGGGGCATACTGGCATGAGCCGTGTCGTCTCCATTCGCCACTGATGCGTACCAGGTGGCATGCCATTGTATTGAGGTTTTTGTGATGTATGACATGCAAATGGTCCCTGTGTGTTGGGTGTCTGTTGGTTATGGGATTGGCACACAGCATGCATTTCATTGTGGCAGGGTTTGGGCCTCCATCTGCACATGGATCTGTATATGTGTGTATGATAGGCCATGCATTGCCTTGGCTTGGCTCACGTTCACATCAGTTGTACTATGTCATGGTTTGGCCTACTGGGGTTTGCAGGGTCACTCACCTCCATCTCCCGATGTCGCGGCACCCGTCTCCATTTCGCCAAAGCCCTCTATTGACTCCATTTGCATGGTCGTGCTGCAGGTTTCTTCCCAGCGCATCAGTTTCACTGGTGAGTGGGCACCCTGGCCTGTGGCCATGGCCTCCCTGCGATTGCTGGACAGGATGTTCCGGACCCTGAGACGGAGGTCGTTCCATCTTTTCTTACAGTCTTTGACTGTGCGGGGGGTGGTGCCGACCACTGACACCTTGCGTGCAACCTCCTCCCAGATTTCCTTCTTCCTCAGCTGGACCTCCCTTTTGAGGTTTTTAGCAAAAACCTCATCTGCATTGGCTGCAAGGGTATCAGCCAGCATGTTTAGCTCCTCATCAGAGAAGCGCTTCTTGCGCAGGCGGGGGGTGGTTTTGCAGGTAGCCTTCGACATGCTGGATGCTATGGCCCTGCTCTCTCCTCTGTAGCACTGCTGGATTGAGAGTATTGCAATGGATTGTGTTTTTAAAGATGGCCGACGGCGCTTTTCCCGTTCCGACACGATGATGTTACTTCCGGGTCCGGTATTACGAGCCTGGCATTAGCATGTTGTTATTACCGGGTCGTTATTAAGGGGTTGCTCCTTGGCGAAGGTGGTACCGGCGGGCCCCGTGATGGCGCTATCGGGGGGTTGGAGGACCTTTAGCGGCATGGTGGTGTAGCCATTTCCGGCATGCGGGTTCGCGTGTGCTCGCGCACTCGTAATCAGCCGCTATTAGCACGTCAAGGGTGCACAGACGCGCTAATACCTCCATGCCGGTAATGACTCAGTTTTTAGCGGGCATCTCGTAATGAGGCCCCATGTAACTTAAACTATAAGAAATACATAGAAAGGCAACATGCAGAAGGAGATAAACTGGGGAGTCTGTTGGCATGGCTATACAAGCAAGAGACGCCTAGACTAGCAATAAGAGAGATAAAGGGAGAAAATAGCCAAATATTGGATACCAAAGATAGCGTAAACAGGGGATTTCTTAAATTCTACCAACACCTATACAAAGATACCGGAGGGGAGGAGGAGAACTAGATGAAAGTGATATTAGAGGACATCGGCTTACCTAAACTGAGAGCAAAAGAGAAAGAGAACCTAGACGCCCCCATTACATTAGCGCAGTTAGAAAAAGTGGTCAGACAATTACCCACTTGCAGAGCCCTGAGGGCGGAGGGGCTCCCTAGTGAGTTTTACAAAACATAAAGGTTGGAGGTGCTCCCCCCGTTATTGGCGATGTTAAATGAGGCCTTTGAGACAGGGAGACTGCCGGAATCCCTGAGAGAGGCAATAATTATCCCGGTTCTCAAACCAAATAAGCCTAGCACAGATTGTGGGTCGTACAGACCGATATCCATTCTAAACCAGGATAGTAAAATACTCACGGCGGTGCTAGCAAACAGACTTAGGCGGGTCATAAGTAAACTCATACATCACGATCAGACAAAATACTTTCCGTGTAGAAGCATAGCCGATAACCATACACGGCTCCACTTCGTCATGGAACAGACAGAGGGAGCACAAACGAAGTGGCAATTGTCTCACTAGATGCGGTGAAAGCCTTTGATTCTGTAAACTGGCCCTGGCTGATGGCGGCCATAAAGAAATATGGAATGGGGTCCGGGTACCTGAGGTGGGTGAAGATGTTGTACAGCTCGCCACTTGCCAGAGTCAAAACGGGAGCGATCATCTCGGACAAATGGCAGCTCAGTAGAGGCACTAGACAGGGCTGTCCATGGTCTCTGATGCTGTACATCCTCGCACTGGAACCCCTAGTGATATACTTGCGGCAACAATATGAAGGGGTAGGGGTCAACACTAAGGAGGGGCTGCACTTAATATCACTGTACGCAGACGATATGCTGCTATATCTGAGGTACCCAGAAGAAAACCTGCAATACATCCTAGAGGTAATGGAACGATTTGCGTCATTCTCCGGCATAGCGGTCAACCCCGAGAAGTCATGCATATTTCCCCTTGGGAGATATAAAGGAATTGCACAGGATAACCTGCCAGTTCTACAAATACCCTGGGAGACTAGAACGTTCAGATACTTAGGGATCGATATTTATCATGAGGTAGAAGATGAACACAAACATAACACAGAGAAAGCAGTAGCTAACATTGAAAACAGCATGAAGTTCTGGGCTAAACTTCCTCTGGCTATGATAGGAAGGGTGGCATTGTTGAAAATGGTTGTATTGCCTAGGCTGTTGCAATTTTTTGTGAATATCCCATATATGTTGCCCAAACGCTTTTTTGGTAAACTACAAAGCTTATGTAGAGGTTTTATTTGGCACAATACCTCAAATAGGATTGCCTTATGGAAGTTACAAAATGTGTACGAGAGAGGGGACATAAATTTGCCTAACTTCGAGATATAGCATTTGGCCGGGCAACTACAGTATGTGGCTAAGTGGCTAACTGAAGACACAACGGCAGAGTTCAGATTGCTGAGGTCTGAATGTGCACCATTTTTTTTCTGCTGCCCAAAGCGGAGATAAAAGGGCGATCAAAGCTTCTAGAATTGGAATGGAAGAAATGGCCCAAGGCATGCCAGGTCATGGAGAACCCGACTCCGTGCTCCCCCTAGGTGGCACTGGTGGCGTTGAGGGGAGTGGATGAACAACTAAGAAAGACAATACGTAGAAACTGGGAGCCGGTGGGCATAGCAACACTGGGAGATGTGTGGAAAGATGGGAGGGTATTGGAATTTAAAACATTAATGGATGAAACTGGAGTACACCCGGGCCAATATATTACCTACACTAGATTGGTAAGGCAGATAAGAGCCTCATGGTCTGAAATAAAGATAGAAGAGCAACCAGACTTGGCCATAGAGACAATATATGATATCTCGGAAGGAGGGCATGAAGGATTTATGAACTGGTAATGTCCAGGGTGGGGAAGGAGGTGACCCAGCTGAGACAGGAGTGAGGAGGACGCGGGGGAACCCATGCAAGATGGGCAATGGGAAAGAGCTCAGAGATACCACAAGAAGGTGTCCAGCAACACAAGACTACAACAGATTCAGCTATATGTAACCCATAAAGCTTACATGACCCCTCAAAAGATAGCCGGATTTAAGAGCACAGAGACACAAAAATGCCCCAAATGCGGGGAAGTGAACGCAGGGGTGATACACATGTTCTGGGCATGCCGGAGATTTGGAAATTCTGGTGGGAGGTTACCCACCGCCTCACTGAGGTATTAAGTTAGATGTGGAATCGGTGTGGGCATGCATGGTTGGCGGATTCACTAGACCACGTAAACTGACACATGAGTGCAAACTTAAGGACTTGTCTTACATCCTGGCCAAACGCAGAATAGCTATTGGGCACAGAAGGAGGGGGCCCCGGTGGAAACATAATTAAAGGTGCAATGGAGTAAGCTCAAGTTTGTGGGGGAGGGAAAGGGGATGGCAGTGGTAAATATATGTTAATGCACATGCTGTTTGGACGCTTATAACTTTCACTGTCCGGTGTGCTGTGGTGTTTGTAAACTGTGAAAACAATAAAAAAATGTTAAAAAATAAAATACAAAAATAACTGTATTTCTATACATCCTGTCTAAGTTTAATTTGTGATTCCCATTGGGTAACCTCATTGTGGACCCCTTACAAGCTCACCACCTCTGAAGATCCTAGCCTAGACTGCCTGTCACTGCTACCTGAACTGGATTAGCTAAAGCTCACCAAAGTTGTCCCTGTCACAATATAGGTTGGCCTTCTATACATCTGTCCACCAGGCCAGACTATAGAAAATTAGTCCTAACAATAGAGCCTCAGATTCCTCTATCACCACGAAAGAATGCATAGACTTTGATATCTGTTGCAGCAGAGAAACTACTGTGCCACCAGGGAAAAGAGGAATGATTCCCACTGACTTAGACCTAAAACCCCCTCCTGGGTGTTGCATAAGATTTGCTCTAAAATCTGGCATGGCCTGGGAAGTTCAGTCTAGATGTCCTTGCGGGCGTCATAGATCTCAACTTCCAGGGAGACATAGAGGTTCTCCTACAGAACCATGGTGAAACTCCATTTGAAGTACAATGTGGGGACAAAATTGCACAGGGAATTCTTGAAAGGGCTCTATGTCACTGTTTTATAGAGAGTGAACCAGAAGAAACCTTCACCCAGTGAAATGCTCCAGCACTTGCAGAGGCTTTCTTGCAGGTGATTCCTGAAGGGCAAGGGGTAGAGAAGGGAATTCCCTTTTTCTTCCTAAATCAAGGATTACTGTACAGAATGGAAACCTCCAGAGAAGGCCTAATTAAAATTCAGTTAGTAATGTCAAAAACCCATCAGAAGATCGTGCTACAGATTGCACATTCTCATTTGACAGAGGAACACTTAGGACAGTCTAAGACCCAGGCGCACATCAGTAGGAAGTTTTACTAGCCAGGTATGCATGCTGATATAAAGAATTTCATTCAGACAGGTAAAATATGTCAGAAAACCAGTACACATATTCGCTTGCCTGCCCCTCTGAACCCTTTACCTATTATAGAAGTCCTTTTCTCCCGAATTTGGATGGATATCATTGGACCATTGGAAACCTCTAGACCGGGTAACCAATCTGTCCTTCTAATAGTTGATTACGCTACCCGATGCCCAGAGGCATTCCCCATGCGGAAACACCTCCCAACAAATTTTAAAACATATATTGCCATATTTGTCCAGGGTTGGTTTCCCCAAGGAAATTCTAATGGGTCAGGGGTCCAATTTTATGAGCAAACTCATAGGCGTAGTCAAGAAATTGTTCCATATTGTGACCTTAAGAACCTCAGTTTACCTCCCCCAAATGGACAGATTGGTTTAAATATTTAACAAAACACTTAAAATGATCCTAAGGAAGTTGGTAGACAAGGACGGGAAGGACTGGGATCGCATGATTCCCTGGGCCCTATTTGCAGTAAGAAAGACCGCTCAGGCGTCCACCGGGTTCTCTCCATTCAAACTACTTTATTGTAGAGAACCAAGAGATGTCCTAGACATGCTCCAGGAGACCTGGGAAGAAATAGAAGCAGCACCTAGTTCCCTCTCACAAACAGCTACCCAATTGCAAGAGCATATGAAGCATGTTTGAAATCTAGTCTATACTCACATGGAAAAAGTCCAAGCACAACAAAAGTCCACCTACGACAAGAAGGTAAACTTAAGATCATTTGCAATAGGACTAAAGCTATTAGTCTTCTTACCTACCTCTGAAAATAAACTTATCTCAAAGTGGCATGGGCCATATAAAGTATTAGAGCAAACAGAACCTGTACCTATAAAATAGCCCAACCTGACAGGAAACAAAAGACCCACCTCTACCATGTAAATCTCTTAAGAGTGGAAAGAAAATCCTTCCGCAGCCACTGCCTCGATACTGTCTTGTTTGGTACCAGAGGAAATAGATCATTTTGAATGTATTCCCCAAGAGATATCTAGTCAACAACAAGAAGACTTAAAAGATTTAGTCACAACGTTCCCTGATGTATTCTGTGAGAAACTAGGGAGAGAGCAAGGCACTTGTTGTTATATCAGAACTGCAAAGGGAACAGTGGTCCATTTGAAACCATATAGACTTCCGGAAACCCTTAGACAGATAGTGGTTGAAGAAGTGAACAAAATGCTAAGGGCAAATATTATCGAACCTTCTTCAAGCCCATGGTCTTCCCCTATTGTATTGGTCACACAACCTGATAATTCCTGGAGGTTTTGCATAGACTTCCGACAGGTCAACGCCATCTCATACTTCGATGCCTATCCCATGACGTGAATTGACAAATTTATTGATAAACTCGGAAATGTCATCTTCTTATCAATCCTAGACTTAACCAATGGGTACTGGCATGCCCCAGTAAATGGACCTGATGAGGAAAAGACAGATTTCTCGACGCCCCTGGGACTATTCCAGTTCAAAGCCCTCCCTTTTGGGCTACATGGGGCCCCCACCACTTTCCAATGGCTTATGGACAGGATATTACAGCCATACTCTGATTTCTGTGGGGCTTATATTGACGACATAGTCATTTATAGTAAGACGTGGGAAGACCATCTTTTACATCTCTTTACTATTATGAGAGCCCTCCAAGAAGCGGCATAGCTGCCAATCCATCCAAATGTACGCTGGCTTAATCAGCCGTGCCTCGGCTTCTTTGTAGGGAATGGCAGTGTCCAGCCTCAATGAGAAAAAGTGAAGGCCGTCCTAAATACCGTCACGTCTAAGACCAAGATAAACGTCAGAGCATTCTTAGGATTAATCAGTTATTACTGTAGGTTTATCAATAATTTCTCAGACAGAATAGCTAGGTTTGCAGACAAATGAAAGAACGTTGAACTCCAGAAAATTCATTGGACTGACAAGGATGATATATGTTACAAAAAACTACTCTGTGTTAGAATTAGAGGCCCTTGCCATTAAATGGGCAATCACCCATCTAAGATACTATCTCCTAGACCTGCAATGCTAATCTTTCACTGTGGAGCACCAAAAAGGTAAAGACCAGGGACACCTAGATTTCCTTTCTCTGTTTCCCTGTGAAACAGATGCGGCCACATCGCATAGGGGAAGGGCATGTGATAAACCAGAAGGTATCTCACCCACTAGTCCACGGGGATCTGTCATCCAGGTGGCCAGGACACGGCCATCGTTTTTGGATCCTGTTTCTAGGGGTGGACCAGTATGGGAGGATCACCTGGGTGAGGGGTTTTCGTGGAGTGGGTTTGGGACACCGGGTGTCAATATGATGCTCTCCAAATGTAAACCACTGCCTGATCTAATGTCTGTGAGGAGACCCGATGACGGTCAGCCTTTTGGGCCTTTTACGGCAGGTGAGAGAGCCAGTTCATATCCGTGAAGACTCGGTTTGGATGTCAGCCAGGTCTCTTGAAAACATATTACGTCAAACGCTCCCAGAGGTGACCGAAACCTCGAGTGTTCCAAGAGCCCATTGTGATTTTCATATCCTCTAATGAGATAATCATTGGTTTACTCCCGGCATCATGTCTCCCGTCTTGCCTGTGTTTATGGCTAATTAGATTTTTGGTCGTATTGGACCCTGGAGATACAGGTCTGAATTTCTTTGTGCTGTTTTTGATAATCTTTAACTTGCAGTTGGCTCGATAGAGTATTCTGGAACATCCTTTTCACCTCTGGTACTTCTTGGTCAAAGGTTATTTTTAATAGAGGAAGTAGGCCTTTTGGTTACTTCTCCATATCACTGCTGAGAGTTTCAAATTCCTCAATGTCCATTGAGTGTTTTCTGTATGTTACCTTCTCAACGTTTGGTTGCTCCTGTGATGTGTATTTCTTCTCCTTTCTTTTTTTAAGTGAGTACGATTGCCTTTGATCAAACTCAAGGGCTCTTGTTTACGGCGAGTGCCCACGTTTTAGGGATCTTGAGTACTTTCTCATTGTCCTTGGGGAGTAGTTTCTTGAGTGAGCCCTCCTACCACAATCTCGTTTTGCTTCAGTTTGGTGTTTTTTTTTCGTCCCGTCTGGGTTAATTTCCATAAGGTCATATCCCAGAGCTCTCAAGTTCTCCGTAGCTTTTAGCAATAGGTGCTTCACTTTTGGTAGATCAATGTGAAGGTATGAACAGTGTTTTGGCCCTTTTTGAGTGGTCTCTACAATTTTTATATCGTCAGGATGAAGATGTCTCAAGCTGCGTCGTAATCAAATAACTTCATTATGGTGCAGCGGTTTAATGTCAGGTTGTCTTCCCTGTTTGAGATTCTTTCCAGCATAAATGTTCTCGTATTCTCTTCTCTCTATCACTTTTTTCCTTGAGAAATTTGCTATTTCGTCTTCATTATTTCTCTGATGTGATAATCTTTGTGTTCTCAATTTGCGGTTTTC
This sequence comes from Ambystoma mexicanum, assembly GCF_040938575.1. NCBI lineage: Eukaryota > Metazoa > Chordata > Amphibia > Caudata > Ambystomatidae > Ambystoma > Ambystoma mexicanum. Next base: position 1,343,981,364 of record NC_090922.1, read on the forward strand.
CTTTCTATCACAATCCCGCTGGTGTTTACACTTTCTTATATTCTCAGGGTGCTGTCAACTCTGATTCCGAATCTTCTATCGTGTAAAGACTCATGTTTATTAAGTCCACCGACTGTTCCTTGTCTTCGACGTCCGTCTCTCGCTCCTGATTCTTTTCCTTACCTTTTAGGTCTGGTATTACCTTTTGAATAGGTTGCACTACCCTATTTAACCTCTTTGGATCCATCAGTGGGTTATCATTGGACCCTTGTGATGTTTTTCTTTTCGTGGAACTACTTTGATAATTTGAATTTCCTTCCGTCACAATCTTTGAAGTTTCTGTGAGAAAATACCATATGATGACATTTTACCGACTTTTATCTCCCGTCGTGATCTTTTTGTGGGATCTTGAGAGGGCAATGGTACTATGTCAAGTTGAGAGGACGAGGTGCAGAGTATAGCACCATTGTCCTGATGTTTGGCCATGGAAGTCTGATTCAACTTGGCACTCATTTTTATTACTTTCCTTTTTTGGTTACTTTGTTTCCCTTCTTCCCACTGTTTGTTGTTTGATTGTGTTTCCTTTTGAGGCGCCACTGTCCACTCAGCCCTTATGGCTGGCGTTTCATCCTCCAGGGCCAGGCTAGTTGCTTTCAAGTCCTCTGTTTGAGTTGCCGCCGATGTGCAGAACGTTTTCCTAAGTACAGCGGTATCACAGTTTGTGAGCGAGTCCGTTGTTGTTATTGTTGATTCGTCTCTGCATTGTGGTTTTCCGCCCATTTCCGCCCATTTTTACCTTAACATAACCATCAAGGTAGGATAATTTGGTGTGCATTATGGCTGTATGGGAGGTGTGATCCGTCAAAGTATCATTCAGCGACTCGTACAGCTTACAGAAGGGAGCCAATGCTATTTTGACAGTCGCCATTATAGACATTAAGTCTGTTTTATTTTAGGGTGTTTCTTTCGCTCTGGGAGTTGAAATTTCACTTAAGCGTCTGTTTGAGGGGGTCATGTCGATTACCATGCCACGTGGCAAATCAGGCTCCAAACCGTTTCTTTTTATTTTGCTCTCTTGCACTTAGCTTTGCTTTCTCCTTTATGGCTTTATTTAATATTTGAGGACTCTCCCCCATTGAGTGATTCAAATCATCTAAGATGGATTGGTTGCACAAGGCTCTAGAAGCACTGTCAGTCTTGTTTCCAGGAGGAGAAAGGTCCTGCTCCCTGGGCTCATGCACGCTGTTGTTTGGGCACACTGTTGTTTGGGTTTGCTGTTCCCGGGTCCGAGGAGGGCTGAGTACCTTTTGAGGCCTCTGATTCTTTTGGCATTATGTTTATGTTCTTAAGCGAATTGTCCAAATCCTCCTCTTCGATTTGGTCTTTAGTTCGTGGTTTTCCGAAATGCCATCTTTGGATTGGTGGTGTCTTGTTAGAAAAGACCATCTCGCTCCTGTTCTCGCTTGGCGTGGGTAAAGATTCCTCTATGGTATCTCCCTGGTATGTTTTCTTTACTGAGGAGGACTCTGTTGTGGCCAGTATATTAGGTCGTGAGGAAGCAATCAAGGCTTCAACTCCTTCCATAAGTTCTGCATCTGTGATTTCCTCTGTGCAGGCTCTACTAGCTGTTAGCATTTTTTTAAAGACATTTTGGAGCGTGTTTGACAGCATTAGTTTAAAAAAAAAAAAAAGTTAAACAATGTTTATTATTTTGATCAACAACAGTCAACAAAAACAAGTCCAACAGTGCATGTCATAGTTATCAAGCATTAAACACATTATCACAAAGTGGCCACTGTTCTCCCTTTACCCTCTATTTCTAGAGGAGTCCTGATTGTCTGGGCGACCTTGGGTAGACCCATACAGTGTGGCTACTAGGTGTCTCCAGGCCATTAGGGTTTCCGTTTCCTCCTCTCCTCCCCTGTTGGTCGCCTCATACCATAACACTGTTTCCGCATCTGCCCATTTCTGGAGATCATGCCACCACACCTCTATTTTGGGTCTGTGGCTCGCCTTCCAACCCATGGCAATTCTACGCTTGGCCAGTATGTAGGCCAGGTCCTTAAGTTTTCTCACGTGTATCAGGTTGCGAGGTCTTGTAAAGCCCCCCACCATACATGCCCACACAGATTCCACATCTAACTGAATTCCTTTCTCGGTTAACCGGTGGGTGATTTCGCCCCAGAATTTTCCAATCTCTGGGCATGCCCAGAACATATGTACCATCCCAGTGTTCACCTCCCCACATTTAGGGCATGCTTGTGTTTCTGTGCTCTTGAAACTGGCGACCCTCTGAGTGGTCATATACGCCCTATGAGTTACGTATATTTGGATCTGCTGCAACCTCGCATTTCTGGACACTTTATTGTGATATCTCTGGGCCCTTTCCCATAGCCCATCATGCATGGGCACCCCCACTTCATCCTCCCAATCCCGTCTCAGCTGGGTCACCTCCTTTCCCACCCTAAACATCAAGAGTTCGTAGATTCGGGAGACTTCATGTCCTCCTTCTGAGATATCATAGATCGTTTCTACAGCTTTGTCGGGTTGATTCACAAGCACCGATTCAGGCCATGATTCTCTCACCCTCCGTACCACGGTATAGGTAATATATTGCCCTGGGTGTAGTCCAGTTTCGTCTACTAGCTCATCAAATTTCATTACTTTCCCCTCTTGCCATAGATCTTCCAATGTTGCAATGCCCACCGGTTATCAGATTTGCCGATCTTGAATCAGAATACTCTCGACGTGCAGCCATAGAATTCTCCCTGCCAACGTCTCGCTTTGTATTCCAAAAAGGAAAACTACAAAGATAGCAGTCAGCCGAAAGAAAAAATTGCTGCAGCAGCTGAGAAGCAGGAGCCGAATGGTGGTTCCTGGACACCCGATGATGACAGATGCGGAATTCCCGGATGGAGCTCAGGAGTCGAGCCTCAGACACAGAATTATAGATGCAACTTCAGAAAGTAAGAACAAGATACAATCAAGATAAAGACTAGATATGACTAGGAGAAAAACTAAGCATCAAAAGGACAGTAACTGGATGGGTTTTAACACTTACCAACAGCTCTCCGATGAGACGTAGTGGAGGAGCCCAGCAATACCCAATCTACCCTATTCCCGACAGCATGAGGACGCCTAAACGGCACAAAAGGCAGTCTCTAGTCCGTACCTGTCCCGCCGAAACGAGGACGCCTCACGAAGTAAAGCATCCAGTGGAAGTCTCTAGTCCGGGCGCACAGTATTGGGCAATGCTAGCTCTCTCCAGATCTGTATCAGAAAGCTTGACAACCGTATGATCAGTTGTGGGTTGCAGTGTAGAAACGAGTCCAATGATGAGAGAACAATGAAGTACCAATTCGGCAGGCAATATCGGGTAAGATGGCGTTCCTAGCAGAGAAATGTCCAAATCAACAGGCAGATGCAGATGAGTTAGCGTTCCGAGTCGGCAGCATGTGAGCAGTGAAGAATCCAAATCAGCGGACAGATGCAAGTAAGTCAGCGTTCCAAGTCGGCAGCGTGTAGGTGGCAAAGTATCCAAATCAGCAGGCAGATGCAAGTAAGTTAGCGTTCCGAGTCGGCAGCGTGTAGGCAGTGAAGTATACAAATCAGCGGACAAAGGCAGGTAAGAAACGGCAGAAAAAGGAACAAGGGCAAGGGGCAAGAAGAACCAAAGCAAGGGCAAGAGAATGGAGTAAACCAGCAAACACTAAGATTGAAACAATCAGAAGCGGCGATCGCGGTCTCCCGGAAGTGTTTTAACGAGTGGCCGTACGAGCGCGTGACTCGTCCCCCCCCCAAAGCGCGATAGCGTGGTTTGTGGAGCGGGATCCAAAGACGCCAGGGCAACCTGGACGCTGAAGCTTTGCCATGGTATTGGAGTTGTGGGAACTTTGTGCGTTTACGTGTGAAATAACGGGGAGTCTTACTCGAGGTATTCCTGACACCGGTTCCCAATGCTTGTGAATCGTCTTTCTTAGTTGCTCATCCACACCCAACAATGCCACTACCGGCATCTGCGGGGAACATTGAGTCGGGTTCTCCATAGCCCGGCAAGCCTTACGCCATACCCCCCATCCTAGTGCCAACAGCCTCGATCGCCCCCTTAGTTCTCGTTTGGGCATCCATATCATCTCTTTCAGGAAAAACGGGGCACATTCAGACCTTAACAATCTGGACTCTGCTGTGGGGTCTTCCGTCAGCCATTTTGCCACATACTGTAATTGGCTGGCCAGGTGGTAGATCTCGAAGTTGGGCAGTTTTATACCCCCTCTATCATACGTGTTTTGCAATTTCCATAAGGCTATCCTATTCCTGGTGTTGTGCCAGATGAAGCCTCTGCATAGGCTCTGTAATTTACCAAAGAAACGCTTGGGTACCATATAGGGGATGTTCACAAAAAAGTGTAGTAGCCTGGGCAGTGCAACCATCTTCAACAGCGCCACCCTCCCTACCATGACCAAGGGGAGCTTCACCCAGAATCTCATGCTATTCTCCAAGTTTGTTACTGCCCTCTCCGTGTTGTATGTATGTTCGTCTTCCACCTTATGATAAATATCAACACCCAAGTGTCTAAAAGTTCTAGTCTCCCAGGGTATCTGCAATACTGGTAGGTTCTCCTGCGGGATCCCTGTATATCTACCCAGGGGGAACAAGCTCGATTTCATGGGGATAACTGTGATCCCAGAGAGCGACGCAAATTGCTCCATTACTTCGAAGATGTATTGCAGATTTCCCTCTGGATATCTCAGGTATAGCAGTATATCATCGACATGCAGTGATATGAGATGTGGTTCCCCCCTTCTTATAAATTCCCACCATTTCGTATAGTTGTCTCAAATATATCGCTAAGGGTTCTAATGCGAGGATGTACAGCATCGGGGACCAAGGGCAGCACTGTCTGGTGCCCCTACTGAGCTGCCACTTATCCGAAATAATCACCCCCATCTTGACGCTAGCTAGTAGGGAGCTATACAACACTTTTACCCATTTTAGGTACCCGGGCCCTATTCCGTATTCTTTCAAGGCAACCATCAGTCAGGGCCATATGACTGAGTCAAAGGCCTTCACCGCATCTAGTGAGGCAATTGCTAATTCTTACGTGTCCCTTTCTGTTTGTTCTATGATGCGGTGAAGCCTTCTAAGATTGTCAGATATGCTTCTATGTGGCACATATCCGGTCTGGTCTGGATGTATGAGTTTGCCTATGACCTGTCTCAGTCTGTTTGCCAGCACCGCAGTGAGAATCTTGCTATCCTGGTTTAGCATGGATAGCGGTCTGTATGACCCGCAGTCCGTGCTAGGCTTGTTGGGCTTGAGAAGCAGAATAATGATTGCCTCTCTGAGGGATTCTCTGAGGGTAATCTCCCTGTCTTCCACGCCTCGTTCAGCATATCCAGTAATGGGGGAGCACTTCCGTCCCATATATTTTGTAAAACTCACTAGGGAGTCTGTCGGCTCCCAGGCCTTGCAGGTAGGTAGCTGCTGTCATGCATGCTGGACGCTACGCTCGTAGGACAGCGAGACCGTTCTACTCCAAATGGAGGCTATTCGATACGTTACCGGGAAAACGACGTTTACACTCTTCACGTCGCTAACTTCACGTGACTTTTGCTTCGTCACGTGAACTACGGTATTACGTATTTAAGCAGCGTAGAAACTTCACTCGCTGCTTCTGATCGTCTCTATTGGCGTTGTGTAGCTGAACCTCTGATCTACATCCTGGCATAATCCTACAGCTACTTTTGGGCCTTCGATAGCGTGTGTTCCGCCACACGCTGATTCCTGGAACTATCCCTTGCGTGATAATGCACACGCGTTCTCTGTCTTCAATTGCGGCTGGCCAAGGCTGCGTGAATCCTGCTCGCGTGTATAATCCACACGCGCTCTTTGTCTTCACACGCGGCTGGCCAAGGCTGCGTGAATCCTGCTCGCGTGTAAAATCCACACGCGCTCTTTTGTCTTCAAGTGCGGCTGGCCACGGCTGCGTGAATCCTGCCCGCGTGTAGAATCCACACGCGCTCTTCGTCTTCAAGTGCGGCTGGCCAAGGCTGCGCGAATCCTGCCCGCGTGTAAATCCACACGCGCACGTTGTCTTCACACGCGGCTGGCCCAGGCTGCGCGAATCCTGCCCGCGTGTAAAATCCACACGCGCTCTTCGTCTTCAAGTGCGGCTGGCCAAGGCTGCGCGAATTCTGCCCGCGTGTAAATCCACACGCGTACGTTGTCTTCACACGCGGCTGGCCAAGGCTGCGTGAATCCTGCCCGCGTGTAGAATCCACACGCGCTCTTCGTCTTCAAGTGCGGCTGGCCAAGGCTGCGCGAATCCTGCCCGCGTGTAGAATCCACACGCGCTCTTCGTCTTCAAGTGCGGCTGGCCAAGGCTGCGCGGATCCTGCCCGCGTGTAAATCCACACGCGCACGTTGTCTTCACACGCGGCTGGCCCAGGCTGCGCGAATCCTGCCCGCGTGTAAATCCACACGCTCACGTTGTCTTCAAACGCTATTTTCTTCTAACTCCTGCATCTGTGGAATTAACAGAAGGATTGATCCCTAAAGTGGGAAGGAAGCCTTTCAAGGATCATTGGAAGTGACTTTGAACTGAACTTTGGACGCTATCCTGTGGTGAATTCAACCCGTATCTAGCGTGAGCCTCGTTCCGTTCGGGATAAGTCTCCCTTACTAATTTTCCCTTCCCTGTCGTTTTGTTCTTCATTTCAAATCCATCAAGAGACTTCTGGATTGTTCTACCCAGAGATACAGGTCAGTGTGATCATTCCTGTCATTATCTAATTCATCATACTCAGATTGGAGCAGTTATTCATGACACTTTAATTTGTCCTAGGCTGGATTACTATACCTTACCCACGCCCTTTCCAGTGATCCATCGCTCTGCCTGTTTTATCAGCCAGAGGGTTGTATCATTTGGAAGGTCTTTGTTGACTTCACGACTATCAAGTCGGGTGAACAGGGATCCGGAAGACCCTACCTCCTGTATCCTTTTGAGTATTGTATCCTTTTCAGTTGATACTTTGGTACATTTCTGACAGCTGCTTAACTACTGCTTCCAGTTCCTGTTTGACAGCACTAGTTGTTGCTTAGCAGAAAAGGGCAAAATTTTGCACTGTTGACATTTAGCTCTCTTCGGAACATTTCCTGTTTTCTTAGTAGGCTTATTCCCTCTACGTTGTTGTGCATTTTGAGGTTCATGGCAACCAGAAGATTTCTTATTTTGAAAATTCTCTTGCTCTTTGGCAGTTACGGATTTCGTTGTTTCAACTCGGGGGGGTGGGAGGGAGGGGGAATCGGGGCACCTGGCTTGTTTGTCAGGCTCCACAAGTTAATTCCTTCCAACTCAAGCTGTTTGTCAGGTGACCCTGGAGTCGTCTGGATGACAGACGTACACTTTTCTGCTTGGTTTTGGCTTTGATGTTCTTGGGCGTCACCTTCATCCTCGCCATCCGAACTTATCGCGCATGCAACATTCCCTGGTGGAGTTATTAGATCTTCTCTTTCGAACCTTGGCTGCACCTCAATGCTTATAGTCAGTTTGTGGGAGGCGCAAGTTGGTTAAGGAAGGTCTGGGGTGGTTGCTGAAATGCAGCAGGTTCTGTTCCCTTCGGTTGCGGTGTTGGTGCAGTTAGATGTAAATCAGTGATGTTCTTATTTGGGGGTCCCGAGATTCAAGACCCTTTGTGTAAAAGGTCTTTACTGATGTCGGCGCACCCTTCCGCCCCCTTCCGAGCACCTTGTGTGTCTTGTACATCTAGTGGGGCGACTGTCATGGGCGCCATTGTTACCGCCAACGCAATGCACAAACAAGGCGCATGGAGGGGCAATCCTGTTTCAACTGTTGATTTAGTTATTATTTCACTCGTCGGTATGTCCGTGTCAATCTCCCTTCTCTCCTCTCCTTTTCCTTCTGCCTTGCAGTTTCCTGTCGAGTGTGAGCCGGTTCTCTTTGGCTTCACAGAGCCTGTTGTTCTGTTCAGATTGGCTAGTCTATTTTCCTGCCTTCCCTTCTACTACACAAGGAAGATTACTTACCATTTCTGCCGTAAGGAGCCCATCTTCCTTCGCCAATCTCGATTTGCTACAGTGAAAGTCTTTACTGCTCCATCTAAATAAACTGGGTTTTTTTGTGCCTTGTCCGGCTTTTTCCCTACTTGTTTCCCTCCGGAGGGGAGTTCACAGAGAAGCCGGGTTGGAGGCTTCACTGTGGCTTCTTTCTAGGAGAGACCATCTCTGCAAAAACAGAAAGACAGACTACAGTGCCCGGAGGCCGAGGCTGTCCACCAACTCAGATACCGGATCATCAGGTGAGGAGGAGAAGGGGGAAACAGGTAACAGGGAAGTGAAAGCCTCAGAACCTGACAGGGGTTCAGTTTCTTAAGTTTATCTGTCAGCCGAGCTGTATTGTCCAAAAGGTTGGGGATAAACCTTTGGTAGTATCCTCTGGTACATCTTAATCAAAGCTTTTTCTTTTTTTTAAACTTTTTTTTTCAAAGCGAGTTACATCGGGAACAGATTTCAGAGAAGTCGGCAGATAGCATGATAGTTAGTGCACAGATATATGTTGTTACAATACACAATTCACAGTTAGTTAGGATGGTGACAATGTGGTGTCATCTTCTTCAGGAAGCATATCGCATAAGTAAAGGCGGAACAGAGACCATGTCCTTGGGTCGACAGGTCAACGGCACAGTTACAACAAATTGCTCCTCAAATCCATTTATCATTGATAGGACTTTCAGGAAGTCTTCCCTTTTGGGTGCTTCTGTAGATTTCCAGCATTTCAGAATGTTTAGTTTGGCGACTACACATGCAATGTTAAACAGTTGTCTGGTGGTCTTGGTTACCTTGCCAATATCCCCGAACAGATATTTCAGTGGCAAGAGTGTAGCCGGGATCATGGTGATACCTTCCAGGATTCCTGCTACCTCCCCCCAGAATAGGGTTACAGAGGGGCATGCCCAGTACATATGGTATGCATCTGCTCCAGGGGTGTCCCATTTGGTACATCTGCCTGTATGGCCAGCAACAAATTTAGCCAATTTTTAGCTGGGGTATAGTGGGGTTGATTGAGAACCTTAAATTGGATCAGTCTCAGCCCTGAGTTCATAGAGACATTTTTAGTGAGTTGACAGTAGCGTGTCCAGCTAGGTTCGCCTAGTTCTAGCCCCATGTTACGTTCCCAAGCCTATTTAATGCTGTTACATGTTTTTGGATAATGTGTCTGGACCAAGTTATATATTAGGGAGATTCTTTTCCTATGGCCGTCCGTTTCAGTCATTGCACTGATGCATTCGTGAGTAGGGGGCTCTGACGGAAATGTAGGCCATTTGGTGGCAAAGGTGGTTTTCATTTCAATAAAACTGGAATCGCTTGAGCTGTCCCCCACCCACTGTCTCAACAAAATCACCCAGTTCGCAGAACCTGCCATCCGGGAACATATCTTGCATCTTGAAACGTTTATTTGGATCCCATACCCTTTTATATCGCCTTATCAACTGTGGGTGTTATGCCTGGAAAATTCCATAACGGTATCTCTGGGTCATATGGGGTTGTAAAGGCAATTCTCTTATATATCTTGAACCAAGCGCTCGTGGTAGTGCTCACAGGGTCGTATTCGCAGGGGTCCCTGTATTTGGGATCAAACATGAAGGACTGCAAGTTCGTCGGGGAGGCAGCATACCTTTCAAGGAGGATGTGTGCTGCTGTATCGTCTGGGTCAAACCAATGCCTTGCAAAATGTGCCTGTGATGCCAAATAGTATAGTTCAAAGTCCAGCGCTGAGATCTCCCCCTTCGAAAATGGCTCTGTCATTTTGGCCCATTCTAGCCTGGCAGTTTTGCCTCCCCATAAGAAGGAGGTAGTTAGTGTTTTAAGCTTTGCAAAGAAGGCTTTACCCGGCCAAATAGGAATGTTGCAAAAGTAATACAATAATTTGGGGAGGACTATAATCTTGAGCAGGCCTATCCTTCCGTATAGCGAGATGGGTAGCTTAGCCCATAGTTGGAGCTTGATGGAGAGAGATTGTATGAATACCCCATAGTTCACAGTGTACAATGTGTTTCTATCTCTGGATATCATTATTCCCAAATAACGGACATGCACGGGGGACCATTTAAACCCGTCTATGCCAGCCACATCTTTGGTGTTGGAGTTTAGAGGGAATAGTTCGGACTTTGAAATGTTAATTTTGTACCCTGAATAATTGGAGAACATTTCTATATCTGCCATGATGGGTCCCAGATTTTCTGCCGGGTCCCGGATATATGATAGGGTATCATCTGCATAAAGGGAAATTATTTGCGGGGTACCGGTCATACTGAGACCCATGTGCATGCGATTTTGCCACATGAATTCAGCCATGGGTTCTATTGTTAGTGCGAATAGAATGGGAGAGAAAGAGCACCCCTGCCTGGTCCCTCTATTTAGTAAAAAGGAAGGTGATATAGTATTGTTAGTTCGTACTCTCGCACTTGGATTTGTACAGAGTAAACAGACACATTTAACAAAATATTGACCTAATCCGAATCTTTAGAGGACCAAGAACAGGTAGACTCATGAAACAGAATCAAAGGCCTTCTCGGCGTCTAGAGCCATGATGGCTGCGTTTACATTCGGTTTTAATTGTGCCATAACTCTGAAGAGTCGCCGCATATTTAGGGCTGTAGATCTGGTTGGTATAAAGCCAGCTTGGTCGGGGTGTACTATTATGGGCAAGTAGGCTAGTAGTCTAGTTGCAAGAATCTTTGCAAAGATCTTTGCATCTGTATTGATGAGCGATTGTGGTCTATATGAGCCCATATCCTGTGCTGGTTGCCGGGGTTTAAGGAGCACCGTTATTACTGCTTCGCGCATGGACTCGGGCAGTGTTCCCCGCTCCATGGCTTCTTCCCAGACTTTCAGCAGGATCGGGGCTAGTTTGTCTTGGCATTCTTTATATAATTCGGGTCCCAGACCGTCTGTACCCGGGGCTCTACCTAAGGTTAAAGCTTTGATTGCCTCAGTAATTTCCTTCACTGTAATGGGAGTGTCTAGTATCGTTCTTGTTTACGGAGTGTGTGTTGGGAGATCTAATGCATGTAGGTAACTAGCCATCTCTTCCTTTGACTTGCCGTCACGATTGGAGTAAAGGGTTTAGTAGAATTCAGTAAATGTATCATTAATTTCTTGGTCTTGATGTCCGTATCTTGGTAATAGGGCTATGATGGTTTTCAGCTTTAAGCATCTGTGCTAGGAATTTCCCGGCCTTGTTGCTTTCCCCATATCTTCGGGCACGGGCTGGGGTGGCCATGTACTGGATTTCCCGATCCGCTAATCTAATCTAATTAAAGCTTTGCTTCAGCGGTGTCTAGCTCCCACCGGACAGATCTCAACAGCCCAGTGGACTTATCCATGATATCCCCCCTCACCCAAACCTTGAATGCCTCCCACAGCGTGGCGTGTCTGTCCACTGATCCCTCATTTAAATGAAAAAATTCCTCTATTTCAATATGGAGGGATTCACATACCTGGGGCGTTTAGTCTGCGGTGTAGAGTTGTGTATAGTTAGGGTGATTGATATTGTGGAGTGGTCTGAGAGTGTGCGGGGGTACATCTCACAGTTTACCACCGTATCCGAGAGGGTCGAGATAATGAGCCATTAGTCTGTGCGTGACTCAGAATCATGTACAGATGAATAGTATGTGTACCGCTTTTCCTGGGGGTGTGTTTCCCACCATGTATCTACTATGGACATTTGTTGCATTATCTGGTTATCTGGTGTAAAGTGAGTGCAGCTTTGTTGGGGGACCAGGGGGTAGTAGAGGTACGATCCAATTCTATATCAAGGATCGTGTTGAAGTCCCCACCCCATATTACTGTTGGTCTTCAGATGTGGTTAACATATTGTGTATAGTGCTGTAAAATTCGTGATCGTCAATATTGGGACCATAGGTGTTGACAATCACAACTTGGCGCTCCGCCAATTCCCCCCAGACCAGCACATATCTACCGTGGGGGTCTGTTTTGGTATCGCGGAGTCGGAATCCTTACTTCGGGTGGATTAATGTGAGTACCCCCCTGGCCTGGGTGGAGAACTCAGTAAAGAATCTTAGCAGTCCCCATTTTGGGAGGAAGCCAGTACAGACCTGGCCAAGTGCATGTGTCTCCTGCAACAGTATGATCTGGGGGTTATGCGCTGCGATTTTCCAGGCCTTAACAGGGTTGTTGAGCCCCTGGACATTCCAGGATAAAAGTTTAACAGTTATTCCTTTACTACCCTGTGCCATAGTCCTCTTTCATCACAGATCTGTGTCCTAGACAATGAGAAATAACTGCTGCTTCAGCTGCATCCGATGCAATAATACTGATTTTAAACACTCCACTTTCTCAACAGAACTCGGACAGGTACCGAGGAAAACTTCACCTCGAGCTCCTCCCCCGTCTCCCCAACTCAAATTACTTATACTTCGTGCCTCCCCAACCCCACCCGCACCATCAACCCCAACACAATGATGTATCTCATTTCCCATACCTTGTGGAACTCTCCTGAGGGTCGCTCGTTGCGGCTGTATGGCCGCCATCAACAGAGGCTCACGATCCCGATTTCAACAACTATTAATCAGAACCACTCATTCAAATTTAAAACCTCGAACAACGTAAAGGATATAAGTCAACAACGCTCTCAGGTGGCAGGGTTGAGTCTCTCCTCTCCAGGATGTGGGCGCATATTTTGGTCTATTACTCGGTCCATGGGGGGCATAGGGATAGAGGCCTTGATGTATGCCATTGCTTCAGTAGGATTCTCAAAAAAGGAAGTTTTACTTCCATGTTGGATTCTCATCTTTGCCGGAAATGAGGGCATAGGGGATACGGCGTAGCCTGAGTTGCCTCTTGACCGGTTCATAGGACCTCCGCTGTGCTTCAACATTAGTCGAGAAGTCTGGATAGATATGCATCCTGTTTTCCTCGTAGTGTAGGGTGGCTTTCTCTCTGGACCGTCTCAGCATCGCGTCTCTATCTTTATAGTTGAGGAGGTGGGCGATTATGGTGCGTGGTGGGGCCCCAGGCCTCGGAGGTGGGGCGAGGGTATGATGGGCCCTTTCGACCAGGAAGTGGTTAGAGAAGGATTCCGCACCCAACAGGGTTTTCAGGAGGTCTTCCACGTGTCGCTCCATATGGCCTTTACAGAAAGACTCCAAAATGCCAACTATCCGAATGTTATTTCTTCTGGATCTTGATTCGAGGTCCTTGCATTTGTTTTGAGTCTTGTGTAGTTCCCCTTCTAGTTATGCAATGTCTCGGCTGTGTTGGGTTATAGCATCTTCGTTTGTGCTAATCCTGTTCTCTGCGTCAGTGATGCGTGTACTCTCCTCGTCAACTCTGGCCTTCAGGGAGTTGATTGTTGCCACAATATCGTCCAACTTGACATTTACCGCTAAAAAAACGTTTTGTACCAGTGTTGCTAGGCGGTCTTCTTTTGAATCAATGGAGGCCTCGGCCTGGTCATCCGGCATGGATAGCGGGGTTATGGTGGATCCATGAGTCTGGGAGCTAGCAAAAGAGTCCATTGGGCAGGTTTTTTTGGCTCCTGTGCCTTTCTTATCATGGTGGCCCATGTGGCGCCACTGCCCATGAAGAGTGGACTGTGTTCTCCCACGTCCCGTGGCAGGTTTAGGATGGTTTTGTTATGATAAGGGTTGGCTTGGGGGTTCTGTAACACTTCCGGTACAATACGGATTTGACTCTGCCAAGGTTCAATCAGATGCTGCAGCGGCGTGTCTCCTTATTATATACGTGGGTCTGTTGCGGTGTGGGCGATGATATGATCTGTGCTACAGTCGTGTGTGAGCGGGTTGGCTGTTCTGCGTAGTTCCTGAGGAGAATGTTTACCAGCCACAGATGCCAAGAGTGAAGCAGGGATTTCAGTACACAGGCCCGTGGCTGCCACCGAGAGCAAGGCTGCCCTCGTATCAGTGACCTTTCAGGATAGCTTTTGTAGGGGTACCGTGGAGGTGTGGTGGTGGTTTACCTGGGTCTTCAGTACCCCAACTATTGTCTTTACTATTTCGTGCGCCACCACTTTGTCATCTGGCCTCTCACAGACTTTCTGCTACTGAAGAGAGTGGATGTATGTGAGAGGTTATATAGTCCCTTAACCCTCCACCCCAGATGCCGGATAATGCAGGGTGTGAGCGCCGTAGACCAGCACGTATGTAGCGCCTCAGTCTGAGCTCAAAGATGGGGATACTATGGGTGCAGGCCACCTCAGCTGCACAGCCAGTAATGTCCCGCCCTTACTAAACAGTGGCTCCCACTGTGATTATTTAGTTGGTGTCGGCCTGCTCCATATCCATAGTACGGTATGTTCGTGGACTCCTCTGGGCATCAAATTGCAACCCTAGACCACACCTGGTAAGAGTATGGAGTCTTTGAAGAGTAATCCTATCTCATGGAATACGAATTTGACAGCCTCGGTAGAGCCCTCTGTGTGTCATCGCAGTGTTCGATGCACCTAATGACCTGGATACAAACTAGAAGCTCTGTGGGCCATTACACACACTCACCAGTGTTCAGACCACTTTGTTTACCCAAATCCGCCACGTTCCGGGAGGATCGGGGGGTCGTTATTATTTGGCCGATGACTTCTCCATTTTAATTCGCACAGGGAGCAGTGCCCCGCCAACATCGTCTTGTGTTTGTTTGGCGCGTCAGGGTGAAGGAAGCAGACGGGGCCAGCAAAGACTGGTGAGGGCTTTCCTCTGCGCGCACACCCACGGTTGTGCCGCTGCGCGTTGTATTGTTGAGGGTGTAGCCTCCTGCTTCCACTCCTGAGGGATCGCTTCGGGTATCATGTTTATTAGCCCGCCGCAGGGACAGCAGCAGCCATTGCAACTGGCCTCGGTTCCAGGGTAGCTTCTCCCCCGTTACGGGTGGGTCTTCTTGGCTCACCAGCGGGGTCTGTTTTGGCAGGCAGTTCGCAACAGTGTTTATGCAAGCCATAGTCCAGACCTTTGTAATATGCGGTCAATGGTGCTGCTCTGCTTTCCGTTCCGCACCTCCCCCACTCGGCCTTTCAGTAGTCTCTAGCAGCGTCTCACAGTTGTTTTCTTGCAGAGTCACCAGGTGGCCGCTCATACGGCCCGCAGCCGTTCAGGATTCCGGGGCCGATATCTCTGTTGTGGATTGGCAGATAGGCTCAGTGTTTCCTTCTTACCAGGTTTCCCAGAGCATGTCCAGGACACCCCTCGGCTCTCTTCCATTGAGCAATTCAAAGGGAGTAAAACCTTTGGAAGCTTGGGGGGTTTTCCTCACTGCAAATAGTGCCCATGGGATCATTTGGTCCCAGTCTTTCCCGTCCTTGTCTACCAGCTTACGGAGAATTAGTTTAAAGGTTTTTATTGAATCTTTCTACCAAACCATTGGTTTGGGATGGTAGACAGAAGTTTGCAAGGTGGTAATGTGGAGAATCTCTTTGACTTTAGTCATTAGCTTACTCATAAAATTCGAGCCCTGGTCCGTTAGCATTTCCTTCGGAAAACCGACCCGGGAGAAATACGGTAGAAGATGTTTAAGAATCTGCTGGGTGGTATTATTTCACATTGGGAATGCCTCGGGATATCAGGTTGTATAATCCATGATCACAAGGACATACTTATTGCCTAATCTGGAGGGTTTCAGGCAGTCCAATTATGTCCCATGCCAATTCTTGAAAAGGGGATTTCTATAATCGGCAATGGGTTCAGAGGGGCAGGTGATGGGGTGAGCGTGCTGGTCTTTTGACATATTTCACTTGTCTGGATGAAGGTTTTTACATCGGCGTGGATACCTGGCCAGTAAAACTTTCCACCAATATGAGCCTGGATTTTAGATTGTCCTAAATGCCACCCGGTAAGATGGAAATGCGCAATTTCCAGTACAACCCTTCAGTGTCTTTTGGGTATTACCAATTGTGTTTTTACCATACCTTCTGGGGAGGTTTCTTTTCTGTAAAGCAATCCTTGTTTTAGAAGGAAAAAGGGACTACCTTTCTTCAAGCCTTCTTCTGGAATTGCTTGTAAAACCACTTCACGAGAGCTGGATCATTTCTCTTGGCGATCCCTCGGTCGGTATAGATGGTAGGTTCCTCTCGCTTCCTTTCTTCGATGTTAGTGGATTTATCAGCTTCCCCAAAGCCAAGGTTACCTCTTTCTGTTTTATCTGGTTCACTTTCTTTACACTGAGGAAATAGAGCTCTTTACAAAATTCCCTGGACAGTTTCATCTCCCAGAAGCACCTCAAAAGGGATCTTGCCATGGATTTGTAAGAGAACCTTCACATCTCCCCTAAAGTCGGGATCAATAACGCCTGCTAACAAGTCTATCCTGAACTTCCACGCTAGGCCATATTTTGGGGCCCATCGGATCTAACACCCCAGAGGGGGTATCAAAACCAAGTCTGTAGGAATTATTCCTCTTTTCCCATGAAGAATAATAGCTTCCCTACTACTGCTACAGATATCAAACCCTATTGATTCCTTGGTGGTGATGGAATTGTCAGTCCAGAAAAAGTAGACACCCCTCGATCGTAAGGCAATGTATTTTGTTGGCCGAAGACCAACCGCCTCATGTGTTTAGTATTAGAAATATGTAGCCATAAGCTTGACTGAAGTGCGGCCATTTTGTTTTCTCTAACGGTTGCCTTTTGCCTTCTGTTAAAACTGCTTTGCTGAAATATTATTCTGCTCCACTAGTGCATAACGCAAGGCTGCGAGAGACATGTTGAAACATAACGCAGTAACCCAGACAGAAATGCCCGATCTCCTCCCTCACATATCCTTGGATAGTAAGCAGCAAGGCATTCTAATTAGTACAGCTGGTGCCAGCTAGTCTCGGAAACACAGTAGGAATGCTAGAAGAGAACATGAAATGACTTAAATTATGCTCTTCTTTGCTCTTCTTTGCGGCCCCCCCTTTCCTGAGCCCTGTAGAGCTCTGGGGAGCAAGTTGGACGCCAGCACACAAATAGAAACCAGGAGATAGCAAGGCCTGGAATGTGTCTCTCCCCTACACACAGCTTGCTTGCAGAAACAGAAGCATTGTGTTCTTTAAAACAAAGACTTATGTCTGTAGGCTCACAAAATTGCAAACTGTTGCTAAATGAATGTTTGAAGGTGTCATACTCATCACCATTGTCAATCATCGTGCCCAGTTCAAAGGAAATGTATTAGGGGCGGTATTGAATGTGTCACTACTGACAGTAAGATGCTTGCTTTGTATATATGTAACAGTTGTACGTTTTGCTCTGGCTCTTGCGTCCCCCGGGGTTTGGAAACACACATCGCGGGACGTGGGACCCAGGTGGCCAACAGAGACTATTTGCTTTGCAATAAACCCTAGATTTTGGGAATACAACCTCGTGTCTGACGTATCAGTTTGTGTGTGGTGATTGTGCCTTGTTTCCATACGCGAGGGTACCTCAGGGGCCCCTTCAAGATGGCGCCAGAATAGGGACCCTCCCCCACTTGTTCCATCGTGTACGTTGTAAGATAAGGAAGGCGGAGAGTATGGTGAGGATGGGACGATCGAGCCGAGATCAAGAGGTATGCGGGGCGCCCCTGCGAAAGCGATGAGAGACTCCTTTGCAGATCTGCACACAACTGATCCCTGATCGATGTGTCCGGCCAGAGAACAAGGAGGCGAGGGTCCCGAAACGAGGCAGAGTGAGCCAAGATACGCAGACAAGACATCATTGGTTGCGTCAGTATACGGACGAATTGCATCTTAAGAGACAATTTGACTGATCAGGTGAGTCGTGTCCTGATTCAAAGTAATCCTGATATTGGTTGAGAGTTGATTTTGCAAAATCAAACACCCAGTGTAAGTTTGATTAGCCAAGGGTAAGGTTAAAACATGCCTGGGGTATTGTCCACCCTAGCGATATTTTTCCGCTGCAGTAGACAATCTTTGGAAACTGGCCAGGTTGCGCCACCCGTGGGAACACCGGCGTATGAGATGTATGTGAAATATGGTGTGGGAGCGATAATGTTTTGTGAGACTTGGCATAGGCAAACCAGAAAACAGGAGGATCTTCAGTGGCCCTGCAGCATTTGATATCCTTAGGGACTGGAGAAGGGAAGCTATGCTTCGCTGGAGAAGTAGAGAGAAACATGCACGCAGGCATAAGTCGAAAGCAGAAAGAGTGAAAGAAAAGGAGGAGGAGGAGGAGTGGAATGATAGTTTGAGAAAGTCAAATAGACGTGTTCAGTTGAGTATAGAAAAGATATACCCACAACGAAATACAAAGCGAGGCCCAAGGGGAGAGACTAATAAAGACTGCATCAGTAACTATTGCTCAGCCCCCTCCAGTTGCTCAGCCCCTCACAACTGACCAAATCCCATCACAGCCACCGACCGCACAGTCAGAACCTCCCATTAGCCAGTCAGCGCTGCAACAGTCATTTCCCGTTCCCGTTGTCCCACCTGCACCTCCCTCCCTAGATATTGTTTCTGTCCCATCTGCCCCTCCTGTGATTGAAGTTGAACTCGTTGAAACAGAAGAAGGGGATGTGCGAGAGTGACCCGTAGTGCGATCAGCAAGGAGAGAATGCGAGCGTTGCAAGAACAGGCCGAAATGTATATAAACGGGAATGATGCAACGTCAGCGCTAGCTTCGATGTATGACTTCAAAAGGAGCAATGAAAGACAGGTAGTGTTGGAATGCATGGGGGAATATTTAGTGGCGAGATGGAAACAGTTAATTGGAAAGCTACCGCTGCAACGATTGTTGGATTTGAATGCATTAGCACGTTGTAGAGGGAGAGATGAAGAAATAAGGGAACATGTATACCGACCTTTTGAACTTAAGAATGAACTTGATGATGAATATGCTGAAATGTTTGCCACACCAGGGTATAGGAGTCGAGATATTAGGATAGATAGGACGGAAGCGGTGGAGCCCTATATACAGCGGCGATATTTGCCGTCGTCAAGACAGACAGGCGACAGACTAAAAGTATCTATACGAGAGGCGTTGAAATGGATTTCAGATCCTAGTATCCCCACAATGGAAATACATGAAATGTTTGATAAATACCCCTTGTCAATGAGGATAGAAGCACTACGAACAATGGTTGAGGTGCTACTCCAGCAAGTGGCGGGACACAATAGAGGGAGAGGAAATGCACAAGGCAGAAGTAATTTGAACATGCGTGGAGGGCCTCTGGGATTGAATCAGTGTGCGTATTGCAGAGAGGAAGGTCACTGGCGAGCGCAATGTCCACATCTGCAAAATAGAAATGGGTATGGCCAGAGAAGACAGCATAGGGGGCATCCAGGAACTAATGGGCAAAATAGAAATAGCATGCAACAGCACCAGAATGGTCAAGGGAATGGTACTCAAAATCAGAACCAAGCTCTGAATGAAACTTCTACTCAGAATCAGAGCCATCAAAACACGCAAAATGGAAATAGAGGAAGGGGCGGGAACATTTTTGACACCCAATCAAACGCGTATTATAATAACAGCAGCGATTACACATCGGATGATGTGTCGTTTCCCCAATAGGACAGCCCAAGACAGGGGTCGGAACCAGTGTCTATTCCTGTGAATCAGAAAGGACCCTATGTAGAAATGAAAGTCGGGAATGGAGAGCATAGCTTTCTCGTAGATACGGGGGCACAAAAGTGCTCAATAGATCACCACTTGGTTCCAGAAATACCACTGTCAGGGCAAATAAATATTTCAGTAGGGTTCGCAGGCACCCCAGTGATAAATCCCGTGTCCCAACCAGTAGCAGTGACATTAGGCCCATTCACTGAATATTGTCAATTTCTCTTAACAGAGAATTGTGGGGAGAATCTTTTGGGGTTAAATCTATTGAAAAAACTGAGTGCAGTTATCCACTGTACGCCAGATGGAGTATTTTTGACCATTTCACCACAAAATGTACCGGGGTCTGAATTTGTGTCCAAACCTTTGCCAGGAGAATTGAGTGAAGTGCCAACTTGTATATGGGCGATGAATGACAATGATGTGGGATGCTTGAAGATGGAGCCAGTGAAAATTGCTCTGGAAGAAGGAATAATGTTACCACGTATTCCACAGTATAAAATCTCAGCAGAAGGAGAGAAAGGATTGAAAAGTATTGTTTCTGATTTGGTAAAATTGGGAGTGATTGAGGAGATTACAGGCAGTACTTGTAACAGTCCCATTCTTCCGGTTTATAATAAAGGAGGTAATGAGGTACCGTATCGTTTCATAATTGATCTGCGTGCATTAAACAAGGTAGTAAATCCTCAATTCCCATTGGTTCCAGATGTCACCACAATTTTGACAATGATTCCTGCCTCGGCTGAGTACTTTGTTATTGACTTGAAGAATGCGTTCTTCAGCATTCCAGTACACAAGGAAAGTAGATATTTGTTCGCCTTCACACTAGGAGGACGATCATTCACATTCACACGCATTCCACAAGGCTACACAGAGAGTCCGAGTATTTACAGCAGAGCATTGAAAGAACAACTAGATATGCTAGAATTACCGGCAGGTTGCGTATTGTTAAGTATATAGATGATTTATTGATCGCTGCGGACACAGAGGACATTTGTAAAAAGAGTACTGTGTTATTATTGACCCATTTAGCAGCGCTGGGCCATAAAGCAAGCTTAAAGAAATTCCAATATTGTCGAAAGGAGGTGACTTATTTGGGTTACCTACTTTCGAGAGAAGGGAGAAGACTGACGCCAGAAAACAATAGAGAGCATTTCTGGTATGCCTATTCCAAAGACACAGAAACTAGTCAGAGCCATGATAGGCATGGCTTCTTTTTGTCGGCAGTGGATTGTAAACTTTGCATTGATTGTGAAGCCAATGGTGGAGTTGACAAAGAAGGATGTTGTGATGCCTTTGCAGTGGAATGAAGAATGTCAGAGAGCATTTGATCTGCTCAAAACTACATTGTGTTCTGCTCCAGTTTTGGGCACACCAAAGTTTTCATATTGTTTGTACACGAGAGTGAAGGTTGTGCGTTGTGAGTTTTGACACATGAACAAGGTGGAAGAAATAGGCCATTTGGCTATTTTTCTTCTGCGCTGGACCCTGTAGCGCGCGTACTACCAAGATGTTTGTGAGCTGTTGCAGCGGCTGCTGCGTCAGTGAAAAAAACCAAAGGAATGGTATTGGGGCACACCTTAATTATAATGGTGCCACATGCCATAGACTTTCTACTAAATAGAACGCAGACGCAACACCTCACCTCTGCTAGATTGACCAGATATGAAATTGTCCTTTTTGCGCCACACATCCAAATTATGAGGTGTAGCGCTTTGAATCCTGCAGAATTGATGCCACTTCCCACGGAAGAACTCAGTGAGAATGATACACCTCCCCATGATTGCTGAATGGTTACGGAGGAAGAAACAAAGGGGAGAATTGATTTAAGAGATACCCCGCAAAAAGAGCCCGATGGAGAACTGTTTTGTGACAGTTCCTGTTTTAAACTACCTGATGGCACATCAACTGCTGCCTATGCTATCGCCAGGTTAAAGAGTATTGTAGAGAGTAAAAGAATCCCCTACAACTCTGCACAAGCGGCAGAGATAATAGCCTTGACCAGACCCTGTGAGATTTCTGAGAATCTCAGTGTAAACATGTATACTGACAGCCAATACGCCTTTGGCGTGGTTCATAACTTTGGCCGACTTTGGGCTGAGAGGGGTTTCTTGACATCACATGGGGCCAGAAATCAACATGGCCCTTTGATTGTACGATTGCTGTCTGCACTCACGTGTCCGAAGCGCCTTGCAATAGTGAAATGCGAGGCGCATAAAAAAGTAACCTGCAAAATGGGAGAAGGAAACGTATTTGCAGACAGGATCGCGAAACAAACTGCCACTGACTTGAATACCACAATGTTAACAGTACAGTCGGAAGACGTGCCCTGCATGATAGAGAATGGAATTGCTACTGTCAAAGAAATGCAGGCAGAAGCCACTGCAGATGAAATGCTAGGGTGGGCTGAGGGTTCTGCTGAATTAGATCTAGAGGGTTGCTGGGTAGACAAGAAGTGTAGAAATTGGATGTTGCCCAACTCCTATGTAACTGCAATGGACACGATGGCCCACAGCCCTACTCATATTTGTGCCAGAAAAATAGTCCAGCATCTAGCCACAGTATGGGAGAACATGCACAAACTTTTCCAGGCTCCCTATCCCCCGTTTGCCTTCCTTTCCCTCCCCGCACCCTCTTCCTGGTCCCGCTCCCTCCCCGCACCCTCTTCCTGGACTCGCTCCCTCCCGCCTACCGACCCGCCCAGCCCACTCCGATTGGTTCAGCCGAGACATTTCCCCTCCTTAACAGTTCTCCTAGGGCAGCCCTCTGCCCGGCAGCCCCTGCGGCTAACGACCCGAGGCAAAGGACGACTCCTTCAGGGATGACTCCAGATCATATCTGCAGGTATCCGCAGGAGAAGCAAGAAGCCAACAACAAGTAAGTGTGGCAAGGGCGGGGCCAGAAGCAACTACTTCAGGCCATACTACCCTACCACTCATCTAACAAAGCATCACCACCGTAAATTCATTATAATTGCATTCAGAAAACTCTGTACTTTGCATGTGAAAGATGTACCCAATTGCATTTAGAAGTTGTGCCCAATAGCCTCTCTGAGAAAAGTTGCATTTAGAAGTGTGCCCAATAGCCTCTCTTTGAAAGTGCATTTAGAAGTTGTGCCCAATAGCCTCTCTGGGAAAAGTTGCATTTTACCTGCATTTAGAAGTTGTGCTCAATAGCCTCTCTGAGAAAAGTTGCATTTAGAAGTGTGCCCAATAGTCTCTCTGAGAAAAGTTGCATTTAGAAGTGTGCCCAATAGCCTCTCTTTGAAAGTTGCATTCAGAAGTATGCCCAATAGCCTCCATTTGAAAGTTACATTTTAGAAGTGTGCCCAATGGCAATTAGAAGTTGTGCCCAATAGTCCCTCTGAGAAAAGTTGCATTTAGAAGTGTTCCCAATTGCATTTAGAAGTGTACCCAATTGCATTTAGAAGTTGTGCTCAATAGCCTCTCTGAGAAAAGTTGCATTTAGAAGTGTGCCCAATAGTCTCTCTGAGAAAAGTTGCATTTAGAAGTGTGCCCAATAGCCTCTCTTTGAAAGTTGCATTCAGAAGTATGCCCAATAGCCTCCATTTGAAAGTTACATTTTAGAAGTGTGCCCAATGGCAATTAGAAGTTGTGCCCAATAGTCCCTCTGAGAAAAGTTGCATTTAGAAGTGTACCCAATTGCATTTAGAAGTGTACCCAATTGCATTTAGAAGTTGTGCCCAATAGCCTCTCTGAATAAAGTTGTATTTAGAAGTGTACCCAATTGCATTCAAAGTCGTGCCCAATAGTCCCTCTAAGAAAAGTTGCATTTAAAAGTTGCATTTAAAAGTGTACCCAATTGCATTTAGAAGTTGTGCTCAATAGCCTCTCTGAGAAAAGTTGCATTTAGAAGTGTGCCCAATTGCATTTAGAAGTTGTAACCAATAGTCTCTCTGAGAAAAGTTGCATTTAGAAGTTGTGCTCAATAGCCTCTCTGAGGAAAGTTGCATGTAGAAGTTGTGCCCAATTGCATTTAGAAATGTACCCAATCGCATTTGAAGTTGTGCCCAATAGCCTCTCTGGAAAAAGTTGCATTTAGAAGTTGTGCCCAATAGCCTCTCTGAGAAAGTTACATTTAGAAGTTGCCCAATTGCATCTAGAAGTGTACCCAATTGCATGTAGAAGTTGTGCCCAATAGTCTCTCTGAGAAAAGTCACATTTAGAAGGTGTGCCCAATTGCATTTAGAAGTGTGCCCAATTGCATTAAGAAGTGTGCCCAATCGCATTTAGAAGTTGTGCCCAATAGCCTCTCTGAGAAAAGTTGCATTTAGAAGTGTGCCCAATAGCGTCTCCGAGAAAGTTACATTTAGAAGTTGCCCAATTGCATCTAGAAGTGTACCCAATCGCATTTAGAAGTTGTCCCCAATAGCCTCTCTGAGAAAAGTTGAACTTAGAAGTGTGCCCAATTGCATTTAGAAGTTATGCCCAATAGTCTCTCTGGGAAAAGCTGCATTTAGAAGTGTCCCCAATTGCATTTAGAAGTTATGACCAATAGCTTCTCTGAGAAAGTTGTATTTAGAAGTGCAGCCAATTTTAAAAGTGTACCCAATTGCATTTAGAAGTTGTGCCCAATAGTCTCTCTGAGAAAGTTACATTTAGAAGTTGCCCAATTGCATTTAGAAGTGTACCCAATCGCATTAGAAGTTGTGCCCAATAGCCTCTCTGAAAAAAGTTGCATTTAGAAGTTGTGCCCAATAGCCTCTCCGAGAAAGTTACATTTAGAAGTTGCCCAATTGCATCTAGAAGTGTACCCAATTGCATGTAGAAGTTGTGCCCACTAGTCTCTCTGAGAAAAGTCGCATTTAGAAGTTGTGCCCAATTGCATTTAGAAGTGTGCCCAATTGAATTTAGAAGTGTGCCCAATCGCATTTAGAAGTTGTGCCCAATAGCCTCTCTGAGAAAAGTTGCATTTAGAAATTATCCCCAATAGCGTCTCCGAGAAAGTTACATTTAGAAGTTGCCCAATTGCATCTAGAAGTGTCCCCAATTGCATTTAGAAGTTGTCCCCAATAGCCTCTCTGAGAAAAGTTGAATTTAGAAGTGTCCCCAATTGCATTTAGAAGTTATGACCAATAGCCTCTCTGAGAAAGTTGTATTTAGAAGTGCACCCAATTTTAAAAGTGTACCCAATTGCATTTAGAAGTTGTGACCAATAGCCTCTCTGTGAACTTAGCCTTTCCGTGGAAAGTTACAATTTGAAGTGACCACAATAGCCTCTCTGTGAAAATTGCAATAGTTTAATACCATGCCGGACCGAACCGATCAATCTCCCTAATAACCTCTCGGTACAAAGTCCCTAATACCCTCCCTGTATAAAGTCGAATTGAAAGAAGTGCACCTACTAGCGTGCCCTAAATAATCGTATCAACATAACTAACAGTATAGCTGTGTAATGTAGAATCTGAAAAGGTGACTAATAATCTAATACAAAGTTGATTTAGATTCATCCCTAATAACCTGCCTGTATAAAGGTGAATTGAAAGAAATCCAACCACTAGCGTGCCCTATTCAATCCTATTAGTATAACTAACAGTATAGCTGTGTAATGTAGAATCTAAAACGGTGACTAATAATCTAATACCCCCTCTAAGCAAATTGAATCTTGAGGCTGACTGAATATCTTCTCTGTGTACAGGTGAACTTAGAAGTGTACCTAATATCATCTCTGTCTACAATTGGATCTAGAAAAGCACCAAATAGTCTAGTATCGTCTTTGAGCAGTTGAGCCTGGAAGTCTGCCTAAAAGCGTGCCACCACCGATCTTAGAACTACAATCAAAAAGCCCTCCTAAATCAACCCAAAAGCTTGCACCAATCATGAGTGCACCCCCTCCATCAGAGTCTGTCAGAAACGACCCCCGTGGACCACCCCCACTCTCCGATCTGCCTTCCCTCCTGTCCCCGCTCTCCCAAATCACCCCACCCTCCTTCGCACTCCCTGCCATTCCCCTCCAAACACCAAGCCAGGGGGGCACGATGGCGAGCCACTCACCCTAATACCACTCATCCCCTGAACCCCACCCCTGACCCGCCAGCGTTAACCATACCCGCTCCCCTCACATTCATACCTGGCCCACCCCACCCTGCAATCACCCACCCCCCGCCTTGCCCTCATACCCCTGCCACCTTCCCCCACCGACCGCACCCTTTCCCCTCCCTAAAAACTGCACTCCTAGCCCTAGCAAGAACCGAAGCTGCTTCCCTCTCCCCCTCTGACCTCCCCTACCCTCTCTCACACACACCAATCGCAGCAAAGAAACTAAAGAGGAATCGTTCCTGGTCCCCCTCAATCTCTCAGCACTCCTCGCCTCCCCCTGTCTCGACCCACCACCTCTCTCCCGCAATCTCCTCCTTCCCCCGTAGCTTCTCTCTAACTGAAACCCCTCTCCCTCGATTTCTCATCAACTGCAACTCCTAACCGCCCACACCCCACCTTCAAA
This sequence comes from Ambystoma mexicanum, assembly GCF_040938575.1. NCBI lineage: Eukaryota > Metazoa > Chordata > Amphibia > Caudata > Ambystomatidae > Ambystoma > Ambystoma mexicanum. The sequence goes on from NC_090922.1 coordinate 1,344,007,383, forward strand.
TCCCCCAACCCGATCATCCTATCACACGCAGCCACCCAACCCCGCCCGAAGCCTGCCAAATTTTCTGCTCGGCCACTATTCCCATCAAGCATCACCCACCCTACCCCTCTCCCTCCACTCTCTCCGCCACCGCCCCATCCCGCTCCAGCACCGAGACCAACCTTGCCTGCCGATGTGAACTGTATCCTATTTAACGCCCGATCTATAGCAAAAAACAGACATTGCATCTTTGACCTCCTCGCCTCTGTCAAACCAGACCTAGTTTTCATCACTGAAACCTGGTTCTCAGACGACTTCGGCCCAATCGCTAATGAAGCCTTTTCCCCTGACTACTCCCTCATCCCACTGAACCGTCCGTCTAGAGGAGGGGGGGTAGCATTTGTCTTCAAATCTCTCCTCTGCGCTTCAATCATCGACAACCAACCCTCCATTCCATCCTGCGAATCTCTCCTCGTTAAACTATCCCTCTCCCCGTCACTCTCACACAGCTGCCTAATAATCTACAGGCCCCCTGGCTACGATAGACAATTCGCAAACAACCTTTGCGATTCTATCGCCACCCTCCAACTAAACCATCCCAACCTCACCCTTCTTGGAGACTTCAACATATGGCTCGACATCCCCACCAACCCTATGACACACGCCCTGATTGATGGTCTAGACGCAATTAACCTCCAACTCCACATAAACGGCCGGACTTATTTTAAAGGACACTTATTTGATGCCATCTTTAGCTCCAACACCCTGATTCATTTAAAGCTCTGCACCCCTATCATCTGGTCCGATTACTTCATTCTCTCGTTCGCCATCCACTCACCCGACCCCCTTCCCGTACTCGTATCTGAACCTCCGAACCTACGGAAATGCTGGAAAAAACTAATAATCACCCCGGACCTAGCCGAGGCACTCCTCCAGTCTCCACCACCTACCTGCCGTCTCAACAACCAACTAACCCCTGAGGCCTTTGATTCATGGCTCAACGCACCTCTGATGCGACTCACCCCCCCCCTTGCAAACCATCAACCCTCCGTGGCCTTTTCCCCAGATGGTTCACTCCTGAGTTGAAGACCACTAAACGACAATACAAATACCTAGAACGCAAATGGCAGAAAGAGAAAACCCACGAGAGCAGGATCGGCTTGGCCCGACACCTGTACCGGTACAAGGCCGAAATCTGGAAAGCAAAAAAAGCCCACTACAACACCTGAATCCTAAACTGCAAAAACCCAAGCAAAGAACTCCACAAAATCATCTCCGAATTCACCAATCCGGCTTGTAACACAACCGTCCCGACGGGAACAATCACTATGCGACTCACTCTCCCTCCACTTTCACACCATGGCTATCGAAAGGACAAAAACTCTAACCACCAAGCTGGCTCTCTTACAGCCACCTGGCAATCCTCCGCCCGTACCGGCCAGCCCATCAGCTGCGACCTCTACGCAACCAACGTTCGAATCCTTTAGTCCAATATCACCAGAACAATTTCTCGAACTTCTATCTGCCCGCAAACCTTCTGGATCCCCACTGGACCCTTGCCCAGCCACAACCCTTAAAGAAATTTTTGCTTCCACCTGCGCAGGAGAACACGCAAGATCTATCATAAATGCCTCCCTGTCTTCCGGTATCTTTCCCGACGCATTCAAAATGGTGCACGTCAATCCTCTAATTAAAAAAACCTTCACTCGACCCTCTCGAGCCCAAAAACTACTGCCCCATCTCAAACACCAGGTTCCTTGCCAAACTCATTGACCGAGCCGCCTACTCTCAACTAAATGCCTTTGTCGAAGCCAACAATCTCCTAGACCCCGCCCAATCAGGTTTCAGAACACGTCACGGAACCAAAACCACCCTAATCGCGATATGGGATGGCCTTAAAATGACAGCAGACTACGCGGGATGCGCAGCACTAATCCTTCTCGACCTATCGGCCGCCTTTGACACGATCAATCACTCAATCCTCCTAGAACGCCTCCACTCCCTAGGAATTTGTGGAATCGCTCTTAAATGGATAGCTTCATTCCTCAAAGACAGGCACCAAATAACTACATTCTCCAGTTTTACCTCCAAAGCCCGACCAGTCGACACGGGAGTCCCACAAGGAGCATGTCTATCCGCCCTCCTGTTCAATCTCTACCTGATCACCCTCCCACCAATAATTCGTTTACACAACATCCTGTGTTACAACTACACCGACGACACTCAACTAATTCTAAAATTCCTGAACTCGAAACCCAACTCCCGACCTGACCTGGCATGCTGCCTCCTTAACATAGAACTCTGGATGACCCAAAGCCACCTCTTGTTAAACCCCTCCAAAACAGAAATCATGGTTTGCGGCAACTCCGATCTTCTTCCGCACCCACTTCCCTGGCCACCCACCATGGGCAACTCACCGACACTCTCCAACACAGTGAAAAATCCTGGACTCTGACCTAACACTCTCGCGCCAAGTCATCAATGTCTCAAAGTCCTGCCACTACCACCTTATAACCCTTAGGCGCATCTTTCCATATCTCTCATTTCCCAACAGACTCTCCGCGGTCCAATCAATCGTTATATCAAGACTGGACTACGCAAACCCCCTATACCTCGGAATCCATGCCTACCAACTGAATAAACTCCAAAGGGCACAAAACGCAGCGTCCAAATTGCTACTTGCACTCGGTCCAAGAGACCACGTATCGCCAGCCCTTAAGACACTGCACTGGCTTCCAGTAGCCCGTAGGGTGGCTTTCAAAACCTTATGCCTCTCCCATCGAGCACTGCACAAAACTGGACCTCAATATCTTCAAGACAAGCTAATACCTTATCATCCCACGCGCACCCTAATATCAAGCTCAGCCGGCCTCCTAGTAATTCCTAAGACAAATTCAGTCAGGTTAGGCGGATCATCATTCTCAGCCCTGGCCCCAACCCTGTGGAACTCGCTCCCACCCCACATCCGCCTAACTGAGGATTTAACGTCCTTCCTGGCTCTTCCCCTAAAACCAACCGGTTTTCCAAACTAACACCATCACAATAACACCGACCCAACAAACTACCTGATGCAAGAAATTGACAGCTAATAAACTTGAATGTAAACTAGAAAGACAAACAGAACTAAACGAGTAATATAGATCAAAACAGTGAAGTGAATAGGAATAAATCACTGAGAAAGTAAGGAGATCTAAACTGATGAAATTGACATAATGAATGAGGAGGGAACGTAGTGAATGACATAGATGAAATAGTTAGAATGGATGAAGCGTATAGAACAGATGAATGCACTAAGTGGAAGAGTGCAGGAGTGGAAGAACAGACGACTAGAAAGATCAAACGAGTATGGAGATCGGATGGAATAGATGAACATACTAAAGCCAATGAGTGTGTAGAGTGGTTGGGTGTGTAGAGCGGACGAGCGTGTAGAGTTGATGAGTACGTAAATACAAAGTAGAGAACAGAACGCAGGATGGCGTAGAACTGATGACTATACTGAACGGACAAACGTATAGACTGGATGATCGCTTAGACCAGATGAACGTGTAAGAGCGAACGAGCATGTAGAGAGGATGAGCGTGGAGAGCAGATGAGCGTGGAGAGCGGATGAGCGTGGAGAGCGGATGAACGCGGAGAGCGGATGAACGCGGAGAGCGGATGAACGCGGAGAGCGGAGGAGCATGGATGAGCGCGGATGAGCGCGGAGAGCGGATCAGCGCGGAGAGTGGATGTGCGTGGAGAGCGGATGAAGGTGTCGAACAGATGACTGTGGAGAGCAGATGAGTATGAAGAGCGGGTGAGTGTGGGGAGCGGCTGAGTGTGGGGAGCGGCTGAGTGTGGGGAGCGGCTGAGTGTGGAGAGAACGGATGAGTGTGGAGAGAACGGATGAGTGTGGGGAGCGGACGGATGAGTGTGGGGAGCGGATGAGTGTGGGGAGCGGATGAGTGGGGAGCAACTGAGTGTGGAGAGTGGATGAGCGTAGGGAGCTGATAAGTGTGGAGAGCGGATGGCTGTGGAGAGCGGATGGCTGTGGAGAGCGGATGGCTGTGGAGAGCGGATGGCTGTGGGGAGCGGATGACTGTGGGGAGCGGATAAGTGTGGAGTGTGGAGAGCGGCTGAGTGTGGGGAGCGACTGAGTGTGGGGAGCGGCTGAGTGTGGGGAGCGGCTGAGCGTGGGGAGCGACTGAGCGTGGGGAGCGACTGAGCGTGGGGAGCAGATGAGCGTGGAGAGCGGAAGAGCGTGGAGAGCGGATGAGCGTGGAGAGCGGATGGCTGTGGGGAGGGGTTGAGTGTGGGGAGCGGATGAGTACGTAGAGCGGATGAGTACGTAGAGCGGATGAGTACGTAGAGCAGATGAGTGTGTGGAGCGGATAAATACATAGAGCGGATGAGTACGTAGAGCGGATGAGTACGTAGAGCGGATGAGTACGTAGAGCGGACGAATGTGTGGAGCAGACGAATGTGTGGAGCGGACGAGTGTGTGGAGCGGACGAGTGTGTGGAGCGGACAAGTGTGTGGAGCGGATGAGTGTGTGTTGCCAATAAGTGTGTGGAGCGGGTGAGTACGCGGAGCGGATAAATTCGTAGAGCGGATGAGTGTGTGGAGCGGATGAGTGTGTGGAGCGGATGGGTAGTACGTAGAGCGGATGAGTAGTACGTAGAGCGGATGAGTAGTACGTAGAGCGGATGAGTAATACGTAGAGCGGATGAGTAATACGTAGAGCGGATGAGCATTACGTAGAGCGGATGAGCAGTATGTTGAGCAGATCAGTATGTGGACCGGATGAGTGTGTAGATCGGATGAGCGTACAGAGCGGATGAGCGTACAGAGCAGATGAGCGTACAGAGCAGATGAGCGTACAGAACGGATGAGTATACAGAGTGGATGAGTATACAGAGCGGATGAGTGCTTAGGCAGACAGGAGTACATGCGCGGGGTAGACTGGAGTGCATGCGTATGGAATACATGAGAGCATGCGTGGGGCACACTGGAGAATGAGGGATAGACTATAGCACGCAAGGCGGACTAGAGTGCCTGAGTGTGTCGAGCAGACAGGAGTGTGTAGGGCAATCTTGAACGCCTGAAATGAATAAAAATTGCCTAGAACGGACCTGATCGCATAGAATTGCGTGACGTACATAATATGCTTTGGAATGCACGGAACATTTGAAAGGGCATATATCATACCACACCCCACGCTTACTCTCTTCTTTACACCACCACTCAACTAGAACACAGAGATACTATGACACCATTCGGTATAACTGTTCTCATATCAACATCTCCCGCTCACTCCCCATCACTCTAAGTAAACACTGCTGGTTTCACACACACCCAGCCAGGCGTTCTCCTCAGGCCTAACGCAGCCACACTCGGTCTGGATAAATCCTACCAGAGCGAACACATACTCCTGATCTCTCAACCACCACACCTACCACTAAGAAGCAGCTACCACACGAATTCCGCACCAGCTGCACACATACCTGGTGCGCACACGCACCTATGAACTCTCTCTACTGACCCGAACTTCGGTTCCCAAGGGCGTTCCACCTACCAGCGCTTTCAGACCATACCAATGGTATATAAGGCGCTATATAAATGCAAAATAACACAACATAACATAAGGAAAAATGCCGAAAGGATGGTTCAGAATTGCATCACGTGCCTTCAACACAATGTGGGGAAGGGAACTGTGACTCCAACAGGCAGTTTTGGCCCTCCCTCTATGACTTTTGAGATAATCCATTTTGATTTCATGGAGATGCCAAAACTTGAAGTATGTCCTAGTAGTTATATGTGCATTCAGTAAATGGGTGGAAGCATATCCATTAAAAGACTGTACCGCCATGAGCACTGCAAAAGTAATGTTGAAGGAGTACTTCTCTCGTTTTGGTCTGCCCCGTGTCATATGGTCAGATAACGGTCTGCATTTTGTGGGTGCAGTAATATTGCAGATTTGCGCAGGTCTCCAGATCGATAAGTGATTCCATTGTTCTAGACACCCCATGAGTGCCGGTCTTATTGAACGCCACAAAAGCATCCTGAAAGCCAAAATAAGCAAGATCTGTGCAGGGAACAAGTTAAGTTTGGTAGACGCATTACCAATAGTGTTACTGTGTATCCGTACATCTGTGCAGGCAAGAACTGGGCTCTCCCCATATGAAATGGTCATGGGGAGACCGGCAAATGTTTGGTGTGCACTGCAACCAAAACGATTGAGGGAGCTAGAATACCCTGTGCTCAGCATTTATTGTAATCTTTTAATACAAAAATAGCGTTTGATTCATCAGCAGGTGCAGGAGGCATTACCAATCCGGTATACTGGTCTGGGGCATTCACTGGAACCCGGAGACTGGGTACTGGTTAAAAACTTTGAAATGAAGACATTGCTTGCACCAAGGTGGCGTGGACCCTACTTGATCCTCTTGAACACGCAGACTGCAATCCGAGTGGACGGGCGGAAAGCGTGGATTCATGCCACGCACGCTAAAAAGCTCCCGTCACCATCTGAAAAACTGCCTGATTGAGACGAATAGAAAGAGATAGCGGTTCCATAAATGAAAGAGACGGCTGCCAGTTCTTTGCTACAAAATCTGCCTGATCCTGAAACAAAGCCTGAAAAGATTGCTGTAAAAGAGGAAGGGCAAAGAGTGCCCCAACGCTGTCCAACAGAATCTGCATCACTGCTGGCTGACACAAAACGTGTACCGCTTTGGCGCCAACCATCTATTGTTGCGCCACAGCCTGAAACTAAATCTGCATTATCACTTGGGTCCCCGCCATCATCTGTCATTGCGCCACAAGCTGACTCTGAGCTTGAGTCTGGAAGTGCATCTGCACTATTCATTGATCACACGATACCAGGAGCAAGGCGGTATAATCTGCGGAACAGAAAGAAGGTGTGATCAAATCTTCATTTCTTTTGATCTTTTTGTTGCCTCTGTTTCCTATCACGGATGAAATAGGAACCGGAGGCCTAGAGGAGAGCGGCATGAGGGTTGTGCAAATCGGACAGCCCAAAAAGCGAGGCTCCTTGCTGCTAAAAAATCCATGTGCAGATCACCCCTTGGGGACGATAGGGGCTCACATGGTACGAAGGCAATTGATAACTGCTCTGGAGTTCTTTGTGCAATGTGCAAATGCACAGAGATCTTGCCCAACGTATAGCAATCCAGACTGCTAAGAACTGGCAGAATAGACTATGGATTTATTGACATTCGAACAAGTGCACCGAGAAGAGATATTCACGGCGAACATTGCTGAAGAAGAAGAATCGAGAGAGAAGAATGCCGGAACCAGCTTTTGCCCCCTCCTGCACCACTGCTGATAATGAGTTAAACATAACGCATAGAAGGTTACAAAAAGGAAATTGTCGGAAAAATTGTATGCTGATCTTAACGATAATAATGTGCATAATGAGTATATAAGCACCAATAATTACAGTATTGGTATTATGGTACTTGGAAGAAATACACCCATTAGAAGTGCTCTTGCCTGTTAGAAACATTTCCACTACTGAAAGCCTGGTTCATGTGATTACTTACACCTTGTCCCCAATGGAAGAAAGACACAGGGAAGGTTATGGAAATAACACATTTCTTCTAATAATTAATATGACACACTCGATATTAAGAAAAAATAATTGTTCTGCATGTTACGCTTCTTTGAGTGCATTATATTATGGGAAATGGAACGAAAGTGAAACTGGTCAACTGGACAGAACAAACATGAATGAATTCGAAGAAATCATTATGAAACCAGTAGGTTGTTCCATATTTCACAAAGCACGATTGATTACACCAGTAATGATGCCACAAGATAGGTTGTCTGTGCCATATAAATCATCTGTGATCACATTCCAGATGAACCCCAAATGGAATAAAGATACAGAAAAATTTCAGTCCACGATCCGTCCCTTTTTGCCTAAGGAAGAAGGGTTCTTATTCGGTGGGAACATTCACTAGATGCATGAATATAGCAGTTCTTGATAAGGAGGTAGAGCCAATTTATGTAGGAGATCCTGTTTATTTTGTATGTGGAGAAAAAGCGTATTTCTGGTTACCTAGAAACTGGGGAGGTACTTGTTACTTAGGATTCCTATTCCCTGGGGTATTCCTCTCAAGAACAGCAGACATAGCCAAATTGGCCAGGTCAAGACCCCGACGAAATGAGGAAGGAGGTTTGATCGTAGAGGATATAGCAAAATCATTCATACCATTTTGGGGTCAAGCAATAAACTCTTATAATATAAGACGAATGTCCAGAATATTAGAGGAAACAATAAATGGAACGACAGATATATTATATAATATGACCTTAGAGGAAAAAGGGATCAGATTAATGTCACTCCAAAATAGAATGGCTCTTGATGTAATTCTGGTTGATCGTGGTGGTGTTTGCAAAATCGTGGGTTCAGCGTGCTGCGTTTTTGTAAGCGACTCCTCCCCTACGATTTTCGAAGCGATAAGAAAATGTAACGTTTTAAGCTCTGACCTTCACGCTCCTGAAGGAAGTTGGGAATTAAACATAAGTTCCTGGTTCTGGGAAGTATTACGATCATGGGGATGGAAATTATTTGCGATCCTAGTAGCAGTGCTAGGAACATTCATGACATGTTGCTGCTGCATACACTGCTTACCTATAATATGCACTGAAATAAGCGAGGGATGTGTACAGATGATAGAAAGGAAACACACCAGCAAAACAAACACTTATGGTAATGATGAATCGAAGACAGTAAAAGAATTCATGTCAGTCGATATTGATGACCTGGAAGAGGAGACCAGTAGTGTGCAAGATTCAGAATCTGATTCAGATACTTGGTCAGAAGAGGATGCAATGTATGGATGAGGTGTTTGGCATACGGCCAAAAGGAGGGTTTGTCAGTCCAGAAAAAGTAGACATCCCTCGATCGTAAGGCAATGTCTTTTGTTGGCCGAAGACCAACCGCCTCATGTGTTTAGTATTAGAAATATGTAGCCATAAGCTTGGCTGAAGTGCGGCCATTTTAAGGTGACTGAAATCGCCATTTTGTTTTCTCTAATGGTTGCCTTTTGCCTTCTGTTAAAACTGCTTTGCTGAAATATTATTCTGCTCCACTAGTGCATAACGCAAGGCAGCGAGAGACATGTTGAAACATAACGCAGTAACCCAAACAGAAATGCCCGGTCTTCTCCCTCACATATCCTTGGAAAGTAAGCAGCAAGGCATTCTAACCAGTACAGTCGGTGCCAGCTAGTCTCGGAAACACAGTAGAAATGCAAGAAGTGAACATTAAATGACTTGAATTATGCTCATCTTTGCGGCCCCCCTTTCCTGAGCCCTGTAGAGCTCTGGGGAGCAAGTTGACCACCAGCACACAAATAGAAACCAGGAGATAGCAAGGCCTGGAATGTGTCTCTCCCCTACGCATATCTTGCTTGCAGAAACAGAAGCATTGTGTTCTTTAAAACAAAGACTTATGTCTGTAGGCTCACAAAATTGCAAACTGTTGCTAAATGAATGTTTGAAGGTGTCATACTCATCACCATTGTCAATCATCGTGCCCAGTTCAAAGGAAATGTATTAGGGGCGGTATTGAATGTGTCACTACTGATATTAAGATGCTTGCTTTGTATATATGTAACAGTTGTACGTTTTGCTCTGGCTCTTGCGTCCCCCGGGGTTTGGAAACACACGTCGCGGTTGGCCAACTGAGACTATTTGCTTTGCAATAAACCCTAGATTTTGGGAATACAACCTTGTGTCTGGCATATCAGTTTGTGTGTGGTGATTGTGCCTTGTTTCCATACGCGAGGGTCCCTCAGGGGCCCCTTCAGAATGGCTAGATGCTCTCTGGCTAAGTTTTTGAAATTGTAGGGTTCCCCAATTAGTTTCAATGAAGTCACATTCCACTACTGACACCATTTGTAAGGAACCCATGGTGGCAACAGTAAAGATAGACATAAGTGGTCACAGTTCAAGGGTGTTTATTAAACTGTAAATGCAGTGTAGAAAAACACCTAATCCAAACCTAAATCTAAAATGGGAGCAAGCTTTCGACCATCAAATGAAAAATAAAACTGTCCTTGTGGCGTTGTGTCAAAATAAAATGGCCTGTACTAAGAAAAATCTATTGCCAATTCCTTACAGCTAATTACAAAAGAGTGTGGGATAGGGTTTCAATAAGAAAGAAGTGTTCACAAATAATAAGTCAGTATGTGATTGCCAGGGGTCTCCCTGTCCACGTTTTCAGCACAGGACATGGTTGGACCTTGGAGCACGGCATGCACTCAAGCTTTCTCAGCATGAGCCTACAATACCGTTCCAGCTATCAGGTTCTTCGATGGTTAAGTCTCTTTTCAATACAAAGTCTCTTGCCTTCGAGGGTCATATGTATTCTACAAAAAACAAACAAAAGTTCCTTTGCAAATGGACTTTGGTTGAGGACTTTTCACCCCTGGATCTCCCTCGACCGTGCTCGGACCGACTTGACAAGGGGGACAATTCACTTTCCCTGGTCTTCCAATACTTCTTACTTTCACAAGTCTTAATAGCTTTTTAAACAGCTCTTCATACTTTGCACCTTTTGTGTTGGCTTCCCTCTGCCGGGTTCACTCTTGCCAACTTTTGCAACACTCTGTTAATTTTCCTTTCTTTCACCATCATCTGTTGGTCAAAGACTTTCAACGGTACTGAGGATTTTACGAGACCCCTGTATGACCACTTCTCACCTTTTCCCAAGGCCTTATGGTTATGGTAGTCTATACCATCGGGTAATCGCCCAGAGTTTCCTTCATGAGCACCCACGTGGTGCTGGATTCCTCTGTTGCTGGTTTTTCCCTTCTTTTCTTCATAGTTCCATTAAACCGTTCAACGTTCAAATTAGCTGCTTGCTACTTTTTGATCAACAAAGTTCGGTTTCTTATTGACTCTCCCTTCGACTCACCAGCTGTGATAAACTGCTTGGCTTTCATTTCCTTCGAGTCAAGGTTGGTACCACGGATACCAGCGTCTCCCTGGCTTGGTTACCAGCGGAGGAGGGTCTTATGTACTGTAGACATCTTTTGCAATACCCGCTGGCTATTGTTCTCAGACTTAGGTTTTCATCTGCAGAGGTTTCACGGGTCTTGGTCGGAAAGGGCAAGGTCGCTTCTCTCTTTGTCACCCCCTGCGTATGTGCCGTCTTTCGCCTCCTTTTGAACTGCTGTGCTCATTTAGCTCTCAAGTCGTGCGGACTGCCTTGCTCATTCTGTGATCCCAAGCTCCACCTTTTATCCCTGTGGGGAAGGGAAGGGGTCGTCAGGTGAGTGTGATTCTGGTCAATTGCCTGACTCTTGCATTGGGACATGTCAGGTAAATGGCTCTGGTGCTAGTCCGTTGTCTACCGTGTTGTGCGAAAGTGTTTGTGTCGGAAAAGGGGGGGGGCAGTGTTTTGGAATATCCTACGTGGTAGGATGGGGAAAAGGTGTTGAAAGAAGGGGGATACCGTGTCTGACCCGTCGGCATCCCACTCCCAATCCCCAAGGGACCCCCCATCCAGGTGATCCTCCCTCACTGGTACACTCCCGGGAACTGGTTCCAATAGTGATGGCCGTGTCCTGGGCACCTGGATGACAGATGCCCGTGGACTAGCTAGGGAGACACCTTCAGATTTCTCACAGGATACCGCGGCTCACCTTCCGGTGTCCCACTTCCACTCCCTGAAGTCCCCCCATTCAGGTAATCCTCCCTCACTGGTCCACCCCCAGGAACTGGATCCAATAGCGATGGCCGTGTCCTGGCCACCTGGATGCCAGATCCCCTGGGACTAGTGGGTGAGACACCTTCAGGTTTCTCACATACCCTTCCTCCATGCAATACAGCTGCATCTGTTTCACAGAGGAACTGGGAGAGTAAATCTACATTTCCTTGGTCTTTACCTTTTCGGTGTTCCACAGTGAAACAGTAGGGCTGCAGGTCTAAGAACCATCGCATGACTCGAGGGTTGGAGTCTTCATCGGCTAATCCAAACTAGTGGAGAATGGTCCGTGACGAGTGTGAACTTTCTTCCTAGGTAGTATCTAAAGTGGATAATGGCCCACTTGATGGCAAGGGCCTCTAATTCCAGCACAGAGTAATTTATTCCATGTGGGAAATGTTTATGACTCATAAACAAAATGGGGTGTTCTAATCCATTTCAGACTTATGATAGGACCTATCCTAACCCTGGGGAGGCGTCTGTTTGCAATACAAATTATTTTGAGAAATCTACCACCTTTAGGATTCGGTTCTGGCACAGGGCTTGTTTTATGTTGTTATGACATATATCATCCTCGTCAGTCCAATTAATTTTCTGAGGTTCGGCATTCTTTAGTTTGTCAGCCTAGCTGTCCTGCCTGAGAAGTTAGGGATAAAACTACGGTAATAACCAATTAACCCTAGAAATGCTCTGAATTCTCTTTTAGTCTTAGGTGTAGGGGTATCTAAGATGGATTTCACCTTCTCGCGTTCAGGTTGTACACTACTATTCCCTCCAAAGAAGCCAAGGTATTTCACGGCTGATTGGGCCTGTCTGAATTTGGATGGATTGGCAGTTAGGCCGGCCTCTCTGAGGGCTCTCATGATAGTAAAAAGATAGAAAAGGTGTTCCTCCCAGGTTTTACTATAAATGACGATATTGTCAATATAAGCTCCACAGAATTTGGAGAAGGGCTGTGATATTTTGCCCATAAGTCATTGGAAAGGGGCTGGAGCCCTGCGTAACCCAAAAGGTAAGACTTTGAATTGAAATAGTTCTAGGGGCATTGAGAAAGCTGTATTTTCCTTATCAGGACCATATACTTGGACCTGCCAGCACCCTTTCATTAAATCTAGGGTGGATAGAAAAGTGGGGTTCCGAGTTTATCAATTAGGTCATTGATGCATGGCATGGGATATGCATCAAAGTCAGAAATGACATTAACTTGGCAGAAATCTATGCAAAACGTCCAGGAATGTTCAGGTTTGGTGACCAATACGATAGGTGAGGACCATGGGCTTGAAGAGGGCTCAATAATATTTTCCCTTAACATCTTATTCACTTCCTCAACCACTATCTGTTTACAGGCTTCCGGGAGTCTATATTGTTTTAGATGAACCACTTTTCCCTTAGGTGTTCTGATATAGTGAAAGGTGCCTCTTACTCTTCCTGGTTTCTCCGAGAATGCATCGGGAAACGATGTGACTAAATCTTTTAAATCTTCTTGTTGGTGAATAGATAGCTCTGGAGGAAATAGTTCAAAGTTGTCTATCTCTTCTGGAAACAAACAGGATAGCATTGTGGCATGGGTGGCCGACGGGTTCTCCTTCCACTCTTTTAAGAGATTCACATGATATAAATGGACCTTCTGTTTCCTGTCAGGTTGGGCTACCTTATAAGTACAGGTTCCCATTCGTTCCAGTATTTCAAATGGCATGTGCCATTTAGAGACAAGCTTGTTTTCAGAGGTGTGTGAGAGGACTAGTACTTTTTGTCCTATTGAAAACGATCTTAAGCTCACCATCTGGTTGTAAGTGGATTTTTGTTGTATCTGGGCTTTTTCCATATGAGTATCGACTAGATCTCGAACAAGTCTCATATGCTCTTCCATTCTGGTAGCAGTTTGCAAGAGGGGAACGGGTGCCTCTTCTCGTTCTTCCCAGGTCTCCCGGAGCATGTCCCGGACATCTCTAGGTTCTCTATCATATAGCAGTGGATGCCTGAGGGGTTTTCCTTACTGCAAATAGTGCCTAGGGCATCATTCAGGCCCAGTCCTTCCGTCTTTATCTACCAACATTCTCAGGATCATTTTCAGCATTTATTGAATCTTTCTACCAAACCATCTGTTTGGGATGGTACACAGAAGTTTCTAAGGTGGTAATATGGAGTAGCTCTTTGACCTCAGCCATCTGTCAGTATTTCCTCAAGAAAGCCTACCCTGGAAAGATATGGTAGGAGGTGCTTGAGAATTTGCTGGGTGGTATTATTCCGCATAGGGAATGCCTTGGGGTATCTAGTTGCGTAGTCAACAATCATGAAGACATATTTGTTGCCCAGTGTAGATGTTTCCAGTCTAGATGTTTCTAGAGGTTCAATGATTTCCATCCCGATTCTTGAAAAAGGGACTTCTATGATCAGTAAAGGATTGAGAGGGGCAGGTATTGGGATGTAAGTGCTCTTTTTTTAAAATATATTTTGCAAGTCCGAATAAAGGTTTTTATATCAGCGTGGATACCTGGCTAGTAAAACTTCCCACTGATGGGTGCCTGGGTTTTGGATTGTCTTAAGTGCCCCCCCGGTCAGATGGGAATGCTTGATCTCTAGTACGACCTTTCGGTGGGTTTTGGGGATTACTAACTGTGTTTTTCCTAGGTCTTCTATATATGTTTCTTTTCTATATAGCTTGCCCTGCTTAAGTATAAAAAGGGTTCCCCTTTTCTATACCTTCTCCTTCTGAAATAGCTTGTAAAAAGCTTATGCGAGGGCTAGGTCGCTTCGCTGGGCAAAGGCTCGGTCGGGATAGAGGGTAGGTTCTTCTCACTTTCTCTCTTCAATGTTAGAAGTTTTATCAGCTTCCCCAAAGCCTAAGGTACCTCTTTCTGTTTTGTCTGGATCACTTTTTTTTAAATGAGGAAATAGAGCCTTTCCTAGAATTCCTTGGGCATGTGGTTCCCACGATGTATTTCAAATGGGATTTCACCATGATTCTGTAAGTGAAACTTTATGTCTCACTGGAAGTCGGGATCGATGACGCTCGCTAGAACGTCTATACCGAACTACAAAGCCGGGCCAGATTTTGGGACCACTCTTATGTAACACCCAGGAGGGGGTATTAAAACCAAATCTGTGGGAATCATTCCTCTTTTCCCAGAAGGGACAATAGCTTCTCTACTGCTATAGATATCGAAGCCTATTGATTCTTTTGTGGCAGCAGAGGGGTTGGAAGCTCGATGACTAAGCTTCTCAAATTGTAGGGTTCCCAATTTGTTGCAATTGAGTCACATCCCACCTCTGACACCAAATGTAAGGAAGGCGTGGTATCCAACTAAGACAGACACACATGCTCACAGTTCAAGGGTGTTTATTGAACTTTATCAGGGGTGTGAAAAACACCTATCTGAACCTAAATCTAAGATGGGAGCAAACTACGACGATCAAATCATAATAATAAACTCCTACTGGAGTCTAGTCAAATAAAAAGGGCCTATACTTAAGAATTAAACTATTGCCAATCCTTACTGCTATGCTACAAAATAGTAGTGGGATAATGTTCACAAAAAGAAAGAAGTGTTCACAAAATGATAAGTCAGGATGTTTAGGCCGATGGCCTCCTTGACCCACGTTTTTAGCACTGAACAAGGCAGGTCACTTGAGCACAGCACACTTATGGCTTCTTCTGTATGAGGTCACAGTTCCTTTTACCAACATCAGGGCCTTCTGTACCCAATTCTCTTTTAGTCAAAGTCTCTTGCTTCAGAGGGCCTGATGCACCAAAAACAACAAATAAAATTTTCTATTATATATTCTATCATATATTCAAGTCATGGCGCTTTACTCTTCACCTGGGATCCCCCTCAGCCGGGCTCAGATCCTTCTTTCACAATAAGTCTTCCACAGCCGGGTTCGGACCAACTTTTATTCGCAGGCATCCCTCAGTCTGGTTCACAATTGCCACAACAATATCTTCACGGGTGAGTTTTACTGTTTGCCCCGGATCCCCCTCTTCTGGGCTCAGATCCTCGTTTTACCAATTAGTCCCCCCTTCTCCCCGCCTTGGCTATCAATGCGGTAGGGCCCCATGTACCTTCTACACACACTGCACTGTTGTTTAGCTGTAATTCCAGGTTCTATGTTTCTTTTCCTCAATGCCTCTTGAAAGTCGCGGTCCTTCTTCGAAAAGGTCAAGGGTAATTCCCTCCTTGCAGCCCTTTCTGATCTTGCAGCCTTTCTCCTCAGTTTAAACTGCCATCTCGGAATTGCTGCATCTTCATACGTTTTGCCTTGCTCACAGTATGCTTTTCTGCTCCGCCTTTTATCCGTGTGGGGAAGTGGGATGGAAGTCAGATGTGTGTAAATATCAGTAATTGCCTGACCCTTGTGTTGGGACTTGTTAGTCTGTAGTCGCTCATAATGAACTGTTCGTGAGAAAGTGTTTATGTCAGGAAAGGGGGTGTTTGAGTTTCTAGGTACTCCACCTGGTAGAATGGGGAATAGGTGTTACAGGGAAGGGGATACCGCGTCTCACCTTGCGGTGTCCCACTTCCGCTCCCTGAAGACCCCCAACCATGTGATCCTCCCACACTGGTCCACCCCCAGGAACTGGATCCAATAGTGATGGCCGTGTCCTTGCCACCGGGATGACAGATCCCTGGGGGCTAGCGGGTGAGACACCTTATGGTTTCCCACACCTGCTTTGCATTTAATGTATGCAGGGACACCCCTGCCACCTCCAAAGCCCATAATGCCAAACTTGGTGAGGGGTGCATTTTGGGATTCGTCATTTTCTATCATGCCGAATGCACAGAAAAAGCACATTCAGTATTTTATTTTCGTTATATTGGTGCAATACCCCCTGCTTCTGTCATTCCTACGCAGGCCTATTCTCCATTTGAATGCCTGGTCTGCAGGCTCTCTATCTATCCTGCCTCTCTCTGACTGTGGCCACCATCTACAGGCCACCCAGCCAGGTCACCCTCCTCCTTTCAGAATGGGCTGACCTCTCCTCTCCTTGCCGCTACCTCTCAACTTCTCCTCCTCAGAGACCTCAACATCCACCTGGATTCTACAAATCTCTCCCCTGGGCTCTTCTGCACCCTTTGCGACTTTCTCTCCCTCTCCATTCTAGCCTCTGGTCCGACAAACGCTGCCGAACACACTTTGGATGTTCTCATCTCCTCAGACATCCGCGCTCTAACCTTTTTGCTCTCATCCCACCTGAAACTTCTTGTCCCCCAGGCAAGGCCCTTCTCTGCCACCTTCTCTGTCATTCAGCTCATGAAGTGATTATCAGTGGCTGCCTTTGCCTCAATTTTCTCTGCTACTCACACTCCTGCGGCTGAACACCACCCTGACATAACCTGCATCTTTCCATCTCCAACACCTTGGACATACTTGCGCCTGTCATGAGAATCCATCTGAAGCCTACCTACAAGTGCAACTCTTGGTATGACTCCAACCTCGCCACCATGAATCGCAAGTGCAGGGTGGCTGAGAGGAAGTGGAGGGCTTCGGGTGCATCCTCTGATAAACTGGCCTGCTGCCTGTCAAAGGCAATACAGACTCTCTGTCTTCTCCAGGAAGAGGGTCCATATTCAAGCCCACGTCTCTGCGGCCACTAAAAACATGGCTGAAATCTTTAAAATCTGCAAGAAGCTTGCCAATCCTACTGCAGTCTCCACCTCTCCTGTTCCCTCCCAGGCCCTATGTACCGCCTTAGTGTCTCATTTCATCACTAAAACTCAGGACATCCTGTCCTCACTTTCCTCCTCCTCTCTCCTCTACCCCTCCTAGGCCCCCTTTGGCCACCTCTCCCTCTCCTCTACCTTTCTCTTCTTTCTCTCTGACAACACATGATGATGTTTCCAGACAAGTATGATCTATGAAAGTGTCCTCCAAACAGGTGCTCCCCTGCTCCTCCAGAAATATTAAGGACCGAGTTACCACCCTCACACCAGCCTTGGCCGATTTCTGTAATCATTCTTTAGCCACTGAACCTTTCCCCTCTCTCCTCAAGCACTCCCTTGTGCAACCCTTCCTAAAAAAGCCTTCTGCCGATCCTATCTGTCTGGCATTCCTTTCCTGGGCAAACTCCTAGAAAAACTGGCCATCTCCCAGCTTTCCCCAAAACACTGAATCTGTTAGTAGTCTCCATGATCATTAGTCTGGCTTCAGAGCAGCCAGCGGCACGGAAACTGACGACCTGAACACCCGTGAAGATCTGCTCTCTAATCTGGATTCCAGCTATCCCTCTGTCCTCATCCCCCTTGACCTTTCCTCTGCTTTTGATATGGTCAATCACGCAACCCTGATCAATCACTCCTTGAGAACATGGGCATCACGAATAAGGCCCTGCCATGGCTGACCTCTTTCCTCCGGGACCGACCCTCCCAGGTCCAAATTGGGTCCTTTCTCTCCTCCACATCTCTGTCTACATGTGGGGTCGCCCATGGCTCTATCCTCTCACCCTGGCTTTCAATATCTATCTGGCCCATATGGCCTACCTGATCATCACCTTCCCTTCTGACTTTCAGTGTTATGCAGATGGCACTGAGCTCTCCTTCAGGCTTCCCTCAGTCTCCTCTCCTTCCTTGCTCATTCCTGATTGTCTATCTGCGATTCAGGATTGGTGCGCCGTCAATGATCTCTGCCTTAATGCCAGTAAGAATGAGATCCTTCTTATTGGGACCCCTGCTCCTGCTTTAACTCTCTCACTATGGCTTCCCTCCTTGAGCCCTCTTCCCTCACCTTCCTGTGAGGCAAAAAACCTTTTTTCACCTTCCCCCAGAAGCTCACTGTCTCTAGGGTCCTGGTTCTCTCCAAGCTGGACTACTGCTACAGCCTCTTTCTCAATCTTCCTAACTCTACTCCCCCTGCAACTAATCCACAACAGGACTGCAAGACGTATTCTTGGCCTCAAGCCCAGGGACCACATCTCTCCTGCCCTGAAATCTCTTCACTGGCTCCCGGTGGCGACAAGGATCCATTTCAAGACCCTCTGCCTCATCCACAAGACTTTCTGGGGCCAGGGCACTCACTATATTCAACTCTCTCTGCTTAAATACCTTCCTTCTAGAATGCTTCGGTCAGCTTCCTCTAACTCTCTGAGGGTCAGACACTTCTCCAAGCAGAAAGTAGGGGGTAGTTCTCTCTCTTCAGCAGGTGTCTCCCTCTGGAACAGTCTCCCTTCCCTCTCAAACTTGATCCGGACCACCTGAAGATCCCGAAGCGGCTCAAGACCTTCCGTTTCTCCTCTGCCTTCTCAGTCTCACTTCCTTGTTAACTTACCTGTCTGCAGCACCGACTAGTTGCCTGGTACCCTCAGAGTCTCAATGGGTAACAGGCTCCTCCATGACCAGTCTTCCTTGCACTGCCTCCTGGCCTACCGCATACTAAGAGGCTGTAATTGTAACTCCTACAGCCCCCCTGCCTCCTTGCACTTACCCAGGTCCGCTCTACCCTGGCTGCACTTACTCAGGGCCATGCTGCCCTGATCGCACTTCCCCCTACCTTTCCCTTGCACTTCCCCCTTCCCCCTGCACTTCTTGTTGTCGCTCTTGCACACTCCCAATGTCACAAGGCCTAGTAGGATTGTTTGTCTTGTCTCCCCTCTATCTCCCCTCCCTTGTCTTGTGGCACCTAAAAACACTTGTACAGGAACGGTATAAATATTGAATCATGTTTATTTATTTATATATTTGTCACGTGCCCAGCCCGAAGGCATCAAGGCGCACATTCAACAACAACATAACAAAAAACACAAAGCAGGTGGGATCTTTCAAATATCACACCCAAATCTTAATATTATTTTGGACATCAAAACGATGCCCGTCCACTAGGAAATTATCAAAATGGGAGTCCAGATTCCTTAGAGTCTGGGGTGATCCAAAGATTAACAACTCAGTTTTTGCACTATTAGGACAGCGTTTATTAATGGTCATCCAGTCCTTCACAAGCTTGTAAATATCTTGCATTTTTTAGAGTCTTTCACATAGTCACCACTCAGTTCAAACATCAGCTCTGTATCATCAGCATAATTCGTAAATTTCACCCCATCTATACAGAGGAGGTCGCACAAAGGGTGCAGATAGACGTTAAAGAGAGCTGGCGACAGGCAGACGCCTTGAGGTACCCCACAAGTCGAGATTTCATAATTTGATGAGGCTTGCTCCCAAAAGATTCTATTGGAAAGAAACCCCTCAATCCATTTAATGGATTCCGGAGAGCATCGTCCCACTGAAGATAATGCAACCAGATGTATAGTGTGATCAAGGAGGTTGAAAACCGCTGAAAGATCCAGCCACATCATCAGCCCTACTCTACTCTCTTCTACAATGTCCAACATCTGGGTCTTTAGATCCAACAACCCACTTTCAGTACCATGGTTAAACCTAAAACCAGACTGTCTAGGATGCAGTATGTTTGCCTTGTCTAGGTAAGCCTGTAACTGCATTGTGGCAATTTTATCAATAATTTTAAAAAGGAATGGTACATTGGAAATTGGCCTAAAATGATTTGTGTCTTTTGGATCCAATCCTGCTTTTTTTTAGAAGAGGAGTAACCGCTACATTTTTCACACAGTCCAGAATTTCCTTGTGATAACAGGTAGAGTTTGTGAATTGTGTTAAAAAAGGTTCAAAAGGTGTAAAATTCTCTAAAATGACTCTGTCATAAAGCCAAGGCCAAGCCCCTGGGGAAGGAACAAGCGTAAGGTGGTTTCTGGTACTGTGGGGGGAAGCTCTCTGAGCAGGTGCCATCTCTGCCCCTTTTGTAGGTGCACCAGGTGTGTCAGGAACGGGCTTTCCAGAGGCAAGACCCAGGAAAAACTACATTTCCCAGCAGCCTCATGCCACAAAACTACAGCCCCAGCCGTCCGGATTAGTTGCTGGAAGAAATCAGGCGCACGGAGCCTGCAAACGACACAGGGAACGCCTAGGCCAACTCCCAAAGCAACGTGCATGCTCAAGACGACTAGTGCGCATGCGCGATCCTATAAACACTCGTTTGCGCTCTACGCTGCTGCCGAGAGGACACATTCTACAGAGCTCCAGCCAAGCCTCTTGCGGGGCCGCCCTCGCTGCTGGAATACAATCCTCTGGCCCCGCAGCACTAAAGATAAGTGATCTGTTCTAATCTAACGTTACGAAGCATGGTACAGTTACTTACCAGAGAAACCAACGACCATTAGAGGCTCCAGTTGCCTGCTTGACAACCGAGAGAGTCGAACAAGCTCTAGGAGAGACTACGTGAACTAACGGAAACTATACTAACAAAACTGCATGCCGAATTACGCTCTCGCCAGTTGCGGGTGCTTGTGAAATTACGCTCGCCAGTTGCGGGTGCTTGTGAGTAATTGAATACGTAAAAGGCAATAGCTAATTGTCTCCTTTCTTGTCAGGAGCATTCTGCCAGCCATATCGTCCTGGTTCCCATGGGCCCACAGACTGCAGAGCCAGCGGGTGGAACGAGACTCACTAGGAAGCCCGAGCTAAGTGCTTTTCTTGTAATCTATGTGTAGTGAATTACCAGACGCCTACGTTAGTATACTGCAGTAAAAGTTAGTGTACTACACTATAACTGTCTAGAACTCTTGCTGTCATTTAGAGAGGCATAACTCAGTGTGATTACTAAACTGAGTGCTGAGCCTCACCTTGGGTAACGCATGCATGAGATACCATTAACGGAGCATAACTCAGTGCAAAAAGACAAACTGAGTGCTGAGTCTCAACAAGGGGTAACACATGCATGAGACATGAATGTATGAGTGGATTTGTGTGAAACGCTGAGCTTCAGCATCACAACAAACAGAATAGACTCCCTAAGGTCGGAGTCAAGGAACAGGCCTTTCCTATCAACCCCCTGCCTGTCCATAACTCCTTCCTAACCCTCAACCCGGTTTCCCTACCACCCTGAAACCTATCCAATCCGTGGACCCTAACCCTCTTTCCCTGTGGGAGTCGCAGTGACCTGCGTTTACCCAATCCAGGCGCCAAGACCACCAAGGGGAGGTAGGAGTTCATGCTGCTTCTGCGTTGGGACGGACCTCGCCTTGACAGACTCTTGACGCAATAACATTCCCTGGGCGTGAGGTAAAATGCATTTTCTTTCAAACCTTTTCCATGTCCGAAGTGAGGATAGGGGAAAAGCTAAACAAGGGGCCATCAACCATCACGGTTTCGGATCTGCGTGAAATGACTGAATGCAAAGGTCTGACTACCAAAAGAACAAATAGATATGTGGGGGGATACCCCCCACACCCGTTCCTCCTTACCCCTATACATTTTTATTAACTTTACCCCCCCACATATACCTGTGGAAAAATGGGGATCAGACTTTTGGGGGTCGGACTTTTTGCATTCAGTAATTTCGTACAATACCCACAGTTTCTAGCGTTTCATCCACTAGCGTATTATAAACAAGTTCTTGAATCATTTTTTTTCATGAGATTTAGCTATTTAACTAGGAAATGCTTGCTGCATATGTATACAATACTCTGTAGTAGGGGAGAGTAGGTGGGGAGTATACTGGATTTAAAATTAGGTTTTTCCAGGCTTTTCAGGATTTCAAAAAGTTATTTTGTATTAATCCTAGAATTCTCAATTTCAACATTAAAATAGTTTAATATCATATCATATCACTGTATAAGGGAATACAGGCGGAATCCAAAGATCATTCGGAACTACTGGAATCATTATTATTTAGGACTGAAAATGTGAAAGTCCATAACAATGTGAAAGAGTTTTTGTTGAAGAAGTGTCAACTTCCAGTACAACCAGTAGGGGGCAATTATTTGGGGACCGCCTCTCACAAGACGCTTGATCAATGCTGTGTAGTTGAGCCTTTAGCTCGTAATGATTGTAGTTTAAAGGGTCGTGTATTAACGTCCGCTATGATTTCATCAGAATGTGCTTCCGCAGCCTGTGTATCTAACAACGAGGGTCGATTGATGCTTGAATAAACTCCTGACAAATCGTAGTAAACAAGCATCCAAGAACTTCAGTCGTTCCCTACTGAAGCAACCTACTGTTAAAGCTATTTTAGAAAAGGTTGCTGATGCAATACCTAGCATGGGAAACAAAGTTCTTGGAACAAATGTGTGGAGACATAGGTTGGGGGAAGCTTTACCAATGGAGGGTATTCAAGATGTGGACATCCCCGAAATGTCTCTACCTGTCAAGGTCACATTTAACATTGGGGGAGCAAAAGGCGAATGTACAAGTCTGTCAGAGGATCTGGCGACAGACTGCATAATTGTGGAAAAGGTTCCTCTAGTTGCACAATCATTGTTAGTCACCTAGCTTTTTAGGAGCAGCTGGTAACCTTGCGCTGGGAAACAGTGTGGGTGGGTGGTTCTCAAGGTCGTCACATTTGGTAAATCACACCTACGGTAACTGAGGGGAGCCTGATAAAGTGTCAGCCAGGATCTCTGGTTCCTTGGGGGGCACCGGATCAACAGCAGGCATACAGTATATTGAGAGGATCTAAGGGCTGTGAATTATTTGAGACCCCTGTTGATGTTGATAAGCAAAGTGGCCCGGTAGGCCACAAGGTCTTAAAAAATGTGAAGCTGCATCGCCAAATCTTCAGATGGAGAAAAACATGGAATCTCTTCGAAAGGTAATAATTTAAAGTATACTTCAAGAGGATAAAACTTTAACAAAAATCTTTTTATTGGTTTTCATATCAACACAATAATTAAAACAGAAATGAAAAAAAGAACAAATACCGATGACAGTTAATTTCCCACCCCAAAGCAAATCACAGTGACACACAGAACATGAAAAACAAAGTGGCTTCAAGGATTAAGCATCAGACATTTGACCCGGGCTATCAGAAGTGTCCCCCCTCACATAAGGTGCCCAGATGTTCCTTGGCCTATGTTCAGACTCCATATCTTGACAAAATAAAATGTCTGCCCTCCATTGGTCATATACCTGGGAACGTCCCCTCCCCCACTCCCTGGCGACCTTTCTCCTTGCAAGCACTAGCAATAAATCTAGGCGGCGCCTGACATGCTTCTGCAGATTTTTTGTGTACCCCAACAATGCAACCAAGGGAGAAGGTGCCATCTCCTCACCAACAACCCCACTAATAGTGTTCAATACTCTTGACCAAAAAGCCTGTACACTAGGACAGCTCCATGCCAAATGCAGAAAAGTGGCAGGGTAAGCTCCACATCTCCTAATTGTGTCCGGAGTCTTGGGTAAAAACATATGGAGGTCCGCTGGGGTTAGAAAAAACTGATGGAGAAATTTAAAGTGAATCAGCTTGAATCGGCTATTCACTGCAACCCTTCTTGCCTGCGCGCAACAGAGCCGCCAAGCGTCATCGAGAATGGGAACACCCAAAGCACACTCCATTTACCACGAGAGTCATCCGCCCAACCCACCGTTTTGACGATAATGCTGGCATATAACTTGCACACCAACTTGGTCCCACACCTGTGTGTATTACCTCGTGTAAGACCGGGGTGTTCAGGGGCTCCCGGGGAAAGGACGGGATCCGATCCCTCAGCCCAGTACGTAGCCTGAAGTACATGAAAATGCTGAGTGCAGACACCCTGCCTTTTGTCATAAACTCTTGAAGCGTCAAAAATATTTACTTACAAACTTGGGAGATCGCCAGATGGTTAGTAAGCTGTATAAAATGTTCTCCCACCCAGTGGCCCAGACACAATGGATCTACATGAAAGAATGGACAGATGTATTACCCCTTCCAATCTTGGAGGAGCAATGGTGGGAAGTATGGCAGAGGATCCCAAAGTTAATGAGGGGGTTACAGATCCGGGAAATGTGGATGAGGGTTTTAGTGCAGTGGCATCTAACGCTGGAGAAATTTCATACATTCTATCCCTCGAAATCCTCTGCATGCTGGCGGGGCTGCAAGGAGGTTGGCACTTGGGTGCATATTTGGTGGACATGCCCGACCCTCAAAACCATTCTGGGACTCTGCTAATGGTGCAATGAAATCCATCTTTGATACCCAAATCCGAAGAGAGTGTGGGGAATCTATGCTGGGCCTGGGTGATGTGTTGGATATAATCCAATCTAAATCTCAGAGGAAAGTGTACATGATTCTGAGTGTCGCTGCTCCCTCCTTGACAGCTCTAAAATGGAAAAAACATGTGGTCCCCACTGAACAAGAATGGACAGCAGAATTGTGGCACTATACATCATTAGAAGGGGTAACTTACACTATTCAGGGGGATTATGCCAAATTTAAGGAAGATTGGACATGGTTCTGGAGTTTCTTCATAAGGACTACCAAGAACAATGGTGCCCTCAAAGAATGTGCCTGTTGGATGTATTGTAGACTTTGGCCCTTATGTGTAGCTTACTTTGAGACTTTGGACGATATGCCTTGCAGCGATCTGTGGGAGGGGAGTAGAGGGGTGAGGTGGATAAGGGGGAAGGTGGGAGGGGCGCGGAGGGATTGGGACTGTTATTGTTCAAAAATGTTTAAATTCCAATAAAGACAAGTTTAAAAAAAAGACAATTGCCCATGAAGGTATAGGTCCTGTCTGCAGGAGATACCCGCCTGGCCATGCACTGCGTATAGGCCTTTTCTCCCATCACTGGAATCCCAGGAAGGAAGGAGTGGGGAATACAGCACCTCCTGTCGCTTCACTCCCTCAATGCGTCGCCAGGCGTCACATGTGTTCTCTCCTATGTTGTGAGGTCTAGACATAAGCTGAGGTGAAGTGAAAACCACAGCTCTCAGGAGCAACAGTGCCGCCATCGCTCTCTCAACCTGAACATGCCATCTGTCTGGGTCAGGGTCATACCAGTAAGCAAGAAATGAAGCCTGCGCTGCCACCCAGTAAGCCTCCAGACTGGGAAGTGCAAGGCCCCCCCTTTCCAAGGGTGCAACCAACTTGCTCCAGTGTACTCTCGCCTGCTCACCTCGCCATATAAAGCCCGTAATCACCATCTTCAGCGATCTAAAAAAGGAGGAAGGAACCACTATAAGCACATTAAGGAATGTGTATAGAAACCTGGGTAAGATGACCATTTTTACTAACGATATTCGACTGTAAAGGGACAGTGGCAAATTCCTCATCTCCTCGGTCTGCGCTAATTTCCCCCCATAGTTTTCCCAGTATAGCACCTATGGGCATCGGGCCAGCATCATACTGAGATAACGGGTGCATTCCATTTCCCACTGGGATTTCAACCCATCTTGGAACCGTTGAACAACACCGACTTAGCATGCTTAATAGTAAGCCCTGAGAAGCGCCCGAATTCCAGTATATCTGCCATCATCGGTGCCACGTTCAGTCTGGGGTCCCTAATGAACAATATCAGATTGTAAGCTTAAAGGGAAATTGCCAGTTTATGAGTGAACAAACGTATACCTCTTTGAATGTGCCTGGATCTGACCAGCTCCACCAGGGGCTCCACCTCGAGAGTGAAGAGTAGGGGACACAAAAGGCACCCCTGCCTAGTGCCTCTTCCCATCTTGAAAGGGCCAGAAACCCTGCCATCCACCCGCAGCCTCCCCACTCGGTCCCTATACAGCATGTACACCAATGCAATAAAGCTCTCCCCCATACCCAAATGTCACAAGACGGTAAACAGAAAGGGCCACTCGATTGAATCAAACACCTTCTCAGCATCTACAAGATCCACCATTGCGGGGGTTTCCTGTTCTAATACCGAAAGAAGGCCGCACACCCTTCGCAATCCATACAATGTGGACCTACCATGCATAAAACCAGCGTGGTCCGCAAGAACACATATTGTCATTAGTGGGGCCAACCTGTTTGTTTGCCAACCCCCTGGCCAGTATCTTGTTATCAAGGTTTATTAGTGAGATTGTACGATAGGATCAACAGTTTAATGCACACTTTTCCTGCTTTAATAACAAGTGGACCACAGACTCCCTCATCGAAGCGGGTATAGAACCAATGCTCAGTGCCTTCTGATACAGCTTTAGCATATGTGGAGTAAGGAGTGCTGTATAAGCCTTATAAAAATCAGCCAAAAGGCCGTCCGGGCCGAAAGCTATTCCGACGGGATGTGACTTAATGCCTGTGTATCTCCTGCTCTGACAGTGGTTTGCCCTCTCCTCCTGAGCCAGCCAATACAGTCTGACCTGGTCCAAATAGATGTTCAAAATCACCTGACTCTCAGTAGTTTGGACGAGTATAATGGACTGTAAAAATTCACCAATGCTGCCGCAAACTTGTCATCTTGTGCAAAAGCTCCCCTTCTGGTGAAAATATAGCAGTGATATGGCTACTTGAAGTCTCTGATCTTATCCTGCACGCTAGAAATGTCTCCGGCCTCTGCCCTTCGCCATACTGCCTTACTGCCACATTACGATTGAGGAAGTGCACTTCTCTCTCTGCTGTCTCCCCGAATACCGGACTCCTTTTGGAAACATGCCTGAGTCTGTAAGGAACTCTGCTTCGGCTTCAAGGCCTCTCAGGAGATGTTCACAGGCCGACAGTTCAGTCCTGATGTCTCGTAGGACCCCTGCCTCTTTTGCTGGAGAATAAAAATGTAATTTTAAATCGTACTAATATTCTCAGAGTCTTTGGGGAGGTTCCTTCCTTACGTGCATTGTCCAAGTCTAATCTGGATCGAATCGACTTCATAGACTTGTATAGAATGGGCAGAGCTGTAATATACATCGTCTCCAATAATATTGTGCGAGAAAAACAATTTGTCCAAGCCCTCTGGTTTGAACTCTCTTCTTATCAAGAGCAGGTGGATGTAAGTGGGGTAGCCCTTACCTTCTGTAATGACAGTTTCATTGGGTAATGGCTCTGGTTGTGTCCAAGAGGTCTTGGCCTTTAAAAATACCTCTTCATATGTAGAAAGCGTACATGATTGGTCCTGGTTAGCATGCTCTCTCTGAAGAGGCGGCAACGGCGATCTCGGATAGTCCTCCTAACAGATATCTGGGGCATGGACAATTACAATTATGACTAGTAAAGACTTCCTAGTGATCGCCTCTAGAGACATCTGTTTTGATATATTAGCCACTCACGTTTGTATCCATCAGTGGACTTATTAATAGTGAACATTTATTGGCATGTGAAAATAGGAGTTTTAAGGACTTTTCTAAATAATCTGTCCGAATATATCATTGATTGGTACAATGTTTACCCAGGAGGGTCAGTTATCGTTTCAGGTAATCGGAATGTTGCATGTCCTTTGAACTAGAGTAATTACCAAAAATAGTTATTCCCAAAAATAAAGCAGATAAACAGTCAACTGAGTACAAATGGTAGAGTATTTTAAGTGTCTTTAACTTGGATATGTTAAATGGCGCCATTGAAGGCGATATCCTGAGTCAACCTACCTGGTGGAATGGGAAAGGGGAATCAGTGTTAGATTATATTTTCGCTAGTCCGGTCCTGTTGAACGGTTGTACTCTTTCAAGCCCTGAAATCTGAATTTAGTTATGTTACGTTAATTAAGCTTATAAAGTGCACGGTCGCAGAGGCATCATGGCGCTGAGAAGGGAGAGCTAATCCCACAGAAGATGGCCTAGGGGGGAAGAATTAGAACAGCATAGTCTTAAGAGCTCTTCTGAAGCCAAGGTGATTAGAAGCACTTCTTAGTGTCGGGGGAAGGTTGTTCCAGAGTCTAACCGCAGCAATAGAGAAGGCTCTTCCCCCGATCTTTTCACGATTGAGCTTAGCGACAACAAGAAGATTGGTGGTCGAGGAACATAGAGCCCGTGTAGGGACATAGCGAGTAAATTACGCTTGCAAAAACTCTGCTTCTTGGGCATAAACCGTCTTGTGCACAATACACAAGGACTTAAAAAGAACCCGCTGGCCCACCAGAAGCCAGTGCAATTGGTGGAGTACTGGGGAGATATGGGCACCATAAGGAGTGCCAGTGGCTAACCTAGCCGCCATGTTTTGCATACGCTGCAGCCGCTGTATTAAACCAATCGGTTGCGACAAATACAGGGAATTACAATAGTTTAATCGTGAAAGCACTAATGCAGCCACCACAGGGGGGCAGAAGGCTTCCGGTATCATAGATAGGGCCCTCTTGAGGAGCCTGATCTGGTGATGGGCGGCTTGGCACACAGCCGTCACTTGATTGGACATGGAGAGGGTAGCAGAGAATATAACGCCCAGATTTCTCACTTTGCCGACTGGGCTCGGAAGTGGGCACAAAGAAGTGGGCCAGAAGGCTGAGGTCCACAATGTGGATTCCAGAGGGCAGCCCACCCCCAATACCTCTGTTTTGGCACCTTTAAGTTTAAGCCAGTTCAGGTCCATCCAGTCCCCCACGGCTCTCAAGCAGTCATGGAGTCACGACGATACCCTATCCTGGTCTTGATCTAAGTGGATCAGAATTTGGGTATCGTCCGCATAAGAGTAGCAATTGAGGCTGTAAGAGCGGATGAGGCAAACCAGTGCCCAAATGTATATATTAAACAAAATTGGAGAGAGTGAGGATCCCTGTGGGACACCATAAGTAAGGGAGCAGGAAGAAGAAAGAAAGGGGGGCATGGCCAGAGTTTGGGTGCGATCTGAAAGAAAAGAAGTAAACCATGCAAGGACTTGGCCAGATATCCCAATCTGAGCCAGATGTGAGAGCAAAATTGGATGGTCAACCGTATCGAAAGCGGCTGATAGGTCCAGCAGAATCAGAGCACCCACTCTACCTGCGTCAACAAGTCTGGACATGTCGTCTTGTACCGACACCAGCACACTTTCCGTACCTCTCCCTGGTCTAAAGCCAGCTTTTGCGGGATTAAGAATTTTGGAAGATTCCAAAAAAGAAGACAGGAGGGGAGTAATAAGAGACTCCAAAAGCTTAGACAGAAAGGGAAGTAAAGAAATAGGATGAAAATTGGCAGGGATCGTGGGGTCAAGTGTGGTCTTCTTAAGAAGGGGAATGACCCTTGCAGAGTTCAGCTCTAGAGGGACCAGGCCTGACTGGCATGAGTCATTGATGGCCGAGGTAATATCTTCTAGTAGGCCTGGGGCAATCTTCTTCATAATAGCAGCGGGAATAGCATCCTCAGGAGAAGATGATTTGATTTTCGAGATGGCGGCTAAGACCTCTACCTCACTAAAAAGTGGGAAATTTTGTGATCATAGTTCGCTGTTAGCTTTGTTTACAGTAAAACATCGGGGGGGGGTCATCATTTGGAATGACTCCAGGTCGAAGAGTGAATTTGGTAGGGAATAGAATTCAATGGAACTCCACTTCTGTTACTCAAGTAAAGTCAATACTAGAGCAATATTTGGAGGAGGTATCACAGTCCTAATTGTTTGAAACTTTGGCAGTTCCTAGGTTTGCTCATTTTGTGGACGATCTACTAGCAGCGTGTGTGATTGTTAAAAAAAAAGAAATCCCGAATAGATTGGAGGAAGCATCTACATGCATATAACGCTGAGGTGGCTGAGTGTAAGAGAGACCAGAGAAGGCAACTGACATTTTTGAGAAGAGCAAAAGTATTGACAGGTCGGGTCAAAAATCAAAGCTCTGAAGCAAAAATATTGTAATAGGCAAAAGGGTTAAAAAAAAAGCCCTGATATTGCAGCGAGATGGAGAGGCAATGCTTCTGGCTTTGATGAATAAAAACACTCAATCTTTTTGGAGATTGTTAAATGATTCAGAGACTTCACAGGCCTCCTTACAGGTTAATACTGTCTCAGAAGCTGACTGGGGTGCTCATTTATTTTCAGAAGGTTATTTCCTCCCCCAGATCCCCAGCCCCCAGGGTCTGATTCCTTTGAAAATGAGGGAGTGCGAGGAATGGAGGCTCCGTGTTTACAAAGAGGAGGTGATCGTGAAAACCAACTGTCCAACCTGTTATTTAGGGGGAGCCCCTCGGGTTGGACATCAATCCTTACTGTTCTATTTAACCACATAGACAGCAACATATACTTTTCCATATTCATGGTCCACTGCTTTCATTGTGCCTATATTTAAGAAGGGCTTGAACTCTAATCCAGCAAATTATCGCCCTATAGCAATACTTGATGAAGACAGCAAGGTCTTTGCGGCCTGTCTGTTGGGGCACTTAGAAAATTTGGCAAAAATCTCTGGGGTTAATCCGGAATTGGCAGGCGGGATTCCATAAAACATTGGGTTACTCCCTAAATGCTTTTCTACTGAAATCCATTTTGAGTGAGATATGGAATGGGAATGCTGGAACATTGTATGTTGCAACCGTCAATCTTTCTGCAGTATTTTACTTAGTTGATTGTGGATTACTATAGGCCAAGATGCAATCTTGGGGAATACCCGACAGCCTTTTACGTATCATAATTGGGTTATATAAAGGCTCAAGCATTCAGATACGACTTGGTCATAGCGGGTCCCTCTAACGAAAGGTAGCAACACATAGAGGCGCCAGGCAGGGTTGCATATTGGCTTCCTGCTTGTTTAACCTCTATCTGTACGACATTGGTGATTGTTTCAATACTGCCAAGTTTGCTCCTCCTAAAATGCAAGGGCTTAACCCTGTATGGATGGCCTATGCTGAAAATTTCTTCCTTTTTGACCGAACACCAATCGGCCTCCAACACCGAATTTCTGCCTTCACAAAATGTGCACACTCACTTACTGTTAATGCACTTAAAAAAAGTGCTGTTGTGCAAGAAAAAGAAAAAGAAAACGAGTTTAAAATTTAGATGGAATGTTGGGGCTGAGGGTCGAGAAAAGGTAGAGAGAATCCTGTATTTAGGCTTCTCCATTGGTGCTAAAGAAAACAAGACCACTGTGAAAGATTGGTTTATAACCCGTACAACTAATCTGTGTCGTCGAAAGAGAAGGATTGATCTTCAGTTTGGAAAGTTTTTCTTGATCCTGTCCTTAAATCCTATGGGGGGAAGGTTCAACCCAAATTGTTGTCTGAGTTCAGCTTCATTCCCCTTAGATTTTGGACTGGTTTGTCTACTTAGATGGGTTTTTCTGGCGACTACTCCTCAGAATCCCTGGATCATTTCCTATTGCGGCTCTGAGATATGAACTGGGAATATATTCTCTCAAATGCAGAGCGCAATGGACATTTTAATCATTTTGTTGAACGATTGTAGATCCACTGGATGATTCAATCTTTGTAGATTTTATAAAAAAATGGCAGTGGGGCGTTGCCTGGAGCTTCAGCGATGTGTTTGCTCCTGTAACGGCCTCGTATGAAGCCCGCAACTCTTTCAAAATTAATGAGGTTCTCCGCCGCGAAGTGAGCAGAGAAAACTTTCCAGATAGAAAGGAAAGTCTTGTGCACCTCCAGCGGAAAGATGAGCTGCTACTGCGGGACCCATCAGCTGTGAAACCGTGATTTAAATTAACAACCAGCAGTGCCGAGCGAGCTAAAATGGCGGGCTGTCCCCGCGGGGCTGGAAAGAGGAGACGCTCACACTGAAATCTGTGTCATAGCGGATCGTGGCCAGCATTGACCCCTTCGGCACCTGGATCCCAGCCTCCGACCCTAGCGGGTGGTGGGGCTCCCTAGCTACTGTCTCTCATCGCCCGTAACTCTTCCCGGACCCCGCAGGGGATGCGGGCTCAATAGAAGCTTCTCGCCTAGCCACAAGACAACAGCAGCTCCGATACCCCGCTGGAACACGCTGTGGATCCAGCCGCTCCCCAGTGAGCATGCAAACCCAGGGCCCCATCGAAACCCCATCCATTCAAAAGGACCCAACCCAGCAAGACATACGGGTGGTGGCTGCCGCTCGGGCGGCGAAGATTGCTGCAGCCGAGGGCTGCACGGGACGAGCAGCCCCAGACGGCATCAACTCACTGCAAGCTAAGCAAAATGGTGGAGGTGCCCTCCCTCACCCACGCTGCTCCGGAAAGCTTTTCCAGACCTGTTGAAGCTCCGTTTCAGTAAGATGGCCCCTACTCTGCCCTCCCTCGGCCTCTGGACCGAGGGCCCCTCCAATAGACAGCCCCGCTGGAGAGTAGGAAACAAGGGACTCGGAACTGGCTGTCAACTATATGATCCAGGAACTGTAACACCCCCTGCTCAAGCCCCAAAGTCGCACGCCATCTTCCGGGGAGTCTCTGAATGCACCGACAGCGGCACTGCAAGATTGGGTTAGTCGGAGTGGCCAGAAGACTGCTAAAAAGGTGGACACCATAAAAGATACAGCAGTGGAAATAACCCTTAAGGTACTTTAGCACACTGCGCCACAGAAGCGCAATGGTAGGGGAAGCCTTGAGAAGACACCTAAAAGAGGCGCTGCAACAGGAATTAATGCTGGGTGCTAAAAAGGTTAATCAGGGGGACGCACCTGCAGTCTATAATTGTCACGACCGCTGGGCGCTGGCGGCTGTGGGAGAGGTGGAAGCGGGGCCGCCATTGATTTGTGCCGCCACGTTTTCCCCCTGACAGTATTAGCGGTCTAGTCTTTTTCAACATGGCCGCTGCCTACGCGTATTTACTTCCACACGCTAGGCAGCTCGGCGCGTTGCAACTTCGGATTTCCCTCTGTTGCTCTCGCTCCCCTATTGTTTTCTCCTTGGCGGTGCTCCGCCCATGCTGTTTTGGGGCTCCCTGGCCCTTGCGCTCTTTCCCTTGCGCTCTTTCTCCTTCCAGCCTTCCCAGTGTTTCTCTTCCCGGTTGGTTTCACCGATTTCGCTCCTTTCCCTGGCTGTCTCGTTCTCGGCTCCTATCTAATATTCTGCTCGTACCTCTTGTGCTCTCTCACTCACCTTGCATATTCGTTGGATTGTGCTTTTCCGAGTACTCCTGTTATCTGTTTCCTGCCTGCTCAAGTACTCCGGAGGGGTTTTTATGCCATTCTGGCTTTTCCCCTCATTCCGTTGTTAGTCCGTCGCAGAGGGGGGTCACCGTGCCTCCTGTGTTCGGAGCCGCGGTGGCTTCCTTTCGAGGCCGACCTTACCTTCTACAGAAGAAGAGACTTCCTGCTCTCCACGCCAGAAGAAAGAAGTTAAATTCAAGCTCAGGTGAGGAGGAAAGGGAACGGGAGTCCGATTTGTGTCCAATTGATGAGGAAGACTTTACCGAACAATCTGATAAATTGGTTAGTCCGCCAGCCCATTGTGATAGTTTGCAACGCCCAAGTATTGAGATGGCAACCCCACAACAACTCCAGGAACTCGTCGCAGCAGTACAAGGTTTGAGTCAGGAGGTTCA
The DNA here is from genome assembly GCF_040938575.1 of Ambystoma mexicanum. Taxonomy (NCBI): domain Eukaryota; kingdom Metazoa; phylum Chordata; class Amphibia; order Caudata; family Ambystomatidae; genus Ambystoma; species Ambystoma mexicanum. The sequence continues at coordinate 1,344,041,146 of NC_090922.1, forward strand.
GACTTTAAAGGCAGACAATGCCGCCCTTCAACTAAGGGTTGCTGCTCGAGAACAGCTTACTGCCGATCTTCCCCCCCTACCCTTGGTATCAGGCAAATTTGATGGCACCGAGAGGAAAGTAAAGGAATTCCTTGATGCTTGTGATATTCACTTTGCTTTCCGAAGAGGCACCTTTTCCACAGACCATACCAAGGTAGGGTTCATGATAACCCATATGACGGGTAATGCCTTAGCATGGGCCACTCCTTTGGTATCTCGATCTGACCCAGTGTTACAAGATTATTCGGCTTTCAAAGACCTTCTCAAACAGACTTTCCTCCATACGGAAACAGCTTTTGTAGCCAGCGAAGACCTCCTTGACGTGCGTCAAGGAAATTCAGACCTGCTTTCCTATCTGTCCGCTTTCAAAAGAATAGCAGCGGAGGCTGGTTGGCAAGAAGAAGCACAGTATACCATATTCCGGAGGGGTTTGCGGGAGGACTTAAAGGACGAACTAGCCAGAATTCCCCGCCCAGACTCTTTCCCCGATCTCATCAAGGCGATAATCAGGATCGATTATCGCATGACCGAAAGAAAGAACGAGAAGAAGAAGACTTGTCCTCCCGGACCTTCCCTTGAAGCCCACACGTCGACCTCCTCACCTGTTACTCGTCCACCTTCCAGAGATGAACCAATGCAGATTGGTACCACCCGAGCTCCTTTGACAGCGGAAGAAAAGAAGAGAAGGCGAGAAGGCAATCTGTGTCTCTATTGTGGTTCGGCAAGACACCTTTTGAGGGACTGTCCTGACGTACCCCCGAGGAGGCCGGGAAACGAGCACCCTCGGTAGTCGGTGGAACAGACTATCGAGGGGCGTCAGTTGGTTCCTATGCTACACTTTCTGTGACCTCTGCCAAAACCTCCGAAGACCATCGATTGATGGTAGTTGCCGTCCAGCTCCAGTTCAGAGGACAACAGATAGAGACACAAGCCTTGCTTGACTGTGGAGCTGCCGGAAATTTTCTAGACACCGTGTGGGCTGACAAGGTGGGCCTTCGAGTACCAAAGAAGGAAGACCAGAAGGTAGAAGGGGTGGATGGTACTCCTTTATGCTCCGGGCCCATAACCCACACCACCGAGGAAGTTCAGGTATCTATCCAACAACATTCCGAGTCCCTGAAGTTCGATATCATTAGGGCCGCCCATTTCCCTGTGATATTGGGAATTGGTTGGCTCCGCAAACACAACCCAACAATAAATTGGACAGACAACCTGCTGAGCTTTCACTCTTCTTTTTTGTAAAGAAAGGTGTCTGCCGGAACCGATGTTTGAGAAGGTAAAGACTATATGTGCTACTGAGAGTAACTCCATCCACAATATACCCAGAATATTCGAGGAATTTGCTGATATTTTTAAGGAACAACAACCTTCGGTACTCCCCCCTCATCGGCCGGAAGATTGTAATATAGACCTCATACCTCAGGCCTTGGTTCCTTTTGGAAGAATGTACCCCCTATCCTTGGCTGAAAAGGCAGTTCTCCGGCGCTACCTGGATGACAATCTTGCTAACGGATTGATCCGACCATCAAGATCCCCAGCAGGTGCTTCTTTATTTTTTATACCTAAGAGAGACACAAAGGAGTTGAGACCTTGTATTGATTACAGGGGTCTAAATCAAGTCACGATCAAGGACAGATATCCGATGCCTATAATCTCGGAGATACTTGAAGCCGTTCAGGGATCGGTATTGTTTACTAAGCTCGATCTTCGGAACGCATACCACTTGCTTCGGGTGAAATCCGGTGACGAATGGAAGACTGCTTTCCGCACTCCCTACGGGCTTTTCGAGTACCGAGTGATGCCATTTGGACTGGTAAATGCTCCCTCTATTTTCCAGAGGTTTATGGATCGCTTATTTTCCGATCTATTGGGGATCAACACAGTAGTATACCTTGATGACATCTTGATATTTTCCCGGAAGAAGGAGGAGCATTCTTCCCAGGTATTGGAGGTGTTACACCGACTCCGAATACATCATCTATTGGTCAAACCAGAGAAATGTGCTTTCGCTAAATCATCCATACCCTATTTGGGGTTTATTCTCTCTGAAGAAGGGATAACCATGGATCCCGAGAAAGTTGAAGCCATTCTCTCATGGCCATCTCCTTCCTCTGTAAAGGACATCCAGAGGTCTTTAGGTCTGGCAAACTTTTATCGGAAATTTATCCCGGGGTTTTCAAGACTTATCTTGCCCATCACTTCTCTACTTAAGAAATCCTCCAAACCTTTTCTTTGGAATAAAGTAGCTGAAGACAGCTTTACCAGTCTCAAAGGAAGATTCTGCACGGCTCCTATTCTTCGGCAACCAGACCAATTGAAACCTTTCATTATGGAGACCGACGCTTCTGCTGCTGCAGTAGGTGCCGTTCTTCTCCAAATCAACCACGGCATGGAACATCCTATAGCCTATTTTTCCAAAACCTTGACAACCAGTCAACAAAACTACTCTGTCATCGAGAAAGAGCTACTGGCTATGAAATTGGCTTGTCTGGAATGGAGACACTTACTTCAAGGAAGTATGTACCCATTTCAGATACGTACTGATCACAAAAATTTGCAGATTTTGAGGCAACAGGAATGCTACAACACCCGACAAGCCAGATGGGCACACTTCTTTGCTCAGTTTCATTTCACCATCACGTATATTCCAGGCTCTCAAAACCAAGTCGCTGACGCGTTGTCTCGAAGAAACGAAGTACACAAGTCATATCAGAAAGAACTCATGTTTCCCCGTACTAAGATCGTCCTGGTTGTATCGTCTTTTCTGGAAGAGGTTAGGGGGGCTTATACTCCTTTAGAAGGTCCCGCTCCCACTCTAAGAAATTTACCTGTCGAGGAAAAGGATGAACTGTATTTCAACCAAGGAAGACTAATCCTACCCACACATGACCTTCAAGTACGAGCTCTTAAGTGGTGTCACGACTCAAAGGTTGCGGGTCATCGTGGCCTGCGCGGTACTCTTGAACTGCTCCAAAGAACCTTCTTTTGGCCCAAGATGCGGGCAGACACTCAGGCTTATATTCAAACATGTTTGACTTGTTTATGTAACAAGTATTCCACCCAGAAATCGTTGGGGTTACTTCAATCCAGCCCGATCCCTCCAGGTCCTTGGATTAACATTTCTACGGACTTCATCGTCGACTTACCTAAATCCCAAGGGTGTACGTGCATCATGGTAACAGTCGATTCCTATTCCAAATTGGCGCATTTCTCCCCACTGTCTGGCATACCTTCTGCTTCACTCACTGCTGAAGTCTTTCTTAAAGACATATTCAGATTGCATGGACTCCCTCAAAAGATAGTATCCGATCGTGGCAGCCAGTACACATCTAAGTTTTGGTCAGCTTTATGCAAACTGTTGGGTATTGAGAGGGCTCTTTCTTCTGGATTCCATCCTCAGACTAATGGCCAAACTGAGAGGCTAAACGGAACCCTTGAACAATATCTGAGGTGTTTCGTAAACCAGTCTCAAGACAATTGGGTTTCTCTTCTCCCAACTGCCGAGTTCTCATACAACAATGCGATTCATGCTTCTTTAGGTATGAGTCCTTTTTATTGTACATATGGATACCATCCCAGATCTATTATACCCACTTTCTGGAAGGAAACTCCTATCCCGTCGATTGAATCCAGTTTGGCACAGCTGAGAGAAGCTCACTTATCGGCCAAACAGAGCCTTAAAGAGGCAAGCATTCAATACAAAGACCAAGCAGATCGCCACCGGAGACAGGTACCGATCTGGGAGAGAGGTACAAAGGTTATGCTGTCTACCAAGTTTCTACCCCGATGGGTCAGACCTTCCAAGTTGTCCCCCCGGTATATTGGACCTTTTGACATCCTGACCAAGATCAACCCAGTGGCTTACCGCCTCAAGTTACCTAAGTCACTCAGCCGTGTTCATCCGACTTTTCATTCTTCACAGCTCCGCTCTTATGTGGCTGATGAGAGAAGGCAGAGAGTTCCCAGACTTCACGTTCCGCCCGACCCTAACTCTGAAGTATACGAAGTCTCCCACATCAGGGATTCCCGTTACCATAAGGGACGCTTGGAATATCTTATACATTGGAAGGGCTTCCCTTCGTCCGAGGATTCCTGGGAACCCCGATCTTATGTTAATGCACCCCGTTTGCTACACCGGTTCCACAACTTACATCCCGGCAAGCCCGGGGGGTATCGCCCTAGAGGGGGGCATACTGTCATGACCGCTGGGCGCTGGCGGCTGTGGGAGAGGTGGAAGCGGGGCCGCCATTGATTTGTGCCGCCACGTTTTCCCCCTGACAGTATTAGCGGTCTAGTCTTTTTCAACATGGCCGCTGCCTACGCGTATTTACTTCCACACGCTAGGCAGCTCGGCGCGTTGCAACTTCGGATTTCCCTCTGTTGCTCTCGCTCCCCTATTGTTTTCTCCTTGGCGGTGCTCCGCCCATGCTGTTTTGGGGCTCCCTGGCCCTTGCGCTCTTTCCCTTGCGCTCTTTCTCCTTCCAGCCTTTCCAGTGTTTCTCTTCCCGGTTGGTTTCACCGATTTCGCTCCTTTCCCTGGCTGTCTCTTTCTCGGCTCCTTTCTAATATTCTGCTCGTACCTCTTGTGCTCTCTCACTCACCTTGCATATTCGTTGGATTGTGCTTTCCCGAGTATTCCTGTAATCGGTTTCCTGCCTGCTCAAGTACTCCGGAGGGGTTTTTATGCCATTCTGGCTTTTCCCCTCACTCCGTTGTTAGTCCGTCGCGGAGGGGGGTCACCGTGCCTCCTGTGTTCGGAGCCGCGGTGGCTTCCTTTCGAGGCCGACCTTACCTTCTACAGAAGAAGAGACTTTCCGCTCTCCACGCCAGAAGAAAGAAGTTAAATTCAAGCTCAGGTGAGGAGGAAAGGGAACGGGAGTCCGATTTGTGTCCAACTGATGAGGAAGACTTTACCGAACAATTTGATAAATTGGTTAGTCCGCCAGCCCATTGTGATAATAATGGAGGGCAGCACGAAGGTGTGACAACAGGACAGGGCGTCAGAAGCAGGAACATAAATGCACCCCCAAGCAAGGGAGATTCCAAAAGGGCACTAATAGCCTGAGCTGCCACAGCGGGGAGAAGCAGGGTCCCACCTTCACTGGGTGAAACGGATGAAGCGTCCTATTGCCCCCTCCCCTGACCCCCCTAAAGAGGACCTTGGCAGGATGATCCAGGTTCCCAACAAGAATGGCGAAACATCCTAAGGCCCGCAAAAGCGTTAACATCTCCACAATGTTGCTTCCATCATACAAGGGAAAGAAACAAGAACCCACCAAACCTGCACCGCCCGCGTCCCCAGAAAGCACAGGCCAACTGGCCACTAAAGACGACATCCTAGCCTTTATGCTGGATATTAAAACAGAATTTCGATCATGCATGTCAGAGCTCACTACCAAGCTGGATCAGACCGGCCAAAGAGTGCCGGAGGTGGGACAGAGTATGGGGGAGATGGAGGACCTAACCCAGGAACACGCAGCTACTCTCCTGGCAGTGTAACATTGGATCCAATCTCCAACGGACAAGAATGAGATCCTGGAGTATAAACCGGAGGACCTACAAAACAGGGCCCGTCGGAACAACCTACGTGTACGGGGAGTCCCCTCCTCGGTTTCAGACCAGAGCCTAGCAGAATACGTAGTTGACCGGTTCCAATCTCTGCTGCCGCAGCTTGACAAATCCCAGCTCATGCTCATGCTAAACTGCACTCACAGATTGCGCCCACGTCGAGCGGTGGAATCGGATTCCCCCTCAGGTGTGATCACCCGGGTTCACTTTTATACAACTAAAGAACCAATCCTGCAATGGGACGATCGCAAGATGAACTATCATTCCAGGGATTCCCCTTACAGATTTTCCAGGACCGACTATACAGAAGCGTAGGGCCTTGAATCCGCTGACGCTATTTCTTCAGGATCAAAACATCAGGTATCACTGGCTCTTCCCAACCGCACTCCAATTCTCTTACAATTGGGTCCCCTGAACAATTGGGAACCTGGAAGATGCAAAAACGATCTTGCACCCTACTTCCCCAGAGAATGAAGCCGACGCCTCCTCTCCCTTCCTAGATGGCATGGCCATTGACCTCCCACCTAAACCGAGACGAACAGCCTGGTCGAAAGTGCAGAAGTGCTGAAGGGCGAGATGATTGGCCCTCAGGCACCAGCAGATCAAGCATCTAAGAGCGTAAATAGGTCAGCCCCTGGCATCAAGATCCGCTGATGGTCCCCGACTACAAATCCAATCACTGCTGAAAATTAAGGAACCGTTGATAATCGAATAATCGTTGCAGGTTTCACACGTTCCATGCCCAACTCCGAGGTGGATGTCACCTGTAAACCTTTTGCAGGCTACTGTTAATGTTTACCAGGGAAATTGCTGTCAAGAAATGGTCGGTACCCTGGAAGTTCGCCGTTACAGCTTCCCGTTGGGAGCTTAAGTTAAAACCCTGGTTGCACAGCGGAATCAGGACCCTGGACACCATCAATGGCGACTGAACAGCACCCAGTCCCACCCCCTGCCCACGATGGAGCCCCTGCCACACAAGAAATGTAACTTTATCACATTAAATGTGAAAGGACTGAATGCTCCGCCCTAGAGGAAGTCGACACTGCAACGCCTCCAAGACATCAAAGGCACAGTGGTCTTTCTGCAAGAGACGTATTTGCTACCGTCAGACTTTATACGCCTTCGAAATAGACAATATCCTCTCCTATATATGGCTTCTAGCGGATCCAAAAAAGGGGGGACAGCCATTCTCCTTGCCAGAGGCCTCAGATGCAAGGTCATTGAAACGCTTTGCTGCCCAGAAGCACGCTACACAGCAATCAAAGGCTTCATCTTTGGTCAACTTTATTCTCTTATTTCAGTCTATGCCCCTAATGATGGGCAAAAAAACATTCTACGAAGCTCTGGAGACCAAACTTCTTCCCTTTGTCGAAAGGCTGAATAATCATTGGTGCGAACTTCAACAGGGTCCCAGACCCCGTGCAGGACAGATTGTATCTGCCGTCCCCCAAGGACTTTAAAACTGCCACAGACTCCTCCGTCTCTTTCGTACGCTGGGAGTGGTGGACTCCTGGAGGATTCTACACCAAGGAGAGAAAGACTTCTCCTTCTACTCACATGTTGACTGGACTTCCTCCCATATAGATCTCCTGCTGACCTCCCCGCAGATTCTATCTTTTGTGGATAAGGTAGCCATAGGTACAAGGATTCTATCGGACCATGCTCCGTTTAATTTAACTCTCCGAGCCCACAACCCGGAACCACTTCCTCGCCACCGCTGGAACCTGTACGACCCACTTTTAAATGACATGCCGCTTAGTCTCTATAGCAAGATTAATCCGGAACTACTTTCAAGAGAATCCAGCGACAGACACATCCGCAGCCAACACTTGAGACGCTATGAAGGCCGTAGGTAGGGGTGAATTAATCGCCCACGGAGCTGCGTTCTGGAAACGAAAGCGACAGGCCCGCATAGAGCTAGACGAGGAGGTCCAGAGGGTTGAGGCCTGTCACAAACAGAAGGGTTGGACGCCTAAGACTAATCGCGCAATGAAAATGGCACAGAAGAAACTGCAAGCTCACTATGCAGACGAGACGGCTCACATCCTGGCCAAGAACAAACAAACTTGTTACGCTAAAAATAATAAGGCAAACTCCTAGTGGATAAACTGCCCAAGATGAAGAGAAGGAACACTATAATAGGCCTACATGATCCGCACGGCAAAGTTCACTATGCGTAACAGGCCAAACTTCATCTCACGTCAGCCCACTGTCATGATGCCTACCTCCAAGGAGCCAGGTCTGACCCAGCAACCCCAGAGGCAGGCATCATTTCCCCCAGGGGAGTGCCAGCGGGCCCAAGCTGGGGCCCTTTGGACTCAGTCCTGGCGCCTTAGGCGCCAGGCTCATAAAGCTAGACATGTGTTCAAGTGTTTTAATGTGCACTTACCTGATGCAGACCATGCTGCCACATCCAGGCCCTCTTGAGGCCTGAATAGGAACTACTTTACCTGTGGGACTACTTTCCACCCGGGTGTGGTCGGGGAAGGATACATACCTGATCGGAGGAAGGATACACACTTGGAACTTCTTCCAAAGCTATTTAAACCACACCCGATCAGCAACTCACGCTTCGCGTTGTTCTGCTCCTCGCAGCTGGACGCTCACCGTGTCAGCTTCTGCATCTGGACTTCAGCCACGCCTGTCAGCATCCTGGGTCACCTGCAAAGGGAGACAAGAGACCTACCAGTTAATCTGCACCACAGAGACATCACCAACGATCCTGAAAGGGAAGACATCATTTTTAAAAGCATTTCGTTACGATCGCTGCAGCGCTGCATTTCACTCACCTTTCCTGGGTTTCTCCATCTTCAGCAGCGATCATCCGGATACACAGCCACGTCCCAGAGCCTAGAGAAAAAGACAAGAATAAGAGGTGAGAGAAGGAAGGGAATAGGAAAAGCTCAGTTTCCTTCTAAGACCTGTTGGGTCATTCCCATTTCATTTCGGGTCTTGCTGCTTCCAAGCAGGACCCCGGCCCCTATGGGGAAAAAAGACAAAGACATTAGATGAGCGAATGCAAAAACATTACCTGAGCGCTCATCTAGGATTTACCAGATCTTTACTGGAACTGCACGTTTCACTTCGGGTCGGCGCCATATCTCCGGCATTCTGAACCCCGGCCCCTATGGGGAAAAGACATCAACATCAGCGCTTTGTTGCAAGAAGTCTCCAAAGGAATCTTCATTCATCACCTGAAAAAAGACAATGAACATTATTATTTAAAGCTTGAATTTTTGAACTTGCAACAGAACTTTTACAGCGCCTTACCAGTATAATCAAGCTTACCTGAACTCCCATCCAACCTCAATCCAGTGAAGTAACTGGGTTCAACGCGCCCCTGCGTCAGAAGCAGGTTGGAGAGCTCGTCCTTTCAGACCCTAAGGTGAGACTTCACGGGGAATCGTGGAAGGGTATCATGGAGGGTTGGAAGAGATGGGAGGCTTGAGCATAACTCAGTCAGTAGGTAATACTCCCTTTTCACGCACAGGGGAATATTCCTGCGAGCTGGAGAAGCCAGAGTAGCGGGCCCTTCCTGTCCATCTTCAGAGTCCTGCGCTTCACCATTGAAGAAGCATCAGCACTCGAAGCCAGACCTGCGCCTCCGTGGGAATCAGGGTAGCGTTACAGAACGCGAAGCCTACCCACAATTTCCCACCCGGGCGCTATGGAGACTTCTGAGACTGACCAGCTGGCCCAGCTTTTGGGGGAATTACGGGCAGAGGTGCACTCAGCCCGCCAGGAGACTAACGCTCTCAAAAGAGAACTGATCTTATCTAAGGAAAGAACTGATGACCTAGCCAAAAGGTTACTACAGGCCCAGGCAGGGCACACTCCTTTACCTAATTCCGGAGACATTTCCACATCAATGGGTTTGAGTAACCCGGTACAAATTAATCTACCTAGACACATGCCTTTGGCCCCGCCTGAACGTTTTGCGGGGGATTCCAAGAAATATGCCGTCTTTATGAACCAATGTCGTTTACACTTTCTATGCAGACCCGGAGCCTTCCCTAACGACCAGACCAAGGTAGCCTTTATACTATCTTACCTCAGTGGCAGTGCTGCTGATTGGTCTATTCCATTGGTAAATCAGGATGATCCCACTCTCCAGAATTTTCAGGGCTTCCAGGCCAGCATGGAAAGATTGTTCGCTCGACACTCTCAAGGACAGGCCCTTGATAACGAACTGCTATCCTTACGACAAGGTAATCAGGATCTTCTGTCCTACATAGCCACCTTTAACAGACTGGTTGTGGAAACTGGATGGCCAGAAAGCAAAAGGATCACATTGTTTCATCGAGGCCTGCGCGGAGAGCTTAAGGATGTTCTAGCTCAGATAGTAAACCCACCCCAGGTCTGCGCAGACTACATTGACTTGGTGGTTCAACTTGATCACAGACTTCAAAATAGAAAAGCAGATCGGTTCAAGTATGAAAACCGAGCACCGATCAAAACCCACGCTACCTCCAAGAGTACCGACGTATCTGAACCTATGCAAATCGGTGGTGTTAAAGGACCTTTAACGCAGAAAGAACGAGAGAGAAGGCGGCAAATGCAACTTTGTCTGTATTGCGCGACTTTTGGTCACTTTCTTCGAAATTGTCCAGTTAAACCACTTAAGAAGGTGGTTGGAGCTACTGATAATGAATTAGAGACACCTGATTCGGGAAACGACCTAGCCCGGCAAGCGTAGGGGTCCGCTTGCCGAGCTTGAAAACTAACTCTTTGACTTCGCATTTCGTCATGCCAATGTTGCTCATGGACCCAAAACAGCCTCAGCAGTTGCATGCTATAAAAGCATACATCGACAGTGGAGCTATTGGAAATTACATAGACCGTGAATTGGCTTCCAGGATTAAGCTTCCTCTCCGCCCGAAAGTAACCCAAGATGTCATTACTACAGTAGATGGAACCGAAATAGCCTCAGGGCCTGTAACGCATTCCACTGTTGAAGTGACACTGGTGGGTCAGGATGGACATCGGGAAGCAATCGTGTTTGATGTGATCAAGGCCCCTCAATTTCAAGTAATTCTTGGAATTCCTTGGTTAGAAACACATAATCCCAGAATTGACTGGCGAGCAAAGAAGATAAGTTTTCCTGATTGTGAACCAACTTGTTATCCAAGAAATCCAGCTATGGGTCTAGCCACAGCAACTTCCACCCCTGTACAGCTACCCTCAGAATACCAAGAATTCCAAGACGTTTTTCAGAAAGAACAGGCTAACACGTTACCTCCCCATCGGTCTTATGATTGCCAGATCGATCTGGTACCCAATGCTCAACTACCTTGTAGTAGGATTTATGCTCTTACGGAACCTGAGAACCTGCATTTGCGTCAGTATTTAGATCAGTACCTAGCCAATGGTTTTATTCGCCCGTCCAAGTCTCCTGTCTCTTCAGCTCTGTTCTTCGTGCCAAAAAAAGAAGGCGACCTTAGAACGTGTATAGACTATCGCGCCCTAAATCAAATAACGATTAAGAATCGTTATCCTCTGCCCTTGATCCCTGAGCTTATCGACCAGGTGAAAGACGCTTGTGTGTACACCAAGTTAGATCTCCGAGGAGCTTATCACCTGGTGCGCATAAAAGAAGGCGACGAATGGAAGACTGCATTCCGCACCAAATTTGGGCTCTTCGAATATCAGGTGATGCCCTTCGGTTTGTGCAATGCACCTGCCGCCTTTCAGTACTTTATGAATGATGTTCTTCGGGAACTTATAGATGTCTGCGTCATTGTTTACATTGACGACATCCTGGTGTACTCTTCTTCAGAATCTGATCACAGAAAACATGTTAGGGCAGTTCTTGAGAAACTGCGCCAGCACAGACTATTTGCAAAACTCGAAAAATGCGTTTTTCATACCACAGAAGTTGAGTTTCTCGGATTCATCCTGACACCTCAAGGAGTCCGAATGGACTCGCGAAAGGTGGACGCCATCCTCAAATGGCCATCTCCAAGCTCGGTGAAGGGAGTTCAGAGCATGCTCGGCTTTGCCAATTTCTATCGAAGATTCATCCCGGAATTTTCCCGAACAGTCCAACCCATCACCGCTCTCCTAAAGAAAAACAAACGCTTCGAATGGACTCTTGAGGCCGAACAAGCCTTCCAGGACCTGAAAACCAAATTCACCTATGCACCTGTATTGAAGCACCCGCACCCAGATCTCCCGTACATAGTGGAAACCGATGCTTCCAGTTCGGCCATGGGAGCTGTCCTGTCGCAAAGAGACCCAAAAACTAACCAACTACACCCAGTGGCCTTTTGGTCCAGAAAATGTTCTCCTCCTGAAATCAACTACGTAATTACCGATAAAGAGTTACTGGCCATCAAATCTGCTTTCAAGGCTTGCCGTCACTACCTTCTCGGGGCAAGACACACCATCACCGTAATTACGGACCACAGAAACTTACAGTATTTAAAGACGGCCAAAGCTCAATCTTCACGACAACTCTGATGGGCTCTATTCTTTGCAGAATTTGATTTTGTAATTACCTATCGCCCTGGCTGCAAGAATGGAAAAGCAAACGCCTTATCCCGGGTTGGCATGGAAGAACCTAATTCGAGCTTAGAACCTGTGCCTATCATACCAGAGCAAAGAATCTTAGGCTTAACTTCATTGCAATCTATTGAGGATATCCAAACGCAAGTAAAACAACTTCTAGACTCTTCAACCTTACTGGAATGGAGTCAAAAGGGTCCTCATTAAACCGTTAAGGATGACTTACCATACTTCCAGGAGCGGTTGTTTCTGCCAAGTAAAGAATTGCAAGAACTTGTTATTGCCCATCATCATGAATCTTTAATGGAAGGACACCCTGGTATCGCTAAAACGGAGGAAAAAATCAAACGCCACTTCTGGTGGCCTTCTTGGAGAAAAGACAAAGTCTTTTGTACTGTCTTGTGGAATTTGCGCCCAAAACAAGGCTCAAAAGAAAAGGCCAGCCGGCCTACTTCAACCATTGGATATTCCACCGGCACCATGGCACACCCTGTCAAAGGACTTTATAACAGATCTGCCTCCTTGTGCTGGTTACAACACAATCCTTGTAATTGTGGACCTATTCTCCAAAATGGCCCACTTTATCCCTTTAAAGGGTTTGCCTTCAGCTTCCACCTTGGCCAAGGAATTCCTGGAGAATATAGTTTGCATACATGGTTTCCCTTCCATTTTAGTCTCGGATCGTGGAAGTCAATTTATCTCACATTTTTGGAAGAAGTGTTGCCAACTAGCACAAATAGATGTGCGGTTATCCACCAGCCACCACCCCCAGACCGACGGACAAACCGAGAGAACCAATCAGACTCTCGAGCAATATCTTCAGTGCATGTTACACCAATCCGAGTTAAATTGGAAAGACATCCTTTGGATCGCAGAATATGCATACATCAATTCAGTGCATTCTGGAACCGGACAAACCCCCTTTTATACTTTGTATGGTCACCATCCTCGGACCTCTGATCTAGATCCACCTCTGACCCTGGAAATGCCCGCAGTAAATCATCTGCATTCCACAATAACCCGAGCCTTCAAAGAAGCTGCAACTCATTTACAGCAAGCCAAGAAAAAGTATAAAGAAAACGCTGATTTTCACCGAAGTAAAACTCCTCCTTACCAAGTAGGAGACCAGGTATGGCTAGCAACTAAACATTTACCCCTCAAGGGCCCGCGAACCTTCAATCCCAGATTCATAGGACCTTATCCCATCAAAGCTATAATCAACCCAGTGGCCTTTAAACTAGATCTACCTTCCAACATGCGTATTCATCCAGTTTTTCATGCATCACTTTTGAAGCCAGTACAACCAGGAACCCGATTGTCCAAGCCTCCAGATCCAGTTCAAATTGAAGGGGAATTAGAATTAGAAGTTAAAGACATTTTAGACTCCAAGGTGGTAAAGTCGAAACTCTTCTATCTTGTTGACTGGAAGGGATATGGACCTCAGGAGAGATCGTGGGAGCCTAGTAACCATGTCCACGCACCTCGATTAGTACAAAGGTTTCACCGGAGATTTCCGAACAAGCCCAAACCCCCAGAGGGAAGAACCTTGGGAGGGGCCTTGAGGGGGGGTACTGTCATGATGCCTACCACCAAGGAGCCAGGTCCGACCCAGCAACCCCAGAGGCAGGCATCATTTCCCCCAGGGGAGTGCCAGCGGGCCCAAGCTGGGGCCCTTTGGACTCAGTCCTGGCGCCTTAGGCGCCAGGCTCATGTTGGACCTCTGTCCTGGCGCCTTAGGCGCCAGGCTCATAAAGCTAGACATGTGTTCAAGTGTTTTAATGTGCACTTACCTGATGCAGACCATGCTGCCACATCCAGGCCCTCTTGAGGCCTGAATAGGAACTACTTTACCTGTGGGACTACTTTCCACCCGGGTGTGGTCGGGGAAGGATACATACCTGATCGGAGGAAGGATACACACTTGGAACTTCTTCCAAAGCTATTTAAACCACACCCGAACAGCAACTCACGCTTCGCGTTGTTCTGCTCCTCGCAGCTGGACGCTCACCGTGTCCGCTCCTGCATCTGGACTTCAGCCACGCCTGTCAGCATCCTGGGTCACCTGCAAAGGGAGACAAGAGACCTACCAGCTAATCTGCACCACGGAGACATCACCAACGATCCTGAAAGGGAAGACATCATTTTTAAAAGCATTTCGTTACGATCGCTGCAGCGCTGCATTTCACTCACCTTTCCTGGGTTCCTCCATCTTCAGCAGCGATCATCCAGATACACAGCCACTTCCCAGAGCCTAGAGAAAAAGAAAATAAGAGGTGAGAGAAGGAAGGGAATAGGAAAAGCTCAGTTTCCTTCTAAGACCTGTTGGGTCATTCCCATTTCATTTCGGGTCTTGCTGCTTCCAAGCAGGACCCCGGCCCCTATGGGGAAAAAAGACAAAGACATTAGATGAGCGAATGCAAAAACATTACCTGAGCGCTCATCTAGGACTTACCAGATCTTTACTGGAACTGCACGTTTCACTTCGGGTCGGCGCCATATCTCCGGCATTCCGAACCCCGGCCCCTATGGGGAAAAGACATCAACATCAGCGCTTTGTTGCAAGAAGTCTCCAAAGGAATCTTCATTCATCACCTGAAAAAAGACAATGAACATTATTATTTAAAGCTTGAACTTTTGAACTTGCAACAGAACTTTTACAGCGCCTTACCAGTATAATCAAGCTTACCTGAACTCCCATCCAACCTCAATCCAGTGAAGTAACTGGGTTCAACGCGCCCCTGCGTCAGAAGCAGGTTGGAGAGCTCATCCTTTCAGACCCTAAGGTGAGACTTCACGGGGAATCGTGGAAGGGTATCGTGGAGGGTTGGAAGAGAGTTGGAGGCTTGAGCATAACTCAGTCAGTAGGTAATACTCCCTTTTCACGCACAGGGGAATATTCCTGCGAGCTGGAGAAGCCAGAGTAGAGGGCCCTTCCTGTCCATCTTCAGAGTCCTGCGCTTCACCATTGAAGAAGCATCAGCACTCGAAGCCAGACCTGCGCCTCCGTGGGAATCAGGTGAGCGTTACACCCACCTCTCCAAAACGATGTCAGCATCTCCACGGAATAGGAAGGAACAACTAAGCTACCTCCGGGGCGCCACTGTGCCGCTCATTGAGAGTCCGGACAGAGAGGAACTAGACGCCCTAATTACAATTAAGGAGGTGGAGGCCGCAATTAAGTCCCTAAAACCCAGAGCCCCACGCCCAGGTGGGTTCACAAGGTACTATAAAGTGTTTTGTCCTCAAATGGCTGCCCTGCTAACGGCCCTCTTTAATTCCTTTAGCACCACAGGCTCCGTCACCCCTTCCATGCAGGAATTAGTAACCATCCTCCTACTTAAGCCCGGCAAGGACCCTAAACAAAATGGCTCATACAGACCTATCTCTTTGTTAAACATTGAGGCTAACATTTATTCAAAATTCTAGCAACCCACCTGGACATGAATCTCCCTAAACTTATTGACGCAGATCAAACGGGCTTTATAAGAAACAGGTCAACAGAGACAATATTTGTAGAGCCCGGACCTAATAGATATAGCAACCCAGGACTTGCCCTGTTGGCCATGAACGCTACCAAAGCTTTTGACAAAGTAGACTGGTCCTTCCTTCGGCTCACGCCGGAAGCTATCCTCTTTGGCTCCAACTTCCTTAGCATGGTGCTGGCCAATTATCAATCCCTGAGAACCCTGCTTTGGGTTATCTATAGCCTGTCAGACCCAATCCCCCTGTCATGTGGCACCAGACAAGGATGCCCCTTGCACCCCCTCCTATTTGCTCTGGTAATAGAGCCATTCGCCCAGGGGATTTGGCAGGATTCCAGTATTGAAGTTCTTCCAACCGACACTTTGCAGCATAGAATTTCACTTCATGCGGAGGATGTGTTGCTGTCCATAACAAATATTTGTCCCTCCTTAACTTCCTCCCTCCAAGAACTCCACAGGTTTGGAAAAGGTGCAGGGTTTACCATTAACTTTGGGAAATATGCTGCACTG
Organism: Ambystoma mexicanum; assembly: GCF_040938575.1. Lineage (NCBI taxonomy): Eukaryota > Metazoa > Chordata > Amphibia > Caudata > Ambystomatidae > Ambystoma > Ambystoma mexicanum. Next base: position 1,344,057,249 of record NC_090922.1, read on the forward strand.
GGCGTGGTGCCTATTTCCTGTGGGGCCTGGAAACCCTCATGCCCGTATGCCCCATTCAGCTACAAAGGAAAATGCTCTGGTTTATATGGCGAGGTAAAAAATCAAGGATACACCATAAGGTCATGATGGGCAATCCTCGTATTGGAGGTTTGTGGGTCCCCAAACTGCGTAACTACCAAGTGGCCTCACAGCTAGCACACTTCCAAAATTGGTGCATAGAGGACAAACCCCCGAAATGGGTCCAACTAGAGCAATCGCGACTCCCAATGCCCCTTTGCTTCCTCCCACATGTCCCCCCCTGCTGCGGAGGTCATGGACTAGGACCTTAACCTCCACCAAGGCCACCCTTAGCATCTGGGACTGGGCTCCAAAATCTAAAGGGATCACGCGTGACCTGAGTCCAGGTCCCCGATTTCCAATAATCCGGCCTTCTCTCTGGGGCTTCACCCCCTGAATTTTAAAAACTGGGTGTCGGGAGGGCTGAAATCCCTAGGGCAGTTCTTTGAGAATGGCCAACCACGTACCTTTGAAAGCTGCAAATTAACCTTTCACTTAACCGAAGCAGACAGATTCTCTTATGCACAGCTGCGCAATTGGTATATGCAGCCTCAAATCCATTGGGAAGCCACACACGCTCCCAGACTCCTTGAACTCACCCTGCAGGGAATGCTGGCGAGGGGTAGGAATTCTACTATTTACAAATTATTTCAGGATGGTATCCTCTCCCTAGACCCTCATGCATGACACAGTGGGAAGCGGACCTGGAGCAATCATTAGATGACCAAGCCTGGGTGGACATTTGGTCTAGAGCCCACTCATCATCTTTCTGCATCACTAACCGGGAATGTGCATATAAACTGCTCCTCCATTGGTACTACTCCCCATCCCGTCTTCATCGGTTTAATCAATCCTTTAGCCCCCTATTCTGGCACAAACCTGGGTCATACATACATACATATGTGGTGGTCCTGCACCACTATGCAAGCCATCTGGAACAGATGCATCGCCACTATAAAGGACATCACCCAGGTGACGATCCCCAACAGCCCGGAAGTGCTCTTACTGGGCATGCCGGTCCTGGGATTCTACCCTAGGACGGGGAGGACCGCCAAACTCCTTATTCAATTGGTACTAGCAGCAAGGATTACAACGGCCTGCACATGGAAAACAACTGAGTGCCTCACATTGAACATGTGTTGGACCAAGCTCTCAGACATTTTGGTAGCGGAGAAGGTCACCGCAGCCAGAGCCGGTCTTTTGCATCGATTCACAGACATTTGGGCACCACTTATAGATTACGACCAGAAGTTCCTGGCTCAAACCCACAAACCTCAGGCTGCCCAGCGGGCCTTGCAGGACATCCTCGAACTTGCATCAAATGCTCCGGACTGATGGGGCCAGGTGGAGGTCCAGATGGGTGGACTGGGGTGACAAGGGGATCCCAGGGAGAGGGGGGGGCGAAAAGCAAATCAGAGGCTTCTTGTGACTCCATTAAGAAAAGGTTCTGTGATATTTGGATACAATGTATACTTCTGTCTTTGTGATGTCTCTGCATGTGCAACCGTTTAAAAAATAAACAAGATAAAAAATAATAATTGGCAGTGTTGGGTGGTAAGGAGCTTATTTGGGGCTTATGTTACTTATTGCTCATCACTGCTGCAGTCCTTGGTATTGGGGTTTAAGGATCTTATACAAAACCCTGGACATGTAAAGAAAATGTATACCATACTAACTGAGCCTCCACCTGTGACACCATGTACAGCTACCGGTCATTGCAACATCTTTAATTTCATTATAAACCATTGAAGTATTGGCTCCTTATTTAGCAATTTACCCTGATAAATGTATTAGGTGTGCGTTCCTAAGATTTAAATGGAATCTTATCCAAACAAGAGAGGTCCTTGTGAAATACCGTTCACTGGTGATGGACATGGTGAATTTCCGATTCTGCAATGAAAAAGGACAGATTGAGATTCTGAAATATCTTTTGATCTCATGTTCAAGCGTTCAGTGCTTGTGTTCACATTATTCTAAAAGATTTGCTGTATCCTTTGTTGAAGATGTGGATGACATGGTATGGGAATTGTGCTTGGTAGGTCCTACAACCTCTTTAGTCCTAGCTGTGACTGGTTTTATAAAAACATTGCATTTAGAACCAGCACAATACAGTTGAGTATTGCTAACATCCGATCGTTTTAAAGATTTAAATAATCTAGCCGGTCAGATATCTCAATCATTTCTGACATTTGTGTGCAGCCTGCTGATATAGGTTTGAATCCCGGCAGGGCCAACTCACGCAATACCATGCTGTGGGATGATCATAATATCAACTGTTATCTCAGTACTCGGATGCCTGCGGGCTTGTAGCACTATATTAAACAAGATCTATATATATATTAATCTGTAAAGTGTTTTTTTTAATTATTTGTATATGGTTTAATCAAACCTTTGCAAACATTTTTACTCAAAAAAATAAGAATAATAACTATAAAATAATTTACAGGAGAAGAACAAAATATATCCATCTTATGTAACATATCATATATACATTCATTTAAAAAGAAGAAAGAAATAAAAGAAATCCTGTAACAGAATCAACAATCAATCCTCAAATCATCATCAAAATAGGAGAATAAGAAAAAAGGAAAACTTGAACCTTAAACCTAGGCATAGGAGACTCATACACATACATCATCCAAAAGGAGAAAAACGTCAATTTTAGTCATCCAATTTAAGGGCCTTCAGGAACCTAGATATTGCTATGGCCTCTCGTGTGTCTTGTAAGTTTAAGCAACGTTTCCAAACCAAATCAATGGAGGAACATAAATAAGAGTCCTTCAGAGGGCCCAAAAAGGAATTTCTCACATCAGCCAATTGAACACAGCAGAGGATAAGGTGTTTTGCTATTTCTGGCTCAGAATGACAACATCTACATAAAGACTCCACCATATTTACTTGATTTCTTTTAAGTAGAGTATCCTTAAAGTGTTTTATTGATTGGAAATGTCATGTATTTAGATCGGTTTAAAATGGAAGTGATGGTAGTTTTATTACACTCATGATGTGTATTCTGTTGGATCAATTACTTTTTAATTGACTTATTTTTTAACTGTTTCAAAAGTTGTGGAGTTGTAGGTTTGGGACTAGTGGTCCCATGCGCATCTTTTGTTTGCGATTGTGCTTTATGCCTGCTGCCTAGTACATGGTTTGTCCTGGAACCAACTCCAAGGTTCCTGAGTAATTGATGCTTGGTGGGGTGACAAACCCTGGTTAGGTGTGGGCGCTGGCAGGATCAGTGTGTCCAAAAATAGCAGTAGGGCTATCTTTTGTCGTCTAATAATGGTCCAGTCTTTAGGTTTGTAGACATATAGCCTCATTACACGGAAGGCGGTGAGCCATGGCGCTATTAGCGCCATGGCTCATGCCGGTAAAATACCGGCACCGCCTTGGCGGAAAGGGGATTTACCGCCCCATTCCAAGGTTGGAGGGGCGGTAAATCCCCCTTCCGCCATTGCCCTTCCCCATTCCCATTTTTGCCCCATAGGGCTCTATGGGAATGGGGAAGGCGCTAATTACGGCACCGCAATTTTGCGGTGCCGTAATTAGCTCCGAGGTCCCTTAGCGGGTTGGTTTTTAACGCCTGCAAAAAGCAGGCGTTAAAGCACCAACCCGCAATGGGACCTCGTAGTACGGCGGTAAGGGTTAACGGTCACCGTTGCCATTAATGGTGACCGTTAACCCTTACCGCCGTCCGTGTAATGAGGCCCATAGTGTTTATTTGGTGTATACTACCAAAACCAGTCAATATGGCAGTGAGCCAAAAATAGGTGAAACAAAAACAGCTGACGCGTGTTTCAACCAAAGTCTTTCTCAAGGCAGTGGTGGTATATCAGGAGGCTCGTGTTGGAGCTGTTTGGTGGTCACCCGTGTCAGGATGTCAAAAAGGGTGGGGGATGGCTGAATAGCCAGATCTTGTGCCCGGATCGGCGAAGAAATCCAGCCGCAGTCACGCTGGAAACGAATTATCAATTATTTTTTAACTGATTGTTCTTTTCTTTTTTGTCAACATTTTGAATTTTGATAAAATGTTAATGTTTTAAGTTATTGTTTATAACTGAATAACATTCAATAAAAAAAGGAGTGCCTTAAAGGGTTGAGTGGTATGTGATAGAAGCAAATATAGTCCAGTCTAGGTTTTTACTTTGCAGTCCAGGGCATGTAGTTCTGGATTTTCCCATTATAATCCAGGACTAGAAATCCAAGAATGCAACAACAAAAAGGCATGTGACTGCACGAGCATCTCCCAAAAGGAATATACGCTCTCAAGTTCTCCATTATCATGAGGGGGAAAAAATCTCTTGCCTGGTTTTCTTTGGAATTTCTCGGATTTGTAGTCCCAACTTTAAATGAAAAAGACAAAACTACAAGTCCCAGAATTCCAAGAATAAAACCGACTGGATGGCTTTATCACTTGGCACTGGGAAACTTTAGATCTCTGGGAATATGTTGTCATGTGAATGCAGTGAATCCATGGCTCAGATTCCGCAGCCAGGTGTGTGTGGTTGCCTCACTTTGTAATAATGCCAGTAACCAGAGAATGACAGTATCCCGGACAGTGTTCTAGTCTTTTTTAGAATTCTGTGGTTTGCTATGTAATTTTCCTTGCAGTGATTAGTGAGATTCATATCTTGTAAAATGGCTGTAACATTAGTTGCACGATTCTGTGTGTTGTGTTAGTTGACATCTTAAACACGCTCTGAAAAACTTGTGTATGAGCGCGATATAAATAAAATATTGTATCATATCATAAACTCACATCGGCTCATTCAAGATGTCAGAAAAAACCGGTAAGGCAGTTTCTATAAACTGTGGGCTTCCATCGCGTCTACAGTACTGGCATGGCCGCCGCGTCTGCTCCTGATTTGAGAACGCCTCCCTGCACGTCCGCTTTTTATTTGCATTAGCTCTTGCTTTGAGTACCCACTGTTGCTGCTTCTTCCCCAGGCTGATCAGCATCTCCCCGCAGTACCCGCCCCGTGCGTGGTCTGCGTTGATTGGCTCTCCGGGATGCATGCGTTCTTGTTCTTAGCCAATTGCAAGAGGCCATCTGTGACAGGTTGACTGTGCTCTATAGAAGCATCTTCTGACAGCTCGGTCCAGTTCCCTGACCTCGGTCCCGCTGCTCAGGCTCCACATTGATAGAGGGATGTCGGGCACCAGCTGGCTACTGCTGGCCGGACTGGCGGGAGCGGTATTGGCCGACCCCGTGGTGCATTTCAGGGAGCAGTTCGAGGATGGAGGTGAGAGTCAGCGCAACACCGACCTGTGCAATGGCAGAGATCGGCTGCCTGCCCGAGGGCCAGATCACTCTAACCTGCCCTTTAAAGCCTGACACAAGGTGCAAGGGTCAGAGGGGACAGAGGTTCTCACTGCAGTACGATGTGTATTGTGTTGTCAGGGATAGAGTTGTGTTTTTTTTTATTCGGGCTGATTCGGTGGTTCACACTTGAATGACCTGTGTATGGTGTCCAGGGTGCACGTTACTTGTGTTATCCTATGTATGTACTTACGTATGAGTCAGTGAAGAAGCGGGGTTGGGGGTGGGCGACAAGGGGGAGCTAGGTGTCATGTGGGACACACGAATTATTTGTATGTTATTTCCGAGAAACGTTTTCAGGTGATTTTACATCTTGAAAATGGTATGTGATTGGTTGCTTTTAACGCTGTTCTTTGGTTTGTGCTGATATTTTTTTAACCCCTAGATGTCTCGCCGCCCACCCCTCCCCCAGCCCTCCACACTTTGTTTTACTGGTCCTTCTCCTATAGCCCAATGGCCCAAATTCCATATCCCGCATCTTGATTCAGTCGGAATAATTGTAATGCGCCCCCTTGAAATTCCGCTAGAGCACATACTGTGTGTATCACACATGGTTCTGGCCTGTATGTGATCTGTGGCAAAGGTACGTGTGTGCTATCCAGAAACAGACGGTGTGTTTGTATTAAACAGGGCACAAGGTTGTTTGCATGTCCTCCCCGTGAGTCCCAGAGCACGGGATTGCCCCCTAATCTGTAAAATCGAGACCATGGTTTCAACTGTCTCCCCGCATTAGGGGAATTTAAGTTATGGGCCAAGTTGGGGGAGCATGAGATCCCTAGACGATTGGCTGCTTGTGCTCTTGCAAGCATCATATAGGGGTACCATGGTGAGCTTCAACTCATCGGATGAAGGGCAAGTGCCGGCCAGTATTCCTATGCAGCATGGTCTCAACCAAGCGGGCGCGCTTGCGCCATTGTTGGCTAATATTTATATCGCTGATCTGCCTAATGTTTTGGAGAAGGTCCATGATTTCTTTCCCTGCAAAATCAGGTACAGCTCACCTTCCAATGCTTGCATGTGGGGATCACAGCAAAACAAAAGAGGTTATGGCTGGAAGGTTTAGAATTAATCTTAACCTCTAGCATTGCTCCGGGCAGCCCTCCAGACCATCCTTCTTTTCCTGCCAAGCCATTGCAAAAGGGTAAGACAGTGTGCAAATCAGTCTTGGATCCACCTCAAAAGGGGCAATCCAGCCCGAACTGCTAGGTCACATCACTTCTGCACAAGACCACAAGCATCCCCAGACATGTTTCGGCCTTGTTGGGCCTCATCAGTGAGGAGTATGGCTATAGGGACCACGCCATACACTTTTCCGACTGCAGCATGTACTAAATGGGCTGAAGGACTCCTGCAAATTGAATGGCCTCATTATCCTAGAAATTACTTTGTCTCTGGAGGATAGCTCAGGGGCAACGTGCTCACCTTGGAAGGAAGACAACACAGAGCCCCACAGGTTCGATCCCAGGGTCCACGCTTAGAAACCTCCGGGTATTAAGCGCGTTCTAAATAACCTATCATATCATTTATCATAGTGGGCGTAGGTGTTCTCAGCCATTAGTGCAGTGCTCACTCTTTACAGTATTGCTTTGCCTGGGTGTACTGCACTGCTCCTTACAGCGGCTTCTATATAGGTATACTCTGATATAAGGCATTGCACTCTGCTCTATTCTGTGTTTTATATTTAGATATTCTCAGCCATAAGCGCATTGCTGTTCTCTGTCCAGTATTTTTCTGCCTGGTTGTTCTGCCTTACTCTTCACAGTGGCTTCTATCTAGGTAGTTGTCCATTTAGTTGTCTGAAATTCCTTTTACGGTTTAAAAGTTGGATACGATTGTCCCTCCACTGCGCGAACCAGCATAGGGACAATCGTATCCAACTTCACAGGAACCATAAGGAAGTTTAATAGCGACTAGGAAAACTTTGGGAATAATCAGAAAGGAATTAAGAATAAACTTCTAAACCGTAAAAGGAATTTCAGACAACTAAATGGATTCTCTCCTGATGAGCCATGAAATAGATCATGGTGAACACGTTTAGAGAGAAGTAACAAAGTGCATGGAATTTTGATTTGGTTTTTGAGACTGAAGTAACAAATTGAAAGGAATATTGATTTGATTTTTGAAAAGTGACCAAAAATGTGGCACAAGAGATGTTAATTAAGTGTGTGGAATTCACATACAAAAAGCGTGAAAAGGAAAATAAAAGCAAGCATAATTTCAAAAAATGAATGGATCACTGGGATTACTGTTAAATAAGCAATCACCCTGAAAAACAAATAACTAGCTGGCGCACAGAAAAGCATACCAACTGAGAATACAGAATGTATATGCTCCATACTGTGTTTTATTTTATTTTTCATTTATTTTTGTTTTTTTATTTAAATCAGTTTATTACAAACTTTTTTAAAACATGTCTTTATCTCCTCCACAAACTTTCGTTTTCAAACTCCGTCAATAATGAGTCCAGTTCGTCTAACAAAAAGGTTAATGCAAATGTCAGTTTTCCATTCTCTCCATCATGCATTCTTTTCCACCAATCTTCCTCACTGTAGGTGGAGAATTTTGAGAGCTCTGTACCCAAAAATTTGATTTTCATTGCTTTCAATTTCGGGCACGAGATTATCAGGTGTTTTAATGTCTCTGTTTCACTGTTACAGAATCGACAATTAGTTTCCATTGTCTCGCCCTTCCTTTTTCTCATATTTTTAATCTCAGACGTGTGAAATAGGTTCAGCCTTAATTTTAGGAAAATGTTTCTTCTCCTCGCTCAGGGAAACTTTTTTAGGTACTTGGGTATCACGTTTAGTGCCTTGCTTTCCCATGCATAATCTTTCATACACACATGGGTTGCCCGCTGGGCGACCGTGTTGATCCAGTCAGTCTCCCATAGTTTTTTCTTTACTGCGTTGGGATTTTGTTCCAACATCTCCTTTGTCGATGCCAGTTGTACTAGAATATTTTCACAGTTCTTTTTCCAGAGCTCGAAGACGTCTTTTGGATTGTTCGTTTTATTTGGTCTCAGTATTTCGTATTGTGGAGCACTTTCTTTTTCGATGATCTTCCTATAAATAGAAAGAGTATTCCATTGTACTCTCGCATTCATTGAAAGCAGACCCAGTTCATATTTGATACTTGCGTTCGGGGTGCATTGGGGCACTTGCAGGATCCTCCTCCAGAACATTTTTTCACACTGAGACCATAAAATGTACAGGCATCCAAACATTGTCTCAGCCTCATGGAAATGCACTATACTGTGATTTAAAAAATAGGCACATTGCACTGCTCTACGCACTGTGTACTCTGGGAGTGTTCTAAATCATAGGCACATTGCACTGCTCTGTGCACTGTGTACTCTGGGGTGTTATAAAACATAGGCACATTGCACTGTGTACTCTGGGGTGTTCTAAAACATAGTTACCGTTTGTTTGTTTGTTTATTTTATTTATAGTGCACACCTAACCCAAAGGGTAGCAAGGCGCAAAAAGTGACAAGAGGATTGTAAACACTTAGTTACATAGCAACAGAGGTAGGTCCAGCAGAGGTTACATTGCTGGAAGCACCTTGACATTAATGGACTATCAAGTAACACACACACACACAAGGTATACAATATATACAGGTAATCAAACAAGTAGCCTCTAATAGGCCAGGGTAAGCATTAGTGTACGAGATTTGTAGGATTTGTGGTAAGGCACGGCCTAGTAGTGTATTAAAAATCATGTTCCTTGAGCCAGTGGATAGTCATGGACCTAAATTGTAGGTACGGCAATTCATCCCTGAGTGATGGAGGTAGTGAGTTCCAACATTGAGCTGCTTTGACGGGGAAACTATTCCCCCCAGACATCATCCGTTTGAATCTGGGCACAAGGAGGAGGTTGGAATTGGCTTTTCTGGATGGTCGGGAGGAGATAGGTCTGGTAAATCTAGTTATTAGGTATTGAGGGGCTGCCTGGTGGAGGCACTTATGCGTCAAGGACACAGTGCACTGCTCTACGCACTGTGTACTCTGGGGTGTTCCAAATCATAAGCATGTTGCACTGCTCTACACACTGTGTACTCTGGGGTGTTCTACAACATAGGCACATTGCACTGCTCTACGCACTGTGTACTCTGGGAGTGTTCTAAATCATAGGCACATTGCACTGCTCTGTGCACTGTGTACTCTGGGGTGTTATAAAACATAGGCACATTGCACTGTGTACTCTGGGGTGTTCTAAATCATAGACTCATTGCACTGCTCTATGCACTGTGTACTCTGGGGTGTTATAAAACATAGTTACAGTGCACTGCTCTACGCACTGTGTACTCTGGGAGTGTTCTAAATCATAGGCACACTGCACTGCTATGTGCACTGTGTACTCTGGGGTGTTATAAAACATAGGCACATTGCACTGTGTACTCTGGGGTGTTCTAAATCATAGGCTCATTGCACTGCTCTATGCACTGTGTACTATGGGGTTTCCAAATCATAAGCATGTTGCACTGCTCTACACACTGTGTACTCTGGGGTGTTCTACAACATAGGCACATTACACTGCTCTACGCACTGTGTACTCTGGGGTGTTCTAAAACATAGGCACATTGCACTGCTCTACGCACTGTGTACTCTGGGAGTGTTCTAAATCATAGGCACATTGCACTGCTCTGTGCACTGTGTACTCTGGGGTGTTCTAAATCATAGGCGCATTGCACTGCTCTATACACTGTGTACTCTGGGGTGTTCTAAAACATAGTTACAGTGCACTGCTCTACGCACTGTGTACTCTGGGGTGTTCCAAATCATAAGCATGTTGCACTGCTCTACATACTGTGTACTCTGGGGTGTTCTACAACATAGGCACATTGCACTGCTCTACGCACTGTGTACTCTGGGGTGTTCTAAAACATAGGCACATTGCACTGCTCTGTCCACTGTGTACTCTGGGGTGTTCTAAAACATAGGCACATTGCACTGCTTTATACACTGTGTACTCTGGGGTGTTCTAAAACATAGGCACATTGCACTGCTCTGTGCACTGTGTACTCTGGGGTGTTCTAAATCATAGGCACATTGCACTGCTCTGTGCACTGTGTGCTCTACGCACTGTGTACTCTGGGGTGTTCTAAAACATAGGCACGTTGCACTGCTCTACGCACTGTGTACTCTGGGTGTGTTCTAAATCATAGGCACATTGCACTGCTCTGTGCACTGTGTACTCTGGGGTGTTCTAAATCATAAGCACATTGCACTGCTCTACGCACGGTGTACTCTGGGGTGTTCTAAAACATAGGCACATTGCACTGCTCTACGCACGGTCTACTCTGGGGTGTTCTAAAACATAGGCACATTGCACTGCTCTACGCACGGTGTACTCTGGGGTGTTCTAAAACATAGGCACATTGCACTGCTCTATACACTGTGTACTCTGGGGTGTTCTAAATCATAGGCACATTGCACTGCCCTACACACTGTGTACTCTGGGGTGTTCTAAAACATAGGCACATTGCACTGCTCTGTGCACTGTGTGCTCTGGGGTGTTCTAAATCATAAGCACATTGCACTGCTCTATACACTGTGTACTCTGGGGCGTTCTAAAACATAGGCACATTGCACTGCTCTACGCACGGTGTACTCTGGGGTGTTCTAAATCATAGGCACTTTGCACTGCCCTACACACTGTGTACTCTGGGGTGTTCTAAATCATAGGCACATTGCACTGCTCTATGTTGTGTCTTGCTCAGGGGAGTTGCTAGGTCTGGAAAAGACCCGGTGCTAAGGTGATGTCGGTACTGTTGGACTGGGGGCTAGCTAGCCTTTTTGCTGTAGCTCCTGAGATTCTATCCGGGGCTACAACCAAACGATCAGGGGCTATAGCCCCCTTAGCCCCCCCCAGCAACGCCCCTGGTCTTGCTTCTGCAGTGTATAGAACATTGCACTGCTCTATTCACTGCATACTCTTTATGGGTGTTGTAAAAGATAGGCACATTCATAGACGTATTTACAACAAGGCCGACTAGGGCAGCAGATTGCCAGAGAAGCAGCATTTTATTTCAGATTATTTTGAATTTGCTGGTTGTCAATTTTGAAATATAAGCCAATTTTGTTTCTCTGAGTCTGACTGATTCACAACACTGAAAATAATGTTGAACCGTTAGCAGTCATTCCACTCTGACAGCTGAACTCTTTGATGGCCACACTTGTATAAATGCTGGATATTTGCAAAAGCTTTATTGTTAGGGTGACTTTTGTTGTTATATATATAAATATACATATAACAAAAAATGTAAAAAAAGGAAACGCGTACTAAACCCAGCGTGCTTTAGGTATTTACTGATTCAGTCATACAACTCTAACAGAATTATATGACAGATATAAAGCTCTTTGGTCATTCTTACCTTCCCAAATGCTCTTTAATATGCAAAACAACAAAAACCTCATAGGTCTTAGGTGTGGCACTTCACATTATCTCTGGAGTTCTTTCTAATCAATACACAGATACACTGTGTTAAGCAATCACTTTTATATTAAAATAAATGACATGCATTTCTTAAACTATGGCAAAAATAAGGGATTTTACCTTCACAAAAGTAAAGGTTAAACATTATGCATCATTATACAATATTAAACACATGCCTATGCCTAAGTCAAGCACAGAGTCCGCACAGGTGGCACTAAAATGATGTTCAGAATCAAGCACTAATTTCCCTCCCCGGCCCCACATTTCAGAGGTCTGTGGCTGCCCAAAAGGCGCAAGCATGAAATAGATCATAGAGAAGTTAAAATGGCGAAGAGTAAATCTGAATGAGCAAGTGCATCAATGAACCTATGAAAGTATACCCAAAGCTATGGAAGGTTGAGAACAAAAACTGTCTGCTAAGGGTACACACTGCTTAACAGCTGTAAAGGCGTCCCGTAAAGATATCCACCTTATTGAACGCCAACAGTACCACCTTTTTTTTATAGAATGCTCCTTCTCTCACACGGTCAGGGCCGACCACAATTATTTATATATACAAAGGAGACAGAATTAACATTTTTCACAACAATGCTGATCTATACATCTGGTCTGGTGTGACAACCCCTACCTGTACATATAGTCTTGAAGAAATAGACCCAGTACGTGATGTTTTTCCACAATAAGTTTTTCACAAAGTATTAAAAACTCCTAAAAATGTTTTTCATGAAAATGACCCAACAGGACAAAACATGGTAGATATAAAACCAGTACAAATCACCAATTCCACACACATATAGTCATATACAATAAATACAACACAGTACAAAAAACACACAAAAATAATTTTAACACTTCTTCAAAAACTGAGTATTATTGACCCAGGCAAAGCTATCCCGACATGTTTCAATTCTTCTTTGCACTAATTGCATGAACTTTCCTCAGGGGAAGAACTCTATTTTCTTAGTCTCTACCATGCAATCCAGGGCCACGCAAGGAGATTTCAATACTACTCCTAAAACCAACAAATAAAGAGAAAGAAAGGGGGGACTATCACTATATATCACCACCATCCATGAATGTAAGTCAGTAAAAGCTCCACATCAAAATAGCTCAACAACCCAGTAAACATGCTCATTACTTGCAATATACTGGGTGAGGTCCATAGGTTGCTATCAAACAGCCTCACAAATACTACCAAAAACTACATACCTCCTAGTAGGATATTAGTAGTGCTGGTGTGTCAATGCACACTAAAGTAGCTGCAGACTTCTATTGTCAAGTCTTTATAATTTTCTTTGTGTGTCTTGAATACCCTGGGTCCTGACCAGTGCTGCAGAAAAACACACACACACACAATCCATTTGTAGCGTGTCAACACCAAGACCACTTCAAACTCCTCGTCCCGTCACCATACTACTACTGTCATTATATTTAACACCATCTTGTGCCTTTCAATCTAAACCTGAGAATTGAGTGTCAACCTCCCACATGCACCATTGTTTCTAAAACAATTGTATTATGCATTTCCCAACAATGCTATAATACTAAACAAAGCTGAAGCCTTGACCACGTCCACCACCAGTGCTGACAAAATACCTCATATATGGTAGATAAATGCCCGTAGCATTTCCACCATGATTCTTTCCACGGTCTGAGCGTTTTTTTCTCTCTCTTTCAGGGGAAGAAAATAGAGTTCTTCCCCTGAAGAAAGTTCATACAATTAGTGCAAAGAAGAACTGAAACATGTTGGGATAGCTTTGCCTGAGTCAATAATACTCAGTTTTTGAAGAATGCTAATTCTGTCACCTTTGTATATATAAATAAGTCCCGTAAAGATATCCATTACGCCATCCTTACAGAAGCTGCTCAGTGCTAAGCAGGCAAATGGAATCCCTGCTGCATTTATCCTGCGTCTTTGATAACATTCTGCTGCATGCTCAATATTACCAGGATTACCAAATGCAAAGTGTGTCACACAATGCATTTATTTTTAAATTTTTTTTTATTGAGTTTCTTTAAACCAAACAACAATACAAACAATCCCAACCCGCAGTGCTATTTACAACAGTTCCATTGAAACATTATTTTGTTTTTCCTTTTTTTGCCACTGCTCCCCCAGTCCCACCCTCCATTATGAGCCTGTTTGTACTTCGCATTCAATATCTGCTACACGTGGCATGGTCTCACTTCCCTCGGATACACTGGGTCCGATATAGATCCGAACAGTTCCGCTATTAATAGTTTCCATGCCATCAGGGTACCCACTTCCTCCTCCCCGTTCATGCTGCTCGCCTCCTGCCATACCATTGTTTCAGCCTCTGCCCATTTCTGCAGCTCCTTCCACCATACCTCCACCCGTGGCTTGTGGCACTTCTTCCATCCCATGGCAATCCTCCGTTTTGCTAGCACGTATGCCAAATCTTTCAATTTCCCAACATGTTTAAGTTTCCGTGGTCTGGGGAACCCTCCTAACAAGCAGGCCCAGGCCGTGTCTATGACAAGCGTGACCCCCTTCTCTGCTAAGTTTTGTGCCACTTCACCCCAGAAACACTCAATTATTGGGCATGACCAAAACATGTGTGTCATGTCAGCGTTTTCCATATCGCACTTAGGGCATGCCTGTCGCCCAGCGTTTTTGAACTTGGATATCCTCAGAGGGGTCATGTATGCTCTATGCGTTATATGCAGTTGTATTTGTTTTAGTCTTGCATTTCTTGACACCTTCTTGTGATAACTCAGGGCACGTTCCCACATCCCATCTTCCATCGGGGCCCCCACCTCCGCTTCCCAATACAGTCCAAATGTGTCAATTTCTTCCCAACTTTAGTCATCACCATCTCATACAATCTAGAAATCTCATGCCCTCCCTCTGATATGTCATATATTATCCCCATAATAGCGTCTGGTTCCTCAGTCAGCACTGTTTCAGGCCACATTTTCCGAATTTTCTGGACCATCCTAAGGTACGTAACATATTGGCCCGTATGTAATCTCACCTCCTCCCCAAGTTCTACAAAATCCCTAATGGTCCCCTCTTGCCAGATGTCCCCTAGCGTTACCAGCCCCACCGATTCCCAGTAGGTTCTGATAATCACCTTCAACTGCTTATCTCCTCCCGCTAAACCCACCAGCGGTACCTGCGGGGAGCATGGGAGTGGGTCCTCCATCATCAGGCATGCTCAACGCCACATTTTCCACCCCAGCATCATCATCCCAGGGCGCTCCTTCATGTCTGACTCAGGCAACCATATAATTTCCCTTAGGTAAAATGGGGTACAGTCCTGCCCAAACAACCTAAGTTCAGGGGTAGCTTCATCAGAGAGCCACTTGGCCACATATTGTAGTTGACTTGCTACATAGTAAACCTCAAAATTAGGCAATTTAATATCCCCATTTTCATAGAAGTTCTGTAACTTCCATAGCGCCACTCTATTCCGGGTACCATGCTATAGGAAGTCCCTGCACATACTATTCAGTTTAGTAAAAAACCTCTTGGGTATTAAATGTGGGATATTACTAAAATAATGTAGGAGCCTAGGCAGGACCACCATCTTAAGCATTGCCCCCCGTCCCATCATTGCTAGGGGTAACTTCTCCCAAAACCTCATGCATTTCTGGATTTTCTCAATAGCTATCTCGGTGTGCTTATGTTCCTCTTCAGCCGTGTGATACACGTCTATTCCAAGGTAACGGAAAGAACTAACCACCCATGGTATCTGTAACACCGGTAACTTTTGCACTGGGGTCCCTCCATAGCTACTTAGCGGGAATATGCTAGATTTTTGAGGATTCACCGCTATGCCGGACCACCCAGCATACCTCTCCATCACTTCCAAAATGTATTGAAGATTTTCTTCTGGGTATTTTAAGTATAATAACAAATCATCCGCAAATAAGGATATTAGGTGCTGTTCCCCCCCCCTACCTCAATACCTATTGTATCATATTGTTGCCTGAGGTATATTGCTAGGGGCTCCAGGGCTAAAATATAAAGCATCGGGGACCAGAGGCACTCCTGCCTAGTGCCTCTACTAAATTGCCATCTCTCTGATATCACTGATCCGGTTCTAGCTCTGGCTAGCGGCTCACTGTATAGCATTTTCGCCCACCTGATATAACCCGGCCCCACTCCGTATCCTCCCAGGGCCGCCAACAGCCATGGCCACTTAACCGAGTCGAAAGCTTTTACTGCGTCTAAGGATACAATCGCCATTTCACCTTCATTCCTACCCGCGCATTCAACCACCCGATGGAGTCGCCTATGGTTATGAGTTATATTCCTATTCGGGACATAGACCGTTTGGTCTGGGTGGATCAATTTGCTAATTACTCTTCGCAATCTGTTTGCCAGGACAGCCGTCAATATCTTGCTGTCCTGGTTCAACATCGACAAAGGCCTATAGGAGCCACAGCTTTGCCCTGGTTTGTTGGGTTTCGGGAGCGGTATTATAATCGCTTCTCTGAGTGACTCCGGCAACCTTCCCGTCTCAAACGCTTCGTTAAGCATTTCAAGCATTGGGGGAAGCACTTCTTCTCTGCATACTTTATAAAATTCACTGGGGAACCCATCTGCTCACAGGGTCTTACTGGTAGGCAGCTGTTTTACGACCTCTTCCAACTCCTCCAAGGTAATTGGCGCATCAAGCTCTTCTCGTTCCTCATCACTTATCTTGGGCAGTCCTATATTTTCTAATGTTTCGGTTATCTCCTCTAGACTGCCCCCCTCCTTGTCGCCGTATAGCACCCTGTAATAATCCGCAAATTCCTTATTGACTCCTTCTTGGGTGTCCACTACCTCACCATCTTCTCTAGTTTTTGTCCTGATCGGGGGCCTAGGGGTTTCGCTCTTGTACAGCCACGCTAAGAGCCTACCCGTTTTATCCCCTCCCGCATGCTGTCTCTCTACATACTTTTTATAATTGAGGTTGCAGAGCCTTTCCCAGTGTTCCGTGCATCGCTGCTGTAGTGTAAGTACTAGCTCTGTATCCACACTGCCATTTTCTAATGCTCTTTCTAGTTCATCTTCTGCCCTTTGTAGGTCAGCCAGGACCCCGCCCTGCAGGCCCTTTGATTTAGCTATGGCAGCCCCCCGCATCACCATCTTTAAGGCTTCCCATAGTGTACCTGCCGAGTCAACACTACCAGTGTTCACTTGATCTCATCTTTTATATCCTCTCTAAAGACCGGATCTTTGAGTGCCTCTGCTCGGAGGCATCATGTTGGAATCCGCACCCTCGGGGGGGCAGTATTGCCACCTGAAGACCAGGGGCGAGTGGTCCGAGAGGACCCCCGCCTTATATTCTATTTGAGTGATCTCCGTCATTACGTCCGGCGTGGCAAAGACATAATCCAGTCTCATATGTAGCTGATGCGGAGCTGAATAGTGCGAATATTGCCTCCCATTAGGATGTTTTGTTCTCCACAAGTCTACAAAGCCAAAATCATCTAGTAACACCTGCAATGCTTTAGCCGTTGGGACAGGCCTGTCGATCCTACCATCAGATCTGTCTATCTTGGGGTTCATTACACAATTGAAGTCCCCGCCCCAAATAACCACACCACCCACACACATACTAAGGTTGGTGCACAGAGTTCTGAAGTATGCCGCCGTATTTTGATTGGGGGCATACGTATTTACGATGCATACCTCTTTATTCTCTACCAGCCCTCTCAATATGACCATCCTCCCATCAGTTTCCGCCGCTTCCTGTAGTAGCTGAAACGGGACGTGCGGCGCCACCCAGACAAGCACTCCCCTTGCGTAGGCAGAATATGACGCACCCACCACAATCCCTTTCCATTTTTTCCCAACTAGCTCCAACTTTTCCCGCGTCAGATGAGTCTCCTGTAGCAGTGCAATATCTATCTTTTGCCTTCTCAAATACAGCATGACCTTATTCCTCTTCCTATAAATGTTAAGTCCCCTGACATTCCATGTTATTATCTTGAGATCTCCCATAGCTCGTTAATACTCTCCTCCCTCACTTCCAGCCAATCCCTCCCATTCACGCAATGCAGATACAACCCTTTGACTCTTCTATAACTATATACATACCAAACTTCCCACCTCCTTCCCCTCCCTTTTCCTGGGGCGTGGGCTCACCCCATAATTCCTCCCCAACTACAACACACAACTGCACACAGTCCCTTCCCTCCCTCCTCCCGACCCTCCCCCAACCCCAACAAATGCCCAGCTCCATCCCTGGATCTCAGGCTCCCCTGCATTTAGGCCTGCTCTGGATCCCCAGGTCAAGACCCCAGCAGGGTGTTGCAGCTCTATCAGCGACCTAACGAAACACTAAATGGGGGTACGAAGATTGGCCCTGCAAGGCTCCCTAAAAAAGTGATAATCAAAGTGTTCACGGGTCATGTTTCCTCGGCCTGGTAATACCCGTCAACAGGCTACTTCAGTTACTATGATCAAGTCCCATATTCTTAAGTCCTGGTACCCTCCCATGTTCCCTTTGCTCGTTACTTATCTTCTCCTCCTCCTTCTCCTTTCCGCGCATCCGACTCCTGGGGGCAACCCTTCGTGTCGAGCCATTCCATGGCATCTTCCGGAGTTTCAAAAAAGAAGGTCCTGTTCTTGTGAAAGACTTTCAGCTTCGCCGGTTATAACAACATGTATTTGTGGCGCGCCTCTCATAGTCTCCTCTTAACAGTCCCAAAGTTCATATGGCTCCAATGCACCATCAGAGTATAATCCGGGTATGCCGTTATTTTTGCTGTACCCCTTTGTATTGTTCCAGCCTTACGGAAATGCTCCAGGATTCTCTCCCGTCCCGATAGTTAAGGATTTTAGCAATAACCGGTCTGGGTGGGTTACCCGGCGGCGGTTTCCTCATTAAGGCCCTATGTGCTGTTTCCACTGAGAACCCCTGGGACAAGGCTCCCCCAGCTATCTCCTGCAGCAGCATAGTTTCGATAAACTCCGTGGGGTTATGACCTTCCGCTCCTTCCGCCAAGCCAACAATACGGATATTGTTCCTCCGGGCACGCCCTTCTGCCTCCTCCGCCCTATTCTCTAAGTTGCCCACACGCTGCACCAGGGCGTGAAGTTCTGATTTGTGTGCAGCACAATCCGCTGTATTCGGGCCCACTTCCTTTTCCAGGTTTTCAGTGCGCTCTGCCAGGGACCTGACATCTTGCCTGAGAAGGTTCAGTCTTCTTGTACCGCCCCGGCCTTGAGCTCCAGCACTGTTTTGAGTTCTGTCACGGCCAGTTCCAGCTTGGTTTCCCAATGTACATGTACAGCTTGCATATATTTCATATGTAAACTGACAAGACTGGATGTAGAAATGTAGTTATGTTGCATTAATATTACAGAACAGTCTAGGTGCTTCTCATAGAGTGACAGCAGGCAATTCGTGAAAGAAACCAGATATTAGCATTAAAACCAACATTCCTCATTCCAACCTTCTCTCACTGGTGTCCAGTTGGCAGACAGTTTATGTTCTTATCACTTCCGCTAAAATATTGTTTTTGGACTTAACCGATGGTAGACAATTAGCCAAAACAATTACCTCTAGTGCACTCGACTGTAGAACACACTGCCTTTTGCAAATCTTGGGCAGCTGGGATCTTAACACACTCTTTCAACTAACATAACAGAAGATAACAGGCTTGAATTAATAGAGAGAAAGCAGTAACTTTCTAATCCCTGCAACCTTAAAAATATCCTTATAATGTTATGGAGCCAAAATGTGGGACAAAATGGGAGTGAAGGGGTGTAGTTTGGACAACGTGGACAGAGTTTGTTGAAGGGGTGGAATGTGTTGAAGGTGCAGAGTCTGGCAGAGGTGGAGCAAAGTTGGGGGGGCATGCACTTATCTGAGCCTAAAGGAGCAGAAACCTTAAATGCCCCACTACATGCGTTGCACTGCTCTGTGCTGTGTTTTGCTTCTAGGTGTTGCCAGACATATGCGCATTGCACTGCTCTATACACTGTGTGCACTATATGGGTGTTCTAAAACATAGGCGCATTGCACTGCTGTATATTGTGTTCTCTAGAGGTTGCCAGCCATAAGCGCATTACACTGCTCTTTATTATATTTTTAACCTAGATGTTCTCAAACATGAGGGCAGTACACTGTCCTAAATTGTGTTTTCAACCTGGGTGTTGTCAGATATAGGTACACTGCACTTCTCAAAATTGTGTTTAAAATCAAGTTGTAATCAAACATAAGCGCCTTGCACTGAGAAATATAGGGAATTTTGTTTATGGGCCTCATTACCCACCGGTGCCACCGGCAGTTGCCACCAACTCTGTAACAACGTTTCTGCCGCCTGAGATCCCGGTGCAACCGGGAGAAGTCCTGGCGACCCGTGATCTCAGGCGGCGGAAATCGTAAGTCCCCATTCCCATAGAGTCGCATTTGACTCTATGGGAGTGGGGATACAGAAGCACTGGCAACGTTGCTAACAGTGGCAGTGCTTCTGTGAAAACTGTGCCTACCGCAGCCGATGCGCCCCGGCAGGTGAGACACTGCCGGGCGCAGAGGCCCCGGCAGGCACAGTTGTAGTCTGCCGGTCCAGAATGGGTGCCGGTACGTTGCTACCAGCACCCTAATTCTAGACCGGCAGACTTGTAATGAGGCCCTAAGTGTCCTGACACATGGGCGCATTGCACTGCTCTGAATTGTGTTCTATCTGAGTGATCTCAAATATAAGGGAACTGCACTGCTCAATATGGTTATCTCTGCCTGGAACCAGATGGGGTCCATTGTACATCCCTGTACATTTGTCTCTTTTTGGGTGTTTCTCAAATATAAGAGGCTAGCACTCAACAATACGCTGTTCTCTGCCTGTGTGTTGTGGCTCGTGGGCGCAGCACACTGCTCGATGGTATATTTTCTATCTAGATGCTTTCAGATTTAAGGCAATTACATTAGTCCCTATTGTGTTTCATATGTAGGTATTGTCAGAAATAAGTGCATTGCGCTGCTTACACAGCATATACAAGGTCTAGGTGTTTCTCAAGAAATGCCGGAATACACTACTCTATACTGTGTTCTGTATCTATATATTCCTACAAACATGACCTGAAACTAGAAACCTCCGAACCTGAACCCTCTCTCAAAAAGTTCCCCATCACCGGGACAATAATAAATCTAAGCACGTCAAAGTAACTTTTCTCACAAACTATATTCAAAGGATACAACCTACTAAGAACCCCATGTTTCATCCACCCTCACTTAGCACATGCTCAAAAAATTGCCAACACAAATTGCTAAACAAAACACTGAACCCACCCAATACAGTCACAAATCTACACCTCTCCAATCTACTTGCAAACCCTACTACTGGCCAGAACACTCAGACGCTCCCCAGGTCTCGCACCTGGAAACAAAACTGCCTTTGGGGTACACATCAGGAACCACCAAGAAAAGACAGATGTGCGTGAAACAAACGTGAAAGCTCCAAAACAAGCTTGGTTTCATCTGCATAGTTGGTAACGTGTGCGCTCATCCCGCCCAGCAGATCGCTAAGTAGGCGGCAGTACACATTGAAGAGGGAAGGGAATAAACAGGCGCCCTGAGGGACACCACATTTCAGTGGTTCGGCAAGCGAGCAGGCACTACCCCATATTATCTTGGACAAACGCCTTGGTGCGTGTAGATCCGGGAGAAACTGGCATCTGTGTGCCCTTTCTGGTATCCGTGGAAAAAAACGACTCAGAAAGTTTCTTTGAGCTCAGAAGCCAATATCTAAAGTGTTGCTCATAAAGCCCAATATATACTCAGGCTTTTGAGGTTGGTGAAAGCATATGTTTCGGAAGCGAACTGCGCTGCGCTTGTTCACGCCCTTATAATGCCAAGGATAGTCTATTGTAATGCATTGATGCTCGGGACTAGTAAAAAACATTCTCGGGCGTATTCAAGTTCTACAAAATGATGCAGCTTGCATTATTAAAAATATACCCAGGCCTGAACCTATTTCCGATCATAGATGGACTCTTCATTGGCTTCCTGTTTAAACCCGGATCCAGTTCTAAGTCCTTGCAATTGTACGTAAGTGCTTGTATGGCCAAGCCCCTGGTTACCTAAAAGAGCGTGTCAAGCTTCATCACTCAGCTAGACTTACCAGAACGAGTGATGGAGTCTGCTTACCTCTCCCCAGGAGTAAGCATGCAAGGGGTCTGAGCAATCCTTCACCACTCAAGCCGCCATCTTTTAGAATAAACTTCGAAGAAACCCGAGCGTGGAATACAACCTGTTGAAATTTAGGAAAGGGGTGAAAACGATTATTTTTGAGTAACCCTTCCCTATTTTCTGTTCTCTGTTTCTGCACTTCCTACCCCTTTTTTTTCTTCTTTCTTTCTGCGCCCTGATGCCTGCGGGCTCCGGCGCAATATATATGGACAAATACAGAATACAAATACACCAATAGCAAAGCACACCTGTCTATTACATCTGTTCACCTAAACCCTCATCTTTTCTGCTTCAGATCCACGTGGGCACCTAGAGGTGATTAAAATGGCACCAGGGTGCTGTGCAAATCTCAATAACATAATATATATTAAAAAAGCAACACGCAAAGAATGGGCTTTGGGAGAGGAAATAGATCTTTTGTGTTGAAATTGGGCCTGAATAGACTTGAGGTGATGATCAGTTATCGATGTCCGGGAGTATAACATGTTGAGCAGCTGTCATGGCAACCCCATTGGAGACAAGAGGTCACAATGAACTCTCTTACTTCGACCCTTATTAGGGTTTACAAAAAATGTAGGGCATGATTTACAAAGCGTTTTTCAATGAGATTGCACCATTGTAAAATGCTTTTGTAAATCAAGCTCTTAGTGTGCAAATATTTGCCCATGATTATTTCAGAATATCAGGTAATTAGAAAGTTTGACCCATCCGCAATCTTTGAGGGCCATATTAAGTATAAAAATTAAACATTAGTTCTGAATGCAGTAGTGGGTATATTTTGGAGAATGCCATGGGGATTACGTTGCTCTACTCCAGTAACTTTAAAGAGACAGGAGCTATGAATTCACTCATTATGTGATGTAAGCGTGTCTATGTCTATGCCAGAAAATAGCTAATGCTTAAGTAGCCACACTTGACTCGTTCTTAGTTTCTTAATTACTGTAAAGCATGGCAACCTACCACCTTCCCCACAACCAGCCACAACCCTCCCCACGCCCCAAAAAGCCCCTAGCATTAGCCCTTATACACACCTGCTCAATTTGCAGCCATGCCGCTGATATCCACGACCTACTACTCCACGACCATGACCTGCTCGCTGTCACAGAGACATGGCTACATGAAGCAGCTGGACCCTACCTGTCTCTCGCCATCCCTCCTAATTACTCCATATTCCGCACTGACAGACCCATCAACCAGGGCGGTGGAGTCGCCATCTTCTCCAAAACCTCCCTCCCCATCAGATCCCTTCCCCCCCCGTTGGATACAAAATCTTACTCACCAAGATCAACCGCTGCCCTCAAACCACTACAAACGTTCTACTCATCTACCGCCAGCCTAACACCTCTGGCACACCAGACTCCGACGTATCCCTACTCGTTGGCCCCTTCCTGAAACCCAATACAAAATTCCTGCTCCTAGGTGATTTCAATCTTGGCTTTCGCTGACCCTGCCGATCGCCTGGCTTCGGCACTCGCATCAACGCTCCAAGAGATGAACTTCATACAAGTCATCCAACCACCCACCCACATCAAAGGCTGCACACTTGACTGGATCCTATCCCTAAACAGCCCCACCAAAATCTTAGACATCAACCCTGTGCCCTGGAGAGACTACTCCTTGATTCTATTAACCTTACACCTCCACGTCACCACTGAAAAACCCACAACTGCCCACCAACTAATCATCGCTAGACACACTAAAAAACGTACTAAGGAACTCCTAGAACCTACCATCCTGACCTCCCTCGAAACATGCCCTGATGACAATAACCCAGAGGCCTTTCTCTCAGCTTATAACACTGCCTTGAGCCACACCTTGGATCGCCACACCCCTCTCAAAACAACCACTCTGAAAAAAGACCACCACCACAACTGGTTCACCAAAGACCTAGCTAATCTCAGCAAAGCCAAACGTGCTAAAGAACACATCTGGCGGGAAAAACCCATCCCCTAGCAACAAAGATGCCTTCAGCATCTGCGCTGCTTCCATAAAAATTAGCCATCAACACCAAAGCCAGCATCTACAATACCTGCATCTCAGTCAGAATCCCACTCCAACACCAAAGAGCTGTTCAAAATCCTAAAAGAACTGGAAACCCTAGTCCCACCCGTCTCAACCTTTCCCAAAGACAAAGCCTAGTGCACACTGGTACAATCCACCATAGCCAACAAAATCCAGAACCAAAAGAAAGCACAGATCCCTCAAGCTGAACCCTCCCACCCCACATCCTCCCTGCCCACACCCACCATTCCCCCTTCCAATTCACCCCCATTACCACAGCAGAAACTATCACCATCATCCAACACCTCGAAGCCTCCAACTGCACTGGTGACCTTTGCCCCGCACACATCATCAAACTCTGTGCCGAGCCCTTGGCCCCCACTATTAATAAATGTATCAATGCCTCCTTCAGCACTTGCTCCATCAAAGAAGCCTGGGTCAAACCCCTGCTGAAAAAACCCTCCCTTGATCACACTCTCCCCACCAACTACCGCCCCATCACCACAGTCCCATTCCTCCTGAAAATTCTCAACCGCCCTGCCTACCTACAACTCCAAAGTTACCTTGAGAACCACTCCCTACTCAGCCTACGCCAATCCGGCTTTAGACCTAGACATAGCACAGAATATGCCCTCCTCGATCTCAAGATACAACTTGACCACATTCGCAACAAGGGAGACATTGCCGTTCTCATGCTACTTGACCTCTTGGCAGCCTTCAATTTCATAGACCACAATCTCCTCTGCCACCGCTTCACCACCTCCTTCAACTTCTCCCAAGAAGCAGCCAAATGCGTCAGTTCCTCCCTGAGTGACCGAACCTCTAAGGTATTCGCCGGCACGGAAGCAGCAGACCCCATCCCAGTGCCCTATGGTGTCCCTCAGGGCTCCCCCACACTCTACAACACGTACACCAAGGACCTGTTTGATCGCCTTGACAACCTAAATATCCCTTACGCAAATGTTGCTGATGACAGCCAGATCCTCCTCAAACTCTCTGGCACCTAAGAACTTGACTGCGCAAATATCAATCACATCTACAATATCATACAGGCCTGGATGGCAAACCGACACCTCTGTCTCAATGATGATAAAACCAAGCTACTCATTGTCGGCTCCAACCACAACCTCAAACATCTTGACTCAGCCTACTCCTCCATCATCATCGACGGAAACAGTATCCCGGTCTCCCCCATGTCAAAACACTCGGAGTGTAACTAGATGATGAACTCATCCTGAACAAACATGTGAAAGCAATGGCCTTCTCCACTGCATACTCCACTAAACCCCTCAGTCTCTCTAGAAAATCCCCCCCCCCTAGCAACTGCCTCACTCTTGCTAGGGCACCCATTGGCAGCACACTTGACTACTGCAATGCCATCCTAGCAGGGATCTCCACCCTCCACCAAGAATCTCAATAAACTACTACTCGCACAGAATAACGCCCTCAGAGCAGTTTGGGGCCTCAAATGCTCAGAGCAAATTTCCCAAATCAGACGCAAAGCCCACTGACTTCCCATCAAAGCACGCATTGAATCTAAAATACTCTCTACCAAACACCGCTGCCTCTACAACACAGCACCCTCGATCTCATGCACCGCATCTCCAAGAAACCCAATCTGCGAACCTTACACTCGACTTCCTCCATCTCACTTACTACACCTAGTTTCGCCAGAAAACGAACAGGGCGCTCCTGCTTCACTGTCATTGCTCCCACATTAGGGAACATGCTCCCTCCTGCAATCAGCAATGAACCATCCTACCTTTCATTTGGCAAACAAATCAAAACCTCACTTTTTAACAAATATGCATAAATACCTCTGTAACTACTGTGAACCTAAACCCTGTATTGTACTGTAGCTACCTATGCTTTACCTGTATGTATTCTAGCGCGCTGATACCTCGGGGTCCTGGGCGCGAATAGCAAATGAAATAAATAAAATATGGAACTGCATGAAATGCATGTGAGAGATGTGGAAAAGATTGGTTAATTAAAGAGTACTGTGAGTTGATCAGAAGGAATTGTAGTCCAAAAAATCATTTCCTGTTCACGTGATGTACTGGCACAACGACACTAAGCTCACTACTTAATGGGTTTCCAAACTGAGAAAGAAGACTATTTGTATGGCCTTTAGACAGTTCAGGAAGTGGGTAGATGTATCGTAATCCGGAATATAGTAAAAATGGTCTCCTTATGTCCCAGATCCCTGAAATCAAAATAGTCCCTGTCGAGTCATCATCACACAACACTGCACATGCAGTGATGGACGGTTCATGGCACTCTGACACTAACTTCTGAGTGCAGAATAACTCTGTTTTACTTTTTCTGTTGTGCATTTAAGCTCATAAAAGTACAATTAGCGTTAGCTGCAGACAGTGGTGAGTAGATAACAGGGAGTGGCTATGGCTTGTGGCATGTCCCTTAAAAGGTGCAAACGTTGAGTGAGAAATCAAAGTGGTGCGTACATCTATATGTTATTTGAAACAATGACCATAAACAGGTGATTGTTTCATGCATTTTCTTGGTTTTACCAGGCGTTATGGAAGGGACCTGTTAAGGGACTTCAGAGCTAATAAGAGTACCACAAATTGCGGAACCGTTATTAGCTCCATCCCCATTGAGCCCTATGGGGGCTCGAATGGGAATGGGGAATGGTTCCCGGAATGGGGATTTACCGGGTCCTCCAAGGTTGGAATGACCCGGTAAGTCCCTATTTCGGGAACCCGGACCTGGAATGCGGTAAGGGGGTAGCCATGGTGCTAATAGCACCATGGCTACCATCAACCTCGTAATGACCCCCACTGTGTTTTTTTCCATCTCGTAAGAGATTTTCTTAGGCTCACATAATTTAATTTACTTTTTGCAAGCAATTTGAAGCGTCCATTCTGGATGAAGACCATAAAGCGCCTGTACACTTATACTCTTTTTGCTAAGCGTTACTATTACGATTTATATATTGTGAGGTTAGTTTATTTTGTGATTTGTGCATGCATTAAAAGCCTATCACTTGTCTGCCATGACTCCACACATGTGTCGGACCTGGTTGCTCCAGCCACTCCAAGCTCTTTCAGCCCCTTAGAAGGGAGCTCCCAAGTATTTTCCTTCCCATTTCCTGCACTGCCTTTAGTTTTAATCAACTACCAACTGCAGAGGTGGTTTTTGGGGTTTGGCATATATTGAAAGTCATGCTGTGCATGTATAACAGAGTTGAATCTCTGGTGCCTTTTCTTCTCTCTCTTGTCTGCTATCCTCTTTGGACTTTACAGTAGAAGAGATGTTCCTTTAGAAATGGCTTCAGAAATGTAACATCTTGTCTATGAATGATGCTATTGTTATGTTAAGGAATGCACCCAGAGTTGGCATTATTTTCTAAATGTAAATGTTCTGGAGGGGAGTGGGGGGAAATCCTGGTTAAAATTGGTAAAATGTCATTATGAAGAGGTGTATAAAAAAAAGGTGTCATGTTACTTAACATCGAAAAATCACCAACGCCTTCCATATCTCTTCAAGTAGGCCTGACCTGTTCTCGCAGAATATATGTGCTAGGTGCCTACGTTAGGACTCAACAACCACACACCAACCCCGTCGGATACCATCAATTAGGGCCCCTTCAGCTGCTAAACAGCGCAACCAGGGTTGCACATTACCAGAGAGTCATCAGAATCTCGCTTTCATCGCTCCCACTGATGACCTTTTATTTGAGACCACGCGCCTTGATAAAGACCCATGAGGGTGGAAACACGTGTTGGCTGAAATTGTAATCAAAATAACCTCCATGAATAACTCAATTGGACTGGATTAAATCCTTGCAAACACACCTAATCATTGTGGAGTATATTGCTGACTCAGCATCTAGGTGACCAGCGTGTTACCTTGTTTCTGTATGACCCAATTTGAGATGGAAGGGCACCGTCTCCTTCGAACCCCATCACTGGCAAGAGGGTCCCACATCTAGTTCCACTGAGCAGCGCAGTGGTCTACGTATTATACTGCCCTACCCCCACTTCTTTTATTTTCTTTTTTTTTTATTGTGTTACAGTTCCAAAAGAACTTTTCACAAATATCAAATATACATGTAGAAAAAATAAAACATATAAACATATTAATTTTTTAGCAACACTTAAAATTGACTGTAGGATACATAGAAGAAGTAAATGCAACCATATATATACTAAAAGGCTAGACATATTGCACAGCAAATTCAGATACGGAGGCCTAACCATCGATATTTTCTAAACTCATAAGAAGTTTGACATCATCATCAAATTTATCTAAGCGTTCTTTGGCCACTTTCCATATCTGAGTAATGGCTATAGTCAGATAATTACTCCTGCCACAGAGACAGCGTAACCAAAGGTTTTCACTCTCAATATCAATAAATTCCCTATCCAATTTGGCAAAATATTTGTTATAGATAAAACTCACTGAATAACAGCAGGTAAGGACATGTCTAATAGTTTCCACCATATCATTCTTAGCACAAAGTCTGCAATTCCTTTTATCCTTCGGAAGGTCTCTCCACGATCCGCGAACCCCCAGGACATCAAGGCGATTGAGTCTAATGTCCATGAAGATTCCACGATTTAGCTGTGATGGCATGAGAAGGAGGTATCTTTGAGGTTCTTTGAAGCTGAAAGGCATCAGTGCGAAGGTATGTAAAGATCTCATACTAGAGACCTTCTCGTGGCTGGATACCCAATCCCACTTTTTTCGATAACATCTTTTAGGGATTTTAACACTGCACCTTCACCATGTTCCCATCTGGGTTTCCAGCAGATTTTATCAAACATTTTCAGATTGAGACTTTTAAATTTAACAAGGGCCTCCATCTTACCCTCCTCCAAGCCTTCCTTTAGAATATAAAGAAGAGTGCCAGGCCGTGCAAATTTAATTCTTATGTACAATTTGGCCCTATTATGTTCAATTTGAGCAGCCATAGAGATAAGCCCTACTTCCAGACGAACTGCCTGAATAGGAGTATAGTTATTCAGACCCACGAATAAAAAGGATATGATTCCTTCCGTGGAATCAGCCCAATCTGACCAGTCAGAAAATGAGGTCTCTAATGCATATAGAAACATAGCCACAAGTTTTTGTTTATAAATATTGATGATTCCCAACAGGCTATATACAGCTGTCTTTTTTGAGAAAGACATGACAGCACTAAGAGTGGCCATAACTTTAGCTCTTTTATTCTGTTGAACCAGCTTATTAAGGGTCCCTCTATCCCCACATAGCTCATATCCCAGATATTTATAGGAATTGACTTTCCTGATCGCACCCAAAGAGCAAGGAATCACCTGCTTATTGCAGCTATTTCGACCCACAGCCATAAACTGTGTTTTGCCCAGATTGATAGAAGGCCCATTAGCATCGGCATAGTCACAAACAGCAGTTGCGCTATTGCAAATGCCACTATAGGTGTTATCAAAGATAACAATATCATCAGCATAGCATATCCAGCCAATTATATGAGAGCCTATTCTGGGAAAGGCATTCATCTTGGCTTTAAATGTACTACCAAAGTCAGCCTTAAATAGATTATAGAGAGTAGGTTCTAAGGTACAGCCCTTTCTAACCACTTTAGCAATAGCATCTGGTTCAGACATAGAGCCTTCGTTATCAATACGAATCCTGACCTTGCTATCATCATATATTATTTTACAGGCATACAGCAGATGAGATGGCATACCAAACAATTCAAGTTTAGACCATAGTCTTGCTCTCTCAACAGAATCAAAAGCAGAGGACAAATCAACAAAAAGCATGTAAAGAGGTAACCTATTTTTGCCCTTAGCCTGTTCAATAAGTGTATTAACTATGAAAATATTGTCCCGTGTGGAACAGCCTTTGCGGACGCCAATTTGAGCCTTATCAAGAACACTATCTCTGTCAAACCGCTTCATTATTTCACTGAGAACTATAGCACAGAAAATCTTACTAGATACATCAGTAAGAGCAAGAAGTCTATAATTCTCAGGTGAACTACGGGAGCCAGATTTAAACACAGGAATAATGTGAGACAATTTCCAAGAGATAGGCATTACCCCCACTTCCTTATGTTACACAGCGCTGCATACACTGCCTCTTCGTGATCATTGTATTTCAAATGGGTAAGGTGATTTATTGGGTACTCTATATGAGTATTCATCAATTACCTTGGGTTACAATCTGTGAAATATTTGTATGCAGGGGAGTTCTTTGAAAATGTTGAATTCATGGTTTTTGGTATTGTATTAATTGCTATTTTTATGGATCTGGTAAATTGCAATTTTAAAAAGGGAGAAGTAGCAAAATGATTGTTCTATAGTGATGCGTCGTCCTGTTCTTTCCAATGGGCTGGCTTGATTTTTTCTGTACACGTTTGTTAGTGAGGTGTGAGGTGTTTTTCCATGTAGAAAATAGTTGTACCCCTGCCTTGTGAGATATGGAAGGAAAGATATGTTGCACTGTGTGAAGGGCAGTATGCAGGGGCTTGTAAGGTAGGACGCAGAGGCACACCCAAAGGGAAACATGAGAAAATAACCAAAGTAGGGAATGTCTTGAAGGGGAGTGGAACAAGGACGTAGGTGGGTGGGTGGATGGTAGATCAATCTGGGGAGAGAGCACAGAGTAGGCCTCAGTGAGGAGTGAAAATGAGTTTCATGGGTCATTCTGCTGTGCTCCCTCAATAATCTTCTAATATGTGGTCCTGAGACTCCACACAATGGATTTGATTGAATAATTGCAGATGTTGGCATCTTCATGACAAGATAACTTCAAACCATTCATGTGGAGACATCCAGGGGTGAAGGGAACCCAGGTGTGTATGTGATCAGGAATCACTGCTCTGCCTGTTTGCCAGGAGCACAAGGGTCCACACCATTTGGGGGCACAGGCCTTGGGGCACAGGTGTGCATGCAACCTGCTCATCAACACCGTTCAGCACGGCTCAGGCCCATCTATCCATATTCCCCATCCATATTGTAATTGGAATTGTTTATTTGTAAAGCGCTTATACACAAGTGAAGTGCTTTAAAGTGCTTCTATACTAAACCTTCTCTTTCAATGGGATAATGTGAGCCGCACCAAACACTCTGTCTCCCTGCGTCACAGTCTAGCACACTATACCATGCATGATATGATATCATATGATGTGGCATTTATAACATGCCTGTACACAAGTGTTTCTGGGTGTGACAGGACAAGGAGGGGGAATCAAATGGAGGTCAAAATAATGATCTTACTAGGCCTTGTGTCAATCAGGGTATCCAGTTAAAATGTCAAAAAAATAATTTCGAATGACAAAAATGTCGAAAAAAGGATACCTAACATTTTTTTTTCAAATGTCTTATTTTTTAACTTACATGTTTTTTTTGTTTCGTGACTAAAAATAAAAGGGTTTTTATTTTTTTCTTGTGTATGGTTTACAAAAAGAAACCTTTACAAATACATTAAGTAACAAACATTTCATATATATTAAAAGATATTAAAAGACCCATTTATCCCTTTTTAAGAATGAGAAACACATAACAAATCATTTAAATAAAAAAGAATTCTATGCAAGTTAAAATGCGAAATAATGTTGCCGGTAAATAGCAGTTTCCCTTTACATAACATCAATCTTAAAAAGATAGCAGTAAAATTACAACAATTTCATAATGCAGATTATCAAACAGTTTAATCAAAGGGCAGGCGCATACAAATCTATAATTTTGACAAATCCAGCCACAGCAAGACTATATTTAATATTAGAGATGGCAAGACACCGAGACCATATGAGATTGTCTGCCCCTAAACACCCAGGGTATTGAATCTTCCTAGATAAAGATCCCTAGGACCTTTCAAAGCTATACAATCTAGAAAGAGATGTCGAGTAGATTCAATTACCCCAGGAATATGACAAAACCGACATAGAAGATCTGAATCACTAATCTCCTTCCTTCTATGAAGAACTTCCCTGGTGGGGAGGAGATTCCATCTAAGCTTAAGAAGAAGTGAGCGATAATGACGGTTAGGGAATTGAGTCAATATAAAAGACAGGCAACCTCTCTTCTTATGGTCAAATTGTAAGTCATTAAGAGAAGGAAAAACATGCAATTTTTCAAGCGTGTGACTCCAATCAGCACTAAAAAGGGATTCCTTGACTTTATTGGGATTTGTTAACAGGGTATCCCTATCTGTGGAAAGGTCTGATAACGTCCTGTCACAGAGATCACAGAAACTAGAAAGATATGGATTACGGTCTAAAGATCCCTTTGCAAAGAGGGTTTTACCCACATCAACATAGAGGGTGTCCTGTTTCGGAGAGAGCAAGGCAGAAAAAAGGGTTAAGACTCTCCAGAGAATTCTAACTCGCAGAGAGACCAAGCCCAATTTGTATTTTATAACCACTATTGGGACACAATTAGGTAATTTCAAAATGTTCCTCCAATAAATACCCTCAAGGGTATCCCAATAGGTCAAAAGGGCTAGATAGTGCAGTTCCATTCCATAGATTAATTTTGGGATCACCTTACCCTTAAAGAAATCGACAATAGGCTTAAATGAGAACATACCATACTTGTTATCAAGTTTAATCGATTGGGAAATAAGCAGGAGCATTTTATGTCTGAGGGAACGCCTTAATTCAATGGCTGATGGCTGAGCCAGAATAAGGAATCCCAAATAGACAATTTTATGTGCTCTGATTATTTTTTCCCCGCCATTTTTCCAGATTTTTTTGTTCCCCTTTCTCCCCCTTCAGAACACCATTGTACGAGTTTTACACGGGTTGATTTTTAACCCGTTAAGGGTGGGATATTCTTCAAATTTGCAAATAAGCCTCTGAAGGCTGACTTTAGTATGATCAAAAAGAAGAAAACCGTCGCCATATGCCAACTAAGAGAGCCTAAGATCCCCCAATTTAGCATTAACCATGCCTGAATTTCCAAGGAATTCCTCAACATCTGCAGGATAGAGGATAACAAGGCATGGGGCTAAAGAACAGCCCTGTCTAACCCCAATACGAGTCCTAATCCTTCTGGAAAGAGTTCCTTCAAGATCAATCCTAATATGGACCCCTGAATTCTCATACATTGCCATTATTAAGGATAGAAGGCCTGGGAGAATCCCCCACTTTGACAACTTTCCCCAAAGTCTTGACCTGATTACCAAGTCAAAAGCATTTGACAGATCAATTGAGGCAACATACAGGGAAGCACCATATTTACCCCAGGTTGAGCTTTGGAGGGCAGATAGAATAAAACCATTGAGATTGGTAGAATGGCCAGCCCTGAACCCTTTTGCTGCTTCGGGAGAATATGGTTTTCCTTAATCCAGACAGTCAGAAGAGAGAGAAGCATAGAGGCGAAGAGTTTACAGTCCGCATCAATAAGAGAGATTGGTCTATAATTTTTGACCAAAGTTCGTTGGCCTCTCTTAAAGATGGGGACAATATGTGCCGTCTGCCAACTGGTTGGAACATTGCCAGAGCCAACAATATCTTGGAATAACAAACATAAAAGTTTTGCCCAAGTTTCTGGTTCCGCTTTAAAAGTATTATTTGTTAAACCATTGGGCCCAGGGCCCTTGAATTCTTAGCTCTGGCAATGAGACCAAGTATTATCTCACAGTCAATGAGGGGGACCCAAGGAACAGTTAATTCATTCTGCCCCGTTGTACAAGGTTCTAGCCCCTCTCCCCCTGTGCCATAGAGTTCAGTGTAGTGCTCGACCCATTGATCCTCAGGAATGGCATTCAACTGGTCAGCCGCCATCACATCATCTTGGCTAGAGAAAAGGGCCCAAAAAGCCCTAAGATCTCTCTTGACAAGTACTCTAAGCATAGACTCTGCATCATTTTGTAGCAGGGTAGATTTCCTAGATTTGCAATCATTTTTATATTTTTGGCAGATTGTTTTAATTTTGTTTTTTTTATTATCCCAGTCAATGTCGAATACTTGAACCTCTCTAATAAGTTTCCGAGTATATGCCTTTTCATGGGCCAACTCCTGATCAAACCTATGAGAATGGGATTTTTTAGGGAAACCCTTCCTCAGAGAGCCCGAGATACTACCATGGAGAGCACCAAGAAAACTGTCAAAGTTTAAAGTGTTAAACACTGCCAATTTCCACGAGAGAGAAGTATGGTTAAACGAGGAGATCAATTTACAATTAAGGAGATTAATATTGGCAGGTGGCCAGCCTATCCCCGTCCCTTGTCCCACTGATCTAAGATGACAGGAGCCCCCATAACGTCATGGGAAAGGGAGAGGGAAAAGTAACTACCAAAAACCCATGGTCACTCCATGGGTTAAAAGGAACCTCAACCTCAGGCGAGAGAGAAGACAAGGAGTGGTCTACAAAGACATAGTCTATAGTAGACACTGAAAGACCTCTATGCCAAGTGGGACGTGATGGAAGAGTAGCATCACAGAAACCTTTGAGACAAGTTACCCCAACCGAGTCCAGGGCTGAATTCCAAAGTGTACCCCAATCAAATTTCTGTCCTTGCCGATTATCATCCTCTCAGATCAAGGCCAGATTATCATATTTGGCCTCGGATGAAATTGAACAGTCAGAATTAAGATCTCCAGCCAAGATCAACTTCCCCCTAGGATATAAAGTTCTCTATGCAAGTACTATATCCGTTAGACTTTCCAAAAACGACTCAAGTACCGCAATGCCCTTATGCCCTTATGCCAATATACGTCAATGAGAAGAATATTAACCAGGCCATCAAGGGAAGTGACCTCCAAAGCCAAAATACCGAAAGGCGTATCCGCAACAACCTTACTCCTAAAGCCAAAAGAGGATCTGGTTCCAATAAGAAGGCCCCCAGAGGCCCTCCCTCCTAAACTGGATTTAGCACTTTGGGAATGGATATCAAATCCATCAACAACGGGTGGGGAGAGCTGCCAGGTTTCCTGTAAGAAAAAACAATGTGAAGCCTTAATCATACGTACTGTATCAGTATTAGTAAAAAGATTAATACTTCCCCTAGGATTCCAGGAGAGAAAAATACATGTATTCAAGGCCGGAGCATGTATAGATGTAACAGGGCACTTAGAGGAAAGATCATTTCCACAGACCTGAGGTAACCTGAGCCCAGCTTCTAGCGTTTCCATTGAATCTGGGCGTAAATTGCCTCCGCTGATATTGTGGAACTCTTTCCGGATGGTACACCATTGTAAGGTTTCCCCTATACTCTTCACGCCATCCAAATTTACCAGGCGGAAGATTAGTTTGTAATAAATTTACTTTAAAACCAAGCTGCATTAAACCATCCCTTTGGGCCATTATTAGTTCTAAGACCAGTCTAGATTTCAGAAGAATATTGCTCAAGTCTACGCGTCCCTTAATGGGAAAGAAAATCCTCTCCACATCATAACAAGAGTGAAAGAGAGGGAAGTTGATGGAAAATGTTTAATATATTTCCACGATTGAGACAGATAGGCATATCCTGACCCCAAAGGCTAGTAAGCTGCAAAATATCAAGGGAATCTTTAACCTCCATTGGATGAGGTAAAGAGTCAGTTATACGTTTCGTAAACTGACTTAGCGAATCGGTTTCCAGATCAGTGCCCCTAGCAGCCCTTGATATAGACCTATTTTGAGATGCATATGGTCCCAACGGAAATCTTTCCGGCAAATGAGAAAAATTCTCATCTTGAAAGAATTCGGGGCCGGTGGAAGAGCTTTGACGACCATTAGTTAAAGCTCCATTTAGCACCTTAGTTAAATTAAGGGAGTTAGGACCATAAAGGCCCTCCACTGGTCTAAATCCCATAACACACGGCCCCATTGTAGAGTCTCTATTTGTCAGATGACCGTCAGAGTGACAAGAAGGAAGGCTATCTATAGGAGCGAAAAAGGTATTCTGAACACCCCATCCTGGGGCAAACACGTAGCTGGATTAGGTTCCCCCCCAGTAGATGTGTTCATAGTAAAAAACTCCTGAAATAGTTGTTTTACCATGGTGAGGTTGACCAAATTCGCTGATAGCGCAGTGATAATAGGCTCCGGTTGGGTAGGAACTGATGTAGATGAAGCATTGCACGGAGTGCTTAAGGGCATTGCATCAGAAACAGATTCTATCTGTTTACATACAATTTGGGGATCCAATATAACTGTAGCGTTATTGTTTATAGGCTCTGGTTCAGTTAAAACTATTTTTGAAAGACATGTAACAGAAGTTTCCTCGACCCGCCCAGTAGAGGCAACCTCCACCCCCGTAATATTATCCCCTAGTATAGGACTAAGTACCAAAGGATCAGGCTGACTAGGAATAGCCAGAATAGACGGTAATGAAATTAGTCCAGCAGAAGCAGTAGCTACAGTAGAAGTAGCGGTCACAGGTACTGCTAATTCCACCGGATTCGTAATCCCCTTAGAAGGGGACAGAATTGTTGCACACACAGGGGCACTTGCCAGAAAAAGGTTTTTAAAGAATTGATTAGTATAAGAATGTATTTGTTTGATATTCTTCTGTTTTTTTTTGTTTTCTTTATTTGTTGGTTATGCTTTTTTTTAACTATATGAGCAAAGCCCTTTGACTGAGCAGAAGCCTTAGTGAGGTCGATAATATCAGCCTGTTTTTCCACAGTAAAGCCAGGTTTAGAATCTAATAATGGGGCAATATTATTTCCCTTCAGTGACTCGCCCATTAACAGAATGGTAGGTCCTGAGGATAGACCCTTAGAAAGTGGCCTTAAAGATTTAGGAATCGACCCCTCTAGGGCTTTCTCTACTAGTAGTTTGGTAGTTACTTTTGTAGAAGTAATAACGGGATCTACATCAGGGATATGACCCACTTGTGTAGCCTCAGCCTTCATACAGGAGATCAGAGGGAGTTCATTAGAAATTCCCCTGTCCATACCATGAGAGGAAGTCCCTGAGGCCCTATTGATGGTGTCCCCTGGGAGACTAGCCGTTTTAACACTTAGGGCTATCTTGACCGAAGGTACTTCAGTAATCGGATGAGTAGAGAAAACAGAGTCTGAGGACTGTTTTGTTATTAAGGGATGTTCTTCCTTAATAATTTTAACCAATTCTTCAAATCTATCCAGACCTTCCAGCCTGTTATAGATTTCAGAGTGTTAAGAAAGGAAGAAGGCAATGAATATGGCAAGGGAAATGTGCATGGAATCACACAGTGAACAACTTTGAATCTAACAACGTGCATACAATACCCAAGACTCGTGTATACTAAAACCCAGGAGTGCAAATAAAGTGAAACTATAATACCAATATATGAAAAAGGGATGTGGTGTAAGCACTTAGAACCTCCTTATGACTGAAAGGAAAGTCGGAAAACTCCTTACCCACTATGCTATTACAGATACTGACAGCGCTAAGCCCACGTAGAGGGCAAGCAAGGACAGGATCTCTGAGCTGACACTCTGGATGATACTGAATAAGGAACTTAGAAACAGTACTCACGAGGACCGGAAAGACCACTTGAATGTCAGTAAACCCACGAACCCAGTTGATCAAACAGGGACCCTGAAGGCTATAACAACAATGGGTGGAGGAAACTAAATACATAAGACCCTAGTCAAGTGGAAAGTTGGAATAGTGATTATAGAATAGTGAGGAAATCAAAGGGCATTCACACTGGGACTAGTTACAACAGCACCCCACACCTAATAATCAATGGGAAATAAATGCAGAAGTGCAATGGAAAACGTGGAATGGATCCCAATAGAAAGTAAGGATCAAGAGCAGGGAAAATGATAT
This sequence comes from Ambystoma mexicanum, assembly GCF_040938575.1. Taxonomy (NCBI): domain Eukaryota; kingdom Metazoa; phylum Chordata; class Amphibia; order Caudata; family Ambystomatidae; genus Ambystoma; species Ambystoma mexicanum. Next base: position 1,344,094,912 of record NC_090922.1, read on the forward strand.
AAAAAAAGGAAACCTTTCCCACCCATCCAAGGAGGAAAGGCAGGAAGCTAAATCTATAAAGGGAAAGACTAATGCATCAAGTTTTTCAGTAGCAAAGGACAGCTTCAAAGAAACAGAGAACACAGGCAAATTGGGCAGCATCAAAGGGTAAAGCACAGAGAAAGGCTGCCTGCAGGCAGAGGAAGACAGAAAGGGAAATCGAGAAAGCAGAAATCAATTAAGCACATAAATTCGAAATCCAGGGCAGAGGAACAAGAAACAGGAACTAGGAACCAGGCACAAAAACTAGGAACCAGGAACAAGGGACCAGTCACAACAGGAACACTGCAACAATGACCAGCGCTGGACTGAAGTAAACTGAGGCTTTTAAAGCTCCTTAACAAGCACACCCCTCTTGTGTGCCGCCTGCTGCACTTGCAGCCACAGGTGTTGCCTATCCTCCACCTAACCTTGTCCTGCAAGGGAGGAGGTGAGGCAGATAGCCAGGCATTCTGGGAAGTATAGTCATTAGATTAACGTAGCATGCTGGCTGCCAAAAACCTGGAATGGATCTGGAAGGGAAGTAACTTGGAAAATAAGGTTTTAGCGCTCCCAATTCTTCACAGCACTGTAGCATAAGATTCGGGGGAAATATCCAGTAGGGAAAAAACCCCAAAACATGCCCCCAAGTGACGGGAACGGGAGCGAAGGGAGCGAGCCGTGACACTATACCCCCTCCCACGGCCGACTCCAGGCGGCCGTCACCCGCACAAAACATCTTCCTTCCATGACAGGAGCGCTTTGTCTTCGGAGGTGGCACTGACGGAAACGATGACCCGCGGGCAAAAGCAGAGGGACTAGAATGAATAGAATCAGGCCGCAGTCTAGAAGAGCCATAGGCAGGTTTTCGGTGAGGAAGAGACTCATGGGTCGAAGAAAGGCATGAAGGACTTGCAGGACCCGAAGCAGAGTTGGAAGGTCCAGGAAGCTCAGTCTCTGGGCGCGAACACTCATACATCTTTGAGGAGGGAGGCAGGCTGGTGCAACATGCTTTAGACAATGGTAGATGCTCTGGTAGCCTCCCTGCTGAGAGCGGACACACAGGAGGTGAGAAAATAGCAGGTTTCAGGAAATGTTCATGTTCAGAAAAAGAAGATGGCGGCCGAGGTAGAGGTTCGGATCTTCTCTCATCATCCGTCTGGTTAAAGGCCTGTGGTTGAGGGTGACCAAGGTTCGACTGCATCTGTTCCACGCCTTGGGGGCCTGGAAGTCCAATGGGTTGTACGAGGCTGGCACCCCTGGTGTCAGTCATGAAGCCACCTTGTTGCACGTGGGATACAACCGCAGGGACGTTTGGCATACCGATAGGAGTGATAGACGGAGGACTTGGTACATCAGACACACTCGCAGCAGGAGCAATAACAGGTACATCTTGAACTGCAGCAGTCATACCCTTCCTTTGGCTACTAGCACCCGGATGGTGCAGCAGTTGGGGGGCCGTGCCCGTCCCCTCCCTCAGGCTCATGTGGGATCCGGCAACAAAAAGGCTGTCAAGCGGTTGATCCAAACCGGCCCCCAAATGTGAACCGTCCAGCCCGTTATCCTGGTTGGCTACTTGTTCGGTGTCTGGGCCATGGCGGATGGTATCCGTCTCCCTCTCGTAACACTCCAGGCAAGTCCAACGGCCTTGCATGTAAGGCCCTCCCGAGTCGTGATCCAGCTTGATGTTTCTGAAGAGAGATCTGGCAGAAGTCTCAGACTCAGATGTTGCATATTCGGGAGGTGCTGATTCTACAGTCAAGCAGTTGGGAGAATCAACTTGTGTAAAAGGCAGGCTTTCTGGTGATCCTCCTGAAGCATAAGAAGGGCAGGTTGGACGTACATCCGTAATAAATGGTTGGGATTCAGGAGGTAACTCTGAAGTAGACGAATATGCAACATGATCAGACAGAGTAGACAGGTGCACCTCCGATATTGGCAGCGAGGCTGAGCAGGATACAGGTTTCTCATGAACAGAAGCCAAACTAGCAGTAGGCTCTGGGACCGAAGACAGGCACTCAGGATCTGCTACCGGAGGCTCCATGGCTGAAGGATAATCCGCTGGATGAGTCACTGTAGCCGAAGACAGGCATGCCAGAGGAAATTCAGAGGCTGAGGGCATGCAAGCTGGAGCCGTCTCGTTAGCTGAAGACAAACTTGTCAAGGTCTTTGGCTCTGACCACGTACATGGTGAAGGCACTTGAGTGACTGGCAGACATAGCAATTGTTCATTGATTGAAGACACGTTTGACAACGAAGACTGCAGAGACGTGGACTGGATAATCGAAGAATCAATAGTTGTAGGAGGACAGACTGAAGTCCCAGAAGTCGACAGGCACATTTGTGGCTCAGGAATGGAAAGCACCTTTAGGCCGGCTGACTCCTTGGCACCAGTAACCAAACACTGAGCTGTACCCCTGCCGTCCCACTCCTTAGTGGATGACACAGAGTCTCTTCCTTTTTAGAAGTCAAAATCAACCAGAGGAATCACCATAGTAAAGTCTCTGTTAATCAGGATTTCGTCAAATGTCCATTCCTCTGTCTTAGCTTCTGAAAGTGGCATATTAACAATCAACAGTTCAGAAATTGCCTGCCGGGTTTTTGGTTCAGTATACTGTGGAATGAGTCCATCAAAACATGAATTCTTTACTGTCTTTGACTGTTCGTTGTGACAAAAATTGGCAGAAGGAGGAGCGAACACAGAGGTAGCATCGTTTTCCACATCAGCTTGAATGTCTACTTCAGTCTCAGCAGCTAGATCAAGGGCAGAACCTAAGCCTACAGTAGTGACTGATTCTGTGTATGCCACCATTGTGGATTGTGTTTGGGAATCAGAAGCATGTATGTGTTCAAGCTCAGAATTATGACAGACTGCTAGACAGGAAATCTTAGGTAAAGGAGTGGCTTGTAAATCTTCAGCTAACGGCAATTCCTGACAAACGGTAGAACAATTGTCAGAACCTGTGCCCTGAATAAGTGCTGTGCTAGAAAGAGGATTTTCACTCCCAATAGATTTTTCATATTGACAAGTATCATGACCTACAAAAACCTCCGCACTCAGGGACTGAACAGTATTCACTTCATCAACGGATAAAGTTTGAGGTGTATTCAGAAAAGACTGTAAGGTCTTATTCTCCTCTTGGAAAGTAATGTACTGTTGTTTTAACTCCTCAAGTTCAGCTTTTAGCATGCCCCGCCTTAACTGTACATCCCTATCAGTAGGCACAGGGGAAGGCATGGTGGCATCAGGGCTGGATCCTGCCCTAGCCATCCGGATGTGCACTGAGTATACATTGTCATTTACTGCTTGCAGGTTTTGTGATCTATACTCTCTCTTACCGACTTGGTCTGTGTTTTCCTTAAGCAGACTACTGACATCAGACCTCTTGGCATTAGGGACTACAGTAAGTACTTGTGCAGAGGAGTAAGCAGTAGACTGAGGGCTGAAAACAGAAGATATGCAATGAACCCGTCCATTCTTTATGTTTGAATCATGAAACTGTTCAATCTGAGGTAAAGCACAACCGGAATCATGGGGTTCAAGAACAGACGTACTCGTGTGTAGTAAATCTAGAAGTGTGTTGTTTTCCGCTGCTAAGGCTTGTGCGGACATAGAATCTGGATCAAAATTAAAGACAGAACTAGGATCAGGCAATGTACGATGGGCCATCCTGTGGGAAAAATACTTTGCACGTAAATACCCATTTGTAACAAGGAGTTCATTTAAGTCAGGATCAGTGATTTGATTGTCACAGGTAAACTTAAGGAAAGTTTTCTGTACAAACTTGTTAGTGGCCTTGCTGCCTTTCTTTCTTAAACTGGCCATATTCAAACGGGAATAATGGCTGGTCATTCTGTTAAGAAAGGAAGAAGGCAATGAATATGGCAAGGGAAATGTGCATGGAATCACACAGTGAACAACTTTGAATCTAACAACGTGCATACAATACCCAAGACTCGTGTATACTAAAACCCAGGAGTGCAAATAAAGTGAAACTATAATACCAATATATGAAAAAGGGATGTGGGGTAAGCACTTAGAATCTCCTTATGACTGAAAGGAAAGTCGGAAAACTCCTTACCCACTATGCTATTACAGATACTGACAGCGCTAAGCCCACGTAGAGGGCAAGCAAGTACAGGATCTGTGAGCTGACACTCTGGATGATACTGAATAAGGAACTTAGAAACAGTACTCACGAGGACCGGAAAGACCACTTGAATGTCAGTAAACCCACGAACCCAGTTGATCAAACAGGGACCCTGAAGGCTATAACAACAATGGGTGGAGGAAACTAAATACATAAAACCCTAGTCAAGTGGCAAGTTGGAATAGTGATTATAGAATAGTGAGGAAAACAAAGGGCATTCACACTGGGACTAGTTACAACAGCACCCCACACCTAATAATCAATGGGAAATACATGCAGAAGTGCAATGGAAAACGTGGAATGGATCCCAATAGAAAGTAAGGATCAAGAGCAGGGAAAATGATATCACAAAAGGAAACCTTTCCCATCCATCCAAGGAGGAAAGGCAGGAAGCTAAATCTATAAAGGGAAAGACTAATGCATCAAGTTTTTCAGTAGCAAAGGACAGCTTCAAAGAAACAGAGAACACAGGCAAATTGGGCAGCATCAAAGGGTAAAGCACAGAGAAAGGCTGCCTGCAGACAGAGGAAGACAGAAAGGGAAATCCAGAAAGCAGAAATCAATTAAGCACATAAATCCGAAATCCAGGGCAGAGGAACAAGAAACAGGAACTAGGAACTAGGCACAAAAGCTAGGAACAAGGAACCAGTCACAACAGGAACACTGCAACAATGACCAGCGCTGGACTGAAGCAAACTGAGGCTTTTAAAACTGCTTAACGAGCACACCCCTCAGGTGTGCCGCCTGCTGCTCCTGCAGCCACAGGTGTTGCCTATCCTCCACCCAACCATATCCTGCAAGGGAGGAGGTGAGGCAGTGAGCCAGGCATTCTGGGAAGCATAGTCATTAGATTAACGTAGCATGCTGGCTGCCAAAAACCTGGAATGGATCCGGAAGGGAAGTAACTTGGAAAATAAGGTTTTAGCTCTCTATATTCTTCACAGCACTGTAGCATAAGGTTCGGGGGAAATGTCCAGTAGGGAAAAAACCCCAAAACATGCCCCCAAGTGATGGGAACGGGAGCGAAGGGAGCGAGCCGTGACACAGAGAGTAAGAGAGAGTGTGATCTGACCTCTGACCATATATTGTCATAAAGACTCACAAAAGAACTAAGAACCATATTCAATGCAGATAAAGTGGGTTGTGTCGATTTTATTCTATCATCTGCCTCTTTAAGGGTGTGGTGCATAACAGCCTGGCTAGCATGCTCCTTTTGTGAGTCTAAAACTAAACCCCTTTCTTGAAGCCAATTTTGCTTCTCAGTATACTCATCAATAAAATCAGTGAGTTCCGAAGGAGAGCCCACATAAGAGGCATCACAGGTTTGCTGAGTGACATTATTTATGTTAATGGAATTAGGATCCAAATGACTCTCAGCTATTGCCTTATCTGCACACTCTATGATACTAATATCATCAATATCATTATCTCTGGGGTCTTCAGTGTCCAACTTCTTTACTACATCCGCCAAATGCGTATGATCCAAAGTGGCCACTGATAGGACTGAAAGCGGAGGTTTGATAAGGGTACTAGTGGCTGTCCTTTTTCCAATAAAATTAGAGATTTTTTTCCCTTGAATAGGTTTGCTCTGAGAACCTGTGTGAGATTTTATTTTAGGGGAATTAATCAAAGGTCTAATAAGTGGAGTTTTAAACAATATGGGTTTCACTATGGGAATGTTGGACATGCCAACGGGAGTAGCAGAGAGACTAACATGAATAGAGGAAGTATGGCTAACCTCCTTACCAGAGGTAAGTGCCTCAGTTGATAAATTAATACCAGAAGTACCAAAATTCCTATCAGCCTCTGGTGGAGGCAATTGTTGCCCAGTAGACTCTTTAGAAAGAGCACAAGATTCATTAAGGCAGGTAAAGGCAGCCCAGGTTGGAGTGGAACGGGGGTTGGGTGCACAGAGTTCACCGTGCTAACATTCAGGTGATCAGTGTGCATCTTCGCCCTAAGCAGGCTGCCCCCTTCCTCCAAATTAGCAGCTATAGTGGCCGCCAGATGATCCTCCTGTGCATATATTGAGATATATTGATTTCCAGTAAATATGCAGCTATTATTGGCTGGAGTGCGTGGGATAATACTCATCAGGTTAAGTAAATCTGTCCTTTCTTGCGAATGAATTTGGGCATGAGCCATACATTTTTTGGAAACAGAATCTTCCAGAGTGTCTACTATTGCATGGTGTGATTTGCACAAAGAAGTAGAAATGGGTTTTCCTGATGGAATACCATCCATCGAGGAAGGAGAAAGAGCCAACGCTACGGGGAGAGTAGAATCCAGCGAGGCCTCCAAAGCTACCTAGCTCCTAAGTCCCTTACGTGTCATTCAAACCAATGTAGGTCACAGAGGGACAAAGGCAAAACACCGTAGGGATGTACAGTAAAAGAAAAAATCTATTGATAATAAAGTAGAGGGACTCCTAAAGTTAATATCTATGGCTAATAAAATAGTAAGCAATGTATAAAATGCACTCAATACAAGGATTAGCAAAAATACATGAAATAGCACGAAAAATACGGTTTAAAACACTATAATAAAATACAATAAATATGGATCTTCTTCAGAAATAGGTATAAAAATCAGAACTGGGTATAGCAACAAGTATATCAATTGTTTGATTTGTTTAAAGGGCCAGTCAATAAAAGAGAACCATTAAACAGCAAAGATCTTGAGGAGGTTCCAGTAATAGGGTAAGGAACGCCTGACAGCTCGAGGAGCGGCCAGAGTCCCACTCTCCCCCCTTACCCTAATTACAATTTAGTATTAGGCAGATGAAGGAGCGTAAGACCTTAGACTGGGGTACTCACGAGGCCGTTGCACAAGGACAAGTCACAACCAAACAGTAAAACAGCAGCTCCAGCCCTTACTGCCTCCAGGGCTTAACGCCGCAAGGGTGGTTGAGCCGGCACTGAATGCGGGCTAAGAGTCACATGATTCGTCACGTGACCGCGACGAAGTCCGCCTCCTCCAGGAAGCCAAAGAATACCCAGCAAGAGCTCCGCTCAGCTCGCAGTGCTGGTAACACGAGGAGTGCTGCAGGCAGGCAGGGTAAGTATGTAGACACAGATGCGCTCCTTCAGGAAAAATGAACCACGCCGCAAGGGTGGTTGAGCCGGCACTAAATGCGGGCTAAGAGTCACGTGATTCGTCACGTGACCGCAACGAAGTCCGCCTCCTCTAGGAAGCCAAAGAATACACAGCAAGAGCTCCGCTCAGCTCGTAGTGCTGGTAACACGAGGAGTGCTGCAGGCAGGCAGGGTAAGTATGTAGACACAGATGCGCTCCTTCAGGAAAAATGAACCACGCCGCAAGGGTGGTTGAGCCGGCACTAAATGCGGGCTAAGAGTCACGTGATCCATCACGTGACTGCGACGAAGTCCGCCTCCTCCAGGAAGCTGAAGAATACCCAGCAAGAGCTCCGCTCGCAGTGCTGGTAACACGAGGAATGCTGCAGGCAGGCAGGGTAAGTATGTAGACACAGATGCGCTCCTTCAGGAAAAATTAAAAGGGTTAAAAAAAAAGAAAAGAAAAAAGGGGGCTTGGGGGGACCCCCCCATTTCCCCCAAAAAAAAGACATTCAACATTTTTTTTTTAGGTATAATTTTTTCGACATTTTGGCATTCAAAATTATGTAATTCGAAATAGTCACTATAAACCGTCAATCAGATTGCGAAGTGCGGATAAGAGGGAAGTGGAGAAGTGCCAGGGGGGAGGGGAAGGGGAAGTGCAGTTAACTCACAAGTGCAGACAGTGGGTCGCTCATAAGTGCAGAGAGAAGGGACTGTAGGGTTGCAGATAGAGACCCTTAAGTACTAGTGAGCCCGGAGGCAGTGTGAGGGCAACTGGACATGCAGGAGCCTGGGCCCGAGTTCAGAGGTTGACCGGGTGACCAATGCACGGAGCAGTCGGGTGCATCAGCAGGGGAGAGGACGAGAGATAGCAGAAGCGAAAAAGAAGGTCTTGAGTTGCTTTCGGAACTTGAGGTGGTTCTGCTCAAGTTTGAGAGAGGCAGGGAGGCTGTTCCAGAGAGAGGCCCCAGCAGAGGAGATAGACCGGCCCCCAACTCTCTGCTTGGAGAAGCGTCTGACCCTCAGAGTTGGAGGTGGATGAGCAGAGAGCTCGAGAAGGAAGATGTTTTGGAAGAGAAAGTTGGGGGTACAGCGGTCCTAGGCCCCAGAAAACCTTGTGGACGATGCAGAGGGTCTTGAACTTGATCTTTGCAGCCATGGGGAGCCATTGAAGACATTTCAGAGCTGGAGAGATACGATCCCTGGGCTTGAGGCCAAGGACAAGTATTGCAGTCCTGTTCTGGGTAAGTTGTAAAGGTCGAAGAGTAGAGGCAGGAAGATTTAGAAAGAGGCTGTTGCAATAGTCCATCCTAGAGAGGACCAGAGCTCTGGAGACAGTGAGGTTCTGGGGGAAAGTGAGTAAAGGAAGAACACCTCTGAGGAGGTGTAGCTGATAGTTTGACTTCTTAGATACGTCAGAGATGTGAGGAGAGAAGGAGAGGGTGGAGTCGAAGATGACACCAAGGTTCTTAGCCTCACAGGAATGAGCAGGAAGAGGGCCCAGAGTGTGCAGCCAGAGAGCGAGAAGAAAGGAGGGAGCGGGTGTCCCAATAAGGACAATCTCAGTCTTACTGGCATTAAGGCAGAGATCATTTGCGGCACACCATTCCTGAATTGCAGCCAGACAGTCTGGTATGAGAGAAGAAGCAGAGGTGGCTGAGGGGAGCCTGAAAGCGAGCTGAGTGTCATCCGCATTACATTGAATATTGGAGCAGAAAGTAGCGATGCAGTGGGCAAGAGGTGCTAGGTAGTGGTTGAAGAACCATGGAGAGAGGCTTGACCCCTGGGGGACACCACAAGTAGAGAGAGATCTAGAAGAGAGGAAAGACCCCAGTTGGACCTGAGAGGGTCGGTCGGTGACAAAGGAGGTCATCCAGCCCAGGGCCTGATCAGTGATACCCAGGTTATCACAGAGGTGATTGAGCATGATAGCATGGTTGACTCTGTCAAAAGCAGAGGATAGATCGAGGAGAATGAGGACAGAAGAGAGATTAGAGTCAAGATTGGAGAGCAAGTCTTCACATGGACATGGGGGATCAAGAGAATAGCCTCCATCAGCCAACTTAGCGGCCTTGTCCCTTTTTTTGACAGGGTTGGATTGCCCTGGAAGAGATGCCAGCAGAACGACTTGCATTGACTAACATGCATGCTGCCTGTGAATGATTAACAGGAGATGGGAGCATTTACAATTGTGAACTTAAGTCCTTGAGTCACCAGGTAGCACGTGATCACACCTAGTGTCTCCATCATAAAAACACTTAGTTGACCTCTTTCACAATATTAAAATCAGTTTGTGCCTCCACCCACATTCGAGTTGTTGAACCAGGTAGTCATGGGACATGACGGTTATGATGTTGTCTCATGGCTCTTAAGAGTGAATATTCAATAAACCAACATCTACTCTACTTTGAGGATCCACACATGCTGTTTTATTGAAATAATGTAGCTTTCATAACCATTTTGGAATCTGCTACCAGTTCTTATAGCTTTGTCAGTTTCATGGAATGTGCGTCTCTACATGGGAAACGCCCAGGCTTTCTTCTCTCAGTAACGCCCCCACATTCCTTCTCATGATTCAGTCTGTCAGTAAACTGTGTGAAGTTTCACATCCTATATTAGGGTATAGGCCACATATTGCCTCAAAATGTACTCCTTCCTATTTTCAGTCACGTAATATCACACTGAGCGTGTCCCAACCCCCGCCTCATATTCGGCAAGGCTAGCATGTAGGATCTTGGTAATGTATTGTATATTTCCGGGCATAGGTGTTATATTAAGTCCTGAGGCAAAGTGCTTACATTACAAATTCCCATGCAGACCTGTATGAAGGCAAAAACACAGAAACACAGCCATTCACCCTATGTATGTCAGGAGACCAGAGAACAAACCAAACCCCTCTACAGAGAAAGGACAATGGGATCCAAAATGGCGGCTGTGGTTTTAAAACCTCCCTGCCCTAAAGCATGACACGAGAGGTTATAAAGAGAGAATTCTTGGGAATGAAGAGGTGCTAATCACCAGCAGACCAATGAGATCAATGAGCGCGGTTTATGGGATTCCCAACCATTGAGGTGGAGCCTCAACCTTGCCTCCAACCTTTGCAGGGTGTATCCTAGGCGTGTGACTCACGGTCTTAAGGGCTTCTTCAGATATACTAGGATTGGGTGCAGGTGTGAAACTCCAATAGTCTCAGTGGCTTCTTCTGCTCTCTCTGGGCGCTGCGGTAAGTATGAGACTTTAGCAACACATGACCAAGTACTTGTTCCAATGGACGCACATACCGACGCACAGACCTCAATTCACAGTACTGCACTACTCTTAAAAGATGCTCGCCCAAATGCTGGCGACCCACAATCTGTACAGTGCTCCGCTGATCTCAAGCTTAGTCAGTGCTTTAAACAATACAATTAACATTTTAAAAAAACAAATGTAAGTCTGCTGAATCAGCCAGGTCTTTCAATAATTCCATTCAACTCGCTAGTTGAGTCTTGATATCACTTAACTCTGATTCCTACTATTCTGCCCAATCCTTATGTTGGCTCTGGCTTGCTGGACACTTTGTATCAATTCTTCTCTTCTGAGTTGCAACAAGTGCATTGCCATGGGTCCCCACATTTGTGAAGGAAGTGAAAGCTCATCTGTTCCACATCTGGAGGGCATACGTTGCTAACATCAGTTAAGTTTAGAAGTTTGTTCCAATGTGGCTGTGTCTCCTTGCCAGGTTATATCATATGATTGCATTCTTCATATCCCTTTGCATTGATTGTTCTCTTTCCCCACATATGTATTTTTAAAGCTATCAGTGGTTTGGGAGCAGTGAGTAATAGTGCAAGTGAGGATGAGTGAGCAGATAATTGAGAGTGCAGTGAGAGGAGGGAAGAGTACGGTAATCTTGCATTAAGCATGTTGGTGTTGATAGTGCATAGATGATGCATAAGCAACCTATGGCATGTCGCATGTCTCCTAATGTGATTTACTCTGGACATTGTGTGAGGGGTCAGTAATGAGACACAGATTCATGGTTTGGCCAGAGATGTTTATTAAGCACAAACGGGTTGGAAACTGTCTCCCTATCCCTGCTCAAAGAGGTATTTCCCTACCTAAGGAAAAGCTAATGGATCTGTCCTTTGTCAAGATGTCCAAAGCAAACTGTCCTGTGTCTAAAGTACTATTCTAACCCTCACATTCTAAAACTTAACTATAAGGTGAAAAGGGCAAAGTCTTTGGCCTAAAAGTGTTCAAATGTTCCAAATGTTGGTAATTTCAAGGGGGCTCCCTTGCCCTTAAATTCACTTCCCTCCGCTTGATATCAGTTATTTGAGTCTTTCTTAAATCAAACACAACTGGTATACACAATATCTTGGCTGGTAGTCTGAACCTTGATAGAATAACTGATGTGCTCTTTTGCCAGGTTCCTTTCCCTCTTTGAAATATTTCAACACAGTCTATAATGCAAAATGACCTCCACACAGTTTATGATTACTTCCTGATATATCCTGATCAGGACTCTCTCATGTAGTGTACTTTGTATGCCCTCCAACTTAACTTTGCCTGGTACACTATCCTGCTAAGACTTGTTTTATACCACTCAAATCTGCCTGGTCTTTTCTCCCATGCTTGCAGTTTGGGTCTGCCTGGTTTACTCTCCTGCCAGGACCCTTCTCATATGCATACTGTGCACACTTGGACACTTGAGTCTCTTACATTTATTCTGGTCTGTTCGTCTAAGGGATAGTGTATCTTTTGTTCCTTCTCATTGATTGTGTTTACTTCCGTTTGGCTTCAATACAGTTGCTGAAATGCCCCAGCATCCCCATTTCCCTCAGGTGGACACACCGGTACTCTGTGGCGGAGACTGCTTCTCCCGCTGTAGACCTGCAGAAATTCCTCTGCATCCTGCTTACTTTCTCTGTGTTCTTGCCTCACCCTTGCAGTTTCTGGGCTTCCCACGGCTCTCGCTGGCCCGCTCTGTGTTCCTCTGGACTTAGGCGGCACAGGAACTGCTTTCCAGTGCAACCGAACACCCGGAGGCCGTCCTTCTCACTCTGGCGTTTGTGTGCCTTACCGTTCTCTGCAGCCTGCCTCTCTCGGCTTCTCTTAAGAGCCGGTCGGCTCCCTGGACCTTGCATCCACCTTGCAGTCCCTTGGCTGGTACCGAGAGGACACAACTTCTCCAACCAACCTCTTCCTTTCAGCGGGCTCATCGATTTAAATTTCCTGCCGCCCGTTCTATGCTTACAACAACTAGAGTGTGTCTTGCATTCCTGGTCTTCCTTGATCGCATTACTCAGCTCGTCTTCCTCATTGCAGTATCTTTATTGTTACGAAAAGAGAAGTCAGTTTTAGATAATTTGTAGGTAGAGTTTGAAAAAGTATTCCTAGTAGTCTTGGAATGCCGGTTAGTTTTTTAATAAATTGGAGGAAATGGGCACTGAGTTCCCCAGGGAGTGATCTTCACTGCTCCCTGTCTCTTCCTCATCTCAGTTGCTAGTACATTATCCCTAGTGGGAATTTGGGATTAGGCACACCAACTTTACACAAAGATGGGGGATGGGAGTGACCATGTCTCGTCCGATGATGCCAAGACACTCCCCTGTGGGTTGCCTCCGCCCATGTCATGTGTTCCTCCCTCATATAGCTGCTCGCAGGGTCTGGATCAGGTAGCGGCTGCCGTCCCCTGGACACATGGGGAGAAGCCACCACCGGGACAGGAGTGATAACACCATCGGATTCATCACAATTGGCAACCATGCCCCAATCTGCGGGCAGTTCTTTAACTCAGACAGAAGATTTAGCATCAGGGGTGCCTCGAGCTGCAGGGCTCTCGATGAGAAGTCCCACTTGCTGCGTGCCGAGAGGATTAGTCCAAAAGGGTCTGCACAGGCATAGCTGTGGTGGCTTGTCTGTGGTTTGCAGTTCAAACGTTTTCCTATAATGTTTCTCTCGTTCTCTTCCTCATTGTCCTTGTGTACCTGGGCTGAATGCGGACATCTGGAGTTTTTATTATACAAAGAGAAAATTAAGTGATTATATTTCACTGAAGGCATTTCATGTGAAATTGACAGAACATCAGAACATCAGGCTTCTCAGGGAATCTATGACATTTACTTGCAGGCCATTTGCTTGAATCCCATTTCCTCGCTATTGTTCTACCACGTTTTACTGCATAAAATGTGGGGAGAAGCATCCCGCACCCATCTCAACACACCCACACACCACCACTGTTCTAAATACCTAACCGCAATCCCATCTACATTTTTCAGTAAAATGCAGTAAAAGAATTGCGAGGAAACAAAATTTAGCAAATGGGCTGCAAGCAAAGTTGGTAATAGCCTTCTCAGGACTGTGACCCGCCGTCCTTTCTTCTCTCTATTAGGCTGTGCTTTCCTGATGAGAAACACAAAAAGTCACTCACTGTATTTAGGGTTTTAAGTGCCCCTCACTTCTTTCTCAGCTTGTTGACATCTGGATGTCACACCTCTTTTCAGGTAAAACCAGCACCACCAGCCCTAGTGCTGTCGGTGGTCTAGATGTGGGCTGGACATGAGACGCTTGGAAGATTATGTGCACAATCCCATTGTGGCTGGGTGTTGTCAAGTGTAACTTCCTGATAGGCTGTAGGAGACCATATTGAATGTGGCTCCTCCACCAAGCTAGATGTTTCTCTTGGATCCTATGTCTTAACCAGCCTCCTCCTTGTCTCTTCCCTACTTCTAACCTTCACCTCTTCCTTCCCTCTAAGTTTCTTTCTTTCCCTTGCCTTCTCGACGTTGCCACAACTTTCTAGCCTGACCATCCTCTACCTCTTTCTTTCCTGCTCCTGTCTTGTCTTCCACCTCTTCTGGTATTATCACTCTCTCTACCCTTAATTTTAGTCCCTTCTCCTCCTGCCCCTTCAGAATGTTACTAGTGTCCCTTTCTCTATACATATACCTTTCCTTCTCTCCATCCTCTCTTCTTACCAACTCCCGATCTTGTGCTCCACTCACTCTCTCCAATATCCCCCCTTGCAGCCTCTCCCCCTCCTTTGCCTCCAGTTCTCCTTCTTCATATGTTCCTTCTAACCTCCATCTCCTTTCCGTTTCTATTTCTTCCCTTAACTCCCACTCCTCTTATTACAGATGTTCTCCCCTCCTCTGCATTTCTGTTCCTACACTTTTTCTTCATTTCTTCACCTCCACTTCTCCTACTATCACTGGTGTTCTCACCTCCTCTTCCACTATGCTTCTGTCTTCTTATGCTCTGCTCCTCCCTACTCCTTTCCCCCTCCTCACTGCTTTGCCAAGCTCTGTCCTTCTCTACTCACCTCCAACTTCAGACTCATAACCTTCTCTTTCCGACTATCTTTTATAGTCTGCGGGGCTCGCCTGCAGTTCTTTCCATTGCTCGATTGAGCTCAGCTGTACTGCTGAGGTGAATGAGTACTGTGACTGGTGCCTTCACAATGGAACTACAAAGTTCCCAAGTGTAACAAATTGTCGGTGCACCTGTGCGTAGCTTCGCAAGCCAAGAGCTTTTCTGCACAGCCCGTTATCTCAGATTAATTTTCTTTGTTGTCCTGGTCACATCTACTATACTGGCTATGGGTTCCGATGTAAAAGCCAGTTCCCTTGAACACTGGTGGTCAGGGTTTACGTGAGCACATGCTGTTGCTAGCCGCTGTACAATGCCTTTGATTAAACCAGTCCACAATTTTGTTAAAAGTGCCACAGGGACCCATGGTTGCGGCCCCATAGCCTTCTTGTCTCGCTCTTTGAAATCTTTGTTGTTAATGAAGGAGATACATTTCTCCTGAATAAACAGTGAGGCCCCCTTTAGGGGTACGGTTGCAACCTCATCCCTTCAACCTGGCTAACTCATATCCTGTTCTAATACTGTGGCATGCCACCCCCTTCATGGGTTGGCTTGTCTTGGTGGTCCTTCAAGTTCTTAGAGGAGTCTGTTGACATAAGAGTGGGGGATTGACTATGGGGTTTGAGGGATCCCCATATACTTCCTACATCACAGAGTGGATGGTGGCTCCCAGTACCAATGTTCACACCAGTCCCATTGGCCAGGCTCCAACACATGACTTTGTCTCCTAGTACAGAAAGCTATTTTTTAAGTCTTTGAGTGAACCTTTACTTGCTCACACACAGAGCTTTTAAAGTGTGGGAAATGATAAATGGCATAGAAATAAAATGCAACTGAAATGTCTGGACTAGTTTGGTGGCTTTGATTAATTACATGTTTGGGGAAACTGAAGATGTCAACAAGTCCCAGCCCTGTTTCTGGTACCATCCCGCTCAAAACCTAGTGGAAATAAGTCATTATTATGGGATCATGGTCACTCCCAGGTGACAAACCATAGAAATCATACTTTTAAGGCCATGACTCAGCCCCTACTATAGAACAGTCAGACGGGCCAGAGCCCTTCCCCCATCCTATACGTATCTCGAGCAGGGATGTCTGAAGGAAAGCTCATGAATTGCTCTTAAAGAAAGCGAGCACAATAATCCCAGCGGAACTTACATGTGAGCTACGGAAACACATTTTGGGGATGCCAAAGCTTCATCATCACCTATTACCGTGCCTGATAAGGATAAATTAAAATCCCCAACTATCACTATAGCTCTTTCAGAAGGCTGCACATCCTTATCCCTCCAATCTGCCACCAGGGCTTCTAAGACCCTCAGAGTTGAGAAATCGGCTGTTGTGTCAATTTCAGTGTTATAGACAATAATGACTAGTACATTCCGCTTGCTTAATGTAAGTCTGCTATGCAGAATATCGGGAGAGTCCATTGGTTTTTTGCATAGCTGTCCCAGCAACTTTAACAGAGACCCATATCAATAAACCCCAGCTAGGTCTCCGTTGCTGTTTTTTTTAGCTGGAATCATAAAGCTTAAAACTCATTATAATGAAGGGGGAAAGGGGAGGTCCAACATCGAGGATTCCTAGAAACAGCAAACAGTAAACCTTGATAAAAAAAATCAACACACGTCCTAATCTTTGAATTTGGAGGTGAGTCCCGCTATATTCCAGCGCAATAGATGAGAATACTCCTTTCCTTCCCACTTCAACTCATCAGATGACGCTATTTCCATTAGATCAGTTTGCTCAATGATTCTGCAATCCTCCCTGCTACCTATCTGTATTGAATTCTTCCAGATAAATACCAGGGCCGGAGTCACTAATTGCAGGGGCTTGGTAAGAATATTATCTCCACTACTTCCCTTGGCTTCACTTCCCACAAGATACCATTTCAACACATAAAGGTCTATGGCTGCCCTCTGCACATTAATTTCAGGCTCAACATAGGGCTCTTGCCTTCCCCACTTCCCCTTCCATGGTTTCCTTTGGGCATAAGTATGTAAGAAATGCTCTTGGAAGTCTTACCTAAGTTGGCATGTGAAGTGGATGCAGACCAAGGCCCTCTGCTATGCTCAAGAGCAGGAATTAGGAGAGGTGATGCCAGCGTAAGCAGTAAATTGAGGAGGGATAGTCTGAAGGACCAAAGAAGAGTATTAGGGCTAAAGTCCTGTAGACCATTGCATGGTGCAGTATTGGGCGCCTAACTCCTATCCGGCAAACCTAGGATAGTGGTCGGAGGTATTTGCCAATAGCCGGTCTCTCCTGGTCTGTAAGATCCTCTACCAGATTGCCCTTTTGATGGAAGGATCGAATCTCAGACTACTAGACAAGCCTTTGTCTAGTGTAGTTTACCTGAAAGAGCCAGGAAAAAGATAAAAGCTGGCCCTGCCAGATGCTTTACCTTTGCTTCCTCCAGGAAGAAGCAGAAGAAAAACATCTGGCAGGACAGGCTTGCAGTGGACAAAAATCTGTGCATAACAGAAGCAAAAGGGATAGTTAGCAGCCAAAAATACATGCAAAGAGTGCTATTGAGGTGCGCTATCCGCAAATAGCTTTCCCCTTATATAGTTTGCAAACAGTGACCTGGAAGTGATCTCTACCCCTTTGGAAGACAGACTGGGGAGGGCCATCTCGGAATAGGAGAAAAGGCAATGTAATGTATGGGTTCCATCTTGTGTTTAGAGCTGGTACAGTAAAGGAACGTTACTTGTAGTTGTGTTTGTTTATGCTTCTGTACTCTGCAATCCTGTGTAGGGACAGGTTTCAGAGGTTGAGGTTTTCCCAGATACACTGTGGTAGCTGTAAGTCTCCAGCATTGCCCGATGGACACTCCACGTCCAGCCAAAGATCAAAGCGGGGAATACCAGCTCGCCGGAAGAGCACAGTTTCTCAGATAAGAGGCTGGCAGACTAGGCCAGATGACCCTGCATCATGACAGGACCTGCTAGTAGAGTCCAGGAGGACCAACACATGATGCTGACGACTGTCTCACTGGCATAAAAGACACAGAGGCAAGAAAGAAGTGCTCTGGAAACCATACAAACCCTGAGACTATCAGGGACTATTTTACAAGCCCAAGTGCAGTTTTAAACTAATTGAGAGTGGGAAGAACTGAGGACCTATGTCCATTAGGAAGTGAAATATCTGGCACAATACAAGCAGGCTTGCTGTATAGTAACTAGCACATCAACGTGAATCCAGTCAACTCTCATACCTTCTGTAACCAGAATAAAGGGAATAGGGAGGGTTATATCACAGACACTGGCCACAACCAGAGATAGGGGAAGTCTGCTAAGGACTGTAGGGCAGGCTAAGGAGAGGGAGAAAAGGACTGCTACCAGATGCTTTAGATCCTAGCCCAGGAGGGCAACCCTTGGCTGGTGGGTAACAATATCACAGTCTGACAACAACCATAAGCAATTAATAAGAAATCATTGGTTGTAGGAGTATGCCAAAGGTATTGTTCATGGCCAGAGGGTGATACTATCTATGCCTAAGCCTATACCTTGAGAATGGAGGGGGATAAAAACATTTCTCAACAGTAGAATATCAAGGTATCATTACTGGCCCAGGTGATTGACCCAAAGCTAGAGGATGCGCTTTATTATGCCTGAATGGTAACCTAAGCAAGGAGGAGGAAAGTCCTGAGAGTAGGAACTGGCCAAGAAGCGAGCTGTGTCCCAGTGACTGAAAAGCACAGAAGTTGGCCATCCTGACAACTTTAGTAATAGTTTTATGTTCCTTAAGCAGCCAATTCCAAAGACAGGAAAACATAGGATAGCCCAGGCTGACAGGTGGTCCTGGCCCTCCCAGCTGTACAAGAAAGGGGATCGCTTACGGCTTTCCTCCTTACTTTTCCACCCTTCTTTGTAAATCTCCAAACTATCCCTAGGGTATTATAGACCTTTTTCCATCATTCATTTACACAATGCTGTAACTGTATGGGTGCGTCTTCTCTCCTCATGTAAGATGCATCCCTTTTACCATGTGTATCGCCTGAAGCCCTTACATCCAAGTAGGATTCCGGCTTGCATTCCTCCTCCTCCACCTTCACCCATCCTCATAGATGGACTTCCTGAATACCAGTGGATGAAGTTTATTATGCTATATAATATCGGGATTCCCTCCAGTGTCTCCTCACTTGGAAAGGTTATTCCTCATTTGAACGATCCTACTTCTTAATTTCCTTCGCCTGACTTTGTTAAAGAATTGTATCAGCTCTTTCCTCATGAAACAGGGGACCCTTCAGCTAGGGGAGGGATTCCCCAGGATGTCCAATGGCCAGATGTAGTTCTTACAAGAGAGTCAGAGGGATATAGATTTTGACATATATGATCATGGCAGCAGCCTGCCGGATACATAGCATGAGCGTCACAGTTGCCAATACCAGATATGGCTTGTTTGTGTACGGTGTCCAGTTTCAAGCCCAATTACACATCCTTGTCAAAACAAGGCAGATGCCATAGGAATCCATTAGTAAACGCCACCTGCAAAGCATATTTGTAGGCGTCATTTAGGTTTTCACGAGACATGGGGGAAATGAAAGAGTGAATGCGCCTTTGCCATGCTTTTGCTCTTTCCTTCTCCCCTCCACCTTGCATTGTACGCAGGGTGCCCAATAACATTTAAGTGCAAACATTGGTGGTTCCTTGCATGCAATTAACATTTGATTAAACATGACATTGTCAGCATTTAAAAAAAAACCTTGAACATAATTGTAATATAAACATGTTGAATGAAAGCATGATGACAACAAGGTTGGAGGCCCATGTAGCAAGTAAAAGGAACATTAAAATGCAGTACCAACCGATAAAACAGTTTCCTGATTGCCCAAATGAGCAACTCAAGCAAAGTAAAACAAAAGGCATTCTACAAAATTGGCCCACCCGAGAA
This sequence comes from Ambystoma mexicanum, assembly GCF_040938575.1. Taxonomy (NCBI): domain Eukaryota; kingdom Metazoa; phylum Chordata; class Amphibia; order Caudata; family Ambystomatidae; genus Ambystoma; species Ambystoma mexicanum. Next base: position 1,344,114,404 of record NC_090922.1, read on the forward strand.
TTATCAGTGAAAAACATTAAAACATGCTACCATTTTTTCATTATAATGAGCGTTCATTTGAACCTTTGGGATCACTTTCGAATGTTTTCTAAGAAATTCATGCCTTCAAACAGGGAGATAACGGTGCTCGCCATCTCGGATTTTCTAAATCAGTTTTATGCCCGACTTCTCCAGTGTGGAGATTTGCTCTGCTCCAAATGATGGGTTCACATCAGAAAATTAATTCTGCTATCCAGTGTGCCGGTGTGATAGAAAAGAGCTGCAGCGGCTACAGCTGATAATACAGCATTGTATGTGGGGAGGGCTGGGTTCCGGGGGGTGGAGGGGCGTTAGTCTGAATAAAACATGTCCAGTATTCTTCGGTATTGTTGAGAAATACCTCTCTGAACTTTGATTTCCTCCTTTCTGAATATTCTGTTCTGAGCATTTGCTTGGAATTACTCAAGGTAAAAAGTGTCAATTAAAATTATCAGTTTCCATCAGATGCCACTTTTCTAGTTCTGGAATTTCCTTTCACATACCGTTGGTCCAATTTTTTCAATATAAGTTAAGCAAGTTTGTAATGTTCATGACCCATTGGTTTGTAAAATAAAATCCTGAACAGTGGAGTCCGGTGACCTTGGCTCATCAAGTTAGCCTAACGCCCATAGTTAAGACCTGTGCCTTGATTCTGGATTAATAACTATAGAAATAGGGTTATGGTTAGGTGTCAAAAACATTGCCTATGACATACAAGCCAAGTGATTTTCAGATGCTCTATTCATTAAGTCAGGATGATGACAGGGGTTTTGAATGCCCTTCACAACACTGCACAGCACAGTAATTAGTGGGCTCTAAAGTCTCTTGGGGCAAACTAAATTCTCTCAGGTTCACCAACACATTTTCTGGGATTCAAAAAACTCTCTGGGTTCTAAACAAAAGTCTTTAGGTCTTTAGGTCTCAAAGCTGTAATCACTGGGATGTATACTCCTCCGTACAAGGGTGCATTCCCAGTTCATTCCCAAACCTTGGCTCCTTGGTCAGCTCCTCGACTTCTCTTTCTCATCTCTTGGGAGAGACCCCATCATATGGGTCTTATGGTCTAGGTGTGCGTGCACAGTAGCTCTTGGCAATATAGGATAGGCAGGCTGTGGAACAGCCTCTTACATCAAAATCATATCCAATAGTGATTTTCTTTAGGGTGTGTCTGCTTTTTTTTGGCACCCACCTGCCTTAGCGTCTTAGCTCTAGTCTCCAACATCACGTTGTAGTTTATCTCCTCATTAAGTCGCATCTGTCTCATGCCTATGGGAGCCTCTTCTTTCTCTCTTCAGCTTTCATCCCTGCTCTTCCTCCGTGCCACCTCCACGAAGCTCTGCCACATGCTTGGACATCCACCCAACCTTCTGCACCCCCTGTTGGCTCAGGGTGCAATTCTATGTGTTGCCTTCCTGATGTTCCGGCTCCAAATTCCCTGTGTTTCTATCCTCTTGGTATGGCACTCTTCCAGCTCAAAAATCACTTGGTTTGTTTTCTGCTCCTGCTTAACTCGTATCCCCTGACTTTCTTGACGCTCATCTGTCTCTCCCCCAATTTCTCCTTCAACCACCACCCGAATACATCCCTCCTCTGCTTTTATTTCAACATCACCGTTAATAAACTTTTAACACCCTCCTCCTTTTCTTCTGTTACCACCTCCCACCTTCTTCTCAGTTGTCTCCCCCTCCTCTGCCTTGATGTCACCCCATACCTCCTTATTACTGTTCCCCTACTCTCTACAAATGTCAATTCTTCCATACTCTTTACTCCTTCCAGCTATCCTTTAGCTCTCTCTCTAAACTCTGCACTCCATGTATGGTTTCTCCACAGCCCCTCCTTATTCTTAACTACCTCCTTACTATATATAACCTGTAGGCCCCTCAACTGCTTTCCGCAATCTCTCTCCAGCCTCTTTTCTACTGCCCCAGCTCCTTTTGCTTTCGCCAACAGCCTCCATCTCAGTTTTCCCACTCTGTAGCTCCCAAACTTCCTTCCACTGTTGTGCCGGGAGCTGGCCTTTAAATAGGGGTTCTCCTGAAAGGCAGCTGCCTGATTGTCCAGAGTAGTCCCTGATGAGTCTGAGCGTGATCTGTGACAGGCCCCCCTGGAAGAAGTTTATTTGAAAGCCAGCACCATCTTGAATTCCATTCCAGATTATTGTCTCCTCTGGATGGGTGGCAGCTCTCTCTCTCCAGGTCTGCTTCTGGAAGCTTCCACCTTTTGCGTATTGGATGTGGCTGACTCTTGTAAACCTTACGTGAGTGCTTAGTCTTCCCATTGAAGTGTGGGGAGATTGGAGACCCATGTCTCCTGTCTGTAGATCGGTGGGTATATCCCTCCAATGGACCTTATTGAGAGGTTGCACTTATGGCTGCCTTTCTGAGTATTACCTAGTGAAGGGGTGTGGGTTCCAAATGGAGGTCCGCATTGGGGGTTGCAAAAGTGAAAGTGAAGGTTGATAGTGGGAAGGTTATGAATGAATAATAACCTTGGCATTGAAGTAGTGGGCCTGTTGCTCGAATAGCAACTGGTCGAATTATATTTTGCTGGAATATTTTAATCAAATCTAACCCCAAAATGTAGATGGTGAGTTGGGGGTCAGACAGTATTGTTGGGAGCTAGGTGTGGGCTTGGGACAGGTTAGTAGGGGTGGTGTAGAGGGTCACCCCCCTGCAAACTCCCACATTCAGTGGTAAAAAATGTGATTAAAAAAATCCAAGTGAATAAAATGTGAGTTGTTTTTTTTCTTCCGGATCAATCTGGCATTGTTCTGAGCAACCTTCCAAGTCATAATTTTCAGCCATCCATGACATTACAGAAGGGGAACGACAACTTGTTCGAAGTCCAGCTTGAACTGCTGGTTCACACCCCATCTACAGGATACCACAAGCGAACGCTGATGAGTCTAACAGACTATCTTGGCCTGGGTCCATTTTGTTGTGTGAAAAGGATAATTTACCTGGCAATGAGGTGAAACTAGATTGTCTGAGGGACCCTGACCTAGTCCATCTTCTTTGTTGACAATTACTGGCAAGAATGGATGGTAGTGGTGGATTCTTCCTAAATAGGATCTTAAATGCATCCTCAAAAGTAACTATAAGTGTGCCTTCCTGCTCCTTATGCTCTGTAACGGTGTATGTTTTTATGGTGCCTCTCTCTTAAAGTTGGCTTGAAATAAGAGCACCAATACACTGCCTGTGTCGTGTCACGCGTATTGCACCAGGAACTGTGAGATGCAGTTATTGATTTTTGCTGTTTGTTTTCACCAACACGTTTTTCATTACATTCCTGCCAGTCAGGTGTTCCTGCCAGTGGTGCACACTGTTTATTATTTTCTTCATCTGTAGGAGCTCAGGCAAGAGGCAGTTTACCTGCTTTGCCCTGTCTGAACGCTGCACTGGCAAATGTAGCTGGTGCGGACATCTGCCATCATGTGCCTTGTGTAGACCCATTTTATCCGTGTTGGCTCGACACATGGGCTGCTCATAGTTTCTTGTGTTACGCACGACCATGAGTCTCGCACAGTTGTGATTTTCCTCTTTCAACATGTGAGATATGCTGTTCAGTATTTCATGCAACTCTCAAATGTCTGTGATTGGCACATGATTACCGGCATGTCTGTGTTCGGAGCGAGCCACAGGGCTCCTACAGAGGCTAAAGTAGCGAACAGCACAAATGCCTGTTAATTAGCTACCTGTGATTAAGTCTCCAGCCTGATAGAAGATGATGGACCTGGAGTGGATTGGAGAGGGTACCCAGGTCACCCTCAATGGGCCCGCATCTATAGGCAAGAGTGAATCACAAAAGAAATTCTCATGGACGCTGTGACGAATCCAAAACATTTTTCCCTTCTTCCCAAGTGGGAGCCCCCCCCTTTCGAACTAGGGAGGTGAGCCCTCTATGCAACACCCACCCTAGGGGACAGGACAAGCATGATCCCACTGGGGACGCAGAATGCCTAAAGGATACTCCCCACTTTCCCTTCCCCTTAAGACTGACATTTTTACTGGTTACATGGGAAGTGAGCAGGTAATTATGTGCAGGGCCCCTCTAACGTTGAAGGTTCAGTTTCTCACCTGCATTTGTCGTCAGCTACCTGTGGAAGCCAGAGCCAATCAAGTATCTTCTTCCGTTGCAGGGAGGAACTTAAAGACCGACGTACAAGCAGTAAAGGGGAGAGCATCCACTGTGGAGTGAGGAATGCAAGCTTGCAGAGTGGACCGAGGAGGAGCCAAGTACGAAGCAGATGCTGAGGTGGGTGGAATCCAGAGACAGCTCGGGGAATGCTGTAGCTTTTACAAAGGTAGAACCTCAAGCCAGAGAGGGGCCACTGAGCAGGAAACGCTACTACCACTGAAGTCGAGAGGTACCAGCATCCCGGAGCACAGACGCCCACACTTCCAGCAGGAAAAAGACCGCTTGGAGCAATGCCACCGAAAGGGACAAAGAAGCCTGTAATCCGTGAGGGGACAAACAAGAGCATACCCCGGGAGGGGACAAAGAAACCAGAGAAAACCAAGGGGTCAGAGAAGCCTGCAGCCCACGAGGAGCCAACCGAGAGCCTACCCTGGGACGTGACGAACAAAACCGAACAAGCAGACAGGGCAAAGCAGCTTGTAACCCGCAAGTGTGGGGCAAACAAAAGAGAGCAAATAAAGGGGTAAAAGAAGCCCATAGCCCATAAGGGGGCACAAGAGCATACTCCAGGGCGAGGCAAACGAAAGAGAGCAAACGATGGGGAAAGAGAAGCCTGTAGCTTGTGAGGGGCCTACCGAGAGCATACCCCAGGACGGGATGAACAAACCCTAAGCAGCAGATTGGACAGAGAAGCCCTGAGCCCACGAGTGGCCTACCGAGAGCATACCTCAAGGCAGAGTGAACAAAACCAAACAAGCAGATGAAAGAAAGAAGCCTGTCGCCCGCGAAGAGCCTACAGAGAGCATACTCCAGGATGGGTGAATGAAAGGCAGCAAACGAAGGGGGAAGAGAAGCACGTAGACTGCGAGGGGACTACCGAGAGCATACCCCAGGATGAGACAAATGAAAGAGAGCAAATGAAAGTTCAAAAGAAGCGTGCAGCCTGCGAGGGGACTACCATGGGCATACTCCAAGATGATGTGAATGAAAGAGAGCAAACAAAGGGGCACGAGAAGCCCATAGCCCACGAGAGGTAGACTGAGACCATGCCCTAGGACGAGGTTAACAAAACCAAATAAGCCAAAGTGTCAGAGAAGCCAGTGGCCTGCGAGGGGCCCCCACGAATATACCCCAGGAGTGGGTAAACGAAATTGAACAACTCATTGGGGCAGAGCCATCTAGAGCCCACACGGAGCTAGGAAAAGCATCAAACCATTAGAAGGTGAAGAAACAGTAAATCAGAGCAAGGAAACCAGGGGTCTAGCTGAAGATGTCAATCTTGAGAGCCCAGGAGGGCCCAGGAATGAACATTCTTGAACTTGGGGGCACCAAGACTCCTGGTGCAAATCTGTATATCATTGGAGAAGGAACAAAATCCTACGGTTCATTGACAACATTATTTTTAACACAACCGGATCTTTAAGAGACATTTTTCTTTTGACAACTTTTATTAATTCTGAGACACCATAGTCTCACTAAACTCTATGGTCAACATCCAAAACCAACAGCCACTACTTCCTGATGTGAAGTAACCATTCACTAAGCCACAGATCCTTCTTTCTTTCTTCTTGTCTATAGAATAGAATATTGTTAGGTTAGGTTAGTTTAGGTTTGGGATGGAGGAGTGACGTAAGGTTTGTGACACATCCTTACGAGCACCTTTTTGTTATTTTCTAGCACAGCAACTCACATTAGAAGTAAGGTTTAGAAAAGGTTTTTCTTTACTTATTAAAGCAGTGTTGAGCTATGCCTCCATGTTTGTCTCCTCTGTGGGACCCACCAGAGCAGTTCATGTTCAAACCCATTGATAGTTTTACCTCAATAGGGCCAATTAGGGGTGTGATGAATCGAGGGAGGTGAGCCCGCTCTGCATCACTTTCTCTAAGGGTTGAGGCAAGTGGGACCTCACTGGGAGAAAATCGCCTTTGGAGACAAAAATTCCCGTTCCTTTGAGGAACTCCCTTTACCAGTAAACATAATGGCATACATGTGTGCCTACCAAATCTTGTCAAGTATCAAGACTCGGTCGAAGAAGAGGCTGAGCATTGCTATTCTTCGGGAGAAAGAGAAAATAACCAATCCATCGAGATGAGTGGACTGAAAGGAGAACACTCATCATGTAGAGAATGAGAATGAAGACAAAGAGAGAGAGATCAGTGTGTCTCCATGCAGAGGAAGTTCACTGCTGACAAAAGCCTGGGAAGAGGCAGACCCATTGCAGGACGCGGAACCCGCAAATTCCAAACATGATGGGAAGCAAGAGAATAAACACTGAATAGTCAGCGCATCTGAGAGCCTGATACGAGAAGAATTGGGGGTGGCTTGACCCTGAGAGAATCTGAGTGGGCAGCTAGCCTGTGCAACAACACTGAGACCCACTGAGGGAAGCCACTACAAGCTGTGTGGCTCCCTGGTGGAATATTGAGGAAGCCAGAAGAAGCGCAGGGACCGCAGGCAAGTGCAGCGAAGAAGACGAACCTATGCCAGATACGTAAGAGTCCCAGGACCATGTCCAACGAAGAAGGAAGGTAACTGGGGACTGGGGAGGCAAGAGAATAATAACGAAGAGTATGAAACAGAACAAATAGCTTGTCTCAATACAAATAAGAAACAAGAGTTGCTATATTGTAACGGTAATGAAACAAACACAAAACCAGTAACTTTCATTGAAGGAGAGTTGAATAATTATTGTGAACTGTGATAGTTTGTGGAGAAGAATACAACTGTTCACTGGAGGGGATGAAGGTAGAAATGCAATATGTTTGCTAAAAGTAAATTTTGCAAATACAAGGTGTGAGAAACCAGAAGGTGTCTCACCCAATAGTCGCCGGAGATCTGTCATCCAGGTGGCCAGGACACGGCCATTGCTTCTGCATCCAGTTTCTGGGGGTGGACCAGTCCAGGAGGATCATCTGGGTGAGGGGTCTTCAGGGAGTGGGACACCGGATGGAGAGACACAGTATCCCCTTCCCTCTAATACCTTTACCCCATCCTACCCAGTAGGTTGTTTAGGAACACTGCCTCCCCTCCCCCTTTTACAACACAAACTCTTTCTCACGGATAGCCCGCTATAAGGGAAAACTGACAAACACCCGAGCCGTGTACCTGACATGTCCCAATACTATGGTCAGGCGAGGTCAGGTAATTATCGACAATCACTCACACCTGACTTCCATTAAACTTCCCCACACGGATAAAAGGTGGAGCACGAGAGCACACAAGGAAACCGCACTTTCTAGACGGAAGCTGAGCACGAGGAGAAATACTGACCCCCACCTCACTGGATGGTATGCGGCAAACTATCCGTCCATGTTAGCAGGTATCAAAGCTGACCTCCAAAAATGGAGGAACTTACAGATTTTGTGGTTAGGAAGGATAGCCACGGTGAAAATGGTAACCCTGCCAAGACTGCTCTATCTCTTCCAGGCAATCCCACTGGAGGTCCTTAAGGCCTTCTTCTGGGAATTAGGAAACGTCACTGACAACTTTGTTTGGGAGGGCAGGAAACCACAGGTGAGCATGTCCCTGTTGACGGCTCAGAAGAAAGCAGGTGGGTTGGGTCTCCCAAGCTTTCAATTGTATTATGAGGCCTCACAGTTGTGTATTATAAGGGAGTGGTTTACTGGGCAGGATGGGAAGCATTGGGTAGAAATGGATAGGGCGGTGGCAAGACACAATTTGAGGGAGCTCCTCTGGCTGCCACGTCAACACTGGCCCAGCCACATGTACTTGAGCAACATTATTAGATTAGTGGTGGACACATGGGATAGGCTGGCAAGGAAGAGCTTGATCGGGTTCTTTCCATCGCCATTCACACCAATTTGCAATAATGCAGATTTCTCACCAGGAATGGTGTGGGGGAGGGGGGTGGCGTTCGGATGCTGGCAAGGGGGAGGATGCTGGATTCTAAGGGACACATTCCAGGACCCCACTCCAAGGTCTTTTGTAGAATGCTAGCAACTCTTCGAATTGGGGGAGAAGGAAAGGCTGCAGTACTTTCATTTACGGCATTGGTAACAGAATCCGGCAATTAAGTCGGCGGCAACTCGTCAACTCACCCCATTCGAAAAAAGTTTCTAACGCCGCATGATGGGGTGAGGGGAATGAAATCAAGCCTGGCCGGCCTGGCCATACATGGGTAGTTAGGAGAGGATGATGGGGAAAGAGTTGGACAGGGAGGTCTGTGAAAAGCTGTGAAAAGCTGTGGAGGATGATCCCGAAGGTAGCCAGGGCGTCCCAAGTTCAAATGTTTTGGTACAAACTGGTTTTCTAGTGGAATTACACACCAGAGCAACTGTATAAGATCTACCCGGGGGCATTGCAGGAGTGTTGGAGGGAATGTGGGGCAGAGGGTACCTGGTCCGATATATTGTGGAATTGCCCGAAACCCATTCCTTATGGCAGGAGGTTCAAGAGTCTCAGCCCTTGATCTTTGAAAAGGAGGCACGGGAGGCGCTGTGAGACACACTGGTGGGGTTGAGAGGGCCTAGCAGGTGAGGGAGACAGAAATCCAGGACAATACTTATGATCGCTGCAATGAGTAAATATTATTTTGGTACGCCAGTTTGCGTGTGATTTTCTGTGAATTTATAACGGAATTACTGGAAACGTACTACAAAAGTATCGCTAAAACAGCTCGCATTGATGAAAAAACAAGATGTTAAAAGTTAAATGTTAAAGGTATTTGTACCGCGCATCATCACCAGTTGGTCCCCAGGCACTCTGGCGGATCTGCAAATGAGAAGGTGGGATGGGTTAGTAGGTGAAGCGGGAGTAGGATAGTGGGAGGAGTTGTGTTCTGTTGGCAGCTTCAACTCGGTATACACCGGGTGCTGAGCTTCGGTGCGAGTATTGGATCGATGTCAGTCCTCGTGTGCTGTTGGTGTTGCTTATGTGTTGTTGTGGTGTTGTGAAGTGCGTGCAGGTTGTTGTGCGAGAGGTGGTTGTGTGAGATTTTTGAGTGAGATAAGTCTGCAGAAATGCTGAGTTTTTTGTTGGTCGGTTGTATGAAGGTTAATCAGGAGTTCAAAAATCTGTCCGACTGTGGCACTCGCTAATCCTCCCAATTTCATCTGGGTGGGAATAAGGGCTATGCATGGCAGGGTTTGGTTTGTGTGGGGCGCTCCCTGTGCTGTTCTAACGTGGTTGTAAGTGTTCAGATTGCTCCTCGCCGTTCTATTCTAGCCAGCTCTGTGGGTGTTCTAATGCTGATGGATTGATTAATTTGGGTTGGGTGTCTATTCTCCTCTTTGGGTGCTGGGGATGGTGTAGCTGACTCCTCTCAAAATGTCTATCTAAATGCGTCTGCCGGTTTGGATATGGTACGTCCGGGGGGAGTGGTGACTCATTTAAGGCTTTTGTCTGGGTCTGATTATGTGATCAGTCTCTGGAGGCATCCTTTGTGGCTATTTCCCATGATATCCTATGGTCTGTCGTGTGGTCGGTTCTTTGGGTTCAGTGTTTGTCCATTTGAGAGTGGCCGAGGTTGGTGGTATTTTCATTGTTGTTTTAATGGGGTGGGCATTCTAGTGCGTCGCTGTTGTGGTTATGTTGTGAAAAGCCATGATTTGAGGAGTTTCCTGAATTCTAGGTGGTTTGTTGTGTTCCGTATATTCTTAGGTAGGTCGTTCCAGGTTTTCGGTGCCTGGTGAGAGAAAGAGAAACCTCCAAGTTTTCTTCTGCTATAGGGTTTTGGTTCCAGGCGGATGTCGGTGCTTGATCTCAGTGTTCTTGTCGGTTGATGTAGGCGTAGTTTATCGCTTAGGAATTGTGCACCTTGTTTGTGTATTGCTCTGTGCGTGATGCACATGGACTTGAACTTTATTCGCTGTTTTAATGGTAGCCAGTGTAGTATTTTGTAGCGCGGGTGTGATGTGTTCTCTTCTGGATACCTTGAGGAGGAGGCTGGCTGCTGCATTTTGTTTGCATTGTAGTTTTTTTAGAAGACGTTCGGGTATACCCAGGTATAGGCTATTGGCGTAGTCTACTCTGGACATGATCAGAGCGATGATGGTAAGTGTTTTGTTGGCGAACGACAGGAACGGTAGGATCCTTTTGCTGCTCGCAAGAGGAAGAAACATTTTTTGAGTAGAGAGTTTATTTGTGGCTCTAGAGTGAGGTTGTTATCCATCAGGACCCCTAGCTTTTTTACAGTTGATGATGGTTCTGGTGTGGTGCCAATCTCTCTTGGCCAGGGGATGTAGCTGATGTCTCCTCCCTTTTTTGAAACAATCATTATCTCTGTTTTGCCTGGGTTGATTTTGAGTTGGTTGAGGTTCATCCAGTTGAATATCTCACGAAGGCAATTCTCTAGTGTAGTGTTTTCTTCTCGGGTGTCGTGTGTTGAAGATTATTTGAGTATCGTCGGTGTAGTTGTAGCATGTGAGGCCATGTTTTCTTATGAGTTTGAATAGTAGGTACATGTAGATGTTGAATAGAAGCTGCAAGAAGGATGATCCTTGTGGTACTCCGCACGTGGAGTCTCTAGGTTTGGATTTAAAAGGTTTCATGCATATGGTTTTGGTTCTGTTTGTTAGGAAGGATTTGATCCATAGTAGGGCGGTGTCTGTTATCATTAGTCCTTCTAATCTCTTTATGAGGATGTCGTGGTTGACAGTGTCGAAAGCTGCGGACAGATCAAGGAGAATCAGGGCGGTGCTGTTGTCCGAGTCTGCGTTCATTTTTAGGTCGTCCCATATTGAGAGGAGAGCTGATTCTGTTCCTCTCATTGGTCTGAAGCCAACTTGTGCCTGGTCTAGTAGGCAGTGCTCGTCTATGAATTCTTGGGTTATTTTGTAGACATACGTTTCTAGCAGTTTGGCTATGTAGGGTATATTGGAGATGGGTCTGTAGTTGGATAAGTCCTCTACGTTTCCTGTTGTGTCTTTAAGTAGCGGCTTGATGCACGCTGATTTGAAGGCCTGAGGTACTTTACGATGGCAGATTTTCACCTGAAATGCCTCTCAGCCTCTCGGCTGCAAAGCACCATGCGAGATATATTTCAGTTTTTTTGCAAGCAGGGGATACCTTCTTCTCCATCGAATAGCTTAAAAACCACTGGACGGATGTACCATCAAAAGGCACATCTGCTAAGCTTTGTGTCCAAGTTGTTTGATGCACATCAGTCCAGTGGATTATATGCTACTGGTGTTTAATTGAAGTGTTCTATGGACAAATAAATGGTACTAGGCGGGGGAGAGCTTTTTTTTCTTTTATAAATAACTTTTTCACCTTCTAACAAATTGCCCTTGAACACTTCCAGTTTGGCGTGGTGGGGCCAGTGCCAAACATTATTTTTGGTCCATTTCATCCAAATCCTTCCAGCAAAATCTATTAGCTTTAGGATATTGGAAAAACTATAACTATAGGGTGGCAACCATGCATATATATATATATATATATATATATATATATATATATATATATATATATATATATATATATATATATATATATATATGTGTGTGTGGTGGGCCCACTCCCTAAAAATTAGTCCACCAAATGGACGACAACATCTTGCAGATCATTCTAATTACTGCCCACATTATAGGACACCATCTTGGGTTGGGAACAAATGTTCTAGCAAAGGCCTGGTGAGTGCAGAATTGAAGCCACCACACCGGAACTAAGGTACTTTAGGTGTTCGTTTTTGGTTTGGGCCTGCATGGAAATGAAGTACCACAATATTAAGAGAGAGGAGTGGGAGAGAATGGAGAGAAAGAGAAACATATAGGGGGAGAGAGAGAGAAAAAAGAAAGAATTAGAGTCACAGATAGTGCATATGGGAGCTGTCTGAAGAGGCCAGTTTGAGGTTGGGAGGTGTGGAAGCATTGGATCTCGTGGAAAAGGGTAGCAAAAGAGGAGAGAGGGCATGGTATTCAGCCTTTTATTCTAATACTCCCCAAAAAATACTCAGACAAGTCGGGAATATACCTCATGATGTCATCCAGCTGGCTACCATTTTGACCTGCCTCACTCAAGTCGGTATATGTATCTTGGTGTACTTTGGGCTTCACTCAGGGCAATTCTGCTATTTCAGGTCACCCCCAACGACCCTGGGTAGGTGTAAACTCTTCAGTGACCTGTGCCAGTAACTGCTTTAGCCCACCTGTTCTTCGCCATGCCTCCGCCGTAAGTCTCCACATGTCTATTTTTTGCTGCTTGGTGTGCTCCATAGACGACACCTCATAGGGGCATGGGTGCATTTCCTCCGCTCTACTGAACCCTCCTGCCTTTCTTAGTTACAGACTTATCTGGTTATAGGTCAAAGTTTCGACTCAAAAGGGTCGAATCAATTCGACCGAATAAAGGGTCGCATTTTTTTTTATTTTTTTTTTGGGGGGGGGGTCTCCCCCCCACCCCCCTAAATCCCCGTTTTTGGTGTAAATACACCTTTTTTTTTACCTATGCTAAGGCAAAAAAAAAATATACATTAAAAAAAAAAATTCATTCCTTTTGTTTTCGGTCGAATTGACTCGACTCTTTTGTCATTTGACCCTTTTGAGTCGAAACTTTGACTTTGGTCGGACACCGACTTATCTATAAAGGACACATATTGTGTTTACGAACTCCTTTGTCTAGCTTTTCATTTTGTCTGTTCCAAAATGTGATTAATTTGCTGCTGGCTTGAGATGTGTTTGTGGAGAAGACTCAGGAGGGTAGGCAAAGCATAGCATCTTTGTGTACCATACACACTCCCTGCAATGATCTTCTGTATACTAGAGCCTAAGGTTTAAGTAAAGTGAATCTGTGCCCCAATAGATTGTGTAGATTTTCTGACAGAGGGTATCTTGAAAGGTGGGTAATTCTGCCAATTTTTCCACAGGAATACTTTCATCTATTTACAGAGAATCTTTCTGTGCATGGAATTTCAATATAGGTTTTTCACATTTGTAAAATTGTGTGTCAAAATGTGCAAATTCTGTAATGGATTTACAGGTCCACTCCAAGCCTGGTATCTTATCACTAAGCCACTACCGATGGCCCGGAAGAGATCAGTGAGTTTATCCCTTGGTCACGCATAGGAACATCATCCGGCTCTTTTCACACCAACATTTGCTTATGTTCAAAAGCATAAGTGCTTTCACTGCAGTTCATTGGTGGAAGATTTCACCTGTAATTGAAAAGGCTCTCCATGGAAGTCATTCCCATGTTAGTAGTTTTATTTGCATTAACGTATGAAAATGTGTGTGTGTTTATGCATCAGTTGGTTCCATGGTGCCTGCAACCACACCGGAGATGTGGACTACACCTCCGGTTACTAGCCGGTAATGTGTGTGTAGAGTGACACCGCAGAGTCCTCCACACGTCAGCCTGCTTCCCTTGCTATCTACTGTCAGATATATTCAGAAGGCTGACTCAAACTCCTGGCATCCTATCATCTGGAGCGACTATCTCCCATTTATTCGAAAAGCCTCTGGAGCATGAAGCCTTCCGAATGATAAGAAAGCAAGGATCTGAATTATGCATAGTCTTGCTCACACAGGTATTATGTCTCCTGCATTTCTGAAGGAGTTGTTAATAATTCACGTGTAGAAAAGAGTGAACCTTTTGTGGTGTAAAAATTCATGCAGGCAGGCTCAAGTTTAGCAAAGTATCCAATACATCAGGACCACTTGTAAAACTTCCCATTAAATTCAACACTTTTTTCTTTCAGTAGAATAGTCCCCTGCAATGGTGCAGACCTGCTGCAAAATGTTGGTATGTTAGGTTGCCTTGGACAGTGGTAATAGTTTCGAAGGTTGCCTTGGACAGTGGCAATAGTTTCAAACACATTCCTTCCATCAATTTGTGGGTTTTGCTTTGTCTCCCTAAGTGAGATAGGGTCTGTCCATCTACGAGTCCCTTACTTGCTGCTTCATATGGAACCAAACTTCACCTTAATGTTGAGGCCTAACTAAGCTGAAATATGTATGAGGTTGAATGTTTTCCTGAGTAGAAAGGAGGCAGCCTTGCAGTTCGGGCAGGATGCATCTCGGTGGTGGCAGATCAAGACTGAGTTGCAAATGGTTGGTCCCCGTCTGATATGGTGCAGACAGGCTAGTAAAAAGAAGAGCCTAGAAGATTGCCCGAACACTGGCAATGGTTATGATTAACAGAAACCCTACACGGTATTGGTTTATCCCTTTTGGGCAGCCGATCATACCTCTAACTTTGGGCTTGACTCTCAAGGATATGGCCTTGAGTAAAATCAGGAGATGCTCTCTGCGTTTCAGATTTGCTTCTGCTACCTCAGAGCTGGTTCACAAAGCCTAACACTGGAGCAAATCTGGAGTTGCCTTGAGCATCTTTGAGATGCTTATTTACAAAGATTTGCTCAAGGGTAGCTCAAAGATGTTCCAGGAAATTTCGGATTTGCTCTAGTTTTAGGCTTTGTGAATCAGCTATGAGGTACCTTTGTCAACAGGGCCTTTAGGGCCAGAAAGAAGCCCTTGTTCATCATCCCACTGAAATGTATTGAGCACATTGGGATTTTATGGGGAACACAGAAGAGAAGTACATTAAGAATTTCCAGAACAGTTCTATGAAAAGCGTAACAGTCGAGAAGCATGCGGCAGGCAGGATCAACTGCATATGTTCACATCAAGACCCCTCAAAACCCCCGTTTTCACCAACAAACTATTGAACTATGCACATGTTTCTGGCATAGTTTTACAGTATGGAATTGTGTTCCCCTAAAAGAGTGCAGTCTTCCGCCTTTCAACGCAATCTGATGTTACCGGGTTGCTGCAGCAGTGTCACTGTAATAGGTCTGCTTACCCACTTAGCCAAGGGTGACTGAGTTAAAGGAAGCAAACATGAGTGATATGGGGTTGGTATGGGTAATGCTGCTTCTGTTCAGTAGGCATTGGTGTTTGGGGTACAACATGCATTCATCGAAACAATTCATTGAAAAATATAGGGGTTGTGGGTAAGGGTATATAAGGGTATATAAGCGGTGGGGGGGTCGGGAATAGTGTAAAATTAATAGGGGAGCGGGCTGAAGGGGAGGGGCAAAAATACAAATAACGTTTGTCAATTAGTTTCGTCCGAAAATAATTTCGGTAAAAACACATCGAAAAAAGACTGTCCATGAATGAACATAGAACCGGTGCTTGGAACTGAGAAGGCATCCTAGTCATTTGTCTTTGGCCCAAAGGCCAGGAATAGGGTCTTCTGGAGTGGTAATCAAATGAACTTTCATGGGTTAAACATGTCCCTGTCAGTCATTTTAGGAAAAATAACATCACCAACACATATTTTGAATCCAACTTATTTAGTAAGTGTGTATTCTGCAGCAATTACGGTGTGTTGTGACCACATGAAGTCTCCTCCTTTGCCACAGAAACCAGAGCTGTTTAGAAGATCACCATTTGCCATTTTAGGTCTGGTGAGTGAGAGCTTATTCTCTGCCAGCCTATTGCACGTACAGGTGTAGAGGCAAACTGCTGCTCAGTCAAGCACGACCTGTGCATCTTTCTAAAAGCTCATTTCAAACAGCAGCCATGTTTCAAGAGCCAGTGGAGCTGTGCAAATAAGTTTTGCAAAATGTGATTTAAAAATCATGTTTTTTCCTCTGCTACTTTGTAACTACACTGCAACTGGAGACATTGTTGCATGTCATCTTGCATACTGTGCGAAACCTTATTGTATGTATATACTGTGATCATTCTTCCTGCCTAACTTGTAACCATTACTGTATTGTACTTACCTTGTCAAGATATTTATTGTATGTATATACTGTGGTCATTCTTCCTGCCTAACTTGTAACCATTACTGTATTGTACTTACCATGTCAAGATATGCGCCCGGTTGCCCTTGGGCCTGGCTGCGCTATATAAATAAATAAAATACAAAATACAAATACAAATACATTAGCCTGTTCCCCTCTTCTCTGCTCCATTACATTGTGGTGTTATTATTTATACTATTGCTTATGGCGTCCGCTGTTAGTGTACTTAACTACATAAGAAGTACGTTCCTAGTCCATAATGGCAGATCAGAATGTGCAGGCCTTTATTCATCTATGTACAGCAGTGGCCATTTTGCATGTGCCAGAGAAACTGATTAAGCTGGTGAGAGGTTTCCTGACTGTTGCTTTAAAGGGCTTAATGTTTGTGTTCATGCTGCCTGGTACAATGATGTTTTATTAACTTTCGTGCTGCTAATGTAACTGTCAGAATTGGGATGGATTTTGATTTATTGCATGGTGATTTTAGGTGCATGTTTTGTTTCCGTTCTGCTTGTACAGTCTAGTACCGCTTGTGGTTAATAGGTGGCACTATACAGCATGTCAAGTAAACATTGCCATACACTTTTTGTCACCACAAAAACGTTGCAACGTTGCCCTCGCCCATGCTAAAACATCTGATAAAGATAAAGAGGGCGATGAGCAATACAAAGTAGAACTTATAACCTCATAACAGCCAGTTTGTAAAAAACTTATTTTACAAGCATTGTACAACTCTATTCGCGATTTACACAGTGGTCCACTGTGTAAGTTGTAGAATGCTGCTTGAAAGAGCTCAATTAGTTTACCCTGCTTGCTGTATAGCTTGCTGCACCCTGCATGCTCCTGCTTGGCGACTGTGCATCCCACCCTGGGACTCGTCCACCGTAGCCCTTAGCCGAGGCCTCCTCCTTGGCACCCCTTGGCAATTCCCTTCCCGGGCAGCCACCAGCACTTGTCCGTTGACTCCCCCCGTCCACCCATCCATCCCTATCTCTTGCACTTCTCTTCGCTGAACTTGCATGGCCGAATGCCGCAAGGCCTAGTAGGGCCATGAATGTATATTTTCCATTGTTGTTAATTCCCCTTGTTCCCTCAACACTTAGGGCCTCATCATGAGTTTGGGGGTAGCCCTTAAATGCGGCGGTAGCGCTGTTATCGCCGCATTTAAGGGTCCGCCAAATCATGGCTTCAGCTGATTTCCCCCCAGCTCATAGCGCCTAAAATTTGCTGATTTTCTGCGCGTTTACCACCGGCGGGAAATCCGCCGTCGGTAATAGCGTGAAATTTGCCCATTGAGCCCAATGGGGAATGGGGAATTCCTGAATGGGTTCAATGGGGAATGGGCAATACCCGTTCCGCCAAACCTGTGATCCGGCGCTAATATCGCTGGTGGGTTTGGCGGTAGGGCTATTAACGCCAGCGCTATTAGCGCCGGCGTTACCACCCAACTCGTGATGAGGCTCTTAGCCTTGAGGTGCCTTAAAACACAATTCTTTTGTATAGCCGCCTAACAAATGCCCAATAAATAAATAAATACATAAATAAGGGCATGATGGCAATTAAAAACACAGAACAACATAATTGAAATGCAATAGGCCTCCATCTTTGAGCATAAAGAGAGAATCAGTCATCACTGCAAATGTATCTATTTTATATCCATTCAGAGAAAAGTCATGAGTTGTTGTCTCGTAAACACATCTGTTCTGTAAAGTTTAAGTTAATAGTTGTTGAATAGAAACCTTACTTTCCATATTTTTTTCAGATGAGTGGCAGAAACGATGGATTGAATCCAAGCATAAATCCGATTATGGCAAATTCCGTCTTACTGCAGGAAAGTTCTATGGAGATGAGGAAAAGGATAAAGGTACATTTATCTCTTAATCAGATGCATAGTTATAATTGCAAACGCTCCACATTCTATTGAGTGTATCTGCTTCATATACATGTTCATGTTCTGTTTCTTTGCAGCACACACACACTCATACACCTTGATCTGTCATTCTTCAATATTAATATAAATGATTATGCAATAAGTATAGGTTATTATTTAATTGAATTCTTAGCTCAATTCTAAGCACTCGACAAAATTACAAAAAGAACACTGAATACAAGAGCAAACAGCATGACATTGCCATTGATTAGATATAGCAAAAAGGTGAGTTTTGAGAGCTGGGACAGAAACAAGACTGGATGCAGAGTGGAGAGCATAGGGAAGAGCATTCCAGATTTTGGAAGGACAGGAAAATGAGCAAAAGCGGGACTGGGCACAAGGAGGGTATGAACGAGCTAATAGGAAGAGAGATGATAATTAAAGGTGGTGGGGAGAGAATATGGAGCTAAACCATGGGCACGTTTGACGACAATACAGAGGTAGGAAACCTGAAGATGGACAGCGAAAGAACCAGCTAAGAGAATTTAGGGTGGAAGATAAAGGGGATCGGAGAGGGAGCAGGACTAGAAGACAGATAACTGAGCTAAAAGATAGAATTAAGTGGAGAGAGTGAGTGTAGGAAGGAAGGCCAAGGAGAAGTGAGACACTGTAGTCATGATAAGAAAATATCAGTGTTAGAACCAGGGACTTAGTAGCAGATGAGAGAACGAAATGTAGCAAATGGTATTAAGTTGAAAATGGGATGGACAAACAAGAAAAGAGATGTGAGATGTAAAAAAACGTGAAGGAGCAAAAGGTACCTGTAATTATGGTTAAGATGAAACCCCTTTTTGTAAGAACACTTTTTCAGTTGCTTATAACTTATGCACGTTGAGTGAGCCTGCAAGAAACCTCCCGAAAAATATATATCCAGCTTAGCCGTTTAGTGAGGTTGCTTTGTTGGGGATGGGCAGTGTTATAAGGATGGTCCTTAATCACATGTTTCCATTGCAGTCTTGCATGGGCAATGTTTCTCGCAACTACAGCATAACCCGCTGCAGGGGTTTGCACCAAACCTGCAGGAATAGTAGGGCTCCACAAATTTCAGTAAAGCCCAATCTGAACGGCTAATTTAAAGAGCCATTCTGATTGGTTGGGAAATTGTGAAAAATGTTCAAATGTTTGTCACTGGGGCTTGCAAATTTTCATCACCAGCCAAGATCCTTGGGAAACTTGCAGGTGCAAGGAACATGGCCAAAGGCCATGCCTTGGGCAACGTATCTGCTGGGCATGGGCAGAAGCCATTTATTTATTAGTGATTTATATTTCATTTAATTCCAGACTTGGCGAAGGTCGATTTTCTATGGCAGGGAGGGCAACTTGTGATGTCATCAATAGTGCATGATGGTGGCCAAGTTATGGTTGCTATAGGAACCATAACAGGATAATGATTTTGATATTTTGTGCTGCAACTATATATATATGGGTGGGAGAGTTGTAAATGTACTCTGAAAAAGACCACTGACTGATTATGTGGACTTCAACTGTGGCAACCAAGTGGGCGAGATACCTCACAAATGTTGGGACCAGGGGTGGTATGGGGAGGGTTCCCTGGTCACCCCACTTTGTGCTCCTCATAGGGCAGGGGACAGTCACACGTAACACCACAATCACACTTTCCCTTTCTGCCACCCTCAAGAGGCATCCTGGCGCAGGAAAGGTCAAAACCCATCCCTTTCCAGCAGCACTGTGTAAAGAACGGATTAAAAAATGATTGACATTTTTGAATCCCTAGACTCCTCTGTTATTCACCAAGAGGTTTTTGCACCATGTATGATATGATAAGTCATTTATAACGTGCCTGTACACAAGTGTTTCTAGGCGTGGCAAGACAAGGGGCGGGGGACAAGACAAACGATCTTACTAGGCCTTGTATCATTTACATCTTGCAAGTGTGACAGCCTTGTATGAGTTGCCAGCCTTGGGATCCCTAGATATATAGTTAATGCAGCTCGGGTCTGCTAATGTGTTGTGAATTGTTACTGTTTGCTTGTTGTCTGTACACCTAGGAACAATGTACTACTAGGATTATACCTAGGAGTCAGTAACTAACATGCCTCTCTGTGACACCACAGGATTAAACTAGAGTCCAATAAAGGTGAGTACAGTAACCATGAGTTGTGCTTCCTGTGTTATCATTTGATCACAAGGAGGTTGAATGATAGGCTTGTTCCCTTTCACTAGATGCGATTAGTTGCCTTGAAACTGTCCCAGACACATTGGATTCCCACCTCTCCCATATCGTTGAATAGGAAGTATTCCTTGATCCCCCGAATCAATTCCTGTTGCACCACTTTGTACTTTAGCAGGAAGTCATTGCATCTCCAATTCTCCCAGGGATTTTTCCGTTCCCCCGTATTGACTAAGATTGCTACCATATCATAATCCGACCGCGGAATCCGTGCTACTGGAGATTGTAATACCTGGTCTCTCAGGTTCTTGTCCACCAGGATCAAATCTATTCACGAGAAGGAATCGTGGGCTGCTGAGAAGAAAGTGTATGGCATATGCCCTTCTGGCACCGGGCGGAGGGAGTCACACAAACCTAGTATCTCGCTAACCCCATTAAAATGCTCACATTCACTTGGATTGGTTTTACACATTCATTCTCCCTCCATCCTCTTACGATCCCTCTGAGGGTCCAACACCATGTTGAAGTCCCCACCCACCACCAGTTGACCTTCAGCGAATTGAATTAATTTAATGTTTAATTGATTTATTTGAAGAATTGAATTTTAAAAATGTTATTTCTATTTTCTTAATTGTAATAATAATTGTAAACTATGTAATTGTATTGAAAGGTTGATTTATCAGCCGAATCAAATAATACAAAAATTAATTTATCTCAGTCTTTTTCCCAGAACTCGCATTGCTGCACATTCGGGGCATATATTGAACCAATCATGAATCTAACCCTCTGCAAATGACCCTTTGCAAACACATACCTCCCGTTGAAGTAGGCCAAGACCGCATCCATCATGAAGCTCAACCTGGTCCAGACCAAGACAACTACCCCCACCTCTTTTTTACATCGGAGGCCATAATCGCTTCCCCCACCTCCTGGGAGCGTAGTCTGGGTTCCCATCCCTTCTTCCAAAGCGTTTCATTGTAGACACATCCAATCAGGTTTGGACCTCTTGAACTCACATAACACCATCGATTTTTGGAGGGTGAGTTAAGGCCCCAGACCTTTAGGGAGCCTATCTGCATATAACCCTGGCCAGACATCTCCTTTTTCCCAGCGGAACCCTCTATTCCCCTCTCTCCTGAGACAAGTCCACGTTCAGGACCCTTTGAACTGGGTCTCAACACCACACCATTGAATTATGAAGTTTAACATCTTGAACATAAACCACTCTTCCCCCTCCCATGCCCCCTTTCCCCCCTCACACTCTTAGGCATCCAACCCCACCTGGAACCATCTCCCCTGACAAGATTGAATCACCAGTGGTCCTCCCCACTCACAGACCGGCTCAACCAAGCTCTCCATTTCGTGCCCCCACTCTGCTTTCTCTACAACCTACATACACTTCTTCAATATGTCTTCCCCCATCATAATCATTGAAACACTATCCATACCCCCCCCCTCTACCCCCTTGATCATCTCAAAGGAGATGGAGAAGGGGCAGCCCCAACGGTACCTCACCCCCTTCTCATTGAGCCACTTCGTCAAGGGGGAGCATAGGGGCCTCATCATCAGTGTAAGTGCTGACAGGTCTTGATAGATCGCCACCTTCACGTTTCCCAGGGACACAGAGCCCAGCCCCCTTGCCTTCTCCAGGACTGTTTGTCTATCCGGATAGTTATGGAAGTGTGCGAGTACAGAGTGTCGGCCCCTCCCGATCGCTCCCGCCCTGTGGACCTTCTCAAATTAGGGTTAATCCATGTTCTCATCTCCAAACAGTGCATTCACCACCCCGTGGATGGTGTTCCTCAGGTCGCATTCCGTTTTTTGCCTTCCTTTTCTGGGATTCCAAAAAATGTCAAATTATTCCTCTCTCCCGGTTTTCCAAGTCATCCATCTTTAGGGCTACCTCGCCTTCCCTGCTCTCCAGTTCCGCCAGCCTCATGTCCATCTGTGTTTCCAGTGTCTCGAGGGAGGACTGGTTATTCTCCACCGCCTGTAGCCTCTCATCCATACTATCAATTCTGACATTTATTCTGTCTACTTTTCCACCGATGTCTGCCCTCATTCCTCAGATCTCCTCAAGGAGGGAGGCGATATCTTTCTTGGTGGAAATGTTGGAGTTGTATGTTTCCCTCCCAGAGACTGCGTTCCGATATTCAAAGTGTCCCAACTTTTCCCTCTAGTCCATGTGCGGGTCGAGGCTCTAGTTTATTACGTTGGGTGCTGCCTCGTCCCCAGTTTCCTTGCTGGTTGACCTGCGTTGTAGTGGAGCTACCTGTGCATCTCTTCCAGGGGCCTACCCTCTGCTGCCGTCCCCGCCTTTATTTTCCGTCCCGCAGTCCAATTTACTTAGGTGCTTCTGGGGATGCGGGGGGTGGCAAGATGGGATCGTCATTCTCCTACTCCTCTTTAAGGTGCGAGGTCCTTCAGGTGTCTTGGCACCCACTGTCTGGGTTTGTGGTGTTAGGAGATGTGGATTTTCCCAGAGGTGGCCACACGCCCCCGGTAGTTGTCCTGGGAGCCCTCACCTCAGCTCCCATGGGTCTACTGTGGGCCCACAGGGCAGTGGGTGTGGGGCAGATCTCCATCGTTTCTTGTCTAGGTCCTCCTTGGGCCTGCTACTTTGCTGCCTACACCCCCTCCAAACCTCTCCTCTCTCCCCCCTGGATGTCTTCTGCTCCCCCTGTTGCCGGGGTTTCAAAGACTCCTCAAGCTGCCCACGCTCCTTGCCCCGATAGAGTAACTGCTGCGGTAGTCTACTTTAGGGCACTCTCTTTACGAGGAGGGTTGGTGCCCCTCCTGTGTCTTTCTTACAGGGTTATGTTATGGGAACTTGTTAAAGCGCACGTACGCCAGAAGGCATCATGGCGCTGGAGGCATAAAGGAGGTTTCAATCTAAATACACAATTAGAATAATATAGTTTTTTGTTTCCGCCGAAAGACAAAGTGATCAGCTGTACTCCGCAGAACAAAGGGAAGGTCGTTCCAGGCCTTTGCAGCCACAACAGAGAAGGCCCGTCCCCCTGAATGGGCCAGCCTAAACCGAGGAACGGCTATCAGGAGGGCTGACTGGGAGCGGAGAGCACGTGTAGGAGAGCAGTGCACAAATTTGGCTTGCAAATACTATGCTCCAATACCGTAAAAATCCAGATGGACAATACACATGGACTTGAACATAATCCGAGCCGCAACGGGGAGCCAATGCAATTGCCTCAACAGAGGGGACAAATGTGTTCCAAACGGAGGGCGGAAGACGGATCTAGCCACTGTGTTTTGGAGAAGTTGGAACCGCTTAACCAGATAAAGAGGCTGCCCCAAGTAAACCGAGTTACAGTAGTCCAATACACTCAATACTAGGGCGGCAACCACCGGGGCTTGACAGACTGCAGGAATAAAAGGAGAACCTTCCGCAAGACCCAGAGTTTAAAATGGCCAGTCTTGCGGATGACCGCCACCTGCTCCTCCATGGCCAGGGAGACAGTGAGTTTAACCCCCAAGTTTCTGGCCGACAAAACGGGCATGGGGAGAGGGCCAAGAGAGGAAGGCCAGAAGTCAGCAGTACAAAACAAATGGGGAAAAGTGGTACCTACAACCAAAACCTCAGTTTTGCTAGCATTAAGCTTTAACCAGTTAAATGTCATCCATCCCCTAGTTCCTCAAGACATTTCCTCAGTCGAGTGGCTGTCTCAGACTGAGTTAGGTCCAAACGGACAAGAATCTGGGTGTCATCCGCATAGGAATAATAGCGGAACCCATGTGATTGAAGAAGAAGCAGAAGGAGTCTAATATGAATATTAAACAGGATGGGAGATAACGCCGATCCTTGAGGAACTCCACAATCAAGTGAGATAGGAGCAGAGGGGAAGGGAGGTTGAGAGACAGATTGCGAGCGGTCTGTAAGAAAGGCCGAGAACCAGTCAAGAACTTGGCCGGATAGACCAGCGGCAGACAGACGGGAGACCAGGTTGGAGTGGTCGACCGTGTTGAAAGCCGCCAACAGATCTAATAACAAGATGGCTCCTACACCACACTGGTCCACCAAGCGCACCAGGCCATTAAGCACAGAATTCAACACAGATTCAGTGCCTCTCCCCGGCCGAAAACTGGATTGTCCTCCAAGTCTATCCACTGTCTCCTTCACTCCCCGAGGGGTGCAGGCGAGGGTCAGCAGGCCAGGGTTAGGGGCCCCCTTATGTGGGCTGGGGTCCCTCCCTGCCCTTATTTCCTATGGCTCCTTTCGTTCTCAAGCTCAGGGATCCACCTTCTGCATCAAGCTGTCCCTCTACTCCTTCACGAAGTTCCAGAGCCACTCAACTCAGGCTCCAGCCTGGCCTGTTCACTATTTTATTCTATGGGACCCCTTTTCCATGGGCTTCTGTGTGGTCCTGTGCCCCCTGGCCCAATCGGGCTGTGGTGTCCCTTTGTCTGGGCTTTTGTCCGGGCCCACGCCCCCTCCCTGTCTTCACATACTGCTCGTCCTCTGTGCAGATCTTCCTGGTGCACTGAAGCTACTGGCAGATGTCCATGTTAGTGTATCTTATTATCCATGAGCCTCTCTGGCGCTCAATCTATCTGGATGTTGGTAAGTGTCCCATAGCCACTCAAGTAACTTCTTGAATGGTACCTGTTTTGCTTGGTTGTCTGCAGATCTACCATGGGCTACCAGGCTCTCCTCACTACAGTATACCCCAGTGATGCTTCTCGTCTCCTCCGCCGTGTGTTGTTTGCTGCTGGCATTTCTTCCTTCCTTGTAAGCCCCAAGGTAAGTCGTCTGCTGGACGCTGCCCATGCATTGCTCCAGCTGACCACCCTGTGACTCCTTAACTGCTCTCAGAACTCCCATTGCATTCCTTGCTGCCCACAGATCTCCGGGGCTTGCAGCTTGCCTCCTCACGGGCTGGACCGGACTGCGCCGGGATGTGCTGCCTTCTCATAGGTTTTCCAATCCAGGCACTGGCGCAGCTCCCCAAGGTGCGCTTCCTCGAAGGTGATGTTCCCACAGCCCTTGCTTGGGAACCGATCACTCGTTCCCCACGGCCACACTCCCTCAACTCCGAAGGGGGGGGCGCAGGCATTCTCTGGTTGCCGAACGGTTGTTTTTGTTGCTATGTGGAGGGGGCAGGGAGCGGACCTATCTCCCCTCTGTCCCCGGGTCGCCTCCTTTTGTGTCCTGGGCGCCGGCATTCACTGCAGGCTATTCTCCTGTGCACCTGTGTTCGCTGTCGGGAGTGTCCCTCCTTGCTGCGCCATGCTCACGGGCCTGATCACTTTCGAATTCGCTGGGGATCTTCTTCGGTTGTTACAGTTGCCATGGGCCGATTTGGTCCGTTTCTTCTTCTGTGGGTGCCTCAAACCTTCCGGCACCTTCAGTTCAGTCCATGACCCATGGGGGGGGGCCGAAAGTAGGGGCTCGTTCCACTTTAGGATTCTGAACGCAGGAGAGTTACGCCAAGGCTGTGTTCATCAGCGCGTCCCTTGGTGGCCTCCGAATTGCATGATTTGTTTTATATGTTGTACATCCATTTCTTGACTTGTTTTACATGTCCTGATTGGTAGTCTTTCCTATCAGATTTTGTTTAAACTTTAACTGTATTATTGTTTTTATTTGCACATTGGCTGATCTTAAATGACGTCTTGAATTGGGTAATGGTAGGCACAGAACCTTTAAACTAAAAGCGGGCTCTCAATGTCATTTTGGATTTGTAAGTGTAAGCAGACATGCTGCTGGAGTATTCATGGCGCTCATCATCCTTGCAGGGTGCTGAGCTATCGGTTTCAGCTAACCAGAAGCTTTTTAGCTCTCACATTAGAGCCAAAAACATCGGCGGATTGCTCCTCCTTCATTCTGTAAGACTGGAGATTCATACCGCTTCTCAGCCCAAATTTGGGGTTTTAGTATTCATCTATCATTATGATTTTGGAAACAGTTACAAGGGCCGTGATTCCCAACTAAAATGACTGGAACATGTAGTCCAGATTCCATTCCAGGAAAAGCTGAATCCTTTTTATGTAATGAAATGCTGCTTCTCTGAGGGAAGGGTGAGCACAGGGAATGGAATCCCACTCTTTTGACCTTCTGGTAGGCACGTTGAATAGTGGCCTGACCAACCCACTCTCCTTTGGCTCAACCCCCTCGTATGAAATGAAGGAGCGTTTCTTCAACTCACCACAGTACGCCATAACATCTTTCAATGTATTAAGAACAGTTAGCAAATATCGTTGGATGATGAGGTACTCCCAAAACATATGGGAAAATGGGCCTCCACAGAACAACACAGTGCCCAGCACATCTTGACTTTATGGTTTCCTAGTGATCACAACACATATAGCTTCCTCATCATACATAATTTCAGCTGATTTAAATTCAAGTGTCAAAACTTGCAACCCTGGTTTCCCTCTTTTCCAACTCCTCCTCACCTGAATCACCGGCGGAATCTTCTCGGAGTTCCGTCTTCTTTATCCTTCGTGTCTTTCTGATTTCTTTACTCCTTCTTTGATGCAAATACGGACGTGATTCCCCGGCGGCCACTGTGACCGGATAGGAACCAAATCCCAGAAGCCTCCCAGGAGCCAACCCACTGTTCCAGGGAAAAAGCCGTAAGCTGAAAAAACCCTGTGTGAATGGTCTTCTTCAGGTTGGTTGAAGAGTAGAAGCGAGTCCAGTCCTTTCTTCGGTGTGGTATGATCGAGAGAACTGAGAATTCGTGGCCAAAAGGCAGTTTATAGTAGCCGGTGGTGCCGAAGGAACTGAGACACTCCAGGAGCACAGGAAAATGGCCGAAAGGTAGGAGAACGCCAAGACGGCGAATCAAAGAAGGGTTGGCAAGGAGAAAGTAAACAAGATAAGTAGAAGGAAGGATAGATACAGAGACTGAGGAGTTAAAGAACTAACCTCAAGTACGATTATCAGGGATCAACCGAAAAAAGGTAAACTACCAAAAAATAGTACGTAAACCTCGGTGTAAGATAGTGGAAGAAGAGAGTAGAATAAACAACAGGAAGCAATAATAGGTAGCGAGAGATACAGAAACACAGTGCTGGTAAGATACGAAAGTACTTTGATACAACGCATCGCAGCACTGGTGCGTTGTGCATAAATACGTGCTGGCGGCCATCTTAGATGATGCATAGACCGCAACACGAAGCTTCCAGCATCCATGTTAGGTGTACTTCCATCGGTTCCAAACCTTCCAAGGTCGATACATTACATCAAGTCTTTTGTTGAGTAAGAATCTCAACACTCTTGTCTGTGCCATCTAAATTTAAGCTTTACACTGTTTCTTCCTATCTTCATCTCCTGAAGGCAGTGGATATGGATCCCAAGCCTCATAGAAAAGCAGGCTCTTTGCCGGTTTACGACAGCACTAGATCCCTCGCGTTCAGTTGAAGACATAAAGCTGGCCTTTTACCTCTCAGCAGCCCTTTCAGCCTGTGTAAGGCCAGAGCTGGGGTGCAGCCAGCATGTCCAGGATATTCTAGTTAAAAGCTTTCTGGACATCTGTCTGAAGACTAGTTGATCCAAGCACGGCAGAAGATTAGTACGCAGGAAGAAACAGGCTAGCCATAGTCCAGAATCTGGAGGGGTTGGCAAGCTCAGCATGAATCACAAGTGACACTTGGTGTGGGAACCCAAAGAAGAGCATGAAGGATATGGTAAATAAAATTAAAAAAGAAAAAATGCAATGATTTTTTTGCCCAAATTATTTTGCCAAAAAGTGTCGCAAAATAAAAACAGGCGAATAATGAACATAGAACCGAAGGATATTTATAGGCTAGCCGGGAGCCATGTACCATACATGTGTAGGGAAGTCTCTGTGCCACCGAGAGCCAGGGAGAAGGTTAGTTGTGACCCTGTGGCCAGAGAATGTGCACTGAATTCAAACTCAAAAAGATGGAAAAGCTGAAGCTGAAAGATCTGGTGCTGAACCTAAAGTCAGACGTTGGAACTTGTGACTTAAACCAAGAGGGCTCACAGAGAACCTGAGCCCAGAGGACATTCCTAAAGCGTTCCCATCTCTCTGCTGTTCCTTCTGATTCCCTTCTATCTGTACTTATATCACCTATCTGTTTTTAGTTCCATATCTAATTATTTTTTGTAATCCTTCAGCTGATTTCCTTCCCTTTGTTTCTAAACATGGTAGTATTACTCCCATGTGAATGAAACCTTCTCTTGGTTCTTACATTGCTTCTAATTCTCATCCTGTATTTTTGCTGCCATTTCTTTCTGAAATTCTAGCTTGAGTAACAAATGCTCAACTTTCATCCTTTCTTGATGCTGTTTTAGGCCTATTGTTCATTTAGTATTTTAACCTTTTCATTCTACTGAATTTGCTCTTCTTCATGTAGCTAATTATCTTCTGCTTGCTCACCCCGCTAAGTACTCATTGTTTCATGTTTTTTTAGAACTTTCAGCTGTATGCGATACAGTGGGTCACACCAGGGCCGGTCTTACAACAGATTGCACCACAGGCGGGAAGCATCGTTGGCGGCCTCCTCCATCCCCCGACCTGTGATCTCATGCATATGTCATGGGCTGAGCAGCGGGAGTGGGGACTATGAGTTAACAAAATTGTCAATAATGGCATCTGCTGAATTTCATGAACCTCAGAAAACGGCAATAAGAGGGTCAAACCCGAACAGGCCTGGTTATGTTAGTCTGCTTTTGCTCTTCATTTTTAGTAACAATGACCAGTTTGCTGCTGTGACTCGGGTCAGAGAATCGACAATTTCAGATCTATACTAATGTCATTCGTATGTCTTCAAACATTTAGCCACTCTTAAAAGGTGATGAACTGGTCTCGAACAGTGTTAATCAAACCTCTAAGAACAAGAACAAGCACCAGCAACATACCTACCGATAGCTGTACAAGCCCGTCTATCTCAGCATTAAAATACATTCATTTATGCAATATTTATTGCATCAAATATTTCACGGGAAGTTAAATATATTTAGGAGGGATACACGTAAACAATATCACTACTCCATGTGAGTGGTAAAGTCTACTTGAAACATATGCAGAGTTAACATGCATATACAATTTAACATAGCTCCCAATGTTAATGTTGGAGAGGTGGCGTTCTAAAATTATGACATTACAATGTGGACTTTGCATTGAAACATACTCCAGTGCATTACTGCGGAAGAGAAATGGCAGTTCGAGTATTGGGGTTTGTTTCGTTCATGCTTGTGAACTCTCCAAATTCTTAAATGTTTCCTTCGTGATCACTCATGTTAGCTCCCGACAGCACCATGAAACTGTAAGATCGCAAAGAAAAACAATGTCTACCATCCCAACATAAAAACAAAAACAATCAAATTCTTAAAGGGTGGAAGATGACCTTTTCTTGGGACTTGTTAAGTTTACTTTTTGCAAATTACTAGTCGCGTGCTGCTTGAATAACAGCGGGCCTTGCACATTGTGCAGTGTATAGACGAATTTCATTTCAAGGGACTTGGAGTATTGTGGGTATCAGGGGAAGCATCTTCAGTGTACCCCAAGCATAGTGTGTTTTGCCCTCCACCCTCACCCCCCAGCCTTGCAGCCCTGCGCTTTTTCACATTCTCCATTATGGTAAGGAACATTGTCCCAAGCTTGGGAGAGAAATGGACTATGCAGAAGGAGCTGCCTCCCCAGGGTGTGTTTAGCTGCTGGTGTATCAAATGCAGAAATGGGTGGCATCAAGAGCCCCACACTCTGAAACATCTTTTGCGCACTGGTTGGTCACACGACAGAAAGTGTGAGCAGGTGATTCCTCAACACTTGAACCATTTTTTAGAGACCTGGCTTTGATTAATGTGGCGTTAGCTAGTCATGGCCATATCCCAGCGTTTCTGTTAAAGGAGATCGGAAGCTGCCCCGTGCAGGGTATTTTAAAGGCCATGAATTGATGCTACAGCATGTCGCCCCCAATGGAACAAAGAAATGGAAGCATGCATCCTACAAGTCTGGGTATTTGCATTATACGGAAGGCGGGCCAACCGTCCACGGAGACGGTTTCTACTGTAGTTGCTGAGTCGCTTTCCCAAGCCAGCTGCTGTGCAGACTTCGCTCAGCTTATGGTCCAGCGCCTGCATCCATCCTTCACACCATCATTCACAAGGCGCGTTCATGTAGGTGTTTGTTTATCTCGTTAGACTAGCGTGATTGCTATTCCAAACAAAAGAAGCGCAACGACAAAGAAGAGTATAAGACAAGTCTGAGCGAACAGTGAAATGTATGAAACTCTTGCACTAAAATAAAGTCAGCAGTGCATGCCCAGGAAAGAGGGAACGACAAACAATATGCTTGGGAGCGGGAACTAGGGGGGGGCGTAGTAACTGCCAAACTGGCCCAAGCGTGGTACCGGCCCCCAGGGCCTTGCCCTCGAAGTGATTTTGGCCCGGCAAACGGACCGACCAATCCAACCCCGCTGGAACGTGCAACTGTCTAAGATCTGCTGATGGTGACACTCTTCCCAGGTCTTCCGAGAACTGGCCTTTTGATCTCCTGAGGAGAGTCGACCACCAGTGCTCGCTTCCCTTTTCATGACTACTTGAGCCTTGACAAAAGTGTCTAGCTTTGTGGCCTCCAGAGGCTGTTCTTGGATGGCCCAGTCATCTCTGCAATACCATTTTAAAATAAATAAAACGCCTATGCCGCAATAGGCCTCAACTGTGAGGACGGGAGCAGGAGGAAAGAAGTGTGCTTGCCTCCAAAGGCTGTAGTTACTGCCGGGTTTCCTGAAACAAGGCCAATCAGTGAGGGCAGGATGCAGAAACTGTTTGTATTTGCTGATTCTGCTACTGCTTGGCAGTGTGTGCTTGTGATGGGAACAACTTCATGATTTAGTGACCCACTCGCTCCTCTTTTCTGTAATGGCCAGGGCCGACAACACCAGCCAGCCCCAATCGATCCACACTTCAGTGTCAGTGTGTGCCCATAGCCTGGAGGAGGGTGCACCGCACATGCGCCCATGGGCCTGGCTGGTGCCAGCAGCGCCGGCGCCACCCGAGGCTGGGGGAAGGTAATAAAGCAACAAATGTTGCTAATTTATTTGCCAATTGCCCTGCGCTGCCTGAGGGCCGAGACCAGGCCTGTATCTTGGCCCGAACGAGGCGGGCAACTGCCCAGGCTGCAATAGCCCCGGTCCCTGGAGCCTCTGGAGGCGATAGAATTCCCCAGTTTGTGGGGCAGCGCATTGACGTGGGAAAAGTGCCTCAGGTCAGGTGCTGGCGCTGCCCCTTCCGACTGTAATGTCACGTAGTACAAAAGTACTACGTGACATTACAGAAGTCAGAGACTCCCTCTGACCACTTTTGCGCCACTTGGGGTGAGGGCATAAGCACACCAATAAAAACACTTTAGGTCCCCCTGCAGCTAAAACCAGCCCCTTCCATCACAATGCCGTCAGGAAACTGCTAATTGTGTCCCATTAGTCACTAAATGGTTTCGTGCTGGCATTGGGATGGGAGGGGATGTGCAGTGGGCTGTGGGGAGTGTGCGTGCCTTGCAGGGACGCACCGTGGGCCCTGACCCGTTTGGGCCCATAGTGCATCCCTGCAAGCCCAGAAAATGGCCAAAATAATAGTTTAAAGCAGCGCTATTTCTTTCATGCTGCTTCTTTTCCAAACTATATATCAATTACACTTTAAACCACTTCCATGGCACTGGTGATGAGTTACTTCACTATGCGGATAATAGTTTTGACCAGTGTTGCTGAGTAAATATTCTTTAAGCTACGAACCGGTTTATTTATTTATTTATGCAATGTTTGTCGGGTACATGGAGATGGATAATTTATGCATTCATGCAATGTTTCTCGGATACCTGTATCCGACACACATTGCATGAATAAATAAATATGCAGGTATCCGACAAACATTGCATGAATAAATAAATAATCCTGGTCCATGTATCCTTACAACAGTCAAGGCTTTACTGTATCAAAGCATAACCCTTGATTCCGATTCAAAGAATGTTAAAGTGATTGTTTATTGGGTTCAGGTGTCTCCTTGTCATTGCCCTTTTGGCTTAGGTTGCCTCCAAACCCCCTTCAGCATCTTGTGTTCTTAGTTGGTTGTATATACTGCATCCTGTGGCATATTCATGGTCTCTTGGTTGGTGTGCCCAGTCCTCATTATCTGCAGCGTAAGTGGGACTGGGGCATAAAATTGCTTGGGCACCAGTGAAAAAGTGGCCCACCGTTGCAGATGGCAATTAATTCCTTGTGTGACAGACTGTTTGACTTTCGGTAGGAGTTCCTTAAAGGTGTAGTTTGGGAGTGGTGCGCGGGGTGCGGCGGGAGTGATGCGCGGGTGCGGCGGGAGTGGAGCATGGGGTACGGTGGGAGTAGCGCATGGGATGTGGTCCGGGGGGCGCATTCCAAGTGTTTCGCCCTGGGCACCAAATGGACTAGAAACTGCCCTGGCCGAGGCCACAGCCTGCAGCAATTCCAGTGGTAGAATACACGTGTAACACGTTCTTTTCCCAACATTATAAAAATGAACAGGCACATTCATTTTTATAATGTTAGGAAACGCACGTGTTACACGTGTATTCTAGCACTGCCCTGCCTGAGGGCCGAGGCCACAGCCTGCAGCAGTGCCAGTGGTAGAATACACGTGTAACACGTTTGTTTCCTAATATTATAAAAATGAAGAGGCAAATTCATTTTTATAATGTTAGGAAACTAACATGTTACACATGAATTCTAGCACTGTGGACTGCTGGTGCAGCGCCCCCTAGAGGCTGACTGACGTCAGGCAGCCGCCTGTGCTGCCTGACGCAAAGACCGGCCCTGGCTTGGAGACTGTATGTAAAGGCAAAGTCCCAAAACCTTCCAGGTTTTGGGACTTTGCCTTTACATACAGTCTCCAAGCCACAGATTTCCAATTTCCGCCTGAATGTGCATGGCAAGACATGTTATGATGTGTGCATGATTGGGTGTGGTAGGTGCCTTGTCTTAGGGTTGTATTGGTCAGGACTGGTTGCTGGGTCCAGATGGCATATATCTATAGTGTTGCACATTTTAATGTGTGTGCACATTGCCCAGATTGGACTGCTTACACCTTCTCTTACATGTAAGGCAGTCCTTTACATGCTGGTTTGATTGCTGACAGGCATACTTGTAATCATGCACAGAAAACTGGGTAATATGGGGTCTCCATGCATGGTTTACAGATGCATATCAACAATTTCTAATTCTGCCCGCCATTTACTTGCATGTCGGACGGCCTTTACATGGATTCCTATGAAATCCACCTTGTTTATGCAGTTGGAAAATACACGTGGATTCCATAAAATTCAGCCATCTCCACCCTCGTGAATGTTCAGTATGAGTGGAGATGCATGTGAAATTCAAGCACAGCTGAGGGGGAAGGGAACAGTCTTTAAGCGCTGTCTCCCATCTGTGTGCACGAGACTGACGAAAACCTAGCGCAAAGCACACGTATCATAATGCAAGAGTGGGTCCTCTGTTCCAACTAAACAGATTTTTTATTAATGGTACGAATGGGAGTTTGGCTCATGGGAGTATTTTACGCAATCACTGCTGGCTGTGGAAAGTCTTGCCCCAACCTTCTGTGAAGCAATTGCAAGGGCCTTTTACTTGTTGGTGACTGGCAGGGCCCGCCCATGGTCTGAGGGCAAGTGGTGAAATGCTTCCTCCACTTGTTGCCATTCTTTCCTTTTTTTGTTTGGAGTTGTGCCACCCACCTTGTGCGCTTGTGCGCTTCAGGCGATTCCACCATTCTTTACAGTCCTCAGTGGTAGAGACTCCTGCAAAGTAGGCCCGTCCCCAATAGGTTGGTCTGCTTCCTTTTATTATTTTGATTCATGGAGGGCAAACAGTGATGCTGCCTCGTTATTAACCTCTACAACAAGCACAATTATCTCAGGGTCACTGAACATGATCTTGCTCTAGCTTCTGTCACCTCCACTTCCTTCTCCATCGCCTCTTGTCTCTCCTTTCCCACTCAGGTCCACTGAATGCCAACAGGATCCTGAAGATTATCACAAGCCCTCTCTGCAACCCTGGAGTGGATTGTAAGGAAGGCATGGTACCAACAGTAAGACAGACACAAGTGACTACAGTTCAAGGGTGTTTATTAAACTTCATCAGGGTACGATAAACTCCTAACTAATCCTAAATCTACAGATGGGAGTAAGCTGCAACCATTCAATAATAATAACGCAGTCCTAGTGGTGTCTTGTCAAAATAAAGGGGACTATACTTAAAAACCTATTGTCAATCCTTACCTCTAAATACAAATAGTGTGGGGGTAATGTTTATGAAAAAGAAAGAAGTGTTCACAAAAATGATATGTCAGGATGTTGAGGCCATTCACCTCCCTTCCCCTCGTTTTCAGCACGGAACAAGGTGGTTCACTCGAGCGTAGCACAATCTCTGGCTTCTTTAGCACGAGGACAGTTCAATAATTAGCATCAGGGCCTTCTGTGCCCAAGTCTCTTTGCCTATCAAAGTCTCTTCATGCAGAGGGCCTTATGCGACACAACAAACAATACGTTCTTTTCCTCTTACAAGTTCTCAATTCAGGTGATTCACTATTCACCCCGGATCCTCCTGAGCCTGGCTCAGATCACCTTAATACAACAATCCCTCACTTCTGGGCTCAGATCCTCTTTCACAATGTTCATAGGATATTCTTTCTCGGGTGAATCACAGTTCTCCCCGGATCCCCCTCAGCTGGGCTCAGATCCCCTTCTTAATACAATTAGTCTCCCCCTCAGCCGGGTTCGGACCAATTTCAGTTAGAATCAACTATCGAAGACTTTCAAATGTGCACAGGGTTTGTCTTGACCCGTTGCAGGACCACTTCGATTTCACAATTCCTTTTTACAATTGCCACCTTTCAGTTGGATACCTAACAATGACCTTCGAATGAGCACCCACGTGGCACCGGACCACTCTGTTTACGATATCTGTCTTGGCTTCAAAGTTCAGTCACTCATCTGCTGTTTTAATTATATTTGCGTCGCTTGTCATATATGCTTCACACACTGTTCTCTTCAGTTTTCTGTATACAATGTTGCTGCAATGAACCTCGGCTTCAGCACAGTCCGGTGTGGTATCAGTCTCCCCAACTCTCCGGCTGTGCTGACTTTACTGGTGCTGCTTTGTTATAGGAGCCAAGGACAGTACCACAGCAGCAAATGATCCTCCCCGCCATGGAGATCGACGCAGGGTTGTCCGGGTTACCTCCGACATACAATGCAGGTTTCTTTAGCTTTGATTCCGGGTCTTATGTTTCTTATTCTCGAAGGCACATTAAAGTAATGGTCTTCCTCTGAAAAGATCAAGGGCACTTCCCTCCTTGCAACCCTCTTCGGTCTTGCAGTCTTTCTCCTTGTATTAAACTGCCATCTTGGAACTGCTGCTTCCTCGTGTGCCCTGCCTTGCTCAGAGTGTGCTTTCGTGCTCTGCCTTTTATCCATGTGGGGAAGTGTGATGGAAGTCAGGTGTGTGTAATGATCAGTAATTGCCTAAATCTGCCTGACCATTGTATTGGGACATGTCAGGTATACGGCTCGGGTGTTAGTCCATTTTCTCTCACAATGAGCTGTCCATGCAAAAGATTTCTTGTTGGAAAAGGGACGTGTTTGAGTTCCTAAGTATCCTACTAGGTAGGATGGGGAAAAGGTGTTACAGGGAAGGGGATACCACGTCTCGACGTCCGTTGTCCCACTCCCTGAATACTCCTCATCTAGGTGATCCTCCTGCACTGGTCCATCCCCAGGAGCTGGATCCAAAAGCGATGGCCATGTCGTGGCCACCTGGATGACAGATCCCTGGGGATTAGCAGGTGAGACACCTTCAGGTTTCTCACTGGATGTATTCTGTTTTTCAAAATGTCCACCAGAACTCTTCCACTTATAATTTCATGTGATATTGGTCTTTTTCAGAAAACTCAGCATTTTGTATGAAGTCCACCTGCAGTAGCAGTATTTTCAAATGAACGTCTGCTGAATTTTCCAATTGTCCACCTACTGTACTTGGATAACCACTGATGTATCAGTATTCTCAAAATCAGCTAGATTTCTACGAAACAGTACATGCAGCAATGGTATTCACTGTATGCAGATTTTTATGTGAGAAATCCACTGAAACCATGATGATGGCCTAAAGATCAAAAACAGCATGTACTTGAGCACTAAAGCAAGTCTTTAAAGCCAAATGTTAAGTCGATAGGATGATACTTGCTGAAATTCTCCGCACTTTGAGAGTAACACATGTGACAAATCTAGCAATGTTGTCAATCCTTTCCCAGTGAAGGTCTCTCTTCATGTGGCCAGGAAAAGGCAGAAGCTACCTGATCCTGACCCTGGGGGAGGCTATCTGAGGGAGGACCACATGAGAGGAGACAACCCTCATGGAAGTGGGATAGAGTCGTTAGGTCAAACATGGTATCCCCCTGCTTCATTAAGAACTAACCACACTGCTTCACCTCCCCATTCTTTTATGGTATTTTGTAGGGTGGATAAAGAATCTCTGTTGTTTACTGATCAACAACTTTATGTGCATACCTCCCCCTTTCATGTACTCGGACTTAGGTACGCCCCCTCTTTTATAACACTGAGATGAGGCAGAGGGATGGAGTGATGAAGATCACTAGACGCGGCAAACCAACGATGCGTTCTAGTAATCGGAAGATGTTAACAGGTGCCGGGACATTAAAATATGGAACACCTGAACAGAACGGAGGAGCCAGCCCTCCCGACGATGGTTGGGACAGGGAGGAAAGCAAGCTTTAGATTGCAGCGAAGAGGCTGGCAAGGACGGCATCCAAGGAAGTGAGGTGGAAGAGTGTTTGCAATGCTGCCATACTGAGCAGAAGGAGCTGCCGAGCGAAGGAGAAGGCCAGGCAGGAACCAAAAAGCCGAAGAGTATGCTTATCCAAGCAGCAGATGGACAGCGGAGGAAACCTTGAGACGCAAGGGACGCCAAAGCTGCCAGAGAATACCAGTAAGCCCAGAGAAGGAGATTCGGATACTAGGGCGCTTCAGGGTGGATGCCGGATGCCTTTAGTAAAGAGCAAAAACCCACACAAGGGATATGGGACATTTAACACAGTTGGAAAAGGGTTGGTGGCCCGACATATGAAAAATATAATTTCCTGTATACAGAAACCAGTGAATGCTAATGAAGAGTGCGAATCTGGGATTTGCACTTGAATATTGAGAGGACTCAAAAAGCCCTGGCAGGAGCTTAAACCAGACATACAGTGAGCCTGGGACCTGCACACATGTAGCAAAATAAAACCGTGGCAGGAGAGTAAACCAGGGATTAGATCGACGGGGCAGAAACCCCCGGGAAGAACTGAGAAAACAGGGGAAGAAACCCCTCTTTTTGAATTGTAAAGAAGCATACCCCTTTTCTGAAAAAGGCATCAGTGGTCCAGAGAAAGAACTGTAAAGTGTTGTGTAAAAGGAGAAAACTCAAGGGAAGAGCCATCCTTTGGAATTGTAGAATATATGAGAAATGACATGTTGAATAACCAGAAAGACTCTAGGGGAAGGGAAGGCCTCTTCTCTAATGGAACTATATTCATTTTTGTTTCCTGCACCTTTGAGACTTTATATTTGGAACTTTGGAAGGAAGCTGCAGGTGTACAGCCAAGATACACCCTGAGTTCATGCTATATTGAGTTTAGTGTGTGAGGGTCAGTTTAGGGTTTTGGACACAGGACAGAGACATCCTGACACAGACGTTCCTTAGTTTTGTTGAGGCAGGGAACCCCCTCTTAGGGTTAGGGACAGGTAAGATTTCCCCAACTTCTCTTTTTATTTTGATAATAACAGTCTTCATTCAATACAAAACTTGCTACTATGTTCGAATCTTACTCTTGATCCCTCACACAGAGTATAGAAATGTGTTTCCACTCGATACAGCGCAAAACATTGGTACTTCAGGGGGATATGTGGTAAATGTAGTATCCAAGGGGGATCAGAACATTAACTCTGTAGCAAAAGTAAAGACTGATATGGAAGAGCAATGATGTGTAATGCATTGATTGATTTTAACATGATTTTGGATAAAATCAGAGCCATAATCTAAGCGCTCTGAAGCATAGTGTGTAGATGCAGTACTTTCTTTGTACGCTGACTGACCCCTTCACATAATAAGATGCATTTAAGTTGTATGTATTCAAAATACCATGTACTTGCTTATCCTTTAGTGCCAAAGGGGAGACAAAATGACTAGTGTTGCACTGTACAAGACTACTTTAGATTACAATCAACACCTTCATACCATGCCATAAAGAGGACTTTAAGGTTTCATTACTTACTGATGAAAAGTCTGACAATCACGTTAATTGCAAAGTTGTTTCAATAAATATGTTAATATTAAATCAATTGACTTTGTGCATGATTGCCTTTTTTATTACTTGATTTAATTGTTTAATAGAAAAACAATTTTTACACGATTTCTCCTTTGATTGCCTTTTATTATTAAAAACCAGAATCTGTGTTTTTCTCCTTTTAAGGTCTGCAGACTACTGAGGATGCTAAGTTTTACGCAATATCATCAAGATTTGAGCCTTTCACTAATGAGGGCCAAACTTTGGTCATTCAGTTTACAGTAAAACATGAGCAGAACATTGACTGTGGCGGTGGCTACATCAAACTGTTTCCAGCTGATCTGAAACAAGAGGAAATGCATGGTGACTCTAAATATTACATAATGTTTGGTAAGTTTTCTGAACACCTCTATTTATGCCACCTGACTTAAGTGACAACACTGAATCTTGAGCTGCATTTTTCTTTCCTCTTTTCTGGATAGTGGTGTGTCATTTTTTAATAGACCATCTGAAGTTCATGTTGCAGAACAATATTAGTTGATTTCAGCAAACATTCAGGCATGCTGCAGCAGGGCACATGCACACCCGAATTTTCTGGAGTTACAGTGCAACCCGATTTTGGGAAAGATATTGCAATTACCATTCTGGAAATTCTAGTAGACATTATAATTGGTTCCTACTGCATCCAAGTGCAACATTTGTTTTTGAACATTGATCTATAAAGGCTTTATTCACAAAGATTTCCACTGGAGCAAATCAGGAGATGCCCATGAGCATCTCAGATTTGCACCTATTACCTTATACCTGATTCACACCTAATGCACAAACACTACAACTGAAGCCTAATCTGGAAATGCGTGGAGTATCCAAGATGAGATGCTCGAGTGCAAATCTTTGTGTTTCAGGCCTGTCATATAATCAAGTGTACTCCACAAAAGAGGCTTGCCAAAGACTGACTGTCTTGACTGGCGTCTTGGCTATCTTGCTCCCTTAGATCCACCAACCCACTCCCTCCACTCTCCTCCTCACCTGAGCTGTTTGATGGTGATGGGTCTTCACTTAGGTGTCTTCTGGTAAGGTAATCCTTCTCTTTCTTTTGTAGCAAGTGCATTCCTCGGGGTAGAAGCCACAGTGACTATCTGTGAGCTGCAGACCTGTGGCTCCTATCCCGGGGACAGGCAAAAGGGAAGGAGGGGAAAAAAGCGCAAAGCTTAAAAAAAACCTCTTGATGATTTCAGGTAAGCTTCCAAAGTTGGCAAATTGATAAGGTGCTGTGCAGAAATGGAGTAGGTATTCAAGGCTTTGTGGGTCCACCGCAGAAGCCGTCCACACTTCAAAAGAAAACAACAAGAGAAAGAGCCACAAGGAGAAGCCCCAGGTTCCAAGGTGGAAGCGCTGCAGGGAAGGATGGCAAGCCGCAGCCGCAGCTGGGACCTGAAGCGAGGAGTCAGGCAGAAGGCAAAGCGGAGATGGAGGGAACGAACAAAAGGGGAAAGAGAGAAAAGCAGTAATGGCAGGCGACGCACAACGTGAGAGAAAGGAAGGATGGGCAGAGACCCAAAGAGACAGGAAAGCTTTGTGCGAAGCAGAAAGGGAAAACACAAGCGCATTAACCAGAGAGACTAGCGAGTCAGAACGGTTGCAACGCATCGGCCGCTGGGAGTGAGAGTGTAAAGTACCTCCCAGCGGCCATAGTGGTGCAAAAGACTAGACGTGTAATGC
Source organism: Ambystoma mexicanum (assembly GCF_040938575.1). NCBI lineage: Eukaryota > Metazoa > Chordata > Amphibia > Caudata > Ambystomatidae > Ambystoma > Ambystoma mexicanum. The sequence goes on from NC_090922.1 coordinate 1,344,154,347, forward strand.
GCGTTAGAAAGAAAATGTGATGGGAATATCAATGGCCGCGGGGACCGCGGCTCGCTCTCCAGCATGGCAGCAGTCTCCATGTACGACAGCGTATGACACTGAAGCATAGCAGGGTTTTATTTAACAAAACAGGTTTTTGAAACTAAACTAAGCATATCAATTGGTCTGTGTCCCAGGTTCATGCTGTGGACACTCAATCCTGAGTTTATATTGTTTTCCACATCCTGCTTCTCGCAACATTCCTCCCCTTTGGTTTAATGTGGTGCTCACACTCTGTATCACCAAAGGTATGACCAAGGTTACTTCCGCTGGGCTTGGCCTTCATGAACTGTATATGCTCAGGGATTGCCAGGTTGGAGTGCCTTCCCCACTTCTCTGACCTTGATTTGAGACAATCTTATTTATTTCTTAGATCAAGTACCTGACCTTTCTCCTCCTCACTACTTCTCTACACGTGCAATACTACTGTTGCTACCCGACATCACGCTGCATGCGTGTTCCTTCTTTGCCGTGAGCTCAGTTCCTTCAGTTTGGGGTTCTTCTCCCGCCATAGACCAAGCATGCCTCCTTATTCCATCCTGTGCTGGTTGGCTTCTCCCTTGCTAGCGTTCAGGTCTCATCCTCCAACCTCCTGATCTTAACCTCCAGCTACCTCTCTGATGTTCTCCAACCACATCCTGTTCTTTTCCAGACCCCTCCTTCTGATGTCTTTCAGCCACGACCTGTGCTTCCTCAACCACCTCCTCCTAATGATCTGTAGCCAACTCCTGTTCTTTATCTACTACCTCCTTCGCCCCTCTTGTCACAACCTCCTCCACTGCATGTCTTCTTGCCTCTCTAAACTCCAACTGCCTTCTTTATAAATCTCCAACTAATTGTAACTTCCCCCAAACACCCTCGTTGTCTGACTAAGAGTCAGGGATTTGATAGTGTTGTAACCCCGCTACTTGGGCTAGGCTTTCTGTGAGGGTCTGCATCTGGGAAGGCAAATGAGAGAAGGTTTGTGATGGGTTGTCTGCACTCATGTCAGCTGTGCTTAGGTTGAGCTTTTGAGGCTGGACTGGCCCTTTTATGTCTGGTCTTCACTTTGATCTGTCCTTCCCAGACATCCATTCCTGCCTGGGGGAATATTTGTAGAAAGTGAGTGTAGACCTTCGTACTGTTGAGAATTAATATGATTTTGAACTGTTCAGTGGGTTTGTGGGCAGGGAGCCACTCGAGGGTGAAACCTTTCTCGTAGCACTGCACAGGTTGGCAGTGCAAGTCTCACAGGCATTTTACATGTACCTCTGCTTTTCTAAGTGAGTCCTTGTTGTCAGTGCTAGAGAAAAAGGAGTTGTACGCTACATGTTCTTGTGAACTCGCAAAGCTTTGTTTGCTGGAAGGGATGGTATCGGCCAGTGTAACGGTTCTCAGGAGGTTGGATGGCATTCCATGGGATTTGTCTTCATGTAATTTAAGCATACCTCTATGGCAACAATTTTCCTAGGTACTTTCAGTTGATGATCCCCTGCCAAAGGAGGGGACAAAGTGGGGTAGCATGGGGATCTTCCCCATACCACTCTGAGACCCATCACCCATTAGCTTGAGGGCTCTCAGACCCCTTGGCTAACACACTATGGGCCTCATTAGGACCCTGGCGGAGAGGGTATTACGCCAGCGTAGTGCATGGCGTACCTCTCCGCCATACTACGAGTTCCCGTAGCGCCATGGCGGCCTTTTCCGCCTGGTTTTACCAGGCGGAGAAAACCATGGCGCTACGGGACCTCGTTGTTAATTACGCCACCGTATTTTACGGTGGCGTAATTAACTCCTTCCCCACTCCCATTATACCCTATGGGGCAAAAATGGGAATGGGGAAGGGCAGAATGGGGATTGGGGATTTACCGCCCCGCCAAGGTCGGAATGGGGCGGTAAATCCGCCAACCCCCATGGCGCTATCGGCGGCTTTCCGCCATGCTTCGCGGTGCATTTAGCACCGCGAAATCCGCCTGGGTCGTAATGAGGCCCTATATGTTACCAGAGTCAAGCAGGGGGCTTTGTCACAGACACTATATGTGTATCAGTAAAAACAATGTCTATGTCTATTGTGTCACAGATGGCATAGAAAAACACTATTAGTCTTGGAGATAAAGGGTGTTTATTAAAATGTTGTGGGCCCTAAGCCCATTCCCCCTCTTTCCTGTCTCCCATGGAATTTCCTCCCTAACCCAGGCATTTGTAACTCCTGTTTCGTACTACTGAATGATAACCCCTAATGTCTAAGGTATGTCTTGGACTAATTGTAGGCTCATGGACTCTCTCAATGACTTCCTAACTTTCCGTCCTCTCACTAAGGGTTAGCCTTCTAATTGGAAATTGGGTTTGTGCTTTACACTCATGCCCATGCTTACCACCTTCCTTTTACTATCCCTTCTGACACTCCTCCCTCCAGTCTGTTTTCCCTCTAATGTTTCACTCCTCCTCCCTCTTGGCTCCACCTTTTGATGTCCCTTTTCCTCCCACACTACTTTACTACTTCTCCCACTACTACTCTCCTCCTCCCACTACTACTCTTTTCTTGACACTACTACTCTCCTCCTCCTACTGCTACTCTCCCCCTCTCACTACTACTTTCACCCTCCCCCTACTACTCTCCTTCTCCCACTGTTACTCTCCTCCCCACACTCCTACTCAAACACCCTCCTTTCACTAGTACCATTTGCTTCTCATCCACTCTTTGCACTAACTTCTACTCCTTGCCACACAAATGCGAACACTCACACTGCAGAACCACTTTCACTCCTAAACCAATGCCTCACCTTCTCCACAAGCTATCGCTCTGTCCTCCCTCCTGCTGATCTCTTGGTCTTCCACTGCCGACCTCACCCAAATAACCAATGCTTCCTCTCCAGTACTTAAATTTCACTCCCTCTGTACTGATTGGACAGCTTTCCCTGGCAAACCTGTCTTCCCCACCTAAGTTATATATCTGCATGGGGAGTTTTCAAAAGGGGGCTAAACCCTCTCCACTTTCTGTGCACAGGCTTGCTGCATAATGGGCCTAGCGGCGTACGAAATTCAATTACCACGTTTCTGTTTAGCAGTCTGCTCACCAGGACCATCCTGAAAAGTTTGGGGAATAGTATTTCAGGGTTTAGGAGAATGTTGCTTATAAATGCGTAATGGCGTCAGACTCTGCTGATCCCTTGTGGTGAGTTTCTGCGTTACAGCAGTGCACGAATGCAGCCTGTGTCTTCCTCTCTCTCCAGGCTGCTGCGATCTGGTCTCTGCGTCGCTGTTGTTGTCTTTAATGTGCAGCTCTGTTGGTACGTCAGGCCAGCTGGTGTTCTGGTTTTCTTGTTCCCGCTCTCATCCTTCATCCTGGCAGTATCTGCACCTGATGGAAAACACTGGAGAGCATTTGTACTTAGAGGCAAGGCTGGAAATAAGGGTCTGCAAACACACATACTGGCACTTGGTTGGGGGGAATGGTTTGGTGCCCTCTTTGTTGTATTTTCTATCAGGGCTAGGGCTGCCTCTGAATTGCTTTGTGGCAGGACTCCCTCCCACCATCTAGTTCAGGGTACTACACCTTGTCACAACTGGTTATTAAAAAAATCAACTGAAACCAATAGACAACTCTTAATAGCAATAATATGTTGCAAGATGCAACAGTAATCAACATTTTCCTTAGTAGATCAATCAATAGAAATAACTGGATCTATTTGTAATTAGTAAACTTTAGTTTCCACCAGTAAAGAGGCATGTCCAGCAAAAACCTAAGTTCTCCCATTATAGGTGTTTGAAAACCGTCTCCCTGTTTTATGGCAAATGCTATAAACAATGTACTAAGCTATCCAGTGGGACATCACATGCTTAGCTAAATATGTGAAGACGATGAAACAATCATTACTATGTGCCAATTCTTTCATAAATTAGATTAGTACGCTTTTCCACATTCCCATTGTTGTAATAGACATTATTAAATTGTCACTAATCTGTCAAATTGACTTACCATCTATGGAACTACCGCTGGCATCATTGCCATCATTTGTTGTGGTGGTAATAGCACCATACACATGCAGGCAGGCCTCTTGCTTCTGGGTTGACAAGCTCATAATCAGGCAGATCAGTGAAACAGTTGGTAACGGTAGTACTGCCTGTTACTACTAATACTATTACCAACACAACACGTAATAAAGGCTCTAGTATTCTTAATGCATATTGTCACATTTACCTGCATGGACCTGTGGTTTGTGATTAACCTCTACAATGGAAATAGAATTTGCCTGTTTGTAAAAGATGTATACTTGTATTAAACTGAGTAGTATTATTTTGCTAAACAAGTCTTCCAAATCAGTCCTGGTATTTGCAAGGCAACTAACAAGTTTCCAACTTAATGCTTGATTCAGAAAGGATTTCTCAGGAGAAAAGTTTAAGATTACTGCAGCATCCTGTTGTTACTTTATTAGTTAATATATTCACTGGTAAACTTTGGCGATGGATGGCGCATTTTAGAGATAGTCATGTGCAAATAGAATTGCATTAGATGTAGTCAACTCCATCTTGCAAATGTACTGGGTATCTCAAGGATATGGGCTCAATAGCTTAGAAATGCCCCAGACTTTGCTAGTTTAGCTCCAGTACAAGTCTTTGTGAATAAATGACAAGACCTCTGGGTTAACTTCGAGATGCACCTAACCTGATCATGTCAGAGTTTGAAATTGCTAGGAGTCATTTAGCTCCTACTTAAAGCCTTGTAGAGCCTGGTTAGGTATATAACTGTTGTGGTATGCTTGGTTGTGATAGTGTGTGATTTGGAAAGAAGGGAGATGTGTTGTATTGTGCTTGGCATTAATGCAGGTGCTTGGGGATGTAAGAGAGGTTTGGTGTGTCAGTGAGAATGTTATGCTGTTATGCTGTGAGTGAGGGAATGCCTGTACTAAAGGTTCCATACTATGTCAGTTGAAGAGCTCCAGTTAACATCTTAACGTAACTGACTGAAGCTGATTAAAGCAACCTGCTGGAACATACCCGATGTGCTTCATTTCACTGGCGATGAGCTGGTCTTTCTGGGAGGCCAGGAAAAAGAACCTGTGTACAAGGAGAAGAAGTTTAAGGAGTCACGTCTCCTGCCGGGGGTGCAGAAGAGTAGGAGGAGGAACCACTGCCCCCACAAGTAAGTGTCAGAATCGGAAACTACCACCCCCGATGACTCCTCACCTGACTCCTTAGAGGAATCCACCTGGATAGAAGTCTTAGGTCTTCTTCTCCCCTCCTTCTTGATCTCCTCCGGATCTTCGTCCGTCTTGAAACTCTTCCTTCCCTTCTTGTCCTTCTTATGCTCGTAGAGATAGGGACGGGCTCCGTTTGAGGCCACCCTGACAGTGGTGAGAACAAGCTGTCCGGTGGACCCAGGGGAGCCAGTGCCTTGACGCCAGGGAAAAAGCCAGTGACGGCAGAAAAAACCCTGTTAGATGACGAGTCCTTGCTGGCAGGGAGAGTGTCGGAAGTGGAGGATGCCGATGAATAGTAATTCAGCAAACAGTACTTAAGTCCAAGTATAACAGGACGAGGTATGCTGATGTCGGAAAGGATTGGAAGAGTGTCCACTGCGTTCAAGGAAAGCTGAAGCGGATGCTGCACACGAGCAGTCAGGAGGGAAGGTACCAGCTATTACGCAGGTAAGAGGGAGAGAGAGTGTGAGCAGGTGCAGGTGAGCGAGAGAGAGTGGAAGATGAGAGAACGAACAGAAGCGAAAGTGAGCAAGAAAGGGAGAGAGTGTGAAAGAGTGAGAGAGAGCGAGCGGGAGCGAAAGCGGGTGAACGAGAGTAAGGAATCGAGAGAAAGAGTGAGAGAGAGCGAGCGGGAGCGAAAGCGGGTGAACGAGAGTAAGGAATCGAGAGAAAGAGAGAGAGAGAGCGAGGGGGAGAGAAAGCGGGTGAATGAGAGTAAGGAATCGAATGAAAGAGAGAGAGAGAGCAAGCGAGAGAGAAATAGCGAAGGGACGCGGAGGATAGTAACAATACGGAACCCAGCACAAAAGGGAAGAGAGAGCAGATACGAGGGAGTGGACAGAAGGCCGTGAGACGGAATGAACCGAGACACAGGGAAAGCAGAAGCGGGCAAAGTACTAAGGAGTAAAGAATCAAAGGACCAAGCTCGAGGAGCGGCACTGCAGGCGAAGTTAGCGAAAGGCTGACAATGTGAGATGCAACGCACAGCGTTGTGGGCGTGGCTACCTTTTAAAGGGAAAAGACCAGAAAAGACTAGAACGGTAAAAGGACCGCAGGGTGCCTAAGTAAACCTACATCTTTCCCACAGTGTCCAGGGTCGCGTTGTGACAATAAGTCCCATCACCCAGGATGTAGAAGGACGGAAGAGCTTTTGCGAAGTTAAGAGGGAGCTGCTGCCAAAGTGGAATGAGGGGAGGGGGGGCTGTGTTTCCATTAGAAGTGCCAGGGCATGGAAGCCGTGTACACTATCTAAAAAGAGCCAGGTTGAGAAAGCGTAGCCAATAAAGTGGCAGAAGAGTATTTAATGCTGAGTGAAAGAGCCCAGTGCTTGTCAGGGCTTCGCTAGCACAGTAAATGGCACTGATGAACTCTAAGGAAATCTCTGGGATGCGCTGCCCAAAATGGATGCATAAGTGATGATAATGGCCGCATCAGATGGCACTCAGCTAATGGAAGTGTGCAGCTGGAACACTACTAACTACACCTCCTCAGAGGTATCCTTCCTCAGAGGTATCCTTCCTTTCCTCTCCTTCCCCCAAAAGCTCACTGTCTCCAGAGCCCTGGTTCTCTCGAAGCTGGACTACTGTAACAGCCTCTATCTAAATCTTCCTGCCTCTACTCTCCGCCCTTTGCAACTCATCCAGAACAGGACTGCAAGACTTGTCCTTGGCCTCAAGCACAGGGACCGTATCTCTCCAGGACTGAAATCACTACACTGGCTCCCAGTGGCTGCGAGGATTAAGTTCAAAACCCTCTGCATTGTCCACAAGGCCTTCTGGGGCTTTGGCCCAAAATACCTTCAACTTTCTCTTCCGAAATATCTTCCTTCTCGAGCTCTTCGCTCATCCACCTCCAACTACCTCAGGGTCAGCCACTTCTCCAAGCAACGAGCTGGGGGTAGATCTCTCTCCACAGCAGCGGCCTCCCTCTGGAACAGCCTTCCTGCCTCCCTGAAACTTGAGGAGAACCATCTCCGGTTCCGGAAGCACCTCAAAACCTTCCTCTTTGCTTCCGCTTTCTCTCCCTCTCTCCCCTGCTAAAATCACTGAACCTGCACTGAATCTTCTACTGGGCCACTCACCGATCTCGGTCCTTGGCCCAGCCACTCTTCCCTGCACTGCCTACCTGCACTACGGGACTGTCTCTGTATCCTACAACCCCTTCTCCCGGCACTTACCTTGCACTTGCCACCAGCTGGCCCTATTATTTATCTTGTATTCTACTAACCATGTACTGCACTTTCCTTGCACTTGCCACCAGCTGGCCCTATTATTTATCTTGTATTCTACTAACCATGTACAGCACTTTTCCCCCTCTCCCCTTCCCCTGGCACTTTTCCCAGTCCCCTCTACCCTTGCACTTGCACGATCTGAATGACACCTGGCCTAGTAGGATCGATGTCTGTCTCCCCTTGTTCCCCCCCTGCCTCGTCGCGCCTTGAAACACTTGTGTATAGGCACGTTACAAATGCCATATCATATCATATCATATCATGATAGGGATGTGTTGGCTCTGACCCTCAGAAACCGGAACAGTCTTAGTGTGTGACGGGGAGAGTATTTGCCACTTAACAGCTGTGCTGGGGTAAATAGGTGTGAGCCAACCAGTGGTGACATCATGACTCTGCTGGTTGTGATGGTGGAGCCATGGAATTCCGATGTGGGTTACTATTCTTGTTATCGCTCTGTTTCGTTACCGTGGGCTCACTGAGAGCAAGTGAAGAAAAGGACCCAGCAACGCTGCCGACCGTGATGACCTCACCTTGTTGCAGACCGCAGAGCGGTCAATGAAGAACTGTGCCCAATACCATTCAGACCACTGCTGCCTTCCCTTGTTGAATAGATAAAAATGCTTTTTTTCTGTTTTTAAAACATGTTAAAATGACCCTAAGTCAAAGTACTGGGCTTTAATATATTCCTATTTAAATTGGACGAACATACTCGCCAGGCCTGCCTTGCTGAAATGTGCTGCAGTTGTGTCGAGCACACATGACCGACATTAATGTAGCCAAAAGTGCCAGTCAGTAGGCGATTTGTTCCATGAAATGTGCAGATATTGTTTGTGAATAAAGTGACTGGGTCACTTCACAAACACAAGCATCTGAAAAAGTGCATACTATGCACTATTTTAGATGCCCAATTATTTGTGAATCAGGCCTACGTTGGTTAATTGGAAATGATAGCATTTCATTCTGCACCAAACAATCTAAAACAAAATTTGTAATATCCTAACATCATTTCTTTAAAGAACCTTTGTTTTTGTACTTGTTGCCTTTAATCGTATAACATTTAATGAAACATATCAGATGTTCTGAAATGTGCTTTTTTTCTCAGGCCCTGATATCTGTGGCACAGGAAACAAGAAAGTGCATGTTATCTTTAACTACAAGGAGAAGAACCATTTGATCAACAAGGATATTCGGTGCAAGGTAAAGTAATGTATCATTTCTTCTACCTGTTGTTTTTTTTATTGCTTTGTTGTTATGGCTGAAAAAAAAACAATTTAACCTTTCAGTACATAATACACATTAAATACTCAATCCATCATAATTTAAATCAAAATTAATTACTTGCTTAATAAAACCGATGTTAAATACAATTTACAGTTCTCCATAGACAATACAATTCATCAAATATTACACACAATCTTAAAAAATATAAACATTTAAGCAAATTCCTCATTAAAATCCTTTCTCATGCTCAATTTATTGGTAAAATATCTAATGATAGTCAAATCTTTATTACTGCTAAAATAACAGAAACCCACTGTCCAGTAAAAATCATTGCCCATAACTTAGCTTCTGGTAAACCTATCTAGTCCTTAAAATAATGTAATAGAAACTGCCTCTTTTATACTGGCAACCTAGTACAGGAGACCACAATATGGCTCAAAGTCTCAACTTCTTTTTGTTTCTGACAGAATCGACAAAATCTCTCGTCCTTAGGCCAGTTTAATCGTGTGCCTATGATCTCCCTAGTTAGCCATAAGTTAAAACGCAGTCATAAATACCATGCTCTAAATTTTGGACACAGGAATTTTAATAAATACTAGGGTAAAATTGAGAGCAATTTCATGTCAAAATTGCCATTTCTTTTTTCAAACTTTTTTAAATGAAACGGTTGGAGTAAGGAAGAGAAGAGATACACCTCATCTAGATCAACAGATAAGAATTAAGGCAGTCAACATAAAGCGTCCTGTGTGCGCCAGGCTGGATAAACAGTATATAAAACGAGACAGTCCCCCCCAGAACCCGGTATAGCCCACCATCCCCAGGAAATCAAACGTTTCTTAGTTTCCTCCGGATTTAAGTAGAGTTTCGCTAGGCAGGGTTTAAATGTCAATGCTGGAAATTCCCTATCATAGTCCAGCAGTGGGGTCCATATGGCCAGGAATTGGTGGATCTTTCTTTATCTAGCGGCTGTGACCTTTTCCGCCACCAGTATGTCCCAAACTTTAATCCACCACAAGGAGTGCTCTGGTCCTTCTGCGGCTTTCCAGTGGCGGGCGATTGTAATGCTTGCAGCCAACAACAGATGTGTCAGTAACTTCACACACGCCCCAGATTGAGGGTATATTTCCTCTTTTGGGGCCCCCAAGAGCAGAGTCTCTGGACACATCAGCAGTTTAATTCCAGTGATAGGAGTGAATCAGTGGACAGTCCCACCACATGTGAAAATATGAGCCACGTGCCCCACAGTTACGTCAACAGGAAGGAGGTACTGCAGCCTGGAAGTGGTGAATCTGTGCTGGAGGATACTTCTCGCGATACGCTCACCAAAAGTACCACCGAAGTACCTGGCTGTTGGGCTGTGCCAGGAACCTCTCTCTGCTGAATCCACAAGTGAAGCACTTCTGGAAGCCGTGTGGACTGAATGCGGAAGGAGAAGCAACTTGTCAACTGAAACACGTGCTCATTGGACTTACAAGTAAATCCCCTTTTCACTACTTCCTATGAACTTTAAGTCCTCATTTTAAGGACTTGGACTTTGATTTAACTTGGAAACACTTTTCCTTCCTACCTTACGTTACTTTGCTCTCTATCTTCTAGATCGCACCTCCCCTGCTGCACGAACTGTTGTCCCTCGCCCTTCCCAGCAAACTTTCCTGCCAAACAATAATAGAGAGAAAGCGACGCACGTTGTGTTACGTTTACTAATAGTGTGATGTCAACACGACTGCGCAGTGGCCATATTGAAATTAAAATGCCAACTAAAACACGCAAAGCTGATTCTCGTAGACACAAGTTTTGCTTGGACATGCAGAGCATGACACTGCCCTCCAAAAATCGAAACAATAACGCTCGCTCATAAAGCCTGATGATAAACAAAACTGTACTTGATGAAAATCCTCAGGAAGAAATTACTTCCCAAGATGCAGCACCTGCTCACGTAAGCATATCGTCTAACAGTACACTTAAGGGACATGGAGAGGTGCCAGTAGTCGCCGTTGGGAAGACAAATGAAAATATTGCTGCACATAACTCTAGGAAAAGTTTCCTAAGTATACGTGAAACTGAAGAGATCAATAGCTTGGGGACAATTGAAGACACATCTCTAGGGCCTCCATCAGATATATCTATTTTGGCATCTGTGATACTGCTACAAATAGAAAAAAGGGTAATACTCTCTGACAGACCATCGACTCCGGTCACAGTGCATCCGGGTCGTAAAGACAAAGTGCATTTATACCGACAAGAACAGTCTACATCCTTTTCCGCAGCATATCCATCTCACAATGATATGGACATTCAGTCCAATAAACCATTGTTGATTGGTGTAGATAACAAGGAGATGTTGCAGACTAATTCTGGACATACATGCTCCTCTCCCGAGGTTGAAAAGGGTACACCCATTTTGTCCACAAATGGAGAAAATAATGCTATTCCACAACTTAATCCCACCACCCTAGCAGACGATCTGCATATATTTGAATCCTCTTACCCAGTAATTTCGAGAATACTAAATCTGTTAGATTGTGGGCATGATTATACTCATTACGGGCTTCGTGACATCAAATCCTCACAGGCAGTGATGCTCTCCAAATTAAACAAGCTGGAGGGTTTTATCTTTGCCGAGAACTACAAAAAAGAAGGAGGCTGTATCTCACCGCCTCCCTCCACTATCTGTTACCACTCCACAGCCACTCAGACTGATATACCTATTATAACGACTGTGGCCACTCAGACTGATATACCTATTATAACGACTGTGGCTGCTCACAACTCCTCGGAGGGACCGCCAGCATTTGCTTTTCCCCAATCATTTGCACACACAGTAAACGCACCCAAAACTATTGAGGTAATTCAAATATTCACTCACACCCAACTCTGCCAGATGATTTCTAACCACGCAGAAAAAAATCGATCAACTACTATTCTTTAACCAACCGAATGACAAAGGACTGAGTGTATTAGATGCACAAGATGACCCTTTACCACCCACAACTAACCTCAATCACCCAGATAGTCCATCTGCTCTTACAGCTATCTTGGATGAGGAAATTCACAAAAAAACATCTTCAGGCGTGGGCAAGATGCCCCCTGATGACATCCATGAGATCACATACCAAAAACATTTTGCCTCTCAAAAAGAAAAGAGGCTATATATACGTGCAATGAATAGACTTAACATGCGCAAAGCTTTACAAGTGGACCTAGAAAAAACAATAAACAAAAAAAAGGAACCCAAAACCAAAAAAACACAGATAAGAGCAAGGTCATCTTAAATCCAAAGAGAGACGAGCCTATGAGGGGTTTAGCCCTGTCTAACTTCCATAATCTGGCATCAACAGAACTGGGGATTAATGTTGAGGAGTTTACCTTATAAAGTAGATTAGCTCTCCAGCTGCAGTACCTTACGGATGGTCCAAGGGGTACAAATAACACAACTTTGGACAAACAAACCGAGTTCACATCCCCTCTCACCATTCCTCAGCAATCTCTGCTATCCACATATCATAAACCCATACAGAACAAAAAAACCTCTGCATTGAAAAAGCTTGGTGTTGACAAGTTAAACAGTGCTCTTGGGGGATGGCTGATAGACACAGATGGATAACACTCTGTGGAAAAGGGGTTGTCAAAAACAATCAAGCTCCCATTTGCCGGGACGGCGCATCCAAATCTATGCTCACCCACAACCACCAACACCACAGCGAGGTTACTCCGGGGAAGGGGAGTTGCGAAAAATCCAACCCCGACTCCGCTAACATCTCGATAAAGTTGTATGCACCGGAGGGTGATCCCTCTTTAGCTGCAAAAGCGCAAACACTTCATCAACATTTTGGCCTGACAAACTCCCATAACGAAGAATCTGCTCACTTTCCACAGATTTCGAGCATTTTAGGCTGGATTAGTACTCCCGACATAAATGGAGATAAGAGCCTAAACTGTTCATTTGTGCTTGAGGCATTTCAAGAAAATCCCTGCACTCAGAACATTAGTAACAAGACATATTGTATGGATTACACTGCCTCCGGTAAATACTACAGGATGGTACTTCAAGTCCAATCCACAATAATAGCAAACTAATTTGGGCACACAGAAGAGAGTTAAAAATGTTAGGATTAACCCTAACTTCATTGCAATCAATTTAAGAAGCAAAAGCATTCAATGAGACTCCTCTTGCTACTGCAACAGGAACCAACTCAGAAGCCTTGGGGACGATACCTTCCCAACTTCCAGAGGCAGTGGTAATCGCACAATTAGCGGCCATTTCTACCAACACAAAACATTGGTCATGGTTATCAGTCCTGCTGGGCTTGGGAAAGGAGGGACAAAAAATAACCTCCACATAGTAGCAAAAGCTGGCTCAGGTTGATGTCCTGGAATTTGTGTGGAAGTGTTAATCAGCAGGCGGGAGTTGTATTTAAGGATGCACCAATAACCTTTTTTATTCAGGCAAAACACTTTAAATGCGGTTTTCAACACAAGTACGATATTTGTTTTATTCAATGAAGCAACTTCTTTCACTTTCCTGAACAATGCCTTAAATCAGGGTTTGTGCTTTGACACGGATTAAGGCCAAATTAACGGAAAGAAATAAAAAACAGAAGTCTTTTAAATATCCTTGCATTTTAGTGTTGGCTTTGTTTTCCTCCTAAGGCACTCATTAAGCGCTGCTTGTAACGCTCACCTGACTCCCACGGAGGCGCTGGCCTGGTTCGCGCTGTTGTAACCTCGTCTAAGGTGAGGCGCAGGGGTCGGGAGACGGACTGGACCGGGCCCCAAATCTGACTTGTCTGACTCGCAGAAGTATCCTTCTGTAGGTGAAAATAGGGGGTTAACTGTCTGCGGGGTAATGCAATTGGCCTCCCACTTACCCCTCTCACCCTCCTCAAAACCCTTCTGTGCTTCCCCGTAGCATCTCACCTTAGGGTCTGGAAGGACGAGCTCTCCATCCTGCTTCTGATGCAGGGGCGCGTTGGTATCCAGTTACTTCACTGGATTTTCGGATGGGTGAGAACCAAACTTGCTTGGCTTCCAGGTAAGTTTTTCTATAAGTGGGTCCCCTTGTGTCCATACATTAATGTTTTAATGCTAGTGTCTTTTTCCCCATAGGGGCCGGGGTACGGAATGCCGGGGAACAGGCACCGACCCGAGGTGAGCGGTGAAATCCTTGTGGAAATCAGGTAAGTCTTTAATGAGTGTTTTGGTAATGTCTTTTCATTCACTCATTAACGCTGATGTCTTTTTCCCCTTAGGGGCTGGGGTCCGAAAATGCCTGGATGCGGCGCGGACCCGAAATGAAAAGGAAATGACCCAACAGGTAAGTCTTGACATGGAGTTTTAGCTTCCCTTTTCCCTTCTTTCTCTCACCTTTGTTCTTGTCTTTTTCTCCCTAGGCGCGGGGGCGCGACTGCGAATCCGGATGGTCGCTGCTGAACATGGAGGCGCCCTGTAAAGGTGAGTAGAATGCGGCGCTGCAGCGATCGATGCGATGTGCTTTTAAAAATAAATGTCTTCCTTTTCAGGATTGTCGGCGAAATGTCTCTGGGATGCAGAATTAGCAGACGAGGCCTTTTCCTTCTTCTGTTCTCTTGTTCCCTTCCTTTGCAGGTGATTCAGGATGCTGGCAGGTGTGGCAGAAGTCAAGATGCAGGAGCAGACACGGTGAGCGTCCAGCTGCTAGATGCAGAACAACGCGAAGCACGTGTGGCTGATCGGGTGTGGTTTAAATAGCCTTGGAAGAAGTTCCTAGAATGTGTCCTTCCTCCAATCAGGTATGTATCCTTCCCCGACCACGCCCGGGTGGTAAATGAGTCCCACAGGTAAAGTAGTTCCTTTCAGGCCTCAAGGAGGCCGGGGTTCTGCAGCATGGTCTGCATCAGATAAGTGCACCCAAACACTTTCATAATGAGCCTGGCGCCTATGGCGCCAGGACTGACGTTTTCTATGAGCCTGGTGCCATAGACGCCAGGACGCTGTCCAAAGGGCCCCTATAAGGGGTTGCTGGGACCTTCCCCGGGGACTTGATGTCCGCTTAGGGGACCCAGGGCCTGAGCCGGCTCCCCGGGAGCGGGCATCGTGACAGCACTCCCCCCCAAGGCCCCTCCCAAGGTTGTTCCCTCCGGGGGTTTTGGTTTGTTTGGGAAGAGTCGGTGGAATTTCCTGACTAATCGAGGTGCATGCACATGGTCACTGGGTTCCCACGACCTCTCCTGAGGTCCATACCCCTTCCAATCAATTAGGTATAAAAGCTTTGACCTAAACATTTTTTAATCTAAAATGTTCTTCACTTCGAATTCGGGTTCCCCATCTATTTGAATAGGTTCTGGAGGTTTGAGTAGTCGGGTTCCGGGGACCACTGGTTTCAGAAGTGACACATGAAAAACAGGGTGAATTTGCATATTAGCTGGTAAATCAAGTTTAACCGCTACTGGGTTAATTATTGCCGTAATAGAATAAGGTCCCAGATATTTTGGGTTAAAAGTTCGAGGCCCTTTGAGCGGTAAATGTCTGGTAGCTAACCACACTTGATCCCCAATCTGATACGGAGGTGCGTCACTCCGATGTAGGTCAGCATTCTCCTTGTATTTTCTCTTGGCTTGTTGTAAATGCGTGGTTGCCTCTTTGAAGGCTCCGGTAGTGGTAGAATGCAGATGTTCTACTGCGGGCACTCTGAGGTTCTGAGGTGAGTCGAGGTTTGAGGTTCGAGGGTGATGTCCAAACAAGGTATAAAAAGGACTATGGCCAGTTCCAGAGTGTACCGAATTATTATATGCGTATTCGGCTATCCAAAGAATGTCTTTCCAGTTGCTTTCAGATTGCTGTAACATACACCGTAAGCACTGCTCAAGGGTCTGATTTGTCCTCTCGGTCTGACCATCGGTCTGAGGGTGGTGACTGGTCGATAATCTTACGTCGATTTGTGCCATTTGACATTTGCGCCAGAAGTGGGAAATGAATTGGCTTCCCAGGTCAGAGATTAGTATAGATGGGAATCCATGTAGCCGAACAATATTTTCGAGGAATTCTTTGGCTAGGAGAGAAGCTGAAGGTAAACCTTTCAAAGGAATGAAGTGGGCCATTTTGGAAAACAAATCCACAATTACCAGAATGGTATTGTATCCCGAACAAGGAGGCAAGTCCGTAATAAAATCCATTGATAGGGTGTGCCAGGGTGCTGGCGGTATGTCTAGAGGTTGAAGGAGACCGGCTGGTCTTTTCTTTTGACCTTTATTTTGGGCGCAAACACCACAGGACATCACAAAAGATTTAACATCTTTTCGCCAAGAGGGCCACCAGAATTGTCGTTTCACCTTTTCCATTGTCTTGGCAATACCGGGGTGTCCCTCTATTAATGTATCATGATAACCTGAAATAACTAGTTCGTGTAAATCCTTGTGCGGCAGGAATAAGCGTCCTTGGTAATAAGGTAAACCATTATCTATGGTAAAGTCTGATCCCTTTTGTATCCAATCCTGTAGGACTGTAGGGTCCAGGAGTTCTTTCACTGTGACTTGAATGTCTTCAAGCGTCTGTAACAAAGTCATGCCTAGAATTCTCTGTTCGGGAATTATTGGTACTGGTTCTGAGTTTGTATCAGGTTCTCCCATTCCAATTCGGGATAAGGCGTCTGCTTTGCCGTTCTTGCAGCCAGGTCGATAGGTAATCACAAAATCAAATTCTGCGAAAAACAAAGCCCATCGGAGCTGCCGTGATGACTGAGCCTTGGCGGTTTTCAAATACTGTAAATTCCGGTGATCAGTGATGGTATGTCGAGCGCCAAGCAGGTAATGCCGCCAGGCTTTAAAAGCGGACTTTATGGCTAACAGTTCTTTGTCAGTGATTGCATAATTAATCTCTGGTGCCGAGAATTTTCTGGACCAAAATGCTACGGGATGCAGTTGGTTGGTTTCGGGATCTCTTTGAGACAGAACTGCTCCCATGGCTAGGCTGGATGCGTCAGTTTCGACGACATACGGGAGATCTGGACGTGGGTGTTTCAATATAGGTGCGGAGGTAAACTTAGCTTTTAAATCCTGGAAGGCCTGTTCGGCTTCTTCAGACCATTCAAAACGTTTATTTTTCCTCAAGAGTGCAGTATTGGGTTGTACTATGCGTGAAAATTCCGGGATAAACCTGCGATAGAAATTGGCAAAGCCGAGCATGCTTTGAACCCCTTTTACAGAGCTAGGTGATGGCCATTTGAGGATGGCATCCACTTTTCTTGAGTCCATTCGGACTCCTTTGGGTGTCAGGATGAAACCGAGAAACTCAACTTCTGTGGTATGGAAAACACATTTCTCCAGTTTAGCAAATAGTTTGTGTTGGTGCAGTTTTTCCAGAGCTGCCCTAACGTGTTTTCTGTGATCAGATTCCGAAGAAGAGTACACTAGAATGTCATCGATGTAGACGACAACACAAACATCGATGAGTTCCCGAAGGACATCATTCATGAAGAATTGGAAGTCAGCAGGCGCATTGCACAACCCGAAGGGCATTACCTGGTATTCGAATAATCCATACTTAGTACGGAAGGCCGTTTTCCATTCGTCACCTTCTTTTACTCGCACAAGATGATGTGCCCCCCGGAGGTCTAACTTGGTGTATATGCAAGCGTCCTTTACCTGGTCAAGGAGTTCAGGGATCAGAGGCAGAGGATAACGGTTTTTAACCGTTATCTGATTCAATGCGCGGTAATCGATACAAGTTCTGAGGTCGCCTTCCTTTTTAGGCACGAAGAACAAAGCCGATAATGCCGGGGACTTTGATGGGCGAATAAAACCATTGGCAAGGTATTGATCCAAATATTGTCTCAGATGCAGGTTCTCAGGTTCGGTAAGGGCATAAATCCTGCTACAAGGGGGTTGTGCACCGGGCACCAGATCGATTTGGCAATTGTACGATCGATGAGGAGGTAACGTGTTGGCCTGTTCCTTTTGGAAGACGTCCTGAAAGTCTTGGTATTCCGGAGGCAATTGCATGGAGGCAGAGGTTACAGATGCTAGATTAATCTTCAGGTTTTCTGGATAACAGGTTTGTGCACAATCCGGGAAGGTTATTCTCTTAGCTCGCCAATCAATTCGAGGATTATGTGTCTCTAACCAAGGAATTCCAAGAATAACCTGAAACTGTGGGGCCTTGATTACATCAAACACAACTGCCTCCCGATGGCCGTCGGGACCAATAAGAGTCACCTCAGTAGTGGAATGCGTTACCGGTCCAGAGGCAATTTCAGTTCCATCTACTGTGGTGATGACGTCTTTGCTGGTTTTAGGACGGAGAGGGAGGTTAATCCTGGAGACCAACTCACGGTCCACATAATTTCCAATAGCCCCGCTATCGATGTATGCCTTTATTGCATGTAACTGCTTAGGCTGTCCTGGATCTACGAGAACCATTGGCACTATGAAATGCGAGGTCTGAGAGTTAGTTTTCAAGCTCGGCAAGCGGACCCCTACGCTTGTCGGGCTGAGTCGTTTCCCGAAACAGAGTCTTCAAGGTTTTTATCAGCGGCCCCTACCGCCTTTCGGGGCGGTTTTGCCGGGCAATCTCGTAGAAAGTGTCCAGAGTTCCCACAATAAAGACATAACTTTAATTGCCGCCTCCTTTCACGTTCCTTTTGAGTTAAAGGTCCTTTAACCCCACCAATTTCATAGGCTCTGAGACATCAATTCCCTTGGGGTTAGCGTGGGTCTTGACCAACACCCGGGTCTCAAACCTGGACCGATCTGCTTTTCTGTTCTGGAGTCTGTGATCCAATTGGACCACTAAGTCTATATATTCTGTGCATTCTCGGGGCGGATTTACAACTTGGGCCAGGACATCTTTAAGTTCTCCACGTAAACCTCGATAAAATAATGTGATTCTCTTATCCTCTGGCCACCCAATTTCTCCAATTAGTCTATTAAAGGTTGCAATGTAGGATAGGAGATCCTGATTGCCCTGTTGCAGGGATAGAAGTTCATCATCCAGAGCCTGCCCCTGAGAGTGTCGAGCAAATAACCTTTCCATGCTTGCTTGAAATCCTGAGAATCGGGTCATCCTGAGTAACCAGTGGAACTGACCAATCGGCAGCGCAGCCGCTGAGATATGACAATACAAAGGCTACTTTGGTCTGATCATTAGGGAAGGCCCCAGGCCTGCATAGGAAGTGCAAACGACACTGATTCATGAATACGGCAAATGGTTTGGGGTCCCCAGCAAAGCGTTCGGGTGGGGCCAGTGGCATGTTTCCAGGTAGATTAATATGCACAGGGTTACTGGGAACCGGGTAGAGGAGTTTGCCCAGCTTGACTTTGCAAAAGCTGTCTGGCCAGGTCATCAGTTCTTTCCTTTGATATTATTAATTCCCTCTTGAGGGCATTAGTCTCTTGACGAACGGCATGTACTTCGGCCCGTAATTCCCCCAGTAATTGGGCCAACTGATCAGTCTCAGAAGTTTCCATAGCGCCTGGGTGGGAACTTGTAGGAAGGCTTCACGTTCTGTAACGCTCACCTGACTCCCACGGAGGCGCTGGCCTGGTTCGCGCTGTTGTGACCTCGTCTAAGGTGATGCGCAGGGGTCGGGAGACGGACTGGACCGGGCCCCAAATCTGGCTTGTCTGACTCGCAGAAGTATCCTTCTGTAGGTGAAAATAGGGGGTTAACTGTCTGCGGGGTAATGCAATCGGCCTCCCACATACCCCTCTCACCCTCCTCAAAACCCTTCTGTGCTTCCCCGTAGCGTCTCACCGTAGGGTCTGGAAGGACGACCTCTCCATCCTGCTTCTGATGCAGGGGTGCGTTGGTATCCAGTTACTTCACTGGATTTTCGGATGGGTGAGAACCAAACTTGCTTGGCTTCCAGGTAAGTTTTTCTATAAGTGTTTCCCCTTGTGTCCATGCATTAATGTTTTAATGCTAGTGTCTTTTTCCCCATAGGGGCCGGGGTACGGAATGCCGGGGAACAGGCACCGACCCGAGGTGAGCGGTGAAATCCTTGTGGAAATCAGGTAAGTCTTTAATGAGTGTTTTGGTAATGTCTTTTCATTCACTCATTAACGCTGATGTCTTTTTCCCCTTAGGGGCCGGGGTCCAAAAATGCCTGGATGCGGCGCAGACCCGAAATGAAAAGGGAATGACCCAACAGGTAAGTCTTGACATGGAGTTTTAGCTTCCCTTTTCCCTTCTTTCTCTCACCTTTGTTCTTGTCTTTTTCTCCCTAGGCGCGGGGGCGCGACTGCGAATCCAGATGGTCGCTGCCGAACATGGAGGCGCCCTGTAAAGGTGAGTAGAATGCGGCGCTGCAGCGATCGATGCGATGTGCTTTTAAAAATAAATGTCTTCCTTTTCAGGATTGTCGGCGAAATGTCTCTGGGATGCAGATTTAGCAGGTGAGGCCTTTTCCTTCTTCTGTTCTCTTGTTCCCTTCCTTTGCAGGTGATTCAGAATGCTGGCAGGTGTGGCAGAAGTCAAGATGCAGGAGCAGACACGGTGAGCGTCCAGCTGCTAGATGCAGAACAACGCGAAGCACGTGTGGCTGATCGGGTGTGGTTTAAATAGCCTTGGAAGAAGTTCCTAGAATGTGTCCTTCCTCCAATCAGGTATGTATCCTTCCCCGACCACGCCTGGGTGGTAAATAAGTCCCACAGGTAAAGTAGTTCCTTTCAGGCCTCAAGGAGGCCGGGGTTCTGCAGCATGGTCTGCATCAGGTAAGTGCACCCAAACACTTTCATAATGAGCCTGGCGCCTATGGCGCCAGGACTGACGTTTTCTATGAGCCTGGCGCCATAGACGCCAGGACGCTGTCCAAAGGGCCCCTATAAGGGGTTGCTGGGACCTTCCCCGGGGACTTGATGTCTGCTTTTGGGGACGCAGGGCCTGAGCCGGCTCCCCGGGAGCGGGCATCGTGACACCGCTTCAGACTTTCTCTCTGAAGTTCAATAGAAAAGAGATGTCCATTCCGGTAACCTTTTTTTCTTCCCCGGTTCCGTGGGCCAAAGAAAACAGTCCATAAATCATTGCCCGTGCCGTCTGACAGCCAGCATTTATCCCGGCCAAATGGTGCTTTTCAAGTAAGCCCCTGTCAGAGGGACCCTGCGTTTGTCTGCTGCGAGATTTCGCGCATATGGACTCCTCGCATGCCTTTGGCTCTCGCAATCAATATGCCCAGTTAAAACCACCTCCTCCTTCCATTCCTCTCTGCACTCGCCTTCTCCCTAGATAAAGAAAGAACAGACAGCCTCTCTGAATCCACGCATGCGTTAAAAATGCTGTCTTCCCCTCCCCTCCCAAGTGCAGGTGTGTTCAATCTTTCCTCGCTCTTACGAATCAACCCCGCCCTTTATTCACTTTTCTCCCTGGGCTCTCCCACCCGCCCTCCCTGTCTATTACTGGATTCCACCCGCCCTCCTGATATTCTGCCCATTCTTAATGGCGTTCTTCTGCTGAGGTAATAAGGTAGGTGAATGCCACTGTGCATTTTGAAACTAAGCAAATTGGGAGCTTTTCTTCGTGATTCAGCATAGTGCATCGTGGGAGAAGTAGTTTTCTGACACGTAGTCTCTGTAGATTTTACTTTGGGAGCTCCTGGCAGAGTTGTTTTTTTAATTATGTGCGGCATGTTTTCACCATCCGTGGCTGCCAGTACAGGGTGTTCTGTTAACTTCATGTTGGTGTGTGGGCTAGATGTCCCGTCACTGTTCAAATTATGTGACTCAGGAGGTTTATGCTCACATACCCCCCTCAAGGAATCATGCTGATCGGGCTGATCCAGGGAACTAGACAGATAGTTCGCTACCAATTGATATTTTCCCGGTATGTGCACTGTTACAAATCGGAATGGCTGCAAAGTGAGAAACCATCTCAATACCCTGTGATTGGAATCTTTCTGGGTTGCTAGCCACGGCAATGGAGCATGGTCTGTGAAAATGGTTAACTGTCTACCCAGCAGATAGTAACGTAATGACTCCACTGCCCGTTTTATGGCTAAGCAATCCTTTTCCAAGGTTGAATATGGAAGTTCGTGTGATAACAGTTTTCTGCTAATAAAGGCATCCGGGCTGAGTTCATCTTCTGTTCCCTGTGACAGTACGGCCTCCAGGCCGCACCCTGAAGCATCAGCTTGCAAAAAGAAAGGCTTGGAAAAATTGGGGCAGTGTAGAACCGGCTTGTTAGCGATCAGTTTGATCAGAGAATAAAAGGAACGGGTTACTCCTGGGGTGATTATTAGCGATTTGTTGGTTTTCAGAGCGTCTGTCAATGGGGCAGCTATAGTGGAAAAGTGAGGAATGAACCTTCTGTAGTATTCCACAAATCCTAGAAAAGCGCATATCCCCTTCCGGTTGGTGGGTACTTGGAGCTGTTGTATGGCTTGTAGCTTGTCTAACAGAGGGGTTATCACTCCTCCACCCACAGAGTATCCTAAATATTTGGTATTTCTTGCTGCCAGTTTTTTTTTTTAAGGGTTTTTGTGCAAGCCGGCTTCTCCCAATGCAATGATCACTTTTTTAATATGGGATAAGTGTTCCTCCCAGGTGGTACTGAAAATAACTATATCATCCAAGTAGGCAGCTGCATATGGCTCATGTGGTCTTAGGATTTGGTCCATCAGGGCTTGGAAAGTAGCCGGTGCCCCATGCAGACTGAAAGGAAGGACAGTAAATTGGAAGAGGCCTTGAGGATTCGCAAACGCTGTCTTTTCTTGATCCTCTGGGTGCAGTGGTATTTGCCAATACCCTTTTGTGAGGTTCAGTGTGCTTAGGTATGATGCTGCTCCTAACTTTTCTAATAACTCGTCAATTCTAGGCATGGGATAAGCCTCATAACGGGATATTGCATTTAATTGTCTAAAATCCTTGCAAAATCTTGTGCACCCATCGGGCTTAGGTACGAGTACCACTGGTGAGCACAGGCGCTTTTGGATGGTATGATGGTGCCCAGTCTCAGCATTTCCTTTATTTCCTTATTTATGTCTTCTCGTTTGGCCTCGGGTATCCGATAAGGTCTGAGGCAGACTATTTTGGCTGGTTCTTTTTTTATGCGATGCGACACCAGGCTGGTTCGCCCCGGCAGTCCAGAGCATACTTTTGATACAGGATCCAGGTATCTAAACAACTCTGCTGTTTGATTCTTACTCAGTTGTTTCCTGACCATTACATCATCTAAACCACTGGGTGCGTTGGGCACCAACTGTTCCGTCACCGATAGTTCTGACAGTGCTGCACACAGTATTTGTGGGGTATCCTCTCTCCACAATTTGAGCAGGTTTACATGATCATTTCTGTTTTTTACTTGTCTGTCTGGCTGGGCCATTTCATAGTTCACCGGTCCTAAGACTTTCGTGACCCGATAAGGACCCTTCCATTGTGCCAGCATTTTATTGGTAGTTGTTGGTAATATGACCAGGACTTTGTCTCCCACTTTAAAGGTGCGTATTCTGGTTCCTTGGTCATAATATTTATCTTGCTGTAGTTGTGCTCGACCTAACCCATCTTGTTCAAATTCCCGAAGGTGCCCCAAATGTTCTTGTAAGTCACTTACATACTCGGACAACGTTTTCTCTTCTTGATTCTCTCACGTGTTCTTTAACACCTTCAGAATGGATCTTGGTTGCCTTCCAAATAGCAGTTCAAAAGGGGGAAAAGCCTGTGGAGGATTGGGGCGTGTCACGTCGTATAATCAGTGATAGAAGATCAACTTGGGCCCTACTAAGGGGGGGGGTGATGTTAAATTCAATTGTGAACAATCTTCCAACATTTCTGAAGAAACATGAACCTCATTCTGTAAGCAAAGTTTTTGCTGCCTGAAATATTTACCAACCAGCTGTCAAAATCTGTACTGTGTAAGGTGGAGGATTTTAGGGGTTGGTCTCTGGATGACATCATGTGGGCAATTGGAAAGCTCAACAACTCCAAGGGGCCAGGACCCGATTGTATTCCACCATGTGTCCTAAAACATAATCCTGAATTATGGCCACCTTTACTCAAACTCCAGTTCAATGAGATCAGTAAGTCCTCACAAATCCCATCTTCATGGCTGAAATCAATTATAGTGCCCAATTATAAAAAGGGGGGAAGACCAATCCTGAAAACCTTCGACCCATCGCACTGATAGATGCAGGAGCCAAGGTGTTTGCAATCCTGCTACTCCAACAGCTACATGACTACTTACAACAACATGCCATACTCTCGCGCTTCCAGATCGGTTTTCGAGCCCGAATGGGCACAGCGCTGAACGCAACAGTATTAGCACACTTACTGTACTGATTAAAACAAAAACGCCCAACTCAGGTGCTTTATATATGGCGTCGATCGACCTTTCTGCAGCTTTCGATTGTGTGATTCGTACCACTATGTGGGAGAAACTCGAAAGTAAGGGTGTGCCCTTACATCTAACATCACTAATTGCGAAACTACATCATGGCACATCCTACTTAGTGAGAATTGGCAACTCCGGTGCCACCACTAAACCGATTCCAACGGGGTGGGGGTTAAACAGGGATGCAACCTGGCAGCAACCCTGATTTACCTCTACCTCTGTGACATAGAACAAATATGGCATGCTGAAATTACATATGCTGCAAAGCTTGGTCATCTGCAGATTCAATGGATCGCTTTTGCAGATGACGTGTTGATATTTGATCTCACACCTTACGGTCTGCAGAAAAAGGTCAATATATTTTCAGATTACCTTTTTAACCACAACCCGAAGTGTAATGTGAATAAATCAAGAATCTTAAAATTCAAAAACATGAAAAAGAAACTTCACATTATGAAATGGACTATAAATAGTGTCATTATTCCTGTGGACATAAGTTTGAAGTATCTGGAATACGATGTGAGAGATTCTCACTCGACAAAAATGTGGAGAACCAATCTGAATGCTAAACTTTGTGTACTGGGCTCCCAAATGAAGATCGTATACGCCAAATTTTGTAAATTTTCAATGGGTCCCCTGTTGGAATTTTATCTCTTAAAAGTAGAAGCCATTATACTGTATGGTTTAGATTTATGCTTGGTAAACATTGACTCCGTACTCGATCAGATTCAGAGTCAACTATGGAAGACTACTTTAAGAATGTCCAACTCACTTCTCAACTGTGTATTGCGACACAAGCGTGGCCTAACTGTTTTATCTTCCAGATATCACTGGCCCCAATTATCCAACTTGGCAAAGATGCTCTTGACCCCAGAAAACTCACTCTATTTAGATTTTTCCATCATGCTCAATAGAGGAAATCCACCTTCTGTGGTAAACTTTTTTAACACCATGACAAAACTGCTTGATGAATTTGCATTAAAACCTAGTGACCTTGAATATCGCTGTGCCCATGTAAAAAAACGGCTCTTTGACTGGGCAAAAACCTTAAATGAGATGCATTCCAAGAAACTGTATATGGAAGCATCAGCATTTGCGACATCAAGGACTCCACGCAGATCATTCCTGCTTAAATTTACCTGCAGTAGATTACTAGAACTATACTTAAGATTCAAGCTAAATCAACTGCATACTTTGGAAAAAACAGTGAGTTGGGACAAGGGAATCTCCCTGAACAAGGAGGCTTTATGCCGTTTTTGTAGCGATGGCACACAAAAGGAAACAATAAAGCACTTGATAATATTTTGCAGCTACTTTGAAGTGTGTCGCTCCTCATTAATTGGAATGGAATTACTTGGTACAACACAAAACTCTAGAGAATGGTGCTGGAAAGTGTTCATGTAGGGTCTCTCATGCAAAGCGAATTTGGCTCTAACAAAATTCCTCGAGAATTGGACAAGTATGCATTGGTAAAAAATGAAATGAAAGTGTGTTTGACATGCCAATGATTGAATCTAGTCAATTATGTAAGCGATTCTGAGACTAAGTTTAACTTAAAATTGTCATAAAATTCGAATTATGTAAGATAAAAGAAGTCCTTTTTAGAAACATGTGAACATTTATAAACAGAGGATGTATTGATATTATGTGTGTTTTAAACTTTTGTAAAGATGATGATGATGATGAGGATGTTGTAAAAGTTTGTTAACCAAACTAATAAACAACTTTTAAATAAAAGAAATAAATAAATAATACCAGCGAAAGACGAGTTTTAATGCACACTCATTGTTGGTCACACATCTAGAGGAAGAGTGGCCCCTGGCCCAAATATGTAACTATGATTGATCTTCAGTCAGCAGCCCAAATCCTCCTCCCAACGGCTCATGTAAGCGGGCCGAGAAGCCAGCGAGTCCCACCTGAGGAGTTTATATAGCTTGGAGATCCCACCCATCCCCAGAGACTCTGTGACTGTTCACTCAATTGGACAAATAGTTTGTGTAGCCTTTTGCCTTAACTCTGCTTCCGAGAGTTGGAACGTCCTTTTGCAGTCCTCAAACGAGCGCGGCTGACCCCCTTCGAACAGCTGGGCTAATGTTTGCAGCCCACCCCGTTTCCAGTTCCCAAAAGCTTTGGAAAGCATGCCCGGGGAGAAGGCTGGATTGCCAAAGATTAGAGTTAGTGGACCCAAGCCTCTGGGAATTTTTATCCGTCTAGAGCCTCATCCCATGATTTCAGGGTGACCTTTGTTGATGAAAGCAGGTTCCGCCATTGATTTTGTGTAGCATGGGGGATGAAGGGTAGGGAACTCAGGGGGAGAGAGAGTTCGGACTGTTCAATCTCAGCCCATTTTGGTGGGGGAGAAAGGGACATTCAAGTTAACAGGTGTGTCATTTTCAAGTGTTTTAATGAGGGTGGGAGTTCTCCGTGAATAGGTCTTTCAGGGAGGCTGTGAACCGAACCCCCAGATATTCAATGGAGTTAGTCTCCCATTGAAGTGGACAGAGGGATTGAAAAGAGGAGACATCGTGGAGGGACAGCCCCACTCCCTGCGCCACTGACTTCGCATCATTTATCTCGAATCCTGCCACTTGCCCAAAGGATCGTAGTTCTTGCAGGGCTGCTTGAATGGAGGGCCGAATATTAGTAATAGAGAGCAGTACATCATCAGCATATAAAGTTACCTTATCCTGAATCATAACCCCTTGTATTGCTGTGTTACTGCATATGCGTTGTGCCAATGGTTCCTTGATTAAGGTGAACAAGAGGGGGGAGAGGTGGCAGCCCTGCCGTGTTCCGCACGTAAGGGGGATCGGGGATGATTGCTCCTGGTTTACCTGGAGAAGGGTATTTGGGGAGGAGTAGTTGGCCAAGATTATCCTTCTAAATCCGGGCACGGAATAAGCCTCTAGGGTCAAGTGCATAAAGGACCAGTACACTTTCTCAAATTCCTTGGTGGCATCCAAGGCTAAAAGGGCTAATTTCCCTTGGACCATACTGGTTGTTGCTATCAAATTCAGGGCTCTCCTAATGTTATCCCCCGTTTTTCTTCCCAGGACAAAACCTGTTTGATCTGCATTGATCAGAGATGGGAGGAGTGGGTCCAAGCGGTTTGCCAGTACTTTCGAGTACATGTTTGTGTCTATATTGAACAGAGTGATTGACCTATAAGAGGCACAATCCCTCGGGTCCTTATCGGGTTTTAATAGTGATATCATGGTGGAGTTCTGCATGGAGGGGGGTCACACTACCCCCCTCGCTGAAAGAATTGAAAAAGGCTGTTAAATGCGAAAGCAGTTGGCTACTAACGAGTTTATCAAATCTTCGCGAGAAACCATCGGGCCTGTGGACCTGGGCTTCAAGGCTCTGATTACGTGTAAACGTCACTGGGGGAAAAGTCACCAGGAAGGACATTTCTTTAACCTGTACTGCAAAAAGCATACCCAACATATTCTAGGACTGGTTTTAGTTATTGTTCGTTCATCCAGTCATTGTGCATTAGGCGGGGCTCTTAATACCAGCAGTACAATCGTGGCACACAACCACAAGATGCAGTAGAGGGACGAAACCCAAGCAACGTCACCCTCCCGCCCCCAGCAGAGCGGATACCAGACCCAGAGAGGGATCCATGAGCAGCCACAGGCCCAGAAACCTCCAGCCCAAAGTCAACAGGCTCATCATAACAGGGAAGACCTTAACAACGGCTGGAGAACCCCATCATCGAGGCACACCAGGTACAGGCCTGGCAGAGTCACCACAGACCCCAATCACCCTCAATCAACGTAGGGATTAACAACCTAGAACCCCTGCATGGACAGGTAGGAGAGGACAAGCCATCTGAAAGGCCTGGTTGCAACTCCCCAAGCAACACCAAGGACTAATTACTTGCGCCCAAGGGCCACCCACACATAGAGACACGGAGGAAATTACCAAAGCACCACGCAGTGGAGAGAACTCACATGAGATTACAACAAAAGGGTAGTCCATCACACCAAACAACTTCCCGGGCTCCAGATCGCCCCCCATCCAGACTCCCCACGAAATACTACACCGGAGGAAACGCAAGGCAGTCCGAAGGAAAACGGCACACATGTCAAAAATGAGAGGGAAAACGTCACAAACCTCTACACAACCCCAGACACCCAGACAGGAACCAAGTCTGGTGCAGCTCTGGAGCACATAATCAACTGCCCACTCGAAGCATAAGGGACAAGACGACGTACGTATGAACGTGGACCAGGGCGCAGCTCAATCAAATATGGCCACGAAAGAGGATGTGCAGGCCTGGTTCAAAGAGTTCCAAGACCAGTTCATGACCACGGAGTGCATCCAATTCAACACCATAACAGAAGAAATTAAGCAGGTGGTCCAGGAGATGAAAGCAGACGTGGCATCTCTTGGCAGAAGGACAGACACGCTAGAGGGTGAAGTACAGAACCTGGAAGAAGAGGCGTGGCAACAAATAGTGAAACCCAAGAACACCTAGCCCGCTTGGCATACAATTTGGAACTCCAATGTGAGGACCTAGAAAACCGCTCATGGAGATCGAACATCAGATTCAAAAACATGGTAGAGTTGGTTGAGGACAAAGACCTCAACGAGGTGGTACAACAGGTCTTCAAAGATATCCTCTCCACAGAGGACGATACAGATATTAAAAAATGACAGGATCCACCGGGTGGGGCCACGAAGAACAGGTGAGCCAGGAATGTGACCCAGGGATGTCCTAGTAGCACTCACCTCATACACACAAAAGGAATAAATCCTCCAGCGGGCCAAAACAATGGACCACATACAGATGAACGGGGTAGACATACAACTGTTCCAAGACCTAGCGCAGTCAACACTGCAGAAAAGAAGGGAGATGGCCCCAGTAATTAGAGAATTAATCGCAAAACAAATCAAATAAAAATGGACGTATCCCTTTGGCTTACTCTTTTTCTTTTTTTAAACGGTTTTTATTATTTTTTAAAACGAACAAACAATACAAACCAAACTAGCAGTTATTTGCAACAAAACGCATGAACATCAATTAATGAACACCACTGCTCCCCCAATCCCACCCCCCTCAAGAGCTTGTTTATCTTCCTCATTCCGTAACTGCTGCGTGTGGCAGGGTATCGCTTTCTTCTGAGACTGCAGAATCCGTTATTGTGCCAAACAGTCCTGTTATTAACACTCTCCATGCTAGCAAGGTACTCACTTCTTCTTCCCCACACTTGCTACATGCCTCCTGCCATACCACCGTTTCAGCCTCCGCCCATTTTTGCAAATCCCGCCACCATACCTCGACCAGTGGCTTATGGCACTGCTTCCAGCCCATGGCAATCCTTCGTTTTGCAAGCACATATGCCAAGTCCTTCAGTTTGCCAACATGTTTAATATTCCGTGGTCTGGAAAACCCTCCCAACAGGCAGGCCCAGGCCGTATCTATAGTGAGCGTGACCCCTTTGTCCGCTAGTTTTTGTGCCACTTCCCCCCAAAAACTCTCAATCACTGGGCAAGACCAAAACATGTGTGTCATATCAGCATCTACCTTATCGCATTTTGGGCACGCCTGTCGTCCCGCATTTACAAACTTCGATATTCTCATCGGGGTCATGTAGGCTCTGTGTGTTATGTACAACTGTATTTGTTGTAATCTGGCATTTCTGGACACCTTCTTGTGGTATCCCATAGCACGCTCCCACATCCCATCGGTCATCTGTGCTCCCACCTCTGTTTCCCAATCCAGCCTTAAATGCGTCGGATCCTTCCCTACCCGGGTCATCACCATCTCATACAGTCTAGAGATCTCGTGACCTCCTTCTGACACGTCATATATTGTCCCCATGGTGGTGTCTGGCTCTTCTGCCAATGCAGTCTCAGACCAGGTTTTACGAATAATCTGCACTAGCCTCAGATACGTGACATATTGGCCTCTATGCAAGCCTGCCTCTTCCCCTAATTCTAAAAAATCCTTAATGACCTCCTCTTGCCAGACATCTCCCAATGTAACCAGCCTGACCGACTCCCAGTAGGTCCTGATTATCATTCTTAGTTGTTTGTCTTCCCTTGCCAAGGCCACCAGCGGCACTTGCGGGGAACACGGGTACGGGTTCTCCATCAGTCGACATACTCTACGCCACATCTTCCAGCCAAGCAACATCATACCCGGGCGCTCATTCATTTCAAGTCTAGGCAACCAAATAATTTCCTTTAGGTAAAACGGAGTACAGTCCCGTCCAAACAGCCTAAATTCAGGAGTTACCTCATCAGAGAGCCATTTGGCCCCTTTGGCTTACTCTTCACATAGGAAGGCAAACGGCAAAGAATCACTACCCACGAGGAAGGCCTACGAATCATGAATATACAAGACCATGATAATATCCCGGAACAGGGAGGGGCAAAGCCAGGGCAGCAACACACTCCCTGGGAATGGAAAACCATACACAGAATAACATGACCACCCACCAGAAAAAAGTAAGAACGCCACAGGGAACGGACAGAATGGTGAAAGATGCCCAATACATAACTGCCCGGCCGAGGGCAATACCTACAGCAACTGGCAGCAGTCGGCTGCAACCAGACAAATCCAGACATGAAGAAGTTGCCGGGGGAGGAAGACCAACTGGCACCACTACATGGAATCTGAGTGCGGTTTAGGAGCCCCCATGCAGTTATTCCTGAGTTCAACGAGGGCCTGGTGTATGTGGCGGTACGCCCGAGCAACCATAGGTTCCAGCACCCTCCTCAGGACAGTACTAGGGGGAGGAGGGAATAATGCAAGTTGGGGATTGCATTGGGGGAAGGGAAAAAAACGGACACAGTGGAGTTTCAGGGGGAATGGCACAGGGTGGAGGGACGGAGGGTAAGCTGGTGATACGGAACAGTAAAGAGAAAACAACTCAAAATGACAGGCACCACAACAATGCATCACTATATTGGATTGAACATGGATAACAAGGTTCCTAAAACGATGAACATTGTACCTGTAAGAGGGATGAACACTCCTATCAAAAGGAAGAAATTGGATTGCCAAGTGTGTAAACTTAAGGCGGATATCCTGCTATACCAGGAAACCCATGTAAGAAAGAGAGACGGGGCAAAAATCAGAATTAGGGGCCATCCCATAAATACCAGGCAAACGCGGGGGAGAAAAAAGCAGGGGTCCTCATAGCAATACAGTATAGACTACATTCCCAGGTGCAGAAATCACTTGCAGATGAAGAGGGACGCTACCTCTTTCTCAATGTAATCATAGGAGGTAAACCATTCACATTAGCTTCAGTGTATGCACCCAACACGGAGCAAGAATGCTTTCTGAAGATGACGCTAAGGGTATTAGAGGGGTTTGCCACAGGGGACATAATGCTTGGGGGGCACCTCAACATAGCATGAGATCCACGAAAGGACAGGAGCAACAAGGCACAGGTTGGAATGGATGCCCCTTCAAGGGCTTTGGGGAAGGCCTTTGAGGCGTTGGCGATGCGGGATGTCTAGCGTGCAAAGAAAAGGGAGATGCAGGGATACACCTATTTTTTACACGTGCACAATTCCCAATCCAGAATTGACCATATATGGCCTTCCACGGACTAGTCGAGAAGGTAGCAGATATAACAATAGGCCCAATCTCCCTATCAGACCATGCCCCGCTAACAGCACAATTCAACGTCAATGACCAACTGAGAGGGATCTGGTCTTGGAGGTTCCCGGAGGACATTCTCCACGATACCGTGCAAGTGGACCTGGTCAGGGAAAAGATAGAGCGCTACTTTGAGGAAAACGATGGGAGGGGGAAATGCCTCGGGGTGGTATGGGATGCATTAAAGGCCATCCTGCGAGGGGAATTGATAGCCTTGAAGGCACAAAGAGACAAGCAAAGAAGGAAATGGGAGGAGCACCTAGAAGGTAAACTGAAGGCAGCACAGAACGATCTACTCAAAAACCCAAGCAACAAGACGAAACTAGCCCTAAAACACATACAACAGCAGCTGAGCCTACTACAGAATAAGAAAGCAGAAATGGCCCACTTAAACCTAAAACAAAGGTACTATGTCAGCACGAACTAAGCAGATAAGCTGCTAGCTAGGCACCTAAGAGAAAAGGGGCACAAGTTTACCATCCAACAGCTGAAAGATGACAAGGGCCAGATGAAAATGACGAACGATGACATGGGCGAGGTGATGAGGGAAATCTATCAGCTCTTGTACTGATCGGATCCATCCACAGAAGACACGCAAAAAACATACATGAGTAATATACAACTCTAAATACCGGAACAGGACAAAGAGACCTTGGAATTGGACATACAAGAAGAAGAGGTCCACCAAGCTATCAAAAACCTTCCGAAAAACAAAGCGCCAGGACCAGACGGATATTCAGACGCTTTCTACAAAAAATACAGGGAGAAACTAACCCCAAAACTGACGAAACTATACAACACCTTTAAGGTACAAGGAAATATCACCAACTCCATGAATGAAGCACAACTAGTAGTCTTCCCCAAACCAGGGAAGGACCCGGCACTCCCAGGGTCATACGACCAATAGCTTTGATCAATCTTGACGCTAAAATATACACAAAGATTCTAGAAGCAAGAATTACCCGCCCACTCCCGGCACTCATAGGACCCGACCAGTCCGGCTTCATCCCGACCAGGCAGACAGCAGATAACACCCGCAGGGTATGCCATCTCATAGAAAAAGTGGGATTCACCAGCACCCTCGCTATTCTGGTCTCCTTGGATGTGGAGAAAGCGTTCGACCGAGTGGAGTGGTCGCAGCTGTTCCGCACTTTGGAGGGAATGGGATTCGGCCCAAACTTCATGCAAATGGTCAAAGCTAATTATAGATCCCTGTCACTTTGAGTATCAATCAACAACACCCTATCTGGGTCAATACCCCTATCCAGGGGCACGAAACAGGACTGCTCTCCATCGCCGCTTCTGCATGCACTTTTCCTCAAACCCTTTTTGATCAGGCTCAGGGGGGCAAACCTCGTAAAATGCATATTGATGGCAGGGGTGGAGCACAAGACCATGGCAAACAACAACATGTTGGTGGTGCTGACGACCCCGGAGGACTCCCTTTCTGCACTCCTACAAGAACTAGCTCAATTCGGATCAGTCTTCGGCCTCAAGATCAACAAACAAAAGTCAGAAATATTCAATCTAACGGCGGACCCCCAACTAGTACACGACCTGGCAACAGAGACGCAACTCAACATAGCCCCGGAACAGATACGAAACCTAGGAATTAAATTAACGCCTACAATGGGCCAGATTTGCCAGGCAAACTACCCGAACATACTAGCGAAAGTGAAAACGGACCTTGAGAAATGGAACCCCCTAAATATCTTCTGGTGGGGCAGGATGACAGTAGTATAAATGTCGATCCTGCCGAAGATCCTGTACTACTTCCAGACACTACCGGTGGCGATCCTGTGTACATTCTTTAAAGCCCTTAATAAATTAGTAACGGCCTTCATATGGAAATGCAAACAACCCAGGCTGACAATGCCTACCCTAACGGCACGAAGAGACTAGGGTGGGCTATCAGTACCCCACTTCCGGAAATACTATGAAGCTGCATGTTAAGAAGGATTTCTGAACTCTGTCAACGAGGGGTAGAGGTTCAGAAGGCCAACCTAGTTTCTTGGAACAGGGTAACCTCTGGACAGTCAATCAGGGTAGCTATGGCAGGCGGTCAAGACTAAGTCTCAGGAGGGGTGAGGGTGACTGAAGGACCTCAACGAGCACACAGAGCAAGGACACTTACAAATTACTCCAGACAGGTGTGATTTTAAAAATATAGACACATTTATTACAAGGCCTTTGTAACACAGAATCACAGTAACACTAAGTAGACCAATACATCACAATCAATACAATATATATACAAGACCAGGAGGGTCAAAAGGGATGACTGCACGAAATATGTTGACAACCTAGAGGGGGCGAAAACAGGCAGTGCAGTTAATCTTTAGACCCAATTCCACATCAGTTATTCACCTAACTAAGAGGCAGTTCAAGCCCTAAGAATAGTGGAGCCTTGTGCTCAATGGTACATGTGTGCCAATGCACGTGGTTGTTCCAATGGACAAAGCAGGGTCTCTTTAGGGGACTCTAGCAGCTCTTGAAGGTGGATAAGGTGATGAAGAATAAGTTCCCACTATTCAAGAAGGACCTCCACTTGAACGCAGAGGCAGTTCAAGAGTTCGGGATGGAGTCGCTATTTTGCAATAGCAGTGGACAGGAGAAGGGCCCCCAGGGGCCACTCGTGGGTAAAGTTGGGATCTGGCGCTGGGGCCACCGATTGGGGTAAAGATTACTCACTGGTCCCTGAGGCAAAGAGCCCCAAACTTTGGCAGGTTAGTCCAATTCGGTTGCAGGTTCAACGGCGGCAAAAAGGACGTCTCGGCACCTTTTAGTTCCTGAGTTCCAGCGATAATTCCCAAACGGGACAGTGGTGATTTCTCCACTCCAGGGGCATGAATCGCCCCAGTTTCACTGCAGCAGGCTTCAGGGGCAAGAGGGTCACAAATGCAGCGGACTTGCAAAGGACGTTGCCACAGCAGGGCAACACAGTAACCGTGTTTACTCTGGTCCGGGCGCACTCGTCTCACTTCAGACCTGAGAATGCCAAGTGTACGAAATTCGGTGTGTGGGTGCCGTGGACACAAAGCCAGCAGTATACAAAGTTTCAAGGGCCTCCTTGAAATGACGGCGGAGACATAGCAAAGATCCTGCGTAAACTGGTCAGCCCACTGGTTGGCCCAGGGACACTTCCAAGAAAGGTTACTTGCACGTTTTGGTGAAGGTGCCGAGAACAGTTGGTCCCACTATTCCAATGGGTCGAAGCGTCTTTGCAGACCTTCTAGGACGACCAGATGCAGAGGGGTTCCACGGGACGACAGCGGGTGCAGGATGCCAAACCTTCCAGCAGGTCACCAGCAGTTCCTCGACTCAGCTTCGTAGTTGCAGGATACTTGGATCCTATCCTTTGTTCAGTGAGAACTCAGGAGATCGACATGGCAGTGGTGTTTACAGCCTCCTCTTATCCAAAGTTGCCTTTGTGCCAAAACTGAGAGGACCCAATGGGAGATCTGCTCACAAACACTCACTCCATACGTGGACCAATCACAGACCACGGTGGTCTCAGGCATTTAGGACACTCCAGACTCTCTGGCACCAAGGATGTGTATTGGGACCAGACATCCCAGCCCACATCCTGGAGGCACACATACAAGGCATACAGAAGCCCACAAAAGCATTGGGATTCGCGGGAAAATGCATGACCAAATAAGGGCTGGCCCGGGTCGACTCGACCTGGGGAAGTTGAAGGGACAAGATGGCCAAAGGACAGGACAAAGAACCTCGTGTCATGGCCATTTTGGGGCCAGGCCACCTATTCATGCCAAATGCGGTTAACGCGGTTAACATGGCAGGAAAGGGTTAAAAATAGCGCGAAACGATAGCTGCCAACTGTCCTCTCCATGACACATCTGCACAGTTCATAAAAAGTCCAGCGAAGTATCTAGGGCCTTTGGAAATGAGTATAGACCCAAGTGGCTTGTATAGTAAGATACATTGCACTCTTGTTACATGTTGCACAAAAGTTGCAACATGAGGAAAAGGACTAAGGGAAACAAAGTCTCCCAGTACTGACTGTCTTGAGGGCATCTCAGTTTCCCCATAAAAAGTGAGCAAAAGCCCAGAGGAGTACAGTTGAAGGCTGTACTTCTCTGGCAAAGTCAGTCAGTGGTGTCTAAACAGCAGCAAAAAGTTTGGGGGTTGACACATGGAGGGAAAATTACGTACACATATGAAATCTTTCCTAACGCTGCACAATTGAGGGTCATCAAGGAATGGGTGGCCCAATCTCCCAACCAAATATGGGCGCTGTAGGATCAGGCGGTAGCAGGACCCCCCCTATCCAACCTACTATGGTTACCAAAACAACACAGACACCCGAATGTTAAAGTAAGCGTGGTGCTGGGCGCAGGGATGGGGGCATGAGACACGGCACTGAAAAGAGGCACACTAACGAAGCTCCTGTCCCCACTCACCCCGCTATTTGGCAACCCAGACTTCCAGCCGGGTCTGAACCGGAACTCGTATCTGAGGAGGACATAAGTGGGATGCACGAAAATTGAGGCACATGTACACCGATCAGGAAGCCATGACGTTCCAGGAATGCAAGAGAGATGTGGGGGTGAAGGCAGCACAGGAATATAAATACATGCAACTGAAGTACTGGGTCTCATCTCCCATCAATAAGGGAGAGGCCACCAAGCAGTTAACCCCATTCGAGGCCTACATAACTACTGACTCGGGTTCCAAGAAACTGGTCTCGAATTTGTGCAAACACCTAAATGACCAAGGGGAAGACATCCAGTGGGCCTACATGAAGCAATGGGAGAAAACACTGGTAGGCCCGATAACAAGAAAACAATGGAACCTGACTTCGAACAGAACCTTGAAACTGACCCGCTCTATCCAAGTTAGAGAAATGTGGCTAAAAGTGCTAGTACAGTGGCACTATACACTAGAAAGACTCCATGCAATGTTCCCGACCACGAGTGACAAATGCTGGAGAGGATGCTGGGCGAAAGGGGACTGGAGACACGTTTGGTGGAGCTGTCCAATCCTTCAACCCTTCTGGGAAGAGGTCAAAGAGCAGACAAATAAGATGCTCCATAGGCCGGAAATGATACCAGAATCAGTATGGCTGACGGGACTCTGGCCTCCAAACCAGAAGGACTACTCTAAGGCACAGCAGAGGAGGGCGATGACCTTGATTATTGCAGCATTGCTGACAATTGCCCAGCAATGGACACAGAAAGATCCGTCCTCACGGACAGACTGGCTTCACAAGGTGTGGAAATGTGTGTCATTGGAATGGATGACGTACAAACTACAGGGGATGCCCGAAGCTTTCCATAAAGAATGGGGTAACATTCTAACCCATCTACAAAGTGACTACATGATCCAATGATGCCCCCACAACATTTGCATTTTAGACATTTTGTGAAGAAAGCGGTGTCAGGACAAGACAAATCCAAGACAATCGCCTGTAGAGGAGGGGGGAGGTACGTGGGAGTTGGGGAAGGGAATGCAAGCATATGTTTTTAATGTCGACTGAAGATTTGCTAATAAAAACAGGTTTAAAGAAAAAAGATAATTTAATCAATTGATTTTTATTCTGGCTGGCCAGTGATGTTGCCTATTGGTATATCTTTCTGAATTACATATATTTTTTTAAATTGTGTTTTTGGTTTACAACAAAGCGAATAGCAGCAAAGAAGTGGGCACCACTTTGTAATCTTTACTCGGATACTGATTTTTTAGAAAATTAGTTTCTTATGTGATTTCTTGTCCAAAAATTGTAAGAGGGAGCCAGCTGAGATAAATGAGGAGACACCCAAATCTAAACTCAACTAAAAAAGCAAAAGACCAAGTACACAACTAGGTCACTCAACTGCTCTCCAGAAAACCCAACCGGGTACATTGATAATGCAAATTCATCAAAAGTTTAATGTATTTCGAAATTATATGTTCACATATAATAACCACGTTAGTCCATTGATTTTTCAAAAAAAGAGAGTTTTTATCAACAAATAGTTGCGTGAAGGCATAGTAATCTGCCTCGTGGTGTGAGGCGTTACCAATATTTCCTTAGCGAGGAAGGAAAAGCCACTTAACATCTCATGTCAGACAAAAACATTTGCCAATGCATTTCGGATTCATATATCCTTCTTCAGGGCAAGTCTGCAAATTGTACATGTGTCATATCATAATATTCCAAAATTAATGTATCGACAATAATTAAATGAATAAAGTAAATAACATACCAATAATTGTTGTGGTGGAAAAGGTCAAAATTGATAGATGTGGATAACAGGAAACAGAAGGAGAAGAAGAAAACAGCAGTGAGAGGGCTGATGCATATAAAATTGGCAAGAAATAAAAATTCGAATAGCATTTACCTGACTGAGTAGTAAAGTGCTTGCATGCGTGGTGGCTTGGTGTGCGAAAACATGTGGACGGCAGTGAACTGCCCGGGAAAATGTCAGCGCCGTAGCGCAGCCTTCGGAATAGGCTGAAATGTAATGAAAGTACCATAAGCTATGGAAGCAGACAGGTACGATCAGTATAGATAAATCTTTAAGAAGGCTTACCGTGTGACCAGCGAGCGATAGAACTGTTCCTCTCGCTAGCTCACTTGAAACTGCGATGCACGCATCGGCGCGTTGTCAGGACAACGCCTCTTGAATCTACCACGTGACCGCGTTCCCGAAGGACTCGCGGGTAGGGATAACAGACTGTGTGTGGATCTCCGGAAGGGAGTGCAAAGTCAAAAAATAATTTACATTCTACCAAAAGGTAATCACAGAATAAAGGTGACTCAAAATTATCAATAATGAAAAACATGGAAATAGAAGAAATACTGCCAAAGTAAAGAAGAGTAAAGACAAGCAGTAGCCAAAGGTATGAAAGTGAGATGGCAATCAAAATGGTGTCCAACCCAGAGGCGGGCTGCTAAATATGTTAAGCACAGTATACATAATATTAGTAACACATGGTTGTGGAATTACATTCTGAAATTACAATCAACATACAAAATGCAGTGTCGAACAGTGGCGACACCAAAGGGAGTAACACTGATGGTGCAAGCCTCCCCACTGCTATGGTGGCGCAAAACAACGCCACCTTGGGTCCCAGACAATTGTCCAGGAGACGTAGCGGGGAGGACACAAATAGATCAGTCATATGGAAATTCACAGTATATAATAGCTAGAAACATGTCTATAAAGCAATTCACAGTATATAATAGCTAGAAACATGTCCATAGAATCAAAGAAAAGGTAAAATTATAAAAAACAGTGATAATTGATCTCCTCGTTCATTCCATGGGGAACCAAACTCCCAAGTTTGTCGATCCAAAATGTCTCTCTTCGGTTCAACCACTGGTTCAAATCTTCGTGAGGATTATTCTTAGTCACTACCTCCAAGATCACAAATCTGATTTGGGTCAAATTATGACCATTCTCCATCCAGTGGCGGGCTACAGCAGAGTTGGTGTTAGCAGTCCGGATGCATGAGCGATGCTCATTCCACCTCACTTTAGCCATTCTTGTGGATTGTCCCACATAGAATTTTCCACACGGGCATTTGATGCCGTAGATTATATTGGTGCTATCACAAGTACCATAGTTCTTGAGCGGAATCTTTTTCCCTGTTCTGGGATGGTTGATAGAGTCTCCTTTAATTACTGAATTACAATTGGTACAGTGGAGGCAAGGGTATGTCCCAGTGCGTTGGGTTGCAGATTCTTTCAAGGGGGGTCTAGTATATACCAGTTCATCCCTCAAGTTCCTGCTACGTTGATAGGCAAATACCGGTAATTCAGTGAATAAACTTTGTACTCGGACATCATTCTTCAAAATCCCCCAGTGCTTACTAATAGTTTTCTTAATCCTGTTACTCTGAGTTGAAAATTTAGAAACAAATACCGGTGTTTTTAATTCTTTCTTATTTCTGGGATTTTGGGTAGATAACAAAGTTTCTCGTGTCAGGGTACTGACCCTCTTTGATGCTATGTCGAGTTCTGTTTGTTTGTAGCCCCGGGCTAGAAATTTCTCTTTCATAATCTGTTGTTGGACTGCACAATCCTCTGGGTCGCTAACAATCTTCTTAACCCTAAGCAGTTGACTGTATCGTAACAATCTGTTACATCGCTTAAGTTTTCACCAACCCAGTTTACTCAAGAACCTTCCATACAGTCAACTGCTTAGGGTTAAGAAGATTGTTAGCGACCCCGAGGATTGTGCAGTCCAACAACAGATTATGAAAGAGAAATTTCTAGCCCGGGGCTACAAACAAACAGAACTCGACATAGCATCAAAGAGGGTCAGTACCCTGACACGAGAAACTTTGTTATCTACCCAAAATCCCAGAAATAAGAAAGAATTAAAAACACCGGTATTTGTTTCTAAATTTTCAACTCAGAGTAACAGGATTAAGAAAACTATTAGTAAGCACTGGGGGATTTTGAAGAATGATGTCCGAGTACAAAGTTTATTCACTGAATTACCGGTATTTGCCTATCAACGTAGCAGGAACTTGAGGGATGAACTGGTATATACTAGACCCCCCTTGAAAGAATCTGCAACCCAACGCACTGGGACATACCCTTGCCTCCACTGTACCAATTGTAATTCAGTAATTAAAGGAGACTCTATCAACCATCCCAGAACAGGGAAAAAGATTCCGCTCAAGAACTATGGTACTTGTGATAGCACCAATATAATCTACGGCATCAAATGCCCGTGTGGAAAATTCTATGTGGGACAATCCACAAGAATGGCTAAAGTGAGGTGGAATGAGCATCGCTCATGCATCCGGACTGCTAACACCAACTCTGCTGTAGCCCGCCACTGGATGGAGAATGGTCATAATTTGACCCAAATCAGATTTGTGATCTTGGAGGTACTGACTAAGAATAATCCTCACGAAGATTTGAACCAGCGGTTGAACCGAAGAGAGACATTTTGGATCGACAAACTTGGGAGTTTGGTTCCCCATGGAATGAACGAGGAGATCAATTATCACTGTTTTTTATAATTTTACCTTTTCTTTGATTCTATGGACATGTTTCTAGCTATTATATACTGTGAATTGCTTTATAGACATGTTTCTAGCTATTATATACTGTGAATTTCCATATGACTGATCTATTTGTGTCCTCCCCGCTACGTCTCCTGGACAATTGTCTGGGACCCAAGGTGGCGTTGTTTTGCGCCACCATAGCAGTGGGGAGGCTTGCACCATCAGTGTTACTCCCTTTGGTGTCGCCACTGTTCGACACTGCATTTTGTATGTTGATTGTAATTTCAGAATGTAATTCCACAACCATGTGTTACTAATATTATGTATACTGTGCTTAACATATTTAGCAGCCCGCCTCTGGGTTGGACACCATTTTGATTGCCATCTCACTTTCATACCTTTGGCTACTGCTTGTCTTTACTCTTCTTTACTTTGGCAGTATTTCTTCTATTTCCATGTTTTTCATTATTGATAATTTTGAGTCACCTTTATTCTGTGATTACCTTTTGGTAGAATGTAAATTATTTTTTGACTTTGCACTCCCTTCCGGAGATCCACACACAGTCTGTTATCCCTACCCGCGAGTCCTTCGGGAACGCGGTCACGTGGTAGATTCAAGAGGCGTTGTCCTGACAACGCGCCGATGCGTGCATCGCAGTTTCAAGTGAGCTAGCGAGAGGAACAGTTCTATCGCTCGCTGGTCACACGGTAAGCCTTCTTAAAGATTTATCTATACTGATCGTACCTGTCTGCTTCCATAGCTTATGGTACTTTCATTACATTTCAGCCTATTCCGAAGGCTGCGCTACGGCGCTGACATTTTCCCGGGCAGTTCACTGCCGTCCACATGTTTTCGCACACCAAGCCACCACGCATGCAAGCACTTTACTACTCAGTCAGGTAAATGCTATTCGAATTTTTATTTCTTGCCAATTTTATATGCATCAGCCCTCTCACTGCTGTTTTCTTCTTCTCCTTCTGTTTCCTGTTATCCGCATCTATCAATTTTGACCTTTTCCACCACAACAATTATTGGTATGTTATTTACTTTATTCATTTAATTATTGTCGATACATTAATTTTGGAATATTATGATATGACACATGTACAATTTGCAGACTTGCCCTGAAGAAGGATATATGAATCCGAAATGCATTGGCAAATGTTTTTGTCTGACATGAGATGTTAAGTGGCTTTTCCTTCCTCGCTAAGGAAATATTGGTAACGCCTCACACCACGAGGCAGATTACTATGCCTTCACGCAACTATTTGTTGATAAAAACTCTCTTTTTTTGAAAAATCAATGGACTAACGTGGTTATTATATGTGAACATATAATTTGGTTTACAACAAACCTTACACAACACGAAATGTATACAAACACCACAAGACATATCAACAGTCGAAAAATACATAACTATATAAAATCACATGATTCCTGTCATTTGATCCAAAAGACCTTTTAAAAAGTTATTCAAAGCTAAAATCAATGACACATTGTCCTCCCACATGAATCTACGCCAGAGTAAATTCATTGTAAAGTCAGTCAATGCAACCTTTGTCTTTAGAACAACTAAGCCTATTCTCAATACAATACGGACATACAGTAAAGCAGTGCTTCAGTGTTACTTTCAAATTGACATTTTTACAAAATCTACAATATGTCAAAGTGCTAAGTGGCTGCGGGCCGTTCCAATGTCTTGACCTTTCCCTGCAATGCAACTGGTTCAACCGAAAACAAAGGTATGTGGTGCGCACTCTGCTACACAGGAATCGCTGCAGAGGCATACAATCTCTCTTGTGAGTATACGTTGAGTGCGTTCTAATACTATCAATGGTCTCGGCCCATTCAAACCTAAACAGTCTTCTCTTCACCACCCCAGTCGGTATATTAACTCCTCCTCTGAAGCTCCAATTGATATTAACACACCCAGCATCTGACTCTTGAAAGAATTGATGGAAGTGATTGATACTTCCAGCATGATGTTGTTCAAGTCAGCATATAATGAATTCTTCAGGGGATGAAGGACATTTATATAGGTTGACAATTGTCTCCACATAAGGCATACCTTAAGGGAAATCAGACACAACTCATGCCTAATAACCGAATTGGAAATTGCCAGAGATAAACTCAACACCTCCTTCCACATTTTACCCTGAATTACTTTAAGGAGGTACCCCAGATCCAGTAAACATATGTCGAGCTCATACAACAAAACTGGTTCAATCT
This sequence comes from Ambystoma mexicanum, assembly GCF_040938575.1. Taxonomy (NCBI): domain Eukaryota; kingdom Metazoa; phylum Chordata; class Amphibia; order Caudata; family Ambystomatidae; genus Ambystoma; species Ambystoma mexicanum. The sequence goes on from NC_090922.1 coordinate 1,344,197,126, forward strand.
TAGCCAGGTAGAATCGGACGATAGGCAATATAGAAAATGTACACATTCTAGTAAATAGAGATTTCATTTGGGGGGCGAGTATTCAAAGGTTCTCATGGAGACAGTCCCTCCACATACCCAGATATGACTTATTACTCAGATGTGTTACTCATCACTCTGAAATAGGCCGAAGATGCGGAGGAGTGACCTTGGAGATCATGGTGGTACAAGAATCGATATTCAGCCTTCCATCCCAGCTCCCCTGAGTACAATACTCAGGCTTCCTCAAAGAGGGGCTCTTTTCTACAATGTACCTCTCTGCTGTTTCAGTTAGGACAGACAGAGGTGTCAATTGAATAAAAGAGCGGGGAGAACACACACCGCCAATACCAATGCTGCAAAGGAACACAAAGATATTAGACAGTGTTGAAGTTAAGGCAAGTAATCAGAACAGTTGAATTACATGGGAAACTACCTAGATAAGTATTGGAGTGGAGCTTCCCCGGGGTGGATCTACAAGAAATATAACACAAAATGAGTGGGAATGGTCTAAAGAGCCTTTTTAAAGTATCAGTCCCAACTTATATATATAAAATGGGTAACAACTAACCTGAATAAGGATATTTTGAGGAAAGGAATCCAGGAAACAGAAGACAACGAAAGGAGAAAATAACAAACAGGAATGTTAGTGTAGGGAAGTAGCCCCGGACGGCACGAGGGTCGCACTAGTGCCGGGTTGGTGCAGTTTCAGCAGAGTGTTTATATGCACTTGAAGACAAGTTCACAGGATAGTCATTCAATGTCCCAGAATCCAACAGGAGACAAATATCCAAACAAGTCGTGTAGAGAAAACAGTAGCAGAGGCGGGATTTGCCAATTAAGTATTTACCTGAGCACACATGCATCCAGAGTAGGTGTAGAAAGTTCCGGATAGTTGACAGCAAGTCCTCTGCTTTGGTTCCGTGTACAGAAGCGGCAACCTGGAATGAAGTACCGCAAGAGACAGAAGGGAGCCAGATCCAGTAACGTTCTGAATCAAAAAACCAGATGAGCACGACAGGAATAAAGGAGGAGACAAGCCAATCCAGTAGTCAGGCAGGGGTCAAAACCAGGAGTTCACATGAGGAATCGTGTGGAGAAGACACAAAGAAGTGACGGACGTAACCGCGTGTAGCTTGTAACGCTAATTAGCAGCAAAGAGCCCCTTGAAAGACGGTGGTTTTATAGTCGTATGGGGGCGTGTCTTGCCGTACGTCTTCCACGTACAGGACGTGTCAGCTGACCCGGAGTCCATTGTAGTTTGTACAGGCGCCATGGCAGCCTGTATCTGGTCCACAGAGGAGCTTATAAAGAAGTTGTATTCTGCAAGGAGGCCCGCGGGGAAGCCCGAAGTGTAACAGCATCCTCCCCCAAAGACTCCGGCAACCCCCTGGCGGAATGGAAACTCCTCAGAAGATCCGGACAATGTAAATTGGAGAGAGGCTCCCATGTACGGTCCTCAGGCCCATAACCCTTCCAATCCACAAGGTAGAGCAACGTACCCCTGGAAACCCTGCAGTCCAGGATACGCAAGACCTCATACTCCTCCTCTCCATCCACCAAGATTGGCAAAGGATGTGTAGGCAGACGGGTCCCCTGGATGAAAGGCTTGATCAGGGAGACGTGAAAGACTGGATGTATCCGCCATGAGCGCGGCAGGGAGAGCTTGACCGCCGCGGGATTGATAACATCAGTAATGGCATAAGGTCCCACGTATTTGGGCAGAAGCGAGTGTTTGCCCGCAATTCGTAAATTACGGGACGACAACCACACCTTCATGCCACTCCGATAGACTGGTGCAGGGGATCGATGCAGATCGGCATACTTCTTGGCACGATCTTGAGCTCGGAGTAAATGACAGCGTACATCCCGATGAATCTTATCGAGATCTCCTATACAATCGCTTGCTGCTGGATTAACGGCCGGTAATACCGGATCAAGTGGAAGTTCCCTAGGATGACCACCATACAGGGCAAAAAAGGGAGAAACCCCAGTTGATGTATGCATAGAGTTGTTATATGCAAACTCCGCATAAGGCAGAGAAGTAAACCAAGACTGTTGGAACTGAAGGCATAAACAGCGTAGGTACTGTTCGATAGTAGCGTTAGTTCTCTAAGTCTGCCCGTCCGTCTGAGGATGGTAAGCCGAAGAGTACCTGTCCTCAATACCCAGAGAAGCTGTAAGAGCCTTCCAGAATCGTGACGTAAATTGTTTACCACGGTCGGAAACAATAACCGAGGGTAATCCAAAGAAACGAAAGACATTCGTCAAGAACAGTCTCGCCAATTCTGGAGCCGCAGGCAAGCCAGAGCAAGGTATGAACAATGCATATTTTGTGAAATAATCAATAATCACCCAAATGGTGTCATGGACCTGAACGTCAGGAAGTTCCACAATGAAATCCATTGACAGCATCTGCCAAGGTTTGTACGGAACAGGAAGAGGTTGTAACAAGCCTACTAGTTTGGCTCTAGAGGTTTTACATTGAGTGCATATGGAACAAGTCAAAATTTAGTCCTTTACATCACGAACCATGGAAGGCCACCAAGCCCAACGCCGTAAGGCTTCAAGAGTCTTTTGACTTCCTGGATGTGCAGCAATCAAAGAATCGTGAGACCACTGGAGCGCTAAAACTCTAGCTTGACCTGAGGGTATATAGACGCGCCCTTGAATGAATGGCATACCCTGAATTACTTCCAGGTTGAAGTCAGTGATCTCTTTTGGATGGGTTGAGACCCAATCAAGGATGATTGAACGCAAAGAGGGCTGAATCGAACAACCACAAACAACTTTGTACAGTAGGAGAGGAAGTGCTTCGATCTGTTGGGACTGGCCATCCGCATGTAGGCGAGAGAGAGTATCAGCCGAAACCTGAGCTTTAGCAGGACGGTAAGTGATAACAAATTGATACTGTGAAAAGAATAAATGCCACTGCGCCTGTCTAGCTGTAAGACATTTCATAGATTTGAAGGCTAACAGACTGCGGTGATCCGAGTTTACCGTTACAAGGTGTTTGGCCCCCAGAAGGTGATGTCTCCATTCCAAGAATGCGTCTCTGATGGCTAAGAGTTCGCGTTCCGTGATGGAATCATTTCTTTCGGAAGCTGTCAATTTACGAGAGAAGTAGGCAACAGGATGAATCTCGCCCGAATGAGGACAGGTTTGTGACAACACTGCCCCAAGAGCATAACCCGAAGCGTCAACTTCAACAAAAAAAGGAAGCTAGGGATCGGGATGTTTGAGGACAGGGGCGGAAGTGAAGGCTGATTTTAATTGATCAAAAGCTTTCTGAGCTTCTGAAGACCATAAAAATGGCACCTTGGCACTTGTCAGAGAGGTAAGAGGCGCAGAGATTTCAGAAAAACCATTGATGAAGCGTCTATAAAAGTTTGCAAATCCCAGGAATGATTGTAAAGATTTGACTGAACTTGGCACAGGCCATTCCAGGATAGCACTAATTTTGGACTGACTCATGCGCACCCCATTGTTAGTAAGATCATATCCCAAAAATTCCACCTTTGAGGCATGAAATATGCACTTTTTGGCTTTTACAAACAATTTGTGATCTCTCAGGCGTTGGAGCACTGTTTTGACATGTATTTCGTGGTCTTCCTGGTTTTGTGAATAAATCAAAATCTCATCCAGGTAGACAACAACAAACTGATCAAGAATGTCATAAAACAAATAGTTCAAGAATGTCTGGAAGGTTCGGGGCATTACATAACCCAAAGGGCATGACAAGGTATTCAAATAGACCGTAACGTGTTTTGAAAGCGGTCTTCCATTCGTCCCACCCTCTCATACGGACGAGATTATGTGCTCCTCTGAGATCGAGCTTAGTAAATACTTTGGAAGATCCCAATTGATCAAGGAGGACAGAGATCAGAGGAAGAGGATACTGGTTTTTTATGGTTGCTGCATTCAAAGCATGATAATCAATACAGGGACGTAAATCCCCTTCCTTCTTAGGAACAAAGAAAAGTGGTGATGCAATTGGTGATTTGGATGGACAAATGAATCCCATGGCCAAGGCCTTGTCTATATAATCTTTAAGGACTTCATCTTCTTTGAGAGTGATGGAATACACTCTGCCGGATGGTATCTTTATTCCCGGTATTAGGTCTATTGGGCAATCATAGGCTCTATGTGGAGGTAGAGTCTCCGCCATCCCTTTGTCAAAAACATCTGCGTAATCTGCATATTGAGAAGGTACCGTAGAGACAACATTTTTAGAAACAGCTCCAATATGCATAGTAGGAGAAACCAGTGCCCTGACCGGACTATCCTGGGTAATTCCAAGTAATGTAGTACATCGGGTATTGCATATATTGGAAGGGAACTGAATCTGAGATGTCGACCAGTCGATGGCAGGGTTATGAAACTTCAACCATGGACTATCCAGAATGACTTTGTAGGCTGGTGCTTTGATGATATCGAATGATATCTCTTCAGTATGGCCTTCATCGGTACTCATATGTAGTGGAACCGTTTGGTGAGTTACCATTCCTGATACAAGAATTGAACCGTCCACTGCATTCACTGTTTCAGGTATAGCTATGCGAATCAGTGGTATTCTTGACATAGAGGCAAAGCATTGATCAACATAATTACCTGTTGCACCTGAATCAATCACGGCTGTTGTCTGGAATGAAACACTGTGATTCAGGGAAAACGTAACAGGTAGGCGGACTAGATGACTCGGATTCTGTAATGTAGAGTCCAAAGGTGAATGTCCCGACATAGGGACTCTGTCTACTGTCGGGATTTGGCGTTTCCCGCCTTTCTTTTGGGTTTTTTGGGACATTCAGGCAATAAGTGGTCAGAGGCCCCACAGTACATGCAGAGATTGTGTGATCTACGATATTCTCGTTGAGCAGGGGTAAGTAGTCCCCTAACCACACCAATCTGCATAGGTTCTGGCACAGGAAGCAAAGAAGACAAGGCCTCTGCTGAAACCGTGCTGAACAATGCTGGTTTCTTTTCGCCACGTCTTTCGGATTTACGAGCATCAATTTGAAGGACTAAATCTAGCAGTTCCCCGAATGCCGTGGGGACTAAAGGAACAGTGTAGAGGATGTCCTTTAGCTCATCTGAGAGGCCTTAATAGAAAACGCTGTCTTGTTTTCTTCAGGCCAGTCAGTTTCTGCTGCCAACTGATTGAACCGGGCCAAATAGACCAATAGAGAATTGTTCCCTTGTCGATGCTTTAAGAGTTCCAGGTCAGTAGCTTGAGTAGTATAATGTGTATCAAATACTTTACTCATCATAGCAAGAAGGGCATCACAATTGTAGAGAACATGACTGTTGGATTCTAACAATGGGTTAGCCCATGCGGCTGCAGTGCCTCCTAAATGTGACAAGACAAAGGCCGCTTTAGTTGTAGAGGTTGGAAATGAAGCGGGACGGCACAAAAAATGCAGTTTGCATTGGTTAATGAATGTTCGGTATTGTTTAGGATCGCCTAGGAAGCGTTCAGGAGGAACTAGAGGGAACTGGGTTGTAAGCATGATCGAGTTTGATTCCTGCTTCGGAGGTGGAAACCCTGATCCTGATGCTGTAGCACCAGCACCGGCCATCTGTGGCGCTGGTGTGGTAACCAAGGCCTAAATGGCGTCCATACGTTGGCGCAGTGCCTCTTGTGCATTGGTCAAGTCGGTTCGTAGATCCGTGACCATTTGCACGATTTGAGTCAAAGCATCACTAGCCTCCGTGGACATTGTTCGTGGCTGCTAATTCTGTTACTCACCACTCCGAAATAGGCCGAAGATGCGGAGGAGTGACCTTGGAGATGATGGTGGGACAAGAATCGATATTCAGCCTTCCATCCCAGCTCCCCTGAGTACAAGACTCAGGCTTCCTCAAAGAGGGGCTCTTTTCTACAATGTACCACTCTGCTGTTTCAGTTGGGACAGACAGAGGTGTCAATTGAATAAAAGAGTGGGGAGAACACACACCGCCAATACCAATGCTGCAAAGGAATACAAAGATATTAGACTGTGTTGAAGTTAAGGCAAGTAATCAGAACAGTTGAATTAAATGGGAAACTACCTAGATAAGTATTGGAGTGGAGCTTCCCCGGGGTGGATCTACAAGAAATATAACGCAAAATGAGTGGGAATGGTGTAAAGAGCCTTTTTAAAGTATCAGTCCCAACTTAAATATATAATGGGTAACAACTAATCTGAATAAGGATATTTTGAGGAAAGGAATCCAGGAAACAGAAGACAACGAAAGGAGAAAATAACAAACAGGAATGTTAGTATAGGGAAGTAGCCCCGGATGGCACGAGGGTTGCACTAGTGCCGTCCGAGGGTCGCACAAGTTCACAGGATAGTCACTCAATGTCCCAGAATCTAACAGGAGACAAATATCACAAAAAGTCGTGGAGAGAAAACAGTAGCAGAGACGGGATTTGCCAATTAAGTATGTACCTAAGCACACATGCATCCAGAGTAGGTGAAGAAAGTTCCGGATAGTTGACAGCAAGTCCTCTGCTTTGGTTCCGTGTGCAGAAGCGGCAACCTGGAATGAAGTACCGCAAGAGACAGAAGGGAGCCGGATCCAGTAACGTCCCGAGTCAAAAAACCAGACGAGCACGACAGGAATAAAGGAGGAGACAAGCCAATCCAGTAGTCAGGCAGGGGTCAAAACCAGGAGTTCAGATGAGGAATCGTGTGGAGAAGACACGAAGAAGTGATGGACGTAACCACGTGTAGCTTGCAACGCTAATTAGCAGCAACAAGGCCCTTGAAAGACGGTGGTTTTATAGTCGTATGGGGGCGTGTCTTGCCGTACGTCTTCCACGTACAGGACGTGTCAGCTGACCCGGAGTCCGTCGTAGTTTGTACAGGCGCCATGGCAGCCTGTATCTGGTCCACAGAGGAGCTAGTAAAGAAGTTGTATTCTGCAAGGAGGCCCGCGGGGAAGCCCGAAGTGTAACAAGATGGTATCCCAAATATCGCAAGGATAATACTAGTTCCAGTCCCTCAGAGTCCAGTACACAATGCATGATCTTACATTTAGTGCGCCTGGAGAACACAACCACCTTCGATTTGGCACCGTTAGGTGAGATATTATTTTCAAGTGAGTACTGGGAACAAATATTCGACTTACATTGTAAGCCGGTTGCCTTTCTATCAAAAATAATGAAATTGTCGTCTAAGGCAAGCCAGTCCAACCTACCAAGCCGTGCTGACGAAATGGATAGCCATTGAAAAGGATTGGTGCAAATGTACAACCTTGTTTCAGACCTACACATGAATTGATTGTAGTGGAAAGGGACCCCTCTTGAGTCAGACGATCCCGCAAGGTCGTTCCTGTGTGTAGGAGAGCTAACAGTTGCATCAACCTACTAGGTCATTCATTTTGAGCAGTTTTGACCACAACACTGATCTAACAGAACAGTCAAATGCGCTGGTCAAGTCCAGCAAGGCCATATAGACAGCCCTAAATTGGTGTATGATGAACATTGTGTAGCAGGTGTGCCAGAACATTAGCATTTAGAGAAGTCCCCAATTGCTTCCTAAACCCCAACTGGAATCTAGACAAGGCATGGGACTGTTCAATGATAGAATGTAGATCTTGCAGGAGCAGTATTGCAAATACCTTATTAAGAGCGTCAATTAGGGCGATCAGCCTAGAATTTCTCAGGTCCAGGGGATCCCCTTTATTAAAAATCGGTATAATGATAGACTTTGCCCAGGATGGGGGAATTTCATAGGTCCTTTATATTTGATCAAACATAGGTTTTAAAAGAGCTGAACAAACAGAAGGAGAATCATTCAAAACAAATGGAGGGATACCATCAGGGCCCAGTGCCCAAGACGGTTTTAGTTGGTCTATTGCCCAAATAATATCCTCTCCTTTCCAAGGACAAATACCCCAGCTGACCGGGCCCAAAGTAGGATCATCCAGTTTCATAAAAGACTCTGCTAAGGAATATTTCTTCTTATATAAATCCACCCATGTTTGTTCTGCAATCGGGGAATCTGTGGAAGTCCCTTTTAATCTCAGTGTGTGGTTGATAGTAGCCCAAAATGTACCTTCCTTTCCATTACAAAGTTGTAGTAACATAGACTGGTTGTCCCTAATGTGCAAATCCATTTTTAAAGATATGACTACATTCTTATGCGAGTGACACACCTTTTTCTTTGCACTATTATATTCTATTAAGGACAGACTCTGTTTCTTTAACAAACTCAGGCTTTTCCGTTTTAATCTCTTAGACTCCATAATTTTCATGTCAAAGGAGTGCCTAAACTCACCTATACATTCAGGGGATTTATGGTATATACTACTTCTCAAACAATTCATGATGATCTTATATGGTTCTTTGGCACATCCCCAAAGGACCCATTTGATTATCCCTTAAACCGGAGATTGTGAGTGTGTTAGTCAATAGTTCAGAAAACTTCACCACCATCCTGTGATTCCATTTTAAGGTAAGCCATCCCCTGGCTGGCACCAGGCATGCAAGATTGGGTCTCAATTCGAAGGTACTGAGGGAAAGGCCCGAGGTGATGGCGTCAAATGTTTTTCTACTTAAATGCAGAATCATGCTTATAAGAGTTCATTCATTTAGACAGCTTTATTGTTCCATAGGACTGTAGCGCTGTTTATGTTTTATATTGACATATTTTTAATAATGAATTAATTAATCCTTATTTTAGCAATACATCTTAAATAGTCAATTGTCATGACCGCTGCCTCCAAAGAGTCAGACCCAGCCCAACATCCTTGGAAGCAGGGTCACCACTTCCATTCCAGGCACCAGTCGGTCCCCACAGGGGCCTTTTGGACCTTGTCCTGGCGCCAATGGCGCCAGGCTCATAAGGGAACCCAGTCCCGGCACAGGAAGCGCCGGGCTCATATTGAGATGAATGGTGCTTGGGTGGACCTACCTGCTGCAGACCATGCTGCTCACTTACCTGTAGGATGATATCCTCATCCATTCCTGGCTGGAACTACTTTACCTTCTGGGTGTGGCCAGCACCACTCCCTGGGACTGGATACTGGAACTGTTCTGGAAGCTGGAACTTCTTTCTTGCCTGGGCGAGGCTGTGGAAGGAGACACCTAAGCAGTCCAGTGGCCTATTTAAACATCACCCGATCAGTGCAACGTGCTTCGCGTTATCCTGCACTAGCAGCAGGACGCTCACCGTGTCAGCTCCAGAGAATCTTCAGCTTCTGCATCTGTGAACAAGAAATCTTCAGTCTTACCTCCCGGAAAACCAGTCTTCAGTCTTCAGCAGCGTCTGAAAGAGAACAAGGACACAAGGTTAGGACAAGGCAAAACCAGCGCTGCACTTGCCTCGTCCATCGGTGCATTCCGAGGCCGCGTACCGCACTCTTCATACTCCGGCAACCCTGCGGAAACAAAGAACATTAGTTAGTGAACCTCCGTGATAATTTTGCTTACCTGTGCCACGTACGCCTCGATCTCCGCCAAGCGCTGTTTAACCGCACCTGCAAAAACAAGAAGGACATCATTAAGGGCACTGTACGCCATCACTACTCACGTGCCTTCTAGCTGTAATCTGCTTGCCCATACTCCGGCACGTACCTCGGCGTCCATCTCCAACGCCGGCTGCTACGGCTACCTGAAAAAGGGAAAAGAGACATTAAGAAGTGCATTTAACTTCGAATAACATTCTTTTGCTTACGTGCCTTCACGAGCTCCGGCATTCTTCTCACTTACCTTATCTTCATACCGGACCTGCAAAGGCAAGAGACATTTAAGGGGACATATAAATAAAACTCCATATTCAAGCAATTACCGTTCGTGCGGCTAACGACGGCCTTGCTCCCCGACTTCATCCTCTGCAATCAAGAGGCTGGGCTATTAACCAGTGAAGCAACTGGCATTAGCGCCCCTGCACAGACGCAGGATGGAGAGCTCCGCTTTCACCTATCTAAGGTGAGCACATTCAGTCTACGAGTAACGTGGGGAGTCCAGAAAGGGGAAAGTCAGATTGGCCAACCAGACATACATTAACCCCTTGTTCTCCTACTTGCAGACACCTCACCCTCCAGGTCAAAATTACGGTGAGGAGAGGGCCCATCCAGGGTGTTACCAGAGGCCTGCGCGTGAACCTAGAAGACACTGAAATCTCCCAGCCCGGACCTGCGCCTCCGAGGGATTCAGGTGAGCGTTACAGAACGCGAAGCCTACCACAAATTTCCCACCCAGGCGCAATGGAAACCTCGGACACAGATCAATTGGCCCAATTGCTTGGGGCACTCAGAGCTGAAGTACAGGCATCCCGCCAAGAGACAAATGCTTTACGAAGGGAGTTGATCGTTTCCAAAGAGCGAACGGATGATCTGGCCAGACAGTTGTTACAAATACAAGCGGGACAGACGCCTCTGCCTGCCTCGGGAGGGAGCTACACTCCTACAACCTCAAATAATCCGGTGCAAATGAATCTGCCAGGGAATGTGCCTTTGGCCCCGCCCGAACGTTTTTCAGGTGATCCAAAATGGTTTGCAGTATTCATCAACCAATGCCGCTTGCACTTTCTATGTAGACCCGCCGCATTCCCAACTGACCAAACCAAAGTAGCGTTCGTACTTTCCTATCTTAGCGGTAGTGCTGCAGATTGGTCCATTCCTCTTGTGACACAGGATGATCCGATCCTCCATAACTTTCAAGATTTCCAGACCAGTATGGAAAAGTTGTTCGCAAGACACTCACAGGGGCAGGCCTTGGACAATGAACTCCTATCACTAAGACAAGGGAATCAGGATCTCCTGGCATACATAGCATCTTTTAACAGACTGGTGGTTGAGACTAGGTGGCCTGAGGATAAGAGAATCACGCTTTTCTACAGAGGGCTGCGTGGAGAACTTAAAGATGTCTTAGCACAGGTGGTGAATCCTCCGCAAGATTGTTCCGATTATATCGACCTAGTAGTCCAATTAGATCACCGGCTACAGAACAGGAAGACCGATCGTTCCAGATTTGAAACCCAAATATTTTCAAGACCTCAGAGCTCCGCTAAAGGAAAAGATTCCGTGGAGCCCATGCAGATAGGGGTGGTTAAAGGACCATTAACCCAAAAGGAACGGGAAAGGAGAAGACAATTACAGCTGTGCCTCTACTGTGGGAATTCCGGACATTTCCTTCGTGATTGTTCAGTGAAACCGGTCAAGAAGGCTGTAGGAGCTTCCGATAAGAATGCTAAAAAACTAGAATCGGGAAACGACCTCGCCCGACAAGTGTAGAGGTCCGCTTGCCGAGCGTTAAAACCAGTTCCTTGACCTCGCATTTGGTAATGCCTATGGTCCTCATAAGTCCAGATCGACCAGATCGCATGCATGCTATTAAAGCATACATTGATAGCGGAGCGATCGGTAACTATGTAGATCAAGATATGGCAACCAGGATGAATCTTCCTCTATGTTCTAAGATGGTTAAAGACGTAATCACTACAGTGGATGGTACAGAAATAGCTTCCGGACCGGTTTCTCACACCACCATGGAAGTAACGTTGCTATGCCAAGATGGACATCGGGAGAAGATCGTGTTTGATGTAATCAAGGCCCCGCAGTTTCAAGTAATCCTGGGAATTCCTTGGTTGGAAAAGCACAATCCTCAGATAGACTGGCGAGCCAAGGTAATCCGGTTTCCAGAATGCGCCCCAACTTGCTATCCTCGAACCGATAACAGGCTAGCAGCCATCGCCTCCGAGAGCCCCCAATGGCCTCCAGAATACCAAGAGTTCCGCGACGTCTTCCAGAAAGATCAGGCCAACACCTTGCCCCCGCATCGGTCATACGACTGCCAGATAGACCTAGTACCTGGATCTACTCCTCCGTGCAGTAGAATATATGCTCTCACTGAGCCAGAAAATCTCCATCTCAGGCAATACTTGGACCAGTATCTGGCTAACGGATTCATTCGTCCCTCGAAATCTCCAGTTTCTTCAGCTTTGTTCTTCGTTCCGAAAAAAGAAGGTGACCTGAGAACATGTATCGACTATCGCGCCCTGAACCAGATTACAGTCAAAAACAGATATCCTTTGCCTCAGACTCCCGAATTATTGGCCCAAGTTAAAGGAGCCTGCATATACACAAAGCTAGATCTCAGAGGAGCTTACCACTTGGTACGCATTAAGGAGGGTGACGAATGGAAGACGGCCTTTCGCACTAAATACGGATTGTTTGAGTATCAAGTAATGCCCTTTGGACTATGTAACGCTCCGGCCGCCTTCCAGTTCTTTATGAATGACGTTTTCCGAGAACTTATTGATGTATGCGTAATTGTTTATATCGATGACATCCTGGTATACTCATCCTCAGAAGCTGATCACCGAAGACATGTCACAGCAGTTCTACAGAGACTTCGCCAACACCGTTTGTTTGCTCAATTGGAAAAGTGTACTTTTCATGTAAAGGAAGTCGAATTCTTGGGGTTCATCTTGTCACCCAATGGAGTTCACATGGACTCAAGAAAGGTGGACGCTATCACCAAATGGCCGTCCCCAACTTCCGTGAAAGGAGTACAGAGCATGTTGGGCTTTGCTAATTTTTACCGGAGATTCATTCCAGAATTCTCTCGAGTAGTTCAACCCATCACGGCCCTTCTGAAAAAGAATAAAAAATTCGAGTGGACTCCAGAGGCCGAACAAGCCTTCCAAGAATTGAAAGCCAAATTTATCTCTGCTCCAGTCTTAAAGCATCCTCGTCCAGAACTTCCTTATATCGTCGAGACAGACGCATCCAGCCTCGCAATGGGGGCTGTGCTATCACAAAGAAATCCCGAAACACACCAATTACACCCTGTGGCATTTTGGTCCCGCAAATGTTCGGCCCCCGAAATCAACTACACAATTACGGACAAAGAACTTCTGGCAATTAAGTCCGCCTTTAAGGCCTGGCGGCATTATCTCCTGGGAGCCCGGCACACTGTTACTGTAATCACTGATCATCGTAACCTCCAGTATCTGAAGTCAGCCAAGGCCCAATCTTCGAGACAACTCCGCTGGCCATTATTCTTCGTGGAATTTGATTTTGTGATCACGTATCAGCCAGGCAATAAGAACGGAAAAGCAGATGCCCTTTCCCGAATAGGGGTAGACGAACACACAGCTAATCCAGAGCCGGTACCAATAATCCCCGAACAAAAGATACTGGGAGTAATCAACACGCTATCCCTTGAAGATATCGAAGCGAAAGTCAGTCAACTAATAACTCCTGAAGATTCATTGAATTGGCAACTGAAAGGAAAAGATTTTACGATAGATCAGAATCTATTGTATTTCCAAGGAAGACTATATTTGCCATGTGTTGACTTACAGAAGCAGGTCATCACCTGCTACCATGATTCTCTAATAGAAGGACATCCGGGAGTTGCCAAAACCTTAGAGAAAATCAAAAGACATTATTGGTGGCCATCTTGGAGGAAAGATATTAAAGATTTTGTGGCTTCTTGCGGCATCTGCGCACAAAACAAGAGTCAGAAGGAAAGACCAGCAGGTCTGCTACATCCAATAGACATTCCACCATGCCCTTGGCATACTCTCTCAATGGATTTTATCACGGATTTACCCCCCTGCTCCGGATACAATACAATTCTAGTAATCATGGTCCTTTTTTCAAAAATGGCTCATTTTATTCCACTGAAAGGTTTACCCACAGCTCCCGTTTTGGCCCGAGAATTCCTTGAAAACATCGTCCGGTTGCACGGTTTCCCTTCAGTGTTAATCTCCGATCGAGGGAGCCAATTTATTTCCCATTTTTGGCGAAGTTGTTGTCGTTTAGCGCAAATTGATGTACGACTTTCCACCAGCCATCACCCCCAAACTGACGGGCAGACTGAGAGGACTAACCAAACTCTGGAACAATACCTACGCTGCATGTTGCAACAATCGGAGGGCACTTGGAAGGATGTCCTTTGGATTGCTGAATACGCCTACAACAATTCAATCCATTCAGGAACTGGGAAAACCCCTTTTTTTCTGCTGTATGGGATTCATCCTCGAACCTCTAATTTGGATCCACCTCAAGCTCTCGGAACGCCCGCTGTAGACCATCTGCATGCGACAATAACTCAAGCATTTAAGGAAGCCACAGCCCACCTTCAACGAGCCAAGGAAATGTATAAGAAAGGAGCGGATCAACATCGAAAAGAGGCCCCTCAATACCAAGTAGGAGATCAAGTCTGGCTGTCTACTAAGCATTTATCCCTAAAAGGACCACGCACCTTCAACCCAAAGTATTTAGGACCCTACACGATCACGGCTGTGATAAATCCGGTGGCTGTGAAATTGGAACTACTTATTCGGATGAAGATACATCCCGTTTTCCATGTTTCTCTCCTAAAACCTATGCAACCCGGAACCCGTTTGACTAAACCTCCAGAGCCAATCCAGGTTGATGGAGAACTCGAATTTGAAATTCGAAACATCTTGGATTCCAAAATTTCCAAATCGAAACTGTACTACCTGATTGATTGGAAGGGATTTGGCCCCCAGGAGAGATCTTGGGAGCCTTCAGAATATGTCCATGCACCTCGTCTAGTCAGGAAGTTTCATCAGACTTTTCCCAACAAGCCAAAGCCTCCAGAGAAGACAAGCTTGGGAGGGGCCTTGAGGGGGTGGTGCTGTCATGACCGCTGCCTCCAAAGAGTCAGACCCAGCCCAACATCCTTGGGAGCAGGGTCACCACTTCCATTCCAGGCACCAGTCGGTCCCCACAGGGGCCTTTTGGACCTTGTCCTGGCGCCAGTGGCGCCAGGCTCATAAGGGAACCCAGTCCCGGCACAGGAAGCGCGGGGCTCATATTGAGAGGAATGGTGCTTGGATGCACCTACCTGCTGCAGACCATGCTGCTCACTTACCTGTAGGATGATATCCTCATCCATTCCTGGCTGGAACTACTTTACCTTCTGGGTGTGGCCAGCACCACTCCCTGGGACTGGATACTGGAACTGTTCTGGAAGCTGGAACTTCTTTCTTGCCTGGGCGAGGCTGTGGAAGGAGACACCTAAGCACTCCAGTGGCCTATTTAAACAACACCCGATCAGTGCAACGTGCTTCGCGTTATTCTGCACTAGCAGCAGGACGCTCACCGTGTCAGCTCCAGAGAATCTTCAGCTTCTGCATCTGTGAACAAGAAATCTTCAGTCTTACCTCCCGGAAAACCAGTCTTCAGTCTTCAGCAGCGTCTGAAAGAGAACAAGGACACCAGGTTAGGACAAGGCAAAACCAGCGCTGCACTTGCCTCGTCCATCGGTGCATTCCGAGGCCGCGTACCGCACTCTTCATACTCCGGCAACCATGCGGAAACAAAGAACATTGGTTAGTGAACCTCCTTGATAATTTTGCTTACCTGTGCCACGTACGCCTCGATCTCCGCCAAGCGCTGTTTAACCGCACCTGCAAAAACAAGAAGGACATCATTAAGGGCACTGTACGCCATCACTACTCACGTGCTTTCTAGCTGTAATCTGCTTGCCCATACTCCGGCACGTACCTCGGCGTCCATCTCCAACGCCGGCTGCTACAGCTACCTGAAAAAGGGAAAAGAGACATTAAGAAGTGCATTTAACTTCGAATAACATTCTTTTGCTTACGTGCCTTCACAAGCTCCGGCATTCTTCTCGCTCACCTTATCTGCATACCGGACCTGCAAAGGCAAGAGACATTTAAGGGGACATATAAATAAAACTCCATATTCAAGCAATTACCGTTCGTGCGGCTAACGACGGCCTTGCTCCCCGACTTCATCCTCTGCAATCAAGAGGCTGGGCTATTAACCAGTGAAGCAACTGGCATTAGCGCCCCTGCACAGACGCAGGATGGAGAGCTCCGCTTTCACCTATCTAAGGTGAGCACATTCAGTCTACGAGTAACGTGGGGAGTCCAGAAAGGGGAAAGTCAGATTGGCCAACCAGACATACATTAACCCCTTGTTCTCCTACTTGCAGACACCTCACCCTCCAGGTCAAAATTACGGTGAGGAGAGGGCCCATCCAGGGTGTTACCAGAGGCCTGCGCGTGACCCTAGAAGACACTGAAATCTCCCAGCCCGGACCTGCGCCTCCGAGGGATTCAGGTCAGCGTTACATCAATACATATTTTAAACATCATAAATATCGCATAAATAGTATAATAACACTAGATAAATACCAAAAGATATAAATTAAACCAAATCATAAAATGATATGAGTTCTGAAATGTGGCACTATGGAGCCTCATCACGAGTTTGCAAGTAAATCAGCAGTAAATCTTCCGATTTACAACCAAACTCCTTTATCGTTACTGCCACTTGGTCCCGTGGCATTACCATGGAATTATCAGTGGTGGTATGGCAGGGTAAATCCCAGTTTCCGGAGTACTCCATGGGGATTGTTAGCATATTTACTGCAAGAATTAATACCGCGGTAAAGCTGCTGATTTTTTGAGGTAAAGTGTAAGTTTCACCATGAATTCTCCACTTTACCTCCACATCCTAAATGTGTTTGTGTGGTACAAGTGGCAGTAATTTCATTACCACTAAACAAAGCTGTGATAAAGCAACTACCGTCACTTTTCTACTGCACGGTCAATCTCGTAATGCGCCCCTATATATCTATTTTCAAATGATGTAGTTCGTTTTTGTGCTCAAATACTAAGATGATTTGTAAACAATAAGAGATCAACCATTTAACATTGTTTCATTGTTTTCTCTAATGGTCTTCAATTGGCTTGAAGGTTTTGCATTTGTCTGAATGAAAGCCCCAAACAATAAAAGAAATCTATTTTGTCATTTCAGGATGATGAATACTCCCATCTGTACACTCTGATTGTCCGTCCCGATAACACCTATGAAGTAAAGATAGACAATAGCAAAGTGGAATCTGGAAGTCTTGAAGAGGACTGGGATTTTCTACCTGCGAAGAGGATACTGGATCCAGATGCCAAAAAACCTGAAGACTGGGACGAGAGAGAACAGATTGAGGATCCTGATGAAAAGCGACCTGATGTGAGTACAGTTCCAGGAAAGAATTTATTTCAAATTATGCAGTCGCTGTACTAAGAAAAGAGTTCCTTTTAGTTTGTCTTGGTACAACACAGTGGTCGATGTGGGCGGAAGTGATTGGGAGCGGTGCTATTCTACTCTTTCTACTTTTTTATTTTACCTTTTACTGTTCTGATACTTTTATTTCTAAAAGAAACCGTTCCAGAATGATTTTGTTTTAAAATAAAAGTGTAGGAAGAAGTTTAAACTTGGACCTCAGTGCACTGCACTGAACATTCCCAGCAGGTTTGTTTGTTTGACGGTTTGAATTGCACTTGAGAAGGGTGTGGTGATGGCGTTTGTGGGGGTAGGGGCATGTCAGCAGGGAACATAGTTCCACTACTTCTTTTCGTACACTTCGACCACTGGTACAACATAATAGAAATGCATCTGAAGTGCATCTAAAGTGGACTGTTGGACTGGGAGGTCTGACACTTCTACTCGCCTGCCTGCTTGTGGAAAACATGCCGTGCTTGGGACCTTAGTCGGCAAGAAGAAGCTGACTTTGCCAGTTACCTGCCGTAACAGGCTGCGGTTTTGGACTCAAAGACTCAAGTAATTGTTCATGTTATAGGCTGTGAATACTTCGATTTCATTTCATTGCTGAGTACAAGTCTCTGCCGCGACTTTGCCGCGGCTGATTGTATCAGTTTTTGGGATTACAGCGTTCTTACACACTTTCTTTTTTCCCCTTTTTCTGTTTCTCCTGCAGTCTCCAGACCGCACCTCCAACTGCCTTCAGGCCCACCCCTCGCATCTCCGCCCACCTCCCTCCAGCTTCCACCTTCTATAATAGCACTGGTGCGCTCGCATCGTGCGCGCGCATCCAAAGTGCATCTAAAGTGGACTGTTGGACTGTTATACGGTGAGGCGGCTGAGGTGGCAGGGGCATTAGTTAGTTTGATAACGTCTTTCATTATTTAGCTATCCTAGCATCCTTCTTCTGTGTGTTCGATTTGTGGCTTAATTACTCCTCGTCTGCACGGCGAGGCATCAGCTGCACATTTAAGCCCATATATCATGGCGAATGGGCTGCGCAGCGTTAAAAAAAAAGTAAACCAACATCATCCTAAAAAAGCAGAGGCCGAACTAATCGAGGCCAAACCTCATTCTGAAATGTCCCCAATTCTACCTATTCGGGAAGAGGACACAGAAAAAAATCCTTCCTTTGATCCTTCAATAGGAAGTTTACCTTTGTCAGGAAATACAAATGGCCTTCCTAAGATCCAAAATGAGGTGGCCTAGTGTCCAGAAAGTGACTCTGTGTCAAAATACAGTATTGCCCTAGCCTCCTCGGTGTGCACCAAGAAAAAGGCACAGTCCATTCTCTCCGAATCTGATGGAATTGGTTCTTCACTATCAAACACTTTACCGGCTGCTAGTGAAAATCCTGACTCGATGCCTGTTGATATAGAAGCCCAGGAAGATCCAGCTACTGAGGTGTCTAAAGAAAAATCCTTGCAAAAAAAGCGGACTCCGAATACAGCTTGGGAGATTCCGATTACAAAACTGGTTAAAAAAACCACTGACTCAAAAATGGCATTGGGGTCCCTATCTGTTAAAGAGGCCAACAAAATTTCCCCGTGAGGTTGGGAGAATGATGAGTCCATCCTAAACCTGAGTCTAGACAGGGACGCTATTAAAAAGAAAATGGGAATTGAGCAGTTTGGTACTCTCACTGCTGATTTCTCCATGCTAGCCCCTGCAATACAGTCAGAATTGGGAAAGCGCATGAGACTCTCACATGAACCCTCAACCCCTGTTAAGAAAAGCAAGTATGGGATTGAAAATGTGTTCTTATTTAACAATTGTCAACCATATGCATATACTGTACCTCCTCACTTCAGTGCCCAAAAAGAGGCACAAATGTTAGGGGGTTCCCTTCCTTCGAGAATAGCCAGTGCCGGAGGGCCCTCTACACAGATAAACAGCTCCCCTATATCTGGAAAATCTCAGATCCAAGCTACCCAACTCCCACAGAGTCCCGAAGGGTTAGGGGCTTCTCATTTCGACTTTAATGAATCCATGAATCATGGATGTGCCACGGTCGAACTATGGCATAAATGAACAACAAAAATATAGAGAAGAGCAACAACATTAAATCTACATATGCAAATGTCTGACCTGATAAGCATACTCAGTAAAATGGAGGGCATGTTGTTTTCTAGTCATATGTTCTCTTCCTTAATTCACAAAAAAGACTTGAGTACAAACTTCCATCATATTGCTACCCAAACTAAGTCCTTTGCTGAGGCTGTGACTGAAGGGCTTTCACCCAAACCCACCATAGAGAAGGTTTCAAAAGTAGCGACTGTAAAATCTGAAGAGACTAATGCATCCAACATTGCAGCTCTGACTGTACTTGTAACGGAGATGGCTATCTCTCTTGCAACGCTCTCTAAATCATATATCAAGGAAGCCATCACGCCCATGAGGGGCAAGGATGAGTCCTTCAGCACTAACTGACCTTATCGATCTATCGGGAGAGGATCTCGAGCTTAAACTAACAGGCAAATTGACCATTAATGATCTTCAGCATGTTAAACTTCCACCATTACCCCAAACTAAGAAACAAAGAATGGCCTTGGCTCGAGCCGAAAAGCGCAATCTTCTCAATAAAAATCTGAAAGGAAAAAAAAAAAAAAAACCAAGAATGTGATAAAATAGATAAACACAACCAACATATGAAAGATATTTGTAATTTATCTGGGGGAGACAATATCATTGACTTGAACCAATTGAATGAGGAATCCAAGGCCCTGTTGAACCTTCCTGAATCCATTCCGACTGCCCAATCTTTCGAAGAAAAAAAAATCCTACTGTAAAAAAACAAATCTTGGAATGTAAGGTTAATGAGGAAGTTCTATCAGAACCTGTTAATAACGTTCCAAAAAAGCTTCAAACCAAACTAAAGAAAGTGGCAGTCTGCATGGATGAAGGTTCTATCAACTCAGACTTGGAGTTGAATACCAACATTGAGCCTCCTTACCAAATTCAATCTGTTCTTTCAAATTTCTATCCCATGCTGAAAATTAAAAAGACCGCGAAAGTGATTCTTGGTAAAGATAACGAGCAAAGGGGCACAAAACAAGCCAACTGTCCAAAAAAGTTAGGAAAGATTAAAACTCCCATGTCTGATGGGTCGAGGGTAAACATGTCTGATTCAAAATTATTTGACTCACATGTCGATCTTGATGATCAGTCTTGTCACTGAAGGTGTACAGGATATGGAGCCCACATCACCTATCTCAAATTCGATGAATCAGATCCCACAACGCCCACACGCAAATGCTCACTCTAATGAGACAAATGCTGCCACATGTAAGGGGCAGCAAGATTTCTCAACAAATGATGATCCCATTGACTTAAAATCTGCCACAATAATGGGATGGGAAAGTGAAGAAGCACGACATGGCAAGGCTCGCGTGAATCGTACTTTTATGATGTCTGTCATTCAAGATATTCCAGCATTGCGGATCATTCGATCAAATGACTTAGACTGGGTGAAATTAGCAGTTATAAATAACAACAGAATGATCTGCAGATTTATGTCACCTTTTATTCTGAAGCTGTTATGGGAACATAGAGAGGATCTAGCATCGATTGGGCTAACCATCTCTATTTTTTCCTCGCTTGAGGAAGCAAAAACCTATTTAGAAACTTCACCTCCTGTAATTGAAAGTACAGCCCCTTGCTCCATCCAGGGTGCTCCCTCAAATATTGATGCCGATACTATGAAACAGTTAATTTCATTCATGTCTGCATTAAAGGAGATGTCATGGAGGGATCCTAAAACCGATCAGCCCCCGAATCAATCAAAAGGGATGAGAGACTCTTAGCTTGGTGAAACTTCACATCATCTCGTGGAACCCATGCGGTATAAACAACTTCAAAAAATGGTATAGCCTAAACTATTTTCAAAGAGCCGATATTATTTTCATCCAAGAATCCATGAATCAAACTATCTTTACTATAGAGGGCTATTTCTCATTTATTCAGGTCACTAGGCGGGGAGCCAGTGGAAGATTTGGGTGGCCTTGCAATACTTATAAATACCGCATATAAGTGTTCCACAGAGAGGATCAGTAGTTCTGAATCCATTCTCACTATCATATTAAAAGACGATGAGGATCCCTCCATCATTCTTCTGTTGATCCTTATATATTGGAACAAAATCACTACTTCAATCGAAACCATCTTGGGCGAATTGAATGAGGTACTAGAAAAGGTTCTGATTTCTTTTCCTTCAGCTAGAATTATCGTAGGTGGTGATCTAAATTGTTATTGTTACGACAAAAGTGTTCATAATTGTGAAATATGGAATATGCACTCACAAGCCTCGAAAAAGTGTGGGAAATTGTGGAGTACTTTTTTTTTGATTGGGACATGCAAACACCTTACTATCCCCTAGATTGCTACCACTACACTTTGACGAGAGCAGGTAGTAAATCTCTAATTGATTACTTTTTTATTTCTTCAAGGTTATACCCGACCATTGATGTTCTTCCTATCATCAATCCGAACCTAGGTGATCACATGATGATTTCTTTATCCTTGAATATCCCTATGGCTCGTTTTGATGAGAATCTCTTTCTATCTCTGATAGAAGCTGATCGCTACCGCCAAACAGTAAGATGGAATCCTAGAGTATGTTCCACTTTCATGCAACATTTAGAATGTGACCCCAATATTTTCTTGCTTTCAGCCCCACACTATGCCTCCCTTGAAACTCTGGACAACCAAAATTCCACTAGAATCCAATTTCATCTTTATAAACTGAATCTCACTCGAAATATGAATGAGTTACCAACTACTACACATGTTCATAAATTCAACCTTCAAGTTGCATGCTTAAAAACGCAGAAAAATATTGATGTTAGAAAGCTCATTAGTACCATTTGTCCTTCAGAAATCCGTAGTAAACTGATCAAATTGGTTAGACAACGCTACCGAAATAAGCTTAAATGGTTAAAAGGTAAATTGCACTATGCAGATAATCAAAACGTTATTTTTTATCTCCTTAAACATGACTCTAGGCAAATCTGGGGTACCTTGCGCTCTATCACCTCAGATCCAGCCGACAGGATAGAATCTGTGATTACGGCAGAAAGATGGGTTTCCTATGTCAAGAATAAATACCTCATGCCTGAGCGTTTCTGTACTCTAAAGGGTGGAGAGCCACGCCTGTGCTTAGATTCTCACCTCAGATGGTCAACTAGAGATATCATTGATGCCATCGGTAAACTTAAACATTCTAAGGCGCCTGGCCCTGATGGTATCCCCCCTGTGTTTACAAGTCAAACCCCCATTTTTGGGCTCACATCCTAAAAATTAAATTTGACTCCATTTTGCATTCTGGCAAAATTCCTTTATCCTGGTCTTCTGCTCTGGTTATTCCGGTTCATAAAAAGGGTCCCCCAGACTGCCCTTCCAATTATCGACCTATTGCTCTTACTGATGCTTCATCAAAAATGTTCTCTATTCTTCTTCTTCAACAATTACAAACGTATATCCATGACCATGATCTCCTGTCCATCTATCAAGTAGGATTTAGAAAATATATTGGTTGCCAGCTAAACGCTACCATACTTTCTCATCTTCAGGCCCATACCTCTGCCTCCAAATCCGGTGCGGTCTATATGGCTAGCTTAGACTTTACTGCAGCCTTCGATTGTGTTATCGGTAAAATCCTGTGGAAGGAAATGATTGTTTTGGGTATTCCCCACCAACTGGTTGCTTTGTTTGCCCTGCTCCACAAAAATACGAATTATCGTATTCGCTTGACAAAAGAAGGCGCTCTGACTGACCCTATTCGAACCGAAATTGGTGTCAAACAGGACTGTAATATGGCAGCTGTGCTTTTCAACCTATACTTGTTGGGATTAGATGCAAACTGGCAGGCTGGACAATGTTACCCAATGAAGCTTGGCTCTCTCAAGCTAGACTGGTTGGGATTTGCGGATGATTTGCTTTTCTTTGACAGAACTCCTTTTGGTCTCCAACGCAAACTAAATCTATTTACAGACTTCGCATCCTGTCATAATCTCACCCCTAATCCTGCTAAAAACTTCATTTTGATTTTTTCGAATGAAAAACTAAATCCTCTTCATTTCTCTTGGTGTCTAAAAGATATAAAAATTGAATACTCGCCCATGATGCGATACTTGGGATATCCTTTGACAAACAAATATTCTTTATTAATGTGGAAAAACTATCTAAAAAGTAAGAATTCTATCCTCTCAAATGAAAATCATTTTTCACTAATACTGTATGTTTTCTCTTTTACCATTGATACAATTTTATCTGCAAAAAGTAGAACCTATTATTCTTTATTCGTTGGATATATTTTCTTATGATCTTGATGTTTTTCTAAATGTTCTTGGGGGAAAACTCTGGAAAACTACTCTGGGTCTTGCTCTATCGATCCCGAATGTTATGATTTGTCACGAGTTGAATTTGTTACCTCTATCTGTAAAGCACTCCTGGCGAGGTATCACTAATTATATTAAGATGCACAATCCTCCTAAGAACACGCTTTATATTGAACTGAACAAATTATTGGGTGAATCACAGATCAAATCTTTTAATCTAATTTCTGCAAAACTAACACATATTTTATCATCTATTAATGAAACTCCTGCTTCTATGAGTATGTGGTTGCCCAGCCAAAAAAAAAATATCAAAGGCTTTATTGGTGCAAAATGCTTGATGAAATGGGCACTTATTCATCATTTAAAGAATACAATGGTGTCTGCGGTAAATGGGAATGTAGACTAAAATACCTGATCCAATTCCCTTCTGCTAAAGCAAGGAAAACCTATATGCGATTTCGCCTAAATCAATTTCTTACGCGTGAGCGCACCAAACATTGGGCTGGTAATAACAAAAGTATAAATGACATAATGTGTCGCTTTTGCGAAAACAGTAAAGTGCCAGAAACATTGAAACATCTTGTTTCAAAGCATGTCCATACTTTGAGAAATCCCGTGTTCAAATTTTTGAGCATTATTATTCGAATTCAGAGACTGCTAAGGAATTTTTATGGAAACGCTGTATGGAAGGCCACAGTCAAAAACTTAGTCTTAACCTAATTAATCTGTTGGGAATAATTGAGATCAAGCTGACGGAAGTACTGCCGATGGTGTAAACAGTGTAATTTCCTAATATCATGCAATGCTGTGGCTTCAAAATTTCCTTTGTGCTCACTGTATATACTTGGTGTTTGAATCCAATGTGTCCATATCTTCTGTATGTTTAGCACTTGTATTTAAGCGTATCACTTGTAATGTGTTGAATCTGACCTGGGGTATGTTATTGTGACGTATATAATTTTGATGTTTGACCTGCAATGAAATACGTAAGGTAATGCTGTCCTGGGGTGAATTGATTTACAATGTTTGTGTTTTTAATGCGCAATTGTAAAGGTTTTCTAATAAACCAATACAATAAAAAAATTAAAACAATAATAGAAATGCATACATAATAATCATAGTAACATATTATTTTCCATGCTCCAATTGAAAAGGCTTATCTGTAAAGGACAAACTGTGAACATACGTTAACAAACTATTTTAGAGACGAGAGGGAATCAGTGGCATTAAACATTTTCAAAATACTCTCATTATTAAAATCCAGACTACACTTTTGCAAATACTAAAACAAATACATTTATGTTTCAACACATTTTTATATTTTCTTTCTGTACAGAATGGAAGACATATATCAATGACTTGTAACATTTACTTAGCCCTTACAGGAAAAATGTGTTGTGCTGCAACTGTGTTCCAAGCCACCTGCTCCCAGTATCGTTTAAGTTCATACCATCAGAACTAAGCCCTAACACCTACAGCTTTCCAACAATATCACTCAGGGAAAACGGAGGCGTTTTAGCTAATAATTACGACTTGTAATCATACGGCCAAGTTCTTTCAAATACCACCCAGCAATCCGGGCTTGTGAGGAGCTTAGCCCTGCCTGACTCCTTTTCGGTCAATTAATTGTTGGCATTGTCGATGCCACCACTACAACCTCCGGTAACACAAGGCAATGTTCTCGTCCAGCCGCATGAGAGCGAACTCCCTGCTTCATGCGCTGCACCCTCATCGATATCCCAATCGTCTGTGTTATACCCTGACTCGCCGGCTTCTTTCACAAACACAAATCCATCAACTCAAACGTCGTTCTCTAAACCCGTGGCTAGACCCTCTTTTGGATTTCATCCGCAACCACCTGGCACATGGGATGTGACCCTAAGTGCAATTACTAACGGCCTTCACGCGCTTTTAACATTTTTGACGCTATCCAGTTAATATGTCGAATTTTCTTTTACGACATACCAAAATGTCCAACCAAAAGTGCCGACATTTTTTTTCGAATGTATTGTTTTTTATTTCATAGGGTTTAGTTTTGTTTAGTTAGAAAAAAAAGATGTTTAAAAAAAAACACTGGTTGGGTGGGATCCCCCCTCCAAAAAAAAAGGCATTAAAAAAACATTTCAGCAATTTTGGTTCGACATATTGGTATGCCGAAATAGTGACTGTTCGAAAAAGTCACTATAACCCATTTATGACACTCTTTCTCTTGCCAGTTCTGATTTGCTCTTTATCAGATGCTACACCAGGGGGTTGTGTCAGCCACTGTTCTGCTGTTACCAGCTGAGGACTGTGGATATTTGGGGTCAGAAACCAAACCAGCCATTTTAGCAGGAGGTTTTAGATTATCATACATTTCAACTCCCACATCGCCAACAAAGGTATTAGGGTTTGGGGGAAGGGAGGATATCTTATATCACTTTCCAGAGATTTCATGTCCCTTAAGAGGGGGCCCCCCAGTGGGATCCCGCTTGCCTGGTACTCTAGAGGGTGTTAAGTGCAGATGGCTTACCTCCCCAGTCCCAAAAGGGGAGGTTCCACTTTGGGGAAAGAGGAAAAACTACTTTGTCACACACACATAGACCACATCATATGGCAGCACACACATAGTTGCACACTAACAACAGGTGGTTATACCCAAACACACACACACACATATCACTGTTGCAGCTCTGTGGTCTAAGGCCCACCTACCATGCATCCCCCACACTGCTGCTGCAGACCAGGAGCCAGAAGGAAGATACAATTATGCCAGAGCCCACAACATACCACATCCAGCTAAATCAGCATATGATATGACATGGGTAGAAAGTTTGTAATAATTTGTTCATGCAATCCTATAGAGTGTTAGGGGGTCCTGTTCCAATCGGGGTCCTGTTCCAATCCCTGTAGTGGTCAAATATGTTTAATAAACATAAATAAAAGGGTTAAACCCGTTTTAACACATGCTTACTACTCCAGGTACAATTCTTGTGAAGTTGAAGTTGGAACATTGAGCAAAGGTTAAGTTTCTAACTGAACCCCCTGCTCTGCTTACCAAAATGTAATGCATTCATGGCAGCATCTGATTTTGCTGCTGCCAGGTATGGATTGGATTCCATAGCAATCCATAGCAATTTACACTTGTTTGCGTTATGAAACGAAAATGCATCTATGCACTTCGTAGTGCAAGTAAATACAATTGCGCAGAAGCAGGGCATGATAGGAAATGCCAGAAGATGGCTGTTTTCTAACTTTATTGCTTTCTAATTTTTCACCACCAGACACAGTCTAAACACCACCAAAAATCAATGCAGAATAGTGTAAGGGTGCAGAAGTAGACTCAGCTCACAAAGGTGGCATGTTTGTTGCTATATATCTTTATTGAACTGAAAATAAGGAACAATCATACCCGTGCCTATGACTAAGAGGGGTTTCCCTACCTCAAACAAAACTAAGGATAATGTCAGAATGGCCGTCAAAAATATGAAGTCCACTGTCCTATATCCTAAACCTATTTCCATCCATTACATTTCAACAGGAAACCTATAACTATACCCTGCTCATAACAAGTTGACTCCTGTGATGAATCCTGCAGAGCCATCACTAAACCACAGCCTAATAAAGTCTCCTCCCATCTGGCATGGGAATGGCAACCGCCACCTGATCCTTGCCTTGGGGGTGGTAACATGAGGGAGGATCACATGGGAGGAGACTGCTTCCAGGGGGAACTGGAGACTCCATTAGGGCAGACGCAGTATTCATCCTCTTCTGAGGATGAGATTCCCTAATACCTAAACATCTAATGGCATGCTGTCAATGTACGATTTCCTCTCCCAGAACTGCCCAAATTACAGAACAGGAACATTCTTTTGACCAGCATGAAAGTGGTACATTGGGAGTTCAGGAGGTTAATCTCACAGCTTCTCATTGTTATGATTCTGCTTTATATCAAGGTCCTAAACCCAAGGGTAAACCATCAACTCTTTTACCACCTTCCCATACGTTTGAACACGCTCAGTTAACCAAACAGTTTAGGTTAACTGATTATAAAACAAACAAGAACATTATGGACTCCAAGTCCCATAATTCCCATAGTATTGGGACGAGGAAGAGGGACTCCGAGAAGTTTCATGAGCGGTCTAGTTGTTGGGAGAGAAGACATCTAAGTGGGACTCTTATAAATATAAATGGACTTCAGGTGCAGAGGCAAGAGTAAGCTGATGGTATAGTCGTGGAGGCAGCAGAAAGCTGTGTGGGAGATGCAGTAGATGCTGGGGAAACGGGGCCCTGCAGAGAATGCACAGACGGAAGCAGTGCTGAAGCAAGCCACGCCACGGGGGAGAGGAACTCCTGACATGCTGTGAACTGCTCTGGTACCGAGGTCGCCAGGGATAACACAGAGCTACCAGAGCTCCAGTGAAGGACTGCGCGCACAGCGGCTGTCAAACCGGAGCTGGCAGAAGCAAGGGAGACCCCGAAGAAAACCCACAGCAACACCAGAACAGTCAGGAGACGCCAAGGCATACAGGTGAGTTGGCCTGAAGCAGGTGACCCCGGGCGCTCCGAAGAAAACCGCTAGATTAAATTAATTATTTTGAATACTGAACAAAATAATTGATGCAAACGTGGCACAATATGGGATACCAATTAGAGGACCATTGTAACCTGCATTGCCAAAGCCAGGGTGAAGTATTAATGAGGCAAACTGGGCCCAACTCTCACTTAGGAGATCATTGTAACTCATAGTGCCAAAGCCATAGAGAGAGATCAAGGCAAAATGGGTGAAACTCTCCTAATCAGGGATACCAATTAGGGGACAATTATTACCCACATTGCCAAAGCCAGTGAAGATTTATATTCAGGCAAACTGGGCGCAAATCTCCTAACCAAGGATACCAATTAGGAGACAATTGTGGCCTGCCTTGACAAGTAAGCAGAACAGTGATACAAGGGCAAACAAGGTGCAACCCTCCCAAAAAGGGATGCCTATTGGGAGATAATTGTAACCCGCATTGCCAACAGCCAAGAGGTTGCATAACCAGAAAACAAAGACTGCAGGAGCAAAGCCCCCCTTGTATAAGAGACCAAGGGGGAGAGAACTGTTGTCAAGGAGTTCCCCCCCTTCTCACTTGGGTCCGATGTTTGCTGGTGGCTTTGATCGCTGCCTTCTTGCGAACGCTCCTGGTCTTGAACAGCGCTGCTCGAGATTCGTCTGGTTCCAGGTTGCGTTTAGTTCCGGGATCAAGGAGCCCAGGAATCCGGGAGACTGGAAAAGGCTAGAAAAGCTCGGAACCAGGAAGGGGGAAAGGAAAAGGAATGGGTAATAGCACTGGGACAAGGGAAACAATACCGCGAGCTACGAACACACGTCTGGGCTACTCTGCAATAGCATTGAGACGCGCGGAGCTGCGGAAGGCGTGGTCTATAAATAGACCACGCCGCGTTCAGCGCATGGAGCGAGCAAGGGCTTCAGCTCTGGACGGCCATGTTGGAAGTAGTACGGAATGCAAGCCCCGTTGAGACAAGGACCAGGAGGTCCAAAAGGGGCGTGATCTGAAGTTCATGACAACAGTAGCCTGCATTGCATATAGCCAAAAGGTAAGCAAGAGAACAATTATCCTTTTATGGAACACTAATTTAGTACAAATTGTAACCCACTCTGTTAAGAGAAAAGAGACTATAAAGAGCAGCAGTTGTTGGTTCAAATCACCTCATTTATGATTCTGATGTGGAAAGTTTTGGAACAAGCATTACCAAAGAGTACAATTGTAGCAGTTGGAGTTGTATCCAGGTAAAGAAGAAGATGATATGAAGTACTGTGGTTGTGGTAAAAAGGTGTGGTGGAAGAGGAAGTGTTAATTCAGTCAGCTGCCGGTTACATTGCAGAAAGTGAATATTGAGCCCACTTGACTAAAGTGTTTCTTTTGAAGAAGTATGATGCTCTAAAAGGTGCTTGGCCTTTGAGAAAAGTACATATGCATGGGTTAATGAATTTGTGTTTTGGAGGAGAATACTTTTGTTTTGCCAAGCAGGAGATTGTGGAAAAATTGACATTTGTTTTGATTTGTCAAAAATCTTCTGGAAGAGATATTTACTTTGCCAAGTGACGTGATATATTGAATAGCAAATACTTTGTATACTACACTGAATGGAACTTTTTTATTGCACACAACATTGTTTGTTTTAGATATTCCTGAATTGATCCAGGGGAAGGGAATCTAACCCTGGTCACAAGGATTACTATTTAAAGATTTTGAGTTCAGTTAAATATGTTATGTTGTGGAATTTAAAACAGCCAAACCAACCATGTATAATTTTATTGTTGTGTATATTAGTGTGAGGGTCAGAGACCCTAGGTCATTTTTCTTTAGCGTTAGGTTGCTAGGCAGGGACATCCTTGTTAGGTTAGGGAAATAAAGGTGTTTTGTCTCACCCTTTTTTATTTAATAAAGATCATCCCATACTTTCTCCACTCTTCACTTGACTCCTGCGGTCTGGAGGCAGCATTCCGTTGTCACTGCCTGTGCAACACGAGGGCTCTGGTTCTCCCACTTCTCCTTCTCTGCGAGACCAGCAGACCTTCCGCATCATGCAGCACTCGGCCGACTCTTCTCTCTTCTTCTCTTTTTTGTATCATTCAAGGTTTATTGAAAAGATACAAGGCTTCAGCAGTACAGAAATAGCAGGTACGTATGCAATGGTAAAACAGCCTTGAGTAACATATAACATAATCGCAGAACATTATGAAGATGTATACAAACAAGAAACAAATGATGATCCGTTACAGAACGGGTAATGTAGAAGCATAAAAAGTAAGTAAGCAATAATGAGTCCCATCATGAACATAAATCAAGAAGCGCTGGAGGGAGGAGGGAGATAAAAGAAAAATAGTCCAATAGACATAATCGTTTCACAGATATCAAGCTCATAAAACTCAGCTTCATCTGTCATATAAATGTAAAGGACCTCCTGTCATGAGGCTTATGGTGGCATCCCTGGTTAGCATTCTGAGCAACGAACTGAATGAAGGGTTCCCACACAACAAGAAATTGAGACATTTCACTTTTAAGGGCGGCTTCAATTTTACACATGGCTGCGATAAACCACAGTTTAACCCTCCATTCCTTTATATCTGCTGCGGTGGGAGACCTCCAACCTCCTCCACTTCTCCCATTAATGGTGGCATCCGGTGGGAGGTCCTCTTGGCCTCCCTCCAGTCCTCCAGAGTCATCATTAATGTCTATCTAAACGGCACTGTCATGGTCAAGGGCCCGTAGCCCAATCTCCTACTATTTAATAGGCACCTACCTCGCCTAATTAACTTCCTTCTGTCTCCTGCTACTCCTTCTACCGCTTCTCTGGCTCCTCTGCCACCTCCTGCTTCTACTGCTTTGGCTTTCATGCCATCTACCACCTCTCTGGATTCTCAGCCACCTCCGTCCTCCACCTCTCTGGCTCCCTTGCCATCCAGTATGTCTCTGGCTCCTCTGCTGCCTCCACCTTCCACCTCTCTGGCCCCTCTCCCACTTCCTGTGGGTACTCCTCTCCCCTGTAGCCCTCCCCAGAAGTCTTTCAAAAGTAGCAACCTGCTCCACGTGGTGACTCTCAACTCTCACTCTGCTGTCAAACACACCTCTGACATCCGCCACCTCCTTGAACTCCTGGACCTGAATGTTCTCGCTCTTACCGAGACATGGTCCAAGGCCAGCTTTGTCACGAGTTTTGACACACTCCTCGCTGAAGGCTACAAGAGGCTACTCTCTGAGCAAAGGCCCAACGGGCCCAGAGGCGGAGTGGTCCTTATCTCTCCTCAGTGGATCCCTGCTTGATTCATCCCCACTCAGACCTATTCCTTCTCTATCTCTCCTGCCCTCTCTCTGACCTTGGCCACCATCTACAGGCCACCTGGCTAGGTCACCCTCTTCCTCTCTTAATGGGCGGACCTTACTTCCTCTCTCCTTGCCTCTAACCTTTAATGTTATGTAGATGACACGCAGCTCTCTTTCAGGCTAAGCTCAACCTTCTCCTCGCTCATCAACGACTGTCTATCTGCCATTCAGGCATGGTGCGCCTCTAATGATCTCTGCCGTAATTCCAGAACGACTGAGATCCTTCTCATTGGGACCCCTGCCCCTGCTTCTTTCTCTCACTCTGGCCCCCCTCCTTGGGCCCTCTGCCCTTGCCCTCTTGTGAGGCAAAACACCTTGGGGTCATCTTCGACTCCACTCTCTCCTTCTCTCCACACATCATGGACCTTGCCAGGAAGGCCTATTTCCAGCTGCACCTCCTCAGAGGTATTCTCCCTTTTCTTACCTTCCCCCAGAAGCTCATGCCTCGTGTTTATGTCCTTCCTCAAACCCCATGTTTTGATCATTTTCACGTATACCCATGCAGGACCTAAATGCCTGAAATACCAAAGCTTACTCTCCGTTCATTAATCGAAGTAAAATATGTTGTCTGGAGCAGCTTGTGAGAGATGTGTGATGCCCACCGGGAGTTGCCTATAGACCCTCCAGGACCACCCCCCTGTTTTACAAAGAATCCAGTTCCATCACCCGTTTGTCAGCCACCTCCCTCTGAGATCGTAAGTGTCGCTTCCTAGCAGAGGCCAGGCTAATCATTTCTCCCCGCAATGAGAGCTTCAACGTGTTCCAAACCATTGCAACAGGTACATCCCCGGTAAGGTTATCCTGAAAATATAAAACTATTCTCTCTGAAACCGCAGTGCTAAAGGCCACATCAGTAAGCAGGGAATCATTCATTTTCCACAACAAGGTCTTCTTAGCCCCTATCGCAAGTGTATCCACCTAAAGCATAATCGGAGCAGCGTCCGGGACTATTGCCAGCCCAATAGCGGGAGTGGCTATTTTCTGCATCAGGGAGCAGGATACCAAGAAAAAGTCTAATCGGGGGTGACTGTGGTGCACATGGGAATAATAAGTATAATCCCTTTCCTGAGGGTGTTGCCGTCTCCAAATATAGCCAGCTGCAAGTCTTCCATAGCTTTCTTCAGGGAATCAGATCTATCTGCACCCCAGCCACGGCAGACCTGTCCATTCCACCATCAAGAACTACATTAAAATCCCCTCCCAAAATAAGTTGCCCCTTCTGAAACTGTGCGATATGCGGAAGCAGGTGAGCGTAAAATGCATCTTCGGATTGATTGGGACCATAGATAGAAAATAAAGTGAGATCTGGCTCTCTGAGTGGAATATGAAGACCTAAATATCGCCCTTGCGGATCCTTAGCGGACACAACTAAAGTAAAATTCAAGGAGAGAGCAAATAAAATAGCACCCTGGCATGTTTAGTCAGGGGAGATGTGAAATATTGGTGAGGAAACTACTTAAAGCATAGCCTGGGTCAGTCTGTCTTCAGTAGATGCGTTTCTTAAAACAGGACGATTTCCGCTTTCAATTCAAGCAGTTTAGCTATCACACACTTCCTCTTTCTGGGGGAATTGAACCCCTGCACTTTCAGATCACCCATTGACACCAGCAACAGACACTGCGTCTAGCAACAAGCCCCCTTCCTATACCCTCAACCGCTATTGAAACGGAGGAGCCCACTAGATGAAAAATGACATCAAAGCCAACACCCCAGCGCTGTCAAAAACAAAAGGTCCAAAACGCACAAAAAACAACATGAAACATACGAAGAAACCCATCCTGTGCGGGACATTGGGCCACCAACCAGCTCAATGGGGGTTGGTACTCCAGCTGCTCTACCCATATAGTCACGCATGCAAAAACAATAAACAGCCCCTTTGGCCCCAAGGAATCAAACTGATAAGAGAAGATCAACAGTGAGTCAGCTTGCCAACGGCCACTCCATTACAGTGGGAAGAAAGGGCGACAACAATCAGGGCGTTTTAAGCAGTCATGTTGGTTTGTCCGAGCCCCTGCTTCTTTCCATCTTGTCTGTAGAGGGCCACCTACGATCCTTTCGCCTGCTTTTCTTGGAGCGCATTGTGGACCATTCCTTCTGAGGGGCATTCTGGTCAAAATCTTCCGGGGACCTGAAGTTCTGCATGAGCGATCTTTAGTGTGTCCAGTGTAACGGCCAGAGATGCAACTTGGTGTTGAACTCCCTCGTAGCTGAACAAAATATGTACTGGTTAACCCCATTGGTACGGAATATCCTTTTTCAGCAGCCATTGAGTGAGCAGTTTCATCTGTCAGCGCCTCTGGATCGTTTCTTGCACCAAGTTGAAAAACATGTCCTCTTGTCTGTCTCCTATGTCTCACTTACCACAGCTTTCATCATGCATACAGTCGCCAAGTACGGGGAGCAGCCATAACAAGATGTTTGGAACTGTTTAGTTTGGGCTATTAGGTGGCGCTTGCAACACCTATAAGCTGAACTATTGTATTGGAGTACAGATAGGGAGAAATTATATATGAGGAGGGGCACACAGTTTGTAAGTGTTATTTAGTTATTTGCCCACCCATTGACTGCCCATTGCCATGGTAATCACTATGGCCATTCCCACCGAGTTCCTGCCCCCTGCCCCTCCTTGCCCAAGACACCTCCTCATGGAAACTCTTTGAGCTCGCTTTAATCAAGACCACTGTCAAACTTTGCACTTGAAGTGCCTGCCAGTGTTTTTTCAAAGCAGTCTTCTGAGAGATTACTTAATTGGAGCTGTAACTGCGCTACAAATGTAATAAAGATGTATTATTCAGGTCTGCCTTCAACCACTCGATTTATAAGCACTTTGCGTGTCCTTCACTGAAGTCCTGTTAAAAACAAGCTTTAGTTTTGGCTTGTGTATATGTATTAGGCATTTGCCAGGCAATGCTATTAGATGCCCAGGTACTTGCGCCATTTTCTCACGTGTTACCGTCAATGGCCAGTTAATACCACTACGGCTTTGCCTTGCAAGTGTCTTCTTTACCATGCCCACACAAAAGTCCAAACTGTTGGCATTGCCAATGCTTATTTTATCGGGTAGCGGTTTCGCACTGTGCGTGCAAGGCGATTATCCATAAAAAATAACCTCTAAGCTCAACATGGTAACTGTGAAAATAGATAAGGCGCGCAGTCCTTTTCCGATTTTCATAGCATATGGTGGCTGTCGGGGACGATGCAGAGGCAGAAGGCGAGTAAGGGAGGGCTGAGCCTCATTCCGCAGGCATGGGAGGAGGGGAGAGAGTGCGACCCAGGGCAAGTGGGAAGACGGGGACTAGGATGGACAGACTGAAAACTGCCAGTCAGGGAAGGTGTTCACACTCTACTGTGGAACACAAGCTTACACCAGCGGTGCACGCCTGCGTTTCCTGGCCCCTGATTGGCTGGCACTTCGCTGAGTGCTAATGTTGTTTATGATTTTGGAATATGAACTTCCTGTTATGACAAGTGGCATTGTCATTTATGTGATATGCCACCCCCTTTAGAAAACGAGTACCTCCTGGGGCTCGTGCTAATGTCACTTGTCTGTGAACATGTGACTGACTGAATAAAAGGGATGCGCCATTTCCGGCTCGTCAGTGGATGCGAAACAGACTCCTGCCTGCTGTGTCTCATTGCTGCAGCGGGATGCTGCTGCAGGTCCCTCTACTAGTACAGTGCTCCTGCTGGGTACACCACAGTCTTGGCAGAGCCCCAGAAAGTCATGTGTTCTCCGTGATTGGGGTTTCGGTGAGCTGGAGGGGCGCTGTTGGTTGTCTCCTGTGCTCCTGCACTATCTGTGTTGGTGTGGAGGAAATTGCCCTCTAGTGTTACCCCAGTGGGTGTCGTTCGGCTGCGTGACTGCGTGACTGGAGCTGTGGCGAGGAAAAGAGGTGAGTGCGGGAGAACCCAGAGTGAATGTGGGCCTGGCAATGAGTGCTCCGTGCTTGTCCTTGGAACTCGTTTGAAAGCAATGCGGGAGAGCTTGCAGCTGCAACGCTGCACCCAAAGAAGTCTGTGCACCTCCAATTGTACCCGGGGCACTGGCGGTGAAGTTTGATACGCTCCGTGTTGGAGCAGGTTATAAAATGTACATGGCCCTCCTCCTGTGAGATCCCAGTCCCATCAGTGGTGATTGTTAGATACGCCTCACGTCCTGCATGCGCAGTGATGTAAAGCGCACAATTACTAAAGGGCCTGCCCTGCCGCACGGCAGGCAGTTCCGGGCACGAGCAATAGCAAGAGTGTCATGTCCTTTGTCTGCTCCCCAACTGGGCCACCGAGGCAGGCCCTGATCATCCCTCCCTCCACTGGCTGCACCAGCAGGGAGGAATACAACACTGGCAATGAGATGAGGGAGCTGAACACGCGCACAGCTGATCACAGGCTGTAAGTCAGCCCACGGTCCCACGACACAGGCACATTTTAGGAGACACGGTGGGGATACCATCGCCCACCCAAATAAAACTTCAAGCATCCACAAAAAGAACCCAGCAACACAGTGGATGCCACTGGGGAATTTGTTTTCTTTTTTTTATCTCTTCTTGCTTCATTGCTAAGCAGCACGGAGGGAGGAAATACCCAGAAGCTGGCAAATCATCAGTGCCACACCAACTGACTGGCAAACAAATGTGAGGAGGAATCCGTCGCTGCCCACATACATACGGGGGTGAATACAGCACCAGGTCAACATGGCAACTGGCCTTCCATACTCAAACCCAATACACCGGCAAGGATAGTCACATCGCTGAAGCCGCCGGTGCCGTCTCCTCGACCTCATGGAGGTGCCGCAGCTGCGTTGGGGCCTTTCAACCCCTACACAGATCACAAGCCACTCATCCCGATCTTCACTAAGTCATCAGCACACCCTCTGGCCAGAATTGGGAAGTGGCTGCTCCACCTTCAGCAGTATGAGTTTGAGTTGGCCTACCAAGCGGGCACGGACAATCCAGGGAATTTCTTATACAGGCACCCGAGGGCTGCGATCTTGGGGGAAGTGAGTGAAGCAGAGAAAACTGAGGAACACATATGCCAAACCATACACACCACGTAGTCCAAGGTGGTCGGCATCCTAACATCATGGTGGTCACGCACAATGACCCTTGCTGCGACATAGTGAAGAACATTATCATATTGGGTAATTGGAAATCATTCCTCCGCCACATACATAACCGCACGTCAGCGGCCAAAGACTTACAGGCATATTCCCAGTACGACAGGAATTTTCCATCACCAGCAAAGGGCTGATCCTGAGGGGAACCCGGATAGTGATCACCAGCAGCCTGCAGGACAGAATCGTGGTGCTGGCACACTAAGGCCACCAGGGAATGGTCAGGACAAAGACCAGAATACAACACCGGATATGGTTTCCTCACATTGACACCAAGGTAGAGCAAGTCATTACATCCTGCCACCCTTGCCAAATCACAGGAGCACCGCCAAACCCTGAGCCTATACAGTCGGCAGAGCATGGATCATCAAGTTGGGACGCCATCAGCGTCGACTTCTGCACAGTGCAGGAAGGAACATACCTGCTTGTGACCATTGACGACCACTCACGATAGCCAGAAGTGGAGATCATATCCTCGACAGCAGCAGAGACCATAATACCTGCACTAATTAAGATGTTCGCAACACATGGCCTGCCAAGACACATCAGGAGCGACAACGGACCACCATTCCAGGGGATGGAGCCACCAGTGGAGCTCATGTACGGGACATTGGTAAACTCAACCATACCACACCACATGAGCCGGGGAGTAGACACTTTTGACAGCGACCACACCCAACGAAGGAGAGTTGCAGCAAACGAATACATGAGTGACAGGAGACATGCAAGAAGGTTGAGACACAAAGTCAGTGATCACGTATTGATGCTGGGAAACCCTACTAAATCCAAGCTGGAAACACGGTATGACTGCGCAGTGGATGGACTGGACAGTGACCCGGACAGAAAGAACGATGGTGACAGCGGCACGAGGGCCACAGACGATCGCCACAATGCTTCTTGGTTCAAGAGAGTGCCCCAGCAAATGTGGACTGATGGAGACAGACAGTCCCAGGCGTAGGCAGAGCTGCCACCAGACACTTCGAGCCACCGGGGCGAGGGAGAAGAGACACCGAGTGGAGAGCCCGAGGAGCAACCAGAAGTATCTGAGGGGGTGTATCCAGAAGATGAAGGTGAGCCAGAGGGGGGACCTAGCCCTGAGACAGCTTCCCTGCAGAGGCCCTGCAGATATGACCCAAGGGCAGCCCCGAAGGCTCCAGAGAGGCTAAGAGACTATGAGTGGTGAAATGACAAGGTGGAGAGCGCAGAAATAGACTAGATTTGCACAGGAAAGTTTGTGATGTTGTTTGATGTGGTTATGTGTTTGTGTTTTGTTGTGTTTGGTTGGAAGAAAGGAGGAATGTTAGATATGCCTCACATCCCGCATGTGCGGTGACGTGAGGCTCACAATTAATAAAGGGCCCGCCCTGACGGAAGGCAGGCAGTTCCAGGCAAGAGCAAGCGTGTGGTGTCCTTTGTCTGCTCCCCAGCTGGGCCACAGAGGCTGGCCCTGATCATTCCTCCCTCCGCCGGCTGCACCGGCAGGGAGGAATACAACAGTGATCTGTCCTACTCCGAGTTGGGAGTTTTGGAAGGAAGAGTAAAGCAAAGAAAGGAAACACACAACAAGGTTCCCGGCCGACTAGCGGTGAATAATGCAGCACTCTCACCGCCGGCTACACCCTGCAATGCCGCCACTGCTCCTGCGGTAATACAGCTTTTGCGATTTCCCCGTCTGTGGAGGATTTTGCATCAATACTTATTATTTGGCGCTGGGGGTATGAGAGCGCTAGGCTTATGCTTCTCTCCATCTGACGGCCATCTTGGAAGTCTCTGTATGTCTCTTACCTAATGTACTTACCTGATACCTGCAATCCTGTTTACCTGGATCTCAAGTAAAGAAGTTTCTTACATCAGCTTGGTCTCTCAGTGACTTATGTGAAGCACCAATCGTTTCAGATTTCTTGTGCTTTTATATTTGTTATATAGCCAGAGCTTTAGATGTGATGAGAAATCGAAGGGGGCTAATGGGACGGGCCCAAGTGCTTGGCTGGGGCTAGGGGAGAGACAAGAGGTGCAGGCCACCTCTTGTCCTGCCTCGGTAAGAGGCCAGTGGCAGAAGAGGGCCCGGCGCGCTATATAAATAAACAAAATACAAATACAAAAACATTGGCAGCATTGTTTTGCTGCACCCACCTCTCCCGTACACCCTTAAGTTGCAGCGCCATCCCTGCCATCCGGCATCCTGCGTACGTGATGAAGGGGCTGCTTGCAGGGGTCAGCGCTAATGGGGGTAGCTGCGTTCAGCACATTTGTGAGTCTCAAGATTTGCCTTGCATTTGTCTACCTCTGCTTCTTAGTATCTCCTTAATCTTTTTTCTGTTACTAGGGTCCTGCAAAGGTCCAGTGCATTGTTCTAGTCTGATGCGCGTGTTTTGCTTACAATTTCCTACAAAATGTTGTTGCAGAACTGGGAGAAGTTTATCTCTGCAACACATGGGATTGTGGTGTGCATTGCTACACATAGAAAAAATGATGAAATGCCATTTTCTCTATCAACCAGGTATTGCCCTAATTGTTAAAAAGAAAAAAAAAAACATAAAACATATGTTGGCAGTTCTGTCATATTTATATTGACTTTAGAATTATATGTCATTCATTTATCGATGATATATTTTAATCCATGCATTTATGTCTGTAAATGAATGCATTAAAAAATGTAATTGTACTGTTTAGAGAACAGTTTAAATAACATTTTTAATGCACTTTTTGAAAAATTAAATAAAGAATGTATTAATTTATTTATGTAAAGTGTGCTTAGTTCTAGCCCATATAAATGTTCAGACCTTGTTTGTGTTCATGGCAGGATTGGGAGGAAACGGAGCATATTATCGACCCAGATGCCAAGAAGCCAGATGACTGGGACGCAGAAATGGATGGCGAATGGGAAGCCCCGATGATAATCAACCCCAATTACAAGGTGAGATTGCTTAACCTCCCTGGGGAAACACCCCTCCACCAGAGGCATAGACATGGTAGGGCCTAAGAATGTGTAGATGTCCGCTCAGCAGCACTGTGTGGGCATTTAACAATATTAATGAGCCCAACTACATTAGCTTCAGGCCTGCATTGTTAGACAATCCTAGCTACGCCTCTGCCCTTCACCCTATTGGTTGTGTCTACAGTTGCCTCTGATTTTATCTGAGAGGTAAACATAAACCTTATTGGTTCCAATATTTGAGCTATCACTTATATAAAGTGTGTACTGAGGACCAAAGTCCCCCGATGCCCAGCGTTGCTTGCAAGATGTGCAACATGGACCACCTTTTGATTTACAGGAAGAGGACTGCTACCTGTTTGATAATAGTGATATGTTCTTCACTTATAGAACCTGTTGCATATCTATGGAGTTGTGTAGCATGGTGTGGGACCGTGAAGAATGACCTCACGTGGAATATGCACATGTAACGTGTGATGCACGCAGGGATGCAGACCAGATTGGATTGATAGGCACCACATTCCACTGCTCCATAAATGTGCCTACGGTTTGTGACACATTTCGTGGTAATGCTTACAATGTGCCATGAATTGGAGGGTAGGGTGCGTAGTTTTGTTGCAGTGGCTATGGTGTAGGGGTTTCAGTGAGGAAGTGCATCTTCTACAAGCGGGCCCATCTGCTCACCAACCCCCCCGACAAGTACAAGGAGTGAAGCAGCACGGTGTACGTGTGCATGTCAAATAGACTTGCTCGCATACAGGCCAACTCGAGTGTGGCCGTAGAGGTTTCGAGAAAGAAATATTTTGAGTCACATATGTCTTACTTTAGTGCGATACCCGCTGACACCCGATGGTCGGTATTACTTTCAACTAGTTCAAGTAGCATTCATATTGCTATTCACAATTTTTTGGTTGCGATTAAATTGAATGAGAATTTTGTCTCTCACTTGGGATCGGAATTATAAGAACTTTCAAAGTCTATAAACCGCTCTACAATGTTCTGGGAAAGTTACTCTTGAATTGAATTGTGATTCTGTCTAATTACTAATTAGGTGGTATTCTAATTGTTATAATCTTTCCATTTGTTCTTGATTAAGTTTTGCCTAATTTTGATCCCTTCCTCAATTTTCTTTATTTTTTATTTTATCTAAGATTTTATGATTATTGTGATTTAATTTTAGCTTATTTTTATCATATATTTATTGCTATATTCGATGTTTGTAATTTTTAAGATGTTTATGAATTT
The DNA here is from genome assembly GCF_040938575.1 of Ambystoma mexicanum. NCBI lineage: Eukaryota > Metazoa > Chordata > Amphibia > Caudata > Ambystomatidae > Ambystoma > Ambystoma mexicanum. The sequence continues at coordinate 1,344,237,677 of NC_090922.1, forward strand.
GTCAAATATTGAAAAAGTTGATTTTTCAGCTATATTCAATAAAGAATTTAAAAAAAAGTGTAACTTTATGTGATGGGGTACACACATGTGTCTATCTGGTTGTAGCACAGATTCCGCACACAGGCACCTTAATATTTGTGCTCTTTTCCCATACAAAATCCCCATACAAAAATGTCTGTTAAGGAAAAGGAGAGTATTTGCTCCGAATATTCCAGAGAATTGCTTTGGTCTAGACTGGTGTGGGGAACGAATATATCATTGATTGTTGCACTAATACGTTTTCTGGACGGTACCGATTTTTATTGTTGTTAATTGATAATCATCTGTTTTTTTATGTACTGTGGGATTGAAGATTACTTTGCACCTTTTATCTTCCATGAACTTGAGGAAATGTTAATTTGTTTTCTATTTTTACTGTGTGTTTTGTGTAAATTAAGATCTGTTTTCTTGTTTTATCTTTTTTATGCTTTGTAAATTTGTGAAAGGTTTTCTGTAAACCGAAACACACAAATGATAATTCCTATAGGAGTCTTATAAGTAGCTTATAGCTTGTGAGAAACTACCCTGTTTTTCGGAATAATAATACGATCTTTATAAGAACTTATTTGACACAAAAAAAACTTTTGAATTTCTTATAAATTCTTATAAGTTTGAAGTAGGATTCATGCAAGATCTTATAAGATTCTGATAAGATCCTTATTAGAAAATCAATAAGAAATGATTGTACAGAAAACCCCTTGTGTTCAACCAAAGAGAGACCTGATGCACATATGCTCACAGTAATCAATTATTTTCCGGTCACTTGTATTTGGCAAGGGTGGGATTAAAGTGTGCAATTGAGAGGTAGTACGCCGGTACCTGGTGACGGTGGGAATTCTAGTTCCAGTGGCTAAGTGGTGGGATGAAAATCCGATGATCCGTTATTTCATCATGTATGTCTGTTTTTGATTTATTTAGGGCATATGGAAACCCAAAAAGATTGACAACCCAAACTTCAAAGGTGAATGGGTTCAACCAGAGATTGATAACCCAGAATATGTGCCCGATTCCAACATCTATAAATATGAAAATATTGGTGTTATTGGCCTCGACCTCTGGCAGGTATGTAGAATCTTGTTTCAATCCATCATTCACATTCAAAAAGAAAGAAAGAAACATCAGCATATTCTTTAGTTTCCAGCCATAGAGTGCAACAGAACCAAAGATACCTGAGCACTGCAATGCATGATGGGCTTCCATTGGCACGGAAGAAGAAGTATCGGCATACTCTGCAGGGGGCTTCTCTATTTCTTTGATATTTACACTCAGTCCAACAGACACTCCAGTGGAGCAAAATAGATTTCAAGTCTATTGCTTTTGTTCTTTTCCCTTTTGGTGCCAGGCCAAAAATTAACCAGTGCTCAGAGTGACAGAAATTGAAAGAGAGCTGACTTGTGTAAGGAATGCTGCTCCCATAGTCCTCTTTTGTGTGATATAGTTTTCTGTTTTTTACCCAGGCACTGTTCCTGTAGAACCGGTTTTGGTGAATAATGTAGTCAGGCACAAAGGAGAGTGCATGGCGAGTGTGATTCAGTAACATATTGGCTGAAGTATGGACATAATGTTTTATCATTATTTATTTACTTTTTATCATTACAAATCAGCATGTGACATCTGTAGCTGAGTATAATTTACCCATTAATGAAGCTTTTACCCAACCTTTAAAATAAACAATCATTTACCAATTCATTGCTACCCAAAGAACATGCTTGCAGCGAAACACAGTAGACAAGGGTCTGCAACCTTGGTCTTGCAAGGAGTTTCGGACTCCAACTTCCATCAGTCCTAGCCATGATAGTCAATGGTGAGGAATCATGGGAGTTGTAGTCAAAAACATCTGGAGATCCGCAGGTTGCAACCCCCTGTAGTAGAGGTGGGATCCTCATTTGAGGTTACGAGTAGTTGTGCCATATCCATTTACCATTTGATGCCACTCTCTCCTTGTATAACTATTAGATTAAAAGGGCCCGGACACCGCTCTACCAGATGTATGTTACATTTATATCAGGGGTACTCACCAACATTTTCTAGGGGCATCAAGGGTTTGTATTAGCCATTGTCTGAGGGACGCATTGATCACTGGCCACTTCCAAAAACTGAAACGCCCTACTAATACCAGCATTGTAATGACCAAGGGGGCTCAAAGTCCTCAACTATAATTTTGGTTGCCCCTTGTGCCCCTTGTGGGAGCATGTGCATTTTCAAGCACTCTGGCAAGTAGCATTAGTAGTGCATGAAAGGGCGCCAATTTCAGCGGTTCTCCCACAAAAAATAATTGCGCAAAATAAACTGCGCCAAAGTATAAAGCAGTTCCAGCGAGTACCACTGACTAAAATGTGATGCGATTTCAAAACAAGAAAGAATTTTTGCATGAGTTTGACAACTTCACAAAGACATTTTTAGAAAATCATTGTAACGCCACGTACGTACTTGAAGGCAAAGCGGACCAGTGCTTGCGTATGAGGAATAAACAGCAACAGGGCGACATTACTGCGAATTTTTAGGCTCCAGGTGGAATATGATAGTAAAACATGCAGGTGTGAGGCTGTTCAGTAGGTCACACCTGGTGACTATCTGAGCCTTCCGTGAGGATACCTAGTGCACCATTATCTCTATTCCTGTAAGCTCATTGGTCTACAATGTCAAGCTAGTCCTCAAAGCTAGGTTCACCCTGACAAAATACTTCCCAAAAATAAATAAGACATTGCGGCAGGAGCGCCTTAATCTTTCATCCTTTCGTGGTTGATTTAAATTGAAAACCATAATATGAAGTCGTGATAATAGCTGCTTTCACAGCATAGTCTTGCATGAAGCTGTACATAGGAACACAGATACCTTTATACTATGCACATGAGGCATTGACTGCAATTGGATTGTAATACTTGGGTATTTTAGGCTGCACTTGATATAGCAACTGGACGCGTGAAGGCTGCACTTTGCATTTGTTGACTAGGCCATGCTAAAGACCTTAACTGGGATTACTCTGGTATTTGAGTCTGTGCGTAGGATATGATAATAGCAACTGGCTACATATGATTTTAAAAATGTGCGGGGGTCCCCTCCTAAGCCAGCCATTTCCCTTAGTTTATCATCCCACCCCAAACCCCTCCCCACCTGTTTTAACCCCTTACCCCAACCCCATGTATATATTTAAAATAATTTAATAAGTTTTTCATACAAAATATTTAGTTAAAAATGATGTTAGTTATTTTCCATTTATTAAAATCACTGCATACCCATTGGGGGCGGGGTGGGGCTTTGGAGACTGTGCTTGTCTTGATGGCAGCTCCTGAACATGTAATTCTGCACCTTTAAAAATAAAAGGGCTTCCTATTTGCCAACACAAACCAAATACATTCAAAAGCCAAGCCACATGGCTTTATCAATGCTTATTCTTTCACTGTTTGTCTTTTTCTCTCATGGTATATTTATTTATATTATCTCTATATTTAATTCTTGTTGGCTCTTCCCACTTTCCAACCATGACTGGCAGACTGACCGCCTGTCCTGAGGCTGAGGTCAAAGTTGATGGTAAAATAAATAACACTTACCGTGGCTCCTTATCAGCAACATCACTTCAGTGCCACCTTTTCACCAAACGCAAGGCAAAGGTGAAGCCTGGCATGCGACACACCAAATATTCTGAAAGGCTGCAAGGGGCTAATGAGTACCCCTACATTTAGATGTACCTCTGTTAGTGTTTCGATCAGACACACTAGGAGAGATCCATACTGTATCCAGGAAAACCATGCAAGCTGGTACCATATATTAGAATTGATCTGAACAGGTGGACCAGGTGATGGTAGGATTAGGGCAGAACATATACAGGGGCGAATGCAGAGAGGCAGGGATTTCCAATACTCATTGGTCTTCCCAATGCCAATGATTTCGTAGATCATATGATCTTTCTCAAAAGGGTGTTCCTCCCTCTTGGAATTCGGAACGCAGCACTGAAATGGATCATATCATTCCTAAGCGTTTGCTTATCGCAGGTAAATCTCAGCAGGTTCATAGTTTCCACCGACCTGCTCACATGTGGGGTACCCGAAAGTTCCTCCCTATGACTTTGATTTTAAAAAGAAAATGCATACATGTGCCTCGTTCCAACCATGCCGGTGACTCAATTTGAGTGTTTTCAACTGCATGTAGGTGACTAACAACTGTTGTTTGATGGCCACAAAAATGAAGCCAGCAAGACAGTAGGTAGCTCAGGGGCAAAGTGTTTATCTTGGAAGCAAGACAAAGCAAGGTATCAGGGGTTTGAATCCCAGTCCCACGCTTTGATCCTGGTCTCCGGCTTGAAGCATCAAATAAAAGCTCCATGTATTTATGCACATTCCCACAATGTCTGGCCACCACCCATAACTGGATTTCATGGAGAAAACCCTGTTTAATTCTCACAAAAATGGAAGTCATCAAATTCACCCAGCATTAATACAACATATATGTTTCAATTGGCTACTCAACCTGGGTACCTCTCCCACACCCACCAGGAGGAAGAAAAAAAACTGAGGTTCCTATTGGATTCAACATTATCATGCACCTCCCAAATCAGTACTATGACCAAATCGACCCGCCTCCAACTCCACATGCAGTAAACAATCTTGCCCTACTTGAGAATAAATGGTAAGGTGGCTCTAATCCAAGCTGTGGTTCTATGTAAACCTGACTATTGCAGCCGCCTGTACCTAGGCCCTCCCAAATAGCAGAAAAAACAACTTCACGTGTTCATGGCAGCCTTTATGGGCTGGCCATCACCCAAAGAATGCATCTAAAACATTGTGCACAGTGCTCAATATCTACTTGAAAAAAGAGCAATAGTCTTTGAAAACCATATCTCACCCTACCAATCTCCTTGATTCCCCAAACCCTCATCAGCCACCAGACCAAGACCCAGCACTCTGGAACGAGCTCCCCATGGCCATCAAAGAAGAACAAAACCTTCAGAAATGCTGGAAGCTGCTGAGAAAAAATGTCCTAAATGATCAGACCAACATAATATCAATGCAGCCAAGACAAACTGTATAAGACTGATGACAGAGACTATTAACCATCACACCTCTCTCGGACAGTTTCCCAGGAAGTCATATTAATGCTCACCGAATCACTATAATTGTTGTCTCGAATCGTTTCAAGAATACAATGAGAAAGATAGTACATTTCCAGATATTATTAGGTTTCAACAATAAGTGTTCTGGAAATGTTTGCTGTGGTCAAGCTAAGAACGACCCTGCATCTTTATCAAACTCTTTGTGGGCTCCCTCCAACCTAGCTAAGGCATCCTTACTTCCCAGTACTATCTCCCAAAGTGTGACTCTAATGCATGAGAACCCCTGATGTCTTCTCTTTCCTTTCCCTGGGGTGGGCTAAAGGCTGTGGCCTTCTCTGAATATCTCCCTATGCAAATTTCTAAGAATCTTTAAGCTCTCCCCTCTGGACCTTCTCTCTCTCTCTCTCTTCTCTCTCCTCTCTCTACCCCTCTCTTTTTCTTGATCTCCCCTCCTTACTAACCATCTCTATCTCTCCCTTTTTGCACACCTTCCTTCTCTTCTTAGTTGTCACCCCACTCAGTCTACCTCTACGTATAGCCGGAGACAGAAGGAGCATAATTACTTCCTTTGGCCCACAACTACTTCTTTACTTCTTCAAATGCTTAGCCTCTGGGTTTCCATGCCAAAATCAGCATAGAATAAGATTTTGTTTCTGTTGACTCCAGTGCTCCCCTATTAGCACGCATCTGATATCAACTTCTCGTTCTCTTGATGCTGCAGCTGTCTGATCATTATCAATCTTGCCAAACATAATGGGTGCACCCTATTTTCCCTTTTTACCGGCATATCTTTTAAGAGCTCATTGTGCTCAAAGAGGGTACGTATGAACTGCTCAGCGGAAGCCTCCATGTTTCTTTTCTCTGTCCCCTCGAGCATGCTGAGTAAGTGAAATCCAATCAAATCACTGAGCTTTTCGTCCCTGGATTTTTTATCATACTCGGCAGCTCCTGTAACTTCTTTCCCTGCATTTTATTTGTGTCCTACAAGACTGATATCCATTGCTCTCCTTCAGTCGGTCTGCCACTTCATTTGCCCACATCTTGTTTCATGTTTGACACTGAAAACGATAACAAGTCAATTTTTTCTTAGATATGTTTATTCCTGTCAAGTAAGATTCTCATCGGAAGGGCCACCATCAGTGGCCATTGTCTCCACCTCACTAGTAGATGACTTTGGCTTTGGAGATCTTTTGACAAAGAGGTCTTTTATGGCGTTCTGACCCATTTTATGCCCTTTGTTCACACCTTTCTTCCCTCCTTTTCACATTGGCTAGCGAGAATACCTTAACAATAAACAATTCTAAATCTGCCAGTTCTCTCTATTATGGTACAACGCCAGTTGCCTGTATTCAACTCTAAAGAGATGAATCAGATGTTACTCAGGGAATCTTCAGTTAATTATGTGCATTGGTGATATTGATCTTTTTTGTCTTAGCAGAGACTGAAGAAATCCCCCTACCCATTTGGCAACCAAGCACACCTGGCTACACACAGCATACTCGGTGCAGCATCTCTCAGGTACTCTAGTAATCTCCCCTTGCAAGTCACACCGCCCACATGGCAGAAATGCCAAATGGCAGAGAGAAACAGGAGAGGCCCACCTTCACTGGCACATCTCCTCAAGTGACAAGTTCAGCCTCTCCCCCTGGCTCCAGGCCCGAACACATACTGAATATGGCAACTATTTCTGGGCAGGGGCCGTACAAGAATATATCAGCCAGGCGCTGCCTACACAGCAGTTCATCTGCACCTGACCAGGCCAGTTACTGCAGGAATGTTAAGCTGCTAACTTGGATAACTTGGGTATGATAAATGAGCGTAAATAGGGGTTCAGAGTGCACTTATAAATTGTGGCATAGTAGAGCTGCACAAAGTGCTTGTTGTCAGTGGCCGCCATCGTTTCCTCCTTGGATTCCCCAAAGGGGTCGATATAGTTCACTTCTGGGAGCATCTCTCCATAATCCCATTGTGTTTGTTCATGGGACACGAAGCACATGTTTTTGTGAGTGTCGTTTTGCACCCACTCTTGTAACCAACTTTTACAGCAATCTAAAGAGGTTGGATTATTGGGGCAATGAATAATGTTCTGACTGTTACCTTTTTTGTTGTGGAGCTTGCCACTCTATTTGAGTGATTTATTTTTAAGGTCATCTAGTGATGGTTCTGTTTAGGCTTGGTAATTGTTTTTGAAGTCAAGGGGCTCTCTAAGGGTGCTCCTGTCTATTTTGTCTAGAGATTTATCTTGTCTCTCCCGTACTCAACCCTCAACCCTGTGATGGTCGATAGCAATCAGTAATCCCTCCTATCTACCAATCTGTCTTATCGATGGGAGAAAGCCTAAAGGTAGAATGCCTCCTCTTGCTAAGATAGAATCTAGGGGATCCTCCTCTAAAGTTACCAGAATGATGCAAATTGTGGAGTTGTGTCTTTCAGACACTCAGGCCTGATGGATCTTATCCTTATACACTGAACTATGTATCTTTCTATGACTAGCTTTCACTCTCCCTTATTGCTTCCTATTCTCCTCCCTCCCGTTCTGCCACTGTCTCTCCTATCTCTCCTTGACAATTCCTCCTCTGTCCCTCTGATATTCCTTCTAGTTACTGCCTGCCCCTTTCCTTTTACTCCCTCTTCCCACATCTACTCTCTCCTCCCCACACTACTGCTACTCTACTCTACTACTTCTCCCCTCACACATCCTCCCTTTCCCTTCCCCAATCACCTTTTCTTTCACTCTCTACTCTCCCTCTATCAATCTCAGTCATGAACATTTCAAACGCACTTAAACACAAGTAACAGCAACCAAAAACTCACCTTGCACACACCTTCAGTAATTCTTCTCCACGCTCCTCTGCTCTGTCCTTCCTCCACCTCGCCTCTGATCCTCATGCTCCTCCCTGGACCTCACCCGAACTACGCACATCTTCCTGCATCCTGCCTTCCTTTTATCCTCTGCCATCAACCTTCATTGACTCTCTACCTTTGCCAGTTCCCTGGGCCACCTGCTGACTGTCCTCTTCCAGGGGGAAGTGTTACAGCCAGGCCAACATTCAAAAGGGGTCTTAAGCCCTGCCTCTTTCCATTCAGTGGCGACCTACAACAGTTATTGTCCCTGTCCGTGTGAGGTTCTCCCAGCTGCTTAAGTATACTGGCATGGTGAAGGTGCCCCTCTGCAGGTAAGCATAATGTCTTTGATTATGTGAGTTTGAGCGGTCGCACCAGCGTTGTTCAGGTGCAGGTCCGGTGGGTGGATTCTGCTAGAGCAATCCGCGTTTGGATTTGCTGTGTTGTTTCAATGAGAATCGGTCGCGTGGTTTGTTCTGCCTTAGTTCGCTCGGTTTGGTCTCTCTCTGGGCATACATAAGTTGTACTCCTAGGCCTTGGTGGGGGAGTAAACCAAGGCTGTGGGTTGTAGAGAAATCAGACAAAGAGAACTGTGAGAGCACCAAGTGAAGGCGGTCTGGGACCCACACTGGGAAAATGCACCCCGAACAGTAATAAAGAGGAAATAAATCTTGCGTGTGCAAGTGACACTCAGAGACCTTGGCAGGAGAGTAAACAAAGGCTGTGGGTGAAAGCGATGTCAGAGAGAGAACCTTGAGAATGAGAATGTTGAGTACCCTACGTGGCAGGAGAGTGGACCAAGCGGGGTACTGAGAACATGGTCTGCATCCCGTAGCAATTGAGAGGAAGATCAGCACTTATTCTTCCTTGTCACAGTACCTGGGAGCCGAGTCAGCTCCAAAAGGGTCAGGGAAGCTCAGTATAGCTTGGGAGAGAGAACCAGGCTATTCATCTTTGTGGCATTTGTTACATCACGGCGCGGGCGCTAGTCACTATGACAACGTTGGAAACACATTCATTATGTAGTTCTTTTTTTTAAAAACTTTGTTTATTAAGGGAACGGTTCCCAGCAAGACAATTCTCACAAGCAGTACGACAATGACATATATCTATGGCAATGAGGCAGGCATCGTGACTTAGGGTGACTGAGTAGGTGTTGCATCAGACATCAGATCACACAGGTACAGACGTAACAGCGACCATATATCTTTGGGACGATAGGGCGTCGGGACCGATAAGACAAAAAGTTCCTCATCGTCATTCACCATACATAAGTCTTTCAGGAAGTTGGATCGGGTAGACCCTGCGGCGGATTTCCAACATTTAAGGATGCAGCATTTGGCAATAACACATGAGATATTAAAAAACCTTCTTGTGGTTTCCTTCACCTTTCAAATGTCACCAAACAGGTATTTCAGGGGGGACAGAGCGGCTGGGATCGCCGTTATCTCCTCAAGGAGCTCAGCCACTTCTCGCCAAAAGTCTGCAATAACAGGGCACGACCATTACATATGGTACCCTCCAGCATCGAGGGCGCCACATTTCGAACATGTCCCTGTGCAACCCTCCACAAACTTAGCCAGCCTAGCCGGGGAGTAATGTAACTGATTCAGGATTTTAAATTGAATCAGTCGGAGTCCTGAGTTCATAGAGACCGATTTGGTGAGTTGACAATATCGGGCCCATCTCACGTCATCAATCTGGGTACCCACATCCCGTTCCCAGGTTTCTCTAATAGTGTTTCGTGAGGGGGAATGTGTTTGCACCAAGGTGTATAGTGACGAGACTCCCTTATTATGACCATCCGTCGTCACCACAGCTCTAATGCATTCGTATGTCTGGGGTTCTGCCAGGAAGGAAGGCCATTTAGCAGCAAAAGTTGTTCTCATACGATAGTATTGAAGGCGCTTAAACTGTCCACCCCTCACTGCGCCCCGGAAATCTATGAGCTCACAAAACAAGCCATCGGGGAACATGTCTCACATCCTGTGGGTCCCAGGTTCGCTGAAGGGCCTCGTCAAAGGTCGGGGAAATACTAGAGAAGTTCACAGGGGTATATCTGGGTCATAGGGGATCTCCAGGCCAATTCTCCTGTAGATCCTGGACCAAGCTTGTGTGGTGGTGTATACCGGGTCGAATGGGCAGATGTTACCATAAGTGGGGTTCAGGAGGACAGATCTGATATCGTTAGGGCGGACTGCGTGCTTTTCAAGAAGAATGTGTGGGGCTGTGTCTTCGGGGTCAAACCAATGTTTCACAAATTGTGCCTGTGCTGCTATACAATATAATTCAAAATCAGGTGCCGCAATCCCGCCCTGTGAGTATGGCTCCACCATCTTGTCCCAGCCCAGCCTAGCAGTTTTCCCGTTCCAAATAAAGGAAGACGCCAATGATTTAAGTTTTGCAAAAAAGGGTTTACCGGGCTAAAATTGGGATGTTGTTGAAGAAATATAAGCATTTGGGTAGAACTACCATTTTAAGTAGGGCGACTCGGCCATATAAGGACAGAGGGAGATTAGCCCATAGTTGGAGCTTATTCGTAATGGTGAGAAGTAAGTCGCCGTGATTATGCGAGTACAGCAGCTGTCTATCTCTGGCCACCATGATTCGCAGGTATCTTACTTGCGTGGGGGCAGGCTTAAACCCAGTAATATGAGATAGGTCACTTGTATTAGGGGTCAATGGAAATATTTCAGATTTTGGGACATTGATTTTATATCCTGAATATTCCGAGAACTCGTGTATATCAGACATAATGTGTTGCACATTCTCATGTGGGTCCCGGACATATAACAACGTATCATCCGCGTACAGTGATATAATTTGGGTAGGGCCAGTCATCCTGAGACCTCTGTGCGAGTGGTGCTGATGGATGTATTCCGCCATCGGTTCAATAGTGAGTGCAAAGAGAATGGGCTAGAAAGGACAGCCCTGTCTGGTCCCTCTGTGTAATTGGAAAGAAGGGGACAAGGTGTTGTTAGTTAGGACCTTGGCAGATGGTTGGGTATATAGCAGCCGGACGCATTTAATAAAATATAGGTGAAGTCCAAACCTCTCGAGTACCAGGAAAAGGGATATCCAGGAGACGGAATCAAAGGCCTTTTCGGCATCTAGGGCCACTGCGGCCGCTTTTGCCTCCGGATCTATTTGCGCCAGAACATTAAATAATCGTCTCAGGTTTAAAGCTGTAGATCTGGTTGGTATAAAGCCAGCTTGGTCAGGGTGGACCAGGATTGGCATGTACGGCAGGAGTCTGGTGGTCAGCACTTTGGCGAATATTTTCGCGTCAGTGTTTATTAGGGTAAGGGGCCTGTAAGAGGCCATATCCTGTGCTGGTCTGCGTGGCTTCAGGAGGACCGTAATGACTGCTTCACGCATCAAGTCTGGAAGGATACCACGATTCATAGCCTCTTCCCACACTTTCAATAATAGTGGGGCCAGCTCACCCTGAAATTCTTTGTACAGTTCGGCGGTCAGGTCGTCTGGGCACGGCCACCGGATAGAGACTTAATGGCAGCAGTGAGTTCTTCGATAGTAACGGGTTGATCCAAAATGTTTTGTGTCGTTTGGGTAAGTGTTGGGAGATTGAGGGAGTCTAGGTACCTGAACGTGTCTTCCCTGGTTTTAACATCATGATCAGAGTACAGAGCAGAGTAGAAATCAGCAAAAGTAGAATTAATGTCCCTTTCTTTAGTGACCGTGACCCCAGCCGGGTTCTGGATGCTAGCGATTGGGTTAAGGTGCCTGTCTGTTATAAGCATGTTAGCCAAAACCCTCCCCACTCTATTACTCTCCCCGTACCAGCGGGCCTTAGCCGGGGCAGCCATGTATAAGACTTCCCTGTTGGCTAGCTCATTGAATTCCTTAAGGGAAGTGTGAATCTTAGATAGGGTTTCCTTGTTGTGGCGCTACATTCCGTCTGTAATGCGTCTATTGTGGCTTCGGCCACGCCCAGTTCCCTTCTCACTGCTTTCAGCATACCCATAGACTTACCCAGTATAGTACCCCCAATCCAAACTTTGAAGGCCTCCCATAGGGTAGCATAGGTGCTCACCGAACCCTCGTTCAACTCCAGGAATTCCTCAATTTCAGTATGTAGTGCCTCACAGATATTGGGGTCCCTAAGGATCGCAGAGGGCATTCTCCACCTTTTAGCCAGAGGCGGGGAGTCATCTAGGCTGATGTCTAGTGTTATCGGCGAGTGGTCTGAGAGCGTCCGGGGGTCTATTGCACAGTCAGTTATCGCCCCAGAGAGGGATGAACTAATGAACCAATAATCTATACGGGAGTGGGAGTCATGAACAGATGAGTAGAAAGTGAATTTGCTCTCATATGGATGTAACGTGCGCCATGCGTCAATTATATCGGTCTGTTCCATCATCTGTCTAACAGTGAGTGCCGCTTTGGACGGGGCCCTGGGGGAGGTAGATGAGCGATCCAGGGAGTGATCAAGTATCATATTAAAATCCCCACCCCATATTATTTGCGCCTCTCCCGATGTGGACAGCATATTGAGGATGATGCAGTAAAATAGCGGATCATCTATATTAGGACCGTATGTGTTAATCAGTAATATTTGCTGTCCCGCCACCTTCCCCTATACCCACACGTATCTACCTAGAGGGTCTATCTTACTAGAAAGATACCTGAAGCATAGCTTGGGATGTATAAGTGTCAGGACTCCCCTGGACTGTGTCAAATACTCTGTGAAGTACCTATGAGGACCCCATTGTGGGAGGAATTTGGTATTGATACTCCCCAGTGCATGTGTTTCCTGTATCAGAAGGATGTGGGGGTTGTGGCGTGTAAGGTATGCAGCAATTTTCCTTGCCTTGACTGGATTGTTGAGACCCCGAATGTTCCAGGAGAGTAGTCTAAAGTTTAAGCCACTTTTAGTCTGCGCCATAGTTGCCTATCGGAAGGAGCGTTTGCCAAGTATGGCACCATTGTCTTAAGTGATGTAAGAGTCCTGCTGGAAAATAGTCCCCTGATTTTAACTTATCCCCAACCATGCCTGGGATAACACCAGGACAAACTTTTACCTGTTTCCCCCGCCAACCCCCACCCGCATCATCAGCCCCAACCCGATGATGTATCCCATCAACCATAACTTGGGAAGTCTCCTGGGGGTGTGAGCTGTACTCACAAGACCAACCACCATGGGGGGCTCACGGCCCTACGACAACATATGGTGGACATGGCCACCTCGCTGCCAACGGGTTATTGAACTTGTGGCAAGGCAGTGCGGAGTAAGTCTTATCAGCCAGCATGGTCATCCGGTTCCGCCACCGGCCGGGGCGGCTAGTTGCGGTTAGTTTCCCGGCTCCCCGGGGGTAGTGGGATTGAGGCCTTGACATACAACATGGCCTCCGTAGGATTCTCAAAAAAGTGTGCTCGCCCTCCGTGTTGGATGCGCATTTTAGCCGGGAAGACAAGTGTATATGAGATCTGGCGTAGCCTCAGCTGTCTCTTGACCGGTTCATAGGACCTCCTCAGCGTTTGCACATTAGTTGAAAAATCCGGATATATGTGTATCCTGTTGTCTTCATAATGTAGTGAGCCTTTTTCGCTGGAAAATCTCAGGATAGCGTCTCTGTCGGGCAATGATCGTGCGGGGCGCTGCTCCAGTCTTAGGAGGGGGGGCCAGGGTGCGATTGGCCCGCTCCACGAGAAAATGATCGGAGAAAGCATCGGGGCCCAAGAGGGATTTCAGGAGGTTTTCCACCTGGCGTTCCATGGAACCCTTTCTGAAGGATTCGGCTACCCCGACCAGGCGGATGTTGTTTCTCCTGGAACGAGATTCCAAGTCCTCGCACTTACTCAGGGTTTTCTGCAGGTCACCCTTGAACTGGGCGATATCGCGGTTGTGTTGTCCTATCGAGTACTCGTTGACTCCAATTCTGTTCTCCGCCTCTGTAGTGCGTGCACTTTCCTTGTCAACCCTTGCCTTCAGAGATCTGATCGTGGCCCCTTATCGTCCAGTTTGCTGTTAACCGCCAGGAATCCACTCTGGACCATCGATAATAGTTTGTCCACTCTCTCATTCATTGGAGATTCCTGTTGGGCATCCGGGGGCTCAGTGGGTGCTTCGGCAGACCCATGAGGCTGGGAGCTGGCAAAGGAGTCCATCGGACCAGTTTTCTTGGGGCCCATACTTTTCTTTTCGCTGCGGCCCATATATTAAATCTGTTGGGTTGCGTCCACACACGTTCTGGTGCCCAGTCGGTGGTCAGCGATCGCCGAAACTTAGGCGTGTGACTCAATCATCAGCGTAGTTTGTGGGCAGCATGTGCTGCATACGGGGAGGCAAGGGCAACACAGCTTGTGTGGCAGGCATGTGCCAGAGCAACCCTGGAGGAGCCACGGCAAGGGCACCCACCTTATGATGTTATCAGCAGGCCTCGACGAGTGAACGCAGCTGGCACGCTGCCGTTGGCAGGGTCCGTCTCGGTTGTCAGGGTAAGGATCAGTTCGAGGGGCAGCAACGGCTCAGAAAGCGGGTCGGTGCCCCGCTGAAAAAGAGTAATGTTCCGTCCGGACCAGACTTGCGGTGTACTCCCGGGAGGATAACCGGTGGCCAGCAGGATATATTCACCGGCAACTCCGAAGTGTATCAGGAAGGCACCTGGCAGCAATAAGGTGCGCAGCGCGGCTCCTCCCCTCTCCGGCCTGTAGGCGAGCTGACGCCTCTGGCTGTTGCGTGATTTCTCTGGAGCCGTGGTCCGGGTATGCCACCGCCGCGCTCATGGTGTAGTTTTCCAGTCCGATATCTCAGGATTCAGCCAGCATGTCTGCAGGGGAATCAGTGGAATGAGGCCACAGGTCTTCCGCTGCCGATAACAGATGTTTATTGGCGTGTAGGTGGCCCCGAACAGGATTAATTTTATGATAGGATATGTTACGGGCCGGAGCTCTCCCTTCAGGCGGCCATCGACGTCGTGGGCAACAGCGCCCCTCATTATGTATTTCTGATGGCCGCACCTGGATTTCCCGTCGTATTTCCTCTGATCTCCAACAGCGGTCTAGCTGTTTCTGTTTATCGCACTATGGAACCAAAGACGTTGCGTAACAACATCATCAGGAAGTTCGTTCCCAACTACGAAGCTCAACAAAATCTGTTCTGACGCTGGAGTCGTTGCAGTCTCCCAGGTGTATTTCTGTAATAGTTACATCAGTTACAGCAGTACCTGGGAGCCGGGTCTGCTAACAAAGGGTCTGGGAACCTCAGGACAGCTTGGAAAAAAGTGTTCAGGCTATTCTGCCTTGTTGCAGGGCCTGGGAGTCAGGTTAGCCAAATAAAGATAAGGACCTATCTTGACGATTAGATACAGAGCCAATTTGAATAAAGCTTGGAAAATCTCTGGGGAAGGGAATTAAACCCTTGAGTCTTGTGGAACTTTAGTTTGCTTTTCTACACCTTTTGGAACTTTTGTTTGGAACTGCAAATCTGGGCTGCAGGTTGAGATGCAAGAGACATTTTCCTTTTCACCTTATGTTGAGTTTAAAAGTGAGGAATAGATTAGGATTTGGACATAGGACGTGAACTTTACTTTGTACATTCTGACACAGACAGTTTCATTAGCTAGTTTTGTTGAGGCAGGTAAACCCCTCTTAGAGGTAAGGTTAGTTAGAATTTCCTCCAACTCCCCCCATGTTTGTTTTTAATAAAAGTATTTGCCAATCAACATCCCGTCCTTGTGTCCGAGTCTTACTCCTACACCCTCACAGCACATAACCTGGCACACAGGTAAGGAATGGGGCCTAGGTCCCTTGCAACTCCCAAACTTCGCCTCTGTGGTAGGACTGGCTGTGGCGTAAATGTTAGTAGTCCTCCAGATGGGTCCCTACCTGACATAGACAGATCTCTGGCCTTGTCACATGGTTCAGGAAATCCTGTCATTATTAGAAATGTATTATTCTCCCACATTGCATTAATGTCAGCCTATTGCATAACTGTTGCTTTGTACATGAACACAAGTATTCAAAACCTTAGACCATCGTATTAACTGAGGTGGTTTAGTTGCACCTAGGGTGGTTGAAATTACAGCCAGCAAAAAGAAATTGGTGAAATCCGCTTCCAATTTTGCTTTGCTGGTGGAGCGGAAGTATTCCTGATTTGACACTTTTTGCCAAATTGCACTTTTTGGCCCAAATTTATGTTATTTTGCCTAAAATGTTCCAAAACCCCCCTAATACGCCACGATGTTGTGCAACAAAACAAAGACAAACTATTAGGCAAAACACAAAATTTCAGGCAGAAAATCACCAAAAATGTGCAGCTTCACTCCACAGGTTTTGGGTGTGGCTAGATAGCTTGACTGGCTCTCTTGAAATATCCACTTTACAGAAATCAGTTTCTCTGCTGGCTATGGGCAAGACCCTTTGCTCATTCTGGTAGCTGGTGCAGTGCTCAGGAAAAGGAGTGTGGGTGCGTATGCGATTACCCTCTTTGGGGTCCCGCCTTCAATAGGGATTATCGGTGTATTACCTGTCTGTGACTTTCCTGCCTTAGTGTGGGAACTCACTGAAGATGAGGATAGTCTAGGGATCCTCCACTGTACATTCTCTGAGCCCAGCAAGTAGTAGCTTCGGGTTCCCAAGGTTAGGCAGCGGACCTCATCACAAACCAAAGCCTTAATTTGGGCCACCAGTGTTGGTATATATGTGTTGTAGGGTCCCATGAATGCAATTTTAAATGTCCAAGATGTGGAGTGCGTCAATCGTTCAAATGGCAACACTTCTCTCCAGGGGCAAACCCCTCTCCATGAGGCTAGTGAAGTGAGGTGAGGCCACTAAACAATTGTCCCCCTAGGCGTGGTAACATGCAGTAGGTTTTCGTGGAGAGAGAAACCTTTCCTGTGGATAATGCCCCAATTGGGAGGCACAGCCTCTTTAACCCCAAATCCAGTAGGCTGACGATAGTTCCTGAACCATACGCGTATAAACTCATGTCCAAAACCATGTGTTATTGTGAAACATTAAACCACACTGACGCTTTAGGTATTATGATAAAGAAGCACTCAAGAATGATGCAAGCAACCAGGAAAAGTACCTGAACAACTGTAGTCAATTAAATGGACATTATGTTAGGGCGGGACCTACTATATCAGGGCATCAGAAACAAACAAATGCAGAAGGGTACAGAGGAGAGTACCAGAAAGAGTACAGAGGAGAGTAACAGAGAGAGAAAACCGGAGGCATCCTCGAGAAGTTTGAGCTAGAGACGTGAAGGGTATGGTCCAGGAATGCACAAGGACGTCTTGCAGGCTGATGGCGTGATGGCCATGGAGAGAGCAGAAACGAAGAAGGGAATAGACGTCCCGCATGGAGGCAGAACACCAAAAAGAATTCTTATGAAACTTGGTGTTTGAGAGTCAAGCCGAGCAAGAGTAGTGGCAGAACACCAGAGTGAACCAGAAGTATATTGTCTGTAAGATGCTTGGAAATTTTCATACCAGTCAGACGAGAGTCGGCCCTATGGAAGGACGGAGATTCGGTCGAGGTGACGTGACCTGTAGTGGGTGGACTGGGCGCGCAGACACTTGCACAGACCTGAAATGTATCCAGAGAGGTGGTGGCTGGACTTTCTATACAGGAAAGGAAGGTTGAATTACTGGTCTGCTTCACGACAGCCAGCTGTACCGAGCCCAGGAGGCAAGCCATGACAAGAGGGGGAAAAAAGCGATTGACCATCACAAAAATCTAGACCGAACAGTTGAAATCTGCTGACACCAAGTACTAAGTAAAGGGAATTATTAATGTCTGAGAGAGGGCCAATGGAAATTTAGAAAAACTCAGAGTGTGCCAATATCATTAGGGAGAATGAAAAGAACTGTTAGCTGAACATGCTCAAAGATTAAGAGTGAAGAAACCAAGCTAACCCTCAGTTGGCCATTGTGATTAAAGTCTGTCAGTATGGCTCTGGAAAGCAGACACCCCTTGAAACGTATTCAAGGGGTTACCTTCTTAAGTACAATCCGAAGAAACCGAATCCCATCATCAGGTCTTCAGGAGCATTGACCAGAACTGAAGGGGGGTAATCATTGATAGAGGTCTTCCTGGCCACACCCCGGAACCATCTAAGGCTGGCCCATCAAGCCAAACTCCAATCATTCCCTGTCATCAGGCTGTTACCTATTGTTGATTGGTGGACACCAGATCCTGCCAAGAGTCTCGTTCTTGATTCCAAAATGGCCACCGACAGGAGAGCACAATAACTGCAGCTCTCCTTATCCTCGGCACTAATTTCAGGCATTTTCGTGTGAGATACCCTCCATGGGCAGGAAGAATTGAGAGGATTGTGGTCCGGATATTGGTGGCGAAGATCGAGCTTGAACTTGGGTGCAAAGCCCAGAGGATTGGGGTGGATTGTACCAAGAAGGCGAGCAGACCAACTGTGGTGAGGTGTCATCCGAGGGCACCTACTGGTAGCCATGGATCCGGCCCCGGGAGGCCCGCAGGTGACAGATGTTACCTGGAGGAGGAGTGAGAGGCCTTTCGGACAGCGGGGCGAGATCTAGGCTGAGCTCCTGAGGAAGGAGGATACATCGTGCTGAAGGAGAGGGGAAAAGCCTAGCATGTGAGTGTCGTGGACCGCAGCAGGTACAATCCGCAGGGCTGCGAGGGAGCAATAAAATCCAGTGCTAGGATAGTAGAGGCAGAGACGGGCTTCCCTTTCGGTATTGGTACTGTGTGAACGTGAGAGCCAGGAGTGGATGCCGTCAGCCTTCAGGCGGAATAAAGAGACAATTGGAGAGTGAACATCGGGAGACGGGCGATGAGGGGCGCAACGCTTCCCCTCTTGCACCCCCTTCAGAAATGAACTTTTCATATCCCGCCAGGGCGGCTCTTTCAGGAGCAAAGGATGGAGTGGAAGCCAACAGAATTCCAGCGTGGAGGTGGCGGTTGGCCCGGAGTGGAAACTTCGAGAGTGGAGCCAAATGGTTGCCCCTACGCAGCAAAATCCCCAGCGTCTGCACAAAGACAATGATTAGGCCAGCACTGCCAGAGCCGGAACAGCTAGGGTTATGGCGCTACTGAGGATAACAGGGGGCACAAAACAGGGCAAGGAGAACTGATTGAGGAAAGCACAGGGATGCATACACCTTCGGCGCTAACCGTGTTAAGCCGAGCAGTGACTATAAGGTGAGAGAACAAAAAGCAGGGAGTGAGTCCATGGTGGCAGAGTGCAATAAATAACAGGCGGCATACAAACGAACGAACAAACGAACGAACGAATGAACGGACAGACTGACAGGCTCCCTGGAAATTGTTCAGTGCTAGCAAAGAGGTGATTTACAAGTGTGTAAAGGTCCTGATGATAACATGAGCACAGAGGAATAATTCAAGCTCATAAAACTCCCTGTGAAGCCTGTTAACATAGGGGTGACGCGATTGCAGGCTTGAAGGACATTTTTCTATTTTAAGGGGACAGAATTTAAGGATGTCAAAGAACACAGGGAAAGATACTCAAAACCTAACAAAAGGTACCAAGAAACCACAGGACGGTATAATTCACAAGCTATGGAGAAGGGATACAGGATCCCCGCCCGAGGGGGAAGGAAGCCTGGAAAAACAGGAATACATGGGACTTCAAGGAGAATCTGGGCTTGATCAGGCAGTCACTCAAGACATCAGACAATATTTTCAGGACTTTGGGATAAGATCGCTGGGACTGTGCAGATATAGTTGGAAAAGATTCAGGAGGACCTGGTATCAGCGTTAAACAAGATAAAAGGAGATGTGAATAAGTTAGGGGAAAGAGTGGGCACAAACGAGACCATGCTCCAGGAACTGGCAAACGATGCACGGAAAACAGATGAGTTGCTGGAACATCTAGCGTGTACGTCCCACAACCTGGAGCTACAAGCACAGGATCTTGAAAATAGATCCAGGTGATCGAATGTCAGGGTAAAATACAAGGACCTCAAGGCATAGATCTGGCAAATATTCACAGACCTGATAGAACTGGACGGCGATGCTGAACTGAAATTGGACAGAATGCAGAGAGTGGGGCCATTGAGGAAAGAACCGGTAGCAAGGCCAAGAGATGGTTTGGCGGCTCTACTTGACTAGAGTCAAAAGGAAGTGATCTTGTTAGCAGCAAGGAAAGTTCAACAGTTAAAATATAATGGGTCGGAGCAACACATCTTTCCTGATCTGTCCCAACTAATGTTGCTTTAAAGGAGAAAAATGGGTCCAGTTGTGAGATCTCTTCATGAAAAAGACATTCAATATCGTTGGACATTCCCTTTTGGTTTGATATTTGAATGGGTGGGCTGGCAACATCGCATTTCATCCTGTAACGAAGGGGCGAGTACACTTGGGTTAGTGGAAGAAGATGCAGGGTCCAGGAAAGGAAAGGAGGAAGAGTTGGGAATGACCACTGTGAAGTGGAGAAACTCCAAGAGTACTTCAAAGGACCCCACAGCCACTTGAAGGAGTTCATATGAAATGGAGAACGCTTCCACCAGTGAGCCCGGGGAGGGCATTTGTTCTAGTATTGTAGGTGTCTGCGGGATGGGAAAGTGGGATTTGGGATCGTTACATGGGCTTTGGTGAGCCTGTACTTGGAGGGGGCAGTTAGGGGAAGGGGGGAGGGTGGAGAGGGGGTCCCAAACGAGAATCCAATATGTATGTAAATAGCTTCACGAACCGCCCAGATACTCGTTAAAACCAATAATAAAAGCATTATTTCTCTGAACATTAATGGGTTGAATTCCCCCATGAAAAGGAGGAAATTAGAAAGATTTCTACAAAGGGAAAAACCACATGTGCAAGCGAGTGGCAAACTCAAAATTAGATTACAGGTGTTTCGACACATATTTCAGTCCAACGAGGGGAAGAAAAAAGGAGGGGTGCTGATAGCCTTGCGGAATAACCTTAACATTACAGTAGCAGACTGGGGGAAAGACGCCAATGGGAGATATCTGGCAGTGATTCTACAGGGGAAGGGTGTCATGATGCCTACCTCTAAGGAGCCAGGCCGGGCCCAGCAACCCCAGAGGCAGACATCATTCACTCCAGGGAAGTCTCAGCGGGCCCAAGTCGGGGCCCTTTGGACTCAGTCCTGGCGCCATAGGCGCCAGGCTCATAAAGGAGGATTTATGTGTAAGTGCTTGGGTGCACACTTACCTGATGCAGACCTTGCTGCTTCATCCAGGCCCTCTTGAGGCCTGGATGGGACTACTTTACGTGTGGGACTACTTTCCACCCGGGTGTGGTCGGGGAAGGATACATACCTGATCGGTGGAAGGATACATACCTGGAACTTCTTCCAAAGCTATTTAAACCCCACCCGAACAGCCACACGTGCTTCACGTTGTTCTGCACCTAGCAGCTGGACGCTCACCGTGTCTGCTCCTGCATCCTGACTTCTGCCACGCCTGCCAGCACCCTGGATCACCTGCAAAGGGAGAAAGGAGGAGAATTGGGGAAGGAAAGACCTTACCTGCTAAATCTGCATCCCGGAATCATTTCACCGACGATCCTGAAAAGGAAGACATCATTTTAAAAGCATTTCACTACGATCGCTGCAGTGCTGCATTTTACTCATCTTTTCCAGGCGCCTCCATCTTCAGCGGCGATCATCCGGATTTCGCCACGTCCCGGCGCCTAGGGGAAAAAAGACAAGAACAAAGGTGAGAGGGAGAAAAGGAATAAGGAAAGCTCAATTTCCTGAAAACTTAGCCCGTTGGGTTTTTCCACTTCATTTCGGGTCCTGCCGCTTCCGGACCCCGGCCCCTAAGGGGAAAAAAGGCTAAGACATTGAATGAGCGAATGCAAAGACATTACCTGAGCGCTCATCCCGAACTTACCTGTCATTTACTGAAGCTGCACGTTTCACTTCGGGTCGGCGCCATATCTCCGGCATACCGAACCCCGGCCCCTATGGGGAAAAAGACATAAGAATTAACGCTTGCTGCAATAAGACTACGAACATTATTAAGGCTTGAACTTTTGGACAGAACTTATACTGCGTCTTACCTGAACAGTCAAGCTTACCTGAACACCAATCCTCAATCCAGTGAAGTAACTGGGTTTCAACGCGCCCCTGCATCAGAAGCAGGATGGAGAGCTCTTCCTTCCAGATCCTAAGGAGGATATTCCTGCGAGCCTGAGAAGCTAGAGTTGAGGGGCCCATCCTGTTCATCTTTGGAGTCCGGCGCCCCACCTTAAGGAAGCATCAGAACCCGAAGCCGCGCCTCCGTGGGAATCAGGTGAGCATTACAGAACGCGAAGCCGTACAATAATCTCCCACCCGGGCGCTATGGAGACTTCCGAGACAGATCAGCTGGCCCAGCTTTTAGGGGAATTACGGGCAGAAGTGCACTCAGCCCGCCAGGAGACTAACGCTCTCAGAAGGGAACTAATCCTATCCAAGGAGAGAACTGATGATCTGGCCAAAAGGTTATTGCAGGGCCAGGCAGGACACACGCCTTTACCTGAGTTCGGAAGCACTTCTACATCAATGGGTTCGAATAACCCGGTACAAATCAATCTACCTGGACACATGCCTTTGGCCCCGCCAGAACGTTTTGCGGGGGATCCCAGGAAATATGCCGTTTTTATGAACCAATGCCGTTTACACTTTTTATGCAGGCCCGGGGCCTTCCCCAACGACCAGACCAAAGTAGCCTTTGTACTATCTTACCTCAGTGGCTGTGCTGACGATTGGTCTATTCCATTGGTAAATCAGGATGATCCCATTCTCCGGGATTTCCAGGGCTTCCAGACCAGCATGGAAAGATTGTTCGCTCGACACGCGCAGGGACAGGCCCTTGACAACGAACTGTTATCCTTACGACAAGGTAATCAGGATCTTTTGTCTTATAATGCCACCTTTAATAGACTGGTTGTGGAAACCGGATGGCCTGAAGATAAAAGGATCACATTGTTTCATCGAGGCCTGCGCGGAGAGGTTAAGGATGTTATAGCTCAGATAGTAGATCCACCCCTGGCCTGCGCAGACTACATTGATTTAGTGGTTCAACTTGATCACAGACTTCAAAATAGAAAAGCAGATCGGCTCAAGTACGAAACCAGAGTACCCATCAAGACCCACGTTAACTCCAAGAGTAGTGACATTTCCGAACCTATGCAAATTGGCAGTGTTAAAGGAGCTTTAACGCAGAAGGAGCGAGAGAGAAGGCGACAAATGCAACTTTGTTTGTATTGCGGGACTTCCGGTCACTTTCTTCGAAGTTGTCCGGTTAAACCACCCAAGAAGGTGGTTGGAGCCACTGATAACGAGTTATTGACACCTGGTTCGGGAAACGACCAAGCCCGACAAGCGTAGGGGTCCGCTTGCCGAGCTTGAAAACAAACTCTTTGACCTCGCATTTTGTCATGCCAATGGTGCTTGTGAACCCAAAACAGCCTCAGCAGTTGCATGCTATAAAAGCATACATCGACAGTGGAGCTATTGGAAATTACATAGACCGAGAATTGGCTTCCAGGATTAAGCTTCCTCTCCGCCCGAAAGTAACCCAAGATGTAATTACGACAGTTGATGGAACCGAAATAGCCTCTGGGCCTGTAACGCATTCCACTGTTGAAATCACACTGGTGGGTCAGGATGGACATCGGGAAGCAATCGTGTTTGACGTGATCAAGGCCCCACAATTTCAAGTACTTCTTGGAATCCCTTGGTTAGAAACACATAATCCAAGAATAGACTGGCGAGCAAAGAAGATCACTTTTCCTGATTGTGAACCAACTTGTTATCCAAGAAATTCAGCTCTGGGTCTGGCCTCTGCAACCTCCACCCCTGTACAGCTACCATCTGAATACCAAGAATTCCAAGACGTTTTTCAGAAAGAGCAGGCTAACACCTTACCTCCCCATCGATCTTACGATTGCCAAATCGACTTGGTACCCAATGCTCCACTACCTTGCAGTAGGATTTACGCTCTTACTGAACCTGAGAATCTGCATTTGCGTCAGTATCTGGATCAATATCTGGCCAATGGCTTCATTCGCCCGTCAAAGTCTCCAGTCTCTTCAGCTTTGTTCTTCGTACCTAAGAAGGAAGGAGACCTTAGGACCTGTATTGACTACCGCGCCCTAAATCAGATAACGATTAAGAATCGTTACCCTCTGCCCTTGATACCTGAGCTCATCGACCAAGTAAAAGATGCTCGTGTGTACACCAAGCTAGATCTCCGAGGAGCTTACCACCTGGTGCGTGTACAAAAGGGCGACAAGTGGAAGACTGCATTCCGCACCAAATTCGGGCTTTTCGAATACCAAGTAATGCCCTTTGGTTTGTGCAACGCACCTGCCGCCTTTCAGTACTTCATGAATGATGTTCTACGGGAACTTATCGATGTTTGTGTCATCGTTTATATTGACGACATCCTGGTGTACTCTTCCTCAGAATCCGATCACAGAAAACATGTTAGGGCAGTTCTTGAGAAATTGCGCCAGCACAGACTATTTGCCAAGCTCGAAAAGTGTGTTTTTCATACCACAGAAGTGGAGTTTCTCGGATTCATCCTGACACCTCAAGGAATCCGAATGGACTCGCGGAAAGTGGACGCCATTCTCAAATGGCCGTCCCCTAGCTCTGTGAAGGGAGTACAAAGCATGCTTGGCTTTGCCAACTTCTATCGAAGGTTCATCCCGGAGTTTTCTCGAACTGTTCAACCCATCACAGCTCTCCTAAAGAAAAATAAACGCTTCGAATGGACTCTTGAGGCCGAACAAGCCTTTCAGGACCTGAAAACCAAATTCACCTCTGCACCTGTTTTGAAGCACCCACACCCAGATCTCCCTTACATCGTGGAAACCGATGCATCTAGTTCGGCCATGGGAGCTGTCCTGTCACAAAGAGACCCAGAAACTAACCAACTACACCCAGTAGCCTTTTGGTCCAGAAAATTCTCTCCATCTGAGATCAACTACGCAATTACCGACAAAGAACTACTGGCTATTAAATCGGCCTTCAAGGCTTGGCGTCACTATCTTCTTGGAGCTAGACACAACATCACCGTCATTACGGACCACAAAAATTTGCAATATTTAAAGACGGCCAAAGCTCAATCTTCACGACAACTCCGATGGGCCTTATTCTTTGCGGAATTTGATTTTGTAATTACCTATCGCCCTGGCTGCAAGAATGGTAAAGCAGACGCCTTATCCCGGATTGGCATGGAGGAGCCCAATTCAAGTATAGAACCTGTGCCAATCATACCTGAACAAAGGATTTTGGGCTTAATTTTATTGCAAACTATTGAGGAAATCCAAACTCAAGTAAAACAACTTTTAGACTCTTCAGCCTTACTGGAATGGAGTCAAAAGGGTCCTCACTTCACCGTCAAGGATGATTTACCCTACTTCCAGGAGCGGTTGTTTCTGCCAAGTAAAGAATTGCAGGAACTTGTCATCACCCGTCATCACGAATCATTAATGGAAGGACACTGGTATCGCGAAAACAGAAGAAAAGATCAAACGCCACTTCTGGTGGCCCTCTTGGAGAAAAGACATAAAGTCTTTTGTGTTATCTTGCGGAATTTGTGCCCAAAATAAGAGTCAAAAGAAAAGGCCTGCCGGTTTACTTCAACCTTTGGACATTCCACCAGCACCTTGGCACACCTTGTCAATGGACTTTAAAACTGACCTGCC
Source organism: Ambystoma mexicanum (assembly GCF_040938575.1). NCBI lineage: Eukaryota > Metazoa > Chordata > Amphibia > Caudata > Ambystomatidae > Ambystoma > Ambystoma mexicanum. The sequence continues at coordinate 1,344,263,235 of NC_090922.1, forward strand.
TCCTTGTGGTGGTTACAACACTATCCTCGTAATAGTGGATCTGTTCTCCAAGATGGCCCATTTCATCCCTTTAAGAGGATTGCCGTCAGCTTTCACCTTGGCCAAGGAATTTATGGAGAATATAGTGCGCATACATGGTTTCCCTTCTATATTAGTCTCAGATCGTGGAAGTCAATTCATCTCCCATTTTTTGAAGAAATGTTGCCAACTGGCACAAATAGATGTGCGCTTATCCACCAGCCACCACCCCCAGACCGACGGACAAACCGAGAGAACCAATCAGACTCTCGAGCAATATCTTCGGTGCATGTTACACCAATCCGAGTTAAATTGGAAAGACATCCTTTGGATTGCAGAATATGCATACAATAATTCAGTCCATTCTGGAACCGGACAGACTCCTTTTTATATCTTGTATGGTCACCATCCTAAGGAGGATATTCCTGCGAGCCTGAGAAGCTAGAGTTGAGGGGCCCATCCTGTTCATCTTTGGAGTCCGGCGCCCCACCTTAAGGAAGCATCAGCACCCGAAGCCGCGCCTCCATGGGAATCAGGTGAGCGTTACAAAGGGGGAGCTAGATACGCTAGCCACCATTTATGCGCCTAACTCGGAGCAAGATGCGTTTATACAGCAGGTGTTGAAAAAATTGGAAGGATTTGCCAAGGGAGAAATTATATTATCAGGCGACCTCAATATAGCTTGGGACCCGGGGGAGGACAGGAGCGTGGGAACGGCGGGTACTCTGGGTAAACCCATGAGAGAATTGTGTGAGAAAATAGATAGGCTCTCACTGGTGGACGCCTGAAGGGAAAAGAGGGGAGACACTATAGGATATACCTTCTTCTTTCATGTACATAGAACCTCCTCCAGGATAGCTTATATATGGCTTTTGCTGAATTTGCTGGTGCTGGTTGTAGAGATTGAAGTTGGTGCAATTTGGTGCAATAGCATTATCAGACCACGCCCCCATAACTTTGAAGGTGAGGAGAAAAGACCTATCCTCCGGGTTGTGGAAGTGGAAATACCCTACTTACATATTCCAATATGAAATACTGAGGGAGGAGATATGAGTTGGTATAGAGGAATTCTTCCAAGATAACAAACAGGGGGATACCGAACAACACATGAGATGAGATAATAAGAACAATCTGGTGGTAGTGCCAACTCTTATCATAGTTATTTTAGTAATGGCAGCACTTGACTTTAAGAACCATCTTATTGGTATTGATAGCACTCAGGCATAGTATTAAATGTTGTAGTGGCCCAAACATATTTACAGTGGGTGTTTAGGCTTAGTGGGGCACAATCAAGTGTTTTCTTTCATATGCTACATGATTGTTTTCTGTATAACCAATCTTAGTATTGGCTCCACGGTGTTTTATTGGCACATATTGAAAACTAATGACCCGCTCTGTGCAATGGCCAGAACCTGTCCTATTGTGAAATGTTGCCCTTTTTGGGCTGCAGCTTGGCGTACAATGTAGTAGCTCGAATGGTATTTTTTATTCACTGGCACAAGGAGTCTGATGGGCATTGGATACTGTGATGAATCTGATGATGTCATCACTCCTTTCGCAGAAGTAGCCTCTCTACGGCAGCCGCTAACCGATCCTGACCCTGGCGGTGGTTATGCGAGGGAGGATCACATGAGGGGAGGTGACCTTCAGAGGGACGAAGAGGCATCCTCAGATGAGACATGGGGCCTCATTATAACCCTAGCAGTAGCCGCCGCTGGAGTTGCCTTTTTTCCGGCGACCAGAAATTGGCAATTACCGGGTCATTACGGCCTTGCCGGAGCCGGTATTTGCCCATTCATGGGCACCAGAAAAAATTGTTCTCCATTCCCATTGAGCCCAGCATTTAAAGCCACAATTAGCGGAAAGATTATAGCGTAGAAAGACGGAAGAGATACAGAGAGGAGACTCTTGGAAAGGGAGTTATAGGAAAAATTGAAACAGGTCATGTCCAAGATGGGGGTTGGAGCTAGTGGAGAAGTCCAGAGAGAATACAGGGCCATAAGGGGACAATTGGAAATTTCGCAAACAAAGGCAGCAGAACGTGCACTGCTGTACTTTAAACAGAAATATTAGGTAAAGCCAAACCAGGCAGACAGTTTTCTGGCTAGGTTATTAAGGAAGGAGGAAAAAGCTAGAACCATACTAAGAAGTGAAAGTGAAAGGGGGAGGGGAGAGTTCTGAGTTATGGATATAACCTGTGCATTTTCGGCTTACTATACAGACTTATATAAATCTGATATTCCCCTAGAACAGACGCAATTAGAGTATTTGGAAAAATACGAACTTCCAGCACTATCTGAACAAGATAAACTGGACTTACAGCGAGATATTACGGTGGAGGAGGTCCGTAGAGCGATAGCAATACTACCAATGAACAAATCTCCAGGAGCGGAGATGGCTTTACGGCTGGCATTTATAAAACATTCAGGGCACAGTTAATTCCCCATTTGGTTCAGATGTTTAACAATTTTGGGAAAGCACAGAAAATAATGCCAACAATGAAGGAAGCTAAGGTGGTTTTGCTTTCGAAGCATTGGAAAGACCCGGCAAGTTGCAACTCATACAGGTCTATTGCACTAAGTAATAAAGATGCAAAGATCTATACAAAAATATTGGCATCCAGGTTGGACCATCTTCTGAAAATCATTGGCACGGACCAATTTGGTTTTTATAAGGGGCAGACAAACTGGAGATAACACTACTAGAATATCACACTTTATAGAAAAGGTCAATATAAAGATCACTCCGGCTTTCTTGATTGCTTTAGATGCAGGAAAAGCCTTCAATAGAGTGTAGTAGCAGTTCTTGTTTTCTACCATGGAGAAAATGGGTTTTGGGGATAAGATTATCTCAATGATAAAAACAAATCATTCTAATTTGACACTGCGTTTGATGATTAACAGATAATTATCAGGAGCAGTCAAGGTTTCTAGAGGAACAAAACAGGGGTGCCCTTTGTCCCCATTACTATATGCGATTCATTTGGAGCTGCTCTTGGCCACAACAAGGGAAACATCAGACATTGCAGGAATCCCATTTGGAGGCAAGCTCCATAAAGTAGCCGCATTTGTGGGCGATATGTTATTGACACTTATATATCTGGAAAGGTCAATTAGGTAACTGAATAGGGAATTGGCTAATTTTGGGTCTGTAGCAGGGTTGAAAATGAACACTCACAAATCGGAGGTCTTGAATTTGACGATACCGGTGGAGAAGGACAGGAACTTAAAAGGACGTTTCTATATAGCTGGGCAGGCAAGGCTATAAAATATTCGGGATCCAGATCGCTAAAAATATCAAATCATTATTTGCAGCAAATTATTCCCCCCTCCTAGTGACCACCAGGAAAATGTTATTAGATTGGGGTCCACGTACAATATCATGGATAGGAAGGATTAATGTTCTGAAAATGGTTATTCTCCTGAAACATTTGTACCATTTCATGACGCTACCAACAAAGTTGCCCAAGTCCTTCTTTCAAGCCATCCAAAGGCACATAGGGAAATTCATATGGAACAATAAAAATCTAGCATTGCACGACTTAATGGCTATGCCGAGAAATAGGAGTGGGATGGGGGAACACGACATCAGGGCATATTACCTGGCAGCACCGACCAGGGTAATTAGAGAGTGGCTAAAAGATGACATGCAAAAGGTGTGGAGATAAATGGACGAAGCGGTAGTGGAAGGACACCTCGAGGGGGTGCTTTGGAAGCCTGAGAGGGATAGATCACACAATATCTAGCACAGCATGATTGGTTTATGTGATTTTGATGATGGCAGGGGCACTGGTGATTGCTTAGAAGTGGAAATCAAGGGAGCGGCCTGCTGAGCATGAATGGGTGGGAAAGGTGTGGCACTTTGCAGCTTTAGAATGGGTATCTTACTCCCTACAAGGGAATCACCAGGGATTTGTGGCAGACTGGGACTTGGTACTGAAATTCTTACAGAAGGACTCCAAAGGAGTATGGTGTCACTGAGAAAGATGAAACCTTTGGGTCTGGTTTGAATGTTGGTACCATCCTTGGAGATTGAGGTTCTGTACAGGAGAGGAGAGCAATGTAATGGCGGGAATGGAACAAAAACTTTGTGGGAAGTTGGATGATTCATCATGTGGGGGGTAAAGAGACACGCATTGGACAGAGTTAGAACAAAAGGAGGGGTTGGGGATCTAGGGAGTTGCAAACATTTTAATGAAAATGCCAATAAAAACATATGTGAAGAAAAAAAGAGTCTCGTCCTTTCAGTTGATGATCTTAACTTTACCTTTCTCAAGATAAGAAGAGAGGAAAAAACGTTGATGGTGCTGTTTTCTTTTTGCTTGAAAAAAAACAAGAGAGCCGAGAAATCCTTGAGACTATAACCCATAAATAAATAGAGAAAACCGTAAATCATTTTGTGATACAGTTCCCAGGCCAAAATCCGCAAAAGGGTGATACTGGAAAGTCAAGAGGAACTCCAGGAATGGCTTCATCGAATGGCGTAACAGGGGCCCCTGTAGCCCCTCCTGTGCAGGGGGCCCTGCGACCACATGTCCTGGGAGGGTCCCCACCTTGGAGATATAAAAAATAAATTACAAAAATATATATATATATATTTTTAAAAAGCTTCTTGAATTCACTCTGCATTCATAAAGAAATTATTTCTGTAACAAAAATCCCCACCTCATTACATGGAAGCCTCTAGGCTGGAGGCCTCCATGTCATGGGGTGGGAGGAGCCCAATGACATCAAAAAGAAATGGTTTATTTTTGAAGTTACTCTGCCTTCATAAAGAAATTATTTCAGTTATGGTTCAGTCCTTAACGGAAATAATTTCTTTATGAAGTCAAAGTGACTTTAAAAAGAAACCATTTCATTTTGAAGAAATACGGCTCCTCTTAACCCCATGACGTGTGCTTGTGTGAGTGTATGGTGAAAGGGTGCACACTTAAATGTATAGGTGGCTGCCTCTATGAGTGTATGTTAATGTTAAAGGTATTTGTACCACACACTGTCACCACAGAGTGGTCCCAAGGTGCTCTGGCGAATCTCAAAAAGGGCGGGAGTGCTTTGGTTAGTAGGGTGTAGTGGGAATAGGAAAGTGAGAGTGTTGATGTCCTGTTGGCAACTTCAGTTCGGTTTGCACCATTCACTGAGCTTAAGTACGGTTTTCGGGTCGATGCAACTTCCCATTGTGCTGTTGTGCCGGGTTATTTGGTGTTTGTCTGTTGTTGCAATGTGGTGAAGTATGTGCATACTGCTGTGCAGAGAAGTGGTTGTGTTATTTTTCTGTATGAGAAGTGTATGCAGAAAGTTGAGGTTTTAGAGTTGGGTTAGCCGTTTTTTTCTTACCTTTTTAACTTTGCATTTCTACGCTCAACATCTATGATTAGCCTTGGTGTTTGGTGTTGTATTTTGTCTGCCTAGTTGGCACGTATGTTGAGGAGTGGCAGTTTCCTCTGTGTTACTCTAATGGTATGTGTATCTGGCTGATGCCGGCATGATCCCCCGCCCTGGGTTGGCGATGCTTGGGTTAGAGGGTTCTGATCACTCCCTGCCTGTCCCGTGGGGTGTCCTTACCTACTTAGGTTTCCTCTGTGGACTAGCTGTATGTGGACATGGGTTCTTGGGGTGTCCTCCCCACCCTCCAGTTAGGGAAGATTATTTTAGGTGTCATGGGTTACTCCTTGGGATTCTTGTTTCCCGCTGGGTGTATGCTTCCTAGTCATTTCCTTCTGGTTTCGAAGCAAAGAACCACATTTTGGGTAGTTTTCTGAACTCCAGATGATCCATTGTGTTGCGTATGTTTTTTGATAGGTCATTCCAGGTTATTGCTACCAGGTTAGAGAAAGATGAGCCCCCGAATGTTCTTTTATTGTATGGTTTTGGTTCTATGCGAATGTCGTTGCTTGATCCGAGTGGTCTTGTCGGATGGTAGACAGTTATTTTCTCATTTAGGAACTCTGCTCATTGGCCGTGGATTGTTCTGTGTGTTATGCACATCGTTTTGAACTTTATTCACAGTTTTATTGGTAGCCAGTGTGGCATTTTCAGAGATGGGGTAATGTGTTCTCTTTGTGGTAGTTTGAGCAGGAGCCAGGCCGAAGGGTTTTTGATGCGCTGAAATTTCTTAAATAGACTTTTTGGCATTCCTAGGTATAGTCTGCTGGCGTAGTCTACTCTATACATGATGAGTGCGATGATGGTGAGTGTTTTGTGGGTGAAAGAGAGGAATGGTAGGATCCTTTTTACCGCGTGTATGAGGAAGGAACATTTCTTGATTATAGCATTTACTTGTGGCTCAAGTGTTAGTCCACTCTCCATCAAGACTCCGAGGTTCCTTACTATCGTTGATGGAGTCAGTGCTGTTCCTAGTTGATATGGGATGCCATATCATATATCATATCATATCATATCATGTAGTGATTGTTTTCCATGCTTTTGCATATGATCATTATTTCTTTTTTGCCCGGGTTGAGTTTGAGGCTGTTAGTGTTCATCCAGCCGTAGAGTTCTTGTAGTCATTCTTCCGGTGTTATGTTTCTTCCTGTGTATCTTGTATTTTGCAGATGATCTGTGTGTCATCAGTATGTAGTTGTAGTATGTGAGGCTGTAGTGGCGTCAGGTATATGTGGAAAAACAATGGGGATAAGGAGGATCCTTGTTGTACTCCACAGGTAGATTCCATTGGAGTGGATTTGAAAGGTTTGATCCATATGGTTTCTGTTCAGTTGGTTAGGAATGATTTAATCCACAGTAGGGCTAGGCCGGTGATTCCTATTTCTTCCAATCGCCCCATGAGGATGTCATGGTTGACTGTGTCAAATGCTGCGGAGAGATCCAGAAGTATTAGAGCTGTGCTTTTGTCTGAGTCTGCATTAGCCTTTAGATCATCCCAGATTGAGAACAGTATTTTGTATTTGTTTTGTTTATTATTTGTATTGCGCACCAAACCCTGAGGTAACTGGGCGCTGGAAGTGCCTTTTACATTCCTCTCATCGGTCTGAAGCCTACTTGTGCTTGATCCAGCAGTAGGTGTTCTTCTATGAATTCTTGTGTTATTCTATAGACGTATGTTTCGAGTCGTTTCGTTGGGTATGGGATGTTTGAGATGGGTCAGTAGCTGGAGAGGTCCTTCATATTTCCTTATGTGTCCTTGAGGAACAGCTTGATGTATGCCGATTTAAATGATCTATGTACTTTACCTGTACAAAGTAATTGGTTGAAAAGGTTTCTGTAGTATTCCATGGGTGTTCCCTGCGCAAGGATTGATTTGTGTATACCTAGGGGGCAGGGAGCCATGGGGGAGCTAGCTTTGTTGCTATTGCTTAGCAGCTTGACAAATGTCTCAGCTGATATTTGGGGGAAGATTCAGAGTTTGTTCTGGCGATCCTTGGATGGCTGGGTAGGTTGCATGTTGTAGTTGCTTGGTCTGCTATGTATGAACTGTTGGATGTGCTGTTTTTTTTTTTAAGTGGTCTGTAAGGTCGTTGCCTAATTTCAGTGAAGGTATCGGTGTGTTGTTGCAGCCAGGGTTTTTTTTTTCATTTCGTTTATGATATTAAACAGATCTTTTTGGGTGTTTGAGCCTTGGTGATTCTGTTGTCATAGTATTTCTTTTTGGCCTTATGGATTTCCTTTATGTATAAGTGGGTTTGTCACTGTAATTGTAATTTCTTTACCAGGTCGTTATGTTTCCTCCATTCTAGTTCAAGCTTTCTGTTATTTCTTTGTATGGCGCTTAGTAGTGGGGTAAACCATTTTGCTGTTGCTCTCTTGCGTGATAGGGTGAAAGGTTTTTCCTTGGAGATCTTGTCTATTGTTCTGGTGATCCACTTGTACAGTATTTCTGATTTTCTGTCAAGGCCAACTTCATCCAGAGTTGTTGCCGGTGGTTTGTTAATTTTAAGTAGTTCTACTAAGTTGCTATTTTTGTTGGTCCTTCATTTTCTTTTCATGATATTCGGCAGTTTGTCTGGCTGTTTGGCTGTTAATGTGGCCAGCGTGATCACGAAGGGGATGATGACGTGGTCGCTCCAGAGGTTCTGTATTGGTGGCATCGTAGTGATGAGGATTTTGTTGGCGAAGATTGCATCTAGTGTATATCTCGCTGCGTGAGTTTATCCTTTGACTAATTGATGTAGTTTCATTGTCTTCATTTGTTTGGCTAGTGATTTTTGTGTGTTAGCTGTTTCTTCATCAAGCCAGATGTTGAAGTCTTCAAGGATTATCGGGTGTTCCTGCTCTATTGCTAGGTTGGTGATGGCTTCAGTGAAGGTGTCCACAAAGGTTGCATCGTATGTCGGTGGTCTGTGTACCAGGATGAATTTGAGGTATGTTTTGGGGTTTCTGTTAGAGAAACGATTAGGGATTCACAGTTTTTGATCTTAGTGGTTCTTCGGTTTTAATTTTATGCTATTGTCAGTCCTCCTCTTTTATGGAGTGCAATTTTGTAATTGTCTTCTAGCCATGTTTCGGTTATGAATAAGATGTCGATACCTCAGTCGCACAGGAGGTCGTAAACCTCTGTGGCATGCTTGGACATTGATCTAGCGTTGATTAGGTTGCAATGGATCTTTTTGATGTGGTTAGGTTTGTTTTTTCATCCTGGTTTTGTCTTGTGGTTGTTTAATTGGAGTGCTTCTGTGTTGTTGTCGTAGCAGTTGACTCCCTCCTTTAAGTCTGAAAGCACCCACTTATGGACTTCTGTGAGAATGACCAGTTTCCTGATACCTCTCTACCGTTCAAATCACTCCATTGGCATGCAAGTACTAAACCCACATCACAATTTATTTCAATTGCCTAAAAAATTATGCATTTGAATGCAGGTACCAACAGTGAAATGGTTTACTTCAGCCCCACAAGATTAGGGAGGCCGGGGGGTGCTGAAGCCCAGTCAGCTCAATGGTGTTGCTCTACTACTTGTGTTTAATGCCTTGATTACTTATTGGTAATCTTCATTCCTCCTAGCCTATTCTTCCTCATCCAGTACTTGTGTATGTGGCAGTATGCCTCATACACAAGTACTGGAATGAGGTAGAGGTACATGGAGTCAATGCCTGACTTAGCTATCAGCAATCTTCATGACTCCTAGTTCCACTCTTCCTCATCCCAGTACTTACCTATGAGGCAAGGATCCGCATACGTAAGCACTGGGACAAGGAAGTGGGACGTGGAGGTAATTCTGGGTCAAGGTGTTGATTTTGGAAGTTGGGGTGGGAGCGAGAGAGGATACGTGGGGAGGTGCGGGATTGGGCGATAAATCATAATGGACGTCCTGTCCATGCTATGCATGATATGTGGTATTAGTGGCTAGAGAGGCATTTTAGCACAGCCAGTCTAATAATTTCTTAGTTTGGCTTGACTTTTTTTTAACTGAGCCTTTCTGATAAAGCAGTCCTGCTAAGTGTAATTACATGGCTAGACTGGCATTTGGGTGCGGCCAGTCTAGCTATTTCTTACTGCGGCATGTATATTTATCTGGGCATCTGTGATAAAATAACCATGATAGGTGTTATTGCATTGACCTGCATTTTGGTGCAACCAGTCTAGGTATGTCTAAATGTGGCCTGGCATGCTTTACTGTAATGTTATTACGTGTCTACACTGGTCTACATTGTGCAGTCAGTTGGACATGTTTTCATTGTGGCATGCCATTTTTTAATAGCAAAGCAGTAATGTTCCTGTGCAATGTTAGTGACTTGCATATATTTGATTTTTGGCTTAGTGTTACCCAACAAAACAATTGCAACACTCTGGCTTTTTAGCCAATTTTGTTCTGAACGTGTGCTGTAATTGCATTAAAACACATAGGTATATCTTTCTCTTAGAGCAGTGTGCAGCATACCCCTGCAGCAGCATGTTTGTGCATATTGCGCAAGCGTGGTAATCTAGGCCGGCCCACAGTGTGGCGTGACCCATGATTTGTTGCCGAGTTGGGGGGGCACCCTCAGCATAGCTCGCAGGGGGCCCCCAAATGTTGTGTTACGCCACTAGCTTCATCATCTCAGTCAGGGCGATTAAGAAAGGTGCAAAACCCAGAGATTGCGAAAACTGCCATAAGGGAACTACAAACCTTGTTAAGAACTGTGAAAGCCATTGGGGAACCAGCTAGGAGAGGGAAGTCATTATCCTAGCCCCACAAGAACTTAATGTAACTATTTTCTTTTCTTTTGGGTTACGGTGAAGCCGAATTTGTATGGCACTTTTGCTTTAACCACCCAATAGGCGTTTGGATGGTTTACATCCAGGAGAAGGGAGTTCTTCTCTTGGATTACAAACAGTAGCTGGACTTTATGGTGTTTTGTTGTAGTGAAAGGGATTCTTTGTGACTGTGACGTGCCTTTTTGTTTGGACTCACACAGACTTCTGTACACGCACCCAGGTTTCTTTAGTTAGGTTGGGAAATCCCCTTAGCGTTAGGGATAGATAGGTTTGCTTTTTCATTTAATAAAATTCTATAGCAACCACTGTGGCACCACTTGGTCAGTCTCCGCATTGCCTGTCGCCACATGAGTCATCAAGGAAAGAATAAAGGTGGGGGAAACTCGATTTTGCTCTTTCATTTTTCCGCTCCTTCTCGTGGAAATGTAAACACTGCCTGCAAATACGCTTTACAACCGGCCTTTACAATGGATTCCTATGGGACCTGCCTGTTCTTGACCAGGCGCAAAACCGAGGTAGATTGCATAGGAATCCATTTGCTGTATGCATGCATGAAAATCTCATGCAGGTGCACAACAAAGCACACCCGTGAGACGGTGGAGGTGAGCACAGTGGAGCTCTTCTCTCCGCTGTATGTCAATGCTGTAAAATAAGGCAGCTGTTGTACACTGCTTATAATGAAGACAGGAGTTGCGGGGCTTGTCACGCTGTGTTTATTCTCTTATAGGTTTCATGCACAGTGCACGCCAAGTGCGTGCCTCAATAACGAATGCCAACGGGCCTAACGTGGCTTGGAGACTGCAGCCGTAATGTCCGTGTCCATGAGCGTGGGCCGCGGGCCCCGTTCTCGGAGGAGCCGGCGGGACGCACCTTATCGCGTCCTTGGCTCTTCCCGTAATGCGCGCGGAGCGCGCGGGGCGGAGCTATAGTTCGTGGCGAGATCTCGCGAGAGTGAGGGCTCTCGCGATATCTCTACAGCAGCACATTAAACGGAGGCATAGATGCATTAGACCTTCATTTAATGTGCTGCCTCACTTAAAAGTAGGCCAATATAGTGCTATCATCCCCCAATGACACCCAGCTGCCACAATTGGATTCCATATTTGTATATATCTGTAAATGCTGAAGATGTCTCGTGCTGCCTTCATTTACTGTTTCCACCTCCTTCCCCACCACCATCCGGTGAAATCTATTTAGCTACTATGTTGTGCTTATGTAAATCACCCAGCTGCGCGTCTGCTCCAGCCATCAATATGCCCTTTGTGGAGTGCCCCTTTGAAAAGCACGTTACATTTTCAATAAAAAAACACACATAGCCAAGTAGAAATACAAATACAATTTCAATTAGTGAGAGAAAGAAAGAGGAAGGGGATAGGTAAGGAATCTAAGGTATAAACCCCTGCATAGTTGGAAAAGCACCAGTATCGGTTCAACAACTGAATCACTTATTTCACAGACAATGTTCAGAGTTGTTATTACTCACCAGCTCAGCAATCGTTTCCATTTCTATAATGTGGCTTTAAACACATATTGAATTAACTTATTTAAGAACTAGCTAATCAATACTAAATATTTTAACAGGTGAAAACCGGTACGATCTTTGACAATTTCCTGATTGCAAATGATGAAAAACTTGCTGAAGATATTGCAAATGCAACATGGGGTGTAACAACGGTAAGCATGTGGAGAGTATTCACTACAGACACAACCTGTAGGCTTAGATTTGGTATTAACTGTGAAGAATTTAGTGTTTTGATTGTTTTCAATTGTTTATGGCCTACTGAACTGTTACTGAAATTTCAAAGCCTGTTAATGCGTTCAGTTTCATAGGGGCATGCTCTGATTTCCTGATCTACCCAAATCGCATGTTGTAGTTCATTGGTACTCCTGCATTCTGTTCTTTCTGTGGAGGCCAAATATTGACATGGATCCCCCACCAGAGATCCAGAAAACTGACATATCAGACTTCTATGTCTCTGTACATTTCCTTCTGCCTGCAATCCATTTTACTGATACATTGGGGCATGGAAAAATTGACTGATACATTTGGGACTTATGCAGAAGCTTTACATTGTGTATCGCCTCGGCCTTGAAGAGAAAATTTGTCGTCAAGTCTCTCCAGTGGTCATGCATCTTCTTGCTTCGTATGCCCATCAATGAACTGTTTTCAAGAAAAGTTATCAGCCGCAATTTGAAATTTGCTTCGATTTGCTTTTTTCTTTCGCCGCCCTCATTGTTTAAGTTGTTCCCAGTAGAGCCATTTACATGTAAGACTGTTGACAGCAACCTATAAAAGACCTCAATCCATCTAGAAAATATATATTCTGCTGCTTCTTGGTGTGCTGCATGAGCACCAGGTTTGTCTTTCCTTAGTTTCACAATATGGTCCTTGGATGGCGTGCTGCATGGGCATCAGGTTTGTCTTTCATTAGTTTCAGGACATGGCCATTGGATGGGTACCATGCTTGAGGGCACTGAAAAACCCTCTACTGTGAACAGGAGTCTGAATGGCCTACTTGACTGGTGAACAGGCTAAACCTGCATCAAGTCTGAAGTCTGTGACTCTGGCACCCCCTTCCTCTCTATGTGCTGAAGCACTGACTGAGGACCCATCTGTTATTGGCACTGCTTGGTTTTAATTATTTCTATGGAATGTGGTACATAAAATCTCTTTATCCAGGCTCTCTTTTCTTCTGTTTCAATAATTATGCTCCTACTAAACCATCCTAACCCTCCCCTAGCCTTTATGAGCTGTTGTACTACATTTCTCCACATGTTCCATCATTTAACACACTATGGTACAGGGACGAGGAAGAGGCAACTAAGAGTGATGAACACGGGTAAGTAATTTCACCACTCTAGTGCTTAGACAAGGAAGAGCCCCGCAGAGTATTGTAAAGGTCAGGCATGTCCCTTTAACTATGGTCAGGCAATTGGACTGAATGGCCACACCTGAGGTCACTTGACAAACCTCAAGGGTATAAGAGCACAGGCAGTTCAGGAGACAGGAGGACCTATGGGAGAGCCCACGGAGAACCTGCTTGCGAGAAGCAGGTGATGTGTGTCATGAAACACCGTACACGTCCCTTGTGGACTTTGTGATCCCTGACCCATAGGGGACTGAACTCAGCAGTACTCCCAACATGGCCGCTGAAGGCGGAACGCTGTTTGCCAGTCTCCGCGTTGTACGCTCTGCGTTCTACAAAGCAGACACACCCCCACGGCTCTGCATGTCTCAACGCTACTGCTTGCAGTAGTCAGACGTGTGCTGCCGTAGTTCGTACAGCGATTACCTCTGATTCCTGGTTCCCGGTCCCCTGAATTCCCTCCTCTTTCATCCTTCCCTTTTTGTCCTCACCTTACATTCCTGGATTGCCTTCGCACTCGTCTTTCCGAGTGCGCTCCATGCCATTTCCTGGATTTCTTCCCGGACATCTGAACGCTTCCTGGAGACGGTTCACGAACCGCACGCTGGAACCTGAGGACCCACGCACAGGGTTATACAAAAGCCGAACTGTGCGAAAGAAGACTTCTTCGAAGATCACGAACAAACAACACAGACAGGTGAGAAGGGGGGAAACCTGTGACAATGTGGCGAGCTGCGTGAAGGCTACCAGAGTGCAACCTGGAGGCTGTGACACTTGGCGAGGCAGAGCAGAGAGAGGGCGCAAGCAGCAAGACGACATGCAGAAAGGGCCGCGAGAGGACCGGAAGCACAGTAACCAATTCTGAGGGTCGGGCCGCTCACCTGCCCAGAGAGCGCTGCTCCGCCCACGGAGAGAAGGCTGACAAGGGTGCACGCAGTCGTGCAACAGGTGGGAGAGGCAGCTGCATCGCCCAAGCGAACATGCAGCATAAGCCATATTGACAGGAAGGTTGCATACCGATAAAGGAACGCTGCAAAGACCGGTGAGCCTGCCAGACACCAGTGGGGAAATGAAATCGAGTGGTCTAAAAGGCGCAGAGCTCTATGCTAAGAATTAAAATATGAAGGTAACACATGGAAGGACTGCTGATATATCCTGAGAAACCCAAAATTGAATGAAGCATAAGTGCAAGAGAGAACTTTGAGTTACGCAAGGGAGAATATTTGAAACCCTGAATAGCAAAGTAAGCAAGTAACGTGTGTGCGTTCCAAGTGCACTCTTTGAATACTGAACAAACCGAAAGCAATATTGAATACCGTAGAGAATTGAAGCAACATGAAAGCATGATTGAATAGCATTTAGGAATGCTGCACTGAGATAAAGCAACAGAAGAGAAGGTTTTGAATGGAACAAAAGCAACGTGGTGCAGGTGGCCCATACCTCATAGCAAGTTGAATGAAATACAAGTATACAAGTGTTGGCAAAACAAGTAATATCCACAGAAGGTTGTGAGAAGAGAAGCAAGTGTCAACAGCATAACCAAGTGAATGATTAGAAAGCTAATCCCAATAAAGGGTGGAAAGATAATATTTTTGAAAAAAAGTTTTTTAATTGAATTAGCTGATATACATCAACTTTACAATATATAAAACCAATCATTTTCTTATTTTAAAACAAGCAATTTAAACACAATACAAAATGACAAACAAAGGTAAGATGAAAATCTAAACAAATTAATAAAGCTAACACTGTGACAGAATTCATCGGACACTGGTTAACTTAACTTAAAGTACATCAGTCAATTTGAGTTCATGTAGAAACCTAATAGCTCTAAGTCTGATTTGAGTAAGAAAACCAGAGTGAATCATCTGCCATCTGCGGTGAGCCCAGCAGTGTGTTAGGTGTTACTTGGTGAAGGTGCTGCCCTAACTTGCCCCGTGCTCCGTGGACCAGGGAAATCATTTTCTTGTCCTTCCATTGTTTTCTTGAACTGCCTGCATCCCGCCTCCAGCCCGCCTCCAGACTCGTGTTACATCCTACATAAGCACTGCGCATGCGTGGAGCGCTGCGTGGTGTGCCCAGCAATGTGTTAGGTGTTACTTGGTGAAGGTGCTGCCCTAACTTGCTCTGTGCTCCGTGGACCAAGGAGCTCATTTTCTTGTTCTTCCATTGCTGTCTTGAACTGCCTGCAGCCCGCCTCCAGACTCGTGTTACATCCTACATAATCACTGCGCATGCGCGGAGCGCTGCGCGGTGTGCCCAGCAGTGTGTTAGGTGTTTGGTGGAGCAGTAGTGCTGTGTGGTCTCTCTCGGACTATCGGTAAGACATATGTTGCCCTAACATGGAAATCTGACTTGCCTTTCTGTACCTTGTTCTCTACTACAAACGTTGCAATCTGCTGCCTCACGTGTTTTGCTACGTGTTTCAAGCTACTGCTAGTGGAACTAATCTCTTGCCCAAAGCTGAGGAACTACTAAGATTGGAGCCGTTGCAGATAAAAGTGGCGCGGCTTGGTTCGCCGCAATTCTTTCCCCTTTCTTTTCCTTGTACGTTGTTGACTATTTTGGAGCCTTGGGAACTGATTGTACGTCCATACGAGGCGTCAATCTGGACTAGAAACTTTGTCATGCCTAAAAAGCATGTTTCGATAATGCTACTGCTCCTTGCTCTGTGCACCCTGTTTTGAAGCTGTCTTTATATTATATTGGGGTACTGGTACTTGAGGTTGTTGCATGCGAGAGGGCTCACAGGGGTCGCTACTTCCTGTGCTACGTTGCCACATTGGGACAAGGTAGCCGTCGGAACAGGCTCTCCTGAATACCCATGTGCAACGACCTGATTTAATTACCCATGCCCTATTGTATACCTGATTCTTCCTTGGGTGCTGAGTGTGACGGCAAGTAATTGAGCCCTGGTATCACAGAAGGCAGGGCTTATTTTGGTGGTTGATGAACCTGTATCTCTGGTGATTATTCAGTTCACCCCCGAATAGGATGTCTGTGGGCAAATCAAAACTTGAGCCCGGCAACATTGATATTGAGTTCTCGCTTCAGCCAACTTGGCTCACTGTATGTATGAATTAGAACTGCCCAGAGGGTGACTGCGGGCCGATAGGCCTTTGAACCCGGAAGGGCAGCTTGGGCTCATGTGGCTGGCACACATCTTTCTCCAAGCGTTTGATCTCATATTCCAGATAGAGGGTGACTGCGGGCATTGAGCCTTTGAACCCCGGTGTTGTGGAATAGTGTGAGAATTAGAGATCTCTTATAAAGGGTGACTGCGGGCCCTGGGCCTTTGAACCCTGACTGGTTCATACTCGTCCTCAAGTGCTTAAATTAGGCACTCCGGACAGTGGGTGTCTTTTGGGTTGTGTGCCACTAAGCTGGGGTGCTGTTGTGAGTGTGTGATCTAGAGCTCCCTCATCTAGGGTGACTGCGGGCTTTATGCCTTTGAACCCTAGGGGTAGGCCACCATACTCATTATTGGTGTATAGGAACTGTTGAGTGCTGGAATTGACATTTTGCATAGAGAGTGACTGTGGGCCTCTCGAGTCTTTGAACCCTGTAGTGCTATTAACAAGCGCATTTCTAATGAGGTGCATTCGTTTTGAAAACATTATGTATGGGCGAATGTCATCAAGGTATACATGAGCTGATTCTTTTCGCTTCTATAATCACAAACGGGCAAAAGGAGATTAGGGGTTATTGAGTCTTTTTGATCCGAACAGATTAACCCCTTTGCTGTGATTGCTGCACTTCGTGCTGCTTCCTTGCTACCACTTATAGTCCACAAAATTGGGAGTGGGGGTGTTGGGGTGGGGAATTTTGAAACTTGGAAAGCCAGCTTGTGGTGGCATTTGTTGAAGGGTGGCTGCTTCTGCTTATGTTGTACTAGTGCATAGCTCTAGTTGTGTCATCCTTTGTGGGTTGGCGGTTGCTTTTGTGTAAGCCTTTTGGTAACACCTGCTGTCTTGAAGCAGATCATGAGCCGTGCACTGAGAAGTGGTGACAAGGCTGGCAATTCATCTAAGGCCTCTGCGAAGAGCTCAGTGAACAAACTGCTTAACAGCACCTTACCACTGTTACCGCCCAGTAACAAATCATTACCTTCGATGTCGACATCTACATCTGAGGTGCCCTTGCCACTTGACCAAGAGGGGGCATCCTGTTTACTCCCATTGACATGTCCGGCTTCGGGAATGGAGGCTCTGGCAAAGGTGGTACCTCCAGTCCAGAACCAATCATCATTTTCTGTTCATGATGCCAACGAAAATGACGGGCAGATAGCTTGTGATTACCCCCAGGCACACGATTGTAATTGTACACTAATGTCATGATGCCTACCCCCGGGCATCCGGATCGAGTCCATCAGCCCCGGGAGCAGGCATCCAGATACATATTAAAACCCCAACAGCCCCGGCTGGGGGCTGTTTGGATTCAGTCCTGGCGCCCTAGGCGCCAGGCTCATCATAGAAATCAGTCCTGGCACCATAGGCGCCATGCTCATAGACTTTACTTACCTTATGCAGACCATGCTGCAAATGAGTCCAAGCCAACATGAGGCCTGGATGGGACTGTTTTATTACAGGGACTATTTTTTACTCGGGTGTGGTTCTGGGGAACTTCTTACCTGGGACTACTTTGCAGGCTATTTAAACCACACCCGAACAGCAGCCCATGCTTCGTGTTATTCAGCATCCAGCAGCGTAACGCTCACCGTGTCTGCAAGTCAGCATCCAGTCTTCTGCCACGCCTGTCTCGAATCCGGAGCTCCTAGACAAAAGGAAAAGAAAGGAGAAGAGGTTAGATCACGGACATTATTTGATTCCTTACCTGATTCCGGACCCAGCACAGCTCCGAGCCTGGAAAGGACATTATTTGAGCACGTGTCACTTTGCTAGCAGCAACGCCACGTTATACTTACCAGTCCACCGCATCTTTCGACTCGGCACTGCCTCCATCATTTTCTTCGTCAAAGCCCAGCACCTGGGGGGAAAACAAACGGAATAACAAGTTGAGCCGAGAAAACCGACAAAGACAATCACTTGCCACCATAGGCTTACCTGCTTTACCATCGGAGGTATTATCCTTTAATTCACCGCATCTTCCTATGCTGCACCTATAAAGGTAGAGAAAACAGCAAGTTAAACTCATGCCACTTTTACCGGGCAGTGTTTGGTAATACAGCCTCTTACCTGAACGCCATCAGCTGCCTCCAGGCAATATTCTTTTGGACCCAGCTGCAACCTAACGAGGGAATGGAACAAGAGTGAACATCGGACATATTGAATTCTTTGAACTTTATAGACACTGGAGTCAATATTCCTCCGGAACTCCTCCAGTACCTTCAAACCAGTGAAGTAACTGGTATCTACGCGCCCCTGCATGCCATGCAGGATGGAGAGCTCATCATTTAAAAACATAAGGTGAGGTTACCAAGAGGGGATATCAGAGGTGATTAGTGGGGAGAACGAGAACAGTAGGGGGGCCATCACTAAAGTCCACGGGTGGCTAAATCCCTTTCTCCACTTGCAGGAGAATACTTCTACGAGTCCAGCTGACAAGATTAGGTGGGCCAGTCTAGACTGTCATCTCTGCACTACGCATCACGTTGGTGGAGACTGCAGCTGTCCGGGTCCGATCGACGCCCCTGTGGGAACCAGGTGAGCGTAACAGAACACAAAGCCTATCTACAAATCCCCACCCGAGCGTAATGGAGACCTCAGAAACCGACCAACTAGCCAAATTGTTAGGGGAACTTAGCGCAGAAGTGCACTCCGCGCGCCAAAACACCAACGCCCTCAGGAGAGAATTGATTGTGTCAAAGGAGCGCACTAATGATCTTGCCAGACAACTGCTGCAAAACCAAGCCGGGCAAACACCACTACCTGGACTTGGGGGGAATTCAACCCCCGTTTCATCGAGTAGCCCTGTGCAAGTGGTTCTACCAGGGAGCATTCATTTAGCTCCACCCGAACGCTTTGCTGGGGACCCGAAAAGGTTTGCCGTGTTCATGAACCAATGCCGCTTGCACTTTTTATGCAGACCAGGAGCTTTTCCAAACGACCAACCCAAAGTAGCCTTTGTACTGTCATACCTTAGTTGCAGCGCAGCGGATTGGTCAATTCCATTAGTCAACCAGGATGACCCTCTTCTTCGGGATTTTCAGGGTTTTCAATTGAGCATGGAAAGACTATTCGCCAGACAATTCACAGGGACAGGCCCTGGATAACGAACTTCTATCCCTACGACAAGGAAACCAGGACCTGCTAACTTATATCGCAACCTTCAATAGGTTGGTGGTGGAAACCGGATGGCCAGAGGTAAAGCGAATTACATTATTTCATCGTGGCCTTCGGGGTGAACTCAAAGATGTTTTGGCCCAAGTTGTGAACCCACCTCAGGATTGCGCAGAATATATAGACTTAGTGGTCCAGCTAGACCACCGACTTCAGAATAGAAAAGCCGATCGAGCTAAGTTCGAGAATCGGGTATTGGTTAAACCCAATGTTACTCCCAAAGGAAACGATGCATCAGAACCAATGCAGGGGGGTCAAGGGACCCTTAACTCAAAAAGAAAGAGATAGGAGACGACAGATGCAGTTGTGTCTGTACTGTGGGGCCTCAGGACATTTTCTATGGGATTGCCCTATAAAACCATCCAAGAAAGTAGTCGGAGTTGCTGATAGAAATCAAACAGGGCCTGATTCGGGAAACGACCACGCCCGACAAGCGTAGAGGTCCGCTTGCCGAGCTTAAAGAAGGACACTCAGACCTTGCACCTAATCATACCAATGGTCCTTATTGATCCAAGGCAGCCATCACGTATGCACGCAGTTAGGGCTTACATTGATAGCGGGCCGTAGGAAACTATGTGGACCACAAATTGGCTTCTAGGATGAATCTACCTCTCTGCAAAAAGACCACTTCGGATGTTATCACCACAGTCGATGGAACTGAAATTGCCTCTGAGCCTGTAGCTCATTCCACCACAGAGATGACACTGTTTGGTCAAGATGGGCATCGAGAGACTATTGTGTTTGACTTAATCAAAGCCCCGCAGTTCCAAATAATACTGGGGATACCTTGGTTGGAAACCTTCCCGGAGTGTGCACACACCTGTTACCCAGAAAAAACCTTGAACAAAAGCCTGGCCACAGTCGCTAATCCAGTCATGCAGCTACCTCAGGAATATCAAGAATTCCAGGATGTTTTCCAAAAAGAACAGGCAAACACCTTACCACCTCATAGATCATACGATTGTCAAATTGACCTCATACCCGGTGCACAACCTCCATGCAGTAGGATCTACTCCCTTACAGAACCCGAAAACCGTCACGTACGACAATACTTGGACCAATACCTTGCTAATGGCTTCATTCGTCCATCTAAGTCCCCCGCATCTTCAGCTTTATTCTTCGTGCCCAAAAAGGAAGGTCACCTCAGAACGTGAAGAGACTACCGCACATTAAACCAGATCACGGTGAAGAACCGATATCCATTGCCTCTGATCCCCGAACTACTAGACCAAGTAAAGGATGCTTGCATCTACACTAAATTAGATCTCCGAGGGGCATATCATCTGGTACGAGTAAAGAAGGACGACGAATGGAAGAACGCTTTTCGCACAAAGTACGGATTATTCGAATATCAGGTGATGCCCTTCGGGTTGTGCAATGCACCAGCAGCCTTCCAGTATTTTATGAACAATGTCCTTCGTGAACTCATTGACGTCTGTATTGTCGTATACATAGAAGATATTCTAGTGTACTCCTCCTCAGAATCAGACCATGTTAAGCACGTTCGTGCAGTCCTTGAGAAACTACGCCAGCACGAGTTATAGGCAAAATTGGAAAAATGTGTTTTTCATGCTACAGAAGTTGAATTCCTTGGATTTATCCTGACTCCAAAAGGAGTCCGAATGGACTCTCGAAAGGTGGACGCAATTCTCAAGTGGCCATCACCCAGTTCAGTTAAAGGGGTGCAACGCATGCTTGGATTTGCTAATTTCTACCGCAGATTTATTCCTGACTTCTCATATGTTGTACACCCCATCACAGCACCTTTGCGAAAAAACAAACGCTTCTTGTGGACCGAAGAGGCTGGAAAAGCCTTCCAAGAACTGAAATTGAAATTCACGTCGGCAGCTGTCTTAAAGCATCCACGCCGGAGCTCCCATACATAGTTGAAACCGATGCATCCAGTTTAGCCATGGGGGCTGTCCTGTACCAGAAGGATCCGGAAACCGGTCAACTTCATCCAGTAGCATTTTGGTCCAGAAAATTCTCAGCCCCCTAATTAAACTATGCGGTTACCGATAAAGCTATATGTATTGGCTGAGGAGCAATCGAAACCGTTTTACTTCTCTCAATTTGGAAAAATGATGGCAAGTATTGCCCCAGCTGCTATTCCTGCTGTACCAACTTCTGAAACACTGTCTCAGGGAACCCAAACGGACAATGTGGCAAGCAACACTTATCTACAACAAAGATCGCACTCGCAAGTGCTGCAAAGAGCAAACAAGATCGTAACATAGCATGGTAGTAATGAGCCTATCGACCTTTTGGAGGTAGCCAAACTCCATCACGATCGCTTGATCCAGGTAGAACAACTGTTGTTCAATGTAGTCACTAAATCCCAACCCCTTGTGACCTCTGAGTCCTCATGTGGAGCAACGGGGACTGCCATCGGGTCTTCCATCCCTCCGGACAGTCCCTCTGCTTTGACTGACATCATTGACTCACAGGCTATCTCTGAGCCTCAAGCTCCTTTGTTGTCAAGTGAGCCAATTGTGGTTAGCATAGGTCAAGGGGCGAGGCAGTTCATCTCCCGTAAGGCGAAGAAGTCCTTTCTGAGAGCACAAAAACAGCTAAATCTCGCCAAAACCAACCAGAAGAAAGCGCAAACAAAAGGTATGATGGAGATTCTCCCTCATTCTTCTAAGGAGGTGGTGCCTGCTTTGAGTTTCAAAACGAGTGCGAGCATGGACGATCTAGCACTAAACCTCCTGGAATTGAATGAGGAAAGCAAGAAGCATCTTCAGATTAAGGCACTGAAAAGTGGCAATGTGCAGGTTTTGTCCTCAAAACCTCCTGTGACGCTTACCGATAAATCCCAATCCCAGCTACATAGCTTCTTCCCAAGTATTGAAAGCAAAAGGGTGACTGTTTTGCCTCAGGAACAGGCTTGCCGGCCGAATCCGTTAAAAAGAAAAAACGGGACTCTGCCTCTGGTGCCAAACAGCGAGGGACGTACAAATGGTCCTGTTTTACAGGAAGTCGCCTATTTCGCTGCAGCAAAACACGAGGAGAGTGTCGCAAAGGTATCGGATTCGCAGGCACTTCCCAAGTTGGCGAGTAATGACGCACACAATGTCGAGGAGGATGCACTTGGGAAGGGGAACCTAGCAGAGCCTCTTATCGACACTTTGTTTTTCTTAGAGACTCCTAAAGAGATGAACCAAATACTTGGATGGTTAAGCAATCCAGACATTAATGGATTAGCACGGATTAATAGGTCGTTCTTGATGAACACCTTTTTTTCAGTTCCCCCATTTACGTGATTTGGCAACTAAGGACCTAGAATGGGTAAAACTGGCACCTCACAACAACCAAAGAGTGCTGTGCAAAGTCCAATCCCAAATAATTACAAAATTACAAAATTAATTTTGGACTTTAAAGATGACTTTGAGTCTCTGGGCCTTTTCCCGTACTTGTTTGGGAATATGGAGAGTGCATGGTCGTTTTTAGACTTTGTTACACCTGTACCCAAGGACCGGCCTATAGGAGCTCCAGCATCGGCACCATATGAGTCCCATAGTAAGGAACTATCACAGCAACTGGCCTCGCTGACTCGGACGTTAAGTGGCTTATCATGGTTGGAGCCCCTGATTAAAGTGGCGTCATCTATGAAAGCAGAATCTCTAAACTCATAACCATCAAGTATTGCTGTTGCATCCTGGAACTGCTGTGGCGTGAGAAATCTCACGGCAAGGCATGAACGGGTTGGGGTTCGCCACGTTCCTGAAATTGTACTACTGCAGGAAACGATGGCCTTGCACGAAATCGTGCTAGATGGTTATGCATCTTTTAGTGTTCCTGCGCGGCGGCACCAGTTAGGTCGACCTAGTGGTGGCATTGCTATCCTCATTAAAAATAGTTTGAATGCGACGACACACCTATTGGACAAGTCCGATACCTTTATAATGGAAATGTCTATGATAGGAAGAAAGCTACAATCATTTCTCCTGCTTTCAATCTATTGGAATCCCAGGGCTGTTTCCTTGGACTCAGTCCTAGCGGAGCTAAATCGTACTCTAGCTAATGCCTCACAGCTTTTTCCAAAGCATGAAATTTTAATTGGTGGGGACCTGAACTCATGTCTGGATTTAGACGGAAATATGATGTTGTCCTATCACTCATATTCAAATGCCCAGCAGTCCCGCAGGAGAGGAAAGTTATGGGGCGAGTTTTTTTAAGCCTGGGGTATCTACCCAATTTTACTTGCGACCCACAGTCTCAACGCTTCTTGGCAGCGTGGTAACTCCTCTTCACTAATTGACTACGTGTTTGCATCGGTGGCATGTTCTGGATTGCTCAACGCCATCTCAGTTTTGAAGGTGGGATTGGGTGACCACAGTATGTTGAGTATGAGGCTCCACATCATGGCTAAGCCATATGTAACCGCTGTTGTACTGGTGGAAAGCGATAGGTATGCCTTGTCTTTAAGATGGCAGCCTAGCACTTGTCGAAGAATGGTGTTTTTAGTAAACAGGGACTTGGTGGTGCCTTATGATGATCAGTCAGCCGTGGTCTTTATAGAGAAAGTCAATGAACTTAATCTGCTGATGGTCCATGGGCACCTGGTGAGCTTATGTAAGGAACTTCTTTGTAAAGATGTACCTAATGTTGTCCGCACATTCTCGTCAGACGTTGCCGTCCTAAAAAATCAGAAAAACCATGAACTTCGGATGGCAAGACACTCCCATGACAATGCAGCCTTATACAAGATAGTAAATAATTCAATTGTGTCACGGTACAAGAAAAAGGTGAAGGAGGTGCGTTATGCTGCCCACAACCTTGCAAACCAACGCATGATTGAACATCTATGTAAGCGAAACATCAGGGAAATGTGGTCCATCTTAAGAAACCCTGTTGGGAAGGTTGATAAGCGCATGGTTGCGACTATATCTGGTTCCCAATGGCAGTCTTTCTTTGGAAAGAAATACGAATTGCCAGCACAGCATAGTAGGCTGGAGTCTGTCAAACTTCAGCTGCAGTTTCCTGTCAAATGCCCTTGGGAACTTAAAGATGTAATTTGGGCAATTGCGCAACTGAAGTTCTCCAAAGCTGCAGGACCTGATGGGTTGCCGCCCTGCGTTTTCAAGGACGACCCGCACTTTTGGGCCAGGTACTTGCTCCCTCGCTACCAATTGATTTACAAAACGGGAAGAATACCTTCTTCTTGGCTGATGGCAATAATAATACCCATCCATAAAAAGGCCCCCCTGGACGATCCTGTCAATTTTAGGCCCATTACCTTAATTGACACCGCGGCTAACATTTTTGCTCACTTACTCTTGTGTGAACTGGAGGAATTTATCACCGCCGCTGGAATTCTTTCTAAAGCCCAGGTGGACTTCCGCAAGGCTATGGGTACACAGCTAAACGCGTCAATTCTTTCCCACTTGTTAACATCTTCACGCACCCGGGCTAATGGTCCCATTTATATGGCATCTTTAGACCTATCGGCTGCGTTTGACAGCGTCCTTCGTAACCGTCTTTGGCAGAAAATGTTGTCCTATGGAATTCCTTCCCATCTGGTAGCGACAATTGCGGCACTCCACCAAAATACATCATACAGGGTTCGTATTAACGCAGAGGGCCTTCTATCTGATAGCATTCCTACTGGAATTGGAGTGAAGCAGGGATATAATTTGGCCACGGTACTTTTCAATCTGTACCTGGCCGATATAGAGAAAATATAGGAAGGAACAAACATCTTTCCGGTTAGTCTGGGCAAGCTGCGCCTGAATTGGTTGACGTTTGCCGATGATGTCATCCTGTTTGATAAGGTACCCTTTGAGTTACAAATAAACTGAACCTTTTCCAAGAATATTCTGAGATGAACAACTTGACAATTAATTCGGCCAAATCCCACATCATAGTCTTGACGGTGAAGAAGAAAACCCATGGGTATAAGTACACCGTGAATTCCAACCCATCAACATCATGGGTGAGATTACATACTTGGGTTACCATATATCAAACAGCATGTCTGTCGGCAAATGGCGAGCTACTTTAGACACTAAGCTGAACCATCTGTCTGTTCAGATGAGAATTATTTTCTCTCGGCATTGCAGGTACTCCCTCATACCTCTGATACATTTCTATATCATGAAAGTAGAGTCTATTTTACTGTACAGCTTGGACGTCTGTTTGCTGAACATGGGCCCCACATTGAACCTACTTCAGGGAAAAATCTGGAAAAGGGTTCTATGTCTCCCTGGGTATTTGCCAAATGCCATTTTGTTACATGAACTAGGCTTATACCCATTGGCTGACAAGTATGAATGGCGTATGTTTAACATCTATATAAAAATGCTGTCGCCACCAGCCAACTCCCTTTTATGAGGACTTTAGGTCAATGCTACATGTGGACTACCCGCATCCATCTCTGCATTTCAAAAACGCATGATTCAAGTCCTAAGTTCTTTGAACATGTCCAAGCAAGATCTAATTGACTGCCCGGGGGTGACCAAACTACGGTTCTTTAGGAACGCATGGGCACGCAACTCCGATAATTGCAGGTTATGCATCATTTAGCTTGTATGCCAAATTTAGACATGTCTTTACTCCACGTCTGCCCTACATGCTGTCTTTTTCCGGATAAGAATGCCAGAAGGACCTAGATGAGATTCCGTCTGGATCTGATCCACACGAGCTCTCGCATTAGGGGACTGGTTTGGTCACAAAGAGTCTGGGATTTGGGATCACTGTAGGTTTTGTGCCAGAGTGAAGGAGTCTGAAACCTTAGAACATCTATTTATGTACTGTGTGCATTTTGAACCACAAAGGCTCACTTGTTTGGGATCCTTTCTGGGATCTAATTCTTATTACGAACGCAACATGGTATGGTTGCGCTGTATGTGGGGACAGTGTAACTCTATCATCTTGGCGACAGTGAGACTTGTGAATATAATTGAGGACGACCTGAAGTTATTAAAGGGTAGTCTACACATTGTGAAGGATGAAGTGCTTCCAAAACTGTGATTCGTCCCCTGACATGTGACCTATAGGGACGTTGGTACTGCTGCAATCGGTAATGATGTGATTCTTACATTTCTTTGTTTAGTTCCTTTGTCTCTTCATTTATTAATGCAGAAACTAGTATCGCTCGCTGAAAATGTTCAACCCTAGAAGTACTGTGACCTTATGTTAACTTGGTGTTGCCTCATTGTTTGTGAGACGCGCCAAGTAAGGAAATTAGAGAACGGGGCTAGAAATTGCATTATGATTTGTGTTATGAATTGTGCGATGAATTGTGCGATGACTTGTAATATTTGTTTTATCTCACGTCGTGATTTTACATTTTGATTTACATAAGGAATAATGAGATCTTTCATATGTCAACTTGTTTTTACTTATTTTAAATATTAAATTAATTTTTATTACCAAAAAAAATTAAAATAAAAATAAGAATCATCTGCCATAAAAACTCAGGTGAGACCTTTCGATATGCATCTGTTGCTGTTTTGAGATGTTTTTACGATGGTCAATCAACATGATGCATTCAACAAATAGTTAATGTTTCCTTCTGGTTAGGTTGCTGAAAAAAACGGCAAAAGTTCTCAGTTTGGTTAATTTTTTTCCGTTGGGCTAAAACATCTTTGACAGGCCATAGAGTCTCATCTCAGTCTCATGAAATCCCTTATGTGTGACTGAGAAGGTGATTTCAATAGGTATTTCTCTGCAATACTGTATGTTTTAAATGCAAAAGCATGTTTGTTAAAGTCTCAATACAATTTGCATTTGGCTTTGGTTGTCGCCCAGTCCTTTTGAAAAAGTTTTGTTTTTCGCATTGGGTTCTCTAAAAGAAGCATGAGCAAAGCATCAGCCCGAGCCAAAGCGTGCATATATATATATTTCTGAAGTACTTATCACTGTCAAGGGAAAGCAGTGAACACTTGTTGCAAAAGCAGATGAAAAGGTTTATCAGTTGCGTGACCTGTGATGGGTGGACCGTGTGGTCAGTTAACTGCGCCTAGACAGAGGAAACCCCTGCATGGGAGCAGTATTAAAGGGAATCGTACACAATTACGACGGCCCCGAAAATGATGACTTTTTTTTTCTTTGGACCCCCGCTTACACCACATATATATGTGGGGGGTAAAGAATATAATATTAACACGGAGGTTGCAGGGGGGTCTACCTCCGCATATATATGTTGTGTGAAGGGGTTTTAAAAAAAAGTCACTTTTTCGGCCGTCTCAATAATCACATAGATCCATATTAAAGAACAACCACTAAGAAAGGTTTATGGGTTGCGTGACCTGTGATGGGTGAACTGTTTGGTCTGTCAACTGTGCCTAGACCGAGGGCCCCGCATGGAAGGTAAACGAAAGGAGAAATCCAGAGTGTAAACCTTGAATTGGTGAACCATCAAAACGTATCTTTGTCGTGATAGTTTGGGGAGGATCCCAATCGTTTGAGAATTGTTTTGTTTGAGCTTTGAACTTTCTATCTTGAACTTGTGGAAGGGAACCCTGAGAGTTTGCGGAACTATCTTGAACTTGGGGAAAGGAACCTCAAGAGTTTTGCAGAACTCTCTTGAACTTGGGGAAGGAAACCCTGAGAGGTTTGTGGAACTGTTTTCAACCTGAAAAGTAAGCCAAGAGCTGGAAGAAGCTCAGAACTTTGTTTGGAACACTATTTATTTTATTGCTGAGAACCCTACACATTGTTTAGCATTAGTGTATTTATTTTATTAATGTATATATTTATATTGCGCCAGAGCCCATTGGCATCAGGCCGCAGTCAAGAAAGTGGCAATAGAGCCAATCAAAAAGTGAGATTTAATAACAAAGCTTATTCAATCAGAGTCATTTTCAATTTCTTCCGAAAGGTCAGTAAGTTACCGTCAGCACATTGTGTGAGGGCAAGTATAGGTTTTGGACATGGACAGACTTTTAAGTTGAACTCTTTCACTCAGACTATCCTTACTTTCTTTAGGTAGGGAAATCCCACCTTAGCTCATGGAAAGTTAGGCCTTCATCTATCCTGACATTTAAGTTAAATCAAGTGAGTTTGTTTGAATTTGGAATCTGTTGTCTGTGCCTTGCTGCATGATGCCTTCACACTACTCAAACCCTATCAGGTCTTTAGGGAGACTAGCAAAAGAGCTCCGTTAAGGCAAGCATCACTTTTTTTCGGTACTGTGCCAAGATCACAAGAACGTGGTATGACAATGAACCCTCTACCCCCATGACGACATCCACACACACTGTTAAAGCCACAACATTCCCATCCTCTTTACATCCTCTGTGCACCTTCTTTCTGCTCATAGTTACTTTATGCAGTGTAGACCTATTTATAAGTGTGAGGAAAACCATACTGTGACGAGGAAGAGGAAGGAAAATTATGACTCACATGAGCCGGCCAAAGATAAAAAGAGAAGAAGGACTTTTCTTGCTACCTGATGCTCCTAGGAGGAACTGCAAGCTGGAGGGAGCTGTGCAGAGAACAGGAACTGAAGGAGAACAGGACACCAAGCAGACAAACTACGCATTCCACAAACCACAGTTGGAGAATCAGATATCCGGCCGCGAGCCAGCCAATGGGAGGAGGTACTGCTGTACCTGTGAGGGATCCAGGGCTGTGGAGCCACGGCAGGACTTTGAGGGATGAGGGAAGCCCGGAGAAGCCAACAGACGGTGAGAGAAGCACAGAGAAGCAGAGAGTCGGTGAGAGAAACCCAGGGAGACCAAGAGCCGGCGAGAGAAGGCCAGAGAAGCCGGAGAGACCGAGAGCTGACGTAGAAGCCTGTTGAGGCTGGGAACCGGAGAGAGAGGCAGCCCGCGCAGCAGGGGTAAGGAGCAAGCCCCTGGGGTTTGGAAGAAACTATAAAATGAACTGTGATGTTGAATGGGAAATTGCCCTACAAAGTAGGAGACAGTGTGAAATCCCTAGTAAGACCCTGAGGGGTAAAATAAAACCAGGTTGGGCAAAAGTGAAATCCCGGGATAAAACCAAGCACTGAAAATAACCCGGACTGAGTACTTGGAAGAAACCCAGAGGACTTTACATGTCAGACACTGCCTGGCAGGTTAGTGAAACCGGGCCTGATTGAGCAACATTATAAACCTGAGAGAGGGGTCTGGCACCCGAATACTGGAAGAATTGTAGATTTGTGTCTTTAAGATCGTGCCTGAAAGGTTAGTGAACAGGCCTAATTGAGAGACACTATAACCTTGAGAGACCAGTCTGGAACCCAAATTCTGAAAGGATTACAGAATTGTATCTGCAAAGTAGTGCCTGGAATGATAGTGAACCAGGCCTGAGTGAGAGACACTATAAGCCTGAGAAAGTTGTCTGGGACCCCCACAAGTGGAAAAGAAGACCAAGGGGAGAGAGAGAGACCCTTTTTACAAGATAAGACCAGAGAAGGAGTCAGATACTCTCTGGCCACACCACAGACGTCATTGGGAATACAACAAGAGAGCCTAGGAAAGGAGTGGGGAAGGGAAATATGCTCCCCCCTTCTTTATGGAACTGTAAAGAGTTGCCTAAAAGGACCTGGGGAAGGGAGGCCTCCCCTCCTAATGGTGTGAAACTACATTGAAAGACTTAGTGACGGCCAGGAGAATAAGATGGTCTTCTCTATAGTCACAAACTGCCCAAGCCAGTCCATAAGGAAGGATCCACCTTCCTGGAAGCAGGATGAAACTAGTATTATCGTTTTCTTTTGAAGTATGAGGGACGGAAATAGGTTTGGGACATAGCACAGTGGACTATTTTTCTTTTAATGGACATTCTGACATTATCCTTAGTTTTGGTTGAGGCAGGGCAACCCCTCTTAGTTATAGGGACGGATAGTGTTTCCATTTTATTTCCTTTGAAAAAAAGTTTATGACTCGAAAAAAATGCCACCTCTGTGTACCGCATCTACTTCTGGTATCTGGTAATATTATCCCCATATATATGGTCGCCATACATATGGTCGCTGGGAAAATGCTGCAGTAACTTTATATATGGTGACCATATACATGGGGTCAGAGGGAGCAGATGTACCCCGCTCCCCTTGAAGACAAAAAAGGTTTTGGGGGATGCAGGGGTGTCCCCCGCATGTTCAATGTGATAATGTCCCTGCAAACCACAGCCATTTTTGGCTAAATTTTTGTCAGGCGACATTTTTGCAGGGACATTATCACATGGAACCCTACTTCTGCACCCTTACACTACCTAAATCCTGTTTGCATAGAAGCAACTTAGCCGCACAGTCCCTGTGGCATTTGTAGATTTAGTCAGTTTCATTGCCCATAGTTGTAGAGTGCAGTAGCCAATTCAGCATTACTCATTAAGCCTCGCCTTTGTATGGCGATTTCTCAAGATCAACCCAGTTGCCAATTCTGAACTCCTACCAACTATCCGGACCCTTGCTTTCCTATAATAGCCAGGATTCAGTTAATTAAATGTGGTCCCTTTACCAACAATAATACTCAAAAACTGGCAGCAATTTCTACTACCTTCAAGCTTCACATCTAAGAGACGAAGAAGGTAATTGAAAAAGCAATCATTGTTAGATAACCTTAACATGTCATGTGTGACAAAGTTCCTTGCCTAATGATCTTTGCAGGGAACAGCAACAGGGCACCCGAGCATGACATTGGCCAGTGAAGGGCTGCCCTGAAAATATGGTCTCCCCTCACCAATATCAGGAATAATTCCAACCCTGCCCTGAACCTCAGAAGAACAAAAATAGGACCAATGGAACCAGTAGGCTGACCTTGTCAAGGTAATAGAGGTGCAGCAATCCCACAGCACTGACAGCGCCGGCACGCTCAGCTCCCCTCACATGGTTGTAATAAATACTGTACAATCTACTGAGAGAGAGAGAGCTAGTCTGGGGAATCCGGCAGGCAGTCAACCAACCACAAATGCCAACGTAGTACCAGAAGCCTTCCTTAGGGTTGGGACCCATCTGCCAATCCCTGTGTCAGCAATCAAAAGAGGGAGTTAGAACTTCAAGATGTCAGAAACTGTTGTTGAGTCTGCAAACCAGCAGACACTGGAAACCCACACAGGCCCATAGAACTACAACTCCAAAGTCCCCTATACCATGTCTGCATACCTGAGATTCTTTACCCACGAGAGAGGCTGGGAGGCAAGGTCTGGTTGGGGCAGACAGAAAGAAGACCTCCTAAGTAGAGGGACTAGCTAATCCTAAATCATACACCATGGAGGGATTCCGACATCCAATCTCCATCCCAGCTAACACAATTGAGTTACCTTAAACCAGAGAGAGGCTGAAAGGAAGTGCCAAGGCCCTATAAAACCCAGTGGCTCAGTCTGTTTACATGTGAATTTCGAAGAGGGCAATCATTGTTGGAGCTGGTGACTGGATCTTGGAGCAGGGTTGAGTGCAAATAGAGAAGAGTTTGTAGGCCAGAGCAGGAGGCAGTCCAGGAGAGGTTTATTGAGTTTAAGGAGCTGTTACTGAGGAGAGAGATTTACGGGAGGTTAAGGAAGAGGTTAGTGTGAGCAAGGAAGAAGTTAGGAATACTTGAAAGAAGCATATGCTGTTGCAGAGACGTCAGGTCACCTTTTGAAAGAGTTCTTTTGTGAGAGCAAGGGGGTTGGTAATAATCTGGAAGAGGGGTACCACTGGGCTTGGAAATGACGATGCGGGAGAGGGTAACAACGATAGCTGTCTCGCGGCTTTATCATCTTCTGGACAGGGCATTGCTGGAAGACAGATTACCATACATGGATAGGTGGGAAAGGGACATGGGAATTACAATTATGGAGTAAGATTGGAGACAGATCTGGCGCAGGCGCGCGTATATACAACCATTAAGGAATCGGCCTATAAATTATACTAAAGGTGGTACTTGACCCCACAACTGATAAATTAACTAAACACACAATTCTCACCCCTATTCTGGAGAAAATGCAGGGAATTAGAAGATCTGGGACACATTTGGTGGTCATGCCCAAAAGCCTGGTTCTTCTGGAAAGAGATACTGGAACACATTAAAGACATAGTTGGTATGCAGCTCCCAGATACCCTGAAAAGGAGCGATTGCAGAAGACTTATGCGCTGCGAGGGAGGCCAAGGCGACCCTTATCACACATTTATTGATCGTGGCAAGAATGACACAGAATGTAGGTTTGATTGTCTTTTGTCCATTACCATCTTTGTCGGGACTTTAGTTCTAGGCGCCTGTATGCCTCTGGGCCTTTTGGTTGCGCAATAATAAATGAAGTAAAGTAAAGACACTGGTCCACGGGTGGAAAACCTAGAGGGCCTTGTGGTGGCTTGGTGGTGGGCCAAGATTTGGAGGGGATGTTAGCAATGGAAAAGGTATGTGCTTTGGCGCGTGGAAGATACCATGCATTGCTTATAAATATGGTTTCCCTTTCATGAACATGCCAAAGAGAGGGAACAACAGTTTTATAAACCGTGCATGCTTAAAAGCTTCTCAATACTGTGAATGAAGGGGATTGGGAAGTCTGAGTGGTCGAGGGTAGTGCAAATGATTGGCATTCTCCATCGGTTAATGTTATGCCACACTTGTTTTTAGTTTAATGAAGTTATGGTAAGAGGGAATGAAGTTGGCTATTAAAATACTGTCATTTTCGCTAGTGAAATGCACAACAAAAGACGGCATACAAACAATATTTTCTTCAATTTCCTTTATTATTCTGCGGATGTTTGTAAATTAAAATATTTGTATCAAAAGGCACTGGTGACGATGCACAAATAAATAAATCTTTGGAACAAAAGAATCTGAGGGGGTAGTTGGTAAAGTTAAAGGTGATTAGTGAACATTTTAAGAAGGAGGTTAAGTTTCAAGATGCTTGAGAGGGGATAGGTGAGCATCGATGGGAGAGGATTGTTGAGGTTATTGAGGGTGGTAAAGAGCGGGAGGAGGCATTACATGAGAGTAAGGAGTAGGCAGGAAACTTTAAGGATGAAGTTTATAATTTTGTAATTGTTAATTTATAACATGCTTAATACCAACAAGTGGTTTCTAATTGCGGGATCGGGATTCAAACCTGTGTTGCACTGCGTTGTCTTGCCTCCCAGACAAACACGTTGCCCCTGAACTATCCTTCCTCCCCAAGTTGGTAAGATTGAAGAGGGGTTTGGTACACATTTGGGGGAAGAGGCTGAGAAATATTCGAGAGAGAAGAAGCAGTTTTGAGAGCGTCAGATGTAGGACTTGGAAAGGATTAAAAGGGTATTTGGCAATTGTCTAGAAGAGGTACTAGGAGAGACTGGGAAGGGTTTTGGTTAAGATAAGAAGGCGTTTGATAAAGATAAGGAGGAGTTTTGGAAACACCTGGAGGAGGAGCTGGGAAAGACTGAAAAGAGGTTTGAAGATCAGAAGGAGGGGATACAGAAAGCAAGAAAAAGATTGTAGAACACCAGGACATGAGAACATAATGTCAGCATTGGAAGGTTCAGGTGGGTCCGCGTGGTCTTAGGCCTTAGGAGTGAGGAGGAACAAGATAGTAGCGTTACAGCAAAGCGGGAGGGTATTGATGAATTCAATGGTGTTATCACTCCTTTACTGGTGGTGGCCTCTCCTCATGGGGCGAGGGGACGGCAGCTGCTACCTGATCCTGACCCTGGGGGTGGATATTTGAGGGAGGACCACATATTGGAGATACCCTCAGTGGATAACATGACATTATCAGGTGAGACATGGTATCCCCCTTCTCCTTTTAGGGATATTCTCTCCATTCTTCATGCCTAATGGCATACTGCCATCATCCACTTCAACATCTTGATAATTCTTCTGACCATATTCCGCAATATCAGAAAGTAAATGAAAGAACAAAAACTGAGACCCGGTAGAGGCACGGATCACAATGATGATTACTCCTAATGCGAACCAACGGCAGCAATCTAGTACCTGGAAGAATCTGATTGGCCCGACATGGTTTAAAAAGAAGTATGAGTTTGTCGGTTTCTTACCCAGCTCTGGTGAGAACCGGTGAACCAGCACAGGGAGAAAGAGCCGCCGGGATGCTTTTGAGGGTTTACCGCGTACCAAAAGAAAAAACACACTATGAGAGCTGTGGGAAGCCTGAACAGAATAATATGGAATTCCGATTACAAGATAAGAACTCTATGGAAAAGGGTATGGGACCAGTAGCCACATTAGAAATTACAAGTGGGTAAAACAGTATGGCAGAAAGGACTGAAATGAAATAAATGTTAAGACCTGGCAGGAGAGTATACCAGGCAAAGCCAAGTGGATGAAATGAATTACATCGAATGTGAAAGGTAACCTGGCAGGAGAGTATACCAAGTGTTTTGTGAGTGTAAGAATCTGACGGAAGACATGTGCGCTAAGGATTCTGAACTGCCGTGAATGTGTAAGGAGAACCTGGCAGGAGAGCATAACAGTGTTTTGCGAGTCTGGGAACCGCTCCCAAATTGTATCAAGACACTTTCTGGAAGAACCTGATAATGGAGTATACATGGTGTTGTTATTGTGTGATTTAGAGAATCCCTAGGAAGATTCATACCCTTAGGATTTTTGGATTACATTGAATGTGAGAAGGCCTTGGCGAAGGGACACATTTCCCCAAGAATAAGTTGCAACATCAAGAGGAGTGGAGCTTTCCTCTTGAAATACAAAGAACTGTGTTATTCTTTTGATCTTGTCCTGTGGTGGAGTGAAACTTGGGGAAGGGAGTCATTTCCTGGAACTGTGAACATTATTCATTTGAAACTTTTGTTGTATTTATGCCTTTTTGTTGAACCTGATATTTATGCACTTTGCAAGTCTGGGACATTACCCATAGCACTTTAGAGTTACTTAAGAGTATGAGGGCCCCTCATTTTACCAGTGGGTGCGAGCGCTGTGATGATTCGCTCCAGCGCCATCAACTCCCTTCTTCCATGCGACTTGTCGTGGGACAGTCAATGCCTGAGCTGGGCGTAATGGAACCGCTCTTCCTCCGGAACTTGAAATTTCGCTTTGCATTCTTCAAATGTGAGCAATGTGCCATTGGTGTAGCAGTCCGCGATGGGTCTCAGTCCTCCCGCCTTCCATTTGTCGAAGCTATTTGGTGCAATCCCAGGTTTGAAGTTGGGGTTCTCCCAGATTGGGTATAGGGGACCCACTGTGGTCCTGCAGTTCCATCCCCAGACCGCTTTCTTGCAGCTTTCCACTGTGATTCTGGTTGCTGTGAGTGGTCTGGCGTCGTGAGGGTTTCTGGACCAAGCGATGTGAGGAAGCGTCTCCAGAGGGAAGAGGCTCCAGTCTTCCTCCAGTTTCAGTCAGCGTGGGCGGTCGATGCTTATGTTCCAAGTGAAAGCTGTTGCGAGCTGTGCCAAAAGGCAGTATCTTTCAATCTATGAGACACCAAAAACGCTCGTCCCTGGTCTTCGGAGCATCACCTTCCTGGCAATTCTTGCCTTTTTTCCCACCCAGATGAATTTTAGTATGTTCGCCTGCAGTTTCTGTAGATCTTTTTTAGGGAAGGGATCGGGAGGGCCAGGCAGTGATATAGCAGTCTCCAGGACACATCTGTTTTTGCCAGTGTATCAGGTCCGCCTGCAGCTGTTTGAACAGTGGCCTGAAGTTTAGGTTGTACGTTTGCTCCGATTTACTCGGGATTAGGATTCCCAGGTAGCTAAAGTGGGATTTTGCCCACGGTATGGGGAACTTGGCTGCCAGGGAGGCCACAAGGTCTCTTGGGATAATAATTCCCAGGGATATAGACTTAGCCAGGTTGACGCTAAATCCTGACGCTGTCCTATAACTGACCAGTTCTTGCCAGAGGCCGTGCATAGAGGTTTCAGGCTGGGTTAAGGTCAGCAGAACGTCATCCGCGTAAAGGGCTGTTTTGTAGGTTTCCCCTTTTACTTCCAGGCTGTGAATCTGCGGGTTCTGGCGAATTCTGCAGGCAAATGGGTCCATGGATGAAGCAAATATGAGCGGGGATAGGGGACAGCCCTGTCCGGTGCCTCTGGTTATCTGGATCCTGGGTGATCTGTCGCCGTTTACTCTCAGAGATGTGGTAGGATGTTGGTAGTTTGCCAGAGCCCATTTCAAGAACTTCGGCCCGAAGCCGAAGTGCTTCAGGGTTTCTGTAACTCCAGTCCAGCATGTCGAACGCTTGATGAGCGTCAAGTGATAGGATAGCCATGAGCTCCCCAGTTCTATTTGCCGACTCAATGATGTTTAGAGTGCGCCTGGTATTGTCCATTGTGGTGCTGCCCAGGATAAATCCTG
The DNA here is from genome assembly GCF_040938575.1 of Ambystoma mexicanum. NCBI lineage: Eukaryota > Metazoa > Chordata > Amphibia > Caudata > Ambystomatidae > Ambystoma > Ambystoma mexicanum. Next base: position 1,344,299,738 of record NC_090922.1, read on the forward strand.
TCTGGTCTGGATGGATCAGTTCTGGGAGTATTTTCGCTAGTCTGTGTGCTATCAGCTTGTAAAAAATCTTGGCGTCATTGTTCATCAGCGTGATAGGTCTGTATGAAGAGCAGAGGTCTGGGTCTTTCCCGGACTTCAGTATCAGGACTGTCAAGGATTCCTCCATTGAGGGAGTGATGCTGCCCGTCGAGAGGACGTTGTTGTATAGCGACACCAAGTAGGGAGCCAGGATGTGGGCACATTTTTATAGAACTGGTTTTGTTTGTTTGTTTGTTTTATTTATTTGTATAGCACTCAGCCCCGTAGGTAGAAGGGCACTTACAGAAGCAGTTACAAAGAGTGAGGTGTACATTTACATTGTACAACAATTTACATAATTTACATGCATATTTGAGCAGTCGGCATGTTCACAGATATTTACTCTTTGTTCAGTAGGCATCCAATAACATGTTTCCTAAAGATCCGAAAGGACTCAATGGTTTTAATGTTGAAAGCTAGGGAGTTCCAAAGAAGTGAGGCAAGCCTCCTGCTCTTTTTAGTGTGAATCTGGGCACTAACAGGCATAAGGAGTTGGATGACCTGGTGATTCTGGTGACAGATTTCATGGTGAATTTGTTGGTGTGATACGGTGGGCCTAGGTGGTTTAGGGCTTTGTAGGTGAGGTAGATGGTTTTAAGGTCAATTTATTGTTGTATGCAGAGCCATTTACACACTTTCCTGGTGGTGGACATGTGCTCTCGTCTTGGGATGTTGAGTGCTGCAGGTAGTGCATTGTTCTGGAGAGCCTGGAGTTTGTTGATTATTGATTGGTTGGCGCCTAGGTATAGACTGTTACAATAGTCCAGTTTGGACTGTATGAGTGCTCTGGCAAGTGTGAGGCAGCTATTGGAAGATAGGAAAGGTCTGCAAGCCCTTATCAGCTTGCCAGTGTAGGCGGTGGTTGAGGCGGTCATATTGATTTGTTTGGTGAGGTTGGTGTTGGCATCAAGGTAAAAGCCTAGGGTGTTCACACTTTTAACAATAGGGATGGTGTTGCCATCGATAATAATGTTTTTGTAGCAAGGACTGAGTTTAGACAAATTGCTAGGAGAGCCAACAAGGAGAAGCTCCGTCTTCTCATCATTTAGGCAGAGGCCGTGGGTGGCCATCTATGCCTGAATGATAGAGAAGATTTCATTAATCCGGGTGACGTCTGCGTTGTAGTTACCTGAGATGGTGAGGAGTATCTGGGTGTCGTCTGCATAGTTGGTGTAGGTGACACCCAGACGGTCCAGTTGGTCTAATAGCAGCTTTGTAAATATGTTATACAAAGTAGGAGAGACACGGGAGCCTTGTGGGACTCTGCATGTGATGGGGATAGGGTCCGCTGCTGCTGTTGTTGAGAAAACTCTCATAGTTCTGTTCGCCAGGAAGGATTGTATCCAGGAGGTGGCGGAGGAGGAGAAGTGGGCTGCGGTAGATAGGTGGCTGCAGAGGATTTCATGATCGACTAAATCGAAGGCCGCAGAGAGGTCTAATAGGAGTAGGATTGCAGCATTACCTTTGTCTTTCATTTCATCAATCTGGCTTTTGAGGTCAACAAGGGCGGTTTCTGTATCATGTTGAGGTTTGAAGCCAGATTGACATATACTTTATATTCAAAATGCAACAAGGACTTGATAGAAGTGGTGACATTGTCAGAGAACAAGGTTTCTGTTAGTTTGAGGAACTTTATTTTGAACTCATCAATTAGGATGTTGATATTTGCAGCATTTCTGACAGCCGATCTACAATTGAGAATCCCAAAGGTTTGATTCCTGAAGGAACCTTGGAGTAAGATTTCTCGACGAAGGGAGTTTAAGTCGATACATGTCAAGTTCTGATCCCAGTTGCTTTGTAAGAGATGCTAGGTAATTCCACATGTACAATCAAACCTTATCCCAAGTTACTGGTATTTGATGGTATGTATATGTTAGTATTACTCTATTACTCAATATTTGGGGGCTGCTTTTGCTGTTTTTAAGTGTTACTTGTCTGGGCCACCAATGTCTGTAAACATGTAAAGAAGGATCTTGAGTTTGGCTGACGTGTTTGTATGCCATATATGGGTGGTCCTGGTGGACATTACATAAGTGTTATTGTTGTGATTCTGAGGTTTGGAGAACGGGAGCCATGTCTTGATGGCTTGGATAAGGGAATGTAGCATTTGATCTAATTCCTGTAATGATTTATGTTTAGCTTGGAACATTATAGTTCCTGTCGAGTATGTGGAAGTTGTGACCTTCTTAGGCCTCATCGGCTAAGTGTGTTTCCCATCATAGGCCAGAATGAATATCATACACATTTGTCAAGTAAAATGTATTTCCTAGGATTAATTGGCATTTGCCAATGTTGTGAGATGAGTATGTTTTACACCATGTCTTACTTTTAATGGAGCAGCGGCTGTCATAGGTGTCATATAGACCAGCCAGACCAAAGATAAGGTTTACAACATTTTCCAATGGGATATAATGAAAAGGATGTGTGATCAATAAAGTCCAAAGGAATTGTAGAAATTAACGCAAGGTCTCTTGATGAGGGATGGGCCAAAGTAATGTTCAAGTTGAGTAGATGAAAGCAGCATAATGTTTCTCCGTTCTTGAAAGTGGATCCCCTTCTTCAGGTGCCAATGAATCTCTCCCCTTCAGTCTTTTGTTGTAGGCTTACACGATTTCCACGCCTTTCTCTGGAGCAGCTTTTTTTATGTAGGCTCAAGAGGTTCCTGATCCCGTCTTCCCCAACACATTCAGTTAGTCTCTTCTGGGTTTTTTCTAGGAGGTGGAGGGAGAGGAGTAGCTCCTGGTTGAGCGGGAAGAGGATCCCATGTGTTTTTACTGGTGCTGGCAAGAGTGCCCTATCTTCACATTATCGTAATAGTTGGGATTCTCCTGCCCTTGTCACCTTTCTATACCGGTTGTACCTGTGAAGAGCCAGGAATGAGACACGGACACAGAGGACTCATGGTGTTTGCCATTAACCTTTATTAAATAATAAAGGGGTTGGAAAATGCCTCACTGTCCCTAACCTAGGATGTATTTCCCTACCTCAACCAATACTAAGGGACTGTAGTGCGTCAAGATTTCCAAAGCATTGTCCAGTGTTCAAAATCCTATTTTAGGATAGAGGCTCCCATTCTGGATTACGCACAATTCCCTGGTGTGGCACAACACTTCCTTTCCCTTCGCTGGATGGCTAAATACAACTGACAAGGTTTGTCCCCCTGCTGGGGTGCACCCACGCCCGACTTACCATATATGTGACTCAGGACCTAAGCAAGTAACGACCCACCTATCTGCTCTGATCCAAACTCCGCCACAGTCACCGGACTGATGACCTACCTCAGCAGCTGCCCCTTCCGGGATCACCCATGAACTGAAGCTGCCTCCCGCCGCCCCCTGATCGAGATGCTCCCCCCGAAACTCCCTCACCCCGACAGCATAATGTTATGTTGAACATTTGGTTTTATTTGTGGTTTATTTACGTTCATTTTCTCTTGTTTCATTAAGACTTGAATGATGTATACAGCTGCATTTACATGTGATCAAAATCTCAATAAAAAGTCTTGTTGAAGAAAAAAAATCTGTGTACAAAATAAAACTGGCAAACGAGGTGGAGGCATTGCCATAATCTGCCTTAATCACAACAAAGTTCTACCGATTGAGAACTCTCTCTCTATTTTGAGAGGATAGTTTGTAAATGTACTATAAACCCTAACCTTAGCACCATCATTGAGGTGGTCTATCAGTATTGTGACAAAGCTAGTACTTTGGCTGTGTCAGGAATAGGAGGGGGAGACCTACCACAATGACATCCAGAGATACCCGTAGCCATGAGGGGAAAATCAATTAGGTAGGCCCAACCCTCACCACTTCCCCTTGTGCTATTATCAATCTTAGCAGTAACCCTTTAACTCTTACCATACTTCAAGATACTCGCCAATGTTTCTCTTATTTCCAAGGAATTTCCAGTTTAGGCAGCATAGCATGCCTGGGGAGAGGGGAAACTTCCACGTTCCAAGTCTCCAGCAGTAACCGGGAGGTCGAGCAGAGAGAACAAGCAGAAGCCCTCCAGAGTAAAAGAGCAAAGTAAGCTACCTGGCGATCGAAGAAATGAGAGGCTTCCTGTGATGGAAATCATGAGCCGGCGCGGCAACCAAAAATGAGTATGGTCCCAGCAAATTACACCGGCAGGAGCCCATGCGTGGACCACTAAACCTCCAGGGACATTCCATAATAGTTACTGTGGGCTGCAGGGGGCAGCAGCGCATAACAAGAGCTCTCAGCCTGAACTGACGGCCACGCCACAAACGGGGCGCTACAAGCCAGTGTGGAATAAGGGGGCAGGGCTTAGATCCTTTTTGAAAGCTCCCATTCAAATATGCCCGTTCCATGGAGAGTAGAACAGCTTATATTGGCCAGGCAGATGGCCAATCCCAACCAGAGGTGGAGTACTTGGAAGAGTAACAGGGAACAGGATTCGTGGCTTATCTGTGGTTGACCAGAGGAGAAGGAGGCAGACAAAGAGGCCAGCAGGAGTCAGGAGGAAACAGTGGAGTGTGGTGGCTATTTGAAAAGGTGAAGTATTGACTACATGAGTGTAAGAGTATTGCAGTGTGATTGTGCGTTTTGGTATGGTAAGTTAATGTAAGAAGTGGTTGGGAAACAAATGGTTACAGGGTGAGAGAAGGGAGTTTGAGTGGGACTGTGTAGTAGGACTAGTGGGATGAGGAGTGTAGTAGTAGTGGGTGGAGGAGAGTAGTAGTAGTGGGAGGAGGAGAGTAGTAGTAATGCAAGGAAGAGAGTGGTAGTGGTAGCCATAGGAGAAGGAGCATAGTAGTGTGAGGAGGGGATAGTGGTGTGCAGGAGAAGTAGGGTGTTGTTGTGGGAGGAGAGGAAACATCACTGGGTGGAGGCGAGAGATAGTATGAGTGAAACATAGGAGGAGCAGAAGAGTGGCGGGTGGAGGAATAGGGAGAGCGAGACAATAAGAGTAGAAGGTAAGATGTAAGCGTGGGCATGAGTGAACAAGCCTGAATCAAACTGAGTAAGTGCAAGGCAAACCCATAAATCCCCTAAGATATTAACATCTGGATAGAGTAGGGACATAAAGGAAGTCTCTAGGGGACTTTACAGAGTCATTATTTTAGGGAGATCATCCACAGTCTAAGTCAGGGGTTTACAATCTGTGGTTCTAACCAGGGAACATGGATGCCTTACCCCAGGGAGGAGAAACCAAGCCAGACAAGAGAGAGAGAGAGGGACGGCCCTAGGGCCCACAAGTAATTCAATAGAAACTGTGACGAATCTGACAATGTTGTCCCTTCAACCTATGGTGAGACCTTTCCCATGGGGCAAGGGCAGTGCGTTCACAGTTTAATAATCCCCCGTGGGTGGTGCACCAAGGGAGGAACACATGAGGAAGGAAGTCACCTATGGGATTGGGGAAGACTATTTCCAGGAGACGCAGTATGCCCCTGCTTCAGTTCCACCAACCCCTTCTCCATTACCAAGTCCTCTTTTTTCCCCTCTACCCATAGCCAATGTGAGTTGTCAATTTAGTCAAAATAACATACTTGAAAAGACTAAAATATCAACCAAGTAGTTTACTTCTAATTAGAAAAGAAGTCCTGAGAAGAGGAAGATGACCGATAGTCCTAGGACCACTTTGAAGGGGCAGCGTGAGTCGTCTAGCTTCTCACAAGATGTCGTTGGCCCAAACAAAGGAACCAACCAGTGCGGGAGTTCAAAATGAGCTCAGCTGGGTTACGATAGCGAGAACGATCCTCGAAGGAGGAACTGCGGGAGTGGTGCATTGGGTGAGCAGACCGGAACTGAACAGGAAACTGTGAACAGAGAAAGGGAAGAACGTAAACCTGGTCCGAGCTGGAAGGAGACCCCTCGTGCTGTGCCCCATGATGAACCTCTGTACACCCCACACCCCTTCAAAGCCACTGCAGAGATTACCGCTTACACGAACGCTACCAGAGCCTCGACGAAAAGCGCAGCTGCTCAGGAACTGCTGGTACCTACAACACAGAAGCTAACAGATAGGTGGGTTCCCTGAGTGGCCTTGGAGGCCAGAGGAAGCAAGAGGGTGAAGAGAGAGCTTGGAGCAAGAGGGTCTGGGACACTGAAGGGAGATTGTGAGACTGGGACCCACACCCATATGAAAGTGAAGCCATAAGTGGGTCTGGCACCCCGAGGAATAGGTGTTACGCTCACCTGATTCCTACGGGGGCGTCGATCTGGACTGGCCCGCTGTTGCTTCCACCAGAGTAACACGTAGAGCCGAGATGACAGACTGGACAGACCCACTTAGCTTTGTTTGTTGGACTTGTACGAATATCTTTCTGCAATGGAGAAAGGGAATTAACCTCCCGTAATCCGAGCGTTAACCCGCCTTACCACTCCCCTTGTCTGCCCATAGAACACTCCTGAAGTTCCCTCTTAATCTCACCTGAAGATTTGGAAAGATGAGCTCTCCATCCTGCGTCGAGCGCAGGGGCGCATAGACGACCAGTTACTTCACTGGCGTGGAGGAATTGGTGAGTTCCAGTATTGACTCTAAGTCCAATTGTTCGTAAGAGTTCAAAAGTCCGATCTTCACTCTGCCAGATTCCTTGCAGGTTGTGGATTTAAACTACCAGAAGAGTTCCAAGTGGCAATTGGTAAGATCCTGGTAAGTCTATTGTAGTTCTCCCCTTTGGGGCCGGGGTACAGCGATGATGCAGAATTAACTGCGCAGACCCGAAATGAAGTGAGTACCCCCCTGTGGTAAATCAGGTAAGTCTTTGGGGGTGATTTGTATTGTCCTTGTTTTCCCCTTAGGGGCCGGGGTGCGGCAGTGATGCAGAATTGACTACGCCGACCCGAGATGAGGTGAGTACCCCCCTGTGGTAAATCAGGTAAGTCTTTGGGGGTGGTTTGTATTGCCCTTGCTCACCTATCTGTTCTTGTCTCCCCCAGGTGTTGAAGAATGGCCTGGAGATGCTGGATTCGCGATGGAGTAAAGGAATGCAGCCCCGGTTGGTGAGTTCAGCGCGGCTCTGCGAGGTGCGTGGCAATGCACCTGAGAAGGCTTCTCTCTTCCAGATCGACGATGTGCTGGATCAAGGATTCAGGTAAGGGTTTTGTTTTGACCTCTTCTCCTTCTCCTTTTCTTGTTCCAGGTGTTCCAGGGCTGAAGCGGGCGTGGCTGAAGACTGGAGCTGCTGAAGACACAATGAGCGTTACGCTGCAGCAAGCAGAATAACACGAAGCACGTGTGGCTGTCCGGGTGTCGCTTAAATAGCCTTGGAAGAAGTCCCAGGTAAGTATTCTTCCACAGCCCCACCCGAGAGGAAAGGAGTCCCTGAGGTAAAGTAGTCCCTTTAAGCCTCATTAGGCTTGTGGCTTCGTGCAGCATGGTCTGCATCAGGTAGGTATGCAGCATGGTCTGCAACAGGTAAGATTTCTGTAATGAGCCAGGCGCCCATGGCGCCAGGACTGACTTTATTCTTATGAGCGCGCCAGGACTGTAGCCAAAGAGCCCCTAACTGGGGTTTTTGGGCATGCTTCAAGTGGCATGATGCCTGCTTCCGGGGTTGCTGGGCCTGGTCTGGCTTTCCGGGGGCAGGCATCGTGAGTCAAAGTTTAAGAGGATCTGGGACCCCAAAAATAACCAAGAGAGAGGAATTGTATGTTTGGCAGGAGAGTGAACCAAAGAGATAAGACAACTAAGTGCAAGTCTGGGACCTGCACCCATATGAGAAGTCAATATTAAAACGGTCTGGGACACTGAGTGAAAAAAGAACGAACAAGGGAAGGTTGTATGCTTGGCAGGAGAGTAAACCAAGGAGATACAATCCTATATTGCGAGTCTGGGACCTGCTACCATGTGAAAGGCAAAGACTTAAAGTAACAAGGAACAAGATGGTCTGGGACCCTGTAAGAAAGAAGAGAGACAGTCCATGAGAGGACAACGGCTTGGCAGGAGAGTAATCCAAGCTGCTCAGACCCGTCTGGGACCCGCGCCCACATAAGATGTTGAGAACAAGAGGGTCAAGTACCCTGAAAGTGAAAAGGACATAATCCTCTGCTTGGTAGAAAAGTGTGCCAAGTTGGTGGGATACGAGAACTGTGAATCTAAGACGTTTATCCTTGTGAATTACTGAGTGACATTTACCTAAAAGGATATGGGGCTCAGAAGCCCAAAAGGAATGAGCGGTGAAGTAGTCTAGGGGAAAGGAACACAACACTAGCCTTGGAATCCTATACTTATGAACATTGTTTATTTCGCACGTTTGATTGCCCAAGAGACTGGGATCTTTTCTGTTAGTTGGAAATACAATGAACACTTTACTTTGGGAAGAGATAATCCTTGAACAATTGGTTAGGCTTTTGAAACACAACAGTGACAGACTTTTTGGTGTTGGAAACATCCTAAGGATTTCATTAATTTTCTTTGAAACACCTCTTAGCTTTAGGGATAGAGAGGCCTTTTCCCAAACCTTTCATGATTAATAAAAGTCTGTACCCAAAAATATGCAACCATTGTGTCCAAACCTTACTTCTGCACCCTTTCAAAACCCTTGAAGTGTCCTTTAGACTCTGAGCCTCATTACGAGTTGGGTGGTATTCTGGCAGTAAATCTGACATAATACTACCCTGCTGAATTACCGATAACACCACTTGGTCCAGCAGAATTACCGCTGGATTACAAGTGGCGGTGTAATCAGTTCATCAAGCAATTTGACTGTTTCAGCAGATCATCAAAACCGTTTGCTTCTAATCAACAATAAAACACGTAAAACCATTAGAAACATTAAGATCAATTATATTAAAATGCCATGTGTAATAGATTTTTATTCCCAACATGTTTATATTTGATTAAAACATTGAGAACTTCTTGTTAAAATCGCTTCTTACAGGTGGCATGCTTTATTGAATGTTAGTCGACTTGATTTTCATTAGTCATTAGAATCAGGATTCTGATACGTCTTTATTACAGTAATGTGGTCTTTATGCAGAGCAGTCATCTTGTTTTTCACCATCCAGATTTAGATGTTTAAGGAACTGGACCGTCGCTATATATAAGGAAACCTTTGAAGCATTAAAGATTTCAATCCATAAGGTCTCTTTAGACAACAGCCTGATTTTACTGAAGTATTTATAAAAAAATAGTTTCCTTGCATGATTTTGTGCAGCACATTCAGTTATTAAATGTTGCAGCGTTTCATGAGAACTCTCACTATTACAACAGTGACAAATAGTATCAGGATTAGTGCAAGACTCTCGTTTCATCTTTGTCGGACATAGATTAAGTCTCATCCTGAGTATGATGTTTGCAGACTCACGGACTGGGAATTTTATTAAGTATTGTAGCAATTTCTTTAAAGGTTTTTGAACAAAAGCAACAATTTTGAAAGTAGCATTCATTAAACATTTTTCCCCAAGTGTTGATCTAATCCCACTGAAACAGCTTTAGCTTTGCTTTCTCAGGGTTTTGGAATAGCAAATCGGTTGTGATGTCAGCATTTTGCATAGTTGTTACACATGCACTTCTTCATGTTTCCAGTGGACCAGCTTCATTAGCTTTCGAACAGAAGTTTGAGAGAAGGAAACAGATTGTTAGTATCGGTTGGAGTTAGTATGCATTTCCTATATGCAGCTAACATGTGCCATGCTACTACTGCACTGAGAGATGTAAGGCCTAATTTAAATCTTATAATGTGAATAGGTGTACATTAAGGTACTGGCAGAATTGTCTTCCAGAAGATTCCTTCTAGAAAATCCCATTTTGTTGGATCAGTCAATGGGCCTCATTACAACACCGGCGCTAAACCATGGCGCTATTAGCACCATGGTTGCTGCCGGTATTGTAAAAAGTCTGCCATGGTGAAATGGGGAAGTACCACCCCATTCCAAGGTTGGCGGGGCGGTACATCCCCATTTCACCATGGCCCTTCCCATTCCCATTTTTGCCCCATAGGGCATAATGGGAATGGGGAAGGTGGTAATTACAGTACTCCAAATTGCGGTACCATAATTAGCACCAAGGTCCCTTTGCGGGTCCATTCCTTAACGGCTGGTAAAACCAGCCGTTAAGGTGGGAACCCGCAAAGGGACCTCGTAATCAGGCCCTAAGGGATTACCGGTCGTAATGAGGCCCGATGTCTTTGACTGACTGCCGTATATAATACTCTGAACTACTTTTTGATTGTAATATATGATGGCTGGTCTTATGGAGAACTTTATGTACGTTCTTTGAAGTGCTTTCCCTTGAATTGCTAGATATTTAATTTTGTTTCTCAAATCGGTTTTGTAAGGTTGCTTAGATAAGCTTGAGTTAATAGTAACTCCTAGATATTTATATTCTGTAATCTGTAAGACTGCAGTATCTAAAATGGTCCAATTAAAACAAAGCCTGCCTTTGGAAGATAGTAATGGAATATCAGGATATTGGATGTGTTGACATTAATTACCAGGTGATTACTGATTGCATAATTCCCCAGAGCTGTTAATTTTCTTTGCAAGCCAATAGGTGTTCTATCAAGTATTACTAAATCATCTGCATATACTAAATATGGGATTTCAGCCTTATATAAGCATGGTGGAAAAGAACGGGGAGCGTGCAAAGCTTCATATATGTCACTAATATAAGAATTGAATAAAAATGATGCGAAGGGACAGACTCGCTTTAATCCCCTATTAGTTTTGATCGGTTTGGTTAGGAGACCTTCTTTCGTGAGTTTTACTCTAATTGTGTTTGAATAAGACTGATAAATAAAAAAAATTATATATAGATAAAGGTTTCGACCATAAAATCTCTCAAGGAACCGAATCGAAGGCCTGTTTAAAATCAATTAAGGCTAAAAACACTGGTTGCTTTTTTGTGTTTGCTTGTTTTTTAATTATAGCCAGGATCATAAGGTTTAGAATTGTTCCAATACCTGGTAAAAACCCAGACTGATATTTATCAATGATCTTACTGCTAGAAGCCCATTTATAAAAATCATGCAGGATTAGCTTTGCCATAATTTTGCCTGGAGCATCTAAAAGTGCAATTGGCCTATAGTTGGTAGGGTTGTGCCTATCACCTTTTTTGAACATTGGTAAATGATGGCTTGTTGCCATGAAGGTGGGATTTTTTTGGATCTTACTATTTGCTTGAACAACAAATCTAGTGTCCTCGCCCAGAGTTTAGGATGCTTTTTAATAATGGCATTCGCCAAGTTGTCAGGTCCAGGTTCCCTGGAGGTGCTAAGTTTCTTTATTATCAACAAAATGTCAATTTTTTTTAATTCGAATTGAGATAGATCAGGTACTATAACTAAAGGTGTCTGAATCTCAGTTGTTTGAACATTTAGTAACTCAGAAAAGTGGACAGTCCATACAGATTCACTGATTGCATTCAGCGTCGTTGTTTAATGTGCATTTTTCGGAGTGCCATTAATTAGTTCCCAAAGCTCACTTGTCGATTTACGCATGAGCGCATTTAGCAGGTTTTCTCCGTCTACCTGCTTCTGATGTTCAAGTATAGCTCTGCACAAATTTTTGTATTGGGATTTTAATTTTGTTCTTTGTTGTAGTTGAAGTAACAGACATAAGGCACGCATGGCCTTACTGTGATTCTTTCTAAGATCAAAGATTGAGGGGTTGAACGCATATCTGTGTTCAAATGCTGGCACCATCGATGGAGATGACAACTGCCTAATTAGCTGCAAATAATCAGTGTAGTAATTCTCAGTGTTTATTTCTTTACTTTGGGGAAAGTTTATTATCTTGTTTTTTAAGATTCGTATTATCGACAGAGTCCATCTAAGGCGATTACCTCTACTGTTAGTTTGAATTGGGTGTGGATAATATAGAGGGCTGACAATCTGATGGGGAACCCAGCTGTTATAGGAATATTGTGATCGCTACATGTGGATCTGGACACCTTAAAGGAAGCTATACATTTGTCTGAACTGTCAGAAATGAATACATAATCAATGGTGGAAGAGGTTGTATCCCTCGACCATGCTGCAGCTGGTGGAATGTCTTCAGTCAAAGAGCCCCAGCACCTGAGAGGGCAGGAGCCCTGATCCCCACAGGCATCTTCCTGAGGAATACCTGCGGCAACATCAACAAATTCAGGCCCAACACGGTACTGCTGGAGCAGCCGTGCCTTCTCCCCCAGCGCTGCAGGAGCAGCTGTGCGGAGCGCACTTCACCCCTTCGTTCTTCAGGTGAGCACGACCCACAGTCACCATTGTAGCATTGGCACCTTTCCGTGCCATACACAGCTCAGGCAACCCGTTGATTGAAGCAGAGGACGCATCTGCGAGGAGGATTCCTCCCAAAATGGCCGCCTGCCGCTTTGTTGCTTTCGCTGCCTAGCAACATCAGTATTTGTTTCCCAGAACTCTGCCGGTAGGCGGAAGCTGGCTCTCTTGAGGAAGGCCCAGGAGAGCAAGGCCCTACCCTGTTTGCCCCTGTTTGCCACGGCATGCCGTTGCATGCTGCCCCCCTCAATGACATTCTCTGACTACAAGTTAGCAACAGGCCCCAGAGCCTGGAGGCTTACCAGCAGGTGTCTGCCTTGCCCTGCTTCGCCAGACGTCCGCAATTATGCCTATTCTCACCTGCAATGAACTATTGTAAGCAAAACTAACGAGAACCCAACTGCTGCTTGAGAAGCCCCCAATCTACATCTAGTACACAGCGTATGCCCTGTCTTCACTGCATTTAAGTTGACTGTTGACCCTATTCAAAACCGGTCCTATCAGGCCCCACTCTGTTTAATCTTGCTCCCAACCTTGCTACAATGTTTAGTATATCGGAGTAATCAATTATCTAGGTTCAATATCCTCTGTACTGATGTTTCCTGCTCAATCCAGCTTATCCACCGGGACATGCACATTGTCTATTACACCCAGGGGATCAAGCGTACCGCACTGATGTGACCTGCACTGAAGGGTCTAGCCCGCTGTGTCTATGGCAATCCAGCCCATTGTGCCCTCAGAGCCTCGAATGTATTAGCCTGCTATGCTATTTGTGAACTAGCCTACTGTGCCTGGTTGTCTTGCCTATTCTGCCCTCAGTGAACTTGCCTACTGTGCCTGAATAGTACTGCTGTACTTTATCCAACCTGGTATCCTGGACATCTAGTCTCTATTGGGGTATACTTACATGTGCTGGACATGCTTAATACCACTGTTCCTGATTCTCATGCTATTGTACTGTCTACACATTATTGCCTGACCTGCCCTCCAGCCACATTGCCCAATTTACCTAATACATTATGTACCTCACTCTGTCCACACATGCCTACCTGGTCATTTTATCTAACTCAATAGTACTACTATAATAGTACTATGGCTTGGTCCACTAATACAGTAAACACCACTGTCGCCAACATCACTATGGGCCTCATTTCGAGTTGGGCGCAAAGAGATTACCGGCACCGGTAAGGACACCAGTGCCGGTAAACCCTTTGCGCCCTATTGCGAGGTCCCTTAGCGGGTCCTTCCTTTAACGCCTGTACTGACCAGGCGTTACGTACGGGACCACAAATTGCGGTACCGTTATTAGCTACTTCCCCATTCCCATTGAGCTCTATGGGGGCTCAAATGGGAATGGGAATGGATTTTCAATGGGGACTTACCGGTCCCGCAAAGGTCGGACTACACCGTTAAGTCCCCATTCAACCAAGTCGGAGTCGGTACCGGTAGGGAAGGTAGTCATGGCGCAAATAGCACCATGACTACCTCCATACTTGGAATGAGGGCCTATGTCTTCTAAATTGCATCTAAACAACGCAGGCACACCTACGGAGACACCTACTACAAAAACCCCTTGCAACACAGCACAGAGAAACCCTCATCAGTTACTGTACAAATCTAGACCATATTAATGCTATAAGGCATCATCTAATGATGCCCACCCCGTTACCTAATTCCAAGAATCATTCTACAAGAAGTAAGACCTCTACTAACTCACCTCAACTCACTCCAACTACCACTGCCGGGACCAGACCTCAAAGGTGCCCTAATAAATGCTAGGTCCCTAGTTGCCCACACTACTTAAATAGCAGAGGTTATCTCAGCAGATGACTACGACTTCATTGCACTGAAACCTGGCTACATGAAGCAGAAGGCCCTGCACTGACCCTAGCAGTACCCGACAACTATACAATCTTTAAAGCGGGCATACCTGAATCACGCGGTGGAGGAATAGCAATCATCGCCAAAACCAATCTGTCCATGAGAATAACTTCCACGCCCAATTTTAAATCCTGTGAGTCGCTATCTATCAAACCACCCACTGCCAACTCCCAAACGCTAAACATTCATCTCCTATATAGACCACCACGCCCCATCAGCACCTTTAATGAAGACATCTCCGCCATCATCTCAGAAAATCTAAAAAATACCTCACAAACATTACTGCTAGGAGACGTTAACCTGGGATTTGATGATATCAATGACCCTCAGGCCACTTCCGTAGCTAATATCCTGACTGAACTTGGCTTCACACAGAGAGTGAACGGACCGACGCACATTAAAGGGAGAACTCTCAATTGGGTAGCCAACCACAATTGTAACGTCTCGATCTCCTCCATCTCTCCACAAATCTGGACCGACCACCACCTCATATCCTTTACTCTAGATATCAAAAGACCCACCATACAAACACCACCACCCGCCCCCCCCCCACATTAACTAGAAATAAGAAAAACATTACAGCAGACAACCTCCTATCCCATATCTTACCAAATCTCAATTCTCTACTGGACTACTCAGACCCTAGCCTATTAGTAGAAGAATATAATAACGCTATGACAATTGCCCTCGATAGTATCGCTCCTCTTAAACTCAGGAATAGCAAACCTAAAAACCATCTCAACTCCTGTTTCACACCTCACCTAAAAAACCTAAGATTAGAGAAAAGAAGATGTGAAACGGCCTGGAAACTGCATCCCACAGCAGAAAATAAAACTAACCTAATTAATATCTCAACTCAATACAAAAAGGATATCCTCAGAGACAAACAAGAAACTTACAATGACAGAATCACTCAAGCCAACTCTAGCATGAAGGAGTTCTTCACCATTTTAAAAGAACTAGAAACTCGCATCATTGCAGAGGATGATTCTATCAAAGATAAAACATGGTGCTCGGACATCAAGCATGCACTAGTCAACAAAGTCACCAACCTCCAAATCAAAATAGCTCAAAAGAAAGCCTCATTAAATACTCAGACTCCCCCTAATAAAACACCCCTGCCCAAGCCTAAAGACCATACTCAATTTAACTTCTCCAAAGTCTCAATTATTGAGGTTGAGGAAACGATTCTTGCTCTCAAGCCATCAACTGCAAAGGCGACCTATGCCCACCTCAACTGATCAAGGATGCTGCCAGAGATCTAGCTCCTTTCATCACCAAACTCATCAACGCCTCCTTCACCACTGGCACCATCCCCCGCAATCTAAAAGAATCACGGGTACTGTAACGCTCACCTGATTCCCGTAGAGGCGCCGGTCTTGACTGGGCGTATACCGTATCTTCAAAGGTGATGTGTAACACACGGCTGGCTCTTTGGGCTGGACCCCTGTGCACTGTATGTCTGACTCGAAGGGTAAGATGTCTTAGGTAAGTGAACGCTGTGCTCTCCATCTGCCTCGGGGCAGGGTGCTGTAACCAGTTTCTTCACTGGATAAGGGGAGCAGGCCTCTTGACTTCAGAGGACTGCTGTCCGTCGTTTACTGCACGAACGGTAAGTTTCGAGTAATTCTAATGTCTTTAAAGTCTTTAGTAATGATGTTTCTTGTTTTGCAGGGTTCCGGCGATGGCGGATGACGGGCTGAAGTGAGTTGAAGATGGAGCCCGTGTGATGAATAGAAGCGCCTGGAAGCACGTAAGTAAGCGCTTGTTGCCTGCTTCACAATGCGCTCTAACTGTCTTTTTATTTTGCAGGTACAAGTTCGGAGCGGCTGCAGGGTGCCGGAATACCCACTGGGTTAGATGTGGAAAGGAGTAATGGCACGTGAGTATTAAAGTTCCCCAATGTCTTTAAACGCACCTTGTTTTGTCTTTCAGATGCGGGATGCAGCACCGAAGGCCTCCGGAGCGTGCAAAGAGTTGGTAAGCTTTTGTCTTTCAGATGCCGGAATGCAGTGTGAAGACCTCCTTAGCGCACGAAGAGTAGGTAAGCCTTTGTCTTTCAGATGCCGGAATGCAGCGCGAGGCGTTGGTGACAGCCGATGGACCAGGTAAGTGAAGAGCTGTCACTGAAGACCGTAATGCTAACCTGTTCTTTCTTGTCTTTATAGGTGTTGCTGAAGACTGGATTCAGGATGGTAAGCCTTTTTCCTTAGGCCCAGGATCAGATGCAGAAGACACGATGAGCGTTCTGCTGCAGAGGATGCAGAATAACGCAAAGCAAGATTCATCCATCGGGTGTGGTTTAAATAGCCTCCTGTAGTGCTTAGGTGTCTCCTTCCACAGCCACGCCTAGGTAAGAAAAGAGTTCCTGCTTTCCAGAAGAGTTCCAGTGTTCTGAATCTAGGGAGTGGCTCCCGCCCCACCCAACAGGAAAAGTAGTTCCAAACAGAAGAGGATCAGAGGCTCAACTGGCAGGCAAGTAAGCAGCATGGTCTGCTGCAGGTAAGTCCACCCAAGCATTATGAGCCCGGCGCTTCCAGCGCTGGGACTGGGCATATTTATGAGCCTGGTGCCACTGGCGCCAGGACTGGGTCCAAAAGGTCCCAATTGGGACTGGTTAGCACTCGGAACCTGGGTTATGGATCTGCTTCCAAGGGAGTTGGGAAAACCCTGACCTTTTGGAAGCAGAGATCATGACAGTACCCCCCTCAAGGCCCCTCCCAAACCGGGCTTCTCCAGGGGTTTTGGCTTGTCAGGAAATGTTCGGTGAAATCTTTTGATTAGGCGAGGAGCGTGGACATATTCAGCAGGTTCCCAGGATCTCTCTTGGGGGCCGTAGCCTTTCCAGTCAATTAGGTAAAATAGTTTAGATTTGGAGATCTTGGAGTCCAGAATGCTTTTGACTTCAAACTCGAGTTCTCCATCAACTAGGATAGGTTTTGGAGATTTAGTTAGTCGGGTTTGAGGTTGCACGGGTTTTAATAGAGAGACGTGGAAGACCGGATGTATCTTCATGTGCGGGGGCAAGTCCAACTTGACCGCTACTGGGTTTACTATGGTAGTGATGGAATAGGGACCAAGGTATCTTGGGTTGAATGTGCGTGGCCCTTTTAGAGGTAGATATTTGGTGGATAACCAGACTTGATCCCCTACTTGATATTGAGGGGCTTACTTCCGATGTTGATCTGCTCCTTTCTTGTATTGTTCTTTAGCCCTTTGAAGGTGAGAAACAGCTTCCTTAAAGGCTTGGGTGATTGTAGAATGCAGGTAGTCTACTGCTGGTGTTTCAAGATCCTGGAGGGGATCCAACTCCGAGGTTCGAGGGTGACTGCCGTACAAAAGAAAAAACAGGGTTTTCCCAGTTCCCTAATGGACAGAGTTATTGTAGGCATATTCGGCTATCCAGGGGATGTCTTTCCAAGGTTTTTCAGTTTGTTGCAGCATGCAGCGTAAATACTGTTCCAGAGTTTGATTGGTCCTCTCGGTTTGTCCGTCGGTCTGGGGGTGGTGACT
Organism: Ambystoma mexicanum; assembly: GCF_040938575.1. Classification (NCBI taxonomy): domain Eukaryota; kingdom Metazoa; phylum Chordata; class Amphibia; order Caudata; family Ambystomatidae; genus Ambystoma; species Ambystoma mexicanum. Next base: position 1,344,317,394 of record NC_090922.1, read on the forward strand.
GGTCGATAGTCTCACATCAATTTGAGCCGACCGACAGCAACTTCGCCAAAAATGAGAAATAAATTGACTACCTCGATCCGAAATTAGAACCGAAGGAAAACCGTGCAGTCGGACAATGTTTTCGAGAAATTCTCGGGCCAGAGTTGCTGCTGTTGGCAAGCCTTTGAGCGGAATGAAATGCGCCATCTTGGAGAATAAGTCCACGATTACTAGAATCGTATTGTATCCGGAGCATGGAGGTAGATCGGTGATGAAGTCCATAGAAAGCGTATGCCAAGGGCGAGGTGGGATGTCAATAGGGCGTAAGAGGCCTGCTGGTCTTTCCTTTTGACTCTTGTTTTGGGCACATACTCCACAGGACATTATAAAGTCTCTGATATCTTTTTTCCAAGACGGCCACCAGAAGTAGCGCTTGATCTTTTCTGAGGTCTTGGCCATACCGGGATGTCCTTCCATTAAAGAATCGTGATAACAAGAGATTACTTTTTTCTGTAAATCTGTGCTGGGTAGGTATAATCGTTCTTGGAAATACAATAAGTTGTCCTTTACTGCAAAGTCCTTTCCCTGCAGATGCCAATTCTGTATGTCTGCTGGAGTTACAAGTTGCCTGGCTTTATCCTTAACTTCCTCTATGGATTCTGTGGCGATTACACCCAGAATTCTTTGGTCGGGAATGATTGGTACAGGTTTAGGGTTGATCAAGTGTTCTTCCACTCCCATCCGAGAAAGGGCATCAGCTTTACCGTTCTTTGTACCAGTACGATAGGTAATTATGAAGTCAAACTCGGCAAAGAATAATGCCCAACGGAGTTGTCTAGAGGATTGGGCTTTTGCGGTTTTCAAATATTGCAGGTTTCGGTGATCCGTAATCACAGTAACGGTGTGTCGGGCCCCCAGCAGATAATGCCGCCAAGCCTTAAAGGCAGACTTGATAGCTAGAAGTTCCTTGTCAGTAATCGTGTAATTGATTTCAGGAGGCGAGAATTTGCGGGACCAAAATGCCACGGGATTCAACTGATTGGTTACCGGGTCCTTTTGTGATAGAACTGCCCCCATGGCAAGGCTTGAAGCATCAGTTTCCACGATGTAGGGGAGTACCGGGGCGAGGGTGTTTTAAGATTCGTGCAGAGATAAATTTAGTCTTCAAATCCTGGAAAGCTTGTTCCGCCTCGGTAGACCATTCAAAACGTTTGTTTTTCTTTAACAAGGCAGTGATGGGCTGGACTATTCGAGAGAATTCGGGGATAAACCTGCGGTAAAAGTTAGCGAAGCCTAACATGCTTTGCACACCTTTTACGGAGGATGGTGATGGCCATTTGAGAACTGCATCGACCTTCTTTGAATCCATACGCACTCCGCCAGGTGATAATATGGATCCCAAGAATTCAACTTCAGTCACGTTGAAAACACATTTTTCCAATTTAGCGAAAAGTTTGTGTTGACGCAATCTTTCGAGGACCATTTTCACGTGTTTCCGATGTTCAGATTCCGATGAAGAATAAACGAGGATGTCGTCAATGTAAACAACAACACACACATCTATGAGCTCTCTGAGGACATCGTTCATAAAATATTGAAAGGCGGCCGGGGCATTGCAAAGTCCGAAGGGCATGACCTGATATTCAAATAGCCCATACTTGGTGCGGAAGGCCGTCTTCCATTCATCGCCCTCTTTTACTCGTACCAAGTGGTAAGCTCCTCTAAGATCCAGCTTTGTATATATGCATGCTTTTCTGACTTGGTCCAGGAGTTCAGGGATCAAAGGTAACGGATATCTATTCTTAACTGTGATCTGGTTCAGGGAGCGATAATCTATACAAGTTCTAAGGTCTCCTTCCTTTTTTGGAACGAAGAACAAAGCTGAAGAAGCAGGGGACTTGGAAGGACGAATAAACCCATTTGCCAGGTATTGATCCAGGTATTGTCGAAGGTGAAGGTTCTCAGGCTCGGTGAGGGCATAAATTCTACTACAAGGAGGAGTAGATCCAGGTATCAGGTCTATCTGGCAGTCATAAGACCTATGAGGAGGTAGAGAGTTAGCCTGATCCTTCCGGAAAACATCTTGGTATTCTAGGTATTCGGGAGGTAACTGGGGAGTCTCTGAAGAAATTGCTGCCAGTGCAACACCAGGTGGAGGGTGACAAGTAGAGACACATTCTGGAAACTGGACCGTTCTTGCTCGCCAATCGATCAGAGGATTGTGTTTCTCTAACCAAGGTGTTCCTAGAATAATCTGAAACTGAGGGGCCTTGATCACATCGAACACGATCTTCTCATGGTGTCCATCTTGACTTACTAGCGTCACCTCTTGAGTGGTATGCGTTACTGGCCCGGAGGCTATCTCCGTACCATCCACCGTAGTAATGACGTCCTTTACAGCCTTGGGACAAAGAGTTAGATTCATCCTCAAAACCATTTCATGATCCACATAATTGCCGATGGCACCGCTGTCGACGTAAGCTTCAATTGCATGTAATCGATCCGGATTATCAGGGCTAATGAGGACCATAGGTATCACGAAATGCGAGGTCACGGAACTGGTTTTCACGCTCGGCAAGAGGACCTCTATTCTTGTCGGGCGAGGTCGTTTCCCTGCTCAGAGTTTGTAACTTTGGTAATTGCAGCTCCTACTGCCTTCTTGGCAGGTTTGACCGGACAGTCTCGAAGAAAGTGCCCTGAGTTTCCGCAATAGAGGCATAATTGCAACTGTTTTCTCCTTTCCCGCTCCTTTTGTGTTAGAGGACCTTTCAGACCCCCTATTTGCATGGGGTCCCCGGAGTCTACTCCTTTGGAAGGAGTTGGCGGTGTGGAAAATACTCGAGCATCAAACTTGGAACGATCAGCCTTCCTGTTCTGCAGTCTGTGATCTATTTGAACGACTAAGTCTATATAGTCCGAACAATCTTGTGGGGGATTCACTACTTGGGCTAACACATCTTTGAACTCTCCACGTAGACCTCTATAAAACAGCGTAATCCTTTTGTCCTCAGGCCATTGAGTTTCCACTATCAGTCTGTTGAAAGACGCAATATAAGCCAAAAGGTCTTGATTACCTTGTCGCAACGAAAGAAGCTCATTGTCCAAGGCCTGCCCCTGTGAATGTCTTGCGAACAGTTTTTCCATACTGAGCTGAAAAGCTTGAAAATCATGGAGGACCGGATCATCTTGATTTACTAGAGGGATCGACCAGTCTGCCGCATTGCCACTAAGGTACGAAAGCTACTTTAGCTACTTTAGCTTGATCAGTTGGAAAGGCTGCTGGCCGGCATAAGAAATGCAACCGGCACTGATTGATAAATACTGCAAACCTCTTTGGGTCACCAGAAAATCGTTCGGGCGGAGCCAGAGGTACATTCCCAGGTAGGTTGATCTGCACTGGATTCATAGAGGATGTAGAAGGAAGATTTCCCCCAGATGCGGGTAACGGGACTGTCCGGCTTGTGACTGTAGCAATTGTCTAGCGAGATCATCTGTTCGCTCCTTGGAAATAATCAGTTCCCTTCTTAGAAAGTTCGTTTCCTGACGGGCTGCATGCACTTCTGCCCTTAGTTCCCAAAGTAACTGGGCTAGCTGGTCGGTATCCGAGGTTTCCATAGCGCCTGGACGGGAGTTTTGTGGTAGGCTTTGCGTTCTGTAACGCTCACCTGATTCCCGTAGAGGCGCCGGTCTTGACTGGGCGTATACCGTATCTTCAAAGGTGATGTGTAACACACGGCTGGCTCTTTGGGCTGGACCTCTGTGCACTGTATGTCTGACTCGAAGGGTAAGATGTCTTAGGTAAGTGAACGCCGTGCTCTCCATCTGCCTCGGGGCAGGATGCTGTAACCAGTTTCTTCACTGGATAAGGGGAGCAGGCCTCTTGACTTCAGAGGACTGCTGTCCGTCGTTTACTGCACGAACAGTAAGTTTCGAGTAATTCTAATGTCTTTAAAGTCTTTAGTAATGATGTTTCTTGTTTTGCAGGGTTCCGGCGATGGCGGATGACGGGCTGAAGTGAGTTGAAGATGGAGCCCGTGTGATGAATAGAAGCGCCTGGAAGCACGTAAGTAAGCGCTTGTTGCCTGCTTCACGATGCGCTCTAACTGTCTTTTTATTTTGCAGGTACAAGTTCGGAGCGGCTGCAGGGTGCCGGAATACCCACTGGGTTAGATGTGGAAAGGAGTAATGGCACGTGAGTATTAAAGTTCCCCAATGTCTTTAAACTCACCTTGTTTTGTCTTTCAGATGCGGGATGCAGCGCCGAAGGCCTCCGGAGCGTGCAAAGAGTTGGTAAGCATTTGTCTTTCAGATGCCGGAATGCAGTGTGAAGACCTCCGGAGCGCACGAAGAGTAGGTAAGCCTTTGTCTTTCAGATGCCGGAATGCAGCGCGAGGCGTTGGTGACAGCCGATGGACCAGGTAAGTGAAGAGCTGTCACTGAAGACCGTAATGCTAACCTGTTCTTTCTTGTCTTTATAGGTGTTGCTGAAGACTGGATTCAGGATGGTAAGCCTTTTTCCTTAGGCCCAGGATCAGATGCAGAAGACACGATGAGCGTTCTGCTGCAGAGGATGCAGAATAACGCAAAGCAAGATTCATCCATCGGGTGTGGTTTAAATAGCCTCCTGTAGTGCTTAGGTGTCTCCTTCCACAGCCACGCCTAGGTAAGAAAAGAGTTCCTGCTTTCCAGAAGAGTTCCAGTGTTCTGAATCTAGGGAGTGGCTCCTGCCCCACCCAACAGGAAAAGTAGTTCCAAACAGAAGAGGATCAGAGGCTCAACTGGCAGGCAAGTAAGCAGCATGGTCTGCTGCAGGTAAATCCACCCAAGCATTATGAGCCCGGCGCTTCCAGCGCTGGGACTGGGCATATTTATGAGCCTGGTGCCACTGGCGCCAGGACTGGGTCCAAGAGGTCCCAATTGGGACTGGTTGGCACTCGGAACCTGGGTTATGGATCTGCTTCCAAGGGAGTTGGGAAAACCCTGACCTTTTGGAAGCAGAGATCATGACAGGTACTCCCACTTCTAACAAACAAATATTAAACCCCAATATTCCCACCAACTACAGGCCTATCACCACAGCATACACCCAAATTCAAAACTTCCTAGAGTTTAACCTGCTTCTAGGCTCACGCCAATCTGGTTTCCGGCCACAACATGGCACAGAAACTGCACTTATAGATTTGAAGGTCCAAATAGACACACTTAGAGATAAGGGAAAATTAGCACTTCTCCTCTTACTTGACCTCTCGGCTGCGTTTGACTTGGTGGACCACGAAGTCTTATGCAGTCACCTAGACTCAGCAGCCCACTTCTCGAAAGAAGCCATAGCTTCTACAGTCGTTCCTCAGTGACAGGACTATGAGGGTCTTCTCTCCATCGGCAGCAGCAGACCCCAAGCCCATCACTTGCGGTGTGCCCCAGGGATCATGTGTCTCGCCAACACTCTTCAGCATCTTCACCAAGCCTCTCTTTGATAATCTTGACCATCTGGGTATCACCTACACTAACTATGCAGATAATACCCAGATCTTACCATTCACTAGGGATTATGAGGAAGATCTGGCTTTGGTGAACAGAGTTTATAGCATCGTTCAGGCATGGATGGCCAATCATGGCTTGTGCCTGAACGATGATAAAACAGAGCTCATCATCCTGGGCACCGCATCTCACATCGCCAAACTCAGTCATGACTACTCGTCTTTCATCATTGATGGGAATATTATTAATGTCGCCAGAGAAGTAAAAACCCTAGGCTTTTACTTAGACTCAACCCTATCACTTTCCAAAAAGGTCAACTCCCTGGCATCGTCCACAGCATACACATGCAAATTAATACGAGCTGGGAAACAATTCCTATCAGCTGACAGTTGCCTGATCTTATCTAGAGACCTCATCTTATCAAAACTTGATTATTGTAATGCCTTATACATATGGGCGAATAAACACATCAGTAATAAAATACAGGTACTCCAAAATAATGTGCCTAGAGCAGCTCTAACCATTCTAAGAAGAGAACACATCTCCGAAATAAGAAGGAAACATAAATGGCTATCCACCCAAGAAACAAATCAATCTTAAAACTGTGTCCCTCATCCACAAATGCTTAAATAAGAAAGCCCCTCAATACCTAACAGAGCGAGTCATCAGAAAAACCTCAATTAGACCTTCAAGAACAGTCAACTCTAACTGTCTTCAAGTGCCACGTTTCAAATTATCTACCATTGGAGGCTCCAGCTTTCCAGTCAGGTCAGCACAACTGTGGAACTCCTTACCTCATACACTAAGATCAGACCAAACTTTCACCAAATTCAGGCAGTACCGAATCAAATGGCTCATACAGAATGACTAGTAATATCTCCTTCCTACACTTCCTCCTCCTTTATAATTTCTGCTTTGCTCGTATGTATCTTTGCACCTTCTTATTTATGCTAGACAATAGTCACCTAGTATGCTTGCTATCTATGACTTGATGTTGACACGAGTATCTCCACCATAACGGCTTTGATCCTCAACCTTGTAACCTTGAGGCAACTGTTCTAATTGTCCTCAACCTTGTAACCTTGAGGTAACTGTTTTAATCTGTTCCGCAACCTTTGTAACGAAGTTGATACTTATTTTTATCTCCTGCGCCCTGATACCCTCGAGTCCGGCGCACACAATAAATAAATAAACAAAAAAACAAACAAGCCATTGAGCAAGGAGAAATGTCTAATTTCCATCAACGCCAACCAGTCTTTAGCTTCAGGGTTGGTCTGATGGGATTGAGAGAGAACACAAGTCATGTTGAAATCCCCAGCGATAATCGTTGTCGGTATCTGGGGATCAAGAGCAATAAGATCAAGGACTGATTCTACTTTAGACCAAAAGCTTGATTCACTTGATGCTAAAGGGTTCCAATAGATGTTAATAATGGCTGTAACAGGAAAGAGTGGATTGTGAAGGTTGCCTGTAGAGATTTTGACAACTTGAATGCCTGGATCAGGAGATAAGCAGGCAGCAAGATCGAGCTCAGAGTCAGTTCTTACAGCCACCAGCAAACCTGATGTTGGGCGTCCTTTAGCAGATTTTAGGAGACCATTTGGTGGTTTGCCCATATCGGTTCATTCGTCATCCACGTTTCTTGAAAAAGTGCAATATCGTATTTATCAATGTTTTGGGTCAGTTTGTTTAAGAGATGTGTGAAGCCCCTTGTGTTCCAGCAGACCATTGTACATGAATGAGTTAGGTGTGTGGTTTCATCCTAGCATACCAGTTTATTGGATTTGCTGGTGGCATTAGAAATCCATGTCCATTTAGATTGAATTTGTGGTAGCAACAGGGATTGGTTGGTATGTCGTGCTCCAGCGCTGCATTTACAACAGGGCTGGGTAGTCAAATAAATTTGAGACTGGTCATCATTGTTTGGAGGTCTCAATGATTGAGATGTAGTCTGTGCAGTGGGAGTTGTAGAGTCTGTGGCTACAAGACTTAGCCCCCTTGAATAAAGGGCAGCTCTTTCTTGCCAGATTAAGATTTTTATTATTCTTGAGGAAGTTAACATTTCCACTGTATCTTGATTTGACGGGTTGGGATATCTGACCAAGTCAATATAATTTGATCGTATAAGATGCAAGGAAGGAATAGTGTGGAATATGGTTAATAGGGTCACCCGATTAGGGTATGGGTCTTCATATAACCTGTCAATCATAGTTGCTGTTAAGGTTTGGGTTTCTAACCAGGTCGCTCTATTATCAGTTGACTCTTGTTGGTCTCTTTGGGAGTCAGCATTTGCAGAGATTTGAGGGTTGGGCACGGTGGAAGAACTTTTGACATCCTGATGGATGATGTGTACCGGGGCATTAGCCGCATTTTCTACGTTAAGAGGGCTGGTATGGTGGACAGTATCCTTACTGGAATCGATGGGTTTCTGATTTTGGTTCGCCAAGTAGAGTTCTGCTCTTTTCTGATCCATAGTTTTGAAAGTAGCAGGACCTACATTCAAATTAACACTGAACGTTTCTTTAAAATGATTAGAGCCTGGCTGGTTATTGTGTAAAATGAGATGAACAATCTCAGTTAAGGGAATGGAGTGGTTTGAATATTCTGATATATCCATCAAATCAACGTCAACAATAAGAATATTATCATTGGCACTAGTTCCAGAAACAGGTGCATTAGGTGATGGATCACAATGATCAGGCTTACCTTTTGGCGTCGCAGGATTAAGCCAGGGAGTGATTGGCTGAGCCGAAGGAATTTCTTGATTTTCTGGTATATGTGGATGTACCCCTGGGGGGACTTCAGGCATTGGTGTTTTCAAATCTCTCTCCCTTTCGATTTTGGCAACAAATTCTTTTGTGTTAGATTTTGACTTGGACTGGGCAAATTTTGGCATATATATATATATATTTTCTGTACATCTCTGGCTGGCCAATTGCAATAGATGTTCGTTTTCGGTTTCTTTTTTTATTATTTTTTTTGCATTTCTTCTACCTGGGCAAAAAACATCATAGAGTTGTTGCCTCAGTGATTTCTGCAGGAGGGGACGAAGTGGAAGGGGAAATGAAGAGTTCAACAGTTAGAAGGTCAGGAGAGGTGAGCTCAACTGAGTGTTTCTCAAGGGGTGAGATCATCTTGGTCGTCCCATTCAACCCAAGATCTGTTGCTGCCAAAAGGTTGTTGCTGATGGGCCTAGAACATGGAGATACAAGCAATGTTGGTAGATTCCAAATCAAGCATTCTAATTTTTTTGTTAAGGTAGGTAACAAAGTTGATTGTGTCGTAATCTTATACTCCACTCCATATAATTTAGCCAGGGTGAAGATGCTTGTGTTCATAGCCACAGGCGCTGCATCCAGGCTGGCAGAATTTACAGAGGGAAAGCCAAACGATGGCCGTGGGGCTAGTCTAGAAAAGGTGGCTACCAGGGAAGACTCTGGGCCTCATTACGACCCTGGCGTTAAGGGTTTAACGGCGCCGTAAAAGGTGTCGGCACCGTTAAACCCTTAACGCCTGATTATGAGGTCCCTTTGAAGGACCCGACCTTAACGGCTGGTTTAACCAGTCGTTAAGGTAGGGTGCCGCAAAGGGACCTTGGTGCTAAGTACGGTGCCGTAATTTGCGGCACTGTACTTAGCGCCTTCCCCATTCCCATTGAGCCCTATGGGTCAAAAATGGGAATGGGGAAGGGTCCATGGTGAATGGGGAATTACCGCCCCACCAACCTTGGAATTCACCATGGTGGACCTCGGCATGGACCACGGTGCTAATAGAACCATGGTTTAGCGCCAGGGTCGTAATGAGGCCCTCTGACTCTAAAGTTGATTTATTAACATTGTCGGTAGAAAATAGTGCAGGTGAGCCAGACAGTCTTGGCGAACCATCAGGATTGACCTCTGCTGTGTCGAAGCCTGGATTTGTATTTGGTTGTGGAAGCTCATCATTATTATGCTCACGTTTGCTCTCCGCTGACACGGTAGAGGAAAGCACATGTTGTTCTATTTGGGAGTGCAGGGGCGGGAAGAGCGCTGAATTGGATTGATGAACTACACTGGAATTTCGCATACTGTTGCTTTAAATGCAGAATGGGGTGGGGTGAAGAAGGTGTCAGCCGAGTCCCTGGCACATTTTTGCATAGTGAACTCATGAGTGGGTGAGAGCTGTTTTTTGTAGTGTTTGCAGTCAATTCAGATGAAAGAGGCCTCCAAGGGACCAGAGCCAGCGCATGCGCTGTTGGTTCTGACGGGACAGCAGAACCCGAGTCGAACTGCCTTATGGCTGGCCCACGGCGCAGGCATGCCGCAAAGCTTTCCTGTATGTTGTGGTTTTAGCAGGCATTTGAATTGACGGGCATGGGGCAAAAAGGCAAGGGAGAAGGCATACCCGACGTTAGCCTGTACGAAGACATGAAACCTCAGTAGGTGGAAGACCTTTAAAGGCAGTAGGAGGATGTACAGATTTGCAACAGAAAAACAACAGAAAAACAACAGAAAAAATCAAACTAAAGGGAGCAAGGACATAGGTACAGATCAACAGAACTGCAGTGCTGCAGTCTTGTACTCTACGGTACTCTTGCCGATGCGCACGCTGGTGCCCGTGGTTGAGTCTTTTTGTAGGAGATTGCTGGGTAGAAGGCGTGGCTTGACAAAACTAAAGAAATAAAGTAAAAAAACAAATATCCATTAGTTTGTTGCACATAGAATAAGTCCTCTGATAGCACATCCAGTAAAGGCTTGAGTGAAGTGAACCTTTGATGAGAGAAGTCGTTGTTTGGAGATAAGCCTTCAGGCGCTGGAGCACATAGAGTCCTGGCAGTCTGGTACTCTACGGTACTCTTGCCGGTGCGCACAGTGGAGTCTTTTGTGGGTGATTGCTGGGTAGAGGGGATTGCTTTGACAAAACGAAAGAAATTAAGTAAAAAATCAAATATCCATTAGTTTGCTGCACATAGAATCAGTCCTCTGATAGCACATCCACTAAAGGCTTGAGTGAAGTGAACCTTTGATGAGAGAAGTCTTTGTTTAGAGAAAAGCCTTCAGGCGCTGGAGCACAGAGTCCTGGAATTCTGGTACTCTATAGCTCCCTTGCCAGTGCACGCGCACTGGTGCGCGCAGTGGAGTCTTTTTGTAGGGTTTGCTGGGTAGAGGGCATGGCTTGGCAAAACTTTGATGAGAGAAGTTTTTGTTTGGAGATAAACTTTCAGGCGCTGGAGCACATTGAGTCCTAGCAGTCAGGTACTGTACGGTACTCTTGCCAGTGCATATCTCAAGAATCTCATAGAATCTAAAAATCAGTGTTGTTTTTATGTACTGTGGTCGCAGTATTTAATCCTCTTTTATTGCATTCTTATTTCCCAGTAGCTCAAAGCATTGGGTAGTCCCACTTCTTCAATACTGGACAAGTACCCCGTCTTACTAATTCAAGTTTTATAAATCATGAATTAGGGGTGGGTAACACATTTTATTAATACAGAAATAGTATCTTCCATTCCACTTGGGCCTTCAATGATGTAAGTGCAAGTTCCAATCTGATGATGGAGACAAGGATACCCGTAGGGAGGTGAAGTAGCCTGCACCACAACTTCCCTTTAACAGTGGGCCATGGAAAACCTAGGTCTCTATATTCAACTTCATAGGTAGTGCAGGAATCCCTTAGCTTTATAGAGGTGTATTGAGGGAATTAACGAGAACTTTTTTTATTTTTTATAATTAAATCTTCCCATTTTAGCTGCAAAAGATACAATGCTACTCTCCATATCTTGTACGTCTAATGTAGCATTAACTTTATGTTTTATCTGAAAGCAGAAATATTTCCAACTATTAACTACTACTTCCAGGGCCTAGTTGTTAATGTACCTTTTGTAGTTAATTAGTTTGTGATTCAAAGTGCCAGATGTGACCATCATTTTTGTTTTATGAGGATTAACTACTAGTTCTCGATCTTTGGCAAACAAAGCAAAGGAATTGATGGAGTGCTGCAGACCTATTGGCGTCTGATCAAGCAGGATAACGTCACCAGCATAGGATAAATATTGAATCACAAGGGTTCCTAATCAAGGAGGGAAGGTATTAGATATTCTAAGAAACCTAGTCATAGCTGTCATATACAAGTGGAGATCGGGTCCGTTAAAGTGCCTTCCCTATAAAGTCTAACTCGTACATGTGGATAGAGCAGCCCCAAGTGCTCAGTTGACCCCACAATGTAGCGTGATTTACCTTGTTGAATACTATGGTGAGGCCTATTAGCACCATGTATATAGGTTTATTTGCTAGTAAGGCTTGTTTTTGAGGTAGCTGTGTCATGGCCACTGAGCAAGGGCCCATGTCTTCATCACCTACAGGGTCCAAATGGACCCAGTCCTGGCGCCTCTTGCACCAGGCTCATAGAAAAGCGTGCTTTGCACACTTTGTGCCCAAGGCACGTGCATCAGGGCCGGGCGTGGCCATAGAGAATCATTGGGGAGCACGTGCAAGATCCTCTGGGAGTGGCAAGGTGGAGCCACAAGGCGGGGCCAAATAGAGGGGCCGGGGCCAGCCTATTTAAGGCCAACCCACCCACAACCTGCTTTCTGCAGCGTAACGTTCACCGCCGTCCTTACCTGTTTTCCCTGCTCTTCTCCTCATTGTGCATTTTACCTGATTCCAGCTACTCCATCGCTGAGGGCGCATCTTACCTGATTGCAGCTACTCCATCGCTGAGGGCGCATCTTACCTGACTCAAGCTACACCATCGCTGCATGAGCATATCACCTACCTCCTGCACTCCATAGTCTGCAGCGCATCGCATCTTACCTGACTCCCATCGCCATCTGAGTTGGAGCGCTTCTTCACCTGATCCGGACACCCTGCTACGCGAGAGCTTATCTTCCATTCCGGAACCTCCATCCTGCAGCCGTGGACCGGCCTTCAAACAGCCAGCCTCCGCTGGACGCCGCCAGACTTCTCCTGCAAGAAAAAAAGAACACAACAGGTTAGGAGTCATGTAAATAACTAATGCTCGGCAGTGCCATACCTAAGCCTAGCGTTCTACATTAAAAGCCAACTTACCATCTAGATCTAAGGCTTCATCATTCTCTAGTGAATCACTGGACTTGCTCCAAACACTGCGACTCCGGGCCGCCATCTTCACACCTATAGAGGAGAGAAACATTTGCAAGAATTACGAACTATAATCACTGCAATAGACATTGCAAGAATTCCGAATTACAATTATGGCATACAATTATAATTATGAACAATAATCATTGTTCGTAATTATAATAAGAGACTCACCTGCTAAGTGGTCGGTCGCAGCCGGTCTGGATCGCCACCGCCACGGGCCAGTAAAGCAACTAGGCCCACTCCAAGTGCCTCTGCTACGAGAGGCAGGATGGAGAGCTCAGCATTACAAATAAACAGGGGTAATATCAGCATCCAGAGCAGTAAGTTGATCCAGGGGAGCCAACTCAAGGGAGGGCTCCAACCGTGCCCCAAAGTCCCCACAGAGACCAGGTGAGCGTAACAGATGGGGATTCAGATTGGTGCCCAACGTCTTCCGAAAAGCCCATCTAAATAATATCCCAATTACCAGTAGCCTCTACACAAGTCTCTAGCTTTCCCAATAGTTTGGTGCAAAGATTTTACATTGGGCATCCAGCAAGGTAATGAGGCGATAATTAGTGGGCTTTTGTCAATCTCCTTTTTTTCAAATAGGGGCAAACAAAGCTGTACTCCAAACTTTAGGGAATAATCTCTCAGTGATAATTTGTTTGAAAAGTCTATACAAAATGTGGCCACATGGTTAGGTAAAGACTACATATGAATGTAGTTGCCATAGATTATCCACGATGGAATTAACCATCAATAGGGAAAATGGAAGATCTTGTGAAATTATCAAGTCCCGGAAGTTACTATGTTGCTTCGTTATTAGGAAATGTAGCATCCTTTCAGAATCTCATTGGATAAGCATAGATTTATGGGACTTGACCCAATTTTTTATAAACCTGTTTAAGTTTTTTAATATTAAGCAACAAGGAGCAATTTACATATTTTCCAACAGTATCTCATATTTCTCCTCAGTTCTTTTTTTTCTCAGATAGACACTCTTTTTATGCATGAAGGCGTGGATGAGTATTGTTATTTTTGTATAGAACAATTTTTGCAGCACAGTATGGAACGTGCTCCAAAGAGAACCCTGAGAATTGTTTACGATCGTGAAAGTCGACCTTCTCACAAGGTTTTGTGAGGGGTCAGCAATGCAAGGTGGACAACTTTTGGATGATTGTTCAAAATATGTCATTTTATTAAATTATAAATGTTATCAAACGCCTCACTATGCCGACTCTGATGGAGATTTCCCTGCCTATCAAAGCTAAAGGGAAACACTCTAACACAGAATGTCTGACCCTCAAACTTAAACATCAAATACACAAAGAAAATATATGGCAATTCAAATAACATCAATAATGATATATTCACAGTCTCTTTTGATAACCTCTTGGCAACCTGGTTGAACTCCCCTTCGCCAGGATTCAAGGTAAACTCAGTTCCAAGGTCAACAAAAAGTAACAAGGAAATCCATGGATGTAATACAGTCTCACTTCAGATCCTAATGTCTTCAATGTCAAAGTAAGGTTTTGTTAACCAAAGTTCCAATAACAGAAAAGCCTCTCCTCTTGGTGATAAAACTTTCCACTACAACAAAATAGCATCAATGTCATTCCCAGCCACAATGCTTTGTTACAACTTCCAGTTGTCCAAGAAGAATTATCACAATTCTAAGGAAATACAACTTCTGTAAATGTTGATGAAACACAGTTCTTGGTTAACAGTTGTTATGTCTCAGATTCCAAGATGGCCGCGATGCAGTAAACACTGTGGCCACTGAGCTCCTGACACTCGAGGCCATAATCATCTGCACACTCTGCTGAGAGCCCTCCCCAGGCAGTCCAGGAACGCACAGTTGGCTTCGAGTGGCATGGGGACTCCAGGGAGATGCTTGATCACCCTCGGCGGCGTTAGCGGGGCTGGCTCCCCACTGAAGAGCGGTGAGAATGCGGCCCGCTCGGACGGAGCTCGCTAGCCGGACGGAGCTCGCTAGCCGGACGGAGATTGCTAGCCTTCCCACAGCCCGGAGAGCACCTACCCAACACAGCGATCCACAGCGCAAGCCCAGTCCGGGCTAAGCATCACCAGGATGAGCCAGGCGGCAATGCAGGAGGGCACCGCTGCACTTCAGGATCGGATCCGACGTGGGCATTCTGCCGCGTCTTCTCCCCCGGGCTCCTGTACACCGGGAGACCGACAAGCCAGGAGCGAGGCGGGTGGCCGTGTGGGCGCCACCCGCCCCTGATGACTAGACCTGAACGCGGGCTGCAGACGAGCGGCATTTGGCAAATCCCGGGCCAGAGGGGCTGAGGTCACACGGCTGGAGACAACCGGCACAGGGGAAGGGAAACGAAAAGAAGCAGAGTACAACGCCTCCCCCCGATTCCCCAGAACGTCCTCAAGGCAAAGCAAGGTTACGCCATTAACAGATCAGAAGGACTACATGGGGGCCTGGTCTCACGGAAATTAAAAGCGTGTGCTGCATGGGGAGAGGAGCGCGAATGCCAGTAACATCCCATAACCCAAGGGGAGCCGAGGGGTCCATTGAGCAGGAGGTACCTCTAGCTGAAGCTACCAGGAGTGGAGTGAGGTCGTCCGGCAACACAGCAGGACTCAGAAAGGCAGCAGCCCCAAGCAGCGTCACCCCCTGGCACCTGAGAAGCATAACTTCCCTGGAAATACATGAGGACAGAGGGCCTAGGGGAGACCAGGCATTGCAAGGAACCCATTTCAGGATCCAGGGCCTGCCTCAGCCCCATCAGAAGCAGCAACATGCTGCACACCGGGGCCGCCCCATCTGTTCGCTGCCGGGTGACTCAGCTGGACCCCCGCTGCCTGCAGTGATAGTGACTGCCCCGTGGGGTTCACGGACTGACTGTGGCGGGGGTTTCAGTCCTGGATCTCAGACCGCAGCAAGAGAGACAGCAGATGCAAGTTGCCATGATGCCCACATCCTTCATCAGGAGGGGACCTTGGTAGTGCTGGGATAGCAGTGCCACAGCAGGAGCGAAGTGCACCCGGCGTGACTGTACCAGACCCAGGGCACAGTACAGGGCCGACACGGCCGCTTTCAGCGCTCCCGATTTAGTAACTTGGGCTTCAGCACCTGTGGTGGTACACTCCATTGGAGGGACCACTGGCCATTGGCCCCTTTCCCCTGCTGAAGATCTTCCCGAAGGGGTCCAGGAGAGTAGTGAGATCTTCATCATATCATGCGCTGAACCTGGCCTACTGCTACTGGAGCCAACCTGGCCTTGCAGCCCTGGGAGTGGTCTCCCCGCACATCGGAACTGTCAGGGGCGCCCTAATGGGATCGGGCTTCTCTTTACCAACCAAGATCTGTGGTGCCTGAGGGGGAGCCATGCCCGGGCCCTTGGGGACAGTGCCCGAACCCCAGGTCACTAGAGTAAGGACTTGGGTAAGGAGGGGGTCCTCGGACTCAGTATTAGCATGCCGGTGGCGAAGTTGAATGGGGAACCCAGTGCCCTCTAGCACAACCAGCTCCCCACGACGATTCAACCCCCCTCGCCCATCCCAGCCATCCCAGTGAGGCACCACAGATAACCTAATTGGGTGGCATTACCGCTGACGAGAAAAACGGTCGGCAATACTTCAGCCCCCGGAAAGATACCCGCTCTGTGCCCACCTGAGGATCACCGCTCCAGAGCAGACCATCTAACCAGTGGCATATTGAAAAATAATGCCAAGGACTCGCACCCACCCCAAAGACCCCCAAGGAAAGCGCAGGATAGGGGCGCTGGCCAAAATATGGGCCAAGGAACTGGAGGAGCCCCAGGGCAGTCGATCTGACGGCTGGACCATCGAGGAACCTTCACCAGAACGGGATGTCGCTGATCAACCAGTTACACAGGCCACCTTGAAACATCTTCTGGCTGATATTGTCGACAAAATCACCACAGTTGGCCAGAAGCAGATGGACACGCTCAGAGAGGACTTGGCGGAGGGGCTCCAGGAAATCAAGAGAGATATCAGCAAGATGGAGGAGAGAGTCGATACAATTGGGAGGGCAATTCAGGACCTAGCTGAGGACGCCAGGAAGGCAGATTCGCTACTGGACACTCTGGCGACGGCCACCTATAACCTGGAACTCCAGGTGGAGGACTTGGAGAAAAGGTCTACGCGGTCAAACTTTCCAATTAAGGGCCTACCATAGATCCCCCAAGATCAAGACCTGTGCCAGGTGGTAAAAGGAGTTTTTGTTGACCTCCTGGATGACGCAGCCCCGACGCACATGGTGTTTGACAGGATCCACAGGGTGGGTCCCAAGAGATCGGACCCAAGCCTCAGACCTAGAGATGTTCTGGCGGCAATGCACAGCTACTCTCTAAAAGAACAAATTCTGATGAAAGTGAGGAAGGCTGGATCACGTACAACAGGGCGGTAGTAACCCTGTACCAGGACTTAGCTCAAGCTACACTAGCTAAAAGGAGAAAGATGGGTTCGGTCCTGGCGCATTTAAGATCTCAGGACATACGCTATAGATGTTTCCAAAAAGGTAGCATGCGCTCTTCTCCAGAAAGATCATGGCATGATAACCGGTTCTGAGATGAGAGTTTGCAGCACACACTTTTTGTTCACTGTACTTTTCACAGATGGGAAATTTCCATTTGCATATCAGTCTTTGTCACGCCCACATGGGCAGTCCAGCACCAAAATGCTATGGCAATTCCTCTCTGAACAAGAATACCAACAGCAACCCCATACACGTGTTTCAGCCTTGTTGGGCCTCATCAGTGAGGTGAAGCTGAGCACAGTGAGCAGGAAGTCCACCTCTGGTTGCCCCCCATACACTATAGATGGACCCACCCATTTGTCCTGATGTTTGACTGGCAAGTCAAGCCTCAGAAAATATCGACATGTGAGTAGGGAATTGCGCTCCTGGGTCTTGAGGACGAGCCTCCATCGGCCATCATCCTATCTTCCGGCCAATGAGCGGAGCGCAAGCCAAGGGAGTGGTCCACGGTTCCGCCTAAAAGATCGAGGAAGAGCAATGCCCAAAGACAACTGCGAGGGACGCAGTTAAGGAAGGAGCAGGTCATTCAGGAATGACACAAGATGCCTGGATCACCATACCAGGAGGCTGCCAGATCACCACAAAAATGCCTGTGGAGGGCATGAATAAATGAAGAGATGCGGGCATGAGACTACATAATGCTCCTGTTTGAGGGGCCTCTGGGGGGGAGAGGTACTTGTTCTTGGAATGGGATGGGGATACCCTGTGTTGGACAAAATGGGGGGCATTTGCAGAGCAACTCTTGAGGTTCAGATTCGAGGGGGGCCACTGGCCAGTTGCTCCGGCTCACCAGAGTGGGGAAGGAGGGAGTGGGGGGGAGGTTCGAGGGGGCCCAGGTTACAGAGGCTGGCAATCAAGTCGAGGGGCCTAGAGGAGAGGGGGAGCATTGGGGCCGACCACCCGAAGCCACCACTCGACATGCTGTTTAATAATCTAGAACCCTTAATTCACTATTCCTGATAGGGACAACTTGAGGATTCTTTCCCTTAATGTCAATGGCCTCAATTCCCCAGTCAAGCGGAAAAAGATGGAATGCTATATCCGACGTGAGAACGCGGATATACTAACTCTGCAAGAAACCCATATCTGTACAGTGGACAGGTCAAGGATTAGAATCTGGGGATACTCCAGATTGCTGCAAGCCACACAACCTGCCAAAAAGGCTGGCGTCCTAATGGCGTTGAAAGACGGTCTAGATATGCAAATCATAGATAAGGACTCAGATGATATGGGGAGGTTCCTGGAAGTATCCCTGGTGGGGAGTGGCGAGGCCTTTACTGTTGCGACCCTATATGCCCCGAATACAACACAAGACCCCTTTACCCAAACCATGCTCGATAAACTTGAGGGGTTCGCCAAATTCCCTATTGTACTGACCGGCGATTTTAATATTGCATGGGACCCGGCTAAGGATAGGAGCTCCGGGGCGGCGACCCCACAGGGTGCACCCTCGAGCTAGCTGAGGGACACAATTAGTAATCTGGCCCTAGTGGATGCGTGGAGGGGTTTACACAGGGACAAGGAGGGGTATACTTGATGCTCGCATGCCCACCGCTCCTGCTCAAGAATTGACTACATTTGGCTATCGTCAACCCTATTGGGCGAAGAGGTAGAGATTACTATCAGCGCCACAATTTTATTGGATCATGCCCCAATAACCTTAAGCTTGAAGGGAAATAGGAGACCACAGGGGTTATTGAAATGGCGGAACCCAGCATCACTCTTTAAAGACCACACGCTGATTCAGGCGGTAGAGGAGGAAATAGAACGCTTCTTTGTGAATAACCAAGTGGGGCACACAACTCTCCAAGTAAGGTGGGACGCCTTTAAGGCTGCCCTGAGAGGTACTATTATCGCAATCAAGGCAAGAAGGGAGTGAGAACTAAGGCTAGAGGCGGCTCAACTGGAGGAGGAGCTTAAAGGGATAATGGTGAAAATGGGGACAAACCAGTCCCAGGCTACCAAGAGAGCGTAGAGTGCTGTTCGTGGTCAGCCGGTACATAATCCAGACCCGAGCGGTGGAGCGCAATCTCTTACAGCTCAGGCAAAAATATGATATCAAAGCCAATAAGGCGGATCGCCTACTGGGGAGAATGCTTAGAAAGGAACAGAAAGATAAAACAATATTGAAAATTAAAGTCGTGGATTGGAGAGTTAGCGCTAATAACGAAGACATCAAACAGGAGTTCACTACGTTTTATTCCTCTCTATATGCGTCCGATAACCCTTCGTACTCAGCCCAGCTACAATACTTAGAGAGGGTCCAATTGTCGTGCTTAACAGGTTAGGAGAGGGAAGCCGTAGAGCGGGACATAACAGGGGATGAAGTCAGGGCGGCAATTAAATCCCTACCTACCCTTACCCTAGGTCTGGATGGGTTTGTATCAGAATTTTATAAGAACCATAAGGAACTATTAATACCAATCTTAACTGACTTATTCAACCAAATAGGTTGGGACAGCTTCATTACCAGTACAATGGATGAGGCGAAAGTTGTCATCATCCACAAAAAAGTGAAAGACCCCACCGAATGCAGCTCCTATCGGCCCATAGCATTGATTAATGTTGATGCTAAGATCCACGCGAAGATACTGGCAACCAGGCTAGATCAAATAATCCCCAAACTGGTTCACCCTGACCAGTATGGCTTTGTTAGGGGCAGGCAAACCGGTGACAATGTCAGGAGACTGGTGCATCTCATAGAGAAGGTCAATAAAAGACAAATCCCTGCTTTCCTCATGGTGGTTCATGCCGAGAAGGCTTTTGATCGGGTTGAGTGGGGATTCCTCTTCGCAACGATGCAGCAAATGGGATTTGGCCTCAACTTCCTGGACAGAGTCAAGGCCAATTACCGACACCCATCCCTCCAGTTAGCAGTAAACGGACAACTAACCAGAGGTCAAAGTGGGCGGGAGCGGTCGGGACCGGTGCTCCTATACTTTTTATTTTTTAGTTTCACCGTTCCTATACTTTTATTTGAAAAAGAAACCATTCTGGAATGGTTTAGTTTTAAAATAAGAGTGTAGGAAGAAGTTGAAGCTTGCATTTCAGTGTACTGCACTGCACATTCCCATAAATAGTAGGTGTGTTTGTTTGGGGGTTTGGATTGTATGTGGGAGGGGGTACAGCAATGGGGTTTGTGGGTAGCGGGGCAGACCAGCAGGGAACATACTTCCACTACTTCTTTTCATACACTTCGACCACTGCAACTAACCGACTTGGTCACAGTCAAAGGGGGACCAAACAGGGCTGTCCGTTATACCCGGTACTTTACACGCTCCACCTCGAGCCTTTCCTGGAAGCAGTGAGGTCCAATCAGAATATATTGGGGGTCCCCTTTACTGGGGACGCTCATAAAATAGCAGCTTTTGCGGACAACATAATACTGTTCCTGACTCAGCCAGATATAGCCCAACCAGCGGTAGAAAGGGAGCTCCAGCAATTTGGGTCCGTAGCGGGCCTTAAAATTAATGCCTCCAAGACTGAGATTCTTAATCTGACCATTCCGGGGGAAGCTGCCGAGGCATTAAACGGAACTTCACCGTACAGACATTTCGGGAACTCAATCACTTACATCGGCATAAAACTAGCCAGATCAATCGGACAACTATACCAGGCTAATTTCCCACCTCTATTGGAGGGAATTAAGTCTAAGCTGACTGACTGGGGGCCCCTAACCATCTCATGGTTGGGCTGCATTAATACCTTAAAAATGGTTGTCCTACCACAGGCGCTGTACTGTTTTGCCACACTTCTGGTATAAATCACTCCCACCTTTTTCAGAAGACTGAACAGAATGATCAAAAGATTTGTGTGGGACAATAAGCGCCCGAGAATGGTGGCTAGTCTCATGAGAGCCCCTACGGACCGGGGAGGCATGGGGTGCCCTGAATTTAGGATATACTATAGAGCAGCCCAACTAAAGGTGATTAGGGATTGGCAAAAAGATGACCAGGGGAAGCTATGTAGGCCAATGGATAGGGCGGTCCTGGGGGAAGATCTAGAGTTTGTTCTATGGAAGCCCAAGCAGGATAGGCCCAACCACATGCACAGTAGCGCCCTCCTAGATTAGTGGGCCGAACCTGCGACGAGGCAGTGTGGGAGGTTCATTTCACGACCTTCCCCTCACCCTACACTCCCCTGTTGGGAAACCCCCAGTTCACACTGGGGTACAATACACCAGCTTTCGTTAACTGGTAACAAGGGGGCTGCCGACGGCTATGGGATATGTTCAGTGATGGCCAGATGAAACAGTTCGACCAATGTAAGGCGGATTTCGCACTAGGCGTGACGGAACGGTATAGATACTTTCAATTGAGGCACTGGCTCAATCACCCCACCATGCTACAAGCGGCAAGTCGGCAGCTGACCCCGCTTGAGAAGTATCTTAGCAGGGATTCCGGGGATAGGCAGTTGGTCACAGCTATTTACAAACACTTGAAGGCCGGAGAGGATACCCGGGTAAGACCATACACAAGGAAGTGGGAGGCAATCTCGGGAGGTGTGGTGGAGGAGAAAGATTGGGCCTGGCTTTGTTCACAGATTCCCAGGTTAGCGAGGTCTCTCCAAATAAGGGAGATATGGCTGAAGTTGTTGACCCAGTGGCACATGACCCCCTCGAAACTACACAGAATGTTCCCAGGGGTAACGTCCTATGTTGGAGGGATTGCGGAGCGGTGGGCACCTGGGAGCACATATGGTGGGAGTGCCCTAAAATACGGAAATTCTGGGAGGGTGTCCTAGAAGCGGCTAACCAGGTCCTGGGAATAGACTTTATTTTCTTGTTTGTTGTTGTTGATGTTTAATAGAAAATGCCAATAAAAAGTTAAATTAAAACAGTTGTTATGTCTCTCTTTATACGATTAATGGTCACAGTAGGTATCTTTGTCAGGATGACTTCACAGCACTTCTACTTCCACTTCAACAACTCCAACTTCTACAAGAGCTTACCATGAGCGTCTATTCCTTTGTCTCATAGTATTCCATTTCATTTGTGCTACTGAAGTCTCGCTTCTACTGAAAACCAAATACACAACCACAGCTTCAGCACTTTGTGACACTACTACAGCTTCAGTACTTTGTAACTTCAAATAGTTTATGGTTATGACAAGATTTACTTTTGGGTACTTCGATATCTTCAACTAGACAAGACACTCTTCCTCTAAACAGAGGGTCTGCCTCTCTGCCTTTCATGTCTGTCTGCAACCAACACCCACCTAGAATTGTCTTTAAGACAGACTTCTCTTTTTCTCCTACAGTCTTTGGCAATGTAGGTTGTATCATCTTCAAAGATAATTTATAAAATAGCAAGTTTCCCTTCCCCAATTGGGAAATGCCTGGTTCACTTTTGGCTTGGACAATGCTTGTGCTCTCCAACTTCAAAATACAAGCCTCATTACGACTGTGCCGATCCGGTAACAACGGTGCTGGTAAGCCTACCAGCACCGTTTTTACCGGACCGGCACAGTACGACTCTGCGGGTGGGTGCCGTCCCTGCCATCCATGGTCAGACCTGGCAGGCAGAGCGGCACCCGCCCGCAGAGTTTCACGGAAGCACCAACACCGTTATTAACGGTGATGGTGCTTCTGTGGTCCCCATTTCCATTTGAGTCCTACGGGACTCAAATGGGAATGGGGATTAACACTTTACTGGCACATGACTTCCCGGAATGCTGGTGTTGTAATACCCCAGTGTTATCAGCAAGCCAGGCCCTGGTAAGTATTGCAAGTCCGGCGGCAACCCGCCGATAGCACCAGCAGGGTTACCGCCAGACTTGTAATGAGGCACAATGTTTCAACATTAGACTTCTCTTCGCCAGCAATTGTTGTCTGCGTTAATGATTCAGAAGTCACTCTTCCTTTGGGAACTGTAATTAGGTACACGCGACCACTTCTTCATAGGTTTTACAATGTTTAAAGGTTTAACAATTGCTTTTCGTAGCGTTTGCTCATCACGCAAGTGAAAAAGAAAATACCTGATCAACAGGCTATCATGCCGTGTTCTTTCTTGCAGAGGGGCGCCCTGACTTCTTTTTGTAATTATTTTGCAAGGGTTTACCTTTTCCTTTGACTGAAAAGATCTCTTTTGGAGAAAAAATGCTGTTCGTACTTCACCATACTTTCCTGAAGAGAAAATTAAACACTGTATTAGTCTCGAGAAAAATTGTTATTCGAATCTCCCTCTGTCAACAGCAATGCTACAACCAAGCCTATTCTGAAAATATGAGTTTCTGTACTTGGCATCCTTTGGCAATAAGTCCTAGCAATGCAGTGCAATAATGTAGGCACTGTTTACTAGTAGGCTGACATGGTCCTTACACCTATATTGTAGCCCCCCAAACATGAACAAAGAGTTGCAGTATTATGCTAAAGAAAAAAGAGCCATTGTCCTTCCACTGTTATATCCACCCCCAATACACACAACGCCACGGTCACTGTACACACCATCTCTCGCATACTGCATACCCTCAGTTATACTTTGCACACTGTCATCCACACTTTGCGTCCCCTTAACCAACATCTATCGTCAGCCATGCCTACAAATTGTCAGTAACACACTAAACATCCTCCTCGCCTTGCATATTCTCTGCCACACCCAAAGTCTCTGAGCACTATCTACACACTGTCGGGAGTGTGCTGCATACTAGCAATACACTTTACACCCTGAATGTCACATTGCACACAACCAGCCACACACTGTGCACAGTTTGGGTGAAGGAGTGTTATTCACTTTATATACTTTTTATATGCCCTGAACACCCTGAGATACTCTCATCCTTGCGTTACACAGCCTCAGTCCTTCATTGCACACTGTCCGCTGGATCATGCACACCCTCACCCATCTGTGTTGCATACTTTTAGATTCTCACCAGTGTTTTCCAATTTGGGACATGGTTGATTATTCCTGCACTTGGTGATTAGGGGAGACCTGTAGAAGGAAAAATACTGGTTACACGGGACAGAGAAGGGGAATCCGCAGAGACATGGACCTATGGGAGATGTGCATGAAATTAACAAGAATGTGTGCCCGGCGAGGGCGGGTGTCAGCCTCCCGGCCAATGAGGAGGCTCAAAAAAGGGACATTACCACATGGTAATCCCGCTGTCCGAGTCGCCTCATAGCGGGAGGCCACCATCATCCCTACGTCGGGATCTCGGGTAAGTGCTGCCCCGCATCCTGCGGCCCCTTCCGCCAACCCCCTTTTCCACATATTCTTGCCCCTCCCATAGCTACCCCATTTACCTTCCACGGCCTGGTCCCTCGCCAAGAGTAAAGGTATCTTCAACTTTAGCTGCTTCTGACCGCTGACTGTGGACAGCTGGATGTTACAAGCGTCTTCACACTGTGTACAATCCCGACTCTAGTTGAAGCTTAAGTACTGCCTTCTTAAGGATGTGGATCTCCATGTCCTGAACAAGCCTTACCTGTTGCGCTGGACGTGGACGGTCACAACCTCACGGCACCCACTATAATTGTGGGTGCTGCTTTTCTGCTGGAAAAACAGCTGCGTTAAAGTGGTCTTTTTGGGCTTTTTTCACGCTCTTTTCCTTTCAAATCATTTGCCTGGCATTCACTCCCTACTGAGCACTGCTTGAATTGTCTTCTGATGCTACCAACCTACAGAGAGAACCTTTACTGGTTAGAAGATCATCCTTTGTACTTGTAATGCTTGCTCTCCCAACTAGTCGATCCCTCTGCAATGATTGTATCTACCTTGCTATGGGGAGTGTTATGTACTTATTTTGGGCCTCATTACACGGTAGGCTATTAGCGCCATGGCTCATGCCGGTAAAATACCGGCACCGCCTTGGTGGAAAGGGGATTTACCGCCCCATTCCAAGGTTGGAGGGGCGGTAAATCCCCCTTCCACCATTGCCCTTCCCCATTCCCATTTCTGCCCCATAGGGCTCTATGGTAATGGGGAAGGCGCTAATTACGGCACCGCAATTTTGCGGTGCCGTAATTAGCTCCGAGGTCCCTTTGCGGGTTGGATTTTAACGCCTGCAAAAAGCAGGCGTTAAATCCCCCAACCCGCAAAGGGACCTCGTAGTAAGGCGTAAGGATTTACCGGTACCGGTATTTTACCGGTACCGGTAAATCCTTACCGCCATCCGTGTTATGAGGCCCACTGACTGGTTTTGCTTTATAGCAGGAAAGTTTCAGAAGTCAACTTGTAGTGATACTCATGACATGACCATGGAAACTTTACCTGGTGGCATGCTTTCATTAGTGTCATTCTTTACCAAAACCATTTTTTCGAAAGGCAACACAGCCGTCCCAATGGTATGGGTTCTTCAGTTTGTCTAAACCTATGAACAGAATGCCTGATTGGATGAACACGTGTAACATATAAATAAATATCAGTCAATAATAAAATGAAATTCTGTGTTGCTTCAAATGACAACAGTTTGTTGATTACTGACATAAACTAAACTTGTCAATATTCGATTTTGACTGAGTGAGGGATTTCCTAATGTCTGGCCATTATATAACATTTTAAAAATAAAAGTGCAACCTGTATCGAGATGTATCATTTAACAAATCTAGATTGTATTTCTTTGGAAATAAACAAACAAATGCAATATTGCTCCCATATATGACATGTTACTCAAAAATCACCTATACTTAATTCATTTTTCATCCCTTGATTATTTTTAGGAGGCAGAAAAGAAGATGAAGGAATTACAGGAAGAGGAGGACAAGAAAAAGCAGGACGATGAGGAGAAAAAAGAAAAGGTTGAAGAAAAGGTGACAGATGAGGAAGAAGAGGGCGATGAGGAAGAAGATGAGGAAGAGAAGGAAAAAGATGAGGAGGAAGAAGAGGAAGCAGAGGAAGAGGCAGAAGAAGAAGAAACAGAATCTCAGCCTAAAGATGAATTGTGAATGGAGCAGGTAGAAGTAGCGTTACCCACCAACGGACACATTCACAAAGCTGCCTTAAGTCTCAACATGGAGTACCAAACTATGCTCAATCTCTTGCGACATTCAATAAATGGAAATGATACCTAGAATCTGAAATGTCTTTGGAATATATCATCACGTTAATAAAGGTTTAAAATTAAGACAGCTTTGTGAATTCAGTCCTTGGCTTTTTTATTCCCTGTAAGATTGATCTTACTTTAACTGAGTTTTTTATTTAAATCTGATTTAAAACCTGATGCCAGATATTTATTTTGTCTGTATTTTAATATGAATTAGTTACATGTATAAAAAGGAAAGGCATAATAATATGATCGTATCGCACAATATGAAGCGGCTTTTCATTAAAGGCTTACTGTCGGTAAACTTGATGTAGGGATTACGTTTACCTGTTGCCATCCTCATCCGCGTACAAGTTGCCAGATATTACACTGGATGATATTTTTGTCCTTCACCAAATGGTGATTGTTTTGAGAATGAAAATATTACCTGACTATAGATGTTGCCCAGAGAACATATGTGAGGCCGTGTATGTGGCCGCTAGTTCATTCACTGTATGTTATTGTTTGCAGATCATGTCCAATGAATGTGTTAGAGACTTTCCCAGAGTAAGGATGCCTCTTCCAGTCTAAATGAGTGTGTTTCAATTGTGAAATAATGCACTGCTGTACATCCACAAACAAGATTTTCTGAATAGTTAATTTTGTCTTTTTATATATATATTTTGTACAATACTTGTAGGGCATGGTATGTGTCATGCAGAATGTCTGGAAAAGGAACTAAATAAAAAGATAAAACAGTGCCCTGGCAGCTTTTATTTACACATGTATTATCTGAAAGTACATATATATATTTATTTTGGATCGATTGGTGCTTGTATGTGTTCTGTTGGTTTCTTCATCAAAGAGACAATAATTGAATTTGGGATAAAACAAAAATAGCTAACAGTCATCTTGTAAAGTACAACAGTGCCAAGAAATCAGACAAGCCTTTTAGAATGCTGAGATTCATGTGCCAGGGGAGGTTGTTAGAACTGTGATGCAGACACTTTCCACATATAGGGTTGCACAGAACACGAACAAGATTAGATGATTGTGTTTCAAACTTTTCATATTTGGTAGTCAGAATGCCAAAATAAAAGGGAGTTTCTAAATGCTACAGTGAGAGGGACGTCGGAGAAAGAAAACTCCAGTGAGCACCTACTCTATGAGGCCCAACTGTCCTGGGTCCAATCCCTAATCTAGAAAAAGGACCCTGAGTGCCTGCGCAGTACGAGGCTTAATCAGTCACTCACAGTCCCAGGGAGATTTAGTGTGCCCCAGCACACTTTGTGATCTAGGCTGGTGTCTTTATTCTGGCATAGACCTGTGGAAAGGGCAGCACTCATGTGGTATGGCAGCAGTAGAGATCCCGGAGAAGCCGACATCATTGCCAGAGGCGTCCTGCTGCTTGTACGTAGTGCAGGCAGAACATGACAGCAACAGTTATCTCGAACAGCGTGTTTTACCAAGAGTTGGAACACCTTTCTTCCTTACCCTGGTGGTCTGTACTGTACTGTGGGGACGGATTCTCCGACTGGGTTCTTGCAGGTAGTATTTTATGCTCCATTGCATAGGCCTGGATATCAGCAGTGTAATCGTCTTTAGCTGTGATGAAGTTGTTGCAGGTTCCACCATAATCTGGGTGTAATGCTCACCTGGTATCCACGGGGACGTCACTCAGCCTGTTCTGACCTCTTACGACCTCAAACCCTTCCCTGGAGTCTACTCGACTGGAGACTGGGCCTGAAACACAGGATTGGTAGAGTTTAACTCCCTATTGTCTCTGTGTGCTTGAACCCCTTCTTCCCCGGGGTCCAACCCTTCCCTTTGATCCACAGCTCACCTTGTTTTCTTGGAAATGTGTGCTCTCCGTCCTGCTTTCAGCGCAGGGGCGCGTTGATTGATGTGGGCTCGTTGCTGCCTAGTTACTTCACTGGCAAGAGTCCGACAGGTAAGTATAATGAGTCTTTTGAACAGTTCTCTTACTTCTTTCCTTTCCTTCCTTAGATGATGGGCGGCGTCCGTGGATGGCGATGAGCTGCTGAGATGAGTAGAGCTGAATGTGAGTGAGAGCGCAATGCGACCCTTTCGTATTTGTATTGAACTGAGTTATTTTTCTGTGTCTTTTAGGTGCCGCAACGTTTTCAGCCTGAATGCCGGTTATGAAGAAGAAATGCGGTGAGTAAACGCGGTATGCTGCGCCTCTAGATGTTTCCACACTAACCTGGAGTGTCTTTTCCCTCTTGCCGATGGATGAGAAGTTCCAGAGACAGAGTTCCCCCAGAGCGGCTGGGATTCAGGTAAGCGTTTGAAGCTCGTACAGTCTTTAAAAATAAGCGAAGATTTGCTGAATGCTTACTAATGCCTTTTTTCTGTTCTTTTCCCTTTTCCTTAGGAAGCGGCGTGCCGGGATGGGAATGACACCGCCGAAGATGCCCGCAGAACAGAAGAAGCGATGAATGATGGGCAGAAGCGCTGCAAGGCTGTTCCTAATGGTGTTCTTATTCTTGCAGGAGCTAAGCACAGAAGAAAGATGCAGGCCTACTGGAGACCGATCCGAACACAGTGAGTGTCACACTGCAGGTGCAGAAAACACAAAGCATGTTTCTCAGCCTGGGCATGGCTTAAATAGTCTCTGGGTATCCCAGGTGTCTCTGGGCTGAACCACACCCAAATGACTAGACTGCACATGCAGTTCTGGGAACCGAAATATGTGGGGGCATCCATCTTGTCCCGATAAATGCACTACAAGTCCAATCCCCAATGTTATCCTATGGGAGTGAGTGAGTCTGGTGCCACAAGCGCCAACTCTGACTCCAAGTGGGTCTTTGGAGGGATGGAGAGGCTCTTGAGGGCCATGTAGGCTTCATCCTGACATCTTGGAGGGCTGGGGACATGAGGGGCAGGAATCATGACAGCACTCCCCCCCAAGGCCCCTCTCAAGGTGGCTCTCCTGTCTGGTCCTGGTTTGTTTGGATGGTTTTGATGAAATCATCTAAGCAAGCGAGGTGCATGGATGTACTCACAAGACTCCCATGTCCTGTCTTGTGGACCATACCCCTTCCAGTCTACTAAGTAGTATAATTTTGATCTGATGTACTTTGAATCCAGGATGTCCTTGACTTCGAATTCTGGCTCCCCGGCGACTACTACTGGCTGCGGTGCGTTGCTACCCGGGTCCCAGGTTGAACAGGTTTAAGGAGAGACACGTGGAACACAGGATGAATCTGCATGTTTGATGGCAAAGCCAGTCTGATCGCCACAGGATTTATCACGGAGGTGACGGTGAATGGAACCAGGTATCTTGGACGGAAAGTTCGGGTTCCTTTAATGGACACGTGTTTAGACTCCAGCCACTTGGTAGTTGGGGGCCTTTGCTCGGAGTTGATTAGCAAACTTCTTTTGGTGATTCTTAGCTTGAAGTAGGTGTTCAGCTGCCCTTTTAAAGGTTTGAGAAATGGTCGTGTGCAAGGTTTTGACTGCTGGCATTTCCAGGGTTGTAGGAACGTCCAACTCAAAAGTACGTGGGTGCCTGACATAAATGGTATAAAAGGGTGTCTGCCCAGTCCTGGTGTGTAGGGAATTATTATAAGCATATTCAGCAATCCATAATAGGTCGAACCAGCTTCCTTCAGCTTGGTGTAACATGCAACGCCGATACTGCTCAAGCGTCTGATTTGTCCTCTCAGTTTGACCATCCGTTTGGGGATGATGACTGGTGGATAGCCGGATGTCGATCTGGGCCATAGAGCAGCATTTTCTCCAGAAGTTAGATATGAATTGAGTACCTCGGTCTGAGACTAAAACTGAAGGAAACCCATGGAGCCGTACGATGCCTTCAAGAAATACCTTTGCCAGAGTGGAAGCATTTGGGAGCCCCTTAAGAGGAATGAAATGTGCCATTTTTTGAAAATAGGTCCACGACCACAAGAATAGTGTTAAACCCTTGACTGGGTGGTAAGTCAGTAATAAAATCGAGGGACAACGTGTGCTAGGGTGCTGGTGGGATTTCCCATGGTTGTAATAGCCCAGCCGGTTTCTGCTTGGATGACTTGTTTTGAGCACACACTCCACAAGATAGGATGAATTGGATGATGTCTTTACGCCACGTGGGCCACCAATAATTTCGTTTTAACTTGGCTAGGGTTTTAGCGATTCCAGGGTGGCCCTCGATCAAGGAATCATGAATCATGATAACCGGACATGACTTGTTCTCGTAGTTCTTGGTTTGGTAAGAATAAACGATTCCTGAAGTAGGGCAACTGATCTTTTATCATGTAATGTTCTCCTTGTGCACTCCACGCTTGTAATGCTCCGGACTCATCAGGTTTTGGATTTCTTCATGTAACTCTTTCTGAGTTATGGTTGCTGTGATTCCTAGAAGCTTGTCACTCGGGATGATTGCTATTGGTCAGGGGTCTGATACCCTTGCTCTTCCACCCCCATACGGGAAAGGGCATCGGCCTTCCCGTTTTTCACCCCTGGTCGAAATGTAATCACATAGTCATATTCAGCAAAAAAAAAGAGCCCAACGTAGTTGTGAGGATTGGGCCTTTGCCGTTTTTAGGTAATGGAAGTTCCGGTGGTCAGTTATTACAGTGATTGTGTGTCTGGCGCCCAAGAGGTAGTGCCACCATGCCTTAAAGGCTGACTTAATGGCCAGGAGTTATTTGTCTGTGATAGCGTAATTGAGTTCAGGGGGAGTGAATTTACGTGACCAGAAGGCAACAGGGTGTAACTGGCCCGTTTCGGGGTCCTTTTGTGAGAGGACAGCTCCCATAGCCATGCTTGAGGTGTCCATTTCCACCAGGTATGGGAGATCAGGGCGAGGGTGGTGTAAGATTGGGGCAGATGTGAATCTTGCTTTGAGTTCCTGGAAAGCTTCCTCGGCTTCTGTTGTCCACTGGAACTTTTTGTTGCTTTTCATTAGCAATGACGTGATGGGATGCACGATTTGCGAAAATCCTGGGATGAACCGGCGGTAGAAGTTTGCAAAACCCAGCATACTTTGAACCCCCTTGAATGAATTTGGGGATGGCCAGTTCAGGATAGCATTTATTTATTTATTTATTTATTTATTAAATTTATATAGCGCGCAGGCAGCCCAGGGGCATTGTGGCACTGTTACTTGCAGGAAGACTTAGTTACAATGTGAGCAGGTTGTGCCTTGGGTTACAGTAAGGCAGTGACCTGTGATCAGATATATCACATAAGGTGTGCAATCATAATGTCGACATCAATAATGTCGACAGTCAAAATGTCGACAAATTAATGTCGAAAAACAATAATGTCGACAAACAAAAATGTCGACATTATTCGATATTTTTTCGACATTAATTTAGTGTATGCATAAATAAATAAATAAATATATATATGATGTGTTGAGTATGAGGGGTGGTTGGGGGGTGTGTGGCTTGGTGGCAGGGGGGTGTTGGGTGAGGGTGGGTTGGGGGGGGACCCCCCCATAGTAAATACAATTTTTATTTATTTAATTATTGAATAAATAAATAAATAAATAAATAATTGGTATGTGTTGAGTATGAGGGGTGAAAGGGTGGTTGGGGGGGTGTGGGGGGGTGGCAGGGGGGTGTTGGGTGAGGGGGGGTTGGGGGGGGGACCCCCCCATAGTAAATACAATTTTTATTTATTTAATTATTGAATAAATAAATAAATAAATAATTGGTATGTGTTGAGTATGAGGGGTGAAAGGGTGGTTGGGGGGTGTGGGGGGGGGGTGGCAGGGGGGTGTTGGGTGAGGTGTTGATAGTTTTAAGGGTTTATAGTCATAATGTCAAAAAAAAAAATGTCGACATTTTTTTTTCGAAAAAATGACTTTTTACATTATAAGTATAGGATGTCGACATTATTATTTTCGACATTTTTTTTTCGACATTTTTGTCTGTCGACATTTTTTTTTCGACATTATGACTATAAACCATCACATAATACATCATACAATACAATTATGAGGGCTAGGCCATGTAATTGTTAGATGAACAGGGTTGTTTTCAGGGTTTTCCGAAAGGCGGTCAGTGAGGGTTCAGAGCGCAGGGAGCTAGGGAGGGTGTTCCAGTGTACGGCAGCGAGGTACGGGAAACTGGAGCCCCCTGCACTGGTCCTTTTTACCCTGGTTACTGAGAGCATGCTGGCATAGGGTGATCTAGTGGGTCTTGTGGAGGAGACCAGGTGGATCCTCTGCGAAAGGTACATTGCGGCGGCAAGATGGACACATTTGTGGGTGATGCTTAGAGCCTTGAATAGGATCCTCTCCTTTATGGGGAGCCAGTGGGAAGCTTTTCTGGCAGCGGTGATGTGCTCTCTCTTGGCAATGCCTTGTGCAGCGCGTAGGGCACTGTTCTGTATTACATGGAGCTTCTCAAGATTTTTGTTGGAGGTCCCAAGGAAAAGAATATTGCAGTAATCAAGTCGCGAGCCGGTTATGGCCCTGGCTATGTTAGTGCAGGTGTCTTTTGACAGATAAGGTCTGATTGCGTTAAGGAGTTTTGCATGGTAAGCGGCAGAGGAGGCAATGGCGTTTACTTGTCTGGTCATGGATAGATTGGAGTCTAAGTAGACGCCTAGTGTTTTTACCGTGTCAAGTACTGGGATCGTGATTGAGTCAATGGTGAAATGGCTGAACTGAGCATCAAGTTTCTCGATGGTGTCAGGGGAGCCTACGAGTAGGAGCTCAGTTTTGTCAGAGTTAAGGCAGAGGCCATTGATAGCCATCCACATTTGAATTGTGTTGTAGATGTTGTTGAGGGTAGCAGAGTCCGTGTCATAGTTGCCTGTCAGAGTGAGAAGGATCTGTGTGTCGTCGGCGTAGTTGGTGTAAGAGATGCCCATGGCGTCAAGGATGAGGAAGAGGGGGCGGGTGAAGATGTTGTAGAGGGTGGGGGAGAGGCAGGAGCCTTGGGGCACCCCACATAGCATGATAGAGGGTGATGCAGTGGCTAGGTCGGAGAAGACCTGCATGGTCCTGCCTTGGAGGAAGGAGGCGATCCATGTAATGGCTTCTTGAGAGAAGTTGGCTGTGGAGGAGAGGTGGTGGCAGAGGATGTCGTGGTCTACAAGATCAAAGGCTGCCGACAGATCCAGGAGAAGGAGCAAGGCAGGTTTGCCTTGGTCCCTTGCGTCGTCCATTTGGTTTTTTAGGTCGAGTAGGGCGGTCTCTGTCCCATGCCTAGGGCGAAAGCCGGATTGTCTCAGTCCAAGGAGGTTCTGTTCTTCGAGGAAGTGCTGGACCTGCAGGTAGGCTGCTTTGTCTAGAATCTTGAGGAGGAAAGGGACAGTGGTGATGGGGCGGTAGTTATTAGGGGAGGTGGGGTCAAGTGTGGGTTTCTTTATGAGGGGTCGGACCCATGCTTCCTTTAGGCAGGCGGGGACTCTCCCCGTGGTGAAGGAGGCGTTGACGAAGGCTGTTAGAAAAGGGGCCAAGGTGTCTGCGCAGTCTTTGATGATGGAGGCAGGACAGGGGTCGCCTTTGCAATTGGAGGGTTTTATGTTTTTCATAATGTTGATCATGTCGTTTTCTTGGACGGTTTTAAACAAGAAGGTGGGTGGGGCCTCAGTGGGTGATGGGGGCAGTGGTGGTGGTGGGGAGGGTGTAGTGTGGGTGGAGAGTGTTAGTTTGGTGTTCAAGATTTTGGCTTGGAGAGAGCTGATCTTATTGCGCATGGCTGTTTGGATGTTGTCACACCATTCTTTGTACTTAGTGAAGTTTTGGGGGGTGGGTGTGGGGTTCTCAAGTTCCCTGAAAATGGCGAACATTTCCTTGGTGTTCGACTTGGCCTCAGCAATTCTCTCTTCGAAGGATTTAGCTTTGGCTTTAATGATGGCTTTCTTGTAATTAATTGCAAGGGATTTGAAGTTGAGTTTGTCTTTCTCATCCCGTGATGTTTGCCAAAGAGCTAATGCTGCCCGTTTGTCGGAGCGTAGTTTTAGAAGGTCTTGGGTGAACCACGCATTAGCGTGTCTAGTGGGTTTGGTTTTCCGAAGTTTAAGTGGGGCGATGGTATTGATTGCTGCTGTGATGGCCGTATCATAATTTTTTGCCAGAGTTTCCGGGTCGTTGGAGAATGGGGCTGTGAAGGCGGGTCCCTGTAAGAAGGGTAGGAGTCTTTATTTGGTCAGTTGACGGGCACTCCTTGTAAGGGCAGGAGGCAAGGGAGGAGGGGGGTGGGATGTGGTTGTAGTGGTGGGGATGTTAAAGGTGATGGTGTGGTGGTCGGACCATGGGGTGGGGGTGTTGCCCGTGACTGTGATGGGGCAATTGTGGTGGGCGATCCAGTCTAGTGATCTGCCTAGGGCGTGTGTGGGGTTGTTGATGGTGTTGACGAATCCTAGGGTGGCTAGAGCTGTGTCAAGTGCTTTGGCTGTAGGGTCTTTGGCGTCATTCAGGCCAAGGTTGATGTCTCCAAGGAGAATGGCTTTGGATGACTTTTTGAGGTTGTCCGCCAGGAGGTGGGTGATGGAGGCCTGGAAGTCTCCTAGGGGGCCTGGTGGTCGATAGATGAGGTGTAGGGTGATGGTGCATTGGTGCGAGATGGTGAGTTTTAATTGAAGGTAGTCGCTGTTATTGTTGATAGTTTTGTCAGCCCTTCTGATGATGATTGAGTCTTTGGCTATGAGTGCGACACCGCCTCCAGTGGTCATGCGATCTTGTCTCGTGATGGCATAGCCAGGTGGGAGAGCGAGGGATAGGGCGGGGCCTGAGGCTTCATGTAGCCAAGTTTCGGTGACCATTAGAAGATCTAGATCTAGGGTGGTAATAAGGTCGTGGATGTCTAGTGCATGCGCATTGATGGAGCGGGCGTTGATGAGGGCACATTTGAGGTGCGGTTCAGGGGTGACATTGATGGTCGGGGGTGGCCTATCCGAACCGGTGGGAGGCATGTTTCCTGGGGTCATAGACACAGATAAAGTGGCATTTGCATAGACCATCTACCTTGTGTACATCCATTCGGATTCCATTCGGGATGAGATAAAGCCCAGGAATTCCACCTCGGAGACGTGGAATGAGCACTTTTCGAGCTTGGCTTAGAGCGGGTGTTGACGGAGTTTCTCCAATATGGATCGGACGTGTTTAACTTGGTCCTGCTTTGATGAGGAATATATTAGAATATCGTTGATGTACACTAGAGCACAGACATCAATCAATTCCCGTAGGACATGGGTTCATGAAGTATTGAAATGCTGCAGGTGCGTTGCAAAGGCCAAAGGGCATTACTTGATATTCATACAAGCCGTATTTGGTGCGAATAGCGGTTTTCCATTCGTCCCCCGTTCCCCTGTTTTACGCAAACAAGGTGATATGCCCCCATCAGGTCTAGTTTTGTGTAGCTTTGGGCATCTTTGACTTGATCAAGCAATTCAGGGATCAGTGGCAGGGGGTAGTGGTTTTTTACGGTAATCTGGTTCAGTGCGCAATAGTCGATGCACGTTCTCAAGTCCTCCTCCTTTTTCAGTACGAAGAATAGAGGACTGGCTGCTGGAGACTTCGAGGGACGGATGAACTTGTTGGCCAGGTATTGGTCAAGATAGGCGTTCAGGTGCTGGTTTTCTGGTTCCGTGAGTGCGTAAATTCGCCCACAAGGGATTTGTGCGCCGGTTATCAGGTCGATTTGGCAATCGTATGGTCTATGCTGTGGCAGGGTATTAGCCTGTTCTTTCTGAAAGACATCTTGAAAGTCCTGGTATTCACTTGGTAGGGTGCCGATTGCCACAGTCGCAAGCGTGGAGGTTCTGGTGTCTATTGGTTGTTTCTCTTGGCGATAACATGTGTGGGCGTAAGTCTCAGGAAAGGCTAATTCTTTTGCTCGCCAATCGATTCGAGGATTGTGAGCTACCAACCATGGCATTCCCAAAATCAACCGGAACTGTGGTGCCTTAATGAGGTCGAAAATGGTAGATTCTTGGTGTCCATCCTGGCACAGAAGGGTTAAAGCTGGAGTGCATTGGGATACTGGACCAGAAGCTATTTCCGTGCCGTCGACAGTGGTAACAGTGTCGGTGGTTGATTTAGGGCGTAACGGAAGCCCCATCTTTGCCGCAAGATCCTGGTCGATGTAATTTCCGACGGCTCCACTGTCAATGTACGCTCTTACTGCGTGCATCCAAGATGGTTGTTGGTGATTGATCAAGACCACAGATAGTGCAAAATGGGAGGTCTGTAGTTCACTTTCTTTGCTCGACAAGTGGGCTGCTACACTTGTCGGGCTGGGGAGTTTTCTGATTCTTTGATGGTATCTTCCTTGTCCGTGGCCCCTACCTTCCTCCACGGTGGCTTCACAGGGCACTCTTTATGGAAATGACCTGACCTCCCACAGTACAGACATAACTGCTTCTGTCTCCTTTTATCCCTTTCCGCTTTAGTCAAGGGGGATCTGACCCCCCCGATTTGCATTGGTTCTCCTGAACCTTCCGTTGTGCGGGCAATATTGTTCTTTGAACGCACATACATAGGGCGAGGGTCCGGTCTGGTTCGATCTGCTCTTCAGTCCTGCAACCTATGATCCAGTTGAACAACAAGGTCAATTAATTCTGAGCAGTCTTTCTGGGGGTTCACTACTTTTACGAGAACATCCTTGAGCTTCCCCCTCAACCACCTATCAAATAACGTGGTTCTCTTCTCCACTGGCCATTCTGCTTCAACTACGAGTCTATTGAACGTGGCTATGTATGTTAATAGATCTTGATTCCCTTGGCGTAGGGACATACGTTTGTTGTCTAATGCCTGCCCATGAGTATGACGGGCGAACAGCTTTTCCATCTCCTGCTGAAAGCCCCTGAAGTCATGCAGCAAAGGATCGTCTTGGGACCACAAAGGGTACAGACCAGTCTGTTGCGCTACCACTCAGGTAGGATAGCACAAAAGCGACCCGTGATTGGTCTTTTGGAAAGGCCCCTGGTCTACAAAGGAAGTGCAGGCTGCACTGGTTCATGAACGTTGCAAACCTCTTGGGATCCCATTAAATCGTTCAGGCGGGGCCAAGGGAACTGCCACAGGAAGGGTTATCTGAACGGGATTGGCTGATGGTGCTGGCATCGAGGGTACGCTTCCCGGCAATGGTGCATGCCCTGCTTGTGACTGGAGAAGTTGCCGGCTTAAATCATCAGTGCGTTCTTTGGCTACTATCAGCTCTCTCCTCAGGGTGTTGGTCTCCTGCCTGGCTGCATGTACTTCGGAACGTAGCTGCCCCAACATGTGGGCTAACTGGTCGGTTTCTGACGTTTCCATGACGCCCAGGTGGATTTTGGTGTGAGGCTTTGTGTTCTGTAACGCTCACCTGGTATCCACGAGGATGTCAAGCAGCATGTTCTGACCTATTACGACCTCAAACCCTTCCCTGGAGTCTACTCGACTGGAGATTGGGCCTGAAACACAGGATTGGTAGAGTTTAACTCCCTATTGTCTCTGTGTGTTTCAATCCCTTCTTCCCAGGGTTCAACCCTTCCCTTTGATCCACAGCTCACCTTGTTGCTGCATAGTTACTTCACTGGCAAGAGTCCGACAGGTAAGTATAATGTCTCTTTTGAACAGTTCTCTAACTTTGTTCCTTTCCTTCCTTAGATGATGGCGATGTGCTGCTGATGTGCTGCTGAGATGAGTAGTGCTGAAGGTGAGTGAGAGGGTGATGCGCAATGCGACCCTTTCGTATTTGTATTGAACTGAGTTCTTTTTCTGTGTCTTTTAGGTGCCGCGACATTTTCAGCGTGGATGCCGGTTATAAAGAAGAAATGCTGTGTGTAAGCGCGGTATGCAGCGTCTCTGGATGTTTCCACGCTAACCTGGAGTGTCTTTTCCCTCTTGCAGATGGATGAGAGGTTCCGGAGACAGAGTTCCCCCAGAGCGGCTGGGATTCAGGTAAGCGCTTGAAGCTCGTACAGTCTTTAAAAATAAGCGAAGATTTGCTGAATGCTTAGTAATAACTTTTTTCTGTTCTTTTCCCTTTTCCTTAGGAAGCGGCGTGCCGGGATGGGAATGACACCGCCGAAGATGCCCGCAGAACAGAAGAAGCGATGAATGATGGGCAGAAGCGCTGCAAGGTAAGGCTGTTCCTAACGGTGTTCTTGTTCTTGCAGGAACTGAGCGCAGAAGAAAGATGCAGGCCTACTGGAGACCGATCCGAACACGGTGAATGTCACGCTGCAGGTGCAGAAAACACAAAGCATGTTTCTCAGCCTGGGCGTGGCTTAAATAGTCTCTGGGTATCCCAGGTGTCTCTGGGCTGAACCACACCCAAAAGACTAGACTGCACATGCATTTCTGGGATCCGAAATATGTGGGGGCATCCATCTTGTCCACATCAATGCACTACAAGTCCAATCCCCAATGTTATCCTATGGGAGTGAGTGAGTCTGGTGCCACAACCGCCAAGTCTGACTCCAATTGGGTCTTTGGAGGGATGGAGAGGCCCTTGAGGGCCATGTAGGTGATCGTGGCCTGGCTGCAGCCTGACATCTTGGAGGGCTGGGGACATGAGGGACAGGAATCATGACGCTGTGAATTGACCCCAGCAGCTCTCAGTTAACAACTCACTCCTGCCAGCCTCTGAAAATAGGTTTGTAGATAGTTTCTCAGGCTCACTTCTTCACTAAATCAGGCCTGCCTCACATTGAGGCCTAATTGGTTTAGCCCACTCTGGTTTTACCTTTCTTTAACCAGATGACCTGTTCTGTTAGGCCAACCAGGGTCACTTTCTTTCGTCCCTCGTTCACTCCACTGTCTAAATCACACACCTTTCTCCATTTTATCTCCCACAATGATCAAAGATTTCTGTCCTCTTTTATAGGAATTGTAATCACTAGATTAATGAATGAGCCCTCGAATTTGTGAGTATTATTCCCTATTGTGACTGCAGATTGGTATGACTCACTATTGATTGGGTCCACTTCCTCCCCATGTGTACATGCCTCCTTCCTTCGTGGGAACATGTTAGGAAGATTAATGAATGGAATTTTCCCCTGCCTCAAGCCCAAAAACCCAACCTTATAATGTTCCTACCTGCCATTTTGGGATGAGGCATACGAATGATGGTGCTCTTTGTTCTTCTGAAACTTTTCTGAGAGCGAGTATGTTTGATCCAGTCTGGAGGGCTGTTTCAATGTTACTTGCAAGCACTCCATGGGTGTGATTTTTTTAAACCTTTTTTTTAATGGTAATTGTAATTGGTTATTGATAGCGCTCTTAATACCCAGAGGTTTTTCTAAGCGTGGACCCGGGGATCGAACCTGTGTTGCTCCACGTCGTCTTGCTTCCAAGGTGAGCGTGTTGCCCCTGAGCTATCCTCCCGAGACGAACCTGGTCTCACAGAGCAAGTGCATGCTTTCTCCTGGCTCTTGAGCCTAATGCTGTCCCCCAGGTGGGACTGGTATACTTAGTGAAATAGCCCGCAAACGGGCCCATGTTATAGAGCTGTGCCGAGAGCTGTGTCTCATGTATCATACCTCTCATCACTGGTCTGGATTTTCACTGTAAATCATCAACAAACATGTCCTTTACTAGTTAATCCAAACCTGTTGTTCGGACTCACTTGAGCACTACCCACAACTCTAGGCATACAGGGTCACCTAAAGAAGGACTGGGGGATCTCCGGGAATCCACCATGAGCCATCTCCAGGGCTTGCATCACGGAGCAGGTGGCTCCCCTGGCCTATGTGGTCCTTAGCATCATTCCGTATCAGTTCCTTTTTTCTGCAGCCACTCACACGTCAGATGTGCAGCGAATGCTTTGGAATTGTAATAATTTCTGGTCATATTTTTTACTTTTCTGAATGGGTTCTGTGCGAGGACAGAAATGTGAGGCGGTTAACTTTGTGAAGGTTTTTGAGAAGTGTCACAGAAGTTAGCAGACAAAGGGGTCCCGATAAGCATTGACACGGCCTGGGCTTGCCTCCTAGGGGGGTTCCCCAGACCGAAGAACACCAGACATCTGGGGAAACTGAGAGACCTAGCGTATATACTCGCTAAGAGGAGGATAGCCATGAACTGGAAGCAATGCTACAAACCCAGGATAGAGATGTGGTGGAGGGATCTGCAAAAATGGGCGGAAGCTGAAACCATGGTCTGGCAAGAGGCATGCAGTAAATGCGGGGAGGAGGAGGTGGGCAACCTAGTAGCCTGGAAGTTGTTAGTTACTGGTCTGTTTGGGGTGCAAGGGGAACCTACTGCCTCAGAGGAGGAAGACACCCGGCCACTCCAGGTCGATACAGAACTACCCTGTCGATAAGCTCTTGGGGGGGAGAGGGGAGTGCAGTGTTGTGTTTTCTTAAGAGTCAATTGTCCTATTGTACATAATGCCACAAGTTTGTTTTGTACTGTTTTCATTTAAAATAAAATAAAAATATATTTTTAAAAAAAAAAAAACTTTGTGAAGGTTTTTCAAAAGATGGCATTTTATTTACTCAAAAGGTTGGATAAATACCTCGCTATAACTACCCTGACAAGGAAGTCCCTGCTAAAATAAAGTAAAGCAAACAATGTATCAAAAGGTTTCTGTCCCTCACACTTATATATACAATAACTCAACAAGGTAATATATGGCAGTTCAAAAGCAACACATATAACAGTTAAGTTCACAGCATGATAACTGTGTCTGTGTGAATTCCCCTTCCCCGGATACAAGCAGGATTCTGTTCAACAGTTCCAAAAGTATAAGGAAATCCTGTCTTGTAACCAAGTTCCAACACAGGTCTTTGTGATTCCAACTTGACAACAAAAGTTCCAACACTTCAGAAATGTTCAAAAAAGGTTATTTCTCTTCCATTTGTGATATTAAGAATTCAAACAACCTTCTTTGCATAAACCAATAACTGTTCCTTAGTTCATCAGCATTGACATACATTGTCTTTATCGATTCTGCAACAAGGAATTTGTTCTGAAGATGTTATACTTATAACTATTTATTATAATTATTATTATTATACACCTCTGCAGCAGTTTACACAACACTTGTTTCAGCAATGAAGGTTTTTCAGGATGATTTGTCAACACCTCTCCAGAGCCCTTCATCAACTTCCACCTGATTTACTTCCATGCCAGTCCTATTACTTCAATTACACTTGGTTCACTCCCATACCAGGCCTACTACTTCAAAGATCTCTGTCCAGGTATACTCTCCTGCCCGAACAGAACAAATTGTTACCACAACCTCTTATATGGTGTACTCCCCTGCCAGGTGAGAAAATTATAAACAAGTGCTTCTGTGGTTAAGATCAGCTTACAACACTTTCACAATGTAAGTTGCATCACAACACCATGTTTTAAACATTTCTTCAGGGAAGACAAGTTTCACATTGGTGCTCTTTAGTAGACTTGTGTTATTTCCAAAACCTCTGCAAGTTATGCTTCACTCCTTCTGAATATTCTTTACCAGAAGGTCAGCCTTCTTGCCACTTTTGTTTTCCCATTTCTTCATTAACCAAATACTGACAATACTATGGTCTCACTCTGACTCTTCCTTGTCTTTGACAGTGTGGGATTACACAAGCCTCTTCTATACACTCCTTCAAACATGGGCAGAAAGCTTTACAAACTTTAGGACTCTCGTTTGCCTCCTCTTGACTTTGGCAATGTTTGTTAGTTTTAAATTGCCTTGTTTTAGCTTTATTTTGGCTTGAATAATGGTAGTTTCTATTGGGTTCTGGAATTGTTGCCCCAATTTGTTGCTGGCTTTTAAGTAAACGTGCATGCTCAAAGTTGCAGTCAGTGGCCCTCATTACGACCCTGGCGGAAAGTGACTGACCGGACCGCCACAGCGTAAATAGCGTTTCCGCCATTGCACGAAGGAGCAAAGTGCGGCCCATTCCGACCCATCGGGCACGAGCACCACGGCATGGCGGAAGTGCAAAGTCCGCGATGGCGGAAATGACCCCAAAACGGCCCACACCGCCGCCGTACGGCGCCCTAGGTGCAATACCGCCACCCATCACAGCGGACACCGCAGTGTGCGCCTACCGGAAAGTACGGTGACCGTAAATATACGGAAACGGAAGTAAAAACATGGGCCCGGAAGGGGAAACATCCCGCCGTACACCTATAAAACCACAAAAACCACACAACCACTAAAAACACCACCCTGAGACACACCCCAACCCGTCATCCACCCTAGCGAAACCAAGAAAAATGGGAAAAGTAGCAAAGAAAGCGTGCGACTGCAAGCGGCAGGTCCACTTCTCCCGTGAGGAACTCACCGTGCTAACAGAGACCCTCCAGGAGAATGCTGCCGTCGTCTTCTCCACGCAAATGACCAGGACGGCACTTGCGAACAAGAAGGCCATATGGGCTCTGGTGGCACAGCGGGTAAGTGCGGTGGGGACCGCACCCCGCAACCCACAGCAATGCAGAAAGCGATGGGACGACCTGCGGATACGCGTCCGCAGCATACTCTCTGCCAACCGCAACATTGCCACAGCCACCGGGGGAGGACCTGAATCACCCATCAAGTTGACCCCCTGGGAAGAAATCTGTGCCTCCACCATCGGAATGGAGAGCATAGAGGGAGTCGGAGGGATGGAGAAAGGAGTGCAGACATCCGAAGATTCAGGTAGGTGGGCCAGATAAAACAATGCTAAATCCACAATGTCCAATCATGTGAAGTGCCATGTGTCCACATAGTGCAACAGAAACACATGTCCAGGAGAACGTCCACACACATCGGCCTGATAGCGCACTTTAAAACTCACAATAAATACATAAATAATTAAAAACCCCAAAAGACCCACTACACGTGCAGCAGGCACACCCTAACTGCAAGCTGCCAAACAACTGCACCCTCACTCCACACACAAATGAAAGCACCTCCAAGGCCCCGACCCAAATCATCCTCAGGAACCACCCCAATGCATGTGATACAATGCCATTCCAATACCCACAGACCCATTAATAACCCTCGCCCTCCTTTACTCCACCACAGGGTCCGATCCAAACGACGAGCATCAGGACACCCCTACCAGCACACCTGCAAAGAGGGCCAAGACCAACGGCCAAAGACCCTCCACCTCAGCTGCACGCATCAAGACACGGCAGCAGCACAACTCAGGTGGCAGCACAGAGGAGGGAACATCAACAGGCACCCCAGCAGCCAGCATGCCCACAACACCACCACCACCGGTCCCCCCAACGGATGCCACAGAAGGCACTGCCTCTGGTGGCAGCAGCACCATAGGTGACACCCCATTGATGGCAGCATGCTCCGACACAGAAGACGGGGATGTCGAAGTCAGATCCATCCATGACCTGTCCCAATCCCCCTGTCTGTCCCATCCCGTACAACATGAGGATACCACGCAGGGGCACCCACAAGACGACGACTGGCCATCCCCCACAAGCCCTGTGGCAAGGCAACATGAGGTCAACAGCCCCTCTGTGACACCCCCGCAAATGGCCATGGCCCAGCAGAGGCAACAGTCCCTCGACCAGTTACTCGTGCAAAAGCAGCAACTGGCCACGCTCCTCAAGGACCATGCCGATGAATGTGGGGGCACTAAGGCAGACATAGAAACATCAACTGAGACACTTAGGGCAGAAATGGAGAGAAGTACAGAGACACTAAGGGCACAAATGGAGAGTAGCACCGAGAGCCTGAGAGTACAAATGGAGAGAAGCACCGAGAGCCTGAGAGTCCAAATGGAGAGTAGCACCGAGAGCCTGAGAGTCCAAATGGAGAGTAGCACCGAGAGCCTGAGAGTTCAAATGGAGAGAAGCACCGAGAGCCTGAGGGGGGAACTGCATGCGACGTCCAAAGACGTATGTGCCGAACTTGCCGCAGTGCATGAATGTCACGGCCCTCCGGTGCCTCGCAGACTCCTTGAGGTGCTGCCACATCCCCACCCTCATCATGACCATCATCAGGTGCTTGCAGTTCTGCGTCAGGGGGCATGGGCACATTTCTACGTACGCACATGTTGTGGAGCATGACACATGCCATGACCATCTTTGCAACCTTCTCATGGCGGTACAGGAGTGCCCCGCCAGACCTGCTGAGGCAGCGGAAACGAGTCTTCAGTAGGCCGAATGCCTGTTCAATGACTACACGGGTACGTGAGTGGGCATGGTTGTAGTCCTCCTCATGCTGGTCCCGTGGGTTCCGGACTGGTGTGAGGAGCCATCTCTTCAGTGGATACCCAGCATCACCTGTATGTGGATGATAAACGTATGATGTGGAATGCCATTGCTACGTACGCACACCCCCCCCCTTCCTGCCAGGTCATTGCCGCATCACATACCCCACATCATCATGCATGAAATGAGACTCACCGAGTAGCCAGGATCTGTTCCCTGCGTGTCGCTCCATGTAGCGTGGTATAGTAGAGTTCCTCAAGACCATAGAATCATGGGTTGATCCAGGGAATCTGGCACAACAATGTGTAATGATCCTGTTGGAGTCACACACCATTTGTACATTCAGGGAATGGAATTGTTTTCGGTTGCGGTACTGGGCCTCCATGGCATGTGGGACGACCAATTCCACATGGGTGCAGTCGATGGCACCAATGCAACCCGGTATGCCGCCAAGTGCATGGAATCCCACTTTTGTGTTGGTAATTTCCTGCTCCGAGCGTGGTAGAGAGATGTAGTCGTCTGCGTGCTGCAGGAGGGCATTGAGCACTTGCAATAGTGTCCGTGAGAACAGTGGCTGAGAAATGCCATGCAACTGTCCGACTGTGTGCTGGTAGGT
Organism: Ambystoma mexicanum; assembly: GCF_040938575.1. Classification (NCBI taxonomy): domain Eukaryota; kingdom Metazoa; phylum Chordata; class Amphibia; order Caudata; family Ambystomatidae; genus Ambystoma; species Ambystoma mexicanum. The sequence continues at coordinate 1,344,362,110 of NC_090922.1, forward strand.
GCCTGTGGCCAGGAAGTGGAGTACAGACACCACCTTCAGTAGGGGTGGGATGGCGGTTGGGCTATCTATCATGCTGATAAGGTCAGCCTGTGTCATGTCCACAATGGCGGCTATGGTGTCCCGGTCCAAACGGTAGAGGGTGTGGATCTGCTCATCAGTGAGGTTGAACGGATGTGCTCGGAGGCGTGGGATTGCGGGCTGCCTGCGTGGTGGTAGTGGCTGTGCTGGCGGCCCTTGCTGGCCCTGCCTTGGCCTCCTCCTCCTCCTGCGTCTCCTCCGTGCGGCCGGTTGTAGTTGGTGTTCGTCTTCTTCTTGGAGTTGGAGTACTTGCAGTGCTATCAGGTCCCCCAGGGCCAACATCGCGAGTCCTGCCGCTAGCATTTCGGAGTGGGTGTGGTTGTGGGAGGAGACTGGGTGTGCAATTTATGTGTTTTCAGGCTGTATGGCCTCCACCTGTGGTGATTCATTTCACCTGTGCAAGCTGCTCTCCCCTTTGGCCGAGCACGTCCCGCACACGACGCTGCAATTCGAGGAATGGCATCTTGCTATTGCAATCATGTATTTGTTCCCGATGGCCGTGTAACATTTGTTGATATGTACATTCGGCTATGGTCCCATTGTTTCACATACAATCTTTGCAGTCGCGAACAGACTTGTGATGGGTCAGTGGAACGTAGTACTCGAGTAACGGTGGGCCCTCATGCATCACTGTACCGAGTTGCAACGACGGGCGGGGCGTCCCATTTGTGGGTGAAGGCAGTTGCCATTTTCACACACAGCCGCACTAGTTGGAATAATTAGTGATTTCAAACGGCCACAGATGCCTTTTCGACGTGATGTTGCAAATGAGGAATTCGAAGGGCGGCGCTTTCGGTTTTCAGCTAGCGGCGAGGAGATGCCCACAGGTCTGACTGCAAATATAACGTTCTATTGTTCAATGTCCTTGAGACAGGGGCCATGGCGAGGAAGCAATGATTGATATGAATAGTTTGGGATGCGCAATAGCGACGTGGGCGATGAGGCCGGACGTTCCCAAATACATGTTACTTCACAACACTGGAATTACGGGCTGGGGCACTGTGGATTTTGCAGGCTGCATAACGCACAGACTCAATGGATATTTCTAATGTTATGTGAGTAAATATTCAGGCGTTTTTATACCGGGATGAGGGAATGGTGAATGGATGCATGGGCAGGTGATTTGATACAGAGTTTGCCATGTACAGGGCTTCTTGGAATCTATCCGCCTCCCCTGCGCTATGTGATGCAGGGCTGCCATAGTGGGACCATCGTCTATCTGGCGTTGTTGAGCCCTCCCTGTCTCGACGCGCCTTCAGACACTTGTGTCCATGCACGTTAACATTCCCATCTGATGGATTCTGTTTTGACAGACGCATGCACAGGTACACTCGTTTGTGATGGTGTTTACACCTCGATATAGATGTTTATGAGTCGCAAGTGGTTTTGGGGTGGTGATGATCCTTTGGAGTGGGCTAGCATGCATATGGCTGTGGATTTGGTGTGATCATTGAAGTGAGTTGTTCGAATGTAGTTCTGATGGCCATTCTGTTCTTTTTCTTTTCTTTTGGTTGACAGGTATCTCATCCCCTTTTGCCACTGCCATCTGTATGCCACTCCTGCAGATGGCTTTTACTCCCGACACCTGCTGCTTCGTGTTAATCAGTGGAGCAGCATTACGATCTTATGGGACGATCGCCAATGGCCCACATGCCCTTACGCAGTACTAGTGGCTCGGAGCAACATTTCGGCCTTTCAGCTGGACTAGTGCCTCCCCATTGGGACGGCCCTGCGGTTCTGTGCGCTTCCATGTTGCCTTTTCGTACGTGAATGTGGCTCTGTGTACCATGATGGAACAGGGCGTCACACAAGTAGTAGCTGGTCATTCCTTGCGGATGCAGCCCACAATGCTGATATGTGTTTTGGAGTTCATGGCCTAATGGCTGTATGGGCTTGGTGATTTTGTTGTGCATTAAATTTCTATTCTGATATGAGCCGTGTAGCGTTCTTCTTTGCGAGTGATGTGGCATATTCCTATTTGGGGAGCGATGTATTGTGAGGAGATCTGCATTGGGTTCCAGCTTCGGAGTTTAGTTGCGTGGTACTGTGCTGGGCGCGTTTGCCTACGAAGCCCAGTGAGGTCAGGGATGGGGGCTGCCAATGTGACTGTTTGAATGTTGTCATGCTCAGGGGCGGGGGATTGGGTTTTGTGTAACAGATGCCGGTCAGCCAGGTGGACTGGTGGAATGATGTGATTTTCGGAATATTGCTGGTCCCAGGTGCCTGTGTTTGCGTGCGTTTCTGGGGGGGGGACTGTGGTCATGTCCATTGGAATGGCTTCTGTATTCGTGCCGTCTGTGCCCTGCAGCTCCCATTGGCCCCTCTTGTGATTCTTTTGTTCGTTGGCATGCATGGGTGACTTGTACATTTCACTGGTTGCATTGTGACTTCATTGCACCTACGGGGAGTTGTACTTTGTGGGCAGGGAGCGGTGTACAGGCACTCAGTGGGGCCGTTTACGGTTGATTCGCGATGCCGTACTTCTCACCATGGCGGAATGGTGCTTTCCGCCATGCTTGATGGTGTTAGGTACATGTCCGCTAGGGTCGGAATTCGCGTACCCTTGCGCCATGGTGGTATTTACGGTTTGGCATGGCGCGCGCGTGCGTACTTGGTGCAGTTAGCGTTGGCGTTCACTACGGTGTCGCTAATGGCTTCGTACTTTGCGGTGACGGGTCATAGTCGCACCGAGCGCTATTCGATGGCGGTATTGCATTTCCGCCATCGTTTTCCGATTTCCGCCAGGGTCGTAATGAGGCCCAGTTTGTTCTGCAAAATAATGTTTTCTCTGCTTTTTGTCAGTTCGGTGTCCGTAAATGTCTGCTTTTGAGTTTTTTCTCTCTACGTGTTTGTTTTCTGGTGTTAAAGTACCTGTTCTGAGCATGCGAGCGGTCATCGAGCGCTCCAGTGTCACAACAGCTTAGTGCACTCACCGGGTTTGTCGTGCGCATCCGTTTCCCTCGCTGCTCCCAGTTCCTCTGCCTTCGCTGCTTCTTGCGGTTAGGCAAACTGCTACTTCCAGTCTGCCGCAGCCTGTGCCACTCGCACACAGAGCTTCTTCTGCTTCAAAGGCTCTCCGGTTCTCACCTGCCACCGGAGACAGCCTTCTTATATGGGAAGCTTCTCAAACCTTTGTTTCCTGCTGTGCAGCCTCTGCAGTCCAAGTCTCCAGGGGGTAGGCTTCCCTCTCCGACGCTTCCACCTGTGCGGCCTCTGCAATGAATGCTTCTGGAGGTGAGGTCCCTCTCAGAACCAGCTACTGCTCGACACGCGACAGTGGTCCCAGCGTCTTCTCTCTCTCCAGTTTCTGCTTCTGCTGCAACTTGGAGAGTTCACAACTCCTTCACCTACGACTACTGCTCTGCTCCTTCTTCTTTTTAATGGGCTGAACCTGATGGGGCCTTTTAAGCCCCTCAGTCTTCTTCAGGTGTGGGTCATTTCCCTGAACAAGCTGCACTTTGCAGTTGTGCTCCTCTGCAGCCCTCTTCTTCGTCCCAGTACCTTGGGAATTATAGGGCTTGAAGTTCATAATACAAAAATCAGTTCTTCTAACTTCTTCTATTTTTCAATAGGTTTCGGGGGAAGTTGAACAAGGGGGTTTCCCATTCCTGCTGACCTGCTCCCCCCTCATGTGATCTTCCCGCAGGACATCATCGCCAGGGCCTGGATCAGAAAGCGTCTGTCTTTCTCTGGCCACATGAGAAGGGTCCCAGGCCAGGTGTTCTGAGGGAATAATTTCTGATTCATCATAGTTCCCTGGCATGTCAAGCCCTATGGACTCGGGTTTTAAAACTTACAAGTGGTTCAGGCACCAAATGCCATTATCAGACCCCCCACCAGGAGTATATATGTTGTTTAAAGCCCAGCCATGACTCTTCTTCCTTCAAAGCTTAACCTCACTCCATTGAGTGGTTCTGAGTGATAATGTTGCCTGGGAATAAGTCACCAGGTAGGCAGCTTTCTTTCCTGCACGCCTAAAAGCTTTCCCCCACATATTCTAAGATGGGTATAATTTACTGTTATATAATCCAGTCGTAGAATATTTGGTGTAAATGCTTGATTTTCTTGGGAGTGCAAATTTGTGGAAATATCAATTTCCCAGGTGTCATAATTCGATACCAAGTCACGTGCTAAAGACTTTGCATCCTTCTGACCAGAAGATGAAAGCATTGAGTAGAAAGGTGTTTGCCTCAGGCAGTTTCACATTCAGGGCCTCAAACACAGGGATCTGTAACTTGTGTCTCTGTAGGTTTTTTGTACTACAACTCCATTATCCCTCACCAATACTGGTGGCTGATGGGTTATGTAGCCCAAAACATCTGGAGATCCCAAGGTTGTAGACTCCTGCTCTAATATATCCTGTTTACTGGCCAGAAAGAATCATTTTTAGTGGGAGATGACTAAACATACCATTCAGTATTTCCATGTCAACCATATGCCTAAGAATTGCTCAGACATGGTTTACTATAGCTTGGAGTCACCCATAACCACTAATTGTAATTTCCAGGTCAGTGGTCTCTGCTATTTTCTATCCACATTCTTTTTAGCAGATGTCTAGACTCTTCATCTAGACATGCCATTTGACAGGATGAGCTTGTTCTAGAATAAAGACGACAAATCCTTCAAAAACCTCAAGCAAAAAAGAGCTTTGTCTAAGGCTTTCAGACTTTCTGCTCCTGTAAACACTTTTACACAGCAGTACCTCAAGTTCAGGGGGTCTGGATAATTGCAATTCAATCGACAAAAGACTACTCCATAGTCACAACAGCAGCATCACAATGTTCACACTGTGAGAGGTACAGGTAGGCCAAGCCTTAAGCAACACCTGTCATGAAGTTGAGTAGGCACAGTGAGGCTGAGACTTAAGTGTGGGGTTTCAAAAGAATGCAGATGTATTAGGAATTGTTACGCCAAAGGGTCAGAAACGTAAAACATAACACAGCCACATGATGTGTTCACCTTGTGTTCAAACGATAAAGTCTCTGGGTTTCATAATTGTCAATCCAGGTGTCCCCTTTTAATCCTGTAATAATCTCACAACTCAGTCACTCACAGTTTGGGCAGGTTGGGTGTCCCCATACTTCTGTCACTCTTTTCATTCCATAGACCCAGGTCCTCTGATTCTCATGCTTGAATCATGTCAGATCGCTTGCTTAGATCTCAGGGCCCTACGTGCGCTTGCACTCTAGGCCAGGAAAAGCAGCTCGGGGTTAATTGGTGATAGAAGGGCCACCATAGTAACTACCAAGAAGCAAGCAACCCTGGACTCTTAACTGGCTTGCCAGAGAGAGTCTGATCTATTGGGTATTTTTTAATGCTCCTATACACAAAGTGTTACCCTCTCCATGTCTCACAGGTCCCTGGCTCTTATTCCCAGCACCTATCCTTGTCTACATCTTCAACGTTCTAGAACATGCTCGTACCCCCACCCCGTCTTACCTCGTTCCTACACACTTCTAGCATGCCTGATCCTTCTCCTTTTCTCTTTCAGCCCCTTATATGGTTTCCCCCTCTCATCATGCTCTATGCCTTCTTCTTTTACATCCTCACCCTTAATAATCCTTTCCTTCCTCCAGTCGGCTTCTCCAGCTACCTCCTTCACCTCACCAACTCCTTCCTCCAGATTTTTCTCTCAACTGTATCCCTACTACTCTCTACCTCCTTTCTACTAAACATTACTTAAACCTCCTGCTGAAGGTTCTCTTCATTCTTCCCAACTGCCTGTATACCCCTTCTGAGGTTCCTTCTCACCTCCTCCTCACTGTACACCACCTCTGGCCATCTCAATCATGATGAGACCCCACGCCACCTCCTCACTCTTCACCATCTCTATCCTGCCCTCCAGCCCTCTAGCCTCTCTTTCTGAAGTCCTTCTCACCATCTCCTCACTCTTCACCACACCTTACCTGTTCTCCTTCCCTCTGGCCACCTCTCTCCTCCTTGCTTCCTCCTGCTTTGCCTCCTTTTGCCACCAACACTCTTCAGAGCTCTGCTTCAGTCTCCAAACGTCTACACTTCTATCAGCAAACCTGTGGTTTATATATCAGGCTAGCCTCTACCCTGCATACTGCCCACATTAAACCACATTAAGATGTCTCTCTTTTTCAGGATCTGAACCGGATTAGCTATGGAGCAATTGTTCATTCCCCTTTGGTGGCCCCGCCACTCCAGGTGCTGATTGGTGACCATGCATTGATGAAAGTTGATATTCATCCTAAAATCGCAGTTTACTTTCACCGGGAGTGAGATCAAAACAGTGGATCTCAGTTTCCTGTGTCTCCTCAGGCGATTGCTCAGCCGCCTATGTGGATCAGTACTGGTCTGAGTGTGCTAGTGCGTGGTTGCCTGTGATGCTTTTTGCTGGTGGGAAGCAATATATGCTTCATTGCCTTTGTGTTCAGGACATTTCTCCAGGGCCACCGCAGTGCTCTCTTGACATAGTTGGTAACCAGAATGCAAACCCACCCCATCATTGATGGGGCCAGTCAAAAGGGAGTGAGGTGAGATTTTTCAAGTCCAAGACGCAAGACTGTTTTTGATTAATTGTCTATTTTGTTCCATCCACAGATGAATGTCAGTAAGGCAGCCCATAACCCAGAGCTGGTATATTAGAAATGTGGATCTACCTCCTGCTTACAGATGCTTTCTATGCAATAGAGGGTAATAGTGACTGATGGAATTGAAGGCGCAGAAACATTACACAGAGTGTCTGTTGGAATTTTCTCAGTTGGACTTCATGCTTAGAAGCTTAGAACGTTGTGGGGGAAGGTGAACTTGAGGGCTTCATTTAGGGGTAGGTGGCAATTGACCCTGTAGGGGATTTAGCAGGTGTATTTTCAAATGGGATTTTGGAGATAGGGAGGGGTGATTAACGTTGTGGTAGTGTGAGAAACCTGAAAGTGTCTCCCTGCCTCGACCTCGAGGATCTGTCATCCAGGTGGCCAGGACATGGCCATCGCTATTGAATCCAGTTCCTGGGGGTGGACCAGTGAGGGAGGATCACCTGGATGGGGGTCCTTGGGGAGTGGGAGTGGGACACCGACGGCTAAGACCTGGTATCCCCCTTCCTTTGACACACTTTCCCCATCCTCCCACTTAGAACATTCCAAACCGCTGCCCCCCCTTTTCAACCCGAACACTCACACAACTCATTGAACAACGTACTAAAACTAGAGCTGTTTACCTGGCATGTCCCAATACAAGGGTCAGGCAATTGATCAGAATCACACACACCTAACGACTCTTTCCCTTCCCAACAGGGATAAAGGGTGGAGCCAGAGAACACAATTCGAGAAAGGCGAGCACGGCAGACAACATGGGGAAACGCGGCAGTTCAAGAGAAGGAGAAAGGTGGCGGGAAGCGAGAGGGTGGCGAGGAGAGAAGTGACCTTGCCCTTTTCATCCCAGTCTCGTGAAACCTTCGCCAAGGAGAATCTAAAACCGCGGGCAATAGCCCCAGTGTCATGCTGCAGATGTCAACGATACGAGGTGCCAGCCTATGTGGATAAGGCGGAGCAGAGGAGGCTCCCGCGCCCGTGGTACCAGCCTTAACTCCATAAAAGCAGAAAGTCAGGCGATTAAGCATAGCCGGTGAGTCGAGGGGAGAATCGATAAAAGCCAGGATGTTTTGAGTGAGAATCGCAAAGTGGCAAGTTTGAACATAAACATTGAACTGCGAATGAACTGTAAAAGCTGGTTATGGGGAGACCAGCTGAAGAGGATGCTAACTCGAGAAGGCCCCGTTAGAAAAGAACTACAGAAACCAGAAGGCTGTAAGAAGGCCGCCAAAGGCACTCAAAGTGGTCATACGTGAGGGTAGAGTAAAAACCCTGTATAATCGAAAGAGTTTGATCCGCAAGTTGGCTAAAAGTAAGGGAAGTGAATCCCGAATTGTGATTGAAAGAAAGGGACGTTAATCCTGTGAATATATGAGAAGGCTTTGAGCCAGACGAGGGAGATCCTGGGTGATGTTAAACTCAACACTGGCAGACGAGAGACGTCCTAGCCCGAATGAGGGAGATCCAAGGAGTTAAGCTATCACCCAAAGTTTAAGGAGAAAAGAATAAAAGGTGCACAGAAATACAATTGAGAAGGGTCAGTCCAGAAGGGGGGGACCCAGGGGTGAAGCCATCACCCTATTTGAACTTTGGAATAAAATTGAGAAGGGTTGGCCCGGAAGAGGGGGATCCAGGGGTGAAACGTTATCACCCTAGTGAACTTTCATTTATTAAAGGAACTTCTGTTTTGTTGTTTGAATACATCAGGTCCCAAAGGCAAGAGACTTTCTAAGGTAACAAGAATTGGCCATCGATGGACCTGAGAACTGCCATTAGAACGGTCATCTCATACCTAGGGAAGCCTGAGACTGTACTGTGCTCCCCCAGCTCCACCTTACCCACGCTCAAATTGTGGGGAAGGAAGACCCAGGCAACCGCTTCCTGACTTATTATTTAAGAACACTCTTTCTTTTCATAAGAAATATTCCACATCCCTTTTATGTATTAGTTGTGAGGCTTGGCAATAGGTTTCTTAGTATAGGCTCTTTTTTGTTTCACATGACACACTAGGACTGCCTTATTTTTCATTTTATGGTTGACATCCGTCCCCATCTTAGACTTAGGTTTAGAAAAGGCATTTTTCCAACCCACACACCATTTTCATTGTTCAATAAACATCTTTGAACTGTGTTCATTTGTGTCTGTCTTACTTGTTGTCACCATAACATCCTCAGTAGGGGAGAGTGGAAGGGTTTGAGGTATGGTGTTAGGGATGGGGGCTTTTGTGCTGGAGGTGTTTGTGGGGGTGACCGGGACGGATCAGGTCCTATTGGTGGTCCGGTGCTTGTCCAGTGATGTTAACTGGAGGGGACCGGGCATCTTGGGTGGTGAGTATGGGGGGGGCAAGAGGGGGCTGGCGAAGGGGTGGTCAGTTGGGGAAGCGGGGGGCCAGGGTTGGAAAGATATGACCTATATGTAGGGTTTTCTGTTTTAGGGGTTTATTTTATTTTACTCTCGGGGTGTTTTTCCCGTGTTTTGAAACAATTTCAGAATTTGTATTTATCAGTGTTTTCCCTTTTGCCCCCTTAACAAAATTACAGGCTTTTTCCAGTGTAAACATATAACTATTCTTTTATTGTTTCATTGCGTGCATAATTAGGGTAATGTCTCTCAGAGCATGATGTTATGAACACTTTCCAGAGAATAAAGATGAATGTGTTATTCCAGTAATATCTAACATTTGTACAAGTCAAATTTATTGTAGTAAATCAAGCAATTCTTTTTCAGGGACTCTTTTCAGAGAACTTTGCCCTTTCTTTTCTTCCCATGAAGACTTTGATTTGTGAAATCGACCTTTCCACATTGAAGAGACTTCTAATGTTAGCAGATAAGTCATAGTGTAATAAAAGGATTTGCCTGAGAGCACTCACTTTGCTGGGGATAAGGATAATTTTGACTGTCAAACTAAATAAAATCCAAGCGGATAATAACTTCATGAAGTGCTGCTCACTACAAAATAATAATAATTTCGCATTTATATAGCGCTACGGGATGAAAGGCTGAGCGAGCGCTCTACTCGCTGTTCCACTTGACCGGTAATTGAGAAGGGAGTCTCATTAATGTATCCTGTGAGGCTTGACTGGAGGGGGGGGAGAAGGACAAAACTCTTTGCCCGGTGCAGGAATATCAGATGTTAATTGTTTATACCTTCCTGTAATTCATATGGATTTTTTTCCTATTCCTGCTGCAACATGTGCTTTAAAATGTGTTGTTTTGACTGGGGATGAGCACAGGTCTCTTGCTTCACTGTGTGTGGGAAACTTTATCCCCATAGCGAAAATCAAAAGCTGGGACCCATGAATATATGCACAGTAAGTGAACTTATCTTAAAATGAAATATGCAAATGTAGTTCAATTGACCCGCCCCCTCAGATGAAAGCGTGCAAGACAAAAGAGCATTGGACTTTAAAAATAAGTAATGAACACCTGAAAAATAACATGAGAGAGGAAATGTTCCAATAAATATGCTGGTAAAGTATAAAAGGTGCTCACATTTTAAACCCAGCAATCTGTAGTGAAATATTCACTGGAAACAAAATCCCAATACAATGTTTTCTTGTGGGTACGTGTCTGCACTGGGAACATGACTACTTGAGTAACATCCTGGTAGTCAAATACTTGAGCAAGCTTGCAAACCGCAAAAAACGCCAATGGGTTGCATCAGCCCTCTGAAATAAATTATGCTGTCCACCCACATGTATCCTTTACTTGTGCCCTGAAAACCAGCCACAATCAGCTAAATATAACTGCACCAGTCTCCAGGATTACAACTTAGCAAAAGGCAAAATATGGCCTTTGGGTTTTGAAAGGCTTATAACAAATTGTAATGTGTGAAAGGGTTACCTGTTTGTGTTTGACAATTTCAGGGTTCATCTCTGATGTGATGAAAATATTACATTCAATCAAAAATAAACACATTTTGGTGTTAAATAAGAACATCTGAAAATAGGGTGGTTAGTTTAAAACTGTTATGTGTGATATTGGCCTGATGGACGGCGTAGATTTAGGCAACTAACTTGTGCTTTCTGTGTGCTTTCGGAATGAAATTCCCATTTGCATTTCTTCACACAGAAAAGTTAAGAGCTTCTTGTCCAAAACAATGGTCCCTTAAACGAGCCATCATTTATAAACCACTCCTAATTTAAACACTCTCCTTGAAGAAATAAAGTGCTCAGCAGCAATTAAGGGGCCTGCAGCTTCTGCCTCACGTGAGCGTCGTACATGGAAGCCTCACCCGGCTTTCCTTTTAAAGCAGGCAGGCATCTGAAAATGTTCATCCCTCCTCCCAACAGATACACATACACAGATGATCTCTGGCCACAAACAGACACTGAAGAATCCATGTTAAACCATTTTTTGAAAATACAAATATTTGACCATGGTCAAGGGCTATTTTGAGGAATATTAGCCAATTTTAAGACGTGAATCAGCACCCACAATAATGGCTCAAATTTGTCTATAATTCCTCAAAATAGCTCTGCACATACACATACAGATATTTTGTTTTACAAAGAAAACAATATAACATTGAATGTGCAGTGTTTTTTAATAAGGTCAGGTGACAGGAAGGGAAGCAATGGTAGAAAGCAAACAAGCATACATGGGTTGAGGGGAGTAGGGCCCTTTTCTTATTGTCTGCCAAGCACCTTCTGCAGCCACCCCTTCACCCCAAAACTTCCTCCCATTCCTGGTCACACTAAGCCACCACTGGGATAGGGGTAACAGTGTTTTTCAGTTTAAACCTAGGAGGCACTTTTTCTTCTGGCTGTGTTTTTCTGGTGTTTATTGGATTTCACTGAAAACAGGAAAGCCTACCTATATGGAAGGCTAATGTGTGTTTTTATGACCCAGAAAGGTGAGGAACGTAATGGGAGGTTCTCGCTTTGGTGGGAAACACTGAGGGTGGAGCGATGGTGGACCTGAACAGGGCAGGGTTGACTGCCTGCGAGGTTGCACATTAAACTCCCCGACCAAAAGGTCCTTAGTGGCAGAGAGTTTTGCAGAATGGGAATGGGTGTCCTTCCTTTCGAGGTTTGCAAGTGGGGATGAACAAAGGGTCCCTAGTGATCTTGTGGGCCAAGTGTATTGGGGTCCCTGGGGAGGTCAGGCCGGGTATTTTCATTCTGATACATAAGAGGCTGAAGATGGAGGTGTGCAGTTGTTCAGAGGGGAGAGCACTCTTTTTGACAGCTACTATAAAGGGTAGATTCACCTTTGTGGCATTGTATGCCCCAAATCTAGGCCAGTTACATTTTCTTAGGTCCATGTTGGTCAGGTCTCTTAGCGAGTGGGTGGGACACCTTATTGTGGGGGGCGACTTTAATATATGGGCAAACCCGCAGCCGGATAGAATGGCAATGGGGAGCTTGGGAACGGAACCCGCTCAGGCGAGTGGTGTAGGTTTTCAGGCCACACTGGATTCACATGGGCTGCGTGATGCGTGGTTCTTTTTTCATCCCCAGGAACGGGGCTTCACTTTTTTCTCACCTCCGTATAGACTATCTCTGTATTGCAAGGGATTTGTTGGAAGTGGCAAGGGGTTCTGCGATTCATCCAATTGCGTAGTCTGATCATGACATGGTCTCTATGGACTTGTTTTGGGTGAGCCTAGACCCAAACAGGTTGTTGTGGAGATGTAATGAGTCCCTGTGGAAGGATCTGGTGTTTAGGTGATTTGGGTGTATTTCACTCTGAATGACACAGGGGAGGTGCCCAGGGACACGCTGTAGAAATCAGGTAAGGTGACGTGGCGGGGTGTCTTAATTAGAGATGGGGCACATAAAAAGAGAGAGAGAACCTTGCTATAGAATAGACTGCGCACAGAGATTGGGGCCCTTGATGGATGGATGGATTCAAGCATCAGAAGAGGGAATGGGGGAATGGATAGAGGAGGTGAAAAGTAAGAGAACGGAACTCAGACTGTTAGGGGAAGGGAAGATAATTCAGAAGTTACAATTCCTGAAGCAGAAATAATACAAAAAAAGGGGATAAGGCAGTTGACCTCCTAGCAGTGCGATTAAGAGGGCAGCGGCCTGAAAGATGGATATCGGGGTGGAAGGGACAGGTGGCACTCTAGAGGGGTCAACGGAGGGTATATTGGAAAAAATTGCAGACTTTTATGAGGGATTATACAAGGGTAGGGCCAAACCAGACGGCCGGGTAATGGATGCTTACTTGAGCGGAGTGCAGACTCTGAAGCTGACGTTAGCAGATGCCTCAAACTTGGAAGCCCCTATTACGGTAGAAGACATTTTCCTAGCCATTAGAACACTCCAAAGCGAAAAGGCGCCAGGGGACGATGGGTACACCGCTGGTTTCTATAAGTCATTCGCAGGAGTCCTGGATCTGTACTTGGTTAACCTGTTTAACTACATCCTAGAGAGCCGAAGGGCGCCAAAGGTGTTTGTGAGAGCGCTTATCCAAGCAAGAACTGATCAGTATGCACTCCTAATTTTCACAAGAGTCTATTTAAAGATGTATCCTAAGAATTACTGCTTTTAGGTGCAGAGGAGATGAATAACAACCCTGGCATATGGGTTGCAAAAATGTACAAAATAGAACAAGTTCCCAGATGTGGGAACTCCCGTCCTCTGCACTCTATGGGTGGCTCTGTGTGGAGTCCTTATGTATTTGATTATTTGTTAGGTTAATGATTCAATAGTTTGATTTGTACTGAACTGTAGGTAATTTACTTAGTGACATATATGAATACATATATCAAAACACATTGACACAGTTAGGTATATTTAGAAAAAACCCATAGGTTTATTAGAAGCCCAACGCGTTTCGTGAAACAATTCACTTCTTCAGGGGCAGTTTGCATATTTTTTCTTTCTTAAAGTAATCTGGAAGACATAATATTAAAGTACATGCATATTAGTCCCAATAGTTACAAAAGATAGTGAAATTTCCAATGGGTAAAAAGAACTTTTTAGGACGATCCATATATTTCCTATTGTCCAACATCTCATTACATTGATTGACGTTTGAACTTAAAACAGATCATACAGAAGTAATCAGTAGTAACCACATATTCATCAAAGATAAATATATTGACATGTTGTGCGAAAATTACCTAAGGAAAAAGATTCCCTTGCTGATAAATGTTGGCTGTCCTTCATATGGGGAGAGCTGTCAGTCTCCTATACTTGTAGTGTAGCCTTGCTCCCTAAGTCGTTAACAAGAAAAAGTAGGAAAGGAGTCAGGAATAAGGAAACCTGAATCTAGCTATCAAACAGGTTGAGGTAAAAGTAAAAACTTACCACCTTATGTCAGAAGATGGTAAGAAGAGGGTGAGTTGAGTGAAGAATCACTCCATCTTGTCATGTGGAAACAGACGTGAAAGCCCAAGGAGGGCGTCTTTCCGAAGTGTCTGAAAATAAATCCAAGTGTGGACTTTAGTAAGCAGGGAAATATAGTGGAGCTTAAAGTAGCAAAAAGAACCCCCTCAAGTACTTACAATTAAGGTCGTCTGATAGTTGTAAAGAGCGTGTTCTCCCTTCCGGACTCGCTAGCAAATACTGGTTAGAAATCTCCTTTATTCCAACTACGTACACCACTCTCTTTGAAGAAGAGGTAAATATGTTTAAATTGATTCGCAAAATGGAATTAAAAGTATTCTTTGACTCGATTCCAGAACCCCCCACTCGGCATAAAGAACATGAGTTTTTGGCAATAAAGAATAAAAGCACATTCCATCCGCAAATTAATCACCCAGCCATCAACTTATTCAAGCATAAAACTACCAAAGACCTTAAACGACTAAAATATGGGCCCATCAACACAGAGGTGGCCATCAAAAAAATTGAAAAATGCATGCAGTTCTGGGCAAAGCTGCCCTTGGCAATGATAGGGCGGGGAGCAATGCTTAAGATGGTGGTCCTGCCTAGGCTCCTACACTACTTTGGGAATATACCATACCTGATACCTAAGAAGTTCTTCACCAAACTGAATAGCATGTGCAGGGATTTCCTATGGCATGGTACGCGAAAAAGAGTGGCGTTATGGAAGCTACAGAATTTCTACGACAAAGGAGGGATAAAATTGCCCAATTATGAGGTGTATTATGTGGCAAGCCAGTTGCAATATGTTGCCAAATGGTTCTCTGATGAAGAGACCTCTGAATCCAGGCTTTTTAGGCGGGAATGTGCACCATTTCATTTGAAAGAACTGATGTGGGTACCCAAGGCGGAAATGATAGGGCGCCCTAAAATGATGCTACTAGGGTGGAAGATGTGGTGGAGGGCATGTCAGATGATGGAGAACCCGTCCCCATGCTCTCCGCAGGTCCACTGGTTGCATTAACAGGGGAAGATGAACAGCTAAGAATGATAATCAGAAACCACTAGGAACCGGTTGGGTTAGCTACAATGGGTTATATTTGGCGGGAGGGTGCTATCATTACTTATGAGGGGCTGTGGGAAGAGACTGGGTTGCATGCGGGCCAGTATATTACATATCACAGAATGGTACAGAGAATTAAGAGAATATGGTCCGAAACTGTGCTGGAGGAAGAACCAGATGCCACCGTAGATACGATATATTACATAGCGGAAGGGGGCCATGAGATATCTAGAATATATGAGATGTTGATGTTCAAAGTGGGGAAGGAGGTCACACAGTTGAGACTAGATTGGGAAACGGAAGTACGAGCCCAGATGGAGGACGGGATGTGGGAACGGGTGCATGGATATCATAAGAAGGTATCTAGGAATGCGAGATTGAAACAGATACAACTGTATATTACGAACAGGGCATATATGACACCGCAGAGGATATCGAGGTTTGAGAATGCAGGACGGCAAGCATGCCCCAAGTGTGATGAGGAGAACTCGGGCATGGTGCATATGTTCTGGTCATGCCAGGTCATTGAACGCTTCTGGAGTGAAGTAAAGGAGAAACTGGAAAAAAAGGGGGTCGAGATTGTAGTGGACACAGTGTGGGTCTGTCTGTTAGGGGGGTTCCCAAGATCACACAAGCTCAAGCATGTGGGTAAACTGAAAGACCTGGCTTATGTGCTTGCAAAAAGCAGGATTGCCATGGGGTGGAAGACTTGCCACAAACCAAGAGTGGAAGTGTGGTGGAGAGATCTGCAGAAATGGGCGGAGGCAGAAACCATGGTATGGCAAGAAACGAGTAATGCAGGGGGGGGCGGAGACTGAGTCCCTGATGGCTTGGAAATCATTGATAGCCGAGCTGTTTGGGTCAATACAAGACCCGACAGAACCCACAGAAGGAGAGACAGTACCACAGGATGCAGAAACAGAATGTGTAAAGTAATAGACTCATAAGGGGGGGTGGGATAAGGGAAGCAGTGGCTAGAAGTGAATAATGTATAACGAAACTGTTGATATATGCACTGCCTGTTTGGTTTGTATTGTTTGGTTGAATTGATTAATAAAAAATGTTTTTTAAAAAAAATATATATATATATATTTCTAAACAAAACTTTGTTAATGATCAGGATGGTGTAACGCCTAACTAACCCTATGCTATGGTGGGACCTTCCCTGTCTAAAGAAATCTAAGGAAAGGCTGTGTTAAAATCAAAACCTATGCTTGTCCTCACAACTACAACAAAATCTAGTTGGGAAATGTTCTCATCCAAATATAAGTTTTCAAGTTTAATACAGTTCCAATGTAGCTTAGGTTCAAGGATGTTTGATCATGTTCTGAAGTTACCTTCTGTAGATTCACAGGTATCACAGTTTGCATCCAAATAGGGTCTTGGGGTTCCCTTCCCCAAGTTCAAATGTTACCAAGTTCATACAACACTGTGATCTTTGGATTCCCTTCCCCAAGATAAATACTCTCCATGTCTTTGGTTCTCAGGATTCCCTTCACCAAGACTTATACTGAGCAATTGACTTAATTCCTCTGTTCACACGTTTACAAGAAAATACACAGTTCACTTGATCCGTCATTTGGTTAGCTCACTAAGGACTGTAAGGTACTCATGGTGGCAACAGTAAAGACAGACACAAGTGATCACAGTTCAAGGGTGTTTATTAAACTGTAAATGCAGGGTGGAAAAACGCCTAACCTAAACCTAAATCTAAGATGGGAGCAAGCTTCTGTAAAGACTGGTAGGGGGTGTCTGTACTTCCGCTCTCTATATTGTAGAGGAGAGGCACAGATGACCCCAGCCAAGATTCTCTATTACGGTAGCAATGGACGAGCAATCAAGGCCTAGCTTCTCAGGAGGTGATGCAGGCTGGTTCTTAAGTACAGTGTGCTCCTCGAACCCCCACAAAGGAATGTCCACACACTGTATTACTGAAAACACAGTCTTTATATAATTAATATTCAAGGGTATGTACACGATCACAATAACTCACTTTGTACTTGGAAGTCAATAATGATAAATATATACAATTCTAAAGTGGTACCACCAATGTTATCAAATCTCATTAAAGTGCATCAACTGTACGGTTAAAATGTCACACAGATTAATAACGAGGAAACCAGCAATAGAGATAGGAAGGAACGCAAGATGGTTGAAACAGTAGGCAGAATACTGGCCCCGTACCCTAGACACAGTTCTGTGTGGAGATCGCCCCACCTGGGCAACCTGTAAAATAAGATATATCGCACAAGCCCAGTCCATATGTTCAATAGTCTCACTTCTTCCTATTAAGGTTTTACCCCCCCCCCAATGTATCTGGTGGAGTAAAGTTCTCCGACGATGCGTCGACCGATCCTTCTTGAGTGTCTCCCTCTCAGGCGGGAGCCACGGATCGTCGAGAGGTGTCGGGGAACTTGGCGTTCGGTGTCGGGGAATCGACGGCCCTTCTTGAGTGCCCTCCCTTTAAGGCAGGAGTCACGGGTCGTCGAACGTCCGACGGTGAACAGAGTGAACTACGGCCGGGAAGTGCCAACTTCATTCCTAGCGGTGCTCGTCGACGACAGAGCGTTGGCGTCTTGCAAGGAAGAGCCATGCGGGGCACCTCGGTGACGATAGTTCTGGACCGCAAAGAGATGATGAAAAACTGTGGCCGAGCAAGGGTGTCGAGTCGGCGTCTCTGTGGTCTTTAGGTGGCGGGAAACCCACCGGTGGATGCTCCTCGGCGCGTCGACGGTCGGGTCTTCTCCAGCGGGAGACAAGCGGATGACGATGCAGACAAGAGCGTCCGATGATCAATTAAAGTTCTTAGGCAAACGGGAGCATGGCGGCTCCGGTCGGCGACGGCGGTCGTCGACAGGGGTGGACAACAGTCCAAGTGCTTCTCTTTGGGGTTCCGCAGCAGTCCCCGTATCGGGTCGGCAGCCTGTCGAAGGTCTGCCTACCAGGGAGTGTTGGCAAAGATCAACTGTGCACGATGGTCCCTCGTAGCTCGGGAAGAGGGCGCCTTACCAGGTCCTCTCTGGGTCAGTCCTTGGAAGCACAGCAGCTTTCAGATTGGGAAGGAGAGCAACAGCAATTCTTCTTGTCCAGCAGGGCTTCAAGGTCAAGCGTCAGTTACTCCAGTTACTCATCGTAGTGGACTTCAGCTTCTGAACATGATTCCTAGCAGTGAGAGGTCCCCAGATATACTGTTGATCTCCCATTCATTCCGCTGGGTCATACTCAAGAATCCAATCACGACTACGGGCATTCATGCAGGCAGGCAGCCAATCAGGCACACGAGGTATTCAGGCCATTCACTTCTCTCCAGACACTCACAACAAGTTATGTGTATTGGGACAAGTACCGAGCCATTCAACACTCCAAGCTGCATTCATACCGGTTTCGGGCAAGATTGTCTCAGTCATTGTGTCAACAACCAAATACTAGACACCCATAACACAGAATGCATATTCGTCACACACTCTATTCACCCAGGTCCCACCCACAGGAGGTACCCACAACATACATCACCAGGAAGGCTCCAGCTAGTCTGGCCGGGCCTTCACAACAACACCATATGCGGCATTTCCACCCAACAGCCAGTCAGGGGGAAGGGACAGAGTCAGGGCTTCCCAGGACTTTGGGAAACAAGGTAATGGGTAATAGAAAGCAAGAGGCCACCGGGGCCATTTTGTTTTCCATCAGGAATCAACTGATCCCAATGGCAGGGCCGGGGAATCCCAAAATGGAGGATAATCCGCGCACCTGTCAAATTCAGCATGGAGCTGCCACCAGCCCATACCCTGCTCTGTGGGCCACCCACAGGTGCCCAAAAACATACACTAGGGGCACAGGGTTGTACCCCCACCCATGGGTGCCATAAGGGTATCGCACGGGTCCGTTCACCAAACCAAAAGAAAGAGAGCTGCACCGCTTGGAGTCCCACATGAACTCCTGCGTGAAAAACACGACAGAACACACGATAAAAAGCAGTAAAGGACAAGGATACGGAGGCCCTGTCCCTCCGATGCATTTCCAGCATCACAGCTTCAACCATCAAATGAAAAATAAAGCAGTCATTGTGGCGTCCCGTCAAAGTGAAAGGCCTGTACTAAAAAAACCTATTGCCAAATCCTTTCAACTACAGACAGAGATGTTGATCATACAAAAGAGCGGGAACACACGCACCGCCAAAGCAAGGCTGCAAGAAAACCACAGGAAACAGATTAATGCCAAATTGCTTTAAACCTATACAAACAAGGACCTAATTGACGTGTCTCATATATATATATATTAGCAAACCATGGAAAACAACTAGAGACAATGAGGTTTTGAGCCTATGGTCCTGACTGAGCCTCTCGCCATGGGGGTGGGAGCAATACATGCAAAAAACACACTTTCTAAAATGTAAACCTGATCCCAGACAGCAACCACTAATACTCCTGTACCCCTAGGCCCGCTTCCTAACGAGGAGCCCGTTAACGCCCACACGTTGAAGTGAATGCTCTGATGAACAAACATGTTTAGACATTAGGTTAGGGTGTTAATGAAGGTGAGTTCCCAAGAAACTAGAGTTTGTGTAACAGGGCGAAAGGTGGCTTCAATCAAAGGATTGCTGTGGATAAAGTGCAGAAGGGGGACTGTAGTAAAGCAATTCTAGTTTAATATTTGGTGTTTATATTCTTTAGGGCAGTTTAAACAAGAAACAAGTGTTCAATTCACTTAAAAATAACTTCAATGCACGAATGCACGTCCAGTTAATCTTAAAAGGTAATAATCTTGCAAAAGGTTATAACATCTTGCGCTGAGAAATATTACCCTACCTATGCACGCAATTAAACAATAAAATAAAATCTGTGTTTACACTGGAAAAAACAGTTATCTGCGTTTTTTTTAAAGGGGTGACCGGGAAAACACTGACAAACACTGATTGTGAAAAATTTTGAAAACCCTGGAAAAACACCACCGGAAGTAAAAAAAAAAATAAACCCCTAAAACAGGAAACCCTAGTATCTCCCCAGAGTGAAGGCACACCTGCGAAAGAACGGCACCCACCACAAATCCAGAGGCATCAGCTTCAACAAAAAACGGCAAGTCCGGGTCTGGATGCTGCAGAACAGGTGCCGATGAGAAAGCCATCTTCAATTGGTCAAATGCAGCTTGGGCCTCCGGAGATCACGCATAGGGAACCTTTGCGCTAGTTAGTGCTGTGAGGGGAGTTGCAATAGAAGAGAAGGCATGGATGAAACACCTGTAGAAATGTGCAAATCCTTAAAACGATTGAAGAGCTTTCACCGTTTTGGGTACAGGCTAGTCCCTGGCGGCTTCCACCTTAGCAGAACTCATATGAATACCATGATTGGTGAGGTTATAACCAAGAAATTCCACCTCTGACACATGGAAAACGCACTTCGCAGCCTTAACGAAAAGTTTGTTTTCCCGAAGGCGCTGCAAAACAGAACAGACATGATTGATATGTTCCGTAATGAACGGGAGTAAATAAAAAATATCATCTAAGTAGACCATGACATATTGATCTAAGACATCATGAAATAGGTCATTCATAAATGCCTGAAAAGTGGCAGGGGCATTGCATAGCCCAAAGGGCAACACCAGATACTTGTAAAGACCATACTACATTTTGAAAACGGTCTTCCATTAATCCCCATCTCTTATTCGTACAAAGTTGTATGCCCCCTGGAGATCTAATTCGGTGAATACCTGTGAGGTTCATAACTGGTCGAGGAGCGCCGAGATCAAAGGAAGAGGATATTGTTTTTTTTATAGTTACCGTGTTTAAGGCCTGATAGTCTATACACGGTCTAAGGTCTCCTTCCGTTTTAGAAACAACAAAGAGTGGGGCGGCATCCAGGGATTTAGAAGGACGTATAAAGCCCACAGCCAGCGCTTTGTCAATGTACACCTTTAGTATTGTGTCCTCCTTCAAAGTCAAGGAATACACCCTTCCTGCTGGGATTTGTGCCTCTGGTACTAGGTCTATTGGACAATCGTATATCCGATGAAGAGGCAGGACCTCAGCCATTCCCTTGTCAAACACGTCCATATAATAATTGTATTCAGAGGGTGCATTGATTGATGAGGTAACTGACACAGCCCCGATAAGAGAGGATGTTGCAAATAGAGCTTGACAAGGACTCTCTGGTGTGATGTTGTGCGTCAACATACATTGACTGTTGCACATAGCCGAAGGGAATTGAATCATGCGTAAAGCCCAGTCTATCACAGGATTGTGATACTGGAGCCACAGTATTCCTAAGATAACTTTGTTGCTGGGGCTTTGATAATGTCAAAACATATTTCCTCAGAATGACCCTCAGCTGTACACATGACTAGGGGTGCTGTTTGATGGGTCACTAGGCCTGAGACAAGAACCGAACCATCCACATCATTGACCGTCTCTGGTTGTTTTTTAGGCACCAAAGGAACCCCTGAAGAGGAAGCGAAATGCTGATTTATGTAATTACTGGTGGCTCCTGAGTCAATGATAGCAATGGCCTTAAAGGATACACCAGACTCCACCGTGAAAATAACAGGAAGATGGAACAGCATGGATTGACAATCAATGGGTGAGTCCATTACAGGATCTCGCGAAGTAGGGACTCTATCTACTGCTGGGATTTGGTGTTTCCCGCCTTTCTCTTAGGTTTTTTGTTGCACTCGGGTAGTAGGTGGTCTGAGGAACCACAATACATGCAGAGGTTATGGGACCTACGATACTCCCTTTGTGCTGGAGTTAAAGGACCCCTGATTGTACCAATCTGCATGGGTTCAAGAGCAGGTACTTGAGAGACAGCGGACTCAGGAGGTTCAGGGAACAGGGTCGGTTTAGTTTCACCCCGTCTTTCAGCCCTGCAGGCGTCAATTTGTAACACCAAATCAAGCAATTCGCCGAAAGCAGTGGGAACTACAGTTACTGTAGACAAGCTATCTTTCAGTCCTTCGGAGAGCCCCTGATAAAAAACAGCAGCCTTCTTCTCTTCTGGCCAATCAGTCTCTGCAGCCAACTGATTGAAATGAGCCACATAAGTAAGGAAAGATGAATTACCTTGTCTGTGTTTTAGAAGCTCCAAATCTGTGGCTAGTGTGGTATACCGAGTGTCAAACACTTTGCTCATCATGGTAAGTAGAGCGTCACAGTTGTATAACACATGACTGTTTGATTCCAACAATGAATTAGCCCAGGCAGCGGCAAAACCACCCAAGTACGATAAAACAAAAGGCGCTTTTGTTGTAGATGTGGGAAATGAAGCAGGGAGGCAGAGGAAATGCAACTTGCATTGATTAATAAATGTTCTGTACTGTTTGGGATCACCCATAAAGCGCTCCGGAGGGGCCAACGGAAACTGAGTGGACAGTACTACAGGCGCGGGTTTGTGTCGAGGAGTAGGAAAACCCGAACCAGAGGCGGTAGCGCCTGAAGAATCAACTCCCTGTGGAGCAGGTGTGGTTACCATAGACTGAAGTGTGTCAAGTCGTTGATGAAGCACCTCATGTACATTGGTAAGGTCGGTCCATAAGTCGGTAACCATCTGTACGATCTGTGCCAAGGCATCCGAGGACTCCATTGACATGTTCATTTTATTGGCTTCTAATTCTGTTACTCACCACACCAATCAGCTTGGAGCGTTGATCAAACGTCCTCGAGTGAAGCGAGTTGAACAGCAAGAAGATCCTCTGAATCACCACTCGTCAGCCTGAATTCACCAAGAGCTCCAAAAGTCAGGCCTCCTCAACATGAGGGAACTGTTCTTTATGATACACCCCTCTGCTGTTCTAGTAACAGACAGACAGAGGTGTTGATCATGCAAAAGAGCGGGGAACACACGCACCGCAAAACCAAGGCTGCAAGAAAACCACAGAAAACAGATGAATGCCAAGTTGCTTTAAACCTATACAAACAAGGACCTAATTGAATTCTGTAATACCTGGTTAAGTTGGCGTTTTAGGGCGTGTGGAATCTGAACCTATATGGATAACCAAATACGCCATCAACCCACTGGAAACCCAGGAAACTAATATCAAGTAACTCACTATGGGCCTCATTACGACCCTGGCGGTAATCGCCCGTCATTACCGCCATGGCGTAATGAGCGTTTACGCCGTGGGACGATGGCGTAAAGAGCGCCACATCACGACCCATCGCGCACGAGCATTACGCCATGGCGGTAATGCAATTAACGCCATGGCGGAAAAGGCCCCTACCGGCATCGCTAAGCGAGCAAGGTGCCCTTCCGCCAGCGTAAGTAGCGGCCACCGTAATTTACGGCCACCGTAATTAGCGGCGGCCGTAAAAGGCCAAACCGGAAATAGCGTCATCGCGCCGGAACGGGAAGCAGCCCGTCGGCCATCTTTAAAAACACAATCCATCGCCATCCTACCAAACAACACCAGACCCAACCCTGACACCTGTCCCAACCAAACACCCACCCATCCAAGTTCCCGAAAATGCCAAAATCCGTGAAAAAGGCATGTGACCGCCAGCGCCAGGAGCGATTCAGCCGGGAGGAACTCTGCATGCTAGCGGAGACCCTGCAGGACAACGCAGGTGTTGTTTTCTCCCCTGAAATGACCAGGACACCAATCGGGAAGAAGAAGGCCATCTGGGCCCTGGTGGCTGAGCGCGTCAGCGCGGTGGGGACCGTACCCCGCACCCCACAGCAGTGCCGGAAGCGCTGGGATGACCTGCGCATACGGGTCAGAGCCGTCATCTCGGCAAACCGCAACCTTGCCCAGGGAACCGGTGGAGGGTCGGAATCCCCCTGAAACTCCAACCGTGGGAGGAGATCTGTGCTACCACCATCGGCATGGAATCCATCGAAGGCGTTGGAGGGATGGAAAGGGGAGCCCCGACATCAGGCGATGAAGGTAGGTGCCTCATACAAGACATGCCATAGTCACAGCAGTCCAATCATGTGTAGCACAAGGTTGCCCTAGAGTGTAAATGCAACACAAATCAATACTGCCCATAGCCACATGCGAGCACCACCCTGCATACACTGCTGGCACCCGCATACCTGCATCCACATACCACACCAAAAGGAGACAACCTGCATGGCACTGCCTGAAATCTGCCTCATCCACTGGCCAAAATAATGTCAACCATTGTCATTCAAAAGTCCGTAGACCCATCAATAACGCCCTCCCACCTTTGCTCCACCACAGGCACAGAATCACACCCAGAGGACCAGGACACCCCTGCGCCGAAGAGAGCGAAGTCCAACAACAACCTCCCTGCACCCTCAACCTCAGCTGCAGTGAGGCAGACCCCACGACAAGCAGGTCCCACTGCAGGCATACCGGAGGTCCCACCGGCAAGCACCCCTCTTGGCAGCAGGCCAGCAGCAGCTGCTCCACCTCCACCGACATTGCCTGCCACAGAAGGCAGGGGGTCAGCGGCCAGCAGCAACATCGGGGAGACAGCTGCAACAGCTGCATGTTCTGACTCGGACATGGAGCAGGAGGTCAGAAGCCCCACTGACCAACTACATTCCCCCTGTTTCTCGGACGCCAGCCCCCATGAGGGCGACACACAGGGGCACACTGAGGCAGAGGAGTGGCCTTCCACCCCATGCCCTGTCCACACTCCACAGGCGGGGACCAGCCCCTCCATCACTCCACCTGCACTGGCCATGGGCCAGCACGGCCAGCCGTCCCTCGAGGACATCACTCAACGGCAGCATCAACTGTCCGCAATGCTGGATGAGCATGCCGCGGAATGTGTGGGGGCTAGGTTTAGCATTGAACAGGCCACGGAGACACTAAGGGCGGAAGTGGCGCAGAGCACTGCCACCCTGAGGGATGCCATGCAGGCCATGTCCAGGGACATCTGTGCCGAACTTGCGGGCTTGCGTCGTGCGGTCACTGACCTCACCCACACAGTACAGGAGCTGCATGCACAGGGGCAGCCAGGGACATCCTCCACTGCCAGTTCTGCGCAGAGCAGCCCCGTGCGCCGTTCCGGACGGAACCTGCGCTCCACAGCCAGGGGTGCCCCGGGGGCCGGGAGAGGGGGCTTGTGACGGCCTGTGGACACTGTCACAGGCATCTGTTGACAGCTACATGGGGTGTGTTGGGGTGTGCAGGGGGGAGGTGGGAGGTGGGAGGGGGTGTGTTGGGGTGTGCAGGGGGGAGGTGGGAGGTGGGAGGGGGTGTGTTGGGGTGTGCAGGGGTAGGTGGGAGGTGGGAGGGGGTGTGTTGGGGTGTGCAGGGGGGAGGTGGGAGGTGGGAGGGGGTGTGTTGGGGTGTGCAGGGGGGAGGTGGGAGGGGGTGTGACACGACAGTTCATAGTTCCAATACACTTTTTTCTTTCAAAAAAAGAAATGTGTGGACATTTTCATTGCGTATGTGTGCTTTATTGGTGTACAGTCCACAGTGTGCATGTCCCAGAGACACACAGTGCCCCAAGTGCAGTCTCCATGCGATAAACACCAGCCGTGTGTGCTAGAAGCAGTGGTCGATGATACTTTGGCGCATGGCACGCCCCTCCTGTGCATCGCCTCCTCCATGTGGTGGCGCCCCATCTGCACCCTCCTCATCCTCATCGTCAGGTGGTTGCAGTTCTGCATCAGGGGGCAGGGGCACATTCCGTCTGACGCACATATTGTGCAGCATGACACATGCCATGACGATCTTTGCCACCTTCTCATGGCCATACAGGAGTGCCCCACCAGACCTGCTGAGGCTTCGGAACCGTGCCTTCAGGAGGCCGAATGTCTGCTCTATGACCACACGAGTACGTGTATGTGCACGGTTGAAGTCCTCCTCGTGCTGGTTCTGCGGGTTCCGGACTGGTGTGAGGAGCCACCTCTTCAGGGGATAGGCTGCATCACCTGTATGTAGGCGAGAATGTATGTGTCAGTCATGTTGTCTGATCAGGAACATGATGTTCCACCATGGCTGGCATGGAACTGTTACCTTGGCTCACTTCTACATGCACTAATTGATTCACACTATGCAACCAGTATATGCTCATTGCTGCCATGGCCTGTTTTGCATGCCATCACCCTATGTATGCAGAGGGGTTTTGTGCATTGTGAGTGCCCTTCCTCTGTATCCGTTCTCTGTGTTACTCACAGCCAGGTGGAGTATGCATCATCCCCCCCCCCTTTCTGCCAGGTGGAGTATGCATCATCCCCCCCCCTTTCTGCCAGGTGGAGTATGCATCTTCCCCCCCCCCCCTTTCTGCCAGGTGGAGTATGCATCACCCCCCCCCCTTTCTGCCAGGTGGAGTATGCATCTTCCCCCCCCCCTTTCTGCCAGGTGGAGTATGCATCATCCCCCCCCCTTTCTGCCAGGTGGAGTATGCACTGGTACGTCATTCCCATGCCCACTTCCATGACATTGCACTCACCGAGTAGCCAGGATCTTTGGCCTGCATGTCGCTCCATGTAGCGTGGTATTGTGGAGTTCCTCAGGACCAGTGAATCATGGGTTGATCCGGGGAATCGGGCACAACAATGTGTGATGATCTTGTTGGAGTCACAGACCATTTGCACGTTGATAGAGTGGAACTGTTTCCGGTTGCGGTACGGTACCTCCATGGCACGTGGAACCACCAATTCCACATGGGTGCAGTCGATGGCACCAATGCAACCGGGTATGCTGGCTAGTGCATGGAAACCCACTTTGGTGTTTGCAATCTCCTGGGCAGTCCGTGGTAATGAGATGTGGTCGTCTGTGTGCTTGAGGAGGGCATCGAGCACTTGGATGAGTGTTCGTGAGAATAATGGTTGTGAAATGCCATGCAGGTGCCCCACTGTGTGCTGGTAGGTGCCTGTGGCCAGGAAGTGGAGTACAGCCACTACCTTCAGTAGGGGGGGGATGGCGGTTGGACTTTCTATCATGCTGACGATGTCGTCGTGTGTCATGTCTACGATGGCGGTGATGGTGTCCCGGTCCAAACGGTACAGGGTGTGGATCTGCTCAGCAGTGAGGTTGTTTGGATTGGCTCTGATGCGTGGGATTGGGGGCTACCTGCGTGGTGGCACTGGCTGTGCTGGTGGGGCTTGCTGGGCCTGCCTTGCCCTCCTTCTCCTCCTGCGTCTCCTCTGTGCTGCCTGTTGTTGTTGTTGTTGCTGTTGTAGTAGCACATGCATTGCTATCAGGTCCTCCAGCCCCAACATTGCTAGTCGTATTGGCATCATTGTGGAGTGTGACTGGGTGTGGGTAGGGGTGGGGTGTGCTCTTTTTGTACTCCCCTGAGTCTGTATTGCCTTCACCTGTGCTGTTTCTGTGCACCTGTGGCAGCTGCATTCACTTGAATTGGCCCTTTACGGTTGGTTCGCGATGGCGTTATTTGCACCATGGCGGTAAGGTACTTAGCGGCCTCGGTGATGGCGTTAGGTGCATGTCCGCTTGGGTCGGCATTTGCATACCTTTCCGCCATGGCGCTAAGTACGGTGTGGGCGGTCGCGTGCGCGCACCCTTAGCGCAGTTAGCGGCAGCGTTAACTACGATGCCGCTATTGGCATCGTAGTTTACGGTCAGGAGTCATGATCGGACCTGGCGGAAAACGATGGCGGTAACCATTTACCGCCATCGTTTTTCACTTACCGCCAGGGTCGTAATGTATTATAAGGTGACTTTAGCTTTCCAAGATGGAAAGAGATGGATTTGACCGAAGGTTGAGCGTCTATAACACAATGTAGGGATAAAATAACAGAGAGGGAGGTTAATATGGGTAGTCTAACCCGGGCGGCATGAGGGATGCGCTAGTGATGAGTTGGTGCACTAAGCAGCAAAGCGTTCGTGAGTGCACTTGATGTAATCCTGCAGAAATTTCAGAGAGTCTCCAGCACAGGGTTAGGTGAAAAAGAAGGCACACTGATGGTTCAGACTGAAGCAAGAACGAGTGTCCAAAAGTATGTGCACTTGAATGGTAGCAAGCAAATGTCTTAGTTGTCTATATGCGGTATTGTTGTAGATCATAAATCCATACAGAGAGAGCGAGTTCAGAGGTTACCGTTAGTTCAGCAGCTGTTGCAAGTAGCGGAATACTGGCAACAAGGAATCTGAATGCAGGCTGGGTCAGCAACAGTTGGTCAAGTCAAAGCAAAATTGTGAGGCAGAAGAAGTCCTGAAGGCGGTCCGAGTAATCACAGGAGGTCCGTACCTCTTAGCAAGGGAATAAGCGGATAGGAGTCTGAGAAATGTAGCCGAGTCAACAATACAATTGCAATAACAAAGTACGAGTAACGCTGCAATTAGAAGCACTGCAGCACTGCCAAATGCCAACTTTAAGCAACAGTAAGAAGGCGGACCCTGCGCATACGCATTGCTGGCGAGAGCAGCTCAGCTGACATGTCACCTGACACGGACGATGCGTTTTCGCTTTAGACGGCAAAGTAGTTGATAGTTTCCATTACAACTTCCATTTCTGCCAAAACGAAACCTTTGCACAAAGATTCAGGTGGAAAACACGCCTGCTAGCACGCGTTGCATGTGAATGCAACTGCATATGTGTAACACTTTCTCAACGAACTATGGGTGATGATTTTCCACCCCTGGATCTTTTGGGTTCGGACCCCTTTTCAATCGTCAGCCTCCCTCCTTTGGGTTCACAATGGCTTTTCTCGCATTTGCTAATCAAATGTAATGTCAAATAAATAGCTTTGGGCAGCCCTCCGCTGGGTTCACTACTGTCAACACATTGTTCATGGGACTTCCTTCTTGTTAGCATCCCTCCACCGGGTTCACTCTTGCCAACATTTACAACATACTGTTCATGTAAAACGTTTACCATGCGGGATTCGTTCCCCTTCGCTTCACAATCATCTCAAAGTCTTTTGATTGTATGGAGGATTTGACAAGACCCCTGTATGATCACCTTTTCCTAAGGCCTTCTGGTTATGGTAGTATCTGTCACAGCTCAGGTCTTCAGGCCTCCGAGACCCCAGCAGGGAAAGAGGGTTAGGGAATCATTGATTGGACAGGAACTGGTACTGAGGGTAACCGGAAAGAGGATAAGGAGAGGGCAGGTGGATAGTTAAGGGGACACAGGGTAAGCAAGACACTTAACAAGTTACACACTCAACCTTAGAATCATGCACTACATGCACTTAATACAACCAGGCTTTAGAAGCCAAAGAGAGACTTATCTCTTGGGTGAGTGCTGCCCTCCTTTCTGCGCACTCTCTGGTCCAGTGTCAGGAGCAGTTCAATGCTGCAAAGAGAGCTTGAGTTATTATACTGCGCGTGTTTCTTCACACACACAAGGCAATGCTCATGCAGCCGATTAGTGACACCTCCTCATGCAAGCCCACTCGCTTCCAGCTGTCTCTGTATTAGTTTGCATGCAGCTGTGACTGGCTAAACACTGTTTATGCGGAAATATGGCCGCACGTGGCTCCGCCGTACCGGGTGTTCCCCGTGTTGACTACCACACGTGGTCGTAGGGAATTATTGTGTGTTGTCTGCCGCATGTGGCTGGTTGCGATTTCCTTGCAGGCTGCACAATGCCGGTTGCAGCTTCTCAGTGAAGTACGTGTGGCTAATTATATATGCAAAACACATGCACGGCTCTAGGAGGTGAAACGCCCTGCAATGCCCCCCCGCGCAGCATTGGTTGGTTGCTATGAACACTGAGGCGTAGCCAACTTAGCTTCTCTGGAGCAGGGGGGACTCAAGATTGTGGGCGATGCCCCCTGCGTTCACCCCGGGCCGCGTTGTAAGCCTTCTGAGCGGTCTCTCCTCAACGCTGCTTGGGCTCCCTACCGCTGGCGCTACTTAGCTTAGGTAGGCGAGGGGCTTGGAGGAAGGTTGTCTGGGGCGTGGCCCCTTGTGCTGCTCCTCATGCTTGGAGCTACAGAGAACACATCTGCTTCGAGTGGACGTCTGAGCACAAGCCCCGTGCTTTTGCTCTTGCGCGAATGCGTGCGTGTGCCCCACCCAACATGGGTGGAGTTTTGTAGTTCTTGGCCTGGTGGTTGCTGGGAAAGGTAGTCTGCAGACTCCTTTTCCTGCAGAAAGGACATAAAAGCCTCTTGTAAGGCTGGATTCCTTTCTTTGTGGGTTTATTGTGTTTCTTTCCCTTGGTGTTTGTTGTTGGTCTCTGTTTTAGGCCCACATCAGGCATCTTTATACATAGTCCCAGGGCCTGCACGCTGAAAGTATCTATCATCGGATAATTGCCCAGCGTTTCCTGCTTGAGCACCCATGTGGTGCTGGACTTCTCTGTTGCTGGTTTTCCCCTTTTTTCATCAATAGTTATTTTACAGTTCAAATCAGCCGTTTGCTACTTTTCGTTCAACACAGTTCATTTGCTTATCGACTCTCCCCTTGACTCACCGGCTGTGATGAACCGTTTCTCTTTGGAGTTAAGGTTGGTACCACAGAAACAAGCGTCTCTCCCCGGCTTGGTAATCAGTGGAGGAGGGTCTTGTGTACCGTTCACATCTGCTGCCACACACACAGGCTATTATCTGCGGTCTTATGTGGAGGTTTCACAGGCCTTAATCGTAAAGGGCCAGGTCGCTTCTCTCCTTGTCACTGTGAGAAACCTGAAGGTGTCTTCCTAGCTAGTCCCCGGGGATCTGTCATCCAGGTGGCCAGAACACAGCCATTGCTATTGGATCCAGTTCCTGGGGGAGGA
Organism: Ambystoma mexicanum; assembly: GCF_040938575.1. Taxonomy (NCBI): domain Eukaryota; kingdom Metazoa; phylum Chordata; class Amphibia; order Caudata; family Ambystomatidae; genus Ambystoma; species Ambystoma mexicanum. The sequence goes on from NC_090922.1 coordinate 1,344,392,680, forward strand.
CCAGTGAGGTAGGATCACCTGGATCGGGGGTCTTCAGGGAGTGGGAGTGGGACACCGACGGGTGAGACACGGTATCCCCTTTTTTATAAACATCTTTTCCCCATCCTCTCACATAGGACATTCCAAACCAATCCCCTCCCTTTTCCAACACAAACACCTTCACACAACGCAATGGACAATGGACTAACACTAGAGTCGTTTATCTGACATGTTCCAATACAGTCAGGAATAGGGGCCAGAGTACAAAAAAGCGTACTGTGCATTGTTAAAGCGGGCCAGTGTAAGCTCCCAGCAGCCCTTTGGTTAATCTGTAGTCATTGTGCTTCGTGCACACAAACAGCTGAGTCTCATTATGAAGGGACTATTTAACCACCGGCCGCCGGCGCTCAGGTGTGGCTTATTACCGACCATGAGGCAAGGGCGGTTACTCCCTGAATGTCCTGCTAATGGAGAGTTATGGCACCAGTACATAGCTTTCCCTTGTAGTTCCAGAGTGGGTAAAAACAATTTTCCTGCATAATAAGAAAGACCAGCTCTCATGGTTTGCAATGGATCATACACAACACATCTCACCACTTCCTGCTTCATACCCCTCTTTACTTGTTCCAACAATTTCTCAGTAATGGCCCCCACCACCTTCTAAGAAGGAATGATTGCCTTAAAGGAATAGTGCGCTCAAAATTGTTATTGTCCCATGGCTTCGGGCATGTGGTTTAAAGCAATCTGTGATCGATCGTAAAAACATTTCCTATGCACCTTACCTTAGTTTTCCTCACTTTTACACATGCAAAACCGAGCATCGGGGCGCGGCCATCTTGTGCTAATCTTATCCATTGCCGCATCGCCCTAAGTTGAACTGCCCTTGCGGCACTAAATCATATCCCCCGCCCCTGAAGCTGACATCAGGATTCCTAGAAATATTCTCCACCTATTTTCATGATGTTAGTGGGCAGCGTAGCCAAACGCGCCCAGTCATCACCTATTGTCACGACCCACATCCAGAAACCCTTCTGGCAAGCCCATGGGCCAGGAGGGGTCTTGGCTCGGGTCTCCAACAAACCTAGGCATCCTTTGCCTAGGCCCTCTTGGGGCCAGTCCTGGCGTCTTTGGCGCCAGGCTCATACTTAATAAAGACTTGTGTTTAGGGAACTACTTTATTTCAAGTGCCAGCCAACATGGACGTATCCACATAGCTTGGCTCCTTGGAACCAAGCTATGAGGTATAGTGTATGGGTGTGGTAGCCTAGGAACTACTTTACCTGGACTACTTTCTTGAAGCTATTTAAACCACACCCGACTTGGATAACACGCTTCGCGTAACTTTGCAATCCTGCAACGTGACGCTCATCGTGTTCAGCTGGGTCACCGCGAACCTCGGAAGAAAAGCATCTGTAAAGAGACAAAAGGACATCGTTAACATCAGCAGCTTACCTGTAATTTCATCGTTAGCTGCCCACACCTCCTGCGAACAGCATCCTAGGATCAGCACGTCTCCCGGACCGGCAGATCTGCAAAAAAGGAAGAAACAAGACATTCGACACTTTTACAACATAATGAATTGTGCCGAAAAGCTTACCTCGCAAGTCGTCCCTCGACCAGCATCGCCTCGGGATTTCATACACAGGGTGAGTACCACAATCTATGGGAAAGAAAAGACAACAGGTTAGCAAAGGCATGGCATCATAGCGCTGCGCATAGCGCCTACTTACTGCATCAAGGTCCTCTTAATACACCATCATTTACTGGCGAGACCCAATTCAGCCAATGCATCACATTGGACTTCCGCGCACCGAAGGAAGAGAAAGAGACATTATTTAAACCATGAAAGGCATGCAAGAATAACAACAATATACAACAGCAATAATACCTACCTGAAAGACTCAGAACGGGTCGGCATCAGTGAAGTAACTAGATCGCATTCACCCACAAAGGACAACGTGCCCCTGCCAAGAAGGCAGGACGGAGAGCACACCTGAATTAACAACAAGGTGAGGAGAGGTCCAGAGGGGCTGAGGGCATACAGGGTGGTGGGGGGTTGCTTACCCCAGTTGCCCAGTCTTGAACATTGCCCACCTGTATTCCAGGCAGAACTTCCCCGCTGGTCACACCTGGGAACCACAGAGAAGGATACCAGGGTCCCTACGGCTGGGTGGCATCCCCGTGGATACCAGGTGAGCATAACACCTATGTATAAACGTCAGTTGACGTAGAACTCGGAATATCAACACACACATCCTCTCACAGCACTGTGCATCCCAAATCGGAATAGAAAACACTATTTTTAAAGGAAACACCAACTCTGCAATTTATAATGTGCTTTTATTTCACAATAAACGCTCACAGAACATCCACCAATTTCGATTATCAACCGCATTTTTAATTTCGTTCTGTTCGAACATTAAATCTTTAGCATGAGGCACACAGTGTTCCTTTCGGCAGAAGAAGCGCATTCGACGCACCTTCAATCGCAAGGCTTCGACATCAGCCTCTTGCTAGACCACTGTAAAAGATGACAGGTTGCTCCTTGTTGCGGGTACTGCCAAAGGGCATATTGGTCCCGGGCGATCGTCCCACATCAGTATAATTGTGATCCATCCGTTAAGGTGTATTTACCACTGCCTGTTGAAGAAACGTTCACTCGGTATCTGGAAACGATGACATTCACAGAAAGGAAGAATTTAGCTGTGTAAAAAACATAAAAAAAATATATTTCAGTAGCCGTTCTTTATTCAAATTTATCCATTTACCCTTTAATTCTGCACCGGGTGAAACCTAATAATGGACACAAACCAGAAACAATGGCAACACAGAGAATACATTGTGGAAAGTTGGAGTCTACGATATGCTTGAGAGGTTAATGCTGTGGAGTATGTTTGGCTCGCAATGGGATGCGGAAGCTGACGGAAGAATTCAAACAACACGTAGACGGCATTATAACGGAATATTAGCAACAAACGTGGGGTTTTGGTGGAACCTAGGGGAACCCAAACGTGGACTCCATGCTCACTGTGCTCAGAGAGGCAAAGCTCCACCTCACTGATGAGGCACAAGGCTGAAACACGTGTATGGGGTTCCTGTAGGTACTCTAGTTCACAAGGGAATTGCCATAACATTTCGGTGCTGGACTGCCCATGTGCCTGGGACAAAGACAAATATATACAGGTTGGGTTTGCGTGTCGTCACAATATGCCCCAACCAACAACCCATTACAATGTAAGCAAGTAATACCGGTCAGACAATGAAACCTTGACTCGTTCGTCTATAAACTCGTCTTCAGTAAAACTTATATTTGGGTGGTTGGGGGTGGTTTGGGGTACCATAATGGTACTTCTGGGGTTTATTAGCAACAACTCGTATTTCCGATATAAGGACGACTACTATCTCCAAGTGGCTGGGACAGCCATGGGAGCCACTATGGCCCCTTCCTATGCTCACTCATTCATGTACAAATTCGAATTTGAAAACATACTTCAGAATGAACACTGGTACCCCAAATTGGGCCTTTGGATTAGGTATATTGATGATATATTCGGAGTATGGAAAGACACAGAAGAAGAACTGCTCAACTTCTTTACATATCTCAACAGCATAGATGCCCGCATCCAATTTACTCAGGAACACTCCCTAACTAACATCCATTTTCTGGACGTTGACATTAAGATTACCAACATAGGCTATCAGACCACCATCTCTTCGAAAACCTACAGATTGGAACAATCTATTACAACGCCTCAGCTTCCATCAACCGAGTCTTATAAAAAACCTTCCATATAGCCAGATGCTCAGAGTAAAAAGATTGGTAAGTGACCCAGAAGACTACAAGATAGCCATCCAAGAGATGGGGAAGAAGTTCCTCGACAGGGGATATTTGGAAGAAGAAATAAACACAGCTCAATCACGAGTAGCTACACAAAGCAGAGAAGACTTATTGAAAATAAAGACTAAGCAAGAGTCGGCTCCTCCACTGGTCTTTGTGTCCAAATACTCACGTCAAAGCAACCGCATTAAGTGCATTATCAAAAAACATTGGAACACATTATTATGTGATCAAAGAGTAGAACACTTGTTTAAGAAAGTACCCACATTCGCCTACCAGCGGAGTCAAAACCTAAAAGATAGAATAGTTCAAACCAAACCAGCACTTAAGAAGAAACTCACAGAAAGAATTGGAACATTTCCTTGTTTGAATTGTAGCAATTGTGGCTATGTGATGAAAGGAGAAACAGTAAAGCATCCCCATACAGGAGAGACAATCAGATTGAAAGATTTTGCTACATGTGACTCTAATAACGTGATTTATGCCATCAAGTGTCCTTGTGGACTGTACTATGTGGGTCAGACATTGAGAGTAGCAAAAATTAGATGGAATGAACATAGATCATGCATAAGGAATCACAATTTGAACTCAGTGGTGTCAAGACATTGGGATGAGAGGAAACACAACCTGGCTCAGATCCGCTTTGTAATTCTAGAAGTGGTTTCTAAAAGAGACACCCACGACCACCCAAATATAATTATTTGATTCAGTTCATACCTTAGGTACAACAATGATTGCTTATCCTGATGTATTTCACATGTACATAATTAAGTCTTGATGACCCCGCACAAGTGGTAGTTCACACTGGATCAACAAAACACGCTCTACTTCCATACATTTCAATCTGATTCGTTGGTTCATTTTGGACACAATGCTTAAATAACATCATTTTGGATCAAGCACGTCCAAGTGGCATTCCTCACTGGATCAACAAATTTCCCCAAACACTCTTCTTTCACACATTTTTTATTTTTTCATTTTAATCTTAGTGGTTGGTTCGCTCTGAACTCATTGCTTAAATGACATCAAAGTGATCAATGCACAATTAACAGAATACATGTCCTAGTGATGGATTACACTGGATCAACTAATTCCTCCATACGCTCTACTTCCTCATATTTAGTCGCTGGTTCGTTGCGGACCCATAGTTTTTAATACATCATTGAGATCCGTGTAAAGAATACACATTTCTATTACCCTTCCTGCACAAGTAACTACGCCTTTAAGGCTTTGAGGACACGAGATTACAATCAGGCGCATTGGATCTCAATGCGACGGTCACCATGGAGACATCCTCGCCCCCGGGCTCGCGCCCGAGCGTATGGAGCGAGGCGTACGTGCTCCAGTTGGACCACGACGCCTCGCACCGTCTCCATGGTAACCTTTAAAACGAAAGGTAAACTAACACGAGCGCGTTGCAAGCAGCTCACTCTGCGGTCACGGCTTGTGAACAGCAGATGCTTAGTAAATACAGCAGCAACTATTAGGCTTTACTTGCTTCACTTACTGAAGTTCTTGAGGATGACTCAGTATTATTGTTTAACTTTCTTGTAGATCTTGTTGTACTACCGTACAACACCACGATCCAAGCGTTCGGCATGACCAAGGTAGGACATGCACATATAGTTTAAAGATAGAGAGAAAAAGCACATTTACTTCAATTAACTAATTGGGATGCGGTTTTGTTTTATTTTTGTTCATTATCTCTTCAAATGGACGTGGCTCGCGGATTGGTATGGCTTTTGTAATTACCTTTAAATAATGGCTGTTATGTGTATACATACACTGTTAACAATGACGAAATATAAGTCATGCTATATAATTTGTTTTTTGCTATAATACCGCCCTGATGAAGGTTTTATCCAAAATGCATTGGCACCAGAGTATTATGGGCAATTTGAGATGCAAACTCATTGTGTGATTTACAAAGACAAACTTTGGCAGCAAATATTACAGGAATGTGAATTAAACAATTCCTGCCAAGAATCAAACAATTCTTTGAATTTCATTACTTTCAAATCGAAAACTTGATACTTAATCTACAGCATACTAAATATTAGCAACCTAACTGGGGCTAACTGTGATGTGCCTTTCCTAACAAAGTGGAGTCACTTTGTTTCCTGGAGGTTTTTTATATTGGCTTGGCAACCCATTTTTTGCTTTGTTTTGCAAAGGCCATTGTGTAACAAAGCATTCCAAAGTTTCCTGTAGTTCTCGATTGTTCTCTTCCTAGATTCTCATTATGCGCTAATACTGCTAATACTGCCCTAGCTTGCATACCGTCTATGCCGAAATGCAACCTTTTGGGTCTGTACTTTAGGCACATATTGTGGAACACCTCCAAATCTCCGGTGTGACAGAATTCTGCGAGTGTCGTAAATCTCCCCCCCGTCTCACTTGGGATCACTTCTTGCTCTGTTCCGCGGGAGGATTCCTCTTGTGGACTGATTGGGTTTTGTATAGACTCGCTCGAGTCTCGTCCGGCTGCAGAGCGCGTTCAGAGTTCCGGAAGGCCGCTGTTCCAGGATGTCCAGGAAAGTAGGTAGCGGTCGCTAAGAATGGGGATGTCATGAGCGCTACTCCCGAGGAGCCAACACTGGCCCAGCGTCCCCGGAAGCAGGCTCATCATCCACACCCCCGGTTCCAGCAGACCCTTACAGGGGCCCTTTGTACCATGTCCTGGCGCCTCTGGTGCCAGGCTCATAAGGAACCACAGTCCCGCCGCCATGGGCGCCGGGCTCATATTCTTAAAGTGTGCAGTAGTGATTGGGTGGACTTACCTGTGGCAGACCATGCTGCATACTCACCTAGAACAATCCAAGCTGGGTGAAGTCCCAGCCACTGGCTGGGAGGGACCAATCCTCTGTTACAGGAACTCTTTTCTTACCTGGGTGGGGCTGATGCTAATCCTCTGACACTGGAACTCTTTTCTTACCTGGGTGAGGCTGGAGGAAGAATACGCACCAAAGCACTTCTCCACTATTTAAACCACGCCCGATAGAATTCACGTGCTTCGCGTTATTCTGCAACAGCAGCAGGACGCTCACCGAGTCGGCTCCTGCATTCCAGGTCCAGACACACCCTCAGCTTCTCGAGCAGCAACCTGTGGATGAAGAAAAGGCACAGGAAAATCTACTCACCAGAATTCAGCCACAAGAGTCCAGTCTCCGACAACCTGCAAATAAAGACATAAGGTTAGAAAACGGACAACACGCTCGCAGCTGCGCTCGCTTACCTTATCCATCCGTGATCACACCGGAGTTCACCGCAGCCTTCGCTTCGGCAGCATCCCAGCACCTGGAAGACAAAAGACATTGTTAGTGGTGTCCGAGCCGTAGGGTTCTCAACTCAGTTATACTTACGCGCTTCTTCACGCGCAGCAGCGGCAGCATCGCCCTCAGCATTTCGGCATCTGAAAGAAAGGAAAAGACATTATTAGAGGTGCCCATTTTGAAGTGGCCACAATTCAGTAATACTTACGCACTTCTTCACGCGCAGCAGCGGCAGCATTGCCCTCAGCATTTCGGCACCTGAAAGGAAGGAAAAGACATTATCAGAGGCGCCCATTTGGAAACGGCCACAATTCAGTTATACTTACGTGCCACCGCACGTGCAACAGCGGCGGCATCGCCCACAGCATCTCGGCACCTGAAAGACAGAAAAGGACATTATAAAAGGGTGCTCCTTCAGAAGCGGCCTCAGATCTTCTATACTCACGAGCCTCTTCTTGCACAGCAGTGGTGGTGTCGCCAACAGCTCCTCGGCACCTGAAGGACTATTACAAGCCACAAAAGGACACTGAGCCTAAACACTGAAATCATCCAGTGACGTAACTGGATTCCACCCCCCCCTGCACCAGAAGCAGGATGGAGAGCTCGGCTATACTAAACCAAAGGTGAGAGTTCGTGGAGACCAGTCGAGAACCAAGAAGTGGCCAAAGCAGAAGATTGGTGGGAGAATTTATCCAACCAGCTTGTAATTACCCCTTTTTCTTCCACCTGCAGAAAACTCACCTTACAAGCCAGACAGTCAATATTCGGAGGTCCTGCCCAGAGCGTCTTCCGAGTTCTACGCCTCATCATAGTCATAGAAGCAACTGTAGCAGTCCAGTTTGGGTCAGCGCCTCCGTGGAAATCAGGTGAGCGTTACAGAACGCAAAGCCTACCCATAATCTCCTACCCAGGCGCTATGGAAACTTCCGACACAGACCAATTGGCCCAGTTGTTGGGGGAATTAAGAGCTGAAGTCCATGCTGCTCGCCAGGAAACGAACGCCCTTAAGAGGGAATTGATAATGTCAAAAGAACGAACTGACGATCTCGCCAGACAGTTATTACAGAGTCAAGTGGGGCAAACTCCTCTACCTAACTCAGGGGGGAATTATACCCCAGTTACTTCAACCAATCCCGTTCAAATCAACCTACCTGGAAATGTGCCATTGGCACCACCTGAACGCTTTTCTGGTGACCCTAAAAGATTTGCAGTGTTTATAAATCAATGCCGACTGCACTTTCTTTGTAGACCCGCAGCCTTTCCATCTGACCAGACCAAGGTAGCCTTTGTACTTTCGTATCTTAGCGGCAGCGCCGCTGATTGGTCGATCCCTCTGGTTACAGGATGACCCAATTCTTCGGAACTTCTCAGCCTTCCAGGCGAGTATGGAGAGACTTTTTGCAAGACATTCCCAAGGGCAGGCCCTGGACAACGAACTCCTCTCCCTGCGACAGGGCAACCAGGACCTCTTAGCCTACATTGCATCTTTTAATAGGTTAATCGTGGAAACTAGATGGCCCGAGGATAAAAGGATCACGCTATTTCACAGCGGTCTGCGTGGTGAACTTAAAGACGTCCTTGCCCAGGTCGTGAATCCTCCTCAGGACTGTTCGGAATATATTGATTTGGTGGTCCAATTGGATCATAGGCTCCAAAACAGAAAGGCGGACCGATCCAGGTTTGAAACCCGAGTATTCACGAAAACACAAAGCAACGCCAAAGGGGTCGACACCATTGAACCTATGCAGATTGCGGCCGTAAAGGGTCCCTTAACCCAGAAAGAGCGTAACAGAAGACGACAAATGCAATTGTGCCTCTATTGTGGAAACTCTGGACATTTTCTTCGAGATTGCCCGGTAAAACCACCTAAGAAGACAGTAGGAGCTTCTGACAAGAACTCTGAAAAGCCTGAGCCGGGAAACGACCTCGCCCGACAAGTGTAGAGGTCCGCTTGCCGAGCTTAAAAACCAGTTCTTTGACCTCGCACTTCATAATGCCTATGGTCCTCGTAAACCCAAAGCAACCAGAACGTTTGCATGCTATTAAGGCATACATTGATAGTGGAGCAATAGGAAATTACGTGGACCGCGAATTGGCTTCCAGGGTGAACCTACCTCTTTGTCCAAAGGCGATTAAAGACGTCATTACCATGGTGGATGAGACCGAAATCGCCTCTGGACCGGTAACCCATACCACTGCTGAAGTGACGTTACTAGGCCAAGACGGGCATCGGGAGGTAATTGTGTTCGACGTGATCAAGGCTCCTCAATTCCAAGTAATCCTAGGAATCCCTTGGTTGGAGAAACACAACCCTCAGATTGATTGGCGAGCAAAGACGATAATGTTCCCTGAATGTGCACCAACCTGCTATCCACGACCCAGCATTGGCCTAGCGTCAGCAACGACTGACGGTCCACAATTACCTCAAGAGTATCGAGAGTTCCAAGATGTTTTTCAAAAGGTACAGGCTAACACCTTGCCACCTCACAGATCATACGATTGTCAGATAGATCTACTACCCGGTGCAACTCCCCCTTGCAGTAGGATTTACACCCTCACCGAGCCTGAGAACCTTCATCTGCGACAGTATTTAGACCAGTATCTGGCCAATGGCTTTATCCATCCGTCAAAGTCTCCTGCATCCTCGGCTCTGTTCTTTGTACCAAAAAAAAGAAGGTGACCTCAGAACCTGTATTGATTACCGTGCTCTGAATCAGATAACAGTAAAAAACAGATAGCCCTTACCTCTGATCCCGGAACTCCTCGACCAGGTGAAAAACGCCTGTATTTATACCAAGCTTGATCTCAGGGGAGCTTATCATTTGGTACGGATCAAGGAAGGTGATGAATGGAAGATGGCATTTCGCACTAAGTATGGGCTATTTGAATACCAAGTGATGCCCTTCGGACTATGCAATGCGCCGGCCGCCTTCCAATATTTCATGAATGACGTCCTCAGAGAGCTCATTGATGTCTGTGTTGTCGTCTACATAGACGACATTCTTGTGTACTCATCTTCGGAAGCTGATCATCGAAATCATGTTAGGGCGGTCCTTGAAAAACTTCACCAACATAAACTCTTTGCCAAGCTCGAGAAATGTGCCTTTCAAGTCACCGAGGTCGAATTTCTGGGATTTATTCTGACACCCAAAGGAGTCCACATGGACTCGAGAAAAGTTGACGCAATCCTCAAATGCCTACTTCCGTGAAAGGCGTTCAAAGCATGCTAGGCTTTGCCAATTTTTACTGCAGATTTATTGCAGAGTTTTCACGAGTGGTACAACCCATCACATCCCTCTTAAGAAAAAATAAGCGCTTTGAATGGTCTGCAGAAGCTGAGCAAGCCTTCCAAGAGCTAAAGACCAAGTTCACCTTGGCGCCAATACTGAAACACCCACGCCCGGGTCTCCCTTACATCGTTGAAACCGACGCCTCCAGCTTAGCAATGGGAGCAGTTCTATCACAAAGGGATCCAGAGACTAACCAACTGCATCCTGTGGCGTTTTGGTCTCGAAAGTTCTCGGCGCCCGAGATTATTTACACCATCACGGACAAAGAACGTTTAGCTATTAAATCCGCCTTTAAGGCCTGGCGGCATTATCTCCTCGGGGCCAAACACACCTTTACGGTGATCACCGATCATCGAAATCTACAGTATCTGAAAACCGCCAAAGCTCAATCCTCCAGACAGCTTTGCTGGGCTCTATTCTTTGCTGAATTTGACTTCGTGATCACTTACCGCCCGGGCAACAAGAACGGCAAAGCGGATGCTCTTTCCCGAATTGGAATGGGAGATAACGTTGTCAATCCCGAACCCGTACCAATAATTCCTGAACAAAGGATCTTGGGTCTGATTTCTTCGCAATCCATCGAGGATATTGAGGCAAAAACTAAACAACTTTTGACCCCATCAGACTTACAGAGCTGGTTACAAAGAGGAGAGAACTTCACCGTAAACAATGACTTGTCTTATTTCCAAGGACGATTATTCCTACCACACGCCGATTTACAAAAACAGGTAATTTCCTGTTATCATGATTCCTTAATGGAGGGTCACCCTGGCATCGCCAAAACCACAGAAAAAGTGAAGAGACACTTCTGGTGGCCTTCATGGAGAAAAGACATAAAAGAATTTGTGATGTCCTGTGGTGTGTGCGCTCAAAACAAGGGTCAAAAGAAAAGGCTGGCTGGTCTTCTGCAACCATTAGACATTCCACCGTGTCCCTGGCGTACCCTTTCCATGGACTTCATCACAGACTTACCCTCTTGTTCCGGGTACAACACAATTCTCGTTATTGTGGATTTGTTTTCTAAAATGGCCCACTTCATTCCGCTAAAAGGCTTACCTTCAGCTTCAGTACTAGCCAGAGAATTCCTTGAAAACATTGTCCGGTTACGCGGCTTCCCGTCGGTACTAATCTCTGATAGAGGAAGCCAGTTTATTTCTCACTTTTGGCATAGTTGTTGTCGGTCAGCTCAAATCGATGTAAGACTTTCAACCAGCCATCACCCCCAGACCGACGGGCAAACCGAGAGAACAAACCAGACCCTCGAACAATATTTACGATGCATGCTACAACAGTCTGAAAGCAACTGGAAGGACATCCTTTGGATAGCTGAATATGCATACAACAATTCAGTTCATTCGGGAACCGGGAAGAGTCCCTTCTACATCTTGTATGGAATTCATGCTCAAACCTCCAACCTCGACCCACCTCAAGATCTTGGAACACCCACCGTAGATCAGTTGCACTCTGTTATTACCGAAGCTTTCAAGGAAGCGACTGCACATCTACAACAAGCTAAAGAAAGGTACAAAAAAGGATCATACCAACACCAAAGCGATGCCCCTCAATACCAGGTTGGGGATCAAGTCTGGTTGTCCACCAAACATTTATCGCTAAAAGGACCTCGCACCTTCAACCCCAAATACCTGGGACCATATTCAATTACGGCCACAATTAATCCAGTGGCCGTTAAATTAGATTTGCCAACCCATATGAGAATACATCCTGTGTTTCACGTATCTCTTTTGAAACCCATGCAACCTGGAACCAGACTGACCAGACCTCCAGAACCCATTCAGGTGAATGGAGAGCCCGAATTTGAAGTTAATAAAATTTTGGACTCCAAGATCATCAAATCAAAACTATTCTACCTAATCGACTGGAAAGGCTACGGACCCCAGGAAAGATCCTGGGAACCCTATGACTACGTCCATGCTCCTCGTCTAGTCAGGAAATTCCACCGAACCTTTCCCGATAAACCAAAACCCCCGGGGAGGACAAGTTTGGGAGGGGACTTGAGGGGGGGTGCTGTCATGAGCGCTACTCCCGAGGAGCCAAGACTGGCCCAGCGTCCCCGGAAGGTTCCCGCAGACCCCTACAGGGGCCCTTTGGACCATGTCCTGGCGCCTCTGGCACCAGGCTCATAAGGAACCACAGTCCCGGCGCCATGGGCGCCGGGCTCATATTCTTAAAGTGTGCAGTAGTGATTGGGTGGACTTACCTGTGGCAGACCATGCTGCATACTCACCTAGAACAATCAAAGCTGGGTGAAGTCCCAGCCACTGGCTGGGAGGGACCAATCCTCTGTTACAGGAACTCTTTTCTTACATGGGTGGGGCTGATGCTAATCCTCTGACACTGGAACTCTTTTCTTACCTGGGTGAGGCTGGAGGAAGAATACGCACCAAATCACTTCTCCACTATTTAAACCACGCCCGATAGAATTCACGTGCTTCGCGTTATTCTGCAACAGCAGCAGGACGCTCACCGAGTCGGCTCCTGCATTCCAGGTCCAGACACACCCTCAGCTTCTCGAGCAGCAACCTGTGGATGAAGAAAAGGCACAGGAACATCTACTCACCAGAATTCAGCCACAAGAGTCCAGTCTCCGACAACCTGCAAATAAAGACATAAGGTTAGAAAACGGGCAACACGCTTGCAGCTGCGCTCGCTTACCTTATCCATCCGTGATCACACCGGAGTTCACTGCGGCCTTCGCTTCGGCAGCATCCCAGCACCTTGAAGACAAAAGACATTGTTAGTGGTGTCCGAGCCGAAGGGTTCGCAACTCAGTTATACTTACGCGCTTCTTCACGCGCAGCAGCGGCAGCATCGCCCTCAGCATTTCGGCATCTGAAAGAAAGAAAAAGACATTATTAGAGGTGCCCATTTTGAAGTGGCCACAATTCAGTAATACTTACGCGCTTCTTCACGCGCAGCAGTGGCAGCATCGCCCTCAGCATTTCGGCACCTGAAAGGAAGGAAAAGACATTATCAGAGGCGCCCATTTGGAAACGGCCACAATTCAGTTATACTTACGCGCCACCGCACGTGCAACAGCGGCGGCATCGTCCACAGCATCTCGGCACCTGAAAGACAGAAAAGGACATTATAAAAGGGTGCTCCTTCAGAAGCGGCCTCAGATCTTCTATACTCACGAGCCTCTTCTTGCACAGCAGTGGTGGTGTCGCCAACAGCTCCTCGGCACCTGAAGGACTATTACAAGTCACAGAAGGACACTGAGCCTAAACACTGAAATCATCCAGTGACGTAACTGGATTCCACGCGCCCCTGCACCAGAAGCAGGATGGAGAGCTCGGCTTTACTAAACCAAAGGTGAGAGTTTGTGGAGACCAGTCGAGAACCAAGAAGTGGGAAAAGCAGAAGATTGGTGGGAGAACTTATCCAACCAGCTTGTAATTACCCCTTTTTCTTCCACCTGCAGAAAACTCACCTTACAAGCCAGACAGTCAATATTCGGAGGTCCTGCCAAGAGCGTCTTCCGAGTTCTACACCATAGTCATAGAAGCAACTGTAGCAGTCCAGTTTGGGTCAGCGCCTCCGTGGGAATCAGGTGAGCGTTACAGGGGATTCCAGGAGCAGATTAGAGGGAAGGGGTGAAGGAAGGAAGAAGGAACCAGGATCTAGGATTAGTGGATTCGCCGAACAGCACACACACGTCAAGTCACTACCTAATGATAGCGTTGAGACGCGCGGGGCCGCGGGGGCGTGGCCAATTTATAGAACATGCCGTGTGTGACGTGGAAGCTGGTGCGAGGCAATTCGCTTGTTGCGGCCATGTTGGGAGTAACAAAGAATACAAGCCCCGGCGCGATAAGGACCAGGAAGTCCAGAAGGGGCAAGTTTTATGGGTCATGACAGCGAATCGCTTTAGGTCTCTTGAAAGAGTTTTTATCAAAGATGATCTTCTCAAGAGCTTTGTGTGGAGGTGAAGATGGAACCAACCACTTCTTCTTGCGTTCCTGCTCCTCCAATAAAGGTCCATGGGCACATTGGTGAAAATGTTGGTTTTCTGTCCATGAGTGACGCTGGAACAGTGGTTCATCAATGAGCGCAATTTTTCAAGTATAATTTCCACAGATCCATCACAAGTTTTGGAGCTCCACCAAAGATGGTTGCTCAAAGACTGAGACCACTGAAAAATATTTTCCAAACCCTTCTTTTTACCAGCAGCTGTAATTTTTTTATTGACTCATTTGTCAACGTGCCATACATCAAATTGATGACAAATGTTTGGAAACTGCTCTTGCATGGCCTTGGCTATTGAAACATGTCTGCCAGAGGCTATGAGGTCTATTTGCATTCCCCTTGATTGAAAATGTTAGAGGGATTTTATGAAACCATGTTTCTCCGTGGCCACAGACGATTTACATTGGGACATCTGCACGGTTTCTGAACTCACAATTTTTTTAGTTTACATGGGCTTCATTATGAGGTAGGTGGTAAGGGATTACCGGCACCGGTAAGGACACCGGTGCCGGTAATCCCTTACCACCCTATTCCAAGGTCCTTTAGCGGGTCCCTTCCTTAACGCCTGGTTTTACCAGGCGTTATGGAAGGGACCCGTTATGGGACTTCAGAGCTAATAACAATACCACAAATTGTGGTACCGTTATTAGCTCCATCCCCATTCCCATTGAGCCCTATGGGGGTACGAATGGGAATGGGGAATGGTTCCCGGAATGGGGACTTACCGGGTCCTCCAAGGTTGGAATGACCCGGTAAGTCCCTATTTCGGGAACCCGGACCCGGAATGTGGTAAGGGGGTAGCCATGGTGCTAACAGCACCATGGCTACCTCCTACATCGTAATGAGGCTCCATGTCTTGAAAGTGGTATGTGATATGATATGATATGGCATTTATAACGCGCCTATACACAAGTGTTTCAGTACTTTTCTGAAAATCCGGGGCTGTCACACTGTCTGTCACCAGCTAGCATGAACCGTTTGCCAGAGAATGTGCTGTCAATTGACATTTGTTCAATTTTCCAGGCTTGACTAATAGCGGGGAATACGAATTCTCTTTGATATTTGTAGTACTGCATTTTAGCAAGGAACTGAACTCCCACAAATTGACAGAAACTGGACAACTTACTACAAGTCGAGCCACTGAAACGTAAAGCTGCTGAACACAGTACATTTCCAGCTGGCACTTTGCACAGCATTGGTTGAGCGGACCATGAAAAGAAATCATGGAGGTGGACACAGGTGGCTTGGATATTCAGGTTAGTGCCTTGTAATACACAAGTCACATTCACCAATAGCTCCCCGCTTATTGTCCCCCCTCACTGGATGGACACATTTCAGCATCAGTATAATCTTTACCAGGCAGCTGTCCAATGCAATGTATTTGTGCTCCTTTATTAGGCAATCGTCCTACATGAATGTGGTTTGTGACTTAACTGTGGTGGACAAATCGCCCAAACTAGACAAACTGTAGTCGAGATCTTTGGCAAGTTCCTCGGTCAATTGCGTTGAAGCTTCAGTCTCTGCTAGTTCAGCTTGTGTTATTTGCACACAAATTGGAGAAACCATCATCTTGCATAACTGGGTAGACCTTTTTTTGCAGGTGTAGATTGTGTCAAGTGGTCAGCGAGGAATTCCAATTCCAATCTTTATTAATATTATTTTATTTTTTTATTGGTTTGGCTGAAAAATTCAGCCTTTCAATACAAATTAAACTATTAATTTCAATCTTCATACATCAAATAAACAAGAAGGACAAAAAAGATAAAACTAAGTTAACTTGGAAAAACACTCATTTGTCATCATTCACATTAATTTACATCAATTAGAAATTAAAAAATTGGCTTTAAATAAATAATTACTACAGCAATACATAATAAAAAGCAGAAAGATAAAAGAGAAGAACACAGAATATCAAGAAAAAACCTTGAGTTCTTCAATTAAAAATGAAGATAAACAAAATATAGCATATCATAATTCTCCAATGAAATTCCAACATTACATGTATCATTATCTAACTTCAATTCATTCAGGTAATTCATCGTGGCATATCCCACCATTCTCAAATACACATGAAATACATATTTCCATAGGAATTTGATCTCCATGTGTATCATATGTTGTCATGATGCCTACCCCCGGGCATCCGGATCAAGCCCATCAGCCCCGGGAGCAGGCATCCAGACATTTACAAAAACCCCAGCAGCCCCAGCTAGGGGCTGTCTGGGTTCAGTCCTGGCGCCGTAGGCACCAGGCTCATAATAAAAATCACTCCTGGCGCCATAGGCGCCAGGCTCATAGACATTACTTACCTCATGCAGACCATGCTGCAAATAAATCCAAGCCAACGTGAGGCCTGGATGGGACTATTTTACTGCAGGGACTATTTTTTACTCGGATGTGGTCCTGGGGAACTTCTTTCCTGGGACTACTTTGGAGGCTATTTAAACCACGCCCGAACAGCAGCACATGCTTCGTGTTATTCTGCATCCAGCAGCGTGACTCTCACCGTGCCTGCAGCCAGCATCCAGTCTTCTGCCACGCCCGCGTGCCTGCAGCCAGCATCCAGTCTTCTGCCACGCCCGCCTCGAATCCGGAGCTCCTAGAATAAAGAGGAAGAAAAGGACAAGGTTAGAAAACGAATTTATTTCAAATTCCTCACCTGATTCCGGATCCATTTCATCTCAAAACCTGGAAAGTACATCAGTCCTGCACGCGTCGCTTCGCCAGCTCCAGCACGGCGCCATACTCACCAGTTCTCACAGCATCTTTCGATCCGGCACTGTCTCCACCATTTCTTCGCCGTACTCCAGCACCTAGGGGCACAAGAATAACAAGGTGAGCCAAGTGAATCAACAAATACCTCTACCACCATAGACTTACCTGATTTACCACCGACGGTATTATTCTCCATATCTTCATATGCCACATCTGTAAAGAGGGAGAAAAACAACACGTTAACCCATGCAATAGTTACCGGACAGCGTTGGGTAACACAGACTCTTACCTGAACGCCAGCAGCAGCTACGAGACATTCTTCTCACAAACTCAGTTGCAACCTAAGTAAAGAAGGGGACAAGAGTGAACATCGGGCACATTGAACTCTTTGAACTTGATACTTACCAATCCTGCCTGGGACTTCGGAGTCAATGCTTACCGTAACTCTCCCAACGCCTTCAAACCAGTGAAGTAACTGGTATCTACGCACCACTGCAAGACACGCAGGATGGAGAGCTCATCTTTTACAAACATAAGGTGAGGTTACTAAGGGGATATCGGAGGTGATTAGTGGGGGAGAGCGAGAACAGTTGGGAGGCCATCACTAAAACCCACAGGTGGCTTATCCCTGTCTCCACTTGCAGGAAAATACTTCTTCGGGTCCAGCAGACAAGACTAGGCGGGCCAGTCCAGACAGTCATCTCTGCACTACGCATCACGTTGACGGAGACCGCAGCTGTCCGGGTCCGATCGACACCCCTGTGGGGTCCAGGTGAGCGTAACATATGTTCGAACAGGGTCTTAAAGTGTTTGCTTCTTATGCTCTTTAGTTCTGTGCATTCAGTGATAATGTGTTCAAGAGATTCTAATTGGCTATTGCAAAATCGGCAAATATAGATTCCTTTATTGTCATTAGCCCATTTTGCTGTAACTTCACTAGTTTTCCACAAATTCAATCTTAAGTGCAGGAGTATTGTGCGATGCATGACATTTGGTGTTTTCAATAGGTAGACCTCTGGAGTCCCAAACAATATTAAAGCAAAGTGATTTTGTTTGAAACATTTATAGCTGTAACATGTTTCCCTATTCCTAATCCAGTCCATTTCCCACATTTTACAATTGGCTTTGTCTGGGTTTTGTAGAAGTAAATCACCAGTTATGTCCGCTTCTTGCATAAACTCCAGCGCCTTAGATTTTCATTGCTTAATGAATTTGTCCTCAGATGTTCCCACATAGTTTGTAAATTGTGTGACCAATCCATTCAGATGTTTGTCCAACACACATTTTCTATAAAGCATGCAAACCTTCCATTGGTATACGGCATATATTGATGTTAGCCCTAGTTCATGTCTTATTAGGGCTACTGGTGTCGATTTGGGCAGGTTTAATAATCTCCTCCAATATTCCTCTTCTTTTTTATTCCAGTAATTATTAGGATTATATGCTTTAGTTTATGCTCCATATAACAGTATAGGCAAAGCCTTTTGTTTGTAATATGTGATTAAGGGAGCAACAGTGAATTTGCAATATTTGCTGTTAATAATTTTGGATTGTAATATTAAACTCTTCCATTTCAACATCAAGGTAACCTCATATGGTAGGTCATTAGGATCATTATTAATATTTACACCCAAATAGGTGTATTCACACACTCATTCTATCTCTTGGTTATTTAATTGCCACCCAAACTTCTTGTTTCGTTGCTTTTGGCTACCAAACTGGATTACCTGGGTCTTTTTGATGTTTATGGTCATTGTATTGCAATTAACATATTTCTCCAGTGCTTGTAAAATATTACGTAGCCCCAACTGTGTTTTGGATAGCAGGAGGAGGTCATCAGCGTATAACAACCATTTGACTTGTTTTTGCCCAATTTTCGGGGAGTCAGTTATTATGTCAGTAAATTCCTTGCCCAGATCCGATATAAAGAAGTTCAATATTGCTGAGGCAAAAATGCACCCTTGTTTCAGGCCTCTAGAGGTAACAATAGGATCCGATAATGAACCCTCAGTGTCTAACCTTATCTGGAGCGATGTCTGCTCATGAAAGTCATGCCCTTCGGGTTATGCAACGCTCTTGCGGCATTCCAATATTTCATGAATGACGTCTTAAGGGAGTTAATTGATGTGTGCGCCTTAGTGTACATAGACGACATCTTAGTATACTCAGCCTCGGAACAAGATCATGTCACGCACGTTCGTTCAGTCCTCACCAAGCTCCGTCAACATTGCTTGTTTGCAAAGCTTTAAAAATGCTTTTTTTCACTTCACTGAAGAAGAATTTCTTGGTTTTATCCTTACTCCAGGAGGCATCAGAATGGACATGCACAAGGTAGATGCCATTCTGAAATGGCCTTCACCAACGTCTCTGAAAGGGGTACAAAGCATGCTGGGCTTTGCGAACTTCTACCGCCGGTTCATCCCAGACTTATCTCAGGTTGTGCCCCCAATCACAGTACTATTCCAAAAAAAAAAAAAAAGTTTGCTTGGCCCGAAGAAGCAGAAGAAGCCTTTCAGGAACTTAAACAAAGGTTTACCTCTGCTCCAATCCTGCAACATTCTCGTCCAGACCTCCCTTATGTCGTTGAAACTGAGGCGTCCAGTCTCGCAATGGGGGCTGTCCTTTCACAGAGAGACCCGGAAACTGGCCAGCTACATCCTGTGGCCTTGTGGTCGAAAAAGTTCTCACCTCCAGAGATTAATTATGCCATCACGGACAAGGTACTCCTGGCTATCAAATCCGCCTTTAAAGCCTGGAGGCACTACCTTCTGGGGGCCAGACACACCATTACAGTCATCACAGACCACCGAAACTTGCAATATCTCAAAACAGCCAAGGCCCAGCCCTCGCGCCAATTACGGTGGGCCCTTTTCTTCGCCGAATATGATTATGTAATCACATTCCGACCAGGAGTCAGAAACGGAAAGGCGGATGCCTTATCTCGCATGGGCATAGATGAAATAGTATATACAACTCCAGACCCAGAACCTATTATACCTGAAGACAAACTCTTGGGTATCACAACAGCTTTAACACAAGCAGAACTACGAAAATAAATCTAACGGACAATGAATCCTGATGCCTACCTCGCATGGCAAACTCAAGGAGAACAATATACCATCAAGGACCATCTACCCTTTTTTAGGGATCGTCTATATGTACCCAAGTAGGAATTACAAAAGCAAACTATTTCAAACTATCATGATTCACTGATCGAAGGGCATCCTGGGATCGCCAAAACCATAGCCTAGGTGAAAGAGAACTTTTGGTGGCCTACCTGGCGTAAGGACATCATTCAGTATATTCAGTCCTGTGGTGTCTGCGCACAAAATAAATCACAGAAACACAAACCATCTGCTCTCCTACAACCATTGGACATTCCTCCAGTTCCATGGCACACTCTTTCCCTTTACTTCATCACTGATCTACCTCCAAGCCAAGGGTTCAACACCATCCTTGTAGTTGTGGACTCTCGAAGATGGCCCATTTTATTCCTCTCAAAAGCCTCCCAGACGCAGCCACTTTAGCAAACGTGTTCCTGGAGGGCGTGGTTAAGCTATATGGCTTCCCTTCGGTTCTGGTCTCTGATCGAGGCAGTCAGTTTGTTTCAAACTTCTGGAAAAAATGTTGTGCAATGGCGCAGATCGACGATTGGCTATCTACCAGTCACCATCCCCAAATGGACGGCCAAACCGAGAGAACCAATCAGACACTCGAGAAATATTTATGGGGCATGCTGCACCACGAACAAAGGAATTGGAAAGACCTACTGTGGATAGCCGAATATGCATATAACAATTCTTTGCATTCAAGCACGGGACAAACGTCCTTCTATACCCTTTATGGCAGACATCCACGTACCTCTGAACTAGACCTTCCAGCCAGCTTGGAAATGCCAGCGGTAAAGGCTCTACACACAACCATTACTCAGGCTTCCAAAAGGGCAAAGGAACACCTTATTCATGGCAAAGAAAATCAAAAGAGATTTGCCGACCAACACCGGAAAAAGGCCCCTGATTATCAAGTAGGAGACAAAGTTTGGTTAGCCGCTAAATTCGTAGCCATCAAGAGAACCCGGACCTTTCATCCCAGATTCTTAGGACCCTATACCATTAAGGCAATTATCAACCCAGCAGCCGCGAAACTGGATTTACCACCTAATCTACACATCCACCCGGTATTCCATGTGTCCCTCCTGAAACCAATGCAACCCGGCACACGGATCTGGACACCACCTAAGCCCATACTTGTTGACGGAGAACCAGAATTCGAAGTCAAAGATATCTTGGACCAAGCTATATTATCTTGTCGATTGGAAAGGATTTGGACCACAAGATAGATCCTGGGAGCACAGTGAGAATATCCACGCACCACGTCTAATCAGGAAATTCCATCGGAACTTCTCAACCAAACCTGGGCCAGACAGAAGGAACACCATGGGAGGGGCCTTAGGGGGGAGTGCTGTCACGACCCTTGCCCAAAACCCCCTCTGGCAAACCCATTGGCCAGGTGGAGTCAGGACTCGGGCCTTTAGAGCCTGGCATCCTCTTCAAAAGCCCTCATGGGGCCAGTCATGGCGCCTATGGCGCCAGGCTCATACACCATGAAAAACAATGTGCTTGGGAACTACTTTATTGTATTGTCAGCCAACATGGAGGCATCCACATAGCTTGGTTCCTACGAACCAAACTATGCGGCCTAGTGTTTTGGGTGTGGTAGCCTATGGACTACTTTACCTGGACTATTTTGTTGGGGCTATTTAAACCACACCCGAGCAAGACAACACGCTTCGCGTTACTTTGCAGCTTGCAACGTGACGCTCACTGTGTCCAGCTATTCCCTCGAATCTCGGAGAAGCAGAACCTGCAAGAAGACAAAAGGAACATCATTAGCAGCAGCATCTTACCTACAGTCTTCATCTTTAAACATTCGCAGCTACTGAGAACAGCTTCCTCGAATCTGCACGCCTACCAGACAGAACGACCTGAAAGAGGAAGATAGAGGCAACATTAAAGAAAGCAGTAGAGATATTTACAAATTACGAACTGCTAAAAAGGCTTACCTGGCTGGTCGCCTCTCGGCTGGCACCACTCCAGACATTCCACTCGCGCTGAAGAACACAGCAACCTACAAGGAAGGAAAACACAGGTTAGCAAAGGCAAGACTTTGCAGCGCTGCGCATAGCGCTTACTTGCCGCATCATAGCGCTCTTAATGCTTCATCATTTACCAGCGGGACTCAACCAAGCTAGTTCGCCGCGCTGAAGCTCTGCCTACCTAAGGGAGAAAAAAGAGACATTTTAAACAAAGAAAGGCATGCAGGATAGCAACAAAACTAAAGAACAGCAATAAGACCTACCTGAACAATATCAAACGGGCCGGCGTCAGTGAAATAACTGGACCGCACTCGCCCATGAAAGACAACGCACCCCTGCAAAGAAGGCAGGACGGAGAGCACACCTAATTCTACCACAAGGTGAGGAGAGGGCACCAGAGGGACTGAAATCATACGGGGGTGGAGGGAGGATACCTTCCCCAGTCGGTCAGTCCTGAACACAGTCCTCCTGTATTTTCAGGCCGAACCTTCCCCGCAGACCACATCAGGGCAAAGCTGAGAAGCATACTAGCGAGTAACCCGGATGGGTGGCATCCCTGTGGATACCAGGTGAACATAACAAATATCAGCTAATACAGCCGAACAAACAGAGATTCGAGATCTCGAGAGATCCTGATCATTCAAAAACTCGACTCTGTCGATGTCTGATGTGGTTATGTTTCTTAGTTCTGCTATCTCCTTACAGATATTTAAGACACTTGATCGATTTAAGTCATACTGAGCAAACGGGTGGTCTCTACATTCCAGGACAAAACAGTAAGCTTTATTTTTCTCCACCGCCCTTGATCTGAATGTGTAATCTTTGGTTAAGTTGGTGTTCTTCTTCCATTGCACAGATTGACTCAAGTTTCCACTATCTGATAATTTTCCACCTGCATTTGTTGGGATGGATTCAGCAGGACGCAGTTCAAAATTGGGCCTCCAGTTTTTCTGGGCATCTTTGTCTGTTTCAGTTTGTGGCTTCTCCTTCTGTCTGTTGACCATATATCGTTCTACAGTTTTGTTTATCTCTTCCCTCGTTTGGGCATCCATTAGTCCACTCAATCTCCTCTCTGTCTGTTCAGAGGGACCAGTAGTAACAATGGGTAGTTGCGATTGAGATCTTTTTTGCTCCCTCATAAGAGCATCCTCTGCCACTAGGTCGTCCAATGGTTTGTGGCACAAAATCGAGGTTGGTTTCTCTTTGTCATTCTCAGCTCGCTGTAACAATCGACCAATGCTTGCGTGGTTCACTTCCTTTTTATCGTTAGTTGTTTTGGCAACATTTGTAATCTTCAAAAATCATCTCGTTTTCACACTTGTTTTGCTAGCTGGTTGAAAAGCAGGCGTCTTTTTTGCCTTATTTCTTAATACCTTTACCAATTTGTTGGAGTTATTTTTTTCTGTGCTCACCTTTGCAGGTATCTTGGATAATTCTTGTTGGTTTTTCTCACAATGTACGCCCTCCACTTTTTTCATTGAGATGGAGTCAATTTGAACCTTTTCCCCAACCTCACCACATGAACCATCCTGTGGGTCGAGTTCAAGATCCTTAACTGATTTTTTCGTACGGGTTATTCCACTGAAGTTCAACTGTTTCAGCTGTAGCATTCCCTTATTTCCAGAATCTTGAAGAGATTCTGTTTGAGTCTCAGAGTCTTTTTCCGCCGCAGTGTCTGAATATCTCATACTGTGGTTCACATTCTCTTGTCACTGCAGCAGGCACCCCATCCTTATTTTGGTTTGTCAGTTTTGTTAGCAGTATAGTTTGATGGTTGATTTTTTGATGCATTGCCTCATACAATTTGGCCAAGGATAATAGAGCTGTATTCATGGACAACAATGTTGTGCTCATATGTGCCTTTATTAAGGTCTCTTCCGTACATGTATTAGCAGGAATTTTGCCCATCCCAAGATCTATCCGGTTGCCTTGGAGTTGGTGGAACAAATGAAAGTGAATTTACAGATGCTTCTTCTTCTGAGCACACCAATTGCTCAGGGGATGCTTTGGTCCTTTTATTTACTGATATTTGCATCTCTTTATCTCCTTCAGTTCTCCCAGGTAGGATACAGTCACTTGAGTTTTGCCTTTGAATTGGAGACAGATCATCAACCTGCATTAAGTCCCCCATATTAGAGTGGACAAATACTCGTGGACTCTCGTTAATCTTGTCAAGTTTTTTATATGACTCCAATATATTGTCATCACAACGTTTACTTTCATTTTCCATGGTTTTGTCTGATATCATGCTTCCAATTTTATCACTGTTCGTTATTGGCACATTGATCTTAATAGCAGCCACTTCTTTATCAAGTCGACAGTTCCATCCGCGCAATTTATCTTGCTTTGCGTGGCTCCCTTTAATCATGTCAGTTTTGCTTAACTCAGTTCCCTGGATCGCACCATGGTTGTAATATTTATTGGCGAATGCCAGATCCTCTTGAAATTGAATGATTTCTATTTTTATTCAATATTCTTATGTCACCTAACCGAACCAATATATATATTTTTTGTTTCTGTATTGGCGTATTAAAGATTGTTTGATGTCATAGTAGTTCCTTCCTTAAATAGAGCCATATTCACAGCCGGCATGCCAGTTCTCAATGTGAACTGCCCCTTCTCCATTCTCCTGTAGCAAGGGGGAGGATAATCTGCAATGTGTGAGAACGCTTTTGCAAGATTTAAACAGCAATGTATATCGCCAGCAAGCCTTGAGCGGCTCGACAATACTTCAACTATGTGTCAGTGATACTCAGTAGGACCACAAAAAATATTTCAGTGTATTATGTAATTTTCAACTGATATTTGGTTAACCCTCACACCATTAGCATTCACTAGACATACACTTATGCAAAATTAAACAATTAGTAAATGCTTTTGGTTTCTATTAGCGTGAAAATCACTCTTGTGGCCACCACACGTGTGACACCACACTAAAATAAACCACACTGGATGTTACCTTCGCTGCTTGCTAAGAGTACTTGCCCCCGTACTCCCGACTATCCCACTAGACAGCGAGACAGCAGGCAAAAACACTTGCCAAAAGCACTTCCCAAATGCACACGCCCAAATGCGCAAGCACCGTGCTTTTTACTATTTTCGGGGAGGTGGGTGGAATTAACACTACAACATAAACAGAAGAAATGGATAGAAATACTGGGTGGAAACAGCCGTTAAACGCTGATGGCAATCTATGGCAGTCTATGGACCAATAGCAGTCCGGAAATATCGTACCAGTCCAATCAGCTGGCTGAATTTTCGCTGGGTATCACGGGGTCAATGTAGCTTCGTCCCGACTCCAACGCTGTCGTAGCTTGTAATCCGAGCAGCGGGACACAGCGAGACAGCAGGCAAAAACACTTGCCAAAAGCACTTCCCAAATGCTTCCCAAATTCAGTTTCATCTTGTCCACTTCTCACATTGTAGCAATGGTCCAAGAACACTTTGCTGGCTTCGCCGGTCATATTGCATTCGGTTTCAGGCCATTGGGCATAAGCATCACAAGTCTTCTTATTGACTGTACCATGCAGCGCCTTAAATATTAGTTGATCCATGATGCAATCTGTTTGGCAAGCAGCATCTTTGGTTTCATTTGTTGTCTGGGTCTTTATACTTGTTTTCACAGATGTTCAATATATATCACACATACAGTAGATAGCACTTTAAATAATAAAACATGTTATGAAGAAAACACCAGCCCAAAACACTACTTGAAAACGAAATTGTTTGTTAGTTACCCTTGTTTTCTTGATTTTCTGTGAAACCGTGGTCTTCTCTGTAACGACCACACCAGCAAGCTGGTCCACCACCTCTGATCCATGGGCCTCCTCTTCTAATTCCACACCTTGTATACATTCCTTGAATAGAGTATCCATGAAAAAAACAAAAGTCAAACATTTTGGAAATTTAAATCTTTCATCGCACACATCGCTTACATACATACCCTCGCAAACAGTGTACGTCGTTTAGTCAAAATATACATTTCAAATTTCACCTGATTGATGGCAAGTGTACTTGATCAGAGATCACCGTGCAAAACATACTGATTGTAATGTTGCCCTCAAACATTTTGAAATGTATTCTGCATTGGGGAGGAAGTGTAACGTTAGGACTGAAATCATAAAAGTTTGAAACACTGCATGTTTATATGAATGTTACTGTTTAATAGTAGGATTTACTTTCTTTCATACAAGGGAACTGTTAGTACGCATACCTCATACCCTGGACCAGCTCCAAATGATGATGTAATTGTAGTCGAATTACCAGCATCCCCCTGTAACACAGTATTTGTTTTAGTATGGATGAAAACAGCGAAATGGAACAGAGACAATGGTACATATAAAGAGAAACCCATAAATTACACATAGTGTAAACAACCGACAGGATACATAAAAGATTTCATATTATTTTAAATTCCAAGCATAATGCATTCTCGTAATTAAAAAGTGAAATAAAATTATCTGATAGGCGCTTGAAGTTGTTGTTGACTCCGGAAAAGAAATGGATGCAGAATTTTGCTCCTTCATTTTCAGTGTATTGTCACGAAGTGGTAAAAGGGAAAAATAGATTTGCATTAGATATGTGTGAAGATCCAACTGTCGATAATATGAACTTCTGCAAGTCGGTAGGGCTCAACATTGCTATACTGGACGTGTCGATGGTTTCGTCACTTGCGAGAGTCTGTGCTTCCGTCAGTATGCTCTCATAAAAAAATGGACATGTCAAGCAACCGATTACGAAAAGATTATGCTTGTTTTGAAAGACACAGCATTTTTTTCTATGGTCATAATTACTTTCTATGATGCTGCATAAACCAGGGACAGATGTGTTGTAAAATGTGGTATAGTTAAAAAGTAATACAATCTGGTAAATATGCAAACTTTGTTAAGACACATTTACACCAAAAGCACCAATCCGTTCATGTAGTTACCTGTTCAGTACCCCACCGCCTACAGCTAATTCACCATCCAGAACTCACCTGAGGCAGCGTGTGCATGAATAGAGTTGGAATTGCATTTGGAAGCCATTTAGGAGACTTTCTGAGTCGATACTTTTTTGTGTACTGCGACTGGTCATACATATCGTCTGTAAAGTGCAGGCTACTTATGCGGAATCGATTGGCCCTCGAGTCTCCCAAGACAGCCTGGGCTCTACTTTCAAACTCGTACACCGGAAAACCACAATGTCAAACCCATTCTCTCATTAAATCAATATTCCTCTGGAATGTATGCATGACTGTGCCCTTACTTTTGACATGGCTCCTAAAACGGCAACCGAAAACCGTACAAGGAGGCATTCTTGAAAAATCTATAAGATATGTATAAAAAAGTACACATAATTACAGAAAAATTCTACTGAATGCATGAGATTGATGGAATTATATCAAAGTTTTCTATGCAATGTTTGTTTTGGTCAAAGAAGCAAAACCTGTGTAGTGTAGTCAAATATACACTGGGATAACTTTCATACAGAATTGAGTGATACGATGCACCGTTTTACTCATCCGTTGAATGTAATCATGCATCAAAAGGAAGCATGCTTATAGACATGGTCCGAGAAAGAGGAGATTCTATCACAATTGACAGTGATGAAATTTGCTATATATCGAGATCAGAACACTTTAAACAGTAGACAATGGTAAAGTCATTGAGATGAATGAACTTTACACTACTGGGTACATTCGTTGGAAATAGATCGAAATTTGGACATCAGAAAGAGATGATTATAGCGAAGTTAGTACGTGACCTGCCCTTACCTTGACTAACAAACAATTATATTCAGCAAGCAGGGTAGTTAGTAGCAGGAGAACAGGTAGCCTGATCAAGAGTTGACTTCCAGTGCTCACAGATGTTCTCAGGATAAATATCAAGGGGTTTATAAAGAATTAGAAAAGTGGGTGTGTTTGTGAATGAGTAATATGTTTCGGGCGCGGTCTGCTTCAGGGGAGCCTGGAGAAACTGTGTCTGGCTAGGCCATGTGACAATGGCCCCTGCGCGGAAGATACCTTAGAAATGTACATGATGTTTGACACCTCAGCCGTTCTCACCTTGCCAGCCCCCTTGGGAGGGCACAGTCACAGATGCAAACAGCCATTGATACTGGAGGGGGGTTGGATGGGCATGAGGCCTGCAGAAAAGGGCAGGAACACTGCTGAATGTAGACACACTTATGTGGATGGCAGGGGCGCGGTCTGCTTCAGGGGAACCTGGGGACACTGGGTCTGCGGAGGCCATGTGTACAATGGCCCCTGTGCAGCAGATACCTTTGAAGTGTACATGGTGTTTAGCACCTTACCCGTTCCCACCCTGCCAGCCCCCAGGGGAGCGCACGGCCACAGGTGCGAACTGTCATTGATACTGGAGGGAGTATGGATGGGCATGAGGCATGCAGAAAAGGGCCAGAACCCTGCTGAATGGATACACACTTATGTGGATTGCAGGGGCGCGGTCTGCTTCAGGGGAGCATGGAGACACTGGGTCTGAGGAGGCCATGTGTGCAATGGCCGCTGCGCGGAAGATAACTTTGAAGTGTACATGGTGTTTGGCACCTCAGCCGTTACCACCCTGCCAGCCCCCTTGGGAGCGCACGGCCACAGGTGAGAACTGCATTTGATACTGGAGGGGGCATGGATTATTGCAGAGGGGGTGGGCATAAAAGGGCACCAACCATTGTTGCATGTCACTCATAGAGAAGTGAGCGTGTCCTTGATTCACTGAAAAATTGAAGCAACTATTCATAAAAGATGATTTGCATTTTATTTTGTTGCTGATGTTGATGGCACAAATGTACTACAAATTGTATACTTCGGGTTGCAGTACAGTGTGGGATAATCCCATGTACTGACTGCTGTCAATGGGGAATTTGGCTCGAATGGCTCCAACGACACAGGCGGGTATTACTCGTTGAACGTGGTATCCAGGCCTCCCATGAAGCCTCATGTAAATGAACGATAGGCCACCAGCCTGTACCACATGTGGAAGGGAAACATACAAACTGTATTTAAATGAACCTGATAAGTGTACAAACCTTAGTTGAAAATGCAATCTTGTATCCTATGGCATAGTTGCCAGTACAAATGTTACTTCATGGATCAATCAACTTGGACTTTAAAATGTAGACACATTACAAAAGTGAACAACTATGCATTCCATAACGTTTGGGGCACAGATAAATATTGTTTCTTGGTTGTACATAAAAGACACATAAGATTACCACTATGATTTCCCCAAATCACGAGAGATGTATTGAATTTCCAGACTACATTAATTTGGCAGTGATAAATCAAAGTTACGACAATATAGGAGACAAACATGAAATGTTAGTGGCATAAATGACATCACATCTAGAGTACACTTACTCGTTACTTGGTTTGCGAGGGCGAACTGTTGCGCGAAGTTTGTGCATAAGCACCATCATAATCCTCAACACGGACCTTGTGATGCAGGCTGCCGTGAAGTCATGCAGCTCGGTAACGCATAGCGGTGGTGTGTCTTCTTCCAATATGTAGGCCAAGCATCCAAAGTTTTCTCTGCACCAGCAGTTCTCCTCCTCGCTTAGCATGACCTTGCACCGATTGCAGGTACACAAGGTGGAAACGTCTCCCATGCGACTAGGCTCAGGTTCATGATCCGGTGATTCGTCCTCCCAACTGTTGTCCGATGCATCTGTCGTTTCTGCATCTTTCTCTTTCAACTAATTCCGCCTTGGAATACTCCGGCTCGTACTGGTAGGGCTGCATTGATGCCATTATACGACAAAATTAAAATCGATAGTCAGGCTAGTACTAGTATCTGTTCACACAGTCTACGAGCAATGAAGATAGCTGAACAGGGCAGAAACGAGTCACAGGATATACAAAAAAAGACAGTGAAACGATTGAAAAAGCAACTCTGATGTTGTCTGATGAGAAGCGGTCTTTTATACTTATTGAGGAAAGAGGCATCTTGCCATTTCCATGTAGACACGTCATTAGCTGGCGCACAGAGAGCGTTGACACGAGACGTGCATTTGCATTGTGAAATGGGCTGTACATGTCTAATGGTGTCAACTTCAGGGGCGGGGGATATGATTTAGTGCCGCAAGGGCAGTTCAACTTAGGGCGATGCGGCAACAGATAATATTAGCACAGAATGGCTGCACCCCAATGCTTGATTTCGCATGGGTAAAAGTGAGGAAAACTAAGGTAAGGTGCATAGGAAATGTTTTTATGATCGATCACAGATTGCTTTAAACCACATGCACGAACACTCGGGACAATAACATTTTTGAGTGCACTATTCCTTTAACTTCTGCTACCACGTTCTCTAGATTGTGTTGCCTTGTCAAAGCATCAGCCTTTCCATTTTTCTTACCAGGTCGGAAAGTCACAGAAAAATCGAACTAATTGAAACATTGTGACCACCGTAATTGCCGTGGACTGAGAGTTTGGGTTGTCTTAAAATACTGCATGTTTTTATGGCCAGTCACTACCATCACCTGACGCCTTGCTCCCAACAAATAATACCTCCATTCCAGAAAGGCAGATCTGATTCCCAGCAACTCTTTGTCTGTGATTGAATAATTCTGCTCGCAGCTGGTAAGTTTGTGAGAATAAAACGCCACAGGATGCCAAACACCTCCTCATCTTTCTGTGCCATGTTTGATGCATCGGTTTCCCCCTGAAACGTCTTTCCAGGGTTAGGATGTCTCAACACAGGGGCTGAAGTAAAGGCTTCCTTTAACTCCTGGAAAGCTCCTTCCGCTTCCTGATTCCACCTGAAACTTGGAGCCTTCCTCAATAACCTAGTTATGGGAGCAACAATTTGTGAAACATTTTAAATAAATCTTCGATAAAAGTTGACAAAACCCAGGAATGATTGGATGTCTTTGATACATTGAGGAGCAGGCCAGTCCGTAACTACCTGTACTGTTGTCTTGTCCATAACAATGCCTTTGGGAGTCAAAATGAAACCCAAAAACTCGACCTGCACTGTATGAAATGCACATTTCTTAAGTTTTCCATACAGTTGGTATTCCGGCAACCTTTTCAGTACTGTCCTCACATGTTCTACATTCTGTTCTTTTGAAGATGAATAAATCAAAATATCATCAATGTACACAATGGCTACATCAAGAAACTCATTCAAAACCTCCTGCATGAAATATTGGAACCCGGCCGGAGCATTGCACAATCCGAAGGGCATTAACAAATATTCAAACAATCCAAACGTAGTCCTAAAATCCATCTTCCATTCATCTCCCTCCTTCACTCATATCAAATGATAGGCCCCTCTCAAGTCCAGATTAGTATAGACCACTGCTGCCTTCACTTGATCCAATAACACAGAGATTAACGGTAATGGGTACCTATTTTTCACTGTTATCTTATTCAACGCCCTACAGTCTATGCAAGTCCTAAGCGTGCCTTCCTTCTTAGGCACGAAAAATAAGGGTGAGGATACTGGGGAAGTGGAATGCCTAATAAACCCCTTTGCCAACATCTCATCCAGATACTCTTTCAAGTGCTGATTCCCTGCCACAGTCAAAGCTTAAATTCTGCTACATGGCAACTTCGCCTCAGGTTCCAAATCAATTACAAAATCATAGGGCCGCTGCGGAGGCAACCTCTCAGCCCCACCTTTGTCAAATACCCCCCTCAACTTTGGGGTAGAATCTCCATCCCTACTGCTCCCAACACCTGTGGTACATGTACCCTGTCAGCCAAGAACAGGGCAGGACCCGTTTCTCCCTCCATATGCCCCACACACTCCTGTGTCTCGAAAAATACCTCCCGAGTGACCCAATCGATCCAGGTGCTGTGCTGGACCAGCCATTGCATGCCTAGAATAAGTCCAAACTGCGGGGCTGCTATTAGATCAAGCAATTTTTCCTCCACATGTCCTGACCCACACTTCATTTGTAACGGTTGTGTTTGTTGTGAAATCGGGCCTGAGACTAATGTTGACCCATCCACGGATTGCACTCCCTCCAACTCTGTCTTGCCCTGCAAGGGCAACCCCAATTGTCTGGCCAGAGTGATGTCAATAATATTCCCTGTAGCCCCAGTGTCAATCATTGCTGCCACCACCTGTTTTGATACCGCAAAGATCACAATAAATATACAAATGTGCATTCTTATTTCCGATGGTATTGTCTACCCAACCTGGGAACTTGTCATGATCTCTGCTTCCAAAAGATCAGGACTTGCCCGACTCCCTTGGAAGCAGACCCATAACCCCGGTTCCGAGTGCCAGCCAGTCCCAATTGGGACCTTTTGGACCCTGTCCTGGCGCCAGTGGCACCAGGCTCATACAGATGCCCAGTCCCAGCGCTGGAAGCGCCGGGCTCATAATGCTTGGGTGGACTTACCTGCAGCAGACAATGCTGCTTACTTACCTGCCAGTTGAACCCCTGATCCTCTTCTGTTTGGGACTACTTTTCCTGTTGGGTGGGGCAGGAGCCACTCCCTAGGTTCAGAACACTGGAACTCTTCTGGAAAGCAGGAACTCTTTTCTTACCTAGGCGTGGCTGTGGAAGGAGACACCTAAGCACTACAGGAGGCTATTTAAACCACACCCGATGGATGAATCTTGCTTTGCGTTATTCTGCATTCTCTGCAGCAGAACGCTCATCGTGTCTTCTGCTTCTGATCCTGGGCCTAAGGGAACAAAGGCTTACCATCCTGGAATCCAGTCTTCAGCAGCACCTGTAAAGACAAAGAAAGAACAGGTTAGCACTACGGTCTTCAGTGGCAGCGCATCTCTTACCTGGTCCATCGGCTGTCACCAACGCCTCGCGCTGCATTTCGGCATCTGAAGACAAAGGCTTACCTACTCTTCGCATGCTCCGGAGGTCTTCGCACTGCATTCCGGCATCTGAAAGACAAAAGCTTACCAGCTCTTTGCACGCTCCGGATGCCTTCGGCGCTGCATCCCGCATCTGAAAGACAAAAGAAGGTGCGTTTAAAGACATTGGGCAACTTTATTACTCACGTGCCATTACTCCTTCCCACGCCGAATCCAGTGGGTATTCCAGCACCCTTCAGCTTCTCTAAAGCTCCGAACTTGTACCTGCAAGATAAAAGGGACAGTTAGTGCGCATCGTGAAGCAGGCTACAAGCGCTTACTTACGTGCTTCCAGGCGCTTCTATTCCTCACGCGGGTTCGATCCTCAACTCTCATCAGCCCGCCATCCGCCATCGCCGGAACCCTGCAAAACAAGAGATATCATTACAAAAGACATTTAAGACATTTGAAGTGCCCAGAACTTACCGTTCGTGCAGTTAACAACGGACAGCAGTCCTCTGAGGTCAAGAGGCCTGCACCCTTATCCAGTGAAGAAACTGGTTACGGCACCCTGCCCCGAGGCAGATGGAGAGCTCGGCGTTCACTTACCTAAGACATCTTACTCTTTGAGTCAGACATA